>NC_091075.1:51250000-52500000 GCF_032405125.1 Capricornis sumatraensis
CCAGACCATCTTACATGCCTCCTGAGAAAACTGTATATGGGTCAAGAAGAAGAGTTAGAACCAGATATTGAACAATGGTCTGGTTAAAAATTGGGAAAGGATTATGTCAAGGCTATATGTTGTCACCCTGCTTACTTAATTCATATGAGAGTACATCATGTGATATGTTGGGCTGGATGAAGCACAAGCTGGAATCAAGATTGCCAGTAGAAATATCAATAACCTCAGATATGCAGATGACACCACCCTTATGGCAGAGAGTTAAGAGGAACTAACGAGCCTTTTGGTGAAAATGTAAGAGAAGCTTAAAAAAAACCTGGCTTAAAACTCAACATTGAAAAAGTGAAATCATGGCATCTGGTCCCATCACTTCATGGCAAATAGATGGGGAAACAATGGAAACAGTGACACACCTTATTTGGGGGGCTCCAAAATCACTGCAGATGGTGACCGCAGCCATTAAATTAAAATACACTTGCTCCTTGAAAGAAAAGCTATGACAAATCTATATAGCATATTAAAAAGCAGAGACATTACTTTGCCAACTAAGGTCCTTGTAGTCAAGGCTATGGTTTTTCCAGTAGTCATGTATGGATGTGAGAGTTAGACCACAAAGAAAGCTGAGCACTGAAGAATTGATGCTTTTGAGCTGTGGTGTTGGAGGAGAGTCTTGAGAATCCTTTTCACAGCAAAGAGATCAAACTAGACAATCCTACAGGAAATCAGTTCTGAATATTCATTAGAGGGACTGATGCTCAAGCTGAATCTGCAATACTTTGGCCGCCTGGTGGGAAGAACTGACTCACTGGAAAAGACCCTGATGCTGGGAAAGATTGAAGACAGGAGGAGAAGCGGACAATAGAGGATGAGATGGTTGGATGGTATTACTGATACACTGGACATGAATTTGAGCATGATCTGGGAGTTGGTGATTGACAGGGAAACCTGGCCTGCTGCAATTCATGGGGTCACAAAGAATGGGACACGACTGAGTGACTGAACTCAACTGAATTGAACCTAATTCCATGAGGATTTTTAAAACAGATAAAATAAAGTGATGTGAATTACTAGAAGGATTCTATGCATCACTTTTGGCACAAAGATCATGAGGAAAACATTGATGAGATATGAAGGAAGCTTCAAAAAGTTGAAAGCTGTCCCCATGTTGATCATCAACAAGGAAATCAGGTCCTCTGTCTTCCAACCGAAGGAAATCTGATAAATTTAAAAGTGCTTCTACCCTATGGTCTCCAGATAAGAACTCAGTTCAGTTCATTTGCTCAGTATTGTCTGACTCATTGCGACCCCATAAATCTCAGCACACCAGGCCTCCCTGTCCATCACCAACTCCCAGAATCCACCCAAACCCATGTCCATCGAGTCGGTGATGCCATCCAGCCATTTCGCCCTCTGTAGTCCCTTTCTCCTCCTGCCCCCAATCCCTCCCAGAATCAGGGTCTTTTCCAATGAGTCAACTCTTTGCATGAGGTGGCCAAAGTATTGGAGTTTCTACTTTAGCATCAGTCCTTCCAAAGAACACCCAGGATGATCTCTTTTAGAATGGACTGGTTGGATCTCTTTGCAGTCCAGAGGACTCTCAAGAGTCTTCTCCAACACCACAGTCCAAATGCATCAATTTTTCAGCACTAAGTTTTCTTGACAGTCCAACTCACATTCATACATGACCACTGGAAAAACCATAGCCTTGACTAGATGGACCTTTGTTGGCAAAGTAATGTCTCTGCTCTTTAATATGCTATCTAGGTTGGTCATAACTTTCCTTCCAAAAAGTCAGCGTCTTTTAATTTCATGGCTGCAGTCACCATCTGCAGTGATTTTGGATCCCAAAAAATAAAATCTGACACTGTTTCCACTGTTTCCCCATCTATTTCCCATGAAGTGATGGGGCCGGATGCCATGACCTTCATTTTCTGAATGTTGACCTTTAAGCCAACTTTTTAGTTCTCCTCTTTCACTTTCATCAAGAGGCTTTTTAGTTCCTCTTCACTTTCTGCCATAAGGGTGGTGTCATCTGCATATCTGAGGTTATTGATATTTCTCCTGGCAATCTTGATTCCAGCCTGTGCGCCTTCCAACCCAGCATTTCTCATGATGTACTCTGCATATAAGTTAAGTAAGCAAGGTGACAATATACAGCCTTGACTTACTCCTTTTCCTATTTGGAACCAGTCTGTTGTTCCATGTCCAGTTCTAACTGTTGCTTCCTGACCTGCATATAGGTTTCTCACAAGACAGGTCAGGTGGTCTGGTATTAATATCTCTTTCAGAATTTTCCACAATTTATTGTGATCCACACAGTCAAAGGCTTTGGCATAGTCAATAAAGCAGAAATAGATGTTTTTATGAAACTCTCTTGCTTTTTTGATGATCCAGCTGATGTTGGCAATTTAACCTCTGGTTCCTGAGCCTTTTCTAAAATCAGCTTGAATATCTGGAAGTTCACGATTCACGTATTGCTTAAGCCTGGCTTGGAGAATTTTGAGCATTACTTTACTAGTGTGTGAGATGAGAGCAATTGTGTGGTAGTTTGAGCATTCTTTGGCATTGCCTTTCTTTGGGATTGGAATGAAAACTGACCTTTTCCAGTCCTATGGCACTGCTGACTTTTTTAAATTTGCTGGGATATTGAGTGCAGCACTTTCACAGCATCATCTTTCAGGATTTGAAACAGCTCAGTTGGAATTCCATCTCCTCCACTAGCTTTGTTCCTAGTGCTGCTTTCTAAGGCCACTTGATTTCATATTCCAGGATATCTGGCTCTAGGTGAGTGATCACACTATCATAATTATCTGGGTCCTGAAGATCTTTTTTTATACAGTTTTCTGTGTATTTGTACCACCTCTTCTTAATATCTTCTGCTTCTGTTAGGTCCATACCATTTCTCTCCTTTATCGAGCCCATCTTTGCATGAAATGTTCCCTTGGTATCTCTAATTTTCTTGAAGAGATCTCTAGTCTTTCCCATTCTATTGTTTTTCTCTATTTCTTTGCATTGATTGCTGAGGAAGGCTTTCTCTTCTCTCCTTGCTATTCTTTGGAACTCTGCATTCAGATTCTTATATCTTTCCTTTTCTCCTTTGCTTTTCACCACTCTTCTTTTCACAGCTATTTGTTCCTCGGACAGTCATTTTGCTTTTTTGCATTTCTTTTCCATGGGAATCGTCTTGATCCCTGTCTCCTGTACAATGTCACGAACCTCTGTCCATAGTTCATCATGCACTTTATCAGATCTAGGCCCTTAAATCTATTTCTCACTTCCACTATATAATCAGAAGGGATTTGATTTAGGTCATGCCTGAATGGTCTAGTGGTTTTCCCCACTTTCTTCAATTTAAGTCTGAATTTGGCAAAAAGGAGTTCATGATCTGAGCCACAGTCAGCTCCTGGTCTTATTTTTGTTGACCGTATAGAGCTTCTCCGTCTTTAGCTGCAAAGAATATAATCAATCTGATTTCAGTGTTGACCATCCGGTGATGTCCATGTTTAGAGTCATCTCTTGTGTTGTTGGAAGAGGGTGTTTGCTATGACCAGTGTGTTCTTTTGGCAAAACTCTATTAGCCTTTGCCCTGCTTCATTCCTCATTCCAAGGCTAAATTTGCCATTACTCCAGGTGTTTCTTGACTTCCTACTTTTGCATTCCAGTCCCCTATAATGAAAGGGCATCTTTTTGTGTGTTAGTTCTAAAAGGTCTTGTAGTTCTTCATAGAACTATTCAACTTCAGCTTCTTCAGTGTTACTGATTGGGGCATAGGCTTGCATTACCTTGATATTGAATGGTTTGCCTTGGAAACGAACAGAGATCATTCTGTCGATTTTGAGATTGCATCCAGGTACTACATTTTGGACTCTTTTGTTGACCGTGATGGCTCCTCCATTTCTTCTAAGGGATTCCTGCCCACAGTAGTAGATATAATGGTCATCTGAGTTAAATTCACCCATCCCAGTCCATTTAGGTCATTGATTCCTAAAATGTCGACAGTAGGAACCTGGAATGTTAGGTCCATTGATCAAGGCAAATTGGAAGATAAGAACTCAACCTACCCTAAATCTTGATGACAGTTTGATGTCATCCTGATGTAATATCCTGAGCAGAAAACCCAGTTAAACAAGCTAAGAGTCACTGTGGCACAATAAATGGATGTTCTTTTAACCTGCTGAATTTGTAGAAATTTACTATTCAGTAGTAGTGATCTAATACAACAACAAACCAAAATGTAAAAGTAGATCCAATTTCACTCATGCATCTATATGCAAAAGTTTTAATTAAACCGATAACAAACTTAATCCAGCAATTAAAAAAAAAAAAATCATGACCTAAAGGTTTTATCTCAAGAGTATGAAGACAACATGAAAATTTAACTCACCTCTGAAAATATGTGCAATACCTCTGGAAATATGTGAAATATATAGAGGAAGAAAAAAGAATTTAAGAGAAGAAAGGTAATTTTGTGTTATTTACATGTACTGGCATTTACAATCAGCAATCTTTGGCCTTTAGGATTACTTTGGTGACAAGTTTGTTGAGTGCAATCGGCTTGAATAATAAAATTGGTGACAATAAAACTGATTTTCAGTTTAACCATTGATTTTGAGCTGAGTTTCAAATAATTTCACATTTCATTTTGATCTGTGTTGACTTGACTCACATAATTTATGTGCTTTTAAGTGACAAGGGTTTTTAATTTTAGTTAAAATAATATTCCTTGATTACTCAATCAGAAATATTTACTATATATTTTTGTTGTTATTTCACAGTATGATGCTTTTTCCTCCACTACTATATTTATAAACCTTCCCTATTTATTCCCTATTCTATTAGCTGCCTCCATTACTGGAATGAAAGTTCTTTGAAGGGAGATCAGGTTTTTGTTTTGATTTTGTTTGGTTGATTTGTTGTTATTGTTGATGATGATACTGTGTTTATTTTTACATTTTTCAACAATGTAGTTGAAAATATTATAGTTCATCACGATATCTGATAATATTTGTTAGAAATAAATAATGCTAATTGCCTTTTTGAATAGTAGTAAAATTTAAATAGATAAATATATGTTAATGTCTAACAAGAAGAATATTAAAATTCTGGCTATCATAATTTTAATTTGCATTGTTTATTGTGTCCCTAAAGTCTCACTTTTCTTTATTTTCATAGTATGGCAGATACACTCTTTGTGGGCATTGAACATGAAGTAGAAGTAAAATACACACATAAATTATTGAAATACCTGTTTTTTTGGTGGATGAAATAGAACTGAAATTAGATTTGTGTCCCCTCTTGCTCATTTTACCAGTTTATTCTGTGCAGAAGACAGTAGCTGTGATAACTCCCACAGGTTTCAGCATAATCTCTCACAAAGGAAACTACATTATTTATACAAAAGTCTAGACAGTTTAACAAAGCTCCTGAGTCATGACGTAGCCATCTAAGCATCCTCTGGATATCCAAAGCATTTCCTAGTCTAGCTGATATCTTGGTAGAGCTGTGAACCATTCCCAAAATATAAGTCCTCCTAGGGTGTGAATCTTCAATTCAAACTTGCCAGATAAAAATGACATCCCCATTTTGTTAGAAATTTTTCAAATGCCTGACTCTAAGGAAGTAAATTGCTTTCCTGACTGACTATCTTGGTGGAGATTTCTTTAAATATATGCTGTTTTTTGGACTTTCAGGGTCCCTCTTTATCACATTGTTCTTAATTGCTTTGATTTTATTATATATGATTAAGGCAAAATATTTGGTATCCCAGTTAAGAAGCTCTAAAAGCAAATGCAGGAAAGAGAGTATAAATTCTGCATTAACTGTATGTCAAAATGGAAAATTATTTGTTTAAATAAAGTAGAACCAGGATCACTAATTGATGCACTTTTACTCCCTAAAGCTTAATGAATTGACTGATGTGCATGTATATAATAATTAAAATGTGTTGACAACAATTTAGTTTGTATCTGCTGAAATTGTCAACCACTATTCAAAATAAAAATTAAAATGAAATCAGTCAGACATAGTATTATATGTCATCATAATTTTTAGTATCTGGATAGAAAGCAATTGCTAATATATGTTTATTTCCATCCTCAGAATTAACAAGGTCATGAATGATGGTTTCTTGTGCTTTCTTTTCTATTTCCTAATAGATTAATGGCGTGCTGATGTAACTCACCATTTCTCTGTGTCTTTCTGCAAAACTGATCACATAATGGCTATCCAGGTTGATTGTACCATAGCTCCTCTCATTCTAATCATGCCAGGTATTTGAGTCATATCTAGACAAGCATATAGTTAGAGAAGCTCTTTGGAAAAAGCATATGTGTCTGCTTTAACTTCTAACTTTTCATCTGTTCTTGTTATTTAAGGAATTCCTACCCCCACCTCCACCGAGGGGGAAAAAAATAAAATAACTGGCTGAGAATCAGTGAAACCCCTAGCCAGCATGCAAAAAGACTAGTTTGTATCCGAAGTTTCATTTTGGCTCATAAAGAACTTATATCTAAACTTACATACAAATTGTAGAATTATAAAACCGTTTGAGAATTAATATTTGAAATAATTATCACAGCCCTGTGCTGTGCAAGCAGTTAGTGCTACTTTTGTTAAATTAATACATTAATTGTTCTCTAATATGGGAAATCTCAAGAGGTTCATACATTTTCAATGTTATAATTTGGCATATTTTAAATGACAAAATATATTCAATGAAAGAAACAAAATATGTGCCAATTATACAGATGATACTGCTCAACTGAGCAAGTATGAGTCCAGGACATGTGACCATGTGTGTGTGTGTACATTATGTTCCAGTATGTGCTCATGAGACAAAGTTGAACAAATCTTTGACCCTGTGAAGCTGACTCCTTAATGGGAAAACTGGTGGTTTAGATGCTAATAGTGTCCGACTTCTGTGACCCTATGGACTGTACCCGCCAGGCTCCTCTGTCCATGGAGTTTCCCAAGCAAGAATACTGGAGTGGGTTGCCATTTCCTTCCCCAGGGGATCTGCCTGACTCAGGAACTGAAGCTGAGTCTCCTACACTGCAGGCAGATTCTTTACTGACTAAGCCACCAGGGAAGCCCAGTGGAAAAACTAAACAAAACTAATAATTTCTATATAACATATATCTTACGGAGGTGTTATATTCAGCAACTCAGGGAAGTGGAGAGAAAAGACATATATATAATCTGAGGGTTAATGAAAGGCATTCTAGATGACTGATCCAAAACCTGAATGGTGAAGGATGGCACAAAAATTTGGGATCAAAACCTTAAGCTGAGAAAATATTAGAAGCAAGATCTTAGTAATAATAATGATGATGTTAAAGATAACAATAAATTATAATTAACAGTAGATAAAAAATTGACAGCGGTTTTCAAGCTTTATTAATTATTCATCTTCACAGTACAGTTACCATTATAATCACCTCTGTTTTGTAATATAAGATGACTGAGTAAAAGAAGGGCTCATAAACAGCACAAAAATACCCAGCTAACAAGTTGTGAACCCAGGTCATGAAATCAAAAACTCATAAAATGCTATAGCTTATAAATTAAACTTTAAGCAATGATATATTACCACTCTTCTGGTAATATATATCTGTAAATAATTTTTATTGAGGTAAGATACACATAACAGAATTGTCTGCTTTAACCATTTTAGTATATACACTTGGGAGAAAGCGATGGCACCCCACTCCAGTACTCTTGCCTGGAAAATCCCATGGATGGAGAAGCCTGGTGGGCTGCAGTCCATGGGGTTGCAAAGAGTTGGACACGCCTGAGTTACTTCACTTTCACTTTTCACTTTCATGCATTGGAGAAGGAAATGGCAACCCACTCAGTGTTCCTGCCTGGAGATTCCCAGGGATGGAGGAGCCTGGTGGGCTGCCGTCTATGGGGTCTCACAGAGTCAGACAGAAGCAACTTAGCAGCAGCAGCATATATACTTGAATAGGATTTAGTATGTTCACACTGTTGTGCAAACATCACCAGTATCTAGTTCCACAACATTTTCTTCTTCCCAAAAGGAAACTCTGTACCCATTAAGCAGTCATTTACAATTTCCACATTATTCCTATCTTTTCCTATGCTTCGGCCATAATTGTTTATCTGTATTTGTGTTTTGAACTCATTGTCCCATTAAGTTGTTTTTTCTCATTCTTATTGATTACAGACATATTGGCACTCTTTTCTCGTTTTGTTTTTCCACAGTGACTGTGTTTTATTTTTGATTTCTGACCATATTTGATGTTTACGCAAGTCTAGATAAAAAGTTTTTGCAGATAATACTTTGAGATATTATTCCATTGATTTTCAGTAATACTGTTGGTGGAAGTACTCAGACCTTTGTTCCTTTGGGGATTATATGTATTTATCCCCTAAATCATTTAAAGTCTTCTCTCGCTCCATAATGCAGTTATGTTAGGATGACTCTAGTTGAAGAATTACTAATACAGTAATTTGCCCTGCATAAGACTCATGAAATTTCCAGAACCTGAGAAGGTTTATATGAAATTAATTTGATGTTTTCTCATCCATTACATCTTTATATCTAGCTTCTTCACCATCTGATTCTGGTTTTCCTAGTATATAAATTCTGAAATCTTTTATTTTATTCTCAAATCTTTTGACTTCATTTTAATTTTATCTCCATTTTTCTCTATGCTGAATTCTGAGTAATTCTATGAAAATCTTTATTCTAATTCATTCATTCTTTCCTCATCATGTCTATTCTATTTATCTCATCTGTGAGCGAACTACAGAAATGATCTCTGAAAGTATAGTCTTTATTTATTCTGTGAACTCTTTTATCATTTCTAGAATTTGTACTTTGTTACTTTTCCAGATCAAAATCAGCATTTTTATATCTTTCTTTTACCTACTTGAACATTCACTTTTATTATTAAAGCATATTACTCATGTTTTTTGATACTCTATGTCTGATTCTTTTGTTTGTATATATTCTACTAATTCTTGCTCACAGTAGGCTGTTCCTTTGGTTATTTTATTTTCTTGAAAACAAAATTTATAAGAATCTTAATGACTATTGTATTACATTATTCAGAAAACTTTGAGGGGTATGATAACGTGTTGCTGTAATGTTTTACATACAAATATTATAGCTGTGTTTAATTATACAACGTATCTGGAATATTAACACAGAAATTCTAAATAAAATTTCTATTTTAGATATTTTGGATTCTGTAGGAAATATGGTTTTTTATCTAAAATTTGCTTCAGGACAAACTGGAGGTTATAAATCATCAAACTCTCTCAATTGTCAAGTTTGATCATTGCCTCATTGGGTTGGGAGTGCTGTTTTTCCCCAGTTGTATAATTTATTGAGTGTTGATATCTTGGGGTCATGGTTTATATTGAGGGGCTCTTAGTTTGACTCTATTAGTCTGAGGATTTTTATTTTATCTTTACACTTGTTGGATTAAAAGCATAGGCCTAATACCTTTTAGAATTGCAACTTTCTTCATAGCAACTGTGGCTTTTCTGTGGGCTTTCCTCTTTGAATTTTTGCTTTCTTCTAGATTTATTTTTTAATTTAACTTATTTTAACTTTTAAAACTTTCTTGCTAACTAAGCTATCCACTTAAAGATTTTTTTAAAAGTATTCAGCATGTTGAGGGAGAATAGTCAGTGTGCCATATTACCAGAAATAGGAGTCTACCCTATTTTTTTTTTAATTTTAATTAGTCTTTAAGAAATAATGTACCAAAAAACAAAAAAAACAAAAAACAAATTGAAGAGAGGTTAACAGTTGGACTGTGTTAGTCACTCAGTCTTTGCAACCCCACGAACTGTAGCCTGCCAGGCTTCTCTGTCCATGGAATTCTCCAGGCAAGAATAATGGAGTGGATTGCCATTCTCTCCTCCAGAAGAACTTCCCAACCCAGGGACTGAATCCTGGTCTCCTGCCTCACAGGCAGATTCTTTACTGTTTGAGCTACAGTGACATCTCCAAGAGGTAACAGCTATGGTGATGTAAATCCTTAACAGGCATTGAATATCTCAGATTTTAGTCATTTTTTTTTTTCTGGTTAAAATTAATGGCATTGATTTATTTTATAATCAGGAAATGATCTGTATTTGAAATAAATCTATAGTAATGAAACTATATGCGGTACACTTTTAATTATTCAAAAAGAATAATTTATAAATAATTTCCAGATGCTTTTGCTGAGTACAGTTCCTCCTTGGGAATTTGTTAATTCCTGCCTTTGCCTGGCTGTACAGAGTTTTTCTATTATATGCTATTCTCTATTTTTTTGGCTCCTACTCAGATTCTCCCTCTTTGCCTACCACTTTCAATTTATGACTTATTCAGGTTTAACCTTTTTAATTTGGCTGCTCCCCAAGTAATTGCCTTCTGGGGCACATACTTCTCAACCTGCTCAACAGTTCTTAAAAAATTATGCTTTGCTTTCTCATCTAGCTCTGACTAGATAGAAAACTGAATTTTTCTAGTTCCCCAAAACATGAGTCACTCTGGTTCCTTGGGGAATAATGTATTTAAATTATGCATTTATTTAATATGGTTAATTGGAATGACAGGCAATTCTGGTTAGCAGACTCTTTTATTATTGGACTCACATTGAACCATCTGGGTGTGAATCCTCCTTTTCCATTAACTAATTAACTGTGCAACATCAGATAATTTAAAGTTTTTTTTATCTGACAAAAACTATAATAAAAATAGTACTTAACCAATAAGATTGAGTTGATTAAATGAGAAAAAAATATTAAAACTTAGTACAGTGCCCTATGTCTTTAGATATATACTCATAAATGTGCATAAACACACATTGAGTTATTTTAGAAAAATGTATCTGGGGATATTTAGAGAAGGAAAAGTATTAGAAAGATATTTACATGATTTTTTTTTTCAATTTCTTTAGATAACATGATAATAATTTAACCTGTCTGAAACATGTTCTTTCTCCTTTCCACTCAAATCTTCATTCCAGTTCGATAAGCCATTTTAGTAATTGTAATGCCTACTAATATATACTTATTCCAAAATAACATAATAGTACGAATTATATTATTTGATCTCTTATGAATGTGTATAGAAAGAAAGAAAGTGAAGTTGCTAAGTTGTGTCTGACTCTTTGCTACCCCATGGACTGTAGCCTACCAGGCTCCTCCCTCCATGGGATTCTCCAGGCAAGAGTACTGGAGTGGGTTGCCATTTCCTTCTCCAGGGGATCTTCCCAACCCAGGGATTGAACCCAGGTCTCCTGCATTCCAGTCAGACGCTTTAACCTCTGAGCCATCAAACTTGACCATAAGCGTCCTAAGGCAGATGACAGAAAAAGTTCTCATGCATCTAGTTCAATATCTGGAACATAGTAGATAGTAATTATTTGTGTCAGTCAGTTTAGTCACTCAGACGTGTCCGACTATTTGCCACCCCGTGTACTGCAGCATGCCAGGCCTCTCTGTCTATCACCAACACCCAGAGCTTGCTCAAACTCAAGTCCATACAGTTGGTGATTCTATCCAACCATCTGATCCTCTGTCGTCCCCTTCTCCTCCTGCCTTCCATCTTGCCCAGCATCAGGATATTTTCCATTGAGTCAGGTCTTTGCATCAGGTGGCCAAAGTGTTAGAATTTCAGCTTCAGCATCAGTCTTTCCAATGAATATTCATAACTGATTTCTGTTAGGATTGACTGGTTGGATCTGGCAGTCCAAGGGACTCTCAAGAGTCTTCTCCAACACCACCCTTCAAAAACATCAATTCATTTGCACTCGGCTTTCTTTATAGTCCAACTCTCACATCCATACATGACTACTGGAAAAACCATAGCTCTGACTAGACTGTCCTTTGTCAATAAGGTAATGTCTCTACTTTTTAATATGCTGTCTAGGTTGGTCATAGCTTTCCTTCCAAGGAGCAAGTGTCTTTTGATTTCATGGCTGCATTCACCATCTGCAGTGATTTGGAGCCCAAGATAATAAAATCTGTCACTGTTTTCCCATCTATTTGCCATGAAGTGATGGGACCAAATAAGCTACCAAATCCAGTGTTCTTGGGCTTCCCTAGTGTCTCAGCTGGTAAAGAATCCACCTGCAATGTGGGAGACCTGGGTTTGATCCCTGGGTTGGACAGATGCTCTGGAGAAGGAAATGGCTACCCACTCCAGTACTCTTGCCTGGAGAATTCCATGGACTATATAGTCCATGGGGTTGCAATTATTTGTGTAGGAACTATTGTATCTTAACTTCACAAACCTAAGTGTCTCAAAGAAATTATTTTTCCAGAGACAAATTAAATAACTGATATACAGAGTTCCTAAATTTTTATTTAGCAAAAGAACAATCAGACAATGAATTATAACTTTTCTAAGAGTTTTGTTAAATCGCTTCAGTCGTGTCCTCTCTTTGTGACCCCATAGACTGTGACCTTCCAGGCTCCTCTGTCCATGAGATTTTCCAGGCAAGAAAACTGAAGTGGGTTGGCATTTCCTTCTCCAGTTTCTAGGAGTTAATTTTCAACCTTTTATCATCATAAATCCCAAAACAATAAGAAGATCAATTACCATATATTTATTAAGGGGAAAAAAAAAAAAAGAAAAATTGTCTCTTAATGTAAATTTTTCCAAGTGTTTTTTAACACTAGGTACTCCAGAAAACAGGAGGTAAAGTATGAATTGAAATGTGAAAACAATTTCACATGTTAGTAGTCCCAACACCTGCCCGTTGTGCATCAGTCTCCTCCCTTGAACATCTTTAAAGGCAGAAAAAATGCTTAATTTCTGGAGAAATGGCATAAGGAAGCTCTGGAGTCAAGAAAACTAGATAAAATAGGCACAGAGCTGGAAACAGAGTTTTAATCAGAAATTTAACCTGATGAACTTTGAACTTCATTGGAGAATTCCATTTACCACATAACTACATGTGTAACATGACTCACTCAGAGAATCTGACATAAGACCACTGAGAGAAAGACTACCATGGGTTACTAATTAGGATACAACAATTTTAAAAAATCACTTGTTTCCTAATAATATTATAGCAATGAATCCTAAACTGTAGCTTGCATTAGAATCACCAAATAGCTTATTAAGGCACAGATTTCTAGGCATTTAAGGGACTTGACAATTAAGTGGGAAAATGGCAAATGAATAATTAACCCTAGAAAGAAAGTAAAACCCATATGTAACAAACAATACAAAGTATCTCTTAGTTTAATGTGAAATGCTTTAAGCATTACATAGTGAATTAAAATGGAATAAGTTTTGAGAAAATACAAATATGGATGTAAAAAAAAATGAAAATCTCATCATCAGTAGTAGAAAAAAAATCATCATATCAAATTAGCAAGTAAAAATAGCAGAAACCTATATTATTTAGAAACATACATTTTTAGAACCATGAAGAAAAAGAAAAAAAATTTTGAAAAAGTTGTCAAATTGATGGCACTTAGGAAAAGGATGGTGAGAGGTGGAAGACATCTTGTGAATTCTGTATACATATTTTATATTTCTGTCTTATTTATAACCATCCACATGAGTGATTTTAATATAAATAAAATCATTTTCACAAATGTAACTTAGATATTCCCTTAATTTATAGCCATAATCAGCTACACTATTTTCTTTATGTAAATTTCTAATATGCCTGTGTTAATTTGATAACATATTTAATGCAGAAGTCCCAGGGTTTGAATGCACTCTTTTCAATTTGAATAACATATATGAATTCACTATGAATGCTTTATGGAAGACATTTTATCATTTTTGTGTAGCTTTATGATGCTGAAAGTGTGAAAACTTGAAAGGTCATTGTATAAACATTCTTTCAATTACTATTTTTTTAATTGCACCATACATATAGTGATAAATATACTTCTGAAACTTTATAGAACAGATGATTTCATCTTGTAATAGCTGATTAGTATTCAAAAGTATGTACTACTGATATTTGTATTGGTGGCATAATTTTCTATAGAATTAGAATATATACAGGTAGATAGATACATTTCTGTATTAAGTTAATTCTTTTATAACATTCTCCCCCTTCCCTTTGTTACTATTCTCTTTGGTGCATACAAATTCTTCACTAGTATCCATAGAATAATCAAGTGGAAGTAATTGTTTTGAGATTTTATGGATCTTTTAATACCTTTTTCACTTTCTAACCTAGAGGTTATTTGGATAAAATAAATATGCCTAATAAATCCTTTAATGGAAACCAATATTTCAAAAATTTTAAATCTGCTGTGTATTCTAGCTTCCATTTTTATTATTGAGATGATTTATGACATTTTATTTTCTGACATTTTCCTCTTTATCCTCTAGGTATATATTTATCTATTCCTTCTCTCTTTTTTCACTCATTTTTTATATATTTGTTTATGTATTTTTTGGTTGTAATTTGTCTGTTTGATGATGCCTTGTCCACTATCATTGAGTTTATGTGTGTATGTTTTCTCTACATATTTATACTATTTAACTTTTTAAGGGAGATGATTTCATAGACAAACTCAAATATGGTCAATCAGAACTAGTCTTGGGTGTGTCCATCTTCTGCTGATACAAAAAAAATTACTTCTTTCAACTATTATTTATTTAGTAGTTACTATCTACCATGCAAATACATATTTTTTCTAGTGTACATATAATAGTCATGTAAATTCAATTATTCAATAAATATTTTTTTATACAGTTATGTCAACTGAAAAATTACATAACATTCTAACTGGATTTTGCCAAATGAAAGAGACAGAGTAACAAAGGAGAAAGAGAGGAAGAAAGAGAGCAAGAGATTTACGACTATGTCATGATTTTAATCTACATGGAGAAAGAAATAAACACTCATTACTGTGAAGGTTAGTTTTCTGCATCAACTATACTGAGCCATGGGTTTCCCAGATAACTGGCCAAACCTTACTCTGGATATTTCTGTGAGAGTGTTTGAGATGGGATAAACATTAAATTGGTAGAATTAATAAAGCAGATTGCCCTCCTTACTGTGACTGGACCTCATCCAATTAGTTTTAGGCTGAATAGACAAATATCCTCTCTTGGGTATGAGAAATTCCTCTTGTCTGACACCCTTGAATTATTAGCTTTTTCAGTCACTAGCTTGCTGGCCTTTGCATGGTAATTATACCCCTGGCTCACTTGGGTATCTACTTTACTTATTCACTTTCATTCTGCACATCTTAGGACTCATTAGTCTTTATAATCACATAAGCCAAATCCTTTTATATATATATATATATACACACACACATACATAGTATTCATACATATTGCAATACCTGTGTGGAAATACATATAGTATTCACACATATTTAAATACACATAATATATGTATTGATACCATTAATAAATATTATATGTATTTTTTTAATACATTTCATTTCAAGAAATGTAGATACTTTAGTTGAACTGAGAAAACTTCAGTTAATTTTTGGTTGAAGTTCTGGATAAACTTTCAGCTGCATTAATTTTAATATCAATCCTTCAACTTTTGAATCCTTGTTTTTCATGATATGTTCCATTTCCTTGGAGACATCTTTATAAGAAACAGAAATCTGAAGAACTTATAATATCTTTCAATGTAAAAATTCATCTAATATTTACATGCATATATGAGATTCCCTGGTGGCTCAGACAGTAAAAATTCTGCCTACAATGCAAAAGAAGAGCTTCAATCCCTGGGTTAGGAAGATCCCCTGGAAAAGAAAATGGCTACTCACTCCAGTATTCATGCCTGGAGAATTCATGGACAGAGGATCCTAGTGGACTACAGTCCATGGGGTCACAAAGAGTGATTGTCACTTTGAGCAAATGAGATAATACATATGAAAGACTTTCAGGTAAAAAACGAATTGCTAATTAGCTGTTAGCTATTATTTGGTATTATTATCTAATCTGTTGTCTAGTATCTTGAACAAATAACATTATATAATAAGCACTCATTAATCACATGATGAAAATAGATATACACACTTACACACAATATATATATGCAGTCTATGAATTACATACACACATACATATACATATATATAGAGATGTAAAATGATACAAAAGGCAAAAGTAGCAAGCTACTTTAACAGTGCTTCCAAAATGATAACATACCATGATAATATAAAAATTATAAATGAAAATGAAATGAGAAAAATAAAATTAAGTAAAAATCAAGGACAAATAAAATGAACACAAGAAAGAACATTCTTCCTAAGTACTCCTAGTTGGATTATTAATATTTCATTCAGCAAATATTTTAACTACTTATTCACAAAAGAAGCTTTCTAGTTGTGGTGAAGGACACAAAGAATTGGACAATTTACTGTCATCAAGTCATTGCAAGTTAGAAAAGCTGAAGAATAAGTAAGGCTATCAGGTTGCCTAACCCCACTGTTATCATAAAATAGCCACCCAAAGGAAAAAACTGGTAAGGAAATCAAGCCTTTATTCATCTATATACATGCTCTTGGCTTGGCCCTAATAGTAGAAAAGTGATAATTTACATTGTCCTAAGTTCTTTCCCTTTTTGTCCCCCTTGTAAGAGCAAAACTGCCTATATGATACTTTTTTCTTTGGCTTTAAAAAATGTACCATGTAATATTTCTAATTTAGGTTTATTCATTGGTTAGCATTATGAATCTTACAATGCTTTCAGAAAAAGAGGTTCTGAATGAGAACTAGTTTGTCAAAGACTCTTTCATATTAAAGTTACCACCATTGTGCTCCTTGACTAAGTACTCCTCTTCTCTTATTCCTTCAAATAACTGAACTTAGCATAGTTCTGTGCCATTGTGATGTTTTCATAGTTTAAAAGTACTCTTCTCTCTGTGACACATTGTGTAGGAGTCTGCCTTAGGCTACTGAAGACTTGATGGAATAATGTCAAATGCACGATACAAATAATTATTTCAATAAACATCATTTTCTCTTTTCATTGCTTTAAGACTGTCTAGTTATACAATCACATTAGTGTTTTGACATTTTTCTAATGATAAGAAAATAATATTCAAGCATTTATTACCTCTCTTCACTATCCAGGCTGTGCATGTCAAGTATTTTATTAGTACTTTTAAATTTGCAAATAGTTCTAATTTCCACAGCTTGCTACCATATACTCATGTGCCTACTGATAATTTACTTTTGTCAAATTGTGTACAGCATTCACTGCTAGAATCTGTATGATCCAGCAAAGATTATAAGCATGAGAAAAATCACTGTCCCGAATAGTCTATGAGTCCTATGTGTTCATGCTTTTAGAATAAGACTTGAGATGGCATAGTCCTTTATAACTTGATGGAGAGCATACAAATGCATCACTTTTTTGAATCTATATTAAATAATAAACAGCAATTAGATTTCCCTTGTAAAGGAAAGGATGTCAAGAGAGAAGAGGAGCTATGCTAGGGTTTCGCAGGTGGTGCTAGTGGTAAGGAATCTGCCTGCCAAAGCAGAAGTGAGTGAAAGTCGCTCAGTTCTGTCTGCCTTTTTGTGACCCCATGGGTTGTATAGTCCATTGGAATTCTCCAGGCTAGAATACTGGAGTGAGTAGCCTTTCCCTTCTCCAGGGGACCTTCCCAACCCAGGGATCGAACCTAAGTCTCCCGCATAGGGGGCAGATTCTTTACCAGCTGAGCTACAAGGGAAGCCCAAGAATACTGGAGTGGGCAGCCCATTCTTTCTCTAGCTGATCTTCCCAACCCAGGAATTGAACCTGGATCTCCTTCATTGCAGGCAGATTCTTTACCAACTGAGCTAACAAGGAAAACCGCCAATGCAGGAGATTCAGGTTCAATCCTTGGACTGGGAAGATATCCTGAAGTAGGAAATGGCAACTTGTTACAGTATTTTTTTCCTGGAGAATTCCATGGACAGAGGAGCCTGGTAGGTTACAGTCTATGGAGTTGCAAAGAATTGGACATGACCGAGCATGGATGCACTACTGCTTGAAAATCTTCAAATTATTCTTAATGGGTCTTTGTTAGATTAACATTTAGAATTTGTGCCAAAACATTTTAGTTGCTAAATGTCTTTATATTGAAATGTTTATTTTACATTATTTAAAAGCATAAAAGTGCTATAGTTTAAAAGAATGTAGACAGCATGTTTCATCTTACAGATAATATTTAATTACAAAAAAATATATATTAATTCTCATCATGCATCCTCATGCTGAGAAGATTAAATGAGTTTGCTTCTATAGTACATAGCCTGAAAATAAATAAGTGAAACACATACACAAGTGTTAATTGCTCCATCATGCCCAACTCTTTGTAATCCATGCACTGTAGCCTTCCAGGCTCCTCTGTCCATGGAATTTCCCAGGCAAGAATACTGAAGTGGATTGCCATTCGCTTCTCCAGGTGATCTTACCGACCCAGGGATCAACCCAGGACTGCTGCATTACTGGCAGATTCTTTACCATCTAAACCACTAAAGAAGCCCAGATATGAAAAATAATTGAAGAAATCAGTCATTTTACTGGTCATTTTTTCAGACTTATCTTGAAAATTCAAGATTTTTGTCTGTTTGGATATTTTGAACTTGATTTTCCAAAATAACATTAAACAATATCCAATATTGAGGATTTATAGCATTCCTGTGGCAGTTTCTTCATTTCTTCAGGTGTTTTTTGAGCTTCAGTAATATTCTGTTACACTTTTCCCAGTAGTTTGGACATAATGTTGGCGGATTTATTTCTGGTGACTGTGCTATATTTGTTGCTATCATAAATGGTATTTTTAAACTTCTATTTTATTTTCTTACTAGTCATTGATGCTAATGATTCTCATGAATGTGTTCTCTGTAGATTATATATGATCTGCAAAGAATAATACTTTTATTTACTCCTTTCCCAGGCATTAGCTTTACTTTTTCTCCTTTTCTTATTTTTACTCTGACATACACTGTACTTTTGAATGCAACTGAACCACTAATGTTCTTAATTCTCAAAATATATGACTAAAATTGCTTTATCAAGTATATTTACTGTAATTTTTTGATTATTCTATTATATATGAAAATTTTCAGATGATCCATTATATTTAGATTCTTCTTCACAAATGCAAGTTAATTTTTATCAATATTTTGTTCTGTATCTATGAGAAGCTTTACTTTCTTCTTTACTGTTTAGTGTCAAGTGGAATAAATTCATAAATATTTTAATGTTGACTGAACATCATGTTACCTAATTTTACTCATTAAATGAACTGCTATATAATATTTGAAGTTACTTCTATTTAAAATTATATGATCTATACGTTCAAATAAATCATGTACAATCTTTATTGATTACGTATCACTTTTGATATCTAGTATTCCCTGGTGGCTCAGACGATAAAGTGTCTGTCTACAATGCCGGAGACCTAGGTTCGATCCCTGGGTTGGGAAGATCCCGTGGAGAAGGAAATGGCAATCCACTCCAGTGCTATTGTCTGGAAAATCCCATGGACAGAGGAGCCTGGTAGGCTACAGTCCATGGCGTCACAAAGAGTTGGGCACGACTGAACGACTTCACTTTCACTTTATGTAAGTAACATAAATTATTTTAGTTAGAATAACCAACATTTTATATTGTGCAAGAGCTGTATAAGACAACCTATGAAATTATTTAAAATTATCTAGTGTTTTACTCGGAGAAGGCAATGGCAACCCCCTCTAATACTCTTGCCTGGAGAATCCCATGGACAGAGGAGCCTGGTAGGCTGCCGCCCATGGGGTCACTAGGAGTAGGACACAACTGAGCGACTTCACTTTCACTTTTCATTTTCATGCATTGGAAAAGGAAATAGCAACCTACTCCAGTGTTCTTGCCTGCAGAATCCCAGGGACGGGGGAGCCTGGTAGGCTGCCGTCTCTGGGGTCGCACAGAATCAGACACGACTGAAGCGACTTAGCAGCAGCAGCAGTGTTTTACTATTAAAACATTAACTCTTTAAAATTGTAATTGTATTTAAAACTTAAAATGTTTCTTGGGTGAATTTAGTGATGAATTATTTTCTAGAAGAGATACCCAACACTTTTAAAAATGTGTGTATTGTATATTTATAATATTATGAACAATATATTCTTAAAATTTGGTCCACCTATAAGTATGCCCCTTTTCATTGCTAACAATTTTTGATAGGGCTTTGTATAAGTTTGCTTATTTTAAATATGTTACAATTATAATTTTGTCTTTCATAATTATTCATAATACATACTGTCATCATTCTTTATTTCATATTTTTTACTAAAAAAAAAAAAAACTTTTCCTAACTTATGGTAAGGAAAAGTTACTTATAAGTCACTTCATTCGCTTGAAATCTTCCTAATTTATTAGTAACTGCATATAGCAATATATATTTTCTTAAAAATCCATTTATAACAATGCTTTGGTTCCTTGATTATAAATATTTACTTTTTGTTACTATCATTTTAATATCAATACATGTTGGTTAAGAATGTGTTGTTTTAGAATTCAAACACAAACTTTAAGTTTAAATAGTTTTACTATTTTGTTTAAGTAAATGAATGTTCATAAAAATAAGTATTTATTTGGAAAATATTGAGAATTTAATAGTAGTCTGTGATTCTTATTTTGTAAATATTACCTGAGTAGCTAAGAGAATGTCTATTCTTTATATTTAGATTTTAAACTTTCTATGTTTTATAAGAAAGATATATTGAATTTTCAATTTTAATTATTTTAAGACTTCTATATTCTCGTTAATTTTCATACTGAATTAGAATAAATATAAAATTTGATATAGTTGTATTAACTTCCTTGCAAATCTGTATTTTTATTTAAAACAAAATTTGCTTTGCTATTTGGTGCACTTATACACATTGAAGCAGAGCAATTTCTTCATTATTTTAATGATTAAATAATCATTTAATTTAATGATTAAAATAAAATGAAATCACTGCTTTAATAATAATTTTAAAATTTAAAATATAATATTATTATTAATACTCATTTTAAATCTATTTAGTCTAATAGTATTGTGTATTAACACTTCATTGTGTTATCATTTTTTCTCTCTGTTGTGAAATATAATGTGTGAAAAAAATAAAAAACAGTATATACTTTAGGATTCTTTTTTATTAAAATTCCAGAAAATCAAACTAGTCTAAAATAATGTTTATGCTAAACCACAGTGATACAAGTTATATACTGCTACTGGGCATGCTAAAATATTATCTTCATAGAAATATATATTTAAATTCCTCAAATTTTAAAGTTTGCTGCTGCTGCTGCTAAGTCGCTTCAGTCGTGTCCAACTCTGTGTAACCCCAGAAATGGCAGCCCACCAGGCTCCCCCGTCCCTGGGATTCTCCAGGCAAGAACACTGGAGTGTTCCTTCTCCAATGCATGAAAATGAAAAGTGAAAGTGAAGTCGCTCAGTCCTGTCCGACTCCTAGCGACCCCATGGACTGCAGCCTACCAGGCTCCTCTGTCCATGGGATTTTCCAGGCAAGAGTACTGGAGTGAGTTGCCATTGCCTTCTCCGATTTTAAAGTTTAAGCTAATGTAATTTTGTACAATAAATTCACCCTAATAAAGCTCTAACAATACATTCTCTCCCTTTTTCAAAATATTAAAGTCAACTTTTGCTGTGTCACTGTATGAAAAACATTTGAACAGTAATATTTTTGTATTGTGCAAATATATACATGATTTATTTGGCATATGTTCTATTGCTGAACATTTGGTTTAATTTACAGTATTAAGTCACTATACTCTCTTTTCTATTGTGCATAGATGTGTACATGTCTCTTACCTTAATTTTCTCCATCCATTGAAGTCCTAGGAATTGAAAGAATGATGATATTTCCTGCCTACTAACAATAGCCACAAAGAATTCCTAAACTGTCTTGACATTTGCCTACATTCTCTTCAAACCCCTGAAAATAGCTTTATAAAATTCTTAAATTATCAAATTTGAGTAGGCTATCTCGTTTCTGCCAAGACTCTAACAGGTAATATGGTTGTCACAATTTTATATTTTATAATGTTACATGTTATAATTTAAAAGATCATAGAGAACATCACATATTTATCTGTTATTTTATTTTTATTATTGTTCATAATATCTTAGTTTAATTATATTGAAATTCCCAAATTGAAAAATTAATCATACAGAGTGTATTTAAAATTAACTTTTTGATCAGGAAAAAAAGAAAAAAAGATCTCCATTGCTTTTATTCTCTTATTTCTATTGTTTTTAAAAGTAAAACCCAAACCATTATTTTTTTTTTTTCTCTTCCTTCCAAAGTAGTCACTGTTTTTCAAGGCATCTAAATATAAGAATTGTTCAGTTACAAAACATGAATTATCCCAAAGCCATACAACTAAAGTGAAAACTGAGTCATTTATCTGTAGGCCTGTATTTCACTTGCATAAAAGTGAACTGTGAGTAACTCCAAACAGACACTAATTTTGGGAAGATACTTGCTTAATCCACCATTGTCAATTTACATAATGGAGAAAGATACTAGCTTTCCCCTCACTTTTCAAAGAGTTTATTTATTTAAAACAACAACAAAATCTTCCAGCCCTATATTGTACAGGATTTTTTTAGGGTTTTTGTTCTTTTTTTTTTTTAATGTTTTTTCCTCCATGTTTTCCAAACTATATTGAGACCAAACAAACAAAAAATGACAGTTATTTGGTTGGAAGACAGACTTCCATACTTTCCAAATTGCACCCTTATATCTTGTTGCTGTTGTTTAGTTGCTAAGTCATTTCTGACTCTTTTGAGAACCCATCACAACAATAACAACTGTAATGTTTATTTATATTCAAATAAAGCAAAGCAAATAAAACAGAAAACTAGCTTTTGGCAATATTCTAGATGTGCTAGAGAAATATTCACTCAACAAAAATATACTGGTAAGTTACTAAATATGAGTAATATTATTCTGCACTAAGGATATATATGTTATTGTATAATAAACAGATACATAAACAATTACATGTATGTTCATAGTAAATAAGGGCCGATAAAAACATAGTAAATAATAGATGATAATGAAGTATAGCAAAATGTAAAATAAAGAACACTAAATTTTTGTGTGCTTTGTAGTCTAAGTATGAATCTAGTCGATTGTACTCTGTGTGATTAAAAGAGTATTTTTGTTGGGAACTTCTATAGGATTAGAAAAACTAGGGCAATAGTTTTAAAAACAATCAAAAAGATTTTATTATGGCAGAGACTATGCTGAGAAATGAGAAACACTAAAGGAACTAAAGATATGTTAAATTCAGAAAATTTTCCACTGTTTGTATGTGATTGAGTTTTGTGAAATTGTACCTGGTGCCTTTCCTTGTTTCTTAGCTCTTTTCAAATTTTTCGTTATAAAATATACCTTTCCAAACTTCAATCTGTGCTTTTATCTTTTTGTTAGAGAAGAGGTTTTGGAAACATTTGCCATGGCTCAGAATGTGCTGTAGGCACAGATTCTGCTTACACATGTTTGAAGCTACTTCAATACTCTCTTGATTCCATAAAATGTTAGTCTGCCAGCCAGACTAAGAATCATTGATCTGAAAGGCGACTTTCAGTACATGTGATTTAGGCAGTTGTCAGTTAGCAGAAGCTTCTTGGAATATTTTTTCAAATCACGACACCAAGGAAAGGGTACGTGTATTGGTTTGTCATGATTACATGCATGCATGCTAAGTTGATTCAGTTCTGTGTGACTCTTTGTGACCTTATGGACTATAGCTCACCAGGCTCCTCTGTCTATGGGATTCTCCACGCAAGAATATTCAAATGGGTTGTCATGCCCTCCTCTAGGGGCTCTTCCTGACCCAAGGATCCCAAATTTGCATCTCATGTCTCCAGCATTGGCAGGCGGGTTCTTTACCACTAGTGCCTCCTGGGAAATCCTTTCATGATTACAAATCCACCTATTTATGGTTTAGTCATAAACTTATGGCTGAGTCACCTGGGAAGCACCTGAGGTCTTCCCACATGTGTCAGTGCTAAAGAATCACCTTCCAATGCAGGAGAAAAGGGTTGAATCCTTGGGTCAGTAAGAGCCCCTGGAGAAAGAAATGGCAGCTCTAGTATTCTTGCCTGGGGATCCCATAGACAGAGGAGCCTGGCAGGCTACAGTCCACAGGGTCACAAAAGAGTCAGGCACAACTCTGCTAATAAAGAATAATAATAAAAATGGCTTAGGTAAGTAGTATTGACCTTCAAGTAAAGTTGTTTACAGGGCTTCTCAGATGGTGTGAGTGAGTGAGTGAAAGTCATCCAGTCGTGTCTGACTTTTTGAGACTCCATGGACTGCATAGTCCATGGAATTCTCCAGGCCAGCATAGTGGAGTGGGTAGCCTTTCCTTTCTCCAGGTGATCTTCCCAACCTAGGGATCGAACCCAGATCTCCTTCATTGCAGGTGGATTCTTTACCAGCTGAGCCGCAAGGGAAGCAGTCAGATGGTGTAGTGGTAAGAAATGCACTTGCCAATGAAAGAGACAAGAGATGCAGTTTTCATCCTTATCTTAGGAAGATCCCCCGGGGTAAGAAATGGCAACCCTCCCATTCTTGTCTGGAAGAGTCCACCGAAAGAGAAGCCTGGCCAGCAACAGTTCATGAGGTCGCAAGGAGTCTGAAGTGACTGGGGACACACACACACACACACACACACACACACACACACACACATGAGTTGTTTACATTGGAGGAGGGTCCTTTTTAAGTATGATGTCATCAAAATTGCTCTGTTTATGACTTAGTGACTAAACCACCATTGAGTGCTTATGGATATGAACATACAAAGGACAGACTATGACAGTAATATAATATACCAAGAAATTGTGAGCGTTTAGGGAGAGAGTTTAGGGAGAGCATTTAGCCTGGGCAAGGCTACTCTTTGCTGATCTAAATAGCTCTCAAAAGACCTTGAGACATTAGATCCTGCTGTGGCAAGGCTACTCTGCTGGCAGGGATGAAAATCATGCAGAGTTTTCCTGAAGGAGATGCTCTTGGCAGCCATCAGTGGCGCCTTCCTTCCACTAGCATTGTGCTCTAATAACAAGGGGCTTTGGGTCTG
This sequence comes from Capricornis sumatraensis, assembly GCF_032405125.1. Lineage (NCBI taxonomy): Eukaryota > Metazoa > Chordata > Mammalia > Artiodactyla > Bovidae > Capricornis > Capricornis sumatraensis. The sequence continues at coordinate 51,275,047 of NC_091075.1, forward strand.
CTTTGGCAGCTGGACAGCAGCCCTTGGTTGGTTAAACTAACTCTTCCAAGAACCAACTTGTAGAAAGATGCCTCAAATGAATTTAGACTTATTTCTTTAATCTCCCCTTTTCCTGGAACAATAGTGTGATTAATCTATCATTGTTTTTAGTATGTCATTTTCTTTTTGGCTTATTAAGAGACATTATTTTATATGCTATAGACTTGTAAAATATTGTTATAAATTATAATTCCTATAGTGAATCTGTGTTAATTAAGTGTTGGCAAAGACAATCTCAGTCTTTGAGCATAATTTGCTGTAAACAAAATGATGGATAAGTCAGATTCGGCCAACCAATGCTCAAATGTCATTATATGATTCACATTTAATATTTATATCAAATTTATTTTTTGGAGTGTTTATTTTCTATTGACATTATGTAAAAGAAAATAAATTGATGTAAATAATAAGTATGTTGCTGCTGCTGCTGCTAAGTCGCTTCAGTCGTGTCCAACTCTGTGGGATCCCAGAGACAGCAGCCCACCAGGCTCCCCCGTCCCTGGGATTCTCCAGGCAAGAACACTGGAGTGAGTTGCCATTTCCTTCTCCAGTGCATGAAAATGAAAAGTGAATGTGAAGTCGCCCAGTCACGTCCAACTCTTTGCGACCCCATGGGCTGTAGCCTACCAGCTTCCTCCGTCCATGGACTATTCCAGGTAAGAATACTGGAGTGAGTTGCCATTTCCCTCTCCTAAAACTATGTTAAGTAGATGTCTATTTGACATACACCTTAAATATATGTGAGTCCAAGGAAGCAGATTCAGTATATATGATAATGAAATATTATCATATATATAAAATCAAATAAAATATTTGATAATGAATGATACACATGTTTTTAAGCAATATATTTATTTATATGTTTAAAACAGCATTTCCTTTTTTTTTTTAGATATGCATGTAGGATCTTAGTTTGTTGATCAGGGATTCCACCTGTAGTAGAAGCACAGAATCTTAACCACTGGACTACCAGGGAAGTCCCCCAAATAGTATTTCTTGTGCTTATCTTCCATGAATGTGTGTGGCAAATTCTATTATTTCTCTTTATTTTTTTATTTTTTAAATTTATTAATTTTAATTGGAAGTTAATTACTTTACAATATTGTGTTGGTTTTACCATACAGCAATATGAATCTGCCACAGGTATACCCATGTTCCCCATCCTGAACCTCCCTCCTTCCTCCCTCCCTGTACCATCCCTCTGGGTCATCTCAGTGCTTTTGGCAATAATTGGATCTCAAAAGAAAGGGGACCTACTTAATTGTGTTAAGATGGTTATTACAGATATCAAAAAATAAATATGCAAGAAAACTTACTTTACATTAATTCCTTTATGATAGAAGCCAATCTGTGTTTGTACTACAAGGTTGATGTAGTTTTTCTGGGCATGGTCAGTCATATGCCTATTAAAATTTTATTCAATATTTTATATACCCTTGAAAAACTAAAACACATGAGACTAAGCCAAGATAATTTTTTTAATATCATGTTAATATATAGCATATAAGATATAAATTGTGTTTTATTTATTTTTAAAAATAAATTTATTTATTTTAATTGGAGATTAATTACTTTACAATATTGTATTGGTTTTGCCATATTAACATGTATCCACCACAGGTATACATGTGTTCCCCATCCTGAACCCCCCTCCCTCCTCCCTCCCCGTACCATCCCTCTGGGTCATCCCAGTGCACCAGCCCCAAGCATCCAGTATCATGCATTGAACCTGGGCTGGAGACATGTTTCATATATGATATTATATATGTTTCAATGCCTTTCTCCCAAATCATCCCACCCTCTTCCTCTCCCACAGAGTCCAAAAGACTGAAACTGGAACCTATTATACAGAGTGAAGTAAGCCAGAAAGAAAAACACCAATCCAGTATACTAATGCATATGTATGGAATTTAGAAAGATGGTAACGATAACCCTGTACGTGAGACAGCAAAAGAGACACAGATGTATAAATTGTGTTTTAATATACATTGAATACATATAAATCTATATTTTTTAGTAAAGAGTTATATTTAAAATAATTTAAATACAATATAGGTCAATAAATTATCCTGTATTCATGGGATTTCCTACATATTCAGCAAGCACCTAGAAGTCTAATAGCCCATGAAAACATTATAAACACTATGAAGGGAGAAAAAATCTTCTATGAATCATTTAAAAGTTTTAATATAAAATATGTAAGCCATTATTTCATTTTCTAGATTGAATGAAGTAAAGATTTCAAGGACCTTATAAACTTTTCTAAAGTTGTTACTCAGGAATAACCAATATTTGGATCAATAAATATTGAACTGGAGTTTGTTATAATTGAATTATGTAACTCCTAGAGAACCAGTGGTTTCATTAATTGAGTGTATATCTATGAAATACATAATGAAAAGGAACCCTATAGAAACAGAGGGGGAAAAAGTAATTAAATTTATAGAATTATTTTCCTTCTGTTAAAATAAGGACTTATAACCCAAACCAGACAATTGCAATAACTTGCTTTCTCACAAGCTAAAGCTTTTAAGTCTAGAATTTCTCTAGAAAACACTGTCTCTTTTCGGAATTAGGTATACTGTAAGGATATATATTGGTTAAGGTGGATGGATCACAAGTGCATTCCTAACCTGTTTGTTTTGTTTTGTGTTTTTTTTTTTTAATGTATCATTGCAGTTTTTGTTTATGAGGGCCATCACATAAGGCACATAAATAAGACCCTACACAGCTGTATTTGGCAGCTAAATAGAATAGCAAGGCTCACAGAAAAAATGAATAGAAGCAAAATTACTTCTAAACTGCTACTAAAGTGAATTATAATCCACATATTGAATGCTTTTTACATAAAACTAATTTGCCAAGTGTTGTAAGAAACAGTATGAAATATCTACTTATAAAAAGAATGTATCTTTTTTTGAAAAATGACTAAACAGAAAGAGGTTAAAAGAAGTTCAGGTTGGTCATAGTTTATCATCCAAGGAGCAAGCATCTTTTAATTTCATGGCTGCAGTCACCATCTGCAGTGATTTTGGAGCCTAAAAAATAAAGTCTGTCACTGTTTCCATTTTCTCCCCATCTATTCGCCATGAAGTTATTGGACCAGATGCCATGATCTTAGTTTTCTGAATGTTGAGTTTAAGCCAGCATTTTCACTCTCTTCTTTCACTTTCATCAATAAGCTCTTTAGTTCTTTGCTTTCTGCCATAAGGGTGGTGTCATCTGCATATCTGAGGTTATTGATATTTCTCCCGGCAATCATCCAGCCCTGCACAATGTACTTGCATATAAGTTAAGTAAGCACGGTGCCAATATCCAGCCTTGAAGTACTCCTTTCCCTATTTGGAACCAGTCTGTTGTTCTATGTCCAGCTTCTTGACATGCATACAGATTTCTCAGGAGGCAGGTAAGGTGGTCTTGTATTCCCATCTCTTTAAGAATTTTCCACAGTTTGTTGTGATCCACACAGTCCAAGGCTTTGATGTAGTCAATAAAGCAGAAATAGATGATTTTTCTGAAACTCTCTTGCTTTTTTGATGATCCAACAGAGGTTGGCAATTTGATTTCTGGCTCCTCTGACTTTTTTAAACCCAGCTTGAACATCTGAAAGTCCACAGTTCACGTACTGTCGAAGCCTGGCTTGGAGAAATTTGAAGTTTAGAAAGTTAAAATTCATTTAAGTAATAGATCAAGAAATGGCCAGTGTAACATATGCTTAAATGTCATTGGCAGAGCAAATAATTTGATTAGATGGAAGGAGAGAGTATGGCCAATAATTTTTAGGAAAAAACTGAAGACTAGATGGTATATTAGTTATGGTTTGCCAGAGAAAGAGAATCAATAGGATGAGAAGCAGAAAGAAAGGGGTTGAGAAACTTGAGGCGGGGCAAGGTGGGTGAGGCAGAGGAAGCTGACAAGTATAAAATTTACAGGGCAATTCAGCAGGCTGGAGATCCAGGGAGGAGACGTTGCAGCATGAGCCTGAAGAGTCATCTAGAGGCAGAATTCCTTCTTCACTAGAGAACCTCAGATTTTTCTGTGAAAGGCCTTTGACTTTCAGGAGGAAGCCCATCGACATTTTGGAAGGTCCTCTGCTTTACTCAAAGTCTAGTGATTAAAAGTTCACCTCATCTTAAAAACACCTTCACAGTGTTTTTGACTGACATCTAGACTGACTTTTGACCAACCATCTGGGTACCATGGCCTAAACACTTAGACACACAAGATTAGTCATCACAAATGGTGTATTTTAAGTTAATTTCAAGAATGTTCATCTGAAAGGAATGTCTAAAATCTAGTCCACTGCCCCCAAACTCTCTGCAAGTCAGTAGCTCACGATTGTAATGCTTAGTTGCACATCGGAATAAGGAAAACTTAGATGCCCATATGATGTAACTGATTATCTTATTATTTACTGTTTTTATTAAACTTATCTACAAATAACTTTTAAAATAAATGATTAACAAATATTACAAGTACCTGCATCTCAGATTTCTGTTCACGCCATTTTCCCCGCAAGCATTCAACTCAGTTTTACAGTCCTCCTCACTTATAAAATTTTTTGTCCTCATGGTATCTCATTTACAGTCTATGAAATTAGATAAATGTCTCTGATACATAGGAAGTCTTTTTTTTTAATATCTGATGAATGATGTTAACAACCTATAACATCCTTCACAAATAAAGTATTCAAGTTTGCTTTTTATTTAGTCACTGTTCTGATTTCTGGCTCTGGTCATGGATCCTACTGGATTTTCTCAAGCAATATTTCCACTTCATTCCTCAGTTCCCTCTAGATTTTTACCAGCAGAAGATTTATCTAAGTTATGATGTAAATGGGCGTAATTAACTAATGGATGACAACATTCATCATATGAAACATGAATTTGCTGCTAAATACATAGTGCTGCTTTTTTTCTTTTTTTTCATAACAAGTACATTTATTTGTCACTTGATTTCTTGTCAGATGGCAGGAGTGAGGAGTGAGGAGTTCAGCCCGAGGCCAAAATGCTACATGATTTCTTAGGTTAGATAATAGGCAATCACCAAAGGTTTTACGTAGCAGACCTTAGCAGGGAAATCTACACTCTACCCCTGGACAATGGACAGGCAATATACTGCAGTAAAGGACACCTAGCAGGTCTTGCTGTTTTACATATTTGGATTTCTAGCTCAGAGTCTTTATTCCTGATTTCATTCCTTCATTCCCTTTACCTGGGCCCTGGCCAGAGGTCTTCCAGGAGCCTTTGCTAAGGGCTTCTCCGTGGTGAGATGGAGGCGGGAAAACACTGGAAGCTCCTGAAAAAATATAGAGGCGAATCAAAATGATACTTTTTTAACTGAAAGCAATTGGCCTGGTCACTTCTTTACACTAAGGCTTTTAATATTTATCACTTCAGACAAGTTGATACAGGTCCACATACATACTTCTACAACAATTTGGGATCAAATACAAAATCCTTCAAGATAGGCTTCAACAGTATGTGAACCATGAACTTCCAGATGTACAAGCTGGATGTAGAAAAAGGAAAGGAATCAGAGATCAAATTGCCAGCATCCATTGGGTCATAGAAAAAGCAAGAGCATTCCAGAAATACATCTACTTCTGCTTCATCAGCTACAATAAAACCTTTGACTGTGTGGATCATAACAAACTGTGGAAAATTCTTAAAGAGAAGGAGATATTAGAACACCTTATCTGCTTCCTGTGAAACCTGTATGCAGGTCAAGAAGCAACAGTTAGAACAAGACATGGAATGACTGACTGGTTCTAAATTGGGAAAAGAGTATATCAAGGCTGTGTATTGTCACCTTGTTTATTTAACTTATGTTCAGAGTACATCATGTAAAATGCTAGGCTGGATGAAGCACAAGCTGGAATCAAGATTGCCAGGAAAAATATCAACAACCTCAGATATGCTAATGCTCTAATGGTAGAGAGCAAAGAGGAACTAAAGATTCTCTTGATTAGAGTGATAGAGAACAGTGAAAAAGCTGGCTTAAACTTAGATCATCACATCTGGTCCTATCACTTCATGGCAAAGAGATGGGAGAAAAAAGTGGAAATAGTGACAGATTTTACTTTCTTGGGCTCTAAAATCACTGCAGAGGTGACTGCAGCCACTAAATTAAAAGATGCTTGTTCCTTGGAAGGAAAGCCATGACAAATCTAAGTGAAGTGAAAGTGAAGTCGCTCAGTCGTGTCTGACTTCTTGCAACCCGTGGACTGTAGCCCACCAAGCTCCTCCGTCCATGGGATTCTCCAAGCAAGAATACTAAGCAGTATATTAAAAAGCAAAGGTATCACTTTGCTGACAAAGGTCTGTATAGTCAAAGCTATGGTTTTTCCAGTAGTCAGGTATGGATGTGAGAGTTGAACCATAAAGAAGGCTGAGTGTCAAAGAATTGAGGCATTTGAATTCTGGTGCTGGAGAAGACTCTTGAGAGTCCCTTAGATAGCAAGGAGATTAAACCTGTCAGTCCTAAAGGAGATCAACTCTGGATGTTCATTAGAAAGACTGATACTGAAGTTGAAGCTCCAGTACTTTGGCTACCTGTTGTGAAGACCCAACTCCTTGGAAAAGACCCTGATGTTGGAAAGATTAAGGGCAGGAGGAGAAGTGGCCAGTAGAGCATGAGCATCACTGACTCAATGGACATGAGTTGAAGCAAAATCTGGGAGATTGTGAAGGACAGGGAAGCTGGTGTACTATAGTCAATGGGGTCATAAAGAGTTGGACATGTCTGAGCAACTGAACAAGATTTTCTTTGCTTAAGCAAATTATCATAATTTATCACCATAATTTCAACTCTATTGAAATACACCTGGAAAAATTCGATGGAAAAAAAAGTGTACTTTTCCCACTGATACAGATATGTACATGCATTTATTCATTCATTATACATCAAACAAACATGTATTGAGGAAAGTCTGTGTGTCTTCATCTATATGAAATTATATGAAGCATGGCTAGCAAAAGGATGAAAATACATAGCTTCTATCTGAATAAGTAAAAATTTGGTGTAAAACAAATTTGTTAAAATATAAGTACTTAATTAAAAAATAAAGAAACCTTGGAGAGAAACATAGAGAAATAGTAAACCAATTTAGTTTGGACACATAAGATTTCATGCAGAATATAACACTTAAGCCACCTCTTAAACAATGAATAGAAATTCTCATAGACAGAAAATGTGGCAGATAATATTTTGAGAAAGGGAACAACTTCTACAGAAGTATAAAAATGTCACGAGAGTCTGAAAATGTATATACTGTGCCAGTAAATAATGAGAACTCAATACCACTGAAAGAAAGGCTATGATAGGTGCAAAATGAGACCAACAACAATACATTTTGATAGATAGTAGGTACCATACTTATGAGTTTTAGCTTTGTCATCTAAGGATGGGGTAATATAGAAATGTGCAAATCGAGAATTAATATGACAATGTTTTTAAGGTTGGGTATTCTGAGAAACTTACAGATGTATGCTTATGAGGAAATAAATTATTAAAAAGAAAGCCATCTAGGAGCATTTACTGAAAGCCAGAAACCAATAATAATTTTCACCAAAAAGCCTCATTAATATAACGTCTGAAGCTTTTAGAAAAGATAGATGTTTAGGTTCCAATTCATGTTTTCTGAATCAAGATTTTAAGATGAGGGAACTGATCATGTGTATATTAAAATTTTTAATACTTTTGTATTATGCCCATGATTTGTAAAGAACCATTGGATAATTACAGTGAACATAGAAGACAGGAATAGATTCAAGACACTTTTACAAACTGAATTCAATATACTTTGATGTTTTCTAATTGTTGAAGTATAATGCTGTGTTGGTTATAATTAAGTAGATAGCAATTATATCAACATTTGAACATATTAGAACACAGGAGGGGGAAAATCTTTGAAATAGTAGAAAGGAAATTCAATTTTCACTATACAGATACTATATTTCATCATAATAATAATTTACAAATTTGTTTAATTCACCTATGGATTCTTCATCATCTATGTACATTTATACAGATTTAAGAGGTACTTTATGCTTCAAGTAGAAGTTTTTATATGCTACTGGTGTCACTTATGTGATATTGCAGTTTCCATGATATTTTGACCAAAAATGGTTTCTTTATTTTCCTAGGAGAGATTCATAGAGATATTTGTGTTGTTTATTTTAATATTTTTTATCACTGGGTTGGTAGTCCATTTGAGTACTTTGAATTGACAGGTAACTTCCTTCCAAATTTGATATAAGTGACATAATTCCATTCTGAATCCTCAGGATAATGCTGCTCATTGCCTGTAACAAATATAATTTCTCATATGATGTTTACTGTCATCTCATAAATCTCCCTGGATTTACATGTCTAATCAATTATCTTTTTTTCTCAAGCAAGACATCTAATTTCTATAAAACTCTTGAATGGCTTGTGCTTAGTGTACATTTCTCAAGCTGTGTACTTATTTTATATTTCTGTATACACTTTTTAGAAATTCAATGTTTTCCTGGAAATTGAAATTTTTCTCAGAATATTTTATTTTTTGAAAGTCCAGAATTGTATGAAATAAATCTTTAAATGTACCAAATTGATATATGTATATCAATATATATGTATATATTGATATATGTATATATTGATATATATAGTGATATATATATATAATATGTATATTGATATATGTGTATATATATCTATAGTTGCAAAGATATTATTATGGCTATTACTTAAATATTAAGTTGCAATATTGACAGTTCAATTATCTGTCTATATTATTAGCTAATGGCAGGCAGTTGTGCCAGAATATCATTTTCTATTTTATAAGTGTAAAGACTCACAATAGGAAAACAGTAAGAACTTTTGCAAAAAATTGACAATTTTATCTTTAAGATGGTTTCAGTTCAGTTCAGTTCAATCGCTCAGTAGTGTCTGACTCTTTGTGACCCCATGGACTGCAGCATGCCAGCCTTCCCTGGCCATCAGCAACTCCTGGAGCCTACTCAAACTCATGTCCATGGCGTTGGTGATGCCATCCAACCATCTCATCCTCTGTTGTCCCCTTCTCCTTCTGCCTTCAATCTTTCCCAGCATCAGGGTCTTTTCCAATGTCAGTTCTTTGAATAAGATGGCCCAAGTATTGGAGTTCATCTTCATCATCTTCCAATGAATATTCCGGACTAATTTCCTTTAGGATGGCTTCAACCAACCCAAAATGGATTTGGAAAGATTTCTCTTATGAATAGCAATATTCTGTATTTGAAAGTACTTTGGGTAGACAGGATCTTAACATGATCCCCATGATTTCCGCCCTCTGCTGCATAATCTTGCATGCCCTCTCTTCTTGAGTTCTGGCAGAAATTGTGAATATGGGGAATATCACTCCTGTGATCCTGTTAACTTAATTTAATCAAAGTCAATGATCCCATTGGGCATGATTTGATCAAGTGAACCCTTAAAAACACTAGGTTCTTGCTCATTTCAGACATTGGCAATTGAAATACACTGTGAAGAAGAAAGGTAGCTAAGAGCTGCATGTAGCCTCTTGGAACTGGAAATGGTTCCTGTCAAACAAACAGCAGGAAAATGGTTAGGCAAACACAAGAACGGGATTCTTCCCAAAATGATTTGAATTTGAAAGAAGACCAGGAGCTCCAGAAAAGGTTATTCAGATAACAGCTTGCTTTCAGCCTTGAGACCCTGAGTGGGAAGCTCAACTGAGCCATGCATGGATTTCTGACCTGTAGAAATTGTGAGATAATAAATGAATGTTAAATAGCTAAATGCATGGTAGTTTGTTAAGTAGCATCGTAAAGTGTATACTCACCTTTCTCTGGAAATACTTTGATTATATGCAAATATAAATTGAGAGCTATATCAAAATTTGAATATAAAAATGCAAACTCTGCAATCTAAATGTAGCTTTGAATATTGTACTTTCGTACTCTCCTCTCATAAACCTATTCCAGCTATCAAAGAGATGTTGCTTTATTTTCTTCTTAGAGATATCTTATTTCCTTTCTGGGTAATGTCATTGTGTTTTAATTTTTTTTTTTTTTTTCTGTCCCGGTTGAATCAGATATTCCATGGAAGAAGGCAATAGCCAATAAGTAGATTGAGATTCCTCAGGGAATGCAACGTGAACCAAGAAATAGTCTTTTAACTTTAACTTTAAATTACTTTCAATACTAAAAACGGAAGACATTTCTTAAGGATTTATTAACTGTGAAATTCACAAAAATAGTGTTACCTTAGCAACTTATGACATAGAAATTAAGTTGTCAAAATCTCGATCATTCAAAAAGGGTCACTGATCTTCATGTCAACCCAACAGATGAAAAAGAGCTGCAGTGATATACTTTGCCAGGTTTTTGAACTCTAATAAACAAGTCAAGCTCTGTTTATGAACTCCCGAAAATAGACAAGGGGAGAATACAGTAGTATCAGTGCCAAAGTGAATTTACAGGTAGTTGGACATTGTACACACTGCCAAAAGAATACTGCCTCCATTTCTAATAAGGAATACCAGATTTACCACAAATTGTCAAGCAAAGATAAACCCTATGCTTGCCAGGATTCATGCTTCATCACATTATCTGTCACTAAGAAGAGATTCATTAGGTCAGTACTTCCCTTAAAGAACTCTAAGGTGTCTTTTGAGCTAATGCTTGGAGAGAAGTCAGCATGAAATTCTTCAGCACCTGAATATATTAAGTGAAGATATCACCATTGCCATTTCATTGAGACAAAAGAGAAATTGAGAAATAAAAATTTTTTAAAAAGTCCAGTATAACTCAGTTCCCTAATGTGACTTTAAATAAGTAGTGCACATTCATTCTAGTCCTTAATCTACCTTAATATTGTGTTACTGAGGAAGTTAGCCCAGAATGTACATTTCACATGTCTGCACTAGGGCCAGCTTTTGACCATATCATACCACATATAATAATTATGGCTAGGAAAAGTAGAAAGGATTAGGTTTGTTTTGTAATTGCATTTTTCTCTCAGAAACATTTTTTTTTAAGACATCTCTAAACCATACTTTTGAAATAACAGTTTCACTAAAACTCTAGGCATCTAATCTTGGTACACTTATATTAGTAACAGAAAGTTGTTTCAGTTTTAACATAGCTCAATCATGGTTTATTTTGACTGCTTTTCTGATCCTTTTTTCATCCTTGATTTCAAAAGACTGCAAGTATGATTACTCCATTCCATTAGACTAATCTAGGCTAATAACTACTGAACAATGGTTTCCCCAAAATAATCATACTCTCCTCCCTGGAAGCTGTGACTATATTTAGGTTACATGGAAAAAGGGACTTTATAGATGTAATTAAGATTACAAACTTTGAGATGGGAAAATTATTTTGGATTAACCAGACTGGAGTAAATCTAATTACAAGGACCAATAAAAGTGGGAAACGTTTCTCCTAGTTAGACTGATGTGGTACACGAATGATCTAAAGTATGGAAAGGACTTCATCTGCCATTGTTGGCCTTGAAGATGAGGAGGCCGCATGCCAGAGAATGCAGGCAGCATTTAGCAACTGAAAATGACCCCTGGGCCTAGAACCAACAAGTGAACAGGATTTACAATTGCATGAATCTGGATTCAACAAGAAATCTGAATAAGCTTAAAGTAAATTATCCTCTAGAATGTATAGACAAGGACCTGGGTCAGCTAACACTTTGATTTTGCTCTTGTGAGACCCTAAGCAGAGAAATCAAGAGAATCTATCAGATTTTGACCTATAGAACTGTGGGATAATGAATTTCTCTTGTTTTAAGAGATGGAATTACTGGTAATTTTTATGGCAGCAATAGGAAACGAAAACACTCAACAAACTGTTCAAACATGACATTTGGTCTCTGACTGCATCTGATCCCAAGTCTGTTACTTAGCAGTTTACATTCTTAATGTTTTCTATGGTTCTTTTTTTTTTCTGGTTCCAAGTATTCCCAAATATGTCCCACATGTCCACTTCAAATGGAATCCCAGACACTTGAAATTATGGCATTTACCTTCTTACTCTAGGAATGACTTGGGGAAGTACAGTTTTATAACTGCATACACTGTTGTCATACCTGAAAATCTAAGTGCTGTGATACTAACTAGAGAGCTTGTGTTTCCAAATAAAACCTGTCAGAGGAGTATTCCACAGACCAACAAGATAGCCCAGGGCTGGGAGCCAATTCTGGGAGTCCAGCCAGCACTAAATATCCAAAAGAAGTCTGGACTGTGGCCACAATCAAAGGAAGTAGGCAGAATACTCACATATTGCAAGTGGGCATATTCTATTGTAAGCTTAATTCCTACCCTGAATCTTGAGGAAATTGAGTCTTTTCAGATTTGAATGTCCTTTTCATAGAACACAGATATGTCAACTGGCAATTGCTGCTGCTTCTTCCTTCTCAGAAGGATATTTGTTGTTCATCCTCCTTCTGTTCCTCCTCCTTCTCCTCCTCTTCTTCCCTCTAAATATTGTACAGCTCTGCATGTATATATATTCAAACACCAATGCCATTAGGATTGTTTTACATATTCATATTTCAAAGACTTGTTTTACCTTTCTAAACACATTGGATGAGAAGAGTATGTTCATCTTATAAATGTGTGAGGAAATAACCCAATATACTATCTTGATTAACATTTAAAGAACAAAGCTTGTATGATATATTAGAAAAAACTCATATGGAATTTGAATATTTTCATGTAATCCTTCATATAAGAATACCATTATTTAGAATGGCCATTCTGATAGATGCTTTAAATGTAGTAATCATTACCCAGTTTTCAGGGTGTTTGAATAGGAGAAAGGTAAATATGAAAGGCTTCCTTGGTGGAGAAAACAATGGCACCCCACACCAGTACTCTTGCCTGGAAAATCCCATGGACGGAGGAGCCTGGTAGGCTGCAGTCCATGGGGTCGCGAAGAGTCAGACATGATTGAGCGACTTCACTCTAACTTTTCACTTTCATGCTTTGGAGAGGGAAATGGCAACCCACTCCAGTGTTCTTGCCTAGAGAATCACAGGGATGGGGAGCCTGGTGGGGTGCCGTCTATGGGGTCGCACAAAGTCGGATACGACTGAAGCAATTTAGCAGCCTTGGTGGCTCAGACAGTAAAGCGTCTGCCTGCAATGCGGGAGACCAGGGTTCGATCCCTGGTTCAGGAAGATCCTCTGGAGAAGGAAATGGCAATCCACTCCAGCACTCTTGCCTGGAAAATCCCATGGACAGAGGAACCTGGTGGGCTACAGTCCATGGGGTCGCAGAGTCAGACACTGTAGGGTCAACTGAGCGACTTCATTTATTCATGTATTTATTTCATTTAAATATGAAACAGACAAAGACATATATAATAGTGGGAAAATATCTCCATTACTTTAACAACATATGGGAATATCAAGATCTTCTGATGCAAGTTGGGCTATGTTGAGATGAAAAGCTTCTGAATGGTTTAATCTGAAACATAAAGATTGAATTGAAGTTGATTGAGCAAATGTATGAAAGTAGGAATTGACAAAATACTCTGAGGATCTTGAGATGGAAGATGCTGGACGTATTCAAAGAAAAGTTTAATAAGGAAGGAGGAGAATAGGCTAAGAATAAAAAAAAAAAATCTGTAAAGGCAAAATTATGATGGATATAAAAAGAATTGTTAAATCTTATGAACTTTAACCTAAGAATACTAGGCCATCTAAGTAAAAAAGTTAAAAGATCAGTCACACACACACACACACACACACACACACACACAACTAACCTCTCACACTTATAGATAACTTCCTAATGGATACTTGTAAAGCAGTCTAAGAATTGTGCAATGAAGAAATTAAAACTTGTAAACTATTTTTAGCATTTCCAAAATAATAGTTCATAAAATGCTGAAGATTCTCTACACAATACATTTCTTTACTTTGGCAGAAATTCTCATTACAGGAGGCACATGGTGCTCAGAGACTGAATATATTATAATACCCCAGATAATGTTTGGGAAAAACCAGTCTTTATATGAACAATGGAAATAAATATAAATGAGCCAATCGCTTATAGTGTGACTCTTGGGATGATTCTTTAGTACTTTTCAGTATTATAATTTTGGCAAATATAAATTATTCTCAATGAAGTCGGGTGCTCTTTCCCTCTAAGTGAGAAGGATGACAGTCCTTTCTTTCTACTTTGTCCTAAGGCTGATGTATTCCACAGGTTATCCTATGGGCTGGGAGTAGACATGAATAGTCTATGAATACTGGAACATTTAATTGTTGGTGTAAAGTGAATAGTTGCTTTCTTGTGGAAATATTTAATTGCTGATGTGAGATCTTCTGCTTCTTTTTCCTGGCCTGTAGTTGGGAGGATAAAGCCAAAGGAACAATCAGCATCTCTTAGTCACCACTAGGGGCTTCCCAGGTAGCTGCTACTGCTGCTGCTAACTCGCTTCAGTAGTATCTGACTCTGTGCAACCCCATAGATGGCAGCCCACCAGGCTCCCCCATCCCTGGGATTCTCCAGTCAAGAACACTGGAGTGGGTTGCCATTTCCCTCTCCAGTGCATGAAAGTGAAAAGTGAAAGTGAAGTTACTCAGTCGTGTCCGACTCTTAGCAACCTCAGGGACTGCAGCCTACCAGGCCCCTCCCTCCATGGGATTTTCCAGGCAAGAATTCTGGAGTGGGTTGCCATTGCCTTCTCAGGTAGCTCAGCAGTAAAGAATCCACCTGCAAAGAAGACGCAGGAGATGAGGGTTTTACCCTTGGATGGGGAAGATCTTCTGCAGGAGGGCACAGCAACCCACTCCAGTATTCTTGCCTGGAGAATCCCATGGACAGAGGAGCTTGGCAGGCTACAGTCCATAGGTCACACAGAGTCAGACAAGGCTGAGGCAGCTGAGCAAAGCACGGTCACCGTTAGAGCACCTACTGTTACACCAGTCTCCACAAGGGTGCAAAATAAACTTCTATTAGTTTATGCCACTAAAATCTGAGGGTTTTGTCTTAAAGCTCTTAGGATAGCTTAGTTTATCCTAACTTATTATTTTTGCCTTACGCTTAAGTTACCAGTAATATTAATTTTAGTTTAATGGTTCATTTTTAGAATATATAATTTGATAGTCAGGGAGAAAAAATGTAGGTTACTATATATCACATAAAGAAGACAAGTGAAATTCAGACTATTAGGCCATTTAAGTCAAGTCAAGGGTGCGCTCAGTCATGCCTGACTTCTTACGAGCCCATAGACTCCAGGTTACCAGGCCCCTCTGTCTCTGGAATTTTTCAGGCAAGGATTCTGGAGCAGGTCACCATTTCTTACCTCAGGGGATCTTCCCAACCCAGGGAGAGAACCCTTTGTCTCTTGCGTCTCCTGCACTGACAGGCCCTTCTTTACCACTTCATCACCTGGGAAATTAATATACAGTAACAAGTTAATACTCATTATATAAACTATTTAAAGTGAAAAAAATCCACCATTTTTGTTTGTTTTGCTGTTTGTAATATATGAGATAGTATTGACTTCAAAATGGTCACTGTCGACTTTTAAAAAATATTCTTTTCCTTGGGCTTTTGTAACATTTCACCGTCTGGTGAAAATTATTCTTAATTTATTCATCTAATGCACCAGTTGTGCTCTCAAAGGTTATTCTAAGTGGTGTCATTCTCCAGTTTTCTGTGCTCAATTTGTTAACACTCAAACTGAAATGTGTTAGTTTTTGTTGACATTTCCTTCTTCCTTCAAAACAGGTGGTAATTAAGCCATCAAGGTTCTTCTCTTAAAATGTGTATCATATTGTTCTGTGCTTTTAATTCTCAGAGTGTTGGGGGCTATCCTAAGCCATTTCTGAAACTTTACATAGATTTATATCAGCCACATAAACAAAATGCCTTCATGGTCTCCGCGGCCTTATATATCTTCAAACTGCTGAATACTGAATATCAGTCATTATAAGGCACTGTTTGGATATTACAACTTTCTTCCTAGTGGACTTTTCTGCCCCCCCCCCTTTTTTTTTCCTATTGAACAAAGTAAAAACACATAGTTCTAATATACAAGATTATTTACAATGCCAAAGTTCCAATCTTTTATACCATTCTCTATTTCAGCCAAAATGAAATCTCTCTTCAAACACAGTTTTGTTTTTCACATCCCCTTGGCTTGGCTCACTCAGTTCTCATCATGTGTTTTTATATTTCAAGGTATGGTTTGTGTGTTAAACCTTCCAGAAGATCAGTACAAAGTGTATAAAATTTGTGACATTCTTTTTCATTGTAATTAACTCTTGACTGTCTTTTACTGTAAGTCCCTGGAAGGCAGACAGTTGCTATCCATATACTTGGTTCTTAAATACTGCTGAATATAGTGACATAGTAATGCTAAGGCTCCATGTTAATATGTTTAACAACATTGAAACAAAGTAGCATGATTTATTTTTGATATAGTGTTCCATAGTTTACTTGCATGATATGAAAAGCACACAATTTTATTATCTCTTATATAAATGATAACAATAAAAAAGAAAATGCCTGAATTAGCCTTTCTCAACTGTCTTAGAAGTGAATCATATCTACTTTTCTGAAAGCCTCCCTCTTTGAAGAATATATGCTTGTCTCTGTATGATAGGGACAAAATAATAATTAGCATTTGACAATTCTGTACTGAGACTTGGAGTCTTAAATATGCACTGAAGTAATTTATAAGGCATTTGATAAGGTGAACCGATGATTAGATGTAGGTTAAGTCCCAGCATAAACTTTCTCAAATTGGTCTACTAAATTCAAGGCACTGATTAAGGGAGGATTAAGTGCTATTCAAGAACTACTTTATAATCTGTGGGGTAATACAGGGGCTATTTAATTCTTTTATCCTACTTTTAAAAGCTATTTTAAGAAAGAAGTAGTTCATACATCTATTTTACATTTTTATTTTCTTTGCAGTTTTGCTGTGTTTAGGCACTGTAGACACCTATAGTAATTTTGCTATTTAAGATGAATTGATTTTTTCCAAAAAATTAAGTGAATAAGTAGTTAGCAGTTTGTATTATACTCATTTTGTATTATAGAATTTTTTCTGATTAATCACATTATTTATTTTAACAGATTACTACAAATAATAGGACTCTCCAAGTTACATTAAGCATTGGAAAAATTAAGATCCATAGTCACAGGGTTATGCTCTATAACTTTTAAATTAGACATGACATAAAATCTTTTGAAATCTGCCCTGCTAACTTCTCCAAATGCATTTCCCATAGGTTATCTTGAGTCTTTTAAGGATCGCTAAACTACTCCAGGGAAGGCAATGGCAAAAGGCCACTCCAGTACTCTTGCCTGGAAAATCCCATAGGCGGAGGAGCCTGGCAGGCTGCAGTCCATGGGGTCGCTAAGAGTCGGACACGACTGAGCGACTTCACTTTCACTTTTCACTTTCATGCATTGGAGGAGGAACTGGCAACCCACTCCAGTATTCTTGCCTAGAGAATCCCAGGGACGAGGGAGCCTGGTGGGCTGCCGTCTCTGGGGTCGCACAGAGTCGGACACGACTGAAGCAGCTTAGCAGCAGCAGCAACAACAAACTGCTCATTTTCTTTACATTCATTCTGTACCATTTTTGTTTGTCTTTTCATATCCTTGAATGTTGGCAAGTACTATTTCCTCTATCTGCTCTACCTGGGATGCTTTTTATTTCCTTTTTTCATTTTGGAGATCACTCTTGAGGTGTTGCCTAAACACAGTGAAAGTCCTTCATCAGAATATGACCACTTTAAGCAAAAAGAAGATATAGAACTCATGTGTCTTTGACAATCCAGAACATGGTATTTTGCCAGATACAAATGAAACATTTAATATAATTGTTGACTGAACTGCTTGAGGGGGAAGGGACTACTTCTATTAAAAAATAAATGCCTAGAAGTTTAAAAGGTACAATAAATACAACTGGGAATGGCTCAAATGATTTTTGCAGTGTGTCTCAGGTTTTTGTTTTTGATAGACAGATCTAGATTTCTCTCCTACTTAGAAGTAGAAAGACAGCAATGTTTCTACTTGTTAATTTCCTACTTTATGTGTGTTCCTTTGATGAGTTTTAGAGAATTTAATGTTCAAAAAACTATTGATGATATAAATTAAAATGAAACAAAATAACTTCCCTGGTGGCTCAGAGGGTAAAGAATCTGCTTTCAATTCAGGAGACCTGGGGTTCAATCTCTGGGTCAGGAAGATCCCCTGGAGAAGTGAATGGCTACCCACTCCAGTATTCTTGCCTGCAAAATTCCATCGACAGAGGAGCCTGGTGGGATACAGTTGATGGGGTTGCAAAGAGTCAGACATGACTGAACAATTAGCATTTTCAATTTCAAAATTATTACACATAGAGTATGTGTTAGTCAACCAAGTGAGCAACTAACACTTACTTAATTGTCTGATTCATTGCTGAGTTTACATAAATACAATTTGTTTATACATCCATCAGCATAGCACCTGTTGCACTGCAAACACTGATGCCATATTAAGTACATGAATGAATGAGTTAATAAACTAAATATCAGTTTAAGCAAAGTGATTAGAGTAACTTCCTCAAATACAGTTAAGGGAATAGAAATAATCGAACTATTTCTGGTTCTTTCAGAAAGTTTGTCTAGTCAGGATCCGATGAAGAAAGAGAAACCTCATGCTTATTTTCATGGAGAAAGGTTAAATTAAAAAAAAAAAAATCTCTATAATAGAGAGTAAAAGTATACAGGAATAGCAGCTATAAAGTCACTAATTTTAGAGCTGACATAGAGAATCCAAGCAGGAGTGTACATCCATGACTCACTGAGTGGCAGAGAACTCACTGGTAGAACTTGATGGAAATTTATTCTCTAGGAGCTGAGAAAAGCTGTAGATGGGAAAGTGTCTCACCGGAGGCATTAGGCTAGGAGCCACTGGAGGGGGAGTCGATGAAAAGTTATGGCACAGTAATGCTGCTGACTGCCATGGAATTCCGGAATCTGCCACTAGTAGCTCGTGTGCACTACAGAAACTGGGTCCTGGCCATGTTCACACAATGAAGGAGACTTACACTGGAAAAATCAATGCACTATAAGGGATTGCCTCTCAGAAGCCACTGGTGCTGCAGAAAGAAGCCTGGAACCAAAGAACTTGCCTGAAATCAAAGAAACTGTTTCAGAAGTCTAGTCCCCAAAAGCAGCACAGACACTGCAGTAACTAAATACTGGAGAAGCCAGGTGGCTGCAGGAGATGATGACGAGGAGCACAGCAGAGCAGGAAAAGAGGCCACTTCCCCCGGCAGCATCTCTCTGGTGTTTGCCACTGACAAAGATTATCATCATACTAGTTGACAAAGGAGACAAATATTGATAGGATCAAGCTTCATTTTCACAGAACAGGCAGTGAAATTTAAACCTGTAGCTGAGAGGCAATCATTGCATAACTAGAACTCTCTGTGAATGAAGGGAGAAGGAACAAATATTAAAGAGAATGCAGTCAAAAGCTAGAGATGTTACCTGTTTGCTTTGAAGTGAAGTCGCCCAGTCATGTCTGACTCTTTGTGACCCCATGGACTCCAGCCTACCAGGCTCCTTCGTCCATGGCATTTTCCAGGCAAGAGTACTGGAGTGGGTTGCCATTTCCTTCTCCAGATGGGAGTCAAAGTGCTTGAGAAGAAGGAAAGAAGTGAGACAAGAAAGAAAGTCCTATGGCATGACGCAGGAAATTACCGACAATGAAATCATGGAAACAAGATTAGAAGAAAAATCAGGGACAAATTTTTTAAAGATATATGTATTTATTTTGTGTTTGTAATAGAATTCTAAAGTGATTTTCTACTAAGAGGATTGCTTTTCCACATTTCTATAGCTATATGTATGAGTGAGTGATTTACAGAAGCTCAGTCATGTCTGACTCTTTGTGACCCCATGGACTGTAGCCTGCCAGTCTCTTCTGTACATGGAATTCTCCAGGCAAAAATACTGGAGTGGGTAGGCATTCCCTTTTTCCAGGGGATCTTCCTCACCCAGGGATTGAACTCAGGTGTCCCACATTGCAGACAGATATTTTACCATCTGAGCCACCGGGGAAGCCTGTATATATATATATATAATCCCTAAAAATTACTACTGAAATGTAATTATAGAGTAGTTCAGATTATAAATCAGAAGCATATAGAGGAGGTACAACATTACACCAATATAGACTGTTTTAAAATTATAGCATTTAAAATTCCAAATGTATTTAAAAAATATATATTTAACAAATAAAGTTCCCAGTCAACAGCTTTAGGAATGCCCAGTATTAATTAGGTTCTCTTATTTCTAGACAGTATAGTCAGCACACCTATGTAATTATGGAAATGTTTAAATAATCAGGACTAATAAAACCTGAAAATTCTGGCTCATTTCTCTGTAATATATGAATAGCTATGCACTATGAAATAATCTTTTTTTATCATTGCATATATCAGAAGTACACTTAAATAGGAATTTTATACTATTGAATTGGGTTAAATATGTATTCATTAAGAAAGCAAAATTGACCCATAACTTGGCAAGACAGTCCTCTAAGAATATAACAGTTAGGGCTCTAAAAATGATAAGAATTGCTCTTTAATTGTGTTTCACATAGGCCTTAAACAAATAACTAATTTCTGACAGCTCTTGTTAATGCAGTCTTTACCTCCAAAAATGATATATTTCTTATTTTTAAGTGTAAAATGCTAGCAAATCTAATTTTAATGTCAATTATTTATATTTATTTTTTGTGATATTCTCTCCTCATCATACAGATTACTTTGAATTAGATCTCAGTCAAAAAGAGAATGTATCAAAGGCATCTATATACATTCATAAAAGTATATAGTGAGCATCTTAATGATTGAATATTTGGAATTTACACTTATCCTTTATTAAACTGAAAATAAAATGTGTTTATATGTATATTTATAAATTACTAGTGTTTAACAACATCATAGAGATAATATTTGCAGAAATTTTACTAAAAAATTAGTAATACTACTGATTGTTTTTATTGTTATCTAATAAAATCACTGCAGATAGTGACTGCAGCCATGAAATCAAAAGAGGCTTGCTCCTTGGAAGGAAAGCTATAACCAACCTAGACAGTAGACTAAAAAGCAGAGACATTACTTTTCTGACAAAAGTCCATCTAGTCAAGGCTATTGTTTTTCCAGTAGTCATGTATGGATGTGAGAGTAGGACTGTAAAGAAAGCTGAGTGCTGAAGAATTGATGCTTTTGAACTGTTGTGTTGGAGAAGACTCTTGAGAGTCCCTTGTACTGCAAGGAGATCAAACCAGTCCATTCTAAAGATCAGTCTCAAATATTCATTGAAAGGACAGATGCTGAGTCTGCAGCTCCAATACTTTGGCCACCTGATGCAAAGAACTGACTCATTGGAAAAGACCCCAATGCTGGGAAAGATTGAAGGCAGGAGGAGAAGGGGAGGACAGAGGATGAGATGGCCCAATGGCATTATCTGCTTGATGGACATGAGTCTGAGCAAGCTCTGAGAGTTGGTGATGGACGGGGAAGCCTGGGGTGCTGCAGTCCATGGGGTCGCAAAGAGTTGGACATGACTGAGCGACTGAACTGAATTGAACTTAACAAATGTAGAGATGTTTGGGGACAAAACAATCCTTTGACTGCTGTTAGATCATGGAAATAATTCAAAAGTGACAATTTTATAATACTATAAAATAACTATTAATATCTTACCTTGAATCTTTTATAAATGTTTATATAAAATATAATTGTTTTAACTAATAAGGAAAATACATAGAAAAGTAATTATAAAGCTAAACCAGTTACATTTTCAGTTCAGTTGCTCAGTCATGTCTGAATCTTTGCAACCTCATGAATTACACTTTAGTTTCTACCTTATATTGTTTGAATAGATTGCCAAATTAAATAAAAAGTGATGTTTGGTATGTTTATATAAGAGAGATTTGAGCTAGAACAGAAACCTTATCTGCATGAATAGTAATAGGGTGGTGCCTCCTAGAGTCATCATCACCACTGACTTCAGAAATATAAATTTGATGAAGCCAAATATTGTTGTTTTATCCTTATTTGACAAGAAAATGTGAGCCATGATTTTATTACCAACATAAATGAGGCTGCCCTAATTAAAATGCATGGTCATTTCCTGTTTGTGGCAAAATTAATGTGACCTATTACTGAAATGTGTTACTTGAAAAGCACCAACATATGTATTCTGTGATTATTTGCCTTCCGCATCTTGGTATCCGAGCTCCAGTCACTTTGCATTTTATTCTTTTAGTGCTCTTTCTGATCCAAGGCTTAGATTTATGGTAAAGTATTCATCAATCAAATAGGCATTGCTTTTAGTCACATTTAGGGTGAAAGAATGTTTGAATTTAATCAACAAATGCACATGTTTCACTTCTGGATATGTAACTGTAGGCTTCATTGCAGTTTTAATAGCTTAGTTTGGAGGCTTTTTAGAAAACTATCATTATTTATACAAATGCATTTGAATGTTGTTGTCTATTAGGACTTGAATGAAAAGAAGGCTATGCAAATTTCTTCCAGACGCTTAGTATGCCAAGACTGATACAGCTACTACTTAGACCTGTCTTCAAATGGACTACTTGACTGCCACTGCCAGTTGGATTTGCTTAACTATTATTTCCCGTTAGCCAAAGGCACAGAATGTAGGAAATCTATATCTATTGCTTTGGCAGAAGCTTAGCTATTTATCATTTGTGTGAGGATCAAGCAGGCCAGGTGTACTGTTTACTTTAATGAAGCCAACATAGAAAAGGGAGTTCAGAATAATGATATAAAGCATTGTTCATTTACTTGACCCTTTGCTTGCATTTGCAAGAATGTTGTAGTTTCCTAGACCACAAAATAGCCTGAATTTTAATTCATTTTCACTAATACTCAGAAAAGAAACCACTTCTGTTTAGACACCATTTACACTAGATTGTGCTTTTGTTTACTTGTTAAAAATGAAGATTTCTTTAAGAAAAAAGAAAAAGCTGATCCATATAATGCCTAAAACTGAAAGACAGAAAATTGTGGAAAAAAACTGATGATTGAAGTTAGGATACAGTCTAAATTGTACATTTATGGAATCACAAGTGGTTTCGAAGGTAATTTCAAAGTTCCCTACCTTCTTTCAAGTAGATAGTGTTTGGCCTGATTCCAATTCTTCTATGTATTTCTAAGTTCTAGTGTTGGGAGTGAGAAGAGTTGATTAGGCTCCAAGATAACAAGCAACAATGCTGATTATGATCAAAATGATCAGACTGACACTGAAACAATATGCACCAGTGCTAGTGGCAAGAATACAGTGAATATATGTATGACTGAGTCCCTTCAAGTTCAGTTCAGTTCAGTTCAGTCACTCAGTCGTGTCCAACTCTTTGAGACCTCATGAATCGCAGCACGCCAGGCCTCCCTGTCCATCACCATCTCCCGTCGTTCACTCAGACTCACGTCCATCGAGTCGGTGATGCCATCCAGCCATCTCATCCTCTGTCGTCCCCTTCTCCTCCTGCCCCCAATCCCTCCCAGCATCAGAGTCTTTTCCAATGAGTCAACTCTTTGCATGAGGTGGTCAAACTACCAGAGTTTCAGCTTCAGTATCATTTCCTTCAAAGAAATCCCAGGGCTGATCTCCTTCAGAATGGACTGGTTGGATCTCCTTGCAGTCCAAGGGACTCTCAAGAGTCTTCTCCAACACCACAGTTCAAAAGCATCACTTCTTTGGTGCTCAGCTTTCTTCACAGTCCAACTCTCACATCCATACGTGATCACTGGAGAAAGCATAGCCTTGAGTAGACGGACCTTTGTTGGCAAAGTAATGTTTCTGCTTTTGAATATGCTATCTAGGTTGGTCTGAACTTTTCTTCCAAGGAGTAAGAGTCCCTTCAAAGTTCACCTGAAATCATAGCAGCATTGTTAATCAGCTATACCCCAAGACAAAATAAAAAAGGTAAAAAAAATTGTGTTTAAAGTAGAAGAAAAATGGACAGAGAATAGGATTGACATTCTGTAGAAAATAGATGATACTTTAACATCCAGCTCCAGACCATGTCCATTATTTTCAACATTTGGGACTGCTCAGTGATTAATATCCCACTATCAAGTACATTAGATTTTAGAATAAATATGGGAGAACTTTAACATTGTATCAAGCTAATAGAGATACTATAAAAGATACATTGTCTCCTAGCTTTTCAAGTTCATTTTTTCTTTGATGTGTCTCAGAATGGAATGGATTTTTCTATGCCTTAGAGTCAACAGTTCTGAAGAACGAGTTGACAAAGAAGAATATTTCTCCAATCAGGTACAGTATTAGCAATATCCTTGCCAGACTCTACTAGGTATCACAGAAGCTTGAAATCTAGTAAGAAAAAAAAAAAAAAAAAGCTGAGAAATATTGCAGTTCTTTCTATATTGTCGTGGTTTCTCATAATGCAGACAGCTTAAAGGTAAACTCTCCGTTGAGGAAACCATCCTGTCCTAGAGGAGAGTTTCATGAACTAGGAAGAAAAGATATCTGAAATTGTTACAAAATTTTATTCCTCTTCCTGGAATGTCTTTCCCTAGAGAGTCACCTGATTAAGTATCTCATTTTGTTTCAGTCTCTTTGTAAAAATTTTGTGCCATTCGTCAATTATGTCATCTGGATTTGGAGATTTGCTTGTAAGGAAGACTTTCAGTATAAATTTAATTTCTTTAAATTTTTTTGTGTGTGTGCTTAGTCGTGTCTGACTCTTTGCAATGTCATGAATTTCCCAAGCAAGAATACTAGAGTAGGTTGTCATTTCCTACCCCTACTAATTTTTAATATAGGTCTATTCATGGTATTAATTTCTTCTTAAGTGAGGTTGTTAGTAGGTGTCTTTCAAGGAATTTCACTTTTTTTTTTTTTTTCTAACTTGCCAAATTTATTAGCCTAAAGTCTTGGCTTGGACAGTAAACAATCTACTTGCAATGTGGGAGACCCAAGTTCAGTCCCAGGGTCAGGAAGATTCCCTGAAGAAGGGAATGGCTATCCACTCCAGCATTCTTGCCTGGAGAATTCCAGACAGAGGAACCTGGTGGGCTACAGTCCATAGAGTCCCAAAGGGTCAGACAGGACTGAGAGACTAACACTTTTATTTTCAAAGTCATCTATAGCATCCCCCTATTATTTTATTAATATCTATATCATTTATAATGAATCTTCCCTTCTCAGTTTGGATAATGATAATTATTTTTCTTTCATTTTCTGTTGTCTTTTTTTGTTTAGATTTCTGTTGTCTTAGTTGATTGGGTTTAATTTATTCTGCTATTTCTTAAGAGAGAAGCAGCATCATTTGAATCATGCTTCCTTTTAAGTGAATATTTTTAATACAACAAATCTCTTGATAAGTACTGCAATATCAGAATCCCACGTTTTTTAACGTTATGAATTTTATTTTATTAAAATACACTCTATTTTATCTCCTTTGGTTGATTGCTGTGACTCTTTGGTTTGATATTTTACTAATTACTTTTGGGATTATAGTTTTAATCTTTAATTTATGGTCCATATTCATGTGATATTACATCACTTCACTTACAGTATAAAAATGTGCTATAATACACTTTCTTTCCTTTCCTGTAATATTTTTCTTACTGCCATCATACATTTTTACATATCTTAAAAGACTCAGACTAAATTGCCATTATTTTTGTTTAATGAAATTAATACATGTTGTTAACATTATATTTACAGAGAATTACCTATTTACGGAGATTTGGGAATTAAAAATTCTCTTAGTTATATTTTCTTTTTGTTGCTCTTGTCATGTATATTTCTACTGATCATTATCATCCTGTCTGAAGGACTTCTTTTACGTTTCCTCAAGTGAGAATTGGCTAATGATAATTTCTGCAGCTGTTATTTGTCTAAAATCTCTTCATATGCTCTTAATTCTTGAAAACTCTTTTCTGTAGTTATATACCTCTATCCTAACTCCCCCCACCCCCCCGCCGAGTACTTTAAGAATGCTGTTCTACTATCTTTCAAAATTGCATGTAAATCTTCTGTCATTCTTTGTTGCCAGGTGAATAATGTGTGTTTGTGTTTTCCTCTAGCTGCTTTTAAGATTTCTCTCTCTTTATTATTGGTTTTGAGAAATTTGATTTATAAGGTTTTTGTGCTTTTTTTTATGTTTCAGGTACTTAGATTTGGCTGAGCTCTTTGGACGCATAATTTCATAGATTTCATTAAATTTAGAAAATTTTGGTGTGATTTTATATTTTAAAAATTGCATCTCTGAGGTTCTCACAGTGTTACTTATTCCTCACCTGTAATTTATCCCTTGAACCTCAACCTCTTTTTTTTTTTTTTTTTTTCCTGGTATGACAACTCAGCCTCCTCAGCAAGGAAGTCTCATGGGCTCCTCTACAGTTTGCTTTTTCTAAGCAATGGCCATAAATAGTCATAAGGCACTAAACTTGGACAGGAATAAGACTTACCTTTTCCTTATCTTCAGTGATTACTACCTTTTATTTTCTGAAGCCCAGTGTTTGAAATCTATTGTTCCAATTCCTGCATTCAGCTGTTGATCATTTGTGGTGTAAGAGGAAATCAGGTCCCTACTATTACTTCTCTATCTTGCCCTGAGAACTTTAACCTGGCTATCCTGGATGCTTTCCTCAGTCTCTTGAATTAAGGAAGACCATCATATTCTGATTGCTATCCTTCTATGTGCCTATAAACTGTTTTCATGACAGTATCTATATAGATACAGTTATATTCACTAGGGTTCTTCAGAGACAGGAATTTATTTTAAGAAACTGGCTTAGACACTGTGGAGACTTTGGTAAATCCAAAATATTTAGGGTAAGCTGGAGGGCTGGAGACCTGGAACACACTTGTAATTTCTATCTAAAGACAGCCTGCTAACAGAATTCCTTCTTGCTCAGGAAAGTCTGTGTTCTGTTAAGGTCTTTAACTGATTGCATAAGGCCCACCCACATTATGAACAGTAATCTGCTTTACTCAATATCCAGCAGGTTAAATCTCAATTTCATTCAAAAAGTATCTTCATGAAAACTTCCAGAATAATGTTTAACCAAATATCTAGAAATCTTGGCTGAGACAAGTTGACACATTAAAATGAATCATCACAGTAGGATTTATGCAGTTTGTTTTCCATCTCTCAGGGGTCCTTGTCTTTTGATAGCTATTTTAAAATAGATGTTGTACACAGGGTGTATAGTCAATATTTTATAATAACTTTAGATGGAGTAGAATCTATAAAAATAAAAAAATAAAAGGATTACTATATTTTATATTTGAAATTAATATAATATTTTAAATTAACTATACTTCAATTTAAAAAATAAAATACACCTTGTGTGACTTTCAGCTTTTAAAGTATTTTATAGAAATGCACAAAATGTCCATTTTATTAGAGAAAAACCTTACTAAGCTTATATCCTAAATTTAGAGGACCATGTATCAAATCTACAATTGTAGTTATTGGTTAGATTGGAACCTCCTTGCCCCACCTCCCTATTAGAAATATGTAATTTAAAAAGTCATAGCTATAAGAGAAATAGACATACTACCAGTAAAACTAAAATTATCTGCAGCCTGATTTGAGGAAAAAAGAAGCAGATAGGATAATGTTGCATCAAAACAAAAACACTGATCTAAATAAAGACGCATAATGAATGCAATTTCCTCTTCTTTAAGAAAATTTACATCAAAAATCTCTTTGCTTTTACTTTTCAACAGAGTGAAGTATTACTTGCAGAGTTAATGTATCTTTTGAGAAAAACATTCTGGTTTTAATATAAAAAGGCAGCATTGTATATCATACTGCCATAATAGTTTTCTTTTATAACCAGACTGTATTTTCATACTTTATCCTTGATCATGAAAACAAAACTACATAATAGAGTGCAATAATGCAAATTAATTTTAATACATAATTACATGTATAATGACTCACTGAATAAAAGTTAAGTACAAATTAATCCTGTAGAACATAAAAATATTAACATAAAAAGATGCCTTTACTAATTTTAGCATCATCCTTGTCATTTTTCAGGATAATTTTATGGATAAAGCTTTCATTTTGTTTATCATTTTTCATCCACTTGAAAAATAAAATGGTTATTTAAAATGTACCTATTTATAAAACAGAAATAGAATCACAGACATAGAAAAGAAACTTAGGTTTACCAAGGGGGAAAGATGGAGGGATAGAAATGAGATATTGGGATTAACATATGCACACTACTATATATAAAATAGAAATAAGAACTTACTGTATCACACAAGGAATTCTACTCAATATTCTGTAATGATCTATATGGGAAAAATATTAAAGAGTCAATATATGTATATGTATTACTGATTCATTTGCTGTACAACAGAAACTAACACAATACTGTAAATTAACTATACTCAAAAATTAAATTAAAAATTAAATGTCTAAATAAAATAAAATAAAATCTATTTTTGATGGAACAAGTTCAGACTTCATTAGCAAAATTTTAATGATGGTTAGAAAGATGTAATCACAGTTTTCCATCATTGACACCAATTTCATCAGGTGGGGAAGTTGTCATCACAGGGGATGATATAAAGAAGTAAACAAGGTGACCTGAAATAGACAATTTTTTTCTGGTGTGAAGTTACTGAAACATCATTAAAAAAGTATCCATTATTTGTCAGCTTCTCATATGTACTACCTAATTTAATCATCATAAAACCTCAACAAGTTGTCATTTTTCCCACAGTAATACAAGGATTTCAAATAAGAATACTTGATTCTGAAATCTATGTTTCTGCTAGCATTATGTACAGAAAAGTTAATTGTCACTTTTCATATTGCCAGTAGTTGTAAACTATTTTAATCATTTGTTTGGGGCTTTTTCACTTGACTCAGGACCCCAGCTTTTCATTAGAGTTTGGGCATCAGATGCAATTTAAAAAGGGTCATAGTGCAATATTGACTTTACTTCTTAAAAAAAAAAAAATTAATTATTTATTTTATTTTTGGCTGCACTTGGTCTTCTTTGCTTTATATGGGCTTTTCTCTATTTTCAGAAAGTGAGAACTGCCCTCTAATTGCAGTGCACAGGCTACTCCTTGTGGAGGCTTCTCTTGTTGCAGAGCTCTACTTCTAGGCACTTGGACTTAGTTGTACTGTGGCATGAGGGATCTTCTAGCACCAGGGATGAAACCTGTATTCCTTGCATTGGCAGCCAGATTCTTATCCACTGCACCACCAGGGAAGTCCTTGACTTAATTTCTTCCTGACTTACTTTTACACGACTGTTTCTAAAAACTCTCAGAATGCTGCTGCTGCTGCTGCTAAGTCACTTCAGTCGTGTCTGACTCTGTGTGACCCCATAGATGGCAGCCCAGTAGGCTCCTCTGTCCCTGGGATTCTCCAGGCAAGAATACTGGAGTGGTTGCCATTTCCTTCTCCAATGCATGAAAGTTGAAAGTGAAAAGTGAAAATGAAGTTGTTCAGTCGTGCCCGACTCTTAGTGACCCTGTGGACTGCAGCCTACCAGGCTCCTCCGTCCATGGGATTTTCCAGGCAAGAGTACTGGAATGGGTTGCCACTGCCTTCTCCGAATGCTATGTATAGTAAATAATAGTATCAAAGTGAAAGCCACTCAGTCGTGTCCCATTCTTTATGACCCCATGGACTGTAGTCTGCTAGGCTCCCCTGTACATGGAACTCTCCAGGCAAGAATACTGGAGAAGAGAAATCTAACCTGTGGGTCTCCTGAATTGAAGGCAGATTCTTTACCGCTGAGCCATCAAAGAAGTGGTGATATGCATTCATTTGTTGACAGACATCAGGCTTCCGTGTCTTGGCTATGAGATTATTGTAGTAAGTGAAGTAAGTCAGACAAAGACAAACATTATATCACTTTTATGTGGTACCTTTTTGAAAATGATACAAATAAACTTATTTACAAAACAGAAATAGACTTGACATAGCAAGAGAGTTAGAGAAAAAAATCTATTTTTGCTTTATTGACTAAGCCAAAGCCTTTGACTGTGTGGATCACAATAAACTGTGGAAAATTCTGAAAGAGATGGGAATACCAGACCATCTGACCTGCCTCTTGAGAAATCTGCATGCAGGTCAGGAAGCAATAGTTAGAACTGAACATGGAACAACAGACTGGTTCCAAATAGGAAAAGAAGTATGTCAAGGCTGTATATTGTCACCCTACTTATTTAACTTGTATGCAGAGTACATCATGAGAAATGCTGGGCTGGAGGAAGAACAAGCTGGAATCAAGCTTGCCAGGAGAAATATAAATAACCTCAGATATGCAGATGACACCACCCTTATGGCAGAAAGTGAAGAAGAACTAAAGAGCCTCTTGATGAAAGTGAGAGTGAAAAAGTTGGCTTAAAGCTCAACATTCAGAAAACTAAGATCATGGCATCTGGTCCCATCACTCCATGGCAAATAGATGAGGAAACATTGGAAACAGTCATTGACTTTATTTTTCTGGGCTCCAAAATCACTACAGATAATGATTGCAACCATGAAATTAAAAGATGCTTACTTCTTGGAAGGAAAGTGATGACCAACCTAGATAGTATATTCAATAGCAGAGACATCACCGGAGAATTGATGCTTTTGAACTGTGGTGTTGGAGAAGGCTCTTGAGAGTCCCTTGGACTACAAGGAGATCCAACTAGTCCATCCTAAAGGAGATCAGTTCTGGCTGTTCACAGGAAGGATTGATGATTTAGTATACAGAAGTAAATGTCCCATTTATTTAATTATTTAAATTGTACCTTTCAGGAAAATTATATATATTTACTTTATACTATGTTTGAGAATAATGGTTAAATCATAATTTATTGTATTAATCTTTTTAAAAATTCTCTCATAAAAGTGGGGAAAATCATTAAACGTGTAGCAGTTTTTCTAGGGGCTTTAGGAAAGAAAATCAGTTCGAAGAGCCCAGTAAACTATGTTAATAACAACATTATCTCTTATTTGCTTAAATGAATTTTTTAAAAAATGATTTATATCTGTGTGCCCTGAGTGTGTTTTGATATTTATTTTGACATTTGCTTATTATATATCTACAATATATACCAACTTCTAGCTTGTTTTAATGGAGAAGGCAATGGCAACCCACTCCAGTACACTTCCTTGGAAAATCCCATGGACGGAGGAGCCTGGTAGGATGCAGTCCTGGGGTCGCTATGAGTCAGACAGGACTGAGCAACTTCACTTTCATTTTTCACTTTGATGCATTGGAGAAGGAAATGGTAACCCACTCCAGTGTTCTTGCCTGGAGAATCCCAGGGACAGGGGAGCCTGGTGGGCTGCCCTCTATAGGATCACACAGATTCGGACACGACTGAAGTGACTTAGCAGCATCAGCAGCAGTTTGTTTTAAATAAATATTCTGCATAATTCAAATATATCATTATTTAGTTTGAACTCCAAATGTGGATTCACACATTCGAGGGAATATTTTTTTTTTTCTTTTTAAAGACTTGTGTAGAATAAACTTCAGAGTAAACATTGTTGGCATTTTGGTAAGTGAAAACTACTAAGGTTGCCACTACTAATTTTTCTTAGGAAAAATTTTAATGTCTCAGGGGACACGAATGGATCTGGCCTAGGTCTTTACAAAAGATAGAAATAAAAGAGTTACACATCATCTTACTAAAAGTAAAAAATAAATAAAGAAATTTTGGTTAGAGAAAATGTGCGTACCTTGAAATATATTTTCTCAATATTTAACTATTCGTTAGCAAATGCAATTTTTACCATACTATGTTAAAATCTTCGTGTAGCCTATTAAGAACTTAGAGATATAATTGGCCTCAAATAGTTTATGATATATTTGTGAAGGCAGGATACACTCTTGTTAAAATAAATATCTAAGGATAGTGTGTATATATATATATATATATATATATATATATATATATATACATATAAAGATATTCAGTACAAAAATGATTTAATAAAAATATAGCTCCCTATCTCCTACCAAATCTTTAAGTAACTACTGTATATCATTACCTGGAAAGTTTTCCTAATACATATTAGTAGAAAGCAAGTCATTTATTCTTGTTCTATCTCTGTACACAAGGTGAACATCCATCACTCAAAAATGTTCATTTTATTTTACTTGACTTTTAGCCCTTTTGAAAAGTGATTCCTTAAATAGACATTACTGGAGAACATTCTAAGCCATTGTCAAAGTTTAATTTACATGTAATTTTAAATTTTTAGTTAACTCATGACATCATACCAGTACTACAGCTGCACCTAGTTTTGCTTAGAGTATAAACGGAGTGCTGATTGTTATAGATCAAGCCAGACATCCATGAACATGAAGAATCTGAAAAAGAAGTCTTTCAGATTTATATAAAGTAAATGAAAATGCTATTTTTACTAATAGTATTTTTGACTTATCAGAAATTCATAGTAACAAAATCAAAGCGAATTCTATTGCTAGAGTTTCAAGGAATAAGTGAAACTTTGGTGAATAATTTTGCTAATTTTGGAATAATGAAAAGAGTACAAGGAACATAATGCTCAATTGTCTTTACTACAAACTCACAGAAGTCATATTATATATGTGACAACTTAACTAAGATGCCAGCTAACTTATTTTCTCCTTGAAAATATTTGTTTGTAGTAAATTATGATTCAGAAATCTAACAGAAATTGGGCAATCTCAAATAACTAATCAGACAGCAGTACCCAACCTATTTTATTCCTCTTAAACTATATGTTAGGTAACTTGAATCAACAGGATATTAATCCAGAGCTGGAAAAGGCACAGAGGAGAAGTAAATAGAATAGCCAATATTTGTAAATATGTTGTTGTTGTTCAGTCACAAAGTCTTGTTCGACTCTGTGATCCCCTGGACTGTAGCATGCCAGGCTCCTCTGTCCTCCATTGCCTCCCAGTTTACTCAGAGTCAAGTCCATTAAGTTGGTCATGCTACCTAAACATCTTGTCATCTGCCACGCCCTTCTCCACCTGCCCGCAATCTTTCCCAGCATCAGGGTCTGTTCTAACAAGTCTGCACTTCACATCAGGTAGCCAAAGTATTAGAGCTTCAGCATCAGTCCTTCCAAAGAATATTCAGGGTTGATTTCCTTTAGGATTGACTGGTTTGACCTCCTTGCTGTCCAAAGGACTTGCAAGAGAATTCTCCAGCACCACAATTCAAAAGCATCAATTCTTCCCGCTATACTCAAATTTCTAAACAAAGTCAATCAATAAAAGTCTGTGTTGGAGTAACGCATACTTATTTCTTCTATTTGATTTTAGGTAAACATTGCTAAATTACTTACGTACAAAATGCTTTCTATTTTTAACCCTAAAGCTAAAAATAATTTTCAGAGATACTGATGAAATAGTCAAATGTTTAAGCTGTTTGTCTCTTGGAAAGACCGAATTTCTTGTCACAGCCATTTTATACACATTTCTAGATTAAAAGTCTATCTTGTATGTGACAGTCATCTTACAATGACAGAAAATGTGTCATTTCTTCTACTTAGGGCTACTCTTCTACAAGTGTTTTGGGCTGTGATGTAGCCTGCACCTTCTAGAGGCTCGTCTATGAACCTACAGCCAGCCAAGATTGCTCAGTTGTGTCTGACTTTTTGCAACTCCATGGACTGTAGCCCACCAGGCTCTTCTGTCTGTGGAAATCTCCAGGCAAGAAAACTGGAGTGGGTTGTCATTCCCTTCTTCAGGGGATCTTTCCAACTCAGGTTCTGAACCTTAGTCTCCAGCATTGTAGGCAAATCCTTTGCCTTCTGAGCCACCAGGAAAGTCCCATCTATGACCTCTACTCTCAACTAAAATTGTAAGTTTTCATTCATAGTCTTCTTATCATTAGAATGTAATATATTTTTCCATGCAAAAACTAAAACAAATAAAATCACCACTATCCACAAGAAAATCTCAACTATTATTTTTCTAAAATTTTCAGTAAATCTTCTAATATCCTCTTTATATATGTTCACAAGTTCTTAGCTCAAATTCTCTCCCCAGCCTGCTACAAAGCAACTTCTACTTCAGTGAAACTGTTCTGAATATGTGTAACAAGTTCTGGTTTGCAAAATCAATGTTTAAAAACTTTACCTCTAACTTTCTATTTTCTTTACCAATATTGACCACTGAGTTTGAATCACTCTGTTTCTTCATTTTCTATGATAACTTGATTTCCTGCTCTCCCAGCTGCTTCCCCAATAGAGCTTCTCTTTCCTTGTTCATTCTTTAATTTTTTTATTCTTCCTGAAGATGTTTGTTTGATTCTTACTCTATAATCTCATCTCATATGGTCTATATAAAATCCAATTTTGGCTATATTTGTGTGTCCCAAATCTAGATCTATAAGCCTTGTTGCAGTAAAGATCAGAGTATTAACGTATATTTTTCTTACTAAAAATTGGCATTTAGAGCTACAGAAATATTAAAATGGTGATTTTCAACTTCTCCTGTAAAATAGGAAAATTTCGGCATATTAGCTAACTTTGTTTGTGGCAACAATGAGCTTGAGCTAATTAATTTTTATTCTTTTTAAATTGGACATGTAAGACTTAAAGTCATTTGAGTTTTATAACTGCAATAAAGAAGAGAGATATAAATTTGGAGTTTAACAGACTAATGTCTTTTGGCCTAATTGCATTAGTCAAGCCAATTTCATATCTTTCCATCAATATGTAATATAAACTAAAATAAAGTGTACATTTACTAGGATTTTTATAGACTTAGCTAAATATCTCTTCTTTACTGATTTATTAGTGACATATATGCGCTTATGTAACATATTATGTACCATGTACTGAGTTGACAACTGGAGGTAACACACAGCTTCTGTTCCTGAAATTTTATGTAATGTGTGACATAATTATGTAATGAACTGTTCAGGTCAGTTCAGTCACTCAGTCATGTACAACTTTTTGCCACCCCACGGACTACAGCACACCAGGCTTCCCTGTCCATCACCAACTCCTGGAGCTCAAATTCATGTCCACTCAGTCGGTGATGCCATCCAACCATCTCATCCTCTATCATCCCCTTCTTCTCCTGACTTCAATCTTTCCCAGCATCAGGGTCTTTTCCAATGAGTCAGTTCTTCGCATCAAATGGCCAAAGTATTGGAGTTTCAACTTCAGCATCAGTCTTTCCAATGAATATTCAGGACTGATTTCCTTTAGGATTGACTGGTTGGGTCTCCTTGCAGTCCATGGGACTCTCAAGAGTCTTCTCCAATACCACAGTTCAAAAGCATCAATTCTTCAATGCTCAGCTTTCTTTATAGTTCAACTCTTACATCCATACATCACTACTGGAAAAACTATAGCTTTGACTAGATAGACCTTTGTCAGCAAAGTAACATCTCTGCTTTTTAATACACTGTCTAAGTTGGTCATAGCCTTTCTCCCAAGGAGCAAATGTCATTTAATTTCATGGCTGCAATCACCATCTGCAGTGATTTTAGAGCCCAAGAAAAGAAAGTCTCTTATTGTTTCTATTGTTTCCCCATCTCTTTGCCATGAAGTGATGGGACCAGATGCCATGATATTTGTTTTTGAATGTTGAGTTTTAAGCCAGCTTTTTCACTCTCCTCTTTCACTTTCATCAAGGGGCTCTTTAGTTCTTCACTTTCTGCCATAGCAAGGTATCATCTGTGTATCTGAAGTTATTGATATTTCTCCCAGCAATCTTGATTCCAGCTGTGCTTCATCCAACCCAGTGTTTCTCATGACGTACTCTGCATATAAGTTAAATAAGCAAGGTGACAGTATACAGCCTTGACATACTTCTTTCCCAATTTGGAAGCAGTCTGCTGTTTCTTCTAACTGTTGCTTCTTGACCTGCATACACATTTCTAGGAGGCAGGTCAAGTGATCTGGTATTCCCATCTCTTTCAGAATTTTCTGTAGTTTGCTGTGATCCACAGATCCGCACAGTCAAAGGCTTTGGCATAGTCAATAAAACAGAAATAGATATTTTTCTGGAATTCTTTTGCTTTTTCTATGATCCAACAGATGTTGGCAATTTTACTTCTGGTTCCTCTGCCTTTTCTAAATCCAGGTTGAACATCTGGAAGTTCACAGTTCACAAACTGTTGAAGACTGTGGTAGAGGATTTTGAGCATTACTTTGCTAGCGTGTGAGAGGAGTGCAATTGTGTGGTAGTTTGAACAATCTTTTGCATTGTCCTTCTGTGGCATTAGAATGAAAACTGACCTTTTCCAGTCCTGTGGCCACTGTTGAGTTTTCCAAATTTACTGGCATGTTGAGTGCAGCACTTTTAACAGCATCAGCTTTTAGGATTTGAAATAGCTCAACTGGGATTCCATCATCTCCACTAACTTTGTCCGTAGTTATGCTTCCTAAGTCCCACTTGATTTCACATTCCATGATGTCTGGGTCTAGAAAAATGACCATACCATCATCATTATCTGGGTCATGAAGATCTTTTGGTATAGTTCTTTTGCGTGTTCTTGCCACCTCTTCTTAATATCTTCTGCTTCTGTTAGTATGTAATGATGTAATGGTGTGTCATTAAATAAATAATCATGGGTTGTGCATAGCATATATGAGACAATAAAACTAGCTCTTTTAATATTGTATAAATTAGCTTGGAGCATAGAATTCCTAGAAATTAGAAATTAAATGCAGTTACATTAGAGTAGGAAAGTTAGAAAATTTAGCCACAGTTAGGATTTTATTTTGAAGATAATGCTAACACTGTTACTCTTTTATTCTTCAAGTGTCTTTTCAAAGAGTTGGGATGAACATTATCCATAATTTCAGATTTTAATAACACATATAAAATTACTGTGCATGTGTGTAAACTTACAATCAAATATAATGTCAATTATCAGTGTTGTCCCTCAAAAAAACCAAATTATAACCTTGCTTCTCCAAGGACTACAAATGTAAGTGGACTACCAATAAAGATAATAGGAAAATATTTTGCTGAGGAAAGGTAATTTGTACAAGTCCTTAAAATTATTAGTTTTATTTGTGCACTTTAAACTTTTTATCAGTATAAGTTGGTGCTTTAATGGTCCATTGTAATGAGATTCATTGCTATTTATTAAGTATTATAAAGGGGTTTTCTTGGTGGTTCAGTTGGTAATGAATTTGCCTGCAGTGCAAGAGACCATAATTTGATCTCTGGGTCAGGAGGATCCTCTAGAGAAGAAAATGGCAACCCCCTCCAGTATTCTTGCCTAGGATATCCTGTGGCAAGAGGAGCTTGTCTGGCTACAGTCCATGCAGTCACAAGAGTCAGACACAGCTTAGCAAGTTTCATGAAAGTGTACACTTCACATCTGCAGAGATTATCTGAACAAATTCTCAAGACACTTGTTATTAATTACTACAAAAATAAAATACTAATATTTTCATATCTTATGTCTTTCAGTGAATTAAAAAAAAAAATAATGCAGACCTCAAGTTTCTGCTTTTACATGTAAGTATCTTGGAATCACCACCTCATTCTAACAAATAAAAGCTTAACAGACTCCAGTGTAACAAGTCTTCTTGGCTAAGCCAAGATGAGAGAAAAAAGAGATAGAAAAGGAAGGACAGAGAACAAACCACTCCCCTCGAGACTGGAGAGACTGACAAGTGAAAGCAGAGAATAACAATTTACCAGAACAGACTCACAGATGGAAATCTCCAGAGGAATCAGTGTAGGAATTGGAAAGCCAGAAATGTGGTCAGTGAGTATCCAAGGTTCGTATGTATGCAAGACTAAGAGTTAAAAACTCCAGAAGACCCAGCCATTGTAAAGTCCCCATGGTTTTATAAGATTTACCTCCATGAAGTTCATTAGATTCCCACAATAAATATTGATAACCAGAGAAAAATCCACTCAGGCTTTCAGCGTGGGGAAGGCAAAAGGAAGCTTTTTGAAATACTTCAGATTACTCTGTTCTACTTAGAAAAGGCATGCTTTCAGGAAAAGCTAGTTAACTAGAGATTAACCTGTTGGCCTGTTATTGGAGGATAACTGATTTAAAAGAGAAACACTCAACTCCAGTCAACACTAGTCTTTAATATGGGACAAAAAAAATACCTACTTCAGCCCACTCTAGCTTTACTGTCCCAATTAATTGGGAGGAAAAATTGAGAAACACTTGTGAAATTCACAGTCCAGAGGCACTGACTGGCTCACTGAAAGATTAAGACCTAATCATAGAGTTGTAGAGTGCTTCCCTTCTTCCAACATCTTACCATCATATTGTGCTAAGTTGCTTAGTCATGTTTGACTCAGGCTTCTCTGTCCATGGAATTCTCCAGGCAAGAAAACTGGAGTGGGTTGCCATGTCCTCCTCCAAGCGATCTTGACCCAGGGATCAAACCCACATCTCTTATGTCTCCTGCATTGGTCAGAGGGTGCTTTACCACAAGTGCTACCCGTGAAGTCCAACTATCCCATTACTAAAGCTTATCTGGAGCACTTTATTTTAGCTGGTACATCATGTGTAGATATAAACAGAAAATTATCTACCGAAAGAGTACCAGGCAAATATCTTGAACCAGACATCACAGAGGTATGGGAATTATCAGATTAGGTATTTAAAACAACTATGATTAGTATGACAAGGACTCTAATGAACAAAGTAAACAGCATTCAATAACAGATGGACAATGTAAGCAGAGGGCAGCAAATCCTAAGGACCAAAAAGAAATCCTAGAGATTAAAATCACTGTAACAGAAATGAAAAATATCACTGATGGACTTACTATTAACAGTAGACTGGACATCACTACGGAAAACATTTCCCAGCTAGAATATATATCAGTAGAATCATCAAAAACAAACAAAAAAGAACCTCAAAAAGCAAAGAGAAAATGACTGAGGGAAACATAAAAGGGAATGTCCAAGAACTGAAACAACTACAAAAGTTGTAACATACGTGGGAATATCAGAAGAAAGAAAGGGACAAGCCAAGTCAAGGAAGCTCAGAAAATGCAAAGCAGAATAAATGAAAAAAAAAAAAAAAAGAAAGAAAGAAAAGAAAAAATACACCTAGGCATATATATTTTCAACTACAAAAAATAAAGAATAAACAAAAATTTCAGAAGCCAGAAAAACAAAATAAAAAAGGCATTGGACTTTTCTCCTCAGAAACTATGCCAGCTAAAGAAAGCGGAGTGAAATATTCAAAGACAATATCAAGAAAATTAAAAGACAAACCCCAGACTAAGAGAAGGCATTTGCAAAAGACTCACTGATTTAAGGTTTATTTTCCAAAATATACAAAGAATTCTTAGAACTCAATAATAAGCAAAAAACTAACCTGATTATAAAAAGCAGCAAACATCCTAACAGGCACCCTACCAAAGAAAATATACAAAGGGAAAATAAACATATAAGGATATGGTCCATATCATATGTGGTCAGGAAAATGCAAATTAAAACAACAATATGACACCACTACACAGCTAGTATAGTGCTTGAAATCGAAAAATTGACAGCATCATATGTTGATAAGGAAGTGGAGCCAAAGGAAGTCTCACAGATTGCTGCTGGGGATGTAAACTGGTGGAATCATTTTGGAAGACATTTAGCAGTTTCCTTCAAAACTAGTCGAATGCTTTTTTTTTGTTTTGTTTTGTTAGATGTCAAGGCAAATATTTACAAAATAGGTGGAGCAGACTGGGCCAGTGAAACTGAAATTTAATATCTCTTGTGTAATAAAGTTTGTCTATTTAATATGGGTATACTTGAGCCCTAAACTAAAATTTGAAGACTGTGACTAGCGGAAAGAGTACTCATTGATAACCTACTATCACATCCTTGATGATAGGAAAACATGGTAGTATTGTATTGTGGGACTATAAAAAGCACTCTGTCAAAAGGTAGCAAAGGCCCACATAGCAGTTCCTGGAAAAGGTGCTCTATTGTATGAATCCTGGGCATAATCTAAATGTAAGAACTTATAGAAGCTACAGGCATGGTCGTGTCAGTGGTACTGAGAGAGGAAGTTGTGATGGTAGATAAAGGAAGAAATACCTGGTTTGGACTTCCGCTTTAGAATTAACAAAGTGACTGACAAAACTCCTCTTCGAATGTTGCTTTGGAGAGATATAAAATAATTTGTTTTTATACCATAATGAGAGCAGCTATGGAAAGGCAACTTTGAGTTTTGTTGGCCAACTTAGAATCAATCACATTGACTGTATGACACTCTAAATCAGTCATTACGATGGATGAAAACACTGAATCGACCTTGCTACAATCCAGTGTTTTGGTCATACAGGCATGAACCATGTTTATATGCCTGCAGCAAATAGATGAAGGAACAGCAATGGGATCAATAAGTTTCACTGGCCCAGTCTGTTCCGCCTATTTTGAATTCCTATAGCATCCAAACAAGGCCGTGGGATCAGTCAGCAAAACAGCCAATTGCAGACTGCTCCAATAACTAAGCCATAGTGCTGTGGCATTTATGAGGGTATAAAGCTGATAATTAAGGCTTTTGTTTCTTCCCATCTTTAATAACTGTTAACCATCATTTCCTACTGTCAATACTCTTCCTTCCAAAACTTGTAAATATTTATCTTGACACCTAATACACATTAAAATCTGAAAATCTATAAATAAAAAAAAGACTGTTCCAAAATATAAAACAGGTTCAGCATTATTAAAAAAAAAAATGCATCTAATTGTAGTCTTCTAAAATGCTGCAATATTGTCTCCATTGCTAAACTGATTATAAAGAAAGCTGAGCATGGAAGAACTGATGCTTTTGAACTGCTTTGAACTGGTTTTGAACTGGTGTTGGAGAAGGCTCTTGAGAGTCCCTTGGACAGCAAGGCGATCCAACCAGTCCATCCTAAAGGAAATCAATCCTGAATGTTCATTGGAAGGACCGATGCTGAACCTCCAATATTTTGGGCACCTGATGCAAAGAACTGACTCACTGGAAAGACCAGATGCTGGGAAGGATTGAAGTCAGGAGAAGAAGGGGATGACAGAGGATGAGATGGTTAGATGGGATCACCGACTTAATGGACATGAGTTTGAGCAAGCTCCAGGGGTTGGTGATGGACAGGGAAGCCTGGCGTGCTGCCGTCCATGGGGTCGCAAAGCGTCAGACACGACTAAGCAACTGAACTGACTGACAGAGATGTTTGAAGTGAAGTCAAGTCGCTCAGTCATGTCTGACGCTTTGCGACCCCATGGACTGGAGCCTATCAGCCTCCTCCGTCCATGGGATTTTCCAGGCAAGAGTGCTGGAGTAGGTTGCCATTTCCTTCTTCAGGGGATCTTCCTTACCCAGGAATCGAACCTGGGTCTCTCGCATTGCAGGCTGACACTTTACCATTTGAGCCACCAGGGAAGCCCAACAGAGATGTTTGGAAAAGTGTAAAAATCATATGATTTTTTTTTCCTCTGTAGCTTTTGGGACTTTTTAAAAATATTATTTTCATTCATTTTCTAGGCTATTTCCAAAATCTTTGTATTTATTTTAAAATTATTTTTTATTCACTGCTTCACTAGGTGTTCTACTATATCTCTTAGAGCATCAGGTTTATAAACGTGTTATATTTTTATGGTATATTTGAATGAAGATTAAAGGGCTTCAAAAAGACCATCCTTTTTATTTTATTTTTTATTTTTATTTTTTAATCTCTTGGTCATACTGCACAGCACATGAAATCTTAGTTTCCTGACCAGAGATTGAATCTACACCCCTTGTATTGACAGCACAGAGTCTTAACCACTGGACTATCAGAGAAGTCCCAAGATCATCCTTTATTAGACCATATGCTATTGAATCCTAACAAAATTATTTCTCACATTTTTCACAGCAGATAATATGTATTCATTATATATACATATACAGATATATACACACACACACTTTTGCTATTCTCTGATAACAAATAACTTTTGACCTTGTTTAATTGCAGATATTCCAGTTCCCCACCTCAAACGTTTCTGAATATAATTTACATAGACTTTTTTGTGCTTTATTTTAATCTCAAGCATGATCATAAATTGTTGCCTTTAAATCTAGGATAGTATCAGCAAGCTCACGATGCATCAAGCTTTGTACCATTTTGTAGAAAAAAACCAAAAGTATATATTTATAAATTATATATATATGTATAGTATATGTGTGCTTATATGAACAACCACAGTCTTGTTAACCACTATTCTATAACCCTGAAGTCAAGAAGAAAATAAAACAAAGAAAAGTCCTAGCCTTTATAGTGTTAAAATTCTGGTGGAAGAGACAATGAATAAACAAGTAAATAATAAAATGCATAATAAAATATCAGATATGCAAAAGAACTAAAAAGAAAGATTACATATTATAGCAGTGAGATGTAGTGTCATATTTTAATGAGGTGAGGAAGAGATAGAAGATACATAGATATAAAGCATTTCACAGAGAGATGATTAGAGGTTTGAGTCAGAAGGATGCTTGGCTTATCTAAGGGACATGAAGTATAGCAGAGTAACTGGAGTATAATGAACAAAAAATAGAGGCACGTTTGATGATGCTCGAAACAGAATTAAGAAAAGATACAGACATTTGTAAGGCATAGGACTTTATATGTTGACCTAAATATGATGTGTAATGGTTATTACCACAACAATTGTAATAAACCACCACACAATCAGTAGCATGCACAAATTAGCATATGTGTTTCACTTCTGCATCTGAAGGTTGCCTGGGACCAGATGGGCTCAGTAGATGTGCTCCCAAGTGGTGAGTGAGATCCAGTAGACTCAATGTTTCCCACTTTCTCAGATTACTACATTTTACTGTTCCTACTCTGAACCTATTTCCATGTAAATGCAGATTACTTTTGTGTTTATTTTCTTCTATTTTTTCCCTGAGTAAAAGCTATATTGAAACATGAACAGTACTTGACTTTTTCACTACTGTCATACTTGTGGCTAAGGATGAGGCATGGAGCTGAGGTACTTATTGCATATTTTCAGACTCCTTTCTTCTGGAGAGGTGTTTTTTATTTATTTATTTAATTTTTTTTTTTTTTTACTTTATTTTACTTTATAATACTGTATTGGTCTTAAATTAACATCATTGTTAGATGCACAGATAATTCTGATATACTCCTCTGTAACTCTCCACTCTTCAAAAATGCTTTTTTACAAACTTTGAAAATAAAAACCATTCTGGGCCTTGTCTTGTATAAACTATAGCAGGCATGAAGTTAAGTCAATATAATGTTGCCTGGCTCTGGCAGGTGTTCTTCTCCAGACCAGGGATTAGCAAACTTTTTCTATAAAATGTCAGAGAGTAAATATTTTATTCTTTGCCATGACAGCTGAACAACTCTGCTGTTATAGTATGAAACCATCCATAGAAAATACATAAACAAATGGGAGTGCTTGTGTTCCAATTAACATTACTTACCAAAAAAAAAAAAAAAAACAGGTACAAAATCGGATTTGGTCCATGGGTCATAGTTTGCTGACTTCTGTTCTTATGGACATCACTTGTTTCCATATTACATCTATCTACCCCTGTAGTCATTTTTCCATCTCAAAAAGGTGTGGCATCCTGTAAACATATTAAATGAGTTCACAATTTTTTTTTTTTGTAGGTTTCCTCACAGTCTCTTGTTTTATTTGCTTACTGATTGGTGCTTTGTGTCTACTGCCACACTGCATCTGCTGAGGCCAGAGCCCATGTTGAGAGCATCAGTGGGCAATACATCATGACATTCATATAGTTTGAATCCTCAAAGTGTCAATATAGTGCTGGTCTCAGGACCCTTAATGTACCAATCTATATTGTATTCTGTCCACAAATGGAAAAATCATCTCTGTCTGACATAGTTCTCATGTTAATGGTACTTATGGTATAGTATAGCAAAGATTTTGTCCAGGAAAGTGACTTTTCAGTTTTTTCTTTCAACCTCTGGAATAATAACTCTAGGCTTAGACAGAGGTTAGAGGCTAAATCAATGCAAAATAATAAACAAAAAAATATGCCTTTATTCTTA
The DNA here is from genome assembly GCF_032405125.1 of Capricornis sumatraensis. Classification (NCBI taxonomy): domain Eukaryota; kingdom Metazoa; phylum Chordata; class Mammalia; order Artiodactyla; family Bovidae; genus Capricornis; species Capricornis sumatraensis. The sequence continues at coordinate 51,319,100 of NC_091075.1, forward strand.
TTCAGCCAATCTGTTAGATATGCTTAGAGAGTTGGCAAGTACCTGGAAGGATGCATAAAGTAGACAGTATAGGCATTTGCTACTAGAAGATCAATCCATAAATTCTGAAATTTATAATAAGCTTCAGATATAATAAACTGCAAAGTCCTCCACACCTGGTTGATTTAAAGTATTTATTAAGCTTAAAGTTTATAAGAAAGACTATCAGGAGAGAATGATGGCAGTTTTTAATCTTCTGTGGTTGCTTCTCTGGATTATAGAATGAGCATTCTCTCTTCTATTCCTCTATATTCTTTTTTGGATAAATATCTCTATAGAGAATGCCCATAAAGACAAATATATTACTCTAAAAGGAAATATCCCATTTTTAGGGGGCAAATTCAAGTCAGGAAGAATATTGGGAGCCTAAAACTGGCCAAAGATCAAGCCACATTCTGCAAATTAACCTCACTTCCCAGGTGGTGTTAGTAGTAAGAACTTGCCTGCCAATGCATGAGATGTAAGACACAACAGGTTTGATCCCTGAGTGGGGAAGATTCCCCTGGAGGAGAGTATAGCAATCCACTCCAGTATTCATACCTGGAGAATTCCATGGACAGAACCTGTTTGTCTATAGTCCATGGGATCACAAAGAGTAGAACATGACTGAAACGTCTTAGCACTCATACTTGAGCTTGTATTTCCTATCTGTTGAATTGATCATTTGTATGTTGCAAAATGTTCTGAACTTTAGTGAATACAAGTATGTAGTTTATTGGCTCCATTGAACTTTAAAATGGATTACCAAATATAATATCTGATATAATTCAAAATGTGAGAAAAAAATTAAAACATGCTATTATAAATTTACCAGCAATTTGGTTTTCTGGTAACTTGAAACATCACAAAATAGAATGGCTGTCTGAAGTTTTTGCAATTACCAAATTAGAAAGATAGTTTAGTTAATAATATACTTCATTATTTTCCTTTGCATTATTTATATTGTTTGTTTACAAAAGAATTCCAAGAAGCACATATTCATTATAGAATATTGTAAAAAATGAATGCAGAAGAAATGCTGAATATTTTTATTGCATTTACACAGTAAATTTTCTTGCTTCAATTGATTTAATATATTGCACTACCTTAGGCATAATCCAGCTAGAACTTCCCTAACTGTTGAAGTTGATATGTGAGCATTTTAATAAGTTTTCATTTTCTTAAATGTGACATGGAGAAACAAATGAGATTGAAAGTAATGAGGCATAGTGATTTTTTGTTTTTTGTTTTTTCTGGAAGAAACCATTACATCATGAGGGTAATAAACTCTTTTAGAAATAAGGACACCTGTCACAATGGGCGCAAAAAAGAGAGAAGCAAAGCAGTAGTAAGATTTCATTTTTATTACCTTTTTGAGCCATTTATTTTCTTTACCTCTCTTTATGTACTCTCTGAGTATTTTTACTGCTGTTTTCTTCTTTCCCTCATTCACAATTTTTGATCTATTTGCTCCACCCTTTAAGAAACCTTGGATGGAAAAAATAGTGCATAATTGCATACGAAGTTCAAAGTCAGAGAAGCATACAGAAAGCTAGTATTGTGGGAACAAACATGCTATGGCCCGATTTCAGGTGTCACTAACTGCCAGGTTTGCATTATTAATGGTTCTGTTCAAACTAATTTTTTCAGTCAAGTATCTGGCTCTTGAAGTTTTCCTCCTGGCAAAAAATCTTCCTCATTTTATTTTCAGGAAATAAATTTCTTTTGTTTATCAAACATATGGCTGACAATAATCTGTATTAGCAATTAACTTATTGCTAATAAACACTATATTTCTAAATTTACAAGAAAATATTGTAACACCTCAATATCTTAGAAAATAATTTTATATGATATTCAGATATTAGTAATCTTTGAAAGTCAAAAGAAATTGGAGGATTTGCAGTTGTTCAAAGCTGCTATTCTGAAATTTGGCATTATAGAAGACTGTAGACATTCAAAAGTATAAAAAATTGATCTTGGTCAGGGAACATACTCTGAATGTTTCTTGCTAGCAGTTCTTTTGTGTAATTCTGTGGCATAAACTTATTTATGTGTCATTTGATCTCATCTTACACTAGATTTATAATGAGGCAATTAAGACATTGCTATGGAAAATTCATATAGAAATTTGTATTATATCCATTAGTGACTATTTATTGAAAATTTAACTTTTGGGAGTGAGGTTGAGTAAATTTTAGGTCATAAGTCCTTTGTGAAGAAGGATAGTAGAGGTCTCATGTCAAATTGGATACATTTTTGGAACGAGCACAACATTTCTTTCATTTATAAAAGCAGGAAGTTAGGGTATAATTACAGCTTCTTTGTGGCTCCAGACTGATGTCTGTCATTAAACTAGCTGCATGTAACTATGGGTTTGAAAATGAATTCATATTGACACACATCATTAACATAGCAAGCTTGAGAACAGAGGTTATGTCATCATTATATAAGTATCCATGCAAATGAGATTCTTTGCTTTGTTCAGAGGTGAGATTAATTTTTATTTTCTATTAGAAGGTATTTTTTCTCTCAGTGTATTGCACTGGCAAAGCAGTCAATATGAAAATAATTCTAGTAGGATGTTAAATTTTAAGTGAAAGAAATTGATCTCTATATCCAGGCATGTTGATTATTAATTGTTCGACTCAGTAAACTATTTCAGCAAGTAGAAAAATAAATACTTGGTTTGGAGCCAAATCCAGGTTCTTCTACTTATGAGCTACATAACATCATAAGAAATTAAACAGATAATGTAATACTGGACCCATAGCATTGTTATGAGTGTTAAACTAATATGCATATAGTATATATGCTGCAGTATGCTTAGTCCCTCATTCATGTCTGACTCTTTGCAACCCCATGGACTAGGGCCCATCAGGCACCTCTGTCCACCACCTTGTCCAGGCAAGAATACTGGAGTGGATTGCCATGCCCTCCACCAGGGGGTCTTCCCAACCCAGGGATGGAACCCAGGTCTCCTGCATTGAAGCTGGATTCTTTATCATTTGAACCACCAGGGAAGCCCATGAATACAGGAATGGGTAGCCTATCCCTTCTCTAGGGGATCTTCCCAACCCAAGAACTGAACTGGATTCTCCTGCATTGCAAGTGGATTCTTTACCAGCTGAGCTACCAGGGAAGCCCATATATAGTGTATATATTTGTCACCTAATACAGTATGTGGCCTCTATATCAGATCTGATGTTAAATTTTAGTAAATAATGCCATTATTCAAATTTAAATAGTGTATTCATTACTTTAAGAATTATTCCAACAATTAGTTATGAGTCATATTTTTCTTGTATTAACTTATTCAACATCTAATAATATGAGTATGGATTTGTTCAAATAGTTGTTGCATCAGAGTGTAGAAAGGGAAGCGAAAATACTAGGGATCACTTAATGAGTTGTTGCCTAAATGGCCTCCAACTCTAGTTCCATTACAGGAAAGATTTTTTAAAACATAAGTTCATATGCCAACCACAGATATTGTGGTTCATAATGACAATACTAAGATGCACAGTTATCTCTTGGCCCTTTGCCCAGCTTACACAAATCTTACTGCAAACATACCTTTGTGTAGACACTTAGGTATATTGCACTTTCCTATTGGTCTAAAGAAGAATGAACTGGGAAGATACACACTCTTTTATGAATACTTTCTGTATGGGCAGTGGATGGGGATGAGAAGAGAAAAATCAATGATTCTGTTCCTTCTGTCATCATGTTTGCTCATCCTCTTTATTCATTTCTTTCAAAAAAAATCACCCTATTATTCTGTGTCCTATAATAAATGGGAAAATAGCAACATTGGCCCCTAATTTCATCATTTATTCAGATAACACATACTAACCTGAAACATGTATAATATAACATTGACCTGAAATTCAATAGAAGAGTAAGAAGGTGGAAAGTGAAAGCCTTCGACTGTGTTCCTTGCCATGTCCATAAGTCATGCTTTTAATATTTTTGTTTGTCTCTACCTCCTCCCCCTTGAACCTACCATCCTAAATCTTTCTCTTTCTTAATCTATTATTGGTGTTTACATTCTCAAGTAAGATCAGTTTGGTGGCAAAAGGAGAAACTAGGATTTGACATGGAAGCTATAATTCTACATCAAAGTAAATACACACGCTATTTATGTTCAGTAAAGAGTGATGGGTTTTCTTTAACAAATCTAGACAATTTTAATATTATTTTTGTGATCTTATTCTATAAATGTTTGATCTGTTTCATGACTCCCACCCACCTTCTGCTGGGTGTCAGCAATCCATAGCTTGTCAGAGTTCCTTAGCTTGTAGACACGTCATTATAATATCTGCTTCTGTCTCCACATGGTGTTCTTCTTTCTCCACATTCTAGGATACGTAGAAAGGAAGCCAGAGGGCTGACCATAGTCACATTTGAAAAATGTGGCAAAGAAAGGGAAATGCATGCACACATGCACGCATGCGCATGCACACACACACACACACAGCAAAACAAAACCCAGCATTACCAACTTTCTTTTTAAAAAATATATTTCTGTTATAACTCATCTTTGCTAGCTAGTATCAAATTCCTTCTTGAAACATATATTGGCCAATTTGGTACCTGTGTGACAATGTATATTTTCAACATAATTGTTTGATTAATATAAAGTATTTCAATTAAAGAAAACAAAATCTGATTTTTAAGGTTAGTATAGATTTTTGTCTTAAAAAGTATAAATATCTTCTGATTTCCTTTTATTAATATAATTTGCATTGATTTTCAGTGAAGTTCTCACATAAAACTTATTGGTGGATTGGGGTTTGTGATGGAGTGATTTTCATGTCTATGTTGTTACACTATAACATTCTTAAAATACTTTTATAAAAATTATTTAACATTATAATTTTTCTTATATAACACTAATTTGACATAATATGTTTTATTTTTGAAAAGAAAAACACTTTAAACCCACAGAATACTTTGAAGCAATAATATGTTGTTATTATATTTTGCCAAATTTCAAGATGAAAAGTAATAGTATAAGAAATAGATTACTTTTCACACTGACTCGGTGTTTTGCTTTCATTGTGGTGCAGGGCTAATGCAATTTTCAAAAATTTTAGATGTTTATTTTGTGTGATTTCCCTAGACCAAACTGTATCCTCTTTAAATTTTGGTACTTTATTTTTATTTTTAATTTTTATTTTTACTTTATTTTACTTTACAATACTGTATTGGTTTTGCCATACATTGACATGAATCCTCCATGGGTGTACATGAGTTCCCAATCATGAACCCCTCTCCCACCTCCCACCCCATATCATCTCTCTGGATCATCCCCATGCACCAGCCCTAAGCATCCTGTATCCTGTATCAAACACAGGGAACCCTCTTACACTGTTGGTGGGAATGCAAACTAGTACAGCCACTATGGAGAACAGTGTGGAGATGTCTTAAAAAAATTGCAAATAGAACTGCCTTGTGACCCAGCAATCCCGCTGTTGGGCATACACACGGAGGAAAACAGAATTGAAAGAGACACATGTACCCCAATGTTCATTGCAGCACTGTTTATAATAGCCAGGACATGGAAACAACCTAGATGTCCGTCAGCAGGTGAATGGATAAGACAGCTGTGGTACATATACACAATGGAGTATTACTCAGCCATTAAAAAGAATACATTTGAATCAGTTCTAATGAGATGGATGAAACTGGAGCCAATTATAAAGAGTGAAGTAAGCCAGAAAGAAAAACACCAATGCAGTATACTAATGCATATATATGGAATTTAGAAAGATGGTAATGATGACCCTGTATGTGAGACAGCAAAAGAGACACAGATGTGTAGAACAGACTTTTGGACTCAGAGGGAGAGGGAGAGGGTGGGATGATTTGGGAGAATGGCATTGAAACATGTATACTATCATGTACAAAACAAATTGCCAGTCTATGCAACATTATAATTTTTTACTTACAGAAATCTGTCCTCCCTTTACCATCAATTTTAAATGCAGTCTTCCTTAGCCTGCCAAGTGTAGCCTTTTTCCTTCCTTGTTTTTTGCCCCATGTACATTCAATCATGTACACACGTGATGCAGTAAATTCATAGGTTTAAGGTAAAATAATTTAGAAATAGTTTTCCAATTTATCATTAAAATGTCACAAAAGGTAAGAAAATGTCTCAACATATAGCCTAACAGAGAATACTAAGAAAAGTAGGACTATATTTGTCTAATGATTAAGATATTTGTACTAATTTATATTCACAAAGTTACCTAACTATGAATGGTTGTAGGTTGTAACTTAGGAAATGAACTCTGAGCAGAAAGAAGCCTTTAATTTCCTTTAAATTTTACATTTGTTTTTTTCAGGTGAAACAAAGGTCTTAAGGGAAGTCTCTAACTGTAAATTAGGGGTGAGATTTTTGAAAGAGTCAATGCAGTGCTTAGATGGGGAAGAACTGAATCAAGTACTGAATAAACAGGGAATTCAAATGTGGTTTACAATGCAGTGAGTTTCAGGGATGGACATAGTGTTTTGTTTCATCTGGATGTAAAATCATGATTCAGTGAGAGACTCTCCAAGAACTTTTGGGAGTCTAAGATCTCTGAAGTTCCACAGAAACATATAATCAAAAGTTTCATATAGAATAAAATACGTGATCAGGATAATTCACATGACCTATGGGTTCTATTCTTTCCTCAAAATGTGTTTTAGGCACTCTAAAGGATTTTAATTATTTTCTACAAGGATTTCAGTCAGAAAGGTCTCAGTGTCAGTGGCTAAAAGTATATTTGGCAAAATGTCTTCACTACACCCTGCCATCTGCTAGGAGATACCTGAATATCAAACCAAATCCTCAGCCAGACAGAATTCTAGGGTATCCACTGCTCCAGAGATGTGTAAACATCTAGATATTTGCTAAAGGTGATTGCAGACCTGGGGATCTTGATAGCTCTCTGCCTATGGTTCCATTGCTCCTGCTGTATCTGGACATATCTGTGAGAGACCAGCATTCTGGGGAACAGTAGGATGAGAGAAGGACAGTCAGTACTCTCACATTCAAAATGCTCTTTAATTCTTGAGAAACAAATTCTTTACTGTGACATAGTGCAATGTCTTGAGAAAGGTGTTTACTGAATTACAAGACCAAAGTTTGTGAACTCTTTCGCTATTAACAACTGCAAAAAATATTTGATAAGTGCTTAGAGAATATATTTTTGGTGATAAATCACTTGGCTGACAAGAAAGAAACCATCTTATTCATTATTTTGGCATCAGTCTATGATCAACAAGTGTTTTTATATTCACACAGGCATATATCTATTGCTAATTATATATTTACAAACACACATATTAACACTATACTGAAACCAGCTTAAATATATTTCAAACATAAGGTAAATCATAAGTAAAGAGAAAATAAGATATTAACCTGGCTAATAGTCTTCCATTGCCTTACATATTTTCTTAGCATTGTTGAACAATTATTTAAGTGTTTGAACAGCTGATGGATTTTATTTGGTAAATGCTTTTGATGGTATGGCAACTTGAAGATAAATTTAAGTTGTAATGGGTAAAGTTTCATAAATATAATATGCATATAGACACTGTTTCAATGGATTTCATATATATGCTTCAAATGCTCTTCAGTCGTGTCTGACTCTTTGTGACCCCATGGACTCTGGAGCCCACCAGGGTCCTCTGTCCATGGGATTCTCCAGGCAGGAATACTGGAGTGGGTTGCTATTTCCTTCTCCAAGTGATCTTCCTGACTCAGAGATTGAACCTGAGTCTCTTATGTCTCCTGCATTGGCAAGCAGGTTCTTTACCACTAATGTCACTTGGGAAGCCCCCTGCAGACTTAAGGGAAATTATTTCTAAAAATTTCTAAATTATTTTAAAATTATTTCTAAACATTTATAGTCAAATTTCTGCCAATTCTTTTTAAATTAATTATGCTAAGCTAAATGTTAGAGGAGTAAACTATGAATCAGCAGAGTTCAAATAATTTATTTTCACAAGTGTCCTAATAAATTCAGCAAATAAATCAAATATGACAACTTAACCTATTCAACCTGTTCTACATACCATTTGCTTACAGTCAGTCCAACACAGATGCTTTAGAATCCATCTGGGTGCTTTCTCTATACCCATCACTAAGAATACAGTCTAGGATTTATCCCTGTGCTTTGTCCATCTTCCAAAGTCTCTCAAGCCAGCAGCAATATTTCAAAATGCAATTTTTCATGTCTGAATAAACAACTGTCACATTTTATGTAGATGAATTAGTTTTCTTGGGCTTTCATAGTAAAATGTCACAGACTGGGTGACTTAAACAAAAGAACTTTATTTTCTTTTGGTTTTGAAGGTGAGAAGTCCAAGATCAGCATGTTGGACTTGCAGACAGTTGTCATTGTTTCATGGTCTTTCTTCTATGTGTGCATCCCTGGTGTATCTTTCTTTTCTTACAAAAACACCAATCATATTGGATTAGGGCCCCATTCTCATGAACTAATTTCACCTGCTGCTGCTATTTTGTCACTAAGTCATGTCTGACACTTTTGCAATCCCTTGGACTGTAGCCCGCCATGCTCCTCTATCCACTGGATTTCCCAGGCAAAAACACTGGAGTGGGTTGCTATTTCCTTCTCTAGTGAATCTTCCCAGCTCACAGTTTGAACCCACATCTCCTGCATAGCAAGAGGATTCTTTACAACTGAGCCACCTGAGAAGGCCCTTCATTTAATTTTAATTACCTCTTAAAAGGTCCTGTCTCCAAAGAGAGTCACATTGGATGTTCAGGATTCCATATTTATTCCACTCTCTCAAGAAACTGTTGATTAATCTAGTGATGATACTTTATGACAGTTTTTCTTTTAGTATTTGAAAAAACACATCATTCTCATACCTTGGAAATTTATTTTCTTATTTTTCTTCATTTAAAATATTCTCAGCTTCCTCGGTTTCTGAGTCAAGTTTGAAAGTCATTTTGGTCTGCTTTCTCTTTTTCTGAACACATTTCATTAAAGATCTCAAACTAGGTGTTATTAATCAGTCAGTAAACTATATCTGAGCTATACTACACTCTCAGTTAATCTAGTGTATGCTGCTGCTGCTGCTGCTGCTAAGTCGCTTCAGTCGTGTCCGACTCTGTGCGGCTCCATAGACGGCAGCCCACCAGGCTCCCCTGTCCCTGGGATTCTCTAGGCAAGAACACTGGAGTGGGTTGCCATTTCCTTCTCCAAAGCATGAATGTGAAAAGTGAAAGTGAAGTCACTCAGTTGTGTCTGACTCCTAGCGACCCCATGGACTGCAGCCCACCAGGCCCCTCCGTCCATGGAATTCTCCAGGCAAGAGTACTGGAGTGGGTTGCCATTGCCTTCTCCGTGAATCTAGTGTTAAATATCATTCAAAAAAAAAATGAGACACATATGCTTCTTACATACAGTAACAAGAAGCTGCATTTTCCACCTACAAAACAAGCATTGTAACACAACTCTAATGGTAACAGTGGAATTGAGGACTATTGTCTAATATAGCTTACAAAAATAAAATTGAAGAATTCTCCCCAACATTTTCATCAAAAAGTTACCTCATTTTCCTTAAGTTTTACAACATGTCATTAATCACTCAAAAAATAATACTTTGAAAAAAAATTCCTTTTACAAAATTGAAGTAACTAGTTCATTTGTGATTCACTAGAATCAATGTGAAGTTTATAACATACACAACGACTATGTTCTTTCTTTCCTTTGCAAAATCAAGGATGTAATTTATCTGCTAAATAGCATGATTGATCCTCTCTCACTATAGTCTTGTCTGAGGTAATAAATCAGGACACAGCTACGATCTCTAAATGTTCAATTCTGACCCTACAATTAGTTTCCACTGACTCTGGTTCCTGATTATCAGCACAAACCTCTACTTTGAGTTATCCCATAATTAGTCAGACAATACAGTATCATGTGCTAAAATATCCTAGCTGGTAGAACATTTGCTAACCACTGATCTGTCAAATCCGCTGGATGGGTCTCATGCCCTGGTTTAGATAAGAGGATCATCAGCTCTGCTTTGCATTACATTAACACTAATGTGGCATCCAAAATTTAAATGCATCAATTAAAAGTTTTTAAGCTTTTCTTAAGTGGCACCAAGCCAAATCTTTCATGCAAAACATTGGATGATCTTTCTTAAGTATGGATAAAAATATTCAAATATTAAACAATTCTGAAGGTGCTACACCAATACACCATATGCATGGAATTTTGCTTTTTACCAAAAGAAAAGAGCAGAATTAAAACAGATCTCTCCAGCTGAATCAGAGGACATATACTTCTTCATTATTTTTTCTCGATCTTTTATTTTTCCTTCAATTATCTGTAGCTTTCTTTTTTTTTTTAATTTTTATTTTTACTTTATTTTACTTTACAATACTGTATTGGTTTTGCCATACATTGACATGAATCCAGCACGGGTGTATATGCATTCCCAAACATGAACCCCCCTCCCACCTCCCTCCCCATAACATCTCTCTGGGTCATCACCGTGCACCAGCCCCAAGCATGCTGTATCCTGCGTCGGACATAGACTGGTGATTCGATTCTTACATGATAGTATACATGTTACAATGCCATTCTCCCAAATCATCCCACCATCTCCCTCTCCCTCTGAGTCCAAAAGTCCATTATACACAGCTGTGTCTTTTTTGCTGTCTTGCATACAAGGTCGTCATTGCCATCTTTCTAAATTCCATATATATGTGTTAGTATACTGTATTGGTGTTTTTCTTTCTGGCTTACTTCACTCTGTATAATCGGCTCCAGTTTCATCCATCTAATCAGAACTGATTCAATGTATTCTTTTTAACGGCTGAGTAATACTCCATTGTGTATATGTACCACAGCTTTCTTATCCATTCATCTGCTGATGGACATCTAGGTTGTTTCCATGTCCTGGCTATTATAAACAGTGCTGCAATGAACATTGGGGTACATGTGTCTCTTTCAATTCTGGTTTCTTCGGTGTGTATGCCCAGCAGTGGGATTGCTGGGTCACAAGGTAGTTCTATTTGCAATTTTTTAAGGAATCTCCACACTATTCTCCAAAGTGGCTGTACTAGTTGGCATTCCCACCAACAGTGTAGGAGGGTTCCCTTTTCTCCACACCCTCTCCAGCATTTATTGCTTGCAGATTTTTGGATCACAGCCATTCTGACTGGTGTGAAGTGGTACCTCATTGTGGTTTTGATTTGCATTTCTCTAATAATGAGTGATGTTGAGCATCTTTTCATGTGTTTGTTAGCCATCTGTATGTCTTCTTTGGAGAAATGTCTATTTAGTTCTTTGGCCCATTTTTTGATTGGGTCGTTTATTTTTCTGGAATTGAGCTGCATATGTTGCTTATATATTTTTGAGATTAGTTGTTTGTCAGTTGCTTTATTTGCTGTTATTTTCTCCCATTCAGAAGGCTGTCTTTTCACCTTGCTTCTATTTTCCTTTGTTGTGCAGAAGCTTTTAATTTTAATTAGATCCCATTTGTTTATTTTTGCTTTTATTTCCAGTATTCTGGGAGGTGGATCATAGAGGATCCTGCTGTGATTTATGTCAGAGAGTGTTTTGCCTATATTCTCCTCTAGGAGTTTTATAGTTTCTGGTCTTACATTTAGATCTTTAATCCATTTTGAGTTTATTTTTGTGTGCGGTGTTAGAAAGTGATCTAGTTTCATTCTTTTACAAGTGGTTGACCAGTTTTCCCAGCACCACTTGTTAAAGAGATTGTCTTTACTCCATTGTATATTCTTGCCTCCTTTGTCAAAGATAAGGTGTCCATATGTGTGTGGATTTATCTCTGGGCTTTCTATTTTGTTCCATTGATCTATATGTCTGTCTTTGTGCCAGTACCATACTGTCTTGATGACTGTGGCTTTGTAGTAGAGCCTGAAGTCAGGCAAGTTGATTCCTCCAGTTCCATTCTTCTTTCTCAAGATTGCTTTGGCTGTTAGAGGTTTTTTTGTATTTCCATACAAATCTTGAAATGATTTGTTCTAGTTCTGTGAAAAATATGGCTGGGAGCTTGATAGGGATTGCATTGAATTTGTAAATTGCTTTGGGTAGTATACTCATTTTCACTATATTGATTCTTCTGATCCATGAACAAGGTATATTTCTCCATCTATTAGTGTCTTCTTTGATTTCTTTCATCAGTGTTTTATAGTTTTCTATATATAGGTCTTTAGTTTCTTTAGGTAGATATATTCCTAAGTATTTTATTCTTTTCGTTGCAATGGTGAATGGAATTGTTTCCTTAATTTCTTTTTCTACTTTCTCATTATTAGTGTATAGGAATGCAAGGGATTTCTGAATGTTGATTTTATATCCTGCAACTTTACTATATTCATTGATTAGCTCTAGTAATTTTCTGGTGGAGTCTTTAGGGTTTTCTATGTAGAGGATCATGTCATCTGCAAACAGTGAAAGTTTTCCTTCTTCCTTTCCAATTTGGATTCCTTTTGTTTCTTTTTCTGCTCTAATTGCTGTGGCCAAAACTTCCAGAACTATGTTGAATAGTAGTGGTGAAAGTGGGCACCCTTGTCTTGTTCCTGACTTTAGGGGAAATGCTTTCAATTTTTCACCATTAAGGATAATGTTTGCTGTGGGTTTGTCATATATAGCTTTTATTATGTTGAGGTATGTTCCTCTATTCCTGCTTTCTGGAGAGTTTTTATCATAAATGGATGTTGAATTTTGTCAGAGGCCTTCTCTGCATCTATTGAGATAATCATATGGTTTTTATTTTTCAATTTGTTAATGTGGTGAATTACATTGATTGATTTGTGGATATTGAAGAATCCTTGCATCCCTGGGATAAAGCCCACTTGGTCATGGTGTATGATCTTTTTAATGTGTTGTTGGATTCTGATGGCTAGAATTTTGTTCAGGATTTTTGCATCTATGTTCATCAGTGATATTGGCCTGTAATTTTCTTTTTTTTTGTAGTATCTTTGTCAGGTTTTGGTATTAGGGTGATGGTGGCCTCATAGAATGAGTTTGGAAGTTTACCTTCCTCTGCAATTTTCTGGAAGAGTTTGAGTAGGCTAGGTGTTAGCTCTTCTCTAAATTTTTGGTAGAATTCAGCTGTGAAGCCGTCTGGACCTGGGCTTTTGTTTGCTGGAAGATTTCTGATTACAGTTTCAATTTGTGTGCTTGTGATGGGTCTGTTAAGATTTTCTATTTCTTCCTGGTTCAGTTTTTGAAAATTGTACTTTTCTAAGAATTTGTCCATCTCTTCCACATTGTCTGTTTTATTGGCATATATCTGTAGTTTTCTAGAAGTATTTTTCTCAATTGAGCTCTCAGTTCTATATCATTAACTAATTGTATTCTACTTGCATACATTTATAAAACCTTGTAAGAATTATACCTTCCATATTTGTTCTCTTGACAACATATATGATCTGCTGTTTAGTTACTCTGACTCTTTGTGACCCCTTAGACTGTAGCCTGCCAGGCTCCTCTGCCCATAGGATTCTCCAGACATGAGGAGTGGGCTGCCATTTCCTTCTCAAGGGGCAATTATTAGAGGTTCCTCTGTAGGAGGAAATGACAACTCACTCCAATATTTTTACCAGGAAAATCTCAAGGACAGAGGAGCTTGGTGAGAATTCAAAAGAAGACCATCATATTACTGACAATTACAGTGAAGATAAGCAGGAACATTTAATTGTTGTTTGGCTAAGAAAACAAGGCATCCAATGAGGAAATGAAAGTTTCTCAATTTTCATAGAAACAACTCTAGATATTTGGAGCAACAACAAAAGATAAGCTTTGATTATGTTATACCACACATCAAATTTAAGGGAGGATGAATTAAAAACACAAGTATTGGGGTTAAAACTATAGTGCTTCTATGGAATGAAAAAACAGAAATAAATCTTTGCTTTTGAATATGCAAAGATGTCTCAAATGGACAAAATATTAACCATAGAAAAATTTTGATATATTTGTTTCATCAGAGTTAGAAAAGTTAATTTCAAAAGTTATTAATAATAAAATGACAATTCTGCTTTGTATAACTGAATTTACTAAGTCAGCAGATCCTAAGTGTTCTCACCAAAAGGATAAAAAAATAAAAAGACAATTATGTGAGCTGATGGATGTGTTAATATATTTTATGGTAGGAATATTTTCATAATGTGTATATATATCAAACATGGCATTGTATACTTTATTTGTCAATTATAACTATTTTTTTTAAAAGAGAAAAAGAAAAGAAGATGAAAATCCAATTTACATATTTGGAAAAAAAAACAGTGCTTTTAACTTTCAAACAACTTTAACCCAGAATATGTAAAGAACTCTTAAATATCAGTAGTAATTTTAAAACATCTAACTTAAGAAAAATAAGCAAAAGTCCTTAAAATGATGGTAATGATTGACAATATAAAAATGGCCAGAAGTTACATTGAAAAATGTTAATCAGCATTAATCATAAGGAAAATGCAAGGTAAAACTATAATGTGCCACTGCTTAAACAAACTCAGATGTCTAAAATTAAAAACAATGAATATCCCAAATGTCAGAGAGGATATGGAATAACTGAAATGACATATTGCTCGTGGGAGTATTAAATTATATAACAACTTTCAAAGAGAATGTGAGATCCCTTATAAAGTTAAATATGCTATATTATCCAGAAATTCCAATTTTAGGTATTTAAGCAAAATAAAGCATATCTCCACACAAAGAATTTCATGCAAATATTCATAGCACTGTTGTTGTTTTTGTTGCACTGTTGCTCAGTCATGTCTGACTTTTGCACCCCCATGGACTACAACATGCCAGGCTTCCCTGTCCATTACCAATCCTTGCTCAAACTCATGTTCATCAAGTTGGTGATGCCATCCAACCATCTCATCCTCTGACATCCCCTTCTCCCCCTGCCTTCAATCTTTCCCAGCATCAGGATCTTTTCTAATGAGTCAGTTCTTTGCATCAGGTGCCCAAAGTATTGAACCTTCAGCTTCAGCACAGTCCTTCCAATGAATATTCAGGACTGATTTCCTTTAGGATTCACTGGTTTGATCTCCTTGCTGTCCAAGTGACTCTCAGGAGTGTTCTCCAACACCGCAGTTCAAAAGCATCAATGCTTCGGTGCTCAGCTTTCTTTATGGTCCAACTCTCACATCTGTACATGACTGCTGGAAACAGCCATAGCTTTGACTATATAGACCTTTGTCAGTAAGATGATGTCTCTGCTTTTTGATATGCTGTCTAGGTTTGTCATAGCATTTCTTCCAAGGAGCAAGAGTTTTTTAATAATGGCTGCAGTCACTAACTGCAATGATTTTGGAGGTCAACAAAATAAAGTCTGTCACTGTTTGCATTGTTTCCCCATCTATTTGCCATGCAGAGATGGGATCAGATACCATGACCTTAGTTTTTTGAATGTTGAGTTTTAAGCCAACTTTTTCACTCTCTTCTTTCACCTTCATGAGAAGTTCTTTAGTTCCTCTTCTCTTTCTTCCATAAAGGTGATATCTTTGGCATATCTGAGGTTATTGATACTTCTTTTGGCAATCTTGATTCCAACTTGTACTTCATCCAGCCTGGCATTTCACATGATGTACTCTGCATAGAGGTTAAAAAGCAGGGTGACAATATACAGCCTTGACATATTCTTTCCCAATTTGGAACCAGTCCATTTTTCCATGTCCAGTTCTAACTGTTGCTTTTGACCTGCATACATATTTCTCAGCAGGCAGGTCAGATGGTCTGGTATTCCCATCTCTTTAATAATTTTATACAGTTTGTTGTGATCCACACAGTCAAAGGCACTAGCGTAGTCGAACAAGCAGAAATAGATGTTTTTCTGTAATCTCTTGCTTTTTCTATGATCCAACAGATGCTGGAAATTTGATCTCTGGTTCCTCTGCCTTTTGTAAACTCAAATTGAACATCTGGAAATTCTCGGCTCACATACTGTTGAAGCCTAGCTTGGAAAATTTTGAACATTACTTTGCTAGCATGTAAGGTGAACTAATTATGGGGGTTCATAACATTGTACAGGTGGTGGTGATCAAAAACATCCCCAAGAAGAAGAAAGGCAAAAAGGCAAAATGGTTCTCTGAGGAGGCCTTAAATTAGCTGAGCAAAGAAGAGAAGCAAAAGGCAAAGAAGAAAAGGAAATTTATACCCATCTGAATGCAGAGTTCCAAAGAATAGCAAAGAGAGATAAAACAAACAAACAAAAAAAATACCTTCCTCAGTGATCAATGCAAAGAAATAGAGCAAAGCAAAAGAATTTCGGGAAAGACTAGAGATCTCTTCAAGAAAATTAGAGATACCAAGGGAACATCTCATGCAATAAACAACAGAAATGTTATGGACCTAATAGAAGCAGAAGATATTAAGAAGAGGTAGCAAGAATACACAGAAGAGTTATAAAATAAAAGATCTTAATGATCCAGATAACCACAATGGTGTGATCACTCACCCAGAATTAGTGCCACCTCAATTTGATTTGCCTTCTTTCACTTTCAGTAGTTATAACTGTGTGTTAACATTAAATTGAAATGTTAGGTTCAAGCTCAACAACTCAGCATTAAAAACAACTAAGATCATGGGATCCAGTCCCATGACTTTATGGCAAATAAATGGATAAAAAGTGGCAACAGTAACAGATTATATTTTCTTGGGCTCCAAAATCACTGCAGATGTTGACTGCAGCCATGGAATTAAAAGATGCATCCTCCTTGGAAGAAAAGCTATGCAAAACTTAGACAGCATATTTAAAAGCAGAGACATGCTTTTAGATGCCAAAAGTCCATATAGGAAAAACTATGTTTTTTTTTTCAGTAGTCAGATACGAATGTGAGAGTTGGACCATAAAGAAGGCTAAGAGCCAAAGAACTAATACTTTCAAGTTGTGGTGCTGGAGAAGACTCTTGAAAGAGATTTGGGCAAGCAAGGAGATCAAACTAGTTAATCCTCAGGGAAATCAACACTGAATATCCACTGGATGGATTGATGCTGAAGCTGAAGCTCCAATATTTTGGCCACCTGTTGCAGAGTTGACTCATTGTAAAAGACCCTGATGATGAGAAAGATTGAAGGAAGGAGGAGAAGCGGGTGACAGAGGATGAGATAGTTGGATGGCATTATTGCCTCAATGGACATGAATCTGAGCAAGCCTGGAGATAGTGAAAGGGAAGTTTACGGTGCTGCAGACTATGGAGTTTCAAAGAGTCAGACATGATTTAGCTACTGACCAACAAGGTTTAAGTTTCTAAACGTTGTTTTATTTTTCCCAATATTTTAAATGGAAAACAATTATTTCTTCCATATAAAGGAGAATGGTAATTGATACAACCACTTAAACCCTTTAAAATATTGTGTCAAAAGATAACCTTATCTGTTTGCTTTTAAAGTAAATATGTTGTTATTTAGTTGCTAAGCCTGCTAGGCTCCTTCTGTCCCAGGAATTTTCAAGGCAAAAATACTGGAGTGGGTTGCATTTTCTTCTCCATGACCCAGGGATGGAGCCCATGTCTCCTGCCTTGGCAGGTGGATTCTTTACTGAGCCACTAGGGAAGACTTTTGTAAATATATAATGCAGCATTTTTAATTCTAGTCTCTAATCTATGTGATAAATTTCCAGGGTTTACTCATTTTGTATAATTGAAACTATATCTTTGACTATTTCTTTCCTGTTTTTCAGCATTGCAGCTCTACGTAATCACTATTCCACTCTCTGCTTCTGAGTTTGATTGATTTAGATTCATTATACAAATGGTTCAGTTCAGTTCAGTTCAGTTCAGTCACATAGTTGTGTCCAAGCCTTGTGATCCCATGGACTGCAGCACACCAGGCTTCCCTGTCCATCACCAACTCCTGGAGCTTGCCCAAACTCATGCCCATCAAGTCAGTGATGTCATCCAACCATGTCATCCAACCATCTGATCCCCTGTCATCCCCTTCTCCTCCTGCCTTCAGTCTTTACCAGCATCAGGGTCTCTTGCAATGAGTCGGTTCTTAGCATTAGGTGGCCAAAGTTTTGGAACTTCAGCTTCACCATCAGTCCTTCCAATGAATATTCAGGACTGATTTCCTTCAGGATTCACTGGTTGGGTCTCCTTGCAGTCCATGGGACTCTTAAGAGTCTTCTTCAGCACCACGGCTCAAAAGCATCAATTTCTCAGCTTTCAGGGTTCTTCATGTTCCAATTCTCACATCTGTACATGGCTACTGTAAAAACCACAGCTTTGACTATATGGACTTTTGTCAGTAAAATAGAAGAAAAATAAAAAGTAAAAATAAAAAAAAATAAAATAGGAGAAGGGGACAAAAAAAACTATGGACCATAAAGAAGGCTAAGAGCCAAAGAACTAATACTTTCAAGTTGTGGTGCTGGAGAAGACTCTTGAAAGAGATTTGGTCAAGCAAGGAGATCAAACCAGTTAATCCTCAGGGAAATCAACCCTGAATATTCACTGGATGGATTGATGCTGAAGCTGAAGCTCCAATATTTTGGCCACCTGTTGCAGAGTTGACTCATTGTAAAAGACCCTGATGATCAACCCTAGGTTGATCATAGCCTTTCTTCCAAGGAGCAGTTGTCTTAATTTCATGGTTGCAGTCACCATCCGTAGTGATTTTGGAGTCCAAGGAAATAAAGTCTGTCACTGTTTCCACTGTTTCCCCATCTATTTGCCATGAAGTGATGGGACCAGATGCCATGATCTTAGTTTTTTGAAAGTTGAGTTTTAAGCCAGCTTTTTCACTCTCTTCTTTCACCTCCATCAACAAGCTCTTTAGATCCTCCTCTCTTTTTGCCATAAGGATAGTGTCTTCTGCATACCTGAGATTACTCTCACAAAACTTGATTTCAGCTTGTGTTTCATCCAGTCTGGCCTCTTTCCTGATATACTCTGCATATAAGTTAAATAAGCAGGATAACTATATACAGCCTTGGCATACTCCTTTCCCAGTTTGGAACCATGTTCAATTCTAACTGTTTCTTCTTCACATGCATACACATTTCTCAGGAGGCAGGTAAGGCGTTCTACTATTCACATCTCCTTAAGAATTTTCTACCATTTGTTGTGATCCACATAATCAAAGGCCTTAACGTAGTCAATGAAGTAGAAGTAGATGCTTTTCTACTTTCTAAATATAATATTTCAGTCAGTTCAGTTCAGGCCCTCAGTCATGTCTGACTCTTTGCGACCCCATGAATCGCAGCACGCCAGGCCTCCCTGTCCATCACCGACACCCGCAGTTCACTCAGACTCACGTCCATCGAGTCCGTGATGCCATCCAGCCATCTCATCCTCTGTCATCCCCTTCTCCTCCTGCCCACAATCCCTCCCAGCATTAGAGTCTTTTCCAATGAGTCAACTCTTTGCATGAGGTGGCCAAACTACCGGAGTTTCAGCTTTAGTATCATTCCTTCCAAAGAAATCCCAGGGCTGATCTCCTTCTGAATGGACTGGTTGGATCTCCTTGCAGTCCAAGGGACTCTCAAGAGTCTTCTCCAACACCACAGTTCAAAAGCATCACTTCTTTGGTGCTCAGCTTTCTTCACAGTCCAACTCTCACATCCATATATGACCACTAGAAAAACCATAGCCTTGACTAGACGAACCTTTGTGGACAAAGTAGTGTCTCTGCTTTTGAATATGCTATCTAGGTGTAAGGAGTAAGTGTCTTTTAATTTCATGGCTGCAGTCACCATCTACAGTGATTTTGGATCCCCCCAAAATAAAGTCTGACACTGTTTCCACTGTTTCCGCATCTATTTCCCATGAAGTGATGGGACCAGATGCCATGATCTTCGTTTTCCGAATGTTGAGCTTTAAGCCATTTTTTCGGTCTCCACTTTCACTTATATTTACTTTCATACAATTAGAAATTCCATATCTTTATTTACATATCTCATTATCCAAACCACTAGTTTATAGTATAATACATCCCAGAGACAAGTTTTTTGATGCTATACAAATTTTGCTATCAATTATCTTTTTTGAATTCATTGTTCTTTTCATTCTAATATATTAATGCTCCCTCTTTACGAACTTGTTTGAGAAGCAAATTTTATGCTAGCAGAAATAATTTCCAAAGACATGAAGACTAAGGAAGACTTTTGAAGAATATACTAAATTTTTAAAACTGACACCTTCAGAAAAACAACAAAGGCACTGTACATTTTTTCCTTTATATAGGAAGAAATAGTGTTTACCTATCCATGAAGGATAGATAGGTAAACAATTACAATTATCATGTAGCCTAATGCAATGAATAATCTGTGTGTCAATCACTGAATGGTGACTGAATTAAAGTGTTTGCTCATTCTGTGTGATAATGGGAAAATGATATCTCATAGATTTCTCAAATTCATTTCTAAAATTAAAACCGTTTGTGCTATATCTAGTCTGTGCATGTGTGAACGCTCAGCCTCTTCAGTCATTTCTGACTCTTTGCAACCCCCATGGACTGCAGCTTGCCAGGTTCCTCTATCCATGGGACTCTCCAGGCAAGAATATTGGAGTGGGTTGCCATGCTCACCTCCAGGGGATCTTCCCAAACCAGAGATTGAACCAGCATCTCTTGCATCTCCTGTATTGCAGACAAATTCTTTACCACTGAGCCACCAAAGAAGTCCGGTACACATGGCAGGTCTATTAATAAGCAAATATTTGACTACCAGCTACCAGTACACACATATTCACATTCTCATCCCTTCATAATCTAAACATATTGTGAAGAAAAATGGAAACCACTGTTCTCTCTTTTATTTGACTACTGGAAAAGTCATCCCTCAGAGTGTGGGTATCATACATCAAAAGTTTCACCACCAAAGACTATATATACTTTCTGGGTTCAAGTTTTTTGTGTACTGTTCTTTTAAAAAAATAAATTGTGAAAGTTTTCTCTATTAGAAAGCAATGTATACAGTTGATTTTTTCAATAAGCATTCAAGTGAAAACAGTAAATCACAGAAACTACATATTAATATATATAACTCAGTTCCATTGTTTTATAATAGCTGATATCAGGAGCTTGTTTTTGTAGCCAGAAACTGTAAGAGAAAGCATATACACTGCATATATGCATAGTGACTGCATAACTGACAATAAACGTTTGGAAGAAACACACTTTGATAACTTTAGCTTTTGGTGGGATGATAAATTTAGAAGAAATAACTTTACTGTTGAATGATTTTTAAATATTACTACTGCTAGAGATATCCATGGGTGGGATGCACCTGGACTATTACAATTGAAGAACTTTGCTCAGAAATGGCTCCAAGCATAAAACGAGAAGTGAAGTGAAGTTAAAGTCACTCAGACGTGTCCAACTCTTTGTGACCCATGGACTATGCAGTCCATGGAATTCTCCAGGCCAGAGTACTGGAGTTGGTAACCTTTCCCTTCTCCAGGGGATCTTCCCAACCAGGGATTGAACCCAGGTTTCCCACATTGCAGGCAGATTCTTTACTAGCTGAGTCACAAGAGAAGACCAAGAATACTAGAATGGGTAGCCTACCCCTTCTCCAGGGAATCTTCCCAACCCAGGAATCAAACAGGGGTCTCCTGCATTGCAGGCAGATTCTTTACCAACTGAGCTATGAGGGAAGCCCTCATAAAATGAGAAAGTAGATGGTTTACTGTAACTTGGAATCAGGAACGATTAACTTTTTAAATAACAACTAGTCTAATTCTCTTTGATTGTCTCTTCAAGTCAAGGCAGTCATTTGGTGGATAATGTTGCTCCCAAAACAAATATTGCTTTAGGAAAGTTAAACCTGAGTACTTATATGGATGGTTGTCTTGAGTCCTTATATCTTCTAATATCAGTGCTCTCATGACTTCCTTTAATGCCATTCTCAAGAAACTGAACTGGATAACTCTATTACACAAAAACATTTTCTGTTACAGAAGTTCTGTAGCTTGTGATAGATGTTCTCAATGACAGCTGGAGTCTTCCTGCATACAGTTATACTGCCTTCTGCTAGACTTTGTATTCCCATGTCTATCACTTCATTATAGTACTAAGTTGTGTTTTGATGTCTTCTCAACCACTTTGAGTGAGTGAGTGAAGTCACTCAGTTGTGTCTGACTCTTTGCGACCCCATGGACTGGAGCCTAACCAAGTTCCTCCGTCCATGGGATTTACCAGGCAAGAATACTGGAGTGGGTTGTCATTTCCTTCTCCAGGAGATCTTCCCAACCCAGGGATTGAACCCAGGTCTCCCGCATTGTAAGCAGACGCTTTATGGTCTGAGCCACCAGGGAAGATCCATCTCAACCGCTTTGGTATAGTTTATCTGCACCACAATCTGTAGTGAATCACCTTGCTTTATGAATTCCTTACCATCTCCCTCTATTCCCCTGACTGGCTGTGCTCATTCTCTAATAAAGATGTATACTTACAGGACTGTTTCTCGTTTCCAGGCCTGGTCATTTCACAGGGTACAAAAGAAGGAAGCCAGAAAACATATTAATAGTTGTGAGTGTTGTAGATGTTAGAAAGGACTAGATTGAAAGGAATTAGTTCTCTAATTCTGTCACATCATCAGTAAAGAAATATTATTTATAATTTCTTAATGTTTTATCTAATCATTTGGAAGATGGTGACAGTGTGCTGAGATGTGTTTACATTAACTATATTGATTAATCCTCTTTTGTTAGAAAATAAATATTTATAAATTGATAATAAGAGTAACTGAGAATATGAGCTATTTAGTAATATATTCCCTTTGCCTGACTTTATATCCAGACTAAAATTGGGCCATCAGAATATATTGCTAAAATGATAAGAGCATCACATCTTTCAAAATCTTGATGAAGTCAATATATATGATGTAAACTAGAACTTGTTAGCCATAAATGCTCACAGTAACATATCTGAAAAATATAATGTTGTCTATTTCAAAGTAATCAATTCTCTCCTCTATTGATTGTGAATACTGAATATCTAAAATTCAAACTCATCTTGGAGGGAAATCAATAAACATATTTCTATTTAATTACACAAATAAACAGAATTGGTAAGAGAGTGGATGAAAGCTCCTCCTTATGACCCAAGTACATGACAATGTATCTACAAATGGACATTTTATTCTCTTCACTTCATATATGCTTCCCAGAAGTCTCTATATTTCCCAGAATGTACATTAGCACTCTCAAGTATACCAATGAGTCTTTAAGCACTGCAAATTTTGATCCATTTTAACTTTTCTAAATTTCTGGGAAATTGATTTGTCCAAACTCAGAATTATTTCATTTGATACATTTATTGTTTTGAAATAAACTGCTGCTGCTGCTAAGTCATTTTAGTCTTGTCCAACTCTGTGCGACCCCAGAGACGGCAGCCCACCGGGCTCCCCCGTTCCTGGGATTCTCCAGGCAAGAACACTGGAATGGGCTTCCATTTCCTTCTCCAATGCGTGAAAGTGAAAAGTCAAAGTGAAGTCGCTCAGTCGTGTCTGACTCTTA
Organism: Capricornis sumatraensis; assembly: GCF_032405125.1. Classification (NCBI taxonomy): domain Eukaryota; kingdom Metazoa; phylum Chordata; class Mammalia; order Artiodactyla; family Bovidae; genus Capricornis; species Capricornis sumatraensis. Next base: position 51,342,594 of record NC_091075.1, read on the forward strand.
GCGACCCCATGGACTACAGCCTACTAGGCTCCTCCGTCCATGGGATTTTCCAGGCAAGAGTACTGGGGTGGGGTTGAAATAAGCTAAGAAAGTCTAAATTAAACTGAGAGGAGAAGAAACCATTACCGGATTTTCTCATATCTTTTGCCAATCTTCAGTTAGCACAAAATGAGACTTCATGTGTACTAAAAAGAGATTAGTGAAGATACAGGATTATCAAAGAATAAAAATAATACTTTTCCCCTGCTTTAGACCAAATGTTGTGTCCACTTCCCCCCCCAAAAAACAAAAAAAAAAATTCTGTGTATTGAAACCCTAATCTATAATTTGGGATATTTGGAGTTGAGGCCATTGGGAAGTAATTAGGTTAAGTTGAACTCATGAAGGTAGAGGTCCCATGAATGACTTAGCATCCTTTGTAGAAAGATGAAAGGTCCAATGCTCTCTCTTCTCTGCAACAGAAGAACATAGCGAGAAGTTAGCCATTTGTAAACCAGAAATCAGGCTTTCACCAGACACCGAATCTGCTGGAACCCTAATCTTAGACTTCCCAGCCTCCAGAACTGTGTGAAATAAATCTTTATTATTTACTACATCCACCTTATAGTTTTTTGTTACAGCAGTCCCAGCGGACCAAGATGCTTCCCTTCTGATTACAAAACATTAACTACTGTGATTATTCATCAATATTATTTTTATAAATTAAATACATATTCTGTAATTACCAAATTAATGATTTACTTTTCTCTCTATTATTTTCATCCATTTCATTCAAATAACTTCTGCTATCATGATTTTTTTCTATCATTCCGTACCTTACCAAAACACTCAATGCCTCAAGAGGCACAAAACAAACAAAATGTGTCTACTATATACTATGTAGTCTTCACTACTTGATTCACAATTTAGAGTCCCTCTCTCCCTTACTATTCAATAGAAAATCTCTATTTCCTTCTCTCTGCAAATTAAAAAAAAAATAATAGTTTTCTACTTTTCACTGCTGAAAATGCTCTTTTAGGAGACTCTCCATTAGTTTAAAACAAACAAACAAAATAAGAATATCCTTTCAGCTCTACATATTTATTAATTGTTTTGGACAAAGGAACAAAATTTTCTGATACTCAAGAAGATGTAATGTATAACCTCTCTTTTTTTTTGCAAACTGGAAGTTATTTTGTCCACTTTGTCTGGTTTAATTTATAAAGCAATTTTAAAATTTCACTTTCCCATCTCCCTACCTAAGGGAAATTTTCAGCTCAATCTAACTCCAATCCTCTGGTCAAGTATTATGAACCAGAGACTCTATTAAGAAGACAGGAATCCACAGTCATCAAAACAAAGGGGTCTTACTTTCATGATATAGCCATTTGGCTTTGAGGAAGATGGAAATGAAAAACCAATTGCCAAAAAAAATAAAAAATAAAAAGTACAATATTTAAAAAGAATACTCAAAGGAAAATCAGGAAGCAGAGTGACTAATTTGAAATACACATCCTACAAAAATGAAAGAGATTTATTATTAAGATTTTTATAGGAACACTATATTAGATATCTTCCCTTTATCTTTCTGTACATTTTGTATTAAAAATGAGAAGAGGCTATTTTTAATAGGGAAAGGATAAGCCATGAAATAAAATAAACCAAGCTGAACAAAAGAGATTCTATTAGGGATCAGAAGAACTGAGTGCTAGCTAATCATAGATACGGCATTAATATATTGATTTGGGCAAATCTTATGACCTCTTGCTTTTATTTCTTAACTTGTCAAATGAGGAAGGTGCTTTGGTTAGTATTTTTAAATTGCGCTCCACAAGCCCTAGGTTTTGAAATTGAATATTGTCTGATTGTGTTGGTCAAAAAGATCTTATTTTGTGAATTCATTGTTTCATAAAGTGAAAATAAAGAATGTGTCTTCGTGAAAATAAAAAATGTGTCATCTGTTTTTACTTAAAACCCGTAACCTTTTTTTTGCCAACCCAATATTTAGGCAGTGTGAAGGGATGATCAGTTTACTAGGTATTCCTGACATGTGTCAGATTAGCTCTGTTTATTGTGACTATATATTTAGTATATACACTACATGTACACATTTAGCTGAAATTTTTAATGGTAAAAGTAAAATATCAATCTTTACACTTTAAATTCTAATGTTCCACTTTATGCTATTCCATATGGTGTGAAAACGTCAGGATGAGCTTCTACATTTTGCCTTTATTTTGCACATAACACCCACTACATCTCCTTGCTTTCTTCACATATCGATCTACGGTGAAAAGGCCTGTGTTTAGCATATAAATACTTCAAGAGTTTGCTATAAACCTTCAATAGTGTCAATAATATGCTTTAATTTTGATAGAGGAAAAACCTAAACTTGCTCTCCAAGAGAAAATATAAAAGGCTATTTTCTGCAAAGATTCAGAAGAATTCTTCAAAATGGAGGCAAGGAAAATATTTTCTTAGTCTTGATAATCTATATCATGAATTGTACAGATCAAAGATTCAAGGTGGGAAGGTATAGGGAGTGAGAGTAAGAACACTGAGGAGTATATAATATAAAGGAAGAGAAAATTAGAAATACCTAATAGTCCAAGTGATACACTCTACATATTAAGAAAGGCCATTAGAGGGAATTCTAAGTGTATTCACAGTAAGATACAGAAAAGATTGCATTTTTTTTGGATGATGGACTGTGCCTACAGGTCTTTTCAGATATTTTCAGGTCATAAAGAAGGGCTACACATTTGTACATTCATTAAATATTCAGTTCAGTTCAGTTCAGTTCAGTCGCTCAGTCATGTCCAACTCTTTGCAACCCCATGACTCGCAGCACGCCAGGCCTCCCTGTCCATCACCAGCTCCCGGGGTTCACTCAGACTCACGTCCATCGAGTCAATGATGCCATCCAGCCATCTCATCCTCTGTCGTCCCCTTCTCCTCCTTCCCCCAATCCCTCCCAGCATCAGAGTCTTTTCCAATGAGTCAACTCTTCACATGAGGTGGCCAAAGTACTGGAGTTTCAGCTTTAGCATCATTCCTTCCAAAGCAATTCCAGGGCTGATCTCCTTCAGAATGGACTGATTGGATCTCCTTGCATAACCAGGTATTATAACAGAAAGTATGGCAATACAGCTATTAAAGTATATTTTTGAATTCCACCCACAAAAGCAAATAGGCTAGAATTGTGCTACACATTAATCACTAGCTCATGTGATTATTTAAAATTAAATCAATTAAAATAAAATAAGACTAGCCATTCAGTTCATTGGCCATAATATATGACTATATCAAAGGCACTGCAATCACTTGTAGCTAGTGACTGCTGTTTTGGAAAGCCAAGATTATAAATATTTGCATCACTGCAGAAAGGTTACTGAACATCAGTAGAGTAGAAGACAATATAAGAATGAAATTCAAAATTGCAGTTGTAAGTAATTAACAAATTGAAATAGAAATATCAGGACATTTGCGGAGTATAGTAACAGTTCAAGAAAATATAATTCATCTGTAGCTGGTATAAGTTATGTGTGTGCTTAGTCACTCAGTTGTGTCCAACTCTTGTGACTCCATGGACTGTAGCCTGCCAGGCTTCTCTGTCCATGGGATTCTCCAGGTGAGAATATGGAGTGGGTTGCCATTTCCTTCTCTAGGGGATCTTCCCAACCCAGGGATCGAACCCAGGTCTCCTGCATTGCAGGCAGACTCTTTACTGACTCAACAACTAGGGAAGCCCGTGAGAATATGAAACTTATATTTAAAAAAAAAAACCTTCCTTGAGAAAATTATGTTGAAGATAAAACCAAAAATTATTAGGCTGATTAAGACTGGAGCATAAAGATGAAATGAATATAGTGCAAAGTATTACTGCCGGAGAAAACAGCATGTGATTCTATAGTTATTAGACTCAACAAAGTAAGTGAAAGAGTAGCAAGAAATATTCCCAAACATGTTAGGTAATGAAGACAGCCAAATTTCAAGCATTTTATAGCTTATCTGAAAAGCATGAGAATGACTATAAAGATTTTTATTAGTGTCATAAACATTATCACATTTCTAGAGACATCTATGGCAATAGAGAATAATTGGAGGTAACCAAAAGATGAAATTGGAGATTATGTAGAAGTTAATTAATCTGATCCATTAGAAAGATAATGCTCTTTTGATCAAATACAATGAAAATTGTGACAGTAGAATTAATCTAAATGCCCAGTAATTATTGAAAATTTGGATTTGGGACCAGAAGGAGTAAGAGAGGACTGCCCAGCTGATTACTAGACTCACAAGTTTGTTTTAAGACACTAGGCTTCCAAGGGCCTTTTTGGTTCACAGTAATTGTTAACTGATACAGTAGTATTAAAATAGGGAACAATAATGAAGAATGGGCTTCCCCGGTGGCTCAGCAGTAAAAGAATCTGTCGGCAATGCAGGAGACACAAGAGATACAGGTTGGATCCCTGGGTCAGGAAAATCTGGAGGAGGGCATGGCAACCCATCCAGTATTCTTGCCAGGAAAATCTCATGGACAAAGGAGCCTGGCGGCCTACAGTCCACAGGGTCACAAAAAGTCAGACACGACTGAAGCAACTGAGCATGCAAACACAACGAATAATAGTTTTGTTTTGTTTTTTTTTTTTAAATTTTAAAATCTTTAATTCTTACATGTGTTCCCAAACATGAACCCCCCTCCCACCTCCCTCCCCATAACATCTCTGTGGGTCATCCCCATTTGACCAGAAAATTATTTAAATACATAGCTCCTAAGTTTGAAAATTCTATCAGGCGAAGTAAATGTGTCATGTAAGTGTTGGAAGATGATAGAAAGGCCTATGGCTAACTATACATTTCGAAGATAGCTGTTTGTAGAAACTAATTGAAATACTGGGGCAAGTATGAGAATGCCAAGGGGGAAAATGAGGTGTGAGAAGAGACAAAATAAAAGTTCTTGACAACTTTAAAACTTAATAGAAACTAGTATACCCTGGGAGTCAATACACTTTAGAAAGCAGGCTTACTGTAGGAACGATGTTCCCACTGAAATAATCATACATCTCAAAACTTTATTGAAATGAAGAATAGAAGGCTGAAGACACAACAGGAAAAAGAAAGACCCAATTGAATATTATTATAATTCATAAAAATGCTTATCAATGTCAAATTTATAGCATACTATTCAATGCATGCAGATGTTGCTAATTTCTGCTCTTAAATACATTAAAAGATTGTGGCAAAAAATGTAGCTGCATTTTTCAAGGGGAAAAAAAAGTCAACAGCTATTTTGGCTTTGAATATTTTAAACTTCCCTCTGATTCTCTTGACCTCTTTTAGCTATCAGAAGTTTATTCACTGATGATTAATTTGACAGGAACACATGATCTCTGCTTTAATATTTCTTAGGCACTTTTATTCTGCTTGTTTGTGAGCTGGAAAACCTTAAAGGTGACTCATTTGCTAAGATTTACCATAAAAAGGAACAAAAATAAAACTATTAAATGTTGACATGGTACATTAAATGATGATGAAGTATTATTAGTTAAGTTCTTAAATGTTCTTGATAGCTGGAACTCTCAAAAAATATTATGAGAGAATGGGCTATAAATCAGATATATGTAATTTATTTATGCAGAAACTTAAACTTTATAGGAAATGACTATATAGATGAGCATATTTTATCATGACCTACCAGTTGAAGAATCATTCTATCTCTTTATAGTAAACAATAAAAATTAAAATAATTTATAGATATGAATTATTATATTATTGCATATATTTTTACTTGAACATTCAATTATTTGATCATAGTAAATTATTATTTTGAAATAATGGTGAAATTAATTTAATAGTAAATTATTTTAAATTTTATATGCTCCTTTTAAAGACATACCTATGTTTACTTTTAGTTGGGTACAAGATGGAATTTTGCAAGATTTTGTATTATTTTCCAGGTATACTTTTGGAACATAAGAATGTAAATATTTGCATATAATCTAATATTTCATGTATTTCCCTAAATCTCTTCCTTTCATGTCAAATTATATGCCATTTAGCAAACATAACATTTAACATGAGAATAATGACTGGCATTGAATGTTTAATTCTAAGTAAAATTTAAAATCCTTAGAGAATTTGATGTTTTTAAACCTTTAATGACATTTTTATTTTATTTTTTGAATATTATAAAAATGAGTAAATTGGGAGACTGATATTGACATATAGTTACTATTGCATATAAAATGGGTAACTAATAAGAGCCTGTTTTATAGTAGATAGAATTTTACTCAGTGTAGTGACTTATATGAGAGAATAATATATATATTTAAAAAAAAAAGAGCGGATATATGTATCAGAATAACTGATTCACTTTGCTGTACACCTGAAACTAACACAGCTTTGTCAGTTAGTCAGTTCGGTTACTTTGTCCTGCCCAACTCTTTGTTACCCTATGGACTGCAGCAAGCCAGGCTTCCCCATCTATCACCAACTCTGTCTGTTACACAACTTTGTAAATCAACTATATTCCAATAATTTTTTAAATGGGCATTGATTTCAAATGTGTGAAATGTGAAGTTCAAACAGAAGGCTTTGCAATGGTGACTAAAGAGCTTCTGTGCATTATGAACAAAGGAATAAATAAATGCAAATATGAGAGCAATTATTTAATACACAATTACATACATGAAATAATCAGTCACATGCATATTATTTAACTGTGAGCTTTATAAAAATATTTCAAAATAGTCTGCTGTGAATACCTAAACCTGGATCTTATTAGCAACATTATAAAAAATGTATTCTATGTAGGTATATCAACAATACAATTTACAATCAATAAAGTTTTTATTATGGGTTCTAATATTTATTTCCAAGTGATTTAATTGGATTATACTATATATTTATGTTAGATATAAATATATTTTGTTTTTATTCCATTCTTGATACTATTTTCTGCATATTTTAGGGCAAGTTTTAATCTTTGCGTTTATTATTATCTAAAGTTAGAGATTTTAAGAGAGGAGCATTTATCTATTGATTTATATGAAAGTTTCCTCTTCCTTCTCTTATGCTCCTGCAAAATTCTCCTGGGAGTGAGCACAGCCTGTTTTCTGTTATATTCTGAGGTTCTAGCTTTTACCTGTATTGTCTTTACCTTGAAATTTTATTTTGAAAAAGAGTGAAATGTGGGGTATTTTAAAGATTTTTCAAACTTACTTTATGTTTGGAGTCTCTTCTAACAAGATTATCAAATACACTGAGAAGAGGGCATTTCAATTCATACTAGGAATGCCATTAAAAAAATTCCTCAAGAAAAAGTTTAGGAGAATGACTATCTCATAACTTTAATACAATATTATACAAAGCACATGGAATTATAATTCCCCAAAACATAAATTTTTAAAAAAATTTTCTTGGGTGTTTCAAGAGAAATGTTATGAGGGTTTTTCTGATATTCTCACACCTACATATCATACAGTATCTGACTGATTTTGAACTAATCAATGTCCCTAAAGCAATTATAGGGGCTTCCCTCATAGCTCAGTTGGTAAAGAATCTGCCTGCAGTGTGGGAGACCCTGGTTTGATTCCTGGGTTGGGAAGATCCCCTGAAGAAAGGATAGGCTACCCAGTCCAGTAAACTTGGGCTTCTCTTGTGGCTCAGGTGGTAAAGAATCCACCTGCAATGCAGGAGACCTGCGTTTGATTCCTGAGTTGGGAAGATCCTCTGGAGAAGGGAAAGGTTAACCACTCCAGTATTCTGGCCTGGAGAATTCCAGTGACTGTAGTCCTTGGAGTCACAAAGAGTCAGACACAACAGAGTGACACACACACACACACACACACACACACACACACACACACACACAAAACAAGTTTAATGGCTCCATGGGTACAAGGTGAAGCTAAAGAAATATGTCTCTGATGATGAGCAATATTCAAGAACAATTTCTACCCCTATAAGTAGCTTAACATTTTCAGAATAAAAATTTTGTAGAATTTTTCTAATTAAAAGTAATAATTGAAGACTTATGGATAAGAATTGATCTCATCTTGGCTCTTTTACAAAGATGATTTGTGATAAATTACTTTGAAATCTGCAGTCCAAGTGAAAATCCACTGTGACGAGAAACAGTTACCTTTGGACATTCCATCTACAAATCTGATGAGCTTGCTTTTTCTATATTTTGGTCATTTTCTAACACAGTTATCAAGTCCATACTTTCATTGTCCAACCTTTGCTTTTATGCTGTTTGATAGTAATTTTTACTTTCCTTTATCAAAGTTGCAGCTCATACTATACCAATACTCACATCTTATTTTCTCTTACTTCTACCAATTTTTTTTTTCACAATTGCCCTCTTTTGTACTACTTTAAATTACATTATATATCTTCCCCTGAGTAGTGACTAATAGAACATTAAAATTATTTTTATTCACTTATGTATTTTTTTAAAATAATGATTTCTTCTTAAAATTTGAATTTGAGGCATTAGATTATTTTTTGTTCATTTAATATTCATTTTTGAAAAGTATTAACTACTGCAATTGTTCTTATGCATGAAGGCAAACAGTGTGTGGTGCTCTTATTTTTTTCCCCTTGATTTTAGCCTGCACATGAAGAAACAGTTTATGTCTTACTGGCTTCTTCCAATTCTTCTAGAACTCAGTCATTTCTTTGCATTATTAGAGGGATTATCTCCCCAAGAAACATCTCTCAGGAGAAAGAGAAGGAGAAGAATTTCAGGAAATTCAGACTCTCAGCCAAACTACTGACATGAAGCAGGTGAGCAGGAATCCCTTTGTGGAAAAGTTAAACTTGCCACACAATGAAGACAGGATTATACTTATGTTGACCAAGCCATAGGAGAAGCTACCACTAACATACAGGCTTCAAATGTAATGTAGTCCCTTATATTGTAAACCTTATGTCTTAACATACAGGTTGTGTTCAGGGATGCATGTTCAATATGCATGGAGAAGATTGAGCTTCTTTTTATTATAACATTATTGGTATGAAATCTTTGCAATGATACTTGTTACAATATATAAACCACAAATTCTCAGTCACTGAGTCATATTGCTCTTGGTAAGTGTAGAGCAGGCGGGGTATGACCAGTGTATGGAGAGCACACCTAAAAGCAATAATAAAAAATGCCAGGGAACTACTATTTAGCGGTCCCTCTATCTTCACCATGTGGCTTCCATGTTCATCAAGCTGGTTTGCATTAAGACTGAGAAAAGCAAAGTTTCACATTTTCATAGTTTTGTGAACCGTGTTTCACATGTTCTGTGAAACAGTTTGGTGAAACGAGCACAGTTTCACATTTTGAATGTGTTCCCACATCATTTTGTTAGATCTCCAAGAGAAATGGCTAAAGTGCAATAGCAACTAGATAATATAGACCAGCTGAATACCTCAAAGGAAGTCGGTGTGGCGAGCAGCTCATTATTCTGTGCCACGCGACTTTTAACTGCATAAGTGCTAGAAATAGAGAGAGAGAGCTTATTGAACACACAATCTAGTAAAGGCTATCTTTTTCCATAAGATATGTAGAAATACTTACTTATATGAGTTATATGGATGAATGGCATTAAACCCATTTCTTAAGGTTAAGTAACATTGGCCATTAAAATGAATAGTGAAAACTTCAGGCAAGCAGCCACCCAGGCAATCAGTTAATTCAACTTTTAACATCATGTGCTTGGAAAGAAGTATTGGATGCTGATGTGTAGCCCCTGAGGAAATGCTTCTTTGAAGATATTATCACTTTACATAAAAATCCAGTGTGTGTGTGTGTGTGTGAGAGAGAGAGGAAGGCATGGGATCTTGTGAAGACTGGAGCACAGATAAATCATAAATGAATGCATTTAGTTTAAAATATTGGTTGGCATAAACTGTAGAATGTCTATAAGATATTTTAAAATATGCAATTATATAATTAATTTATTTCATGCTATCTTATGGTTGATTTTCAAATTATTTTTCTACGGTAGAGAGAAAATATGAAGCGGGATCTGAGAGTAAATACCGTTGCCTTATGACATTGACTCATGAAAAGTGAATATAAATACTAAAGCTGGATAAATACATAAACATTGCAATTTAGAAGGGATCTTACTTTGCCTTCCTTTTCCTCCTTCCCTACTTGGGAAGATGTTCCTGGAACCAAGAAATATGATACATGATATAGCAGAAAGAGATTTGTAGAAAAAATTAAGACCTTTTAGAGACTTTAAATTAGAGAAATTATACTGGATCTTCCAACTGGGCCCATCTATTCACATGAGCCCTTAAAAGCAATGATTTTTCTCTGCTTGGAGTGCTGAAAAATGTGACAGCAGGGAAGGTCAGAGGGAACCTAAGACTGAGAAAGACTTTCCCCACCTTTGCCATATGGAAAACACTAGAAAGAATTAATTAAGGCAGTCTTTATCCACAAAGATTGTCTCATTGCTAACCACCAGGAAAAAAATTCAGTTCTGTAACTGAATTCACACACCACCTGAAATGTTTGAAAATAAATTCTACCATAGAGCCTTCAGAACATAGTGCAACCCTGCCCATGTCTTTACTTCTGTTTTGTGAAACACTGTACAGTTAGCAAACTGAGCGACACCATGCTTGGTCCTCTGCCCTGCAGAACTCTGAGATAACAAGCTTGTGTTGTTTACATTCATAAATGTGTATAATCTGGTATGGCAGTAATAAAAGAAAAAAAAAAAAAAAACTAAGGCAATAATGAAAGAAAAATAGAAAGACATAGTGAGGAACATGGATCTAGTTTCAGTCGTTTGAAAGGACTCAAAATACCCCAAAGGCCACCAACATTGCTTATATGGTTCAGTGAAACTTTAAGCTAACATTTAAGAAACATAGTGAGGTAACTTCAAACAACTTTATTTAGAGATAATTTATTTTTTCATATGGCTCAATTTTTTAAAATAGAAGTCAAGTTTCATATTTCCTTGTATGCTTCCTCAACCTTGGAAATTCATTTCATTATTCTATACCAGTTTGAACTGCACATTTTGGTGGATGCTCATTCTAGCTTCTTCATTAAAAACAGTCCATTTCTCTCAATTTGAAAAACGTTTCATTTACAGAGTTTTTTTCTCGAATTCACATTTATAAGTCTTTCTAAAAAATATTCTGTTTATCCCTGCCTCTACGTTGTAAACCCAGTATCAAGTAAATAAATAGTATCTTTCTCTTGATCTAATTTTTATTTAAGAAGACACATTTTGTTGTTATTATTATATATATTTCATGTCTTCTTAAATTATTATTGTTAAATTTAAGCTTTGCAGGTTATTATCAGGGAATGTGACCTTTACAATGAAAGCATTTTTGTCCAATGCTTTGTGACATACATATTAAATATATACATTTATAAAAGTTAATTAATTCAACTCTATACTATAAATATATATAAATCATCCATTTTCATTTTATGATTATGGTAAGTTGACACTTTACTCTTTTCCTGCAAACTGTATAGTAACAAGAAGAAAACTTTTTTTTTATTATTATTCCTTTTAAAGGAAGACATCCTATTCCTCAGCCTGTTTGGGCCACAGTGTTGAGCAGCAACTTCAGAAGCCAAGGCCTGCTTCCTCCACCATCCCCTTCCCCAAACCAACGGAAAATTTTTAAAAGTTAATAAAATTTATCTTTATGAAACTGCAAGTGATTTAAAACCAAGGGCTTCCCTAGTGGCTCAGATGGTAAAGAATGTGGCTGCAATGGAGGAGACCTGGGTTCAATCCCTGGGTTGGGAAGATCCCCTGGAGAAGGGAATGGCAATCCACCCCAGTATTCTTGCCTGGAGAACCTCAAGGACAGAGGAGCCTGGGGTTCCAAAGAATCAGACAGGACTGAGCGACCAGAGTCGGACATGACTGAGCGACCAACACATACATATATGTGATTTTAAACTCCCAAATACTGCAATTAAACGGGCAGAAAGAATGAAAAATTAAAAACATACAAACAGAAAAAAGCTGTAAAAACCCAACGATCTATATGTGAGGTGAAGTCTAGATGGTGTCAAAGCTTGTCCTCAAAGATATCCATAAAAAAATACCCCTTGATGGTCAGGAGGACAGCCTGAGATGCAAACCTTAAATGGATTATTTGGAGCAACAAGTATTGTTAACTTCCTTTAATAACAGATGCTCTCCAGTCTCTTTGTTTATGAATATCAAGGGGGCAGTTTAAATGTGGGTTTCACAGACAGGTTATAATTCCAGGAGGCCACTTATATGTGTGACGGAGAGGCCAATGTAAGACTTCAAACTGTAAATACTCTCTAGTTTAATATTGCTCTAAGGTGGAGAAAGTGATCAATTAAAACTTACAATTCCATCTGTGAGAAACCCATGTTTCAAAGATGAATATTGAAGATGGAAATAGACTGTGAATATATAAAGATATCACAAAAATACAGAACATGAAATATGAAAAACAATTGCAGGCAAATAATGTTCTTCAGAAAAAAAATGAAATAATATGTGTGTAAATATATGTATGCATCTATTTTGTATACATCTCTATCCCCATCTTCATAACACAAAACCAAAATTCTGAAACAAAATATATAGAGCTAAAATGATAACAAAGGAATGAATCAACCTCATATTTATAATTTTAGACAGAGACCACATGTAACAATGTGGAAGCAAGTCATTGCTGCCATAAATTATCTACCCTCCTGTAAACGGATTTCACTTTAATGATACTTATAATTCTGACTTTATTATTTAAAGATGCTCTTTCATCCTGACTTGCGATTTGAGAGAATAATTCTATTTTAATGTGTTTCTGCTTTGAATTAAATGAGCTACATAAATTCCTCTAATAAAAGCAAAATGACATTTTTAAAATTCTTGATATCACATCTACACAAATCTGCTTAACCTTGCTTATATTCTTTCATTGTTGATTTTCTTAACATCTTAACATAATGAGAGAATTCAGAAATACAGCTGCTAAAACTACAATTCTGAGACAGTCTAACACGGCTGTGAAGTATTTTGACGTCTTGCCTTCTGCTACCCCCCGAGAAAAAGCATAAAAGTGTATTAAAACTAAAATAACTATAGCTAATACCCATTAGCTTCAACCTAGTTTCATGTAGTATTTAGAAGTTGTCCCAGTTAAATCCATCAAAACACAAACCCTGCTAGGACAGGAGAGTTTTGTCCCTAAGGGCCCTTTCTTATAATTGCAGACCCATCAGATTTTTAAGTCATATGGAAAGTCAATATGGAATCTCCAGGGAAGCTAGTTCTTTCCCAACTTTTCTATTTTTCTATTACTATGTTCACCTCATTTCAACTCTCATTCAAATTTTAACAACTGCAAGAGTAGGCTTATTTCAGAGCCTCCTGACATATTTTTACCCGGTAGAAGATTCCAATAACCCTTAGGGACCATATGAAAAATGCCCCACTTAAAAAGAATTTGCTGAAGTGCATTTACGAACTCAAGTCTCTATGTGCATTCAGCAGTACAAGTCTATAATTTTCTTGAAATGAAGCTTGGCCTGTGAGCATAGTTATACTTTGTATCAAAGCTATATGCAATTATTTAAATGCATGAAAAAAAAAAAATCAGTAAACTTTAGGCTGCCTGTTCTGATCATATAGGTCAAAGAAATGCCAAAAGACTATTTCTTCCATGCCCTGCCTCCCGGCCTGCGTGTGTGCTAAGTTGCTTCAGCTGTGTCCAACTCTTTGCGACCCTACAGACTATAGCCAGCCAGGTCCCTCTGTCCAAGAGATTCTCCAGGCAAGAATACTGGAGTCAGTTTCCATGCCCTCCTCAGGAGATCTTCCCAATCCAGGGTTTGAACCCACCTCTCTTATGTCTCCTGCATTGGCAGGCAGGATCTTTATCACTAGCACCACCTGGGAAGACTCCTCCAGGCAGAACTGTATTACAACCACCCTAAAAGACTATTTTCTTTTTAAAACAACTCTCCAATTATTCTCTATAGGAAGATAGGCAAACACTTAATATCTTAATATAATTCTAATGATATTAAAAAAAAGGAGTTTTGAGTAAGATAATATATGGTTGCTGACTATAGGTTAGATTCTGGAAAGCCTTTTACAGTAAATAGCAAGAGACCATACTTACTAAAGAAAGCAAATTAGTTTCACTATTTCACAGTTTCCTGCAACTAGGTAACTAGTATGTGGCAAATTATAATCCATGGATATTTAAATCCTATTAGGTATTTCTCTCCTGTAACAAGCAGAGGGTATATCAAGAAATGACTATTCAAAAATGCAAATTGTTCCCTTGAATGTTTAACTTGTTTAACTCCTTTAGTAATCTGATGAGCACTTGTTGTTTTTCCAGTCTTCAGCTATTATGAAAAAAAAAAAAAAAAAAGCAAATAAAAAAAAAAAAAAACCCTGGGGCAAAAAACTAAGCTGAATTTGAATCATAATGGCTTTTAGAAACCAAGACTGCTATAGATATTTGCTGATGTTTTCAAGTAAAATTGAAAATAATTACTTCATTTGAAAAGCTCTATTAAAATTTCATATTGTCCATAGAAATATGAACCATGAGATTCATGTCAAAATGTTATTTATGTTGTACATTTATAGAAGTTAAAATTTTTACCCTTCTATCTTAACATTAACTATGGTAAACATAATATTTTCTCATTTTATGTTTTATTAATTTTGTGATAAAAACCATACTGCATATAGATCTAGTGCTTCAGTTAGAGTCATATGTAAAGGTTTATGGGGGAATTCCTTTTTGCATATGATAAAAACCAAACCAAACTTATAAATAAAGCAAGACTAATCAGAAAAATGTTACTTTACTTTTTAAAAAAATACCTTCTATGTATAAAAACAAAAACAATAAACACTTCCCTGAAATAAACTGCCAAGGGCCATGAACTAAGAGATGGAAATATATATAGGAGCTTTAACCACATTTCCTCCTAGTGAATTCAGGACAAAATTCCACATTTTGTATTCATATCTAATCCATTTATCAGTGCATTCAAAGTATTTTAATAAAAGTCTTCAGTGTGTAACAAATTTTGATGATCTTTGTGAGAGTGAAAACTAAAGAACAGGTGCTTCATAAAGTGTATGAAACAAAATGGGTGTAAAAGATAAATATGGGAAAACTAAACAGATGTGCCTATTAACGTTTTTCTATCTTGTCTAAAATGTCAATTACCATGTTTTTGTTTCTCCTTCAAAAATGAGTTAGTCATATAACCAGTCCCAGTTCTTTATGGACCATTACCATATTGTTTTGTTTAGCCTTTTTAGAAACTTTTGTTAACTTATCTTTGACAAATATTGATTCTTTCATCATTTGTGTATCCTTATTAAAAAACAAATTTCTTGATGTTTCCTCTGGGTACAAATTGCCTTAAAATGGCTCCTCCTTTTGTATAGAAATATATATGCATGTTTATAAGTGGAGATGTATTTTAAAAATTCAAAATTTAAAACCGATTGTCAGTATATACCTTTGTACAATAAATTTCAAAAAATATTTGGAAGAATGACAATGCTTATGATTTCCTCACTTTCTAACGTAAAGCCTACACTGACATTCTGCAAATATTCTATCTCTCCCTCATTTTTTCTTAATTTAATTATGAATACCTTTATTAATGTCCAGTATATGAAAGTAAAGATATAATCTTGTAAGTAGAGAGAATGATGGTATAAGAGAAATGTGAGTACATAATTTTTCTCCAGATTTAGGACAGAATATATATTCCTGGGCTGTGGGATTTTTGTTATGAGATGAAAATTTCAGTAGAAAAAAGAACACAAATAAAAATTAAACAAAGACACTGTTTTTTTCTTAAGGATACTTGTGTAGAATGGTGTCTGTTTATATCAAAAATTTCCAATTCGTCTTTAAAAAAATTAATGATGAAGAGAAAATAAAACTAAACATGTATCTTTACTATAACTTGAAGGAAAAATATGTCAAACACATAAAAATTGTGCTGACAAAGGAAGAGGGAAGGAGAAACTCTTTCAAAAAAATTTAAGAGAACATGAGAAAACAAGACATTAAAATTCTTCCCCCCAAAATGGAATTTTTTCCATACCCCAAAAAAATGGAATTTAGCAAAGAATTAATTTATCAAATAGATAGAATATGTTGCACCTGTAAATTATATTCACCAAAAATATGTTGCTTTGATAAAAGATTAAATTAAAAAAAAAGAACTCTAAAAACAAAAATTGACCAAAAGAAGGAAAAAGGAAAATTAGAATTGAATTTATGAAATAGATAACAAAAAGAAAATCAGATGAAGACTTGCTTTGAAAGTGCCCCAGGAAGAATCAGTTCAGTCACACAGCTGTGTCTGGCTCTTTGCGACCCCATGAACCACAGCTCTCCAGGCCTCCCAGTCCAGCACCAACTCCCAGAGTGTACCCAAACTCATTTCCATTGAATTGGTGATGCCATCCAACCATCTCATCCTCTGTCATTCCCTTCTCCTCCTGCCTTCAATCCTTCCCAATATCAAGGCTTTTTCAAATGAGTCAGTTCTTCGCATCAGGTGGCCAAAATATTGGAGTTTCAGCTTCAACATCAGTCCTTCCAATATACACCCAGGGCTGATCTCTTTTAGGATGAACTGGTTCGATCTCCTTGCAGTCCAAGGGACTCTCAAGAGTATTCTCCAACACCACAGTTCAAAAGCATCAGTTCTTTGGTGCTCAGCTTTCTTTATAGTCCAACTCTCACATCCATACATGACTACTGTTGTAGCTCAAACGATTGGAAATAGCTCAGCTGGAATTCCATCACCTCTACCATCTTTGTTTGTAGTAATGTTTCCTAAGGCCCAATTGACTTCACACTCAGGATGTCCAGGATGTCTGGCTCTGGGTGAGTAACTGCATCATAGTGGTTATTTGTGTCATTAAGAACTATTGTGTCATCTTTGCATGAAATCTTCCCTTAAGTTCAGTTCAGTTCAGTCACTCAAACATGTCCGACTCTTTCAAACCCCATGAATCACAGCACGCCAAGCCTCCCTGTCCATCACCAAACTAATGGAGTTCACTCAGACTCACGTCCATTGAGTCGGTGATGCCATCCAGCCATCTCATCCTCTGTTGTCCCTTTTTCCACCTGCCCCCAATCCCTCCCAGCATCAGAGTCTTTTCCAATGAATCAACTCTTAGCATGAGGTGGCCAAAGTACTGGAGTTTCAGCTTCAGCATCATTCCTTCCAAAGAACACCCATGGCTGATCTCCTATAGAATGGACTGGTTGGATCTCCTTGCAGTCCAAGGGACTCTCAAGAGT
This sequence comes from Capricornis sumatraensis, assembly GCF_032405125.1. Taxonomy (NCBI): domain Eukaryota; kingdom Metazoa; phylum Chordata; class Mammalia; order Artiodactyla; family Bovidae; genus Capricornis; species Capricornis sumatraensis. The sequence continues at coordinate 51,359,904 of NC_091075.1, forward strand.
CTTCTCCAACACCACAGGTCAAAAGCATCAATTCTTGGAGTGCTCAGCTTTCTTCACAGTCCAACTCTCATATCCATAGATGACCACTGGAAAAACCAAAGCCTTGACTACATGGACCTTTGTGGACAAAGTAATGTCTCTGCTTTTCAATATGCTACCGAGGTTGGTCATAATTTCCTTCCAAGGAGTAAATGTCTTTTAATTTCATGGCTGTAATCACCATCTGCATTGATTTTTGGGCCCCCCAAAATAAAGTTTGACACTGTTTCCACTGTTTCCCCGTCTATCTGCCGTGAAGTGAGGGGACCAGATGCCATGATCTTCATTTTCTTAATGTTGAGCTTTAAGCCAACTTTTTCACTCTCCTCTTTCACTTTCATCAAGAGGCTTTTTAGTTTCTCTTCACTTTCTCCCATAAGGGTGGTGTCATCTGCATATCTGAGGTTATTGACATTTCTCCCAGCAATTTTGATTCTAGCTTGTGCTTCTTCCGATGTACTCTGCATATAAGTTAAATAAGCAGGGTGGCAATATACAGTCTTGACGTACTCCTTTTCCTATTTGGAACCAGTCTGTTGTTCCATATCCAGTTTTAACTGTTACTTCCTGACCTGCATACAGGTTTCTCAAGAGTCAGGTCAGGTGGTCTGTTATTCCCATCTCTTTCAGAATTTTCCACAGTTTATTGTGATCCACACAATCAAAGGCTTTGGCATAGTCAATAAAGCAGAAATAGATGTTTCTGTAACTCTCTTGCTTTTTCCATGATCCAGTGGATGTTGGCAATTTTATCTCTGGACCTCTGCCTTTTCTAAAACTAGCTTGAACATCTGGAAATTCACGGTTCACGTATTGCTGAAGCCTGGCTTGGAGAATTTTGAGCATTATTTTACTAGTGTGTGTGCAATTGTGTGGTAGTTTGAGCATTCTTTGGCATTGCCTTTCTTTGGGATTGGAATGAAAACTGACCTTTTCCAGTCCTGTGGCCACTGCTGAGTCTTCCAAATTTTCTGGCATATTGAGTGCAGCACTTTTACAGCATCATCTTTCAGGATTTGAAATAGCTCAACTGGAATTCCATCACCTCCACTAGCTTTGTGTGTAATGATGCTTTCGAAGGCCCACTTGACTTCACATTCCAGGATGTCTTGCTCTTGGTGAGTGATCACACCACTCTGATTATCTGGGTCGTGAAGCTCTTTTTTGTACAGTTCTGTGTATTTTTGCCACCACTTCTTAATATCTTCTGTTTCTGTTAGGTCCATACCATTTCTGTCCTTTATCAAGCCCATCTTTGCATGAAATGTTCCCTTGATATCTCTAATTTGCTTGAAGAGACATCTAATCTTTCCCATTCTGTTGTTTTCCTCTATTTCTTTGCATTGATCCCTGAAGAAGGCTTTCTTATCTCTTCTTGCTATTCTTTGGAACTCTGCATTCAGATGCTTATATCTTTCCTTTTCTCCTTTGCTTTTCACCTCTCTTCTTTTCACAGCTATTTGTAAGGCCTCCCCAGACAGCCATTTTGCTTTTTTGCATTTCTTTTCCATGGGGATGGTCTTGATCACTGTCTCCTGTAGAATGTCACGAACCTCCATCCATAGTTCATCAGGCACTCTATCAGATCTAGGCCCTTGAATCTATTTCTCACTTCCACTGTATAACCAAAGGGATTTTATTTAGGTCATACCTGAATGGTCTAGTGGTTTTCCTTACTTTCTTCAATTTAACTCTGAATTTGCCAATAAGGAGCTCATGATCTGAGCCATAGTCAGCTCCCAGTCTTATTTTTGCTGACTGTATAGAGCTTCTCCATCTTTGGCTGCAAAGAATACAATCAATCTGATTTCGGTGCTGACCATCTGGGGATGTCCATGTGTAGAGTCTTCTCTTGTGTTGTTGGAAGGGGGTGTTTGCTATGACCAGTGTGTTCTCTTGGCAAAACTCTATTAGCCTTTGCCCTGCTTCATTCCGTATTCCAAGGCCAAATTTGCCTGTTACTCCAGTTGTTTCTTGACTTCCTACTTTTGCATTCCAGTCCTCTATAATGAAAAGGACATCTTTTGAGGGTTTAGTTCTAAAAGGTCTTGTAGGTCTTCAAAGAACTGTTCAACTTCAGCTTCTTCAGTGTTACTGGTTGGGGCATATACTTGGATAACTTTGATATTGAATGATTTGCCTTGGAAACAAACAGAGATCATTCTGTCATTTTTGAGACTGCATCCAAGTACTGCATTTCTGACTCTTTTGTTGACCATGATGGCTACTCCATTTCTTCTAAGAGATTCCTGCCTACAGTAGTAGATATAATGGTCATCTGAGTTAAATTCACCCATTCCAGTCCATTTTAGTTCGCTGATTCCTAGAATGTCGACGTTCACCCTTGCCATCTCTTGTTTGACCACTTCTAATTTGCCTTGATTCATGGACCTAACCTTCCAGGTTCCTATGCAATATTGCTCTTTATAGCATTGGACCTTGCTTCTATGACCAGTCATATCCACAACTGGTATTGTTTTTGCTTTGGCTCCATCCCTTCATTCTTTCTGGAGTTATTTCTCCACTGATCTCCAGTAGCATATTGACCACCTACTGACCTGGGGAGTTCTTTCAGTATCCTACCACTTTGCCTTTTCATACTGTTCATGGGGTTCTCAAGGCAAGAATACTGAATTGGTTTGCCATCGCCTTCTCCAGTGGACCACAATCTGTCAGGCCTCTTCACCATGACCCACCCATCTTGGGTGGCCCCACAGGGCATGGCTTAGTTTCATTGAGTTAGACAAGGCTGTGGTCCTAGTGTGATTAGATTGACTAGTTTTCTGTGATTATGGTTTCATTGTGTCTGCCCTCTGATGCCCTCTTGCAACACCTACCGTCTTACTTGGGTTTCTCTTACTTTGGATGTAGGGTATCTCTTCCTGGGTGCTCCAGCAAAGTGCAGCTTCTGCTGCTTACCTTGAACAAGGGGTATCTACTCACCGCCGCCCTTCCTCACCTTGAACGTGGAGTAGCTCCCCTAGGCCCTCTTGCTCCTGTGCAGCCACTGCTCCTTGGACGTGGTGTTGCTCCTCTCAGCCGCCACCCCTGACCTCAGCTGTGGGGTAGCTTCTCTTGGCAGCCGCCCCTGACTTAGGATGTGGGATGGCTGCTCCTGTGCTGTCACAGCCTGGCAGTCTTGGCCACCGCCCCTGACCTCGAATGTGGGGTAGCTCCTCCCAGCCACCGCTCCTGTCGGGAATGGGGTCCTCCCGGCTTCTGCCCCTGACCTAGGACATGGGGTACCTCCTTTTGGCCATGCTTGTGCACTGTCGCAGCCGCCCATGTATCTCTAATTTTCTTGAAGAGATCTCTATTCTTTATCATTCTATTGTTTTCCTCAATGGACATGAGTCTGAGCAAACTCCAGCAGAGGAATGAAGGACAAAGGAGCTTGGCTTGCTACATACCGTCCATGGGATCACAAAACGTTGAACATGACTTAGCAACTGATGAACGACAAATGTAAAAGTAGCAGTAAATGCAATTCTACATTTTAGTGATCCTGACAGAAATCTGATATGGCAGCCATCATAAATATTCAGCAATTAACTGACAACAATCTGGTTCTCACCACCCTAGAATTTTAAAGAATCTTTTGAAATTCTTCACATGTCTGAGTCTCACTAGAAAGTCATTATAAGGAAATTGGAGCTGATTTGTCTTTCTTTCTTTTGATAAATTTCTATGAAACAAGCAGACACAATCAGAAACATTTCCTAAACTATATACCAGAGATGTTCTGATAGAACCATAGAGTTAATAAGAGATCCTGATATAGAAATATGTCTAACTAGTCATTCTTTCTTTTTTGTGTATTTATTAACAATAACTATATTCAAATAAGTAAGTGTGCAGTTAGAGTATTCAAGTTTTCAAAGAATGAACTCTTCAAGTTCTATACTCTAAATGTAGAAATGATTATGTTTGATTTTAAGGAGATTATTTAAAAGTCAAGGAAATATCTGGCCACTACCAAAACTTTTGAAAGCATCTTGAAAGCAATTTATACCATATTTCCAAAACTAATCATATAATGGCATAACAGTATCTTATGAAGGTGTATATTATTACGTTATTTCACCAAAGTGTAAATGCACAAAAGTGAGTTAAGAGGATAGAATTTTTTTTTTTTTTAAGTTATGGATAGCTTGATAATTACTTATCATTTGAAGCATTTAACTAGTATGTATTTATCACTTCCTATTAGCCTCACATGGTCTTCACTATGGCACTTTGACAAAGATCCAGGGCCACTTTTCCTTTCTAGAACTTGCATTATAAAATAAATACAAGAATTGGGTTGTACATGCCAATTTGCTGCAATTGTGGCCAACTCTTTGTGACCCTATGGACTGTAACCCTCCAGACTCCTTTGTCCATGGGATTCTCCAGGCAGGAATACTGGAGTGAGCTCCCATGTCCTTCTTCAGGGGATCTTCCTGACCCAGGGATCTCCTGAAGCTTCTGCATTACAGATGGATTTTTTATCCGTGAGCCATCACCACCAGGAAAGACCCAAATTGGCTGTACTGTGCAATAATCTCAGGGGTGGAGATTTCAACCAATGTGGGATAACCTTTGTGTTGTGATATGGTCTACGTGTGAGGGAATGCCAGGCTTCTTCCAGAAAAGGTCCAACTTGCTTTTCTTTATTGCTTTTCCTTTTTTCATTATTCTCTATTATGTAGGATATTCAGATGTACTCCTATCCAGAAGAGTTCCCTCCAGTGCTGTGTCATCATCATCCCTCTTTTCTTCTCTGAAAACTTGATATGACCTAGTTTAAAGAACTGTGACAAAAGCTCATTCTCTCTCTCAGTTTGAATAGTAATAGATTAGCATTAATTATTGAAAAGTAGTGAGAGTCAAGATTCATAAGTTTATTTAATGTAAAGAATAGAAAATTAGAAATTTTACCCTGCTCTGTTTTAGACCATGAAATAAGTTTGCTTCATGCTTAAGCCTAAATTAAAATGTATTACACTGAGATTTGGGGCTGACTTTCACCCACTGTAGTATGACTTACATCTGTTAGTCTCTGACTAACAGTATGACTGCTGTAATGGATTTAACATTTTATGCTAGTTAGTGCTAATTAACCTAATGAGTGCATGTATTCAAGGTATATTACAACATACTATATTCTGTTTGTCTAATGACAAAACAAAAGTATAAATAGGATAAATATATAAATGGATGATAGGTAATTAAGAGATTGATATCTTAATTAAATCACAAGTATGTTGTTCATTAGACTTAAGGCATTTTTCAGAAACATCAAGGAAAAAACAAAAAGCTGAATTTACATATTGCTACAACTCCTGACTTTTGAAGAGGGAAAAAAAAAAAAAATTAGTGTGGTTCAATGCCATAACTGTGATTAGAAAATGACAGGAGTGAAGATAAAGTAGGAAAATTAAGTCTCTGAGGAAAAGAATGGCAAAGATCTTTGATAATTAGAACCAAAGCCTTTCATAGTGGATAGTTCAAATCCACTTGATTTTAGCACAGGCCAGAAGTGCTTGATCTGATGGATGTTCAGTATAACTCATGAAGCAAAGACAAAGGAGTAGCCCTCCCCTGGGTGATCAGCAATCACATCTTCAAATATACAATAGAATCGGCAAACTCATTACCTAGCTTAAAAAAGTTGGCAAATAATAAAATGGAAAAAGAGAACAACTAATTAGACATAGTACAAATGGAGACTTTTAGGAAAGTTTAAGCTATTCTCTTTATCTTTTCTTAAATTTTCCCTACTAATTTTGAAACTAAACTATATTTTGAGGATCAATAAGGTGATAAAATTCTAGTTACCTCATCTTTCCAAGAAAAAGACATCTATTAACTAAAATGCTTTATTCTTAACTTACTATTAAAAAATATCATAAATATTATTTCATTCATGGTGGTGTTGAAGTTCAAGTTTTTAAGCCTTTCCTTGATTCTGAACATGTAGCAATGAGAGATAAAATAAAATAATGAGATATTATAACAAAAATATTGAAAAATTAAGAACAATAGAAAAATAAGGAAAAACAAGAGCCCAAAACCAAAGTGGTGAACCTGGGTGAAAATCTTAATATATATCCTATTGAATCAGAATTAGCCAAAAAAATGGGAATATGGCTCAAATGGGTAAAGGTGTTCCATTTCATTTACTTGCTAGGGTTTTGATTTGGTATCCTCCTGATTTTATATAGATGTTAACAAAAAAGCTGCTACAGAACATTGGTGTTGCTTCTTACATAGGAAAGGAAGCAGAGAAGACAATTAAGGTCATGATTTGAACCAAGACTTGATTGCTGCATCTCTGATTCTCTAATCTACTTTTTAGACAATCTTCTGAGATGCCATTATCAAACCTAATTCTAGACAGGGCCCCAAAGGTGCCAAGAAGAAGAAAATAAGACAGAAAATGTGAGATCAAAAATTGAGAGACTGTAAAATTCCAAAACAAGTGAAGAAATTGGCCCTAAGATGGGCATCCAATAAATTCAAAACTTAAGAATTGAATTTACTGCTCTTGAAATTAAAATAATACAACAATCTTAAGAGAGTTAAACATAGGTGTAATGAAAACCAGCAAAAAATCAAATAAATTACAGATATTTAAGTAGGGAGAATCATTAACCCAGACTCTAAAAGACATAGATACAAAACCATAACTAATTAGGAATACAAAACACACATACATGACTGGCTAGGAACTGGCACTACCACAAAATATATTGAATATATAGCTTGGCAATGCTTGAGGGGGAAGTCTATGGGCTGAGTGGAGGCAGTGCATTCCAATAAGAAAAAAAAAAAAAAAAAGGTAAGTACTTTATCATAAAGTGCTCTGTTTTTCCTCTGTGCTGTGTGTGCTGTGCTCAGTTGCTTCAGTCATGTCAGACTCTGCAACCCCATGGACTTAAGAACCATGCAGCCTCCTTTGTCCACGGGATTCTCCAGGCAAGAATACTTAAGTGTGTTGCTGTGCCCTAGGGGATCTTCATGACCCAGGGATCGAACCCATATCTCTGGTGTATTCTGCACTGCAGGCAGGTTCATTACCCACTGAGCCACCTGGGAAGCTATTCGTCTAGTATTTAGCTAATCTGTTAACATAATAGTCATTCACCAATGAAAAGGTTTAAGAAAGTGAAGTCGGGAAAAAATAAATTAACAGAATAAATTTAAATATTTGACATAATAGTAACATCAATGCATCCTCAAATTACTATAGCAAATACTATTTAAAAGAAAACACTGTTGGGCTATATGGTCTCTGTAATAAGATGAAGATTTAATAAAGATTTCAAAATGCTAGAAGTTTTTTGTCTTATATGAAATATATGTTTCTATTATACATTCCAATTGAAAAACAAATGGAGAAAAGAGAGGCATTTTAACACCAATGGAGTGGATATACTTATAAATGATACACAATGAAAATCTCAAATGAGTAAAAAATAAAATATGAGAAATGAAAGATAGAAAGGGGAATGAGAATTGCAGGGAATAATGAAAAACATTGTCTTCAAACACTGGTTAGTGTAGTAACAATTGGCTTAGCAATGAAATATTTTGTAAATGTGCTAGTTTGCACTTAGAAATAAGGAAACATATCATTTCAGATTGATTTTTTCTTGTCATTTAACAGAGAGAAAATAGTGCCCCTTTTAACTAGGAGCTCATTCATTTCATTGATGGCTTTAATGATAGTTAATCATCATAATGGCAGTGGCTGATGTAACCACTCATGATTAGTTCAGGCTTGTTTTTCTGTATATTTAAAGCAAAAGACAGCTTTTTCCAGAGATTTCAATTCTTTCTGCTCTATTTCCTGTCCTAACTTAAAACTTAACATTTAACACATAGACACATATACCTTCTATATATCTACATATCAAAGGATGTAGCTTTGCAAGGTGTAAAGTTCATATTTTTAGTCAAAAAGACACAGTTGTTAATATTTTTACAAAATGCTCTACTTCTACTAACATATTCCCAGATGCTTCTAACCTCCAAACGTATATACCCAGAGAAGGGAGAATGGAAGGGAGAGAGAAAAATAGAAGAGGGAAGGAATAGTTTGAATGATATGAAAAAAATTTTCTCTAATTTGATATATGGTTATTATTTTCTTAAATGTGTTTGACATAAAAAATTAGCAGTGTATCATCAGTTAATCAGTTTAAGTAGAAAGTTGTAAGAATCTAGAATGATCACACTATTAAAAAGACAAACAAACCAGTAACCAGTGGTAGCAACCTAATGATCCATTTAAAGTTATTTCCAAATGTACTAATTGGGAGTCATATTGACTTAAAATTTGACTTTATTTATGATTCGTGCAGAAGGATATTTGAACTGCAAATCATTTACATAGTTATTTTTCCCGAATAATATGTTCATGAAAGTCATTAGAAATCTACTATATCTTATAATTACTAAAATAAAATTTAAATATTTTAATTATTAAGTTATGACTTGAAACATGAGGAAAGAAGATAAAATCATTTCTCTATTCAGAGAAACATATTCTGGAAATTCTTTATTTCTTTAGATTTAATTCTTGCTAAGGGAAAAAAGAATTAACTTCTGTATTTAATTTTTTGTTCACAAGTTTCTTCTTCTACCCACCCCTACTCTCAATGAAAAACTTAGATGAACAAGGTTTGTCTTTGGAAAGTCATCTTCTAACTAGAGTTATTGGATGTAGAGTAATGATAAGTTTAATTTTACATCTATAGTAATATTAGAAATGTAAAAACAACCTAAGTGGGAAAATAATTTAAAAATGAATAGACACATGTATAACATAATCGATTCACTGTACACCTAAAACACAACATGTTGATCAACTCTATTCCAATATAAAATATAAAGTTTAAAAAAACTAGCGTACCATATGAAGGGGTTTCCCAGGTGATAAAGAACCTTCCTGCCAATGCAGGAGACATAAAACATATGGGCTCGATCCCTGGGTTGGGGCGATCTTGTGGAGAAGGGCATGGCAACCCACTCCATTATTCTTTTCTGAGGAATCCCATGGACAAAGAGGCTTGGTAGACTATAGTCCAGAGAGTAGGACACATAAGCGACTTAGCATGCATGCATGCACCATATGAAGATGTAATGCTTGACACACAATATATATGCAAGTTATGTGTACTCCGAGATGAACGGCTAATTGACAAAGACATTTCTTCTTATTTGTCATATTTTCTGAGATCATTCTCTTCAAATGACTTATCTGTTTTCATACATATTCTATCTTTTAAAACTCTTGGAGTGCTAGAACAGTAGAACAACTAGAATGCTCTTATATATTTGATATATGTTGAGAGAATTTTAAAATATTTGAGAGAAAAGAAATGTGGTTAAATGCTTAGATGTCACTTTTAGTTCTTAGATACATATGTAAACATTTCCCTGGAAAGTTTCTCTTTATTTCCATTCTCTTCTCTGCCAATTATTCAGCAAATATTTTACTTTGGTTTCAGACCGTGCAATTAGCTTTCTAAGTAACACACACCTGGAAAACAAAGTACTGTCTCTATTAAATAAAACACTAGACAGGAGTGTTTCTGCATTGTGAGCGTCAAAGGATAGAATGCAATATATCATCATTATGTAAATTTCCTAATGATTTTGACAGTGGTAACAATACTCAACATATTTTTAACTGGAAGCAATCAGAAGGTAATATCTAGATACACAAACAACTTTAAAAATAATTTCTCTTATTTCATAATCCCCAGTACATTTAACACATTGGGCTTCCCCAGTGGTTCATATGGTAAAGAAATTTGCCTGAAAGTGAGAGACTAGGGTTCGATTCTTGGGTTGGGAAGATCCCCTAGAGGAGGGCATGGCAATCCATTCCAGTTTTCTTGCCTGGAGAATCCCCATGGACAGAGGAGACTGGTGGGCTACAACCATGGGGTCACAAAGAGTCGGACATGACTGAACAACTAAGCATGGCACAATGCATTTAAAATTTCTGTATCAGCCCAAAAATGCAATTTTAAACTATATATCTATTTTCTGCATTCCTTATTTTGTTTTTTGATATCTGTGACTTTGTGCTTTGATGTCAAGTAATCTTTAATATCTGGTGTATACACACACACACACACATATATATATATAAACAGATATTACATCTGTAAAAAGGAACTTTAAAATAAGAGTGGCAAAAAGGCATTGGAATGTGTAATAAAAGCATTCATGTGTACAATCAATTCAAGAGTGAATAAAAATATAGAAAAAAATGGGTACCGAACTGACCATATCTGGCAAAAATATGGATAATCTATGAAATGTGCTTGAAACAACTGCTATTCACCAGGTAACAGAAAGAAAAGAAAGCATTTAATTTGATGTTGACTTGCCGTTATTTCATAAACATGAAGAGTTAAGATAAAACTCAGACATGAAGAGGAAAGAGAACAAACAAAAAGATTTAGAACACAGAATGGTAAGCTTGCAGACACAGGTCATGTTTGAGTGGGACTGAGAGGCTGCACACGAATGGAGGCAGAAGGTGAACAGCTTTGTTCCCCATAGTTAGACACTGTTTTTTGGATCCAGGGGGCATTGGGAGTACTGAAAATCCTGTGTAAAGGAACACATGGTTAGACCTGACAAAATTGAAAGGGGTTTAGATGTAGAAGAGAGAACACTGCAGATTGCTCCAGTTTGAATTGATAAGGAGCAGGAGTCAGGATTTAGCTGCAGAAATAAATTAGAGTAAACATAAGAATGCAAAGAAAAAATAACATTCAGAGAAATCCTGAATAACACATCCTGGGAGGTAGAACAGATGAAGGGAGATCAGAATTTAAGACACGTTCTTTTAATACGTGCATTTGTGCTACAACCTGCCCAAACTGTCCAGGCAGAATGATACAGGGCAGAAACACATGAGATTTTCCATATCATGCCTAATTTTGATCCCAATTTCTTTTCTGTTAATTGCTTTCTTCATAAGCAAATTAGTGTATTACATTCAGAGTTTCCTTGTCTGTTAAATGTGAGTGGTATTATAGTTGACATTAGAAATCTCAATATGATTTGCAAAATACAATTGAGTATTTCTGCCAGTTAAAAAATGATATTATAAATGTTAGCAACTGTCATAAAAGACTTCTTTAATTTTTTCCAGGTTAGACAAAAATCAGGAGTTTGTATGTACACAAATCTATTTAAGTTCTGATTAATTTACATATATTTTATAGTGTTATATAGATAATAAAGTTGCCGCAAGTCCATTGAGGCATGGAGTTTGTACAGGTGCATTTATTTTAATCATGAATAATTATTACTAGATCATTTAACATGGGTGCATTCTGACTATATCCATTTAAATAATTTTGTTTTTGTACTTGTTTTTAAAGAGCCAAAAACTAGTCATCCCTCCTAACATACTGAGGTTCTGACTTTTTGTATTAATTCTCAGTTTGGTATGAACAAATGAAGCTGTACCATATTTGATGTACTTGTGCGTTATTGCCTTAATGGGCCTATTTCCATTCTATTATAATCATCAACTTAGTATGTAATGAACCAGAATGAGACAGCAAACAGAGTTTATATGTGTGCATTTATCTTAATCATGAAATTATTATAGCTAGATTATTTAACATGGATGCATTCCTGACTTAATAATAATTAAGCAAAGATGTTTCTGGAGAGTTTGATTTTATAGTAGGTGTGTGAGTAATGGAAAGGTTAGACTAGGAAACCTCTAGTTTCCATGTACTACCCAAAGATATTGATATTAAGAATCATTTTTAAGGACCCCGTGGTTCCCATTGCTCTTTTCCAGTCTCAGTCTCTCACTGTCAGAACTCAATCTCAGGGTGGAAATGCAAGAGTATTATATAAAAATGATTCAATAGTGATGCCAAAAATATACAACCAGCTGAAAAGATCTTTATGGCATGCATCAAAAACATACAAAAAGAAATAGACACTATAAAGAAAAGGAGATCAGTAAGGCAACTGAATAAAGGTTATAGAAAGAAAGATATAGAAGATAGCCCTCTGGAGTTAAGCCTGAAAAGAACATAGTTACCCATAGATCCTGGTGGTGGTTTGCCACTCAGTCGTGCCTAACTTTTGTGACCCCATAGACTGTAGCTTGCCAGGCTCTCTGTCCATGAGATTTTCCAGGCTAGAATACTGGAGTGGGTTTCTGTTTCCTACTCCAATCCATAGATATCAGAAAATTTTTAAAAATTAAACCTAATTAGATTAACTAACTAGGTTAACTTTCAACTGGTTACAAAATATTTTTCTGGCAGTAGACAAAGTAAGAATTTTAAGCTGAAATATTCTTCTTAGGATAAGGATAGTTTATATTGTTCATTTCCAAAACAGAGTTAGAATCTAACATAAATTTAGGGCTTTTAAAATGTCAAATTAATTGAAATTAAATTGATTTTGCATGCTATTAAATTTCTCAAAGGTATGGGGACCCATTGTAGGAAAAATCAGCCCACGCACAAGTGCTTGTAATATTTGAAAGAACTAAAATTTCCTAGTCAGCTTTCAAAAATATTAATCAATGATATTAATGCATTAATTTTTAATATATATTACTGTAAAAGCAAGAACTTATCATATGTAGTTTTAAGAACACACTTCCATAATAATTTGAGAACTTCTCTGTGATTTTTTTCTCTCTATGACTATGTGATATAAGTGAAAGTTATTTCTAAATTTATATTTGATGTATTTATAAGATAAAATCATATTTTAAAACACTATTTTCCTATGATGTCTATACTATCTTAGGGGACTGATGAAAACTAGTGACTGATATAAAGCATAAGCTCAACTAGAATACAGAAGAGAGATAATAAAACTCACGTTTGTAGTTAAAATTAAAAATTAGAACAGAATCTTGTGGCATACAAAAATAAATTATCTGGAAAAATTGTGTTTTTAAAGCTGTCAAATAGTGTCAAAGATCATGGTCTTTAGAATCAGCCATACTTGCTCTTGGGTTATATTTTCTTTTAAGTTATGTGTACATTTTGTCATGTTAAATAAGCAACATGAAGCCCCATTTCCAAGTCAGTGTAATGTTGATAATAAGAATTATCTTATGGAACTGTTGTGAGACTAAAAGAATAATATTGAAATATGCCTCAAATCATTTCTCCCTAGATGATGATCAATTAATGATGGCTACAATTATTGTTAATTTCATGTTATTAATAAAAGCTATATGCATTATCATAATTGCAAAATTAATAAACAATTTAAATTTTGTGAATTCATAGAGAACAGGATCATCTGAATTTTTCCATTATCATAAAATTTTCCTGAAACCCCATTGACTGCATTATGCTAGGCTTCCCCATCCTTCACTATCTCCCAGAGTTTGTTCAAACTCATGTCCATTGAATCATTGATGCCATTCAACCATCTCATCCTCTGTCATCCCCTTCTCCTCCTACCTTCAATCTTTCCTAGCATCAGAGTCTTTTCTAATGAGTCAGCTCTTTGCATCAGGTGGCCAAATTATTAGAGCTTCAGCATCAATCTGTTCAATGAATATTTAGGGTTGATTTCCCCTAGGATTATCTGGTTTGATCTCCTGGCAGTCCAAGGGACTCTCAAGAGTCTTCTTCACAATTCAAAAGCAGGCATTCTTCAGTGCTTTGGCTTCTTTATGATCAAACTCTCACATGTAAACATGACTACTGGAAAAACCATAGCTTTGACTATACAGACGCTTCCCTGCTGGCTCAGTGCTAAAGAATTTGCCTGCAATGCAAGAGTCACGTGGTTCGATTCCTGGGTGGGGAAGATCCCTTGGAGAAGGAAATGGCAGCCCACTCCAGTATTCTTGCCTGGAGAATCCCAAGGACAGAGGAGCCTGGCAGGATACAGTCCATAGGGTCACAAGAGTCGGACATGACTCAGAGACTAAACCACCATCACCACCTTTATCGGCAAAGTGTTGTCTCTGCATTTGAATATGCTGCCTAGGTTTGTCATAGCTTTTCTTCTAAGGAATATGTGCCTTTTAATTTCAGGGCTGTAGTCAGCATCTGCAGTGATTTTGGAGCCCAAGAAAATAAAGTCTGCTACTCTGTCGTTTCCCTATCTATTTGCCATGAAGTGATGGAACCAGATGTCATGATCTTTGTTTTTTGAATATTGAGTTTTAAGCCAGCTTTTTCACTCTTCTCTTTCACCTTCATCAGGAGGTTCTTTAGTTCCTCTCCACTTTCTGCTATTAGGGTGGTGTCATCTGCAATTAGAGGTTATTGATGTTTCTCCTGGCAATCTTGATTCCAGCTTGTGCTTCATCCAGCCCAGCATTTCTCATATTGTACTCTGCATACAGATTAAGTAAACAGGGTGACAGTCACTAGTATACCTGGATCTAATACGATAGGCCCCAGAGGTCAGGCAGAAGACACATTACCAACATCAAGGAAATTGTAGTTGAGAGTTTCTAAGTGATTTCTAGCTAATGAAGCTCCTTTTATTTTGATTTAATTTTTTTCCTCAAATTGGAAAATTGTATACTCTCCAGTTGGATAAAGTACTATGCAGACTAGATTTGGACAGCATATGGTCCTCTTGGAAAAGATCAAATCAAATCACAAGGTGCCTAAGTTGGCATACAAAGTACATGCTGGATTGGGTTCTCCTTTCTCCCCTTGGCAGGTGTTCATGTGTAGAGCTGAGGGATTTACAGAGAGAGAGAATCATTAAAGAACTAACAAAAGTGTCTTGTGACTGAATGTGCCATATCTTGATACTTGCTACTCCCATGAGATATCAATGCCAGATCATAACAACAACAATAATGAAACGTCTTTTAATCTCTGTGCATCATCTTGCTCTCCCTCAGTTCACCTTTAGTGAGACTGAAAAGAGCAAATATTGAAAGAAGCATGAGCTGGAATCTACAACAGAAAAGAAATCAACCACACACTTCCTTCTCATTCTCCACAGTGACTCTAGGTCTAAGGCACACACAGACTGGGAGTAGAAGGTTTTAAGTTGAGTAGAAGTCCCTAATTTGACACTTAAATTTAAAAAATTAAAATTACTTAAAAATTGTAAATTTAGGTGATTTTCCCAAATTTTTGTTCAGAGTTAAGAAAGAATGTACAATTTTGCTATAGGCTATTGAGTAATAAAATTAAAATGCATTTCCTATCATCATATAGAGTCCAATATATAACATATTAAGTGACTAATAAGCATCCAGTTAGAATCAGACATGGAACAATGGACTGGCTCAAAACTGGGAAAGGAGCATGTCAAGGCTGTATATTGTCACCTTGCTTATTAAATTTATATGCAGAGTACATCATGCTAAATGCCCGGCTGGATGAAGCTCAAACTGGAATCAAGATTGCTGAGAAAAATATCAATAACCTCAGATATGCAGATGACATCACCCTTATGCAGAAAGTGAAGAGGAACTAAAGAGCCTCTTGATGAAGGTGAAAGAGGAGAGTGAAAAAGCTAACTTAAAACTCAACATTCAAAAAAACAAAGATCATGACATCTTATCCCATCACTTCATGGTAAATAGATGGGGAGAAAAATGGAAACAGTGACAGACTTTATTTTCTTGGGCTCCAAAATCATTACAGATGGTGACTGCAGCCATGAAATTAAAAGACACTTGCTCCATGGAAGAAAAGCTACAACAAGCCTAGACAGCATATTAAAAAGCAGAGATACCACTTTGCTAACAAAGGTCCATAGGGTCAAAGCTATGGGCTATCCAGTAGTCATGCCTGAATGTGAAAGCTGGAACATAAAGAAGGCTGAGCACCAAAGAATTGGTGCTGTCACACTATGGTGCTGGGGAAGACTCTTTAGAGTCCCTTAGACAGCAAGGAGATCCAACCAGTCAATCCTAAAGGAAATCAACCCTGAATATTAATTGGAAGGGCTGATGCTGAAGCTGAAGCTCCAATACTTTGGCCACCTGATGGGAAGAGCCAACTCATTTGAAAAGACCCTGATGCTGGGAAAGACTGAAGGCAGGAGGAGAAGGGGGCGACAGAGGCTGAGATGGTTAGATGGCATCACTGGCTTAGAAGATATAAATATGAGCAAACTCCAGAAGATGGTAAAGGACAGGGAAGTCTGGCATGCTGAAATCCATGGGGTCTCAAAGAGTTGGACATGACTGAGCAACTGAATAGCAAGAGCAAAATAAGTATCCAAGAGAAAAGAAATTTAGTAGTGCTAAGAGAAAGTACAAAATTTTGAAATGGAAAAGAATATGACATTTCCAGAAACAGCAAGTGCATTTTAAATATGATATAATGAAATATAAAATTAGCCTACATATGAAAGAGTAGTTGCTCAGTCATGTCTGACTCTTTGTGACCCCATAGACTGTAGCTTACCAGGCTCTTCAGTCCATGGAATTTTCCAGGCAAGAGTATTGGAGTATTGGAGTATTTCATTCTCCAGGGGATCTTCCCAACCCAGGGATTGAACCCAGGTCTCCCCCATTGCAGGCAGATGCTTCACCCTCTGAGCCACCAGGGACTCCCACTCCCTCCCATGTGCTAATATGTATTATAAAGAGATATATTCCTTGATATATGCATTCAAGAAGACTTCCCTGAGACTCTGTCATTTGAGCTGGGTCATGTGGGGAGAGTACATCAAGGTGATAATGGTGGGCAAACATTCCAGGGGGAAAGTAAATGTGTAAAGGTGAAAGCAGCATGGTCTGTTTGATGAATTAAGAATGAATTAAGGAGGATGAATTAAGAAAGGAAAGATGGAGTATTAGAAGACAGGACAGTAAATCAATTGGGACCACGCTAAAAAATGCTTTGTATGCCATAAGAATATTTGATTTCAGGTATGCATGAGAATTTTAGTGAAGGAATAATAATGATAAGATTTGAGTACTTGAAAAATAGCTTTTAAAAACAGAATAAAAGCCACAGAAATCTGTTACTTTAGTGTCCTATTTCTGCTATAACAAATTGCCATAAACTTAGTGACTAAACACACACTTTAATTTTTTAGAGTTGTGGATGTCAGATATCAAAGTGGGTCACTCTCAGCCAAATTCAAGGTAAGAGCAAGGTATCTGAAGGCTTTAGGTGAGAATCTGTTTGCCTTTTCTATCTTCTGGAAGTCGCCCACATATCTTGGCAGGTAGTCCTCTTTAAACAACTTCAAAGCCAGGAATAGCTGCCTGTATGAACTTTCTAGTGCTCAATTTTCTACCACACTCTTCCCCATTTAAAGAATTATGTTACTACATTGCACCCACCAGGATACACTCCTTACTGAGGTGAACCGATTAGCAACCTCAATTCCATAAGAAGACATAATTCTCACTTGCCATGTACCACACTGCGATACATTCTTAGGTTATAGCAGTTAGGACTTGGACATCTTTAGTGAAGTGAGTAAAGTCACTCAGTCGTGTCTGACTCTTTGCAACCCCGTGGACTGTAGCCCACCAGGCTCCTCCGTCCATGAGATTTTCCAGGGAAGAATACTGGAGTAGGTTGCCATTTCTTTCTCCAGGGGATCTTCCTAACCCAGGGATCAAACCCAGGTCTCCTGCATTGCAGGCAGATGCTTTAACCTCTGAGCCACCAGATATTAAATTTATTCTGCGTCCCACAACAATTAATCAAGGAATGGCAAAAAAAAAATCTGATGCTTAAAAAAGCAATGGAATAAATAATATTAGTTGTAAATAATAACAATATAAATGATAACAGTAATCATACTGTTTGGAGTATGGATTAATATGTAAATTTCTCTGTAGTTCACAATGCCAAAGAGATATTATTGAATAAAGAACTTGTAGAAGATTAGACAAAACACCATCAGGGATATAATAGGAGGTTTGGTGTGGGCAGATTCTATATATTTTTAAAAAATCAAACAGCAACATGTTTGAAATTTTTAGTTTGTATACGTACAGAAAGCTTTCAATTAAAGATATTGCATTTACTTGTTATTAGACTTTTTAAAAGAATGTATTCTAATTAAATGAGCTGCAAAAACATAGAAGCTATTTGATATGAGATTTCAGTAGATACAATTTAGAGTAGCTAGCTGGGTACACCATCTCTAGTAGTCATGACTGTGGTCTGCCTGCACCTATTACTATTAAAGACTTGCTTGACCTGTTGGTCGATGGAATGGTCATATGATCTACACAGATCATTATCTGTGTGAATATGTCAATAGCTTAGACCTATGATTCATCAGTAGACCTTTAATAGGTGAAGAGGATCCCCCTCGATAATGTTTAACTTATATGTAAGAAGAGAATCTGTTTTAATTTTTGCTCCTGGAAACTGTTAAGAAATAAAATTGTAGGCAACCACTTCCATTGGCATATTTCCAGTCATCTAATGCTAAAATAATGAGAACCTAAATATGAAATCATAAACACATTCTGGTCTGCTATCCCAGTGGTTCACAAGGTCAGAGATATTATTGACCTTCTTTGGTTAATTAATAAGAGCCAATAGATTCCCTTTAATAATTGAGCTAGTTCAGGTTATATTTCTTTGTAAAGAAAAAGCACCTGACCTGCCTCTTGAGAAACCTGTATGCAGGTCAGGAAGCAACAGTTAGAACTGGACATAACAGATTGATTCCAAATAGGAAAAGGAGTATGTCAAAGCTGTATATTGTCACCCTGCTTATTTAACTTTTTTGCAGAGTGCATCATGAGAAACGCTGGGCTGGATGAAGCACAAGCTGGAGTCAAGCTTGCCAGGAGAAATATCAATAACCTCAGATATGCAGATGAAACCACCCATATAGCAGAAAGTGAAGAAGAACTAAGAAGCCTCTTGATGAACATGAAAGAGGAGAGTGAAAAAGTTGGCTTAAAGCTCAGCATTCAGAAAACTAAGATCATGGCATCTGGTCCCATCATTTCATGGGAGATAGATGGGGAAACAGTGAAAACAGTGTAAGACTTTATCTTTTTGGGCTCCAAAATCACTGTAGATTGTGATTGCAGCCATGAAATTGAGAGACACTTACTCATTAGAAGGAAAGTTATGACCAACCTAGACAGCATATTAAAAAGCAGAGACATTACTTTGCCAACAAAGGTCTGTCTAGTCATGCTATGGTTTTTCTAGTAGTCATGTATGAATGTGAGCCTTCCAATTAAAATAAATAAATTTATTAAAAAAAAAAAAAAAAAAAAGAAGAAAGCTGAGTGCCAAAGAATTGATGCTTTTGAACTGTAGTGTGGGAGAAGACTCTTGAGAGTCCCTTGGACTGCAAGGAGATCCAACCAGTCCATTCTGAAGATCAGTCCTGGGTGTTCATTGGAAGGACTAATGTTGAAGCTAAAACTCCAATACTTTGGCCCCCTGATGCAAAGAGCTGACTCATTTGAAAAGACCCTGATGCTGGGAAAGATTGAGGGCAGGAGGAGAAGGGGACGGCAGAGGATGAGATGGTTGGATGGCATCACCAACTCAATGGACATGAGTTTGGGTGGACTCTGGGAGTTGGTGATGGACAAGGAGGCCTGGCATGCTGCGGTTCATGGGGATGTAGAGTCGGACATGACTGAGTGACTAAACTGAACTGAATTAAAGAGCATGGAAAATAAGTAAATAATGCTTTATGAAGTGATTTCAAATAAACCCATTTTTGACAACAATGAAAATACATTCCTCCTACTTACTATTTGATAATATAGTCTCTGAGTGTTGTTGTATATTACACATCACATTGACCTCAGATCACCTGAGACCAACACAAAATGTGACCCAGAATATCTCCCTATATTCTTGCTCTCCTGATTTCTACACAAACAAATTTATAAAATTCCCAAATTGTTTTTAGAATATCACAGAGTCCATGATCCAGTTTCATAAGCTCTGTTGTAGTATTCACTTATATATTACTACAGGTTTTCAGATGCAAAAAATTAAAGAAACAGCAGGAGATTATACATAATGAACAATAAATATAAGTTTACTTCTGTTGGATATTCATTCAACAGCAGAGAAAATTGTGCTGCAAAATGGAGGAAATGGTAAAATTTGAAATGGTCAGGTATGTTCTTCAATTATAACTAACTATTCAGGATTCCTTCAAAAATGTGAATTAAATTGGCTGCCTAAGTAAAAATATAAATAGTTCCCAAGAAATGCAGCATCACATCACCTTTTCCATTTGGCAGATCATATATATATATATATATATATATATATATATATATATATATATATATAAAATGTAAAAAGTGATCTTTTATACTTTAAATGCCATCATCACTGTCACCCCATAAATCTTATTAAACAACCACTTGCACTTAAGAGGAAGATTAACTTGATTTATAATTCAGAGGACAAATCATTGAAATTTTACTTTATATAAACGTCCAGACTCAAATGATTAAAGATAATAAATTTATGAATCTATGAGTAATCAATAAGATTAACCTCTCTCTCTTTCTCTCTCTTTCTCTTTTTCTCTTTCTCTTTGGCTCTTAGGGGGTTTAATGTGTTTAAATCAACTTAGAAAGACTCTCACAACATCACTCTTGTAAATATTTTCCCTTTCTGCTCAAAAACAGAAATACAAGATAACATTTTGGACAGCAAATACTAAAGCTACATTTTCAAAATAGAGTTATCAGAATTTCAGTTTTACTCTCCCATGAGAGGATGTTCATATACATCTTTGATTATATGGGCCTCATATACTTTCTCTAGTCCACATTTTTTTTTTTTGTCATTCTTTCAAAGGCTGTGCTCTGCCTCCTTTTAGAATAAAAGAGTAATGCAAGAGCACCTGGAAAAAATTACATATTTTGATATATGTATATTTTATATTATTATTTTTTAATTTATTATTTTAGTTTACAATACTATATTAGTTTTGCCATAAATTGACATGAATCTGTCACAGGTGTACATGAGTTCCCACCATCCTCCCACTATCCTCCCCATATCATCTCTCTGGGTTATCCCAGTGCACCAGCCCCAAGCATCCTGTATCCAGTATCAAACCCAGACTGGCGATTTATTTCTTACATGATAGTATACATGTTTCACTGGAGGAATCAACCTGCCTGACTTCAGGCTCTATTACAAAGCCACAGTCATCAAGACAGTATGGTACTGGTGCAAAGACAGAAATATAGATCAATGGAACAAAATAGAAAACCCAGAGATAAATCCACACACCTATGGACCCCTTATCTTCAACAAAGGAGGCAAGAATATACAATGGATTAAAGACAATCTCTTTAACAAGTGGTGCTGGGAAAACTGGTCAACCACTTGTAAAAAAATGAAACTAGAACACTTTCTAACACCATTCACAAAAATAAACTCAAAATGGATTAAAGATCTAAACATAAGACCAGAAACTATAAAACTCCTAGAGGAGAAGATAGGCAAAACACTCTCCGACATAAATCACAGCAGGATCCTCTATGATCCACCTCCCAGAATATTGGAAATAACAGCAAAAATAAACAAATGGGATCTAATTAAAATTAAAGGCTTCTATTCTACATTTCTATGAAATTTTGTACTCCATCTTGGAGGAAACATTTCAGGACACAGAGATAGTTAGAATGAACTGGCACTGCTTTTTCTTTTTCCTATCTTTATCTTCAACCTATCTTTATCTTCTTTTTCTTCTCTTCCATTCCTGAAAGGCTCTTTAGATAAGAACACCTCTGAATTCCGGTTCTTCAATTTATGATATTCCTATAACCTCAGGGAGTTTGGAGGATTTAGTTAGCAGGAGTTAGCCATCCTTTCAGTTATGTTCTCTTTAAGTGACTACCATATGTAAAACCTTGTAAACATAATATTTTGTATTTACATTGTTACTGATGAGGCTCAGGAAAGTTGCCCCAAAATAAGGCAAAGTGGTGTATCAATTGCTTTGAATTAAAATTATTTGAGAAACAGTCAGTACAAAGAGGACCCTACACTCTATTCCCTTGAAAGCAGGAACTATATCTCCATTCTTGCATCAGAAGAGAGAGACTTTCTTATAACCAGATATAGGGAATTAAGGGCCAAGGAGGCTGTGTAAACAAACTCTACTCAGTTTCTTCACTAATTAATACCCAAGCCTAAGTTTCTTTGTCTCATTAGTTCTTCACCAATGTATTATTTCTTTGTCTGAAAGGTTTACAGACAACCTATTTTGGTTACTTCTTGGGTTCAGCATTATGAGACCTCTGTGAGTATGAAACTATTATTTTTCTTCCTGCTAATATGCTTTGTGTCAATTTAATTATTAAAACCAGCCAAAAGAACACAGTGGTAGAGGGAAATTTTCCCCTCCTTGACAGTACTTTGACATCATTTGCCAAATACTTATATGTTAATTAGTTTACTCATATCTGTGAAATGGGTGATACTGATGAAATGCGTCTTTGACGTTTGAAAAATGAGATCATTGAATTTTACAGAAGCAGGGTGACTTGTCCAAGACCCTAAAAATGTAATAATCAAATCAGGATGAGAGATCGTTTCTCTAGATGCTGATTCCAATTCAACTCAGTTAATTCTGTTCAATAACACCCAAGCTCAAGGAAAAAACATCAAAGTACAGCTTTCCCTACCATAGATTTCTCTGTCTTTTCTAGGAGTCAGTACAGAATTTCTAGTGGACAAAATTTCTAGCTTTTCTTGTCTCCTCTGGCTTTTTAAATTTTGCAATATATTTTGTATTACAATGTATCTTGTGTAGTTGAGTATATTTGGAGTTTTTTTCATATCTGTCAAACTTAGTCTTCTATATTTATTAAAAAATATAAATATAGTTGTAAATTTACTTATCATTTTCTTCTCTTTAACTTTCAATTTAGCTCACCTTTTTTATATCCTTGATTCTCTTTTTTTAAAATTCTTTTGTGCTAATAAAATTATTTGAATTTTCTGCTTTATCCTCTGTTATATCATTAGTTTCACATTGTTTTTGAAGTTGTCCTAGATAATAATATGTATCATTAAATAATGACAGTTTAATACAGAAGTTCAAGGTATGCTTTTCTCAACCTTTTCACATGTCTGCTATGTATGTATATGGTTTCACATTTTTTCCTTTGATTTGTTTACATAATTTCTATTGACTTACTTTCATTGTATATGAATTCTGTTTCTGATTTTATGTATACTGCTGCCAAAACTCAATAAACTGATGAAAAGTGCTCATATAATGAACAGTTTGAAGGTGAAATTCATAGACTCTTTTGATTAAATGAATGCATAATTAAAGAGAAGGAGAGACTCAATTATTCTTGATTATGTGAAGAGTCAGACACCACTGAGCACAAACACATATGCATGAACATTGATAGTGTTTTGCCACTGGGCTATTTTTCTTTGCTTAATCAAGACTTCTTAATGGGACATGCTTCAGAAAGGGTAGGCACATTATTTAGTTGATATGGTACAAAAGCAGTGTTTCCTTATAGCATGACAGGTTCCAAATCACTAGTATCTCAAGAAATTAAATTTGGGTGACTCAGGAGTTCTCTGGAGGTCTAGTGCTTAGGATTCAGCATTTTTACTGTCGTGGCTTGGGTTGAGTCCCTGGTCAGGGAACTGAAATTCTGCAAGGTACATGGTGCAGCCAAAATGAACAAACCAAATATCCAAACAAAACAAAACTGGGAGACACTGAGCAAGAGTGTGCCACTGGAGAATAATATGTCTTCAGGCTTACATTTTCCATTTTTTTCTAGTATTTCTTCCGACTTTACATTCCTCCTACTCCTGTATAAAGTATTGCTAAAGTAACAGTCAGCATAACTAACATTCTGATTTTTCCAGCCATTTTCTTAAGAGCTATAGGCTCAATGGTCCATCTTCTAAAATACAGCAAGCAACAATTTTATTAGGTACTTTGGTATGGTATAAGAAATCACTAGTTTTCTAATATTTCAAAGTTATTTGTAGAAGCACTTTGCTGTCACTTATGTTTCTTTACTCATGTAACAGTCCAGTGTATACATGTAAATCAGGGTATTTCCACCCACAAAGCCATTCATGACAGACTTTCCTTCTATATTACTGTTTGTCAACATGGTAAAATATGGTCTAATTTTTTTGTGTTCTGCTTCTTCTAAGTCAGAAAGACACAAAGTTGATGGTAAATAATAGCTTTTTAAAAATTATAAATCTATATACAGCATTCATATTCTATCAATACTTTCTTTTATATCACTGTACATAGCTCATGCAATGATGAAAAGTAGGTAAGTGGTCATCTCCACTACAAAAAACAATCGAGATTTTTATTAAATAGACAAGATGAAAATGTATGAGTTAGGAGTTATGCAGTTTTTGCATGACTAAAAAAAATCACTTAATTTGAAAACTAAAAGATAAATTCACAAAAACCAAAGATAAAATCAAAGAAATAGACTGCTCTTTTTCAATATAAGAGGTTAAATGAAATCACAGTGCAGGACGTGAATGAATGAGGGGAAGTACTTTAGATTACTTTTACAATTTACTACATGCAGCAATTGTTTTCTCTAAAAAAGAATTTGCTTCAAAATCTCTCATTTCCCTAAAGTAATCATCATCTTAAGATATAAAAAAAAATAATAATAGTTTACTCTTGTTGTATTTGTCATTCAGTCACTAAGCCAGACTGGACTCTGCAACCCCATGGACCACAGCATGCCAGTCTCCCCTGTCGTTCACTATGTCCAAGAGTCTGCTCAGATTCATGTCCATATCGTCCATGATGCTATCTAAGTGTAGATTCTTAGTGGAATTAAAAAAAAAAGAAATTAATGTTCAAATAGTGGTGCCTTCATAATGCAGCAACAGTTTTTTTTTTTAACTTTGTAGAAAACACTAGTGATGCATTAATCATTCTCAATGATCACCTAATTTTAGAATTATATGTTATAAATAAAATATATTTATATATTTTGAACTATGCACCTAAAATGTATTTAAATTCTATGCAATTTTTTCTTATTAAGTGATGATTATTTACCATATTCACATTCTTACTTTACAAATAGAATCCTAAATATCTATTTCTTTTCCTTCATGTTATTCAAAGCATCATTATTTCAAGTAAATGAAGTCAAAACTAACCCAATTAACATGATTGTTTCTGTTTCATTACCTCATTGATATTTGGCAATGTTAAAAATTAACTTAAATTAAGCATTTCTTAAACTCTTTGTAGTTTGCATTATATAAAAATATAATCATCTTAAAGTGTTTTGGTAGAGATTTTATCTTAATTTCTGCATTCTCCTTAAAAATTCTTGTCAAATTAGTAAAATAAAATCTTCACTTCCTAAAGAAACTAAACATGCTGATGTTGGGGAAGACTTGATTTTCTTTGCCATCTAGTTACCTTGGAAACCAACTCTTGGAAGTAACCTCATTCCTGAGTTTGAATGTCTACCATGGAAACCAGGAAAGAAAAACTCACCTGTATGACAACAAATTAATGAAAATGTAGGAGCAGGGGATGGAAAAAGCCAGGGATATACATGTGTTCATTTATACTTTCTATTTTTAGTGTAAGATTTTGAGATAGTTAATGGATTATAATATTTATATTTGAAGGAAAGCCTATTGCTTCTGTAATATCAAGATTTCACATTATTTTTGCAGTATCTCACAATATAATCATTTTAGGAAATATTAAATTCATAGACAAAATGGATTTTCATAACACAAATCAGTTGCCTATTTTACTTTTTTCAATTTATGGTTTGTATATAGAATATAATATTTTATTAAATCACACTTTTAATCACTTCTTTTAGTATAAGCTAAATGATCCCAATGTGGTTAACAAAATTCTAAAGATTTCTCTTTCCCCAAGTTATTCACTAATATAGGTGGGATTGTGAAGGACTTTGCATAGAGAAGAAAGGTTGCTCAATAGCTGACCTTAAAGTGGAGATAATATCCTGGATTATCCAGATGGGCCCAATGTAATCATATGAGTCATTAAAAGTGGAAGAGAAATGCAAAAGAGTGATACTGAGAGATGTGGTAGAGGAGGGAAGCAGGGAGAGAGATGAGGTGGAAAAGGAGTTCAGAGAGATTCCGAGGCTAAGAGGTTCTTGACCCTGGTTTTGAAGATGACAAAAAAGGGCCACAAGCCAAAGAAAGCAGGAAGTCTCTTGAGGTGGAGCATGAGGTAGAGCAGTCTATTGCTCACAAGGAAACAGCAGGTCAGTTCTACAATAACAGTATAGTGTTGAACTCAGACAACAAGATGGATGAGCAATGAAGCAGTTTTCCCTTAGAGCCCCCAGAAAAGAACATGTTGATTTAGGCTTTGAAATACCTAGAACAGATAACCCAGTAGAGCCCACTGAATTTCTGACATGCAAACTCTGTGATAATACACTTTTAATATTTTAAGTTTGTAGTAATTCATTACATCCTTAAAACCCAGAAAACCCAGACGACTTCTTTGGCATTTTAGACAACACATTTAACCCATTATTACACTTTTCATTGCTAATTCATCCAACTTTTATGCATTATAATGTTGATTAATTCAGATAGAAAAATAGATGAAGAGAGAGACGGGAGGGAGAGAAGGAGAGAATCTTCCTAGAATTTATTACAGTTGTAATTAAATACATATTGTGGGTTAATTTGTTTTATTTTAGCCCCTGAAATCTTGTCATTGTTGTTCACCACTATATACAAAGGGCCAAACCAAGGTCTGGAAATTGAATAAAGATACATTGATTGAGTTAATGAACTGATTAATAAGTTTTTGAAACATATAAAATTATACAGAGTGCATTTTCTGCATTCAAAAAATTTACAATTGAGTTAGAGACTATATACCGAAGCCAACTTTAGAAAAAAATGACATGATCTGTAAGTTTCATGAAGATATATAAAGCAGTAAGACCATAGGATTTTGGAGAAGGTAGCACTATATCTGGTAAGTGCGATTGAAAAGGTTTCTCAAGTGATGATAAACATCCCTCTAATCAATCATGATTGGACAGATACAATATTTATAATCAGAGTTGATAACAACAGTGACAAAGCAGTAGAAAGCTCATGAATGAACTTTGGAATATGTTATAAGAATAGTACTCATAACTGTCATTGGGAGTTCAAATGGTTTCATATCTTAAGGGTGTTTTATCAGATAGCATGGACTTTTGAACAAAGGTCCATTCAAAACCATCTTAGAGTCTAGGAGTAGGTAGATGACAACAAAGACATCTAATATAATCTAAAATAAACTACTTCGTATCAGTCAAAGAACAGAACCGTGTTCTGAAGTAGCTCTAAAAAAGGAGAAACCTATCATGGTATACTCCATAGGAATATGGGGACAAGTTTAGGTAGAAAGTTGGTGGTTCTTGAAAGTGAAGTTTAAGAATTTGTTGGCCATGGATTCTTTCAAGATTGTATGATACTTCTTTTCTTTTAACTATCTGACAGGTAATGCTTTAAAAAATTATGTCATAACACTATATTTATTCTTACATATTTTACATATTCATATAAGGCATAGCTTGGAGCAAATAATGTCATATAACATGTGGCCAATTGACCATTATTTGTCTTTTCTGTTTTTCTTGATAATGCAGATCCTTCTTAATTCATTCTACTTTCCATACTGACTTAACTCTGTCTTTAATTCAGCTTTAGCTTCAAGAGGAAGATGGCTTCTAAAAGATAGTATCCAATAATTATGAAGAGTGTTCTATAATTTTGTATATAACTACTTCTGCAAAATAATTGAAGTCTAATATTATAGTTGCAACAGTTGCTACAACGTATGATCACATATTTGAAATTTTGCAGTTTCACTTTGTTAGCTTATGTATTCATCTAATGACAGTTTGCTTTACTTAAGCAGATTGCACACTCTATAGAAATACTATGTTTTATTTTTATTTGTATGTAGAGAGGGGATATGTGCTGACTGTTTCCTTTCAGACACTCATAGATGGTTCCTGTCATTGTCAAGTGCCTATAGATGTGTCAATCTCCCTTCACACCATTGGTAATAGATAGATTACTGTCCTATGGTTAGGGGGATGGCCAAACACATGACCTCAGATACTGGACAGATGAGACTGATATTTTTATTCGCAAATACTCTCAACCCTGGTGACAAGAACACTGCATGCTACAAAGGGCCCCATCAGCGTTGCGCTTGGGAACAAAGTAAACAATCAAGGGCAAACTTTGTAGCGTCAAGAGAGTCAGGGACTTCTGTTTCTCATGCTAGGATCTAATTAGTTTGTTGGAATAATTCCATGTCCATGGTCAGGCAGAAAACTGAAGCCCACTTCTCAGTGGTAAATACAAACTGTGCTTGGTCCCCATGGTTAGGGAGTTTGCTTGGCTTAGGGGACCTAGGTTTGGAAACAGGGAAAGAAAGGGAGCTTGTGGTGAGGCTTTTCCAGGTCCTCCTGATTTTCACTACATATCAAGGTGCAAATTATATTGGGTCTTACTTTTAGGACTTATATCACGGCATGTCAGCAAATGATCTTTTAGGATGTGGAAATTCCTCATGAGTTGATTTCTATCCTATATCTATCATGCCAATGGTGATCTTCATTGGTGTACCCAGACAACTAAGAAAGCACAAGTGGAAGAACCAATGGTGTTTCCTTCCCATACTATTTTGAGAAAGACATAGATTATTTCTCCAATGTAAACCCTTGGAGATTGTCCTCTCTTTGAGGAGAGAATTTCAGCATGAAATGCTGTTACACTGCTCACTTAATCTGATATTTAAAGGACTCCATATTTTAGCTAAAACAATATTTCAGCCTCTTTCCCCTCTTCATGAAACCTCTGTAATATATTTAAATTTCTTCCTTCATTATCTCCCAAACACATTTTGGAGCCTGGGTTTCAAGACAACCCCGGGTGGAGTTCATGCCAATGGAAGTCAGGTGGTGTCCTCAGGACCTACTGGGACTTCAACTTTGATACCTTGTGGCATCCAGTCCACACCAAGAAGAGCTGGTCTCCTCAAGACCTGCTGGGAGATAGTGCCACTGAAGTATAAGATCATCCAGAGGACCCAAGACACGGTGGCTACTGACAGACTCTTCCCACAGTGCTTCTTCATACCATGTGGACTCCTACAAGGTCAATGAGCATCACAACTTCCCTTGAACTTAATCTGGATGGGCTTGATAATCTACGTGAGTCTGCTTCTGCTGACTCCAAAAATCCTGAGCCTGCCATTTGATCCTGAAACAATGCCTTCCTAACCTGGGCTCACTCCTACGCTGTATTCCACAATCGGTCTAACTGCTGGGTCTGCAGGGCACTCCCCTCTTCAGCAGTGGAAGTCTTCCCATGGTGGGCATCTCCGCTTTAAGGAAAAGACTTTCTCCAAGTCTGTGCATACCTTTGACAACAGCAATCATATGTGATGCCTCTTCTTAATCTGATGACATCTAACAATCCTAAAATGGATTAGTGCAATACTTTACCTTAACTGTAGGCATAATGTGACTTTTAACTTTGCTGATGGTTTTGTTCTTGCTATTTGCTCCCTGCATCTGTAACTGTGTAACTGGATTTGTTTCTAGCCACATGACTTTTAAGTTACAAATGGTTGCTCAAACTCCTGCCACTGTGGCAGCTTCCTCCAACTACTACCTGGAGCCCCTGGATCAGAGACCCTCAGTATGAGGGTTAGGAGAATATATTGCCTCACCAATTTAGGGACTACACCCTTTATCAGCTAGGAAGCAGTTACAGAACGAAAATGACACCCCACTCCCTCAACAGCATAATTCTCCTAAAAGAAAAGGGGGGAATGAAAGGGAATAGGAAGACTAGGGTTTCCAAATGGAGGAAATAGGCTGCAAGTGTCAGACATGTTTTATCTCTCTCTTAAGCGCCAGGAGGAAAAAAACTACAAGTGTCAGATTTTTGGTTTTCTTGATAGCTCAGTTGGTAAAGAATCCCCCTGCAATGCAGGAGACCCCAGTTCAGAGCCTTGGTGAGGGAGATGCCCTGAAGACGGGATAGGCTACCCACCCCAGTATTCTTGGGCTTTCCTCATGGCTCAGCTGGTAAAGAATCCACCCATAATCCACGAGATCTGGGTTCAATCCCAGGATTGGGAAAATCCCCTGGAGAAGGGAAAGGCTACCCACTCCAGTATTCTGGCCTGGAAAATTCCATGGACTGTATAGTCCATGGGATCACAAAGAGTCGAACATGACTGAGCAACTTTAAATGTAAATGTAAACACATTTTGATATTTTCTGACCTTAGATCAAATGTGATTGGGCTTCCATCATTAGTTAAAATTCTTACTGCATGAATAATCTCTCTGGTCCTTATTTTTCTCATCTATGAAAGAGAGAAAAGATATTATACATTTTTCTTTCTGTTGTGAAAATTAAAGGGTGGGTCTAAATTGTTCATCAAAGGGTTATTATTACATATCATAAATGCTTGATTAACATTATAGAATATCATTTTTATCAATATGGGCCTGATTTATAGAAAAAGTTTAAAGGAATATTAATTATGACATTGTCATTGCTTAGCTAGAATAACATTTTATCACTAAAACATGAATTTTTCTTATAGTCACATAATGGAAAATTTAACAGCCATTAGAAACTGTAAGATAATTAAATACATGAAATGTCTCGATAACATTACTAAAAATTGTTTATTTATATTATAAAAGAAAAAGTAAAATAAAAAGTTTATCAAAAAGAATGTGCCGAAGACCTAAGGTTGAAGGTGGTCTACATAGAAAAATAAAACCTGAGGAGATCAACAATAAAATTCTTTTCTTTATATGACTAGATTATGTTGGGTTTGCTTATACTTCCCATTTTCTAATATTACAAAACATACCATCATTTTATTCTAATACATTCTTGAAGCCTAACCAGATCATCTTACTTTCTGGACATGGCACTTTCCTTTGAATTGTTAAAGCTTTTCGTCATTTGTCTAGCCACATATTAATTACGCATATGCTGTTCAATTTTGTTTATGTTGTAGAGAGGTCCTGATCATCCTTGACAATATAATATGGTAAAAATATGAGTTAAAGATAATTATTTAATTATATTATTATATGGCATCAGAATCCATATGGTATTGGGTTGGCCAAAAAAGTCCATTTGGGCTTTTCCATTATGTTTGGAATAAACCCAAACGAGTTTTTTTTGGCCAACCCAATATTTCACTGGGCAATTTTGGGTGTCAACTGGAGTTACATGTCAGATTTCAGAGGGTAGCTGAGATGGGCTGAAGAATCTAGGACAGCTTGTTTATCTGTTCATCTAGCATGATGTTGGAGATGGCTGGAAGACTGGGTTCAGCTCTCCCCACTACCATGTGGTATCCAGTTCTCCATATCATCTCTTGGCAGGATCACATTTCTTACATGCTGGATTAGGGATCCCTTAAACCAAACTGGAAGCTACTAGTCCTCTTACAAATTTGACTTGGAACTGCCATAATAATGCTTCTTGCAGTGTGTGTTTGTGGCAACATTTGCTCAATAGAATGCCCAAGACGGGATTTATTTAGAAAATTATATGTAAGTAAGTGAAATTTGCTCAGTCATGTCAAACTCTCTGCGACCCCATGGACTATACAGTCCGTGGAATTCTCCAGGCCAGACCAGGATCTCCCGCATTGCAAGCAGATTCTTTACCATCTGAGCCACAAGGGAAGCCCAAGAATACTGGAGTGTGTAGCCTACCCCTTCTCCAGGGGATCTTTGTGAGGCAGGAATCGAACCAGGGTCTCATACATTACAGGTGGATTCTTTACCATCTGAGCTATCAGGGAATTCTAAGTTATTCTTAAATTTATCTCATTTTAATAGAGGTTTTAGTGATCAAACTTTCTTCAATAGAAATTTACAATGTCATCTCCATGAAGTTTGAAATGAATTCAGAATATAGCTTTGGTTTCATCTTTAGTGCATTAAAATGCCATGGACTTTTACAACTTTATTCATATGCTTACCTGCATAAGGATTCCAACCAAAAACATTAAGTTTATTGGTCTTTTCAAATTTGTTCACTATTTCTAAAAAAGGAGTCGGTTCAGTTCAGTTTAGTCATTCAGTCGTGTCCAACTCTTTGCGACCCCATGAATCGCAGCACACCAGGCCTGCCTGTCCATCACCATCTCCCAGAGTTCACTCAAACTCGCGTCCATTGAGTCAGTGATGCCATCCAGCCATCTCATCCTCAGTCGTCCCCATCTCCTCCTGCCCCCAATCCCTCCCAGCATCAGAGTCTGCCAATGAGTCAACACTTTGCATCAGATGGCCAAAGTACTGGAGCTTCAGCTTTAGCATCATTCCTTCCAAAGAAATCCCAGGGTTGATCTCCTTCAGAATGGACTGGTTGGATCTCCTTGCTGTCCAAGGGACTCAAGAGTCTTCTCCAACACCACAGTTCAAAAGCATCAATTCTTTGGCAGTCAGCCTTCTTCACAGTCCAACTCTCACATCCATACATGACCACAGGAAAAACCATAGCCTTTACTAGATGGACCTTAGTCGGCAAGTAATGTCGCTGCTTTTGAATATACTATGCAGGTTGGTCATCACTTTTCTTCCAAGGAGTAATCCTCTTTTAATTTCATGGCTGCAAGTCGCAATCCGCAGTGATTTTGGAGCCCCAAAAAACAAAGTCTGACACTGTTTCTACTGTTTCCCCATCTATTTCCCATGAAACAATGGGACCTGTTCTGTTCATTCTATTTTTTTTTTCAGATTCATCCCTTGCTATATAAAGGTTTTATACCTGTATCTTTATCTATATCTATATACACAAAAGAAGTGAAGATGGAGTAAAAGAAAAAAAAAAAAGGAGGAAAAGAGACTTCAAAGCCTATCATTTAAAATGTTAATGTATGCAACAATTCTCTGGTGGTCCAAGGATTAGAACTTACACTTTCACTGCTAGATCACAGGTTCAATCCCTGGTCAGGGAACTAAGATCCCTCAAGTGGTGCATCACAACAAACAACAACAACATGAAAAACAAAAACAAAAACAAAAACGGTTTCAGTTTGGATCAGAAGAGTGATTAACATCCAAGTCAATGATTCGAAGAGAGCCAGTGTTCTAACGGTGGTCACTATGTCAGTATTATGCATTCTGTAAAGAAAACACTTTATGAATATTGGATCCAAGTCTTTTATGAACTTTTTCATCATTCTTAAAAAAAAAAAAAAAAAAGAGATACCCAAGTAGGTGATATATAAACATCACTAGGTATTGATGAGGAAACTGTTGGGCTCCAGGGGACACCAGAAATTAGTTATGAGATATTTATAGTATTCATTACAGGTCTAAATTTTACACATCTGTGCCATTTTTAACTGATAATCTGCTGTTTTCTAAACACAATACATTTGATGTTCTTTGTTGTGTGTGCATGCACCTGTGTATTAAGAAGAAAGCAAGCAATATGCCACCTGGATGGAAGACTTGGAAGGAGCATCCTCCATCAGATTATTTATTCCTCTTGGGATCTCTTAACTACCAATGGAGATTTCAGTGCTATGAAGGCATGAAAACACAGGCAAGATCATTGTCTTATTTTTCTTTCACTGATGCTGTTTTTCAGTTTAGGGAGTTAGAGATGAGAGCAGGACAGCAACCAGAAACAAGTAGAAGTGGGGGGAAGTCTAGAGGGGAAGATATGTACTGAAAATTAAAACTACAGAACTAGACTTCTATTCACAAGTCTAGCTCAATGTAAAAGTGTCAAAACCCGAGTGTACATTAAAATGAAATGAGGAATCACAGCAGGGGCTGGAGTAAATTAAGGGAGTTTAAGTTACTATTTTCAATTTCCCCAGGCTCATGTTTATTGATCAGCAAATGAACGGTGCCTAAAAGGATAGGACGGCCCAAGCACAAGGTCATGGATACTCAGTGTTATCAAAGTCAAAACTGTAACTTCTTGAAGAGAAACTTGGAAGTATATATTCCATGAAAATTAGACTATATTTCTGTTCTGTACTACCCAAGATGCACACAAAACTCTCCTAACCCAGAAGCTGTGTTATTTTGTTCCTTAGTATGTGAGTGAGTAGACTGAATATACTGTTTGGCACTTAGATTTGAGAGAACGAAAAAACGCTGAGGGTCTTACAGATTTTCTGATGTTTTATATTTCCATAAAAAATCTCTTAAAACAAGTAATACTGAACTCAGGAAGAGTTTGAGGGAAAGACATTTTAGAGTTCAAAAGCGGGGAGTTTTGTTAGAGTGGAAAGAGGACAGACCTTGAAAGCTGAGGTTTATTTTGCTGGTTATAGTGTGAAATTGGGAAAGTTATTTAATGCTTAGGATCTACAGATTATACATATTAAGATTAATAAAGATTTATTGACTTTTTAAAATACAATTCAAGCCAGAAGTACATACTGTGGAATCAGTAAACGCCAGTTTATTCTCTGATTTGTTTTTATTTTCCCATGCTCAAGTTAGCCTCCAGGAAACACAGCATATCAGGGTAGCCTGTGCTGATTGGGAGCCCCTGAAGGTCATCGCTGCATTTTTTGGAAGTCAGTGAAAAGAAGCAGACATCACCACCTGATGTGTTCCTGAAGTAATACAGAATTGGAATTATTAGCGGTTATTCAGTACTCTTGCCTGGAAAATCCCATGGAGGGAAGAGCCTGGTAGGCTGCAGTCCATGGGGTCGCTGAGTCAGACATGACTGAGCGACTTCACTTTTCACTTTCATGCACTGGAGAAGGAAATGGCAACCCACTCCAGTGTTCTTGCCTGGAGAATCCCGGGGATGGGGGAGCCTGGTGGGCTGCCGTCTATGGGGTTGCACAGAGTCGGACACGACTGAAGTGTCTTAGCAGCAGCAGCAACTTTATATTTTCCACGTGAAAATCAACTTACAAGATACTTTTGAGTCAAAAATTCCAGGGTGTATTTTTTTCATGCTTCTTATACATAATTTGATTTATTGTGGCCTTCAGTTGTACTTTCTTTTTCCCCTGGCCTGATTTGCAAGTTTGAAAATACTGTGTACAGCTAGAATTTGTTATGACAAAAAGATGTGTTTAAATATGCAATTGTTTTTAGTAGCTCACTTATTTCTTTTTAGCTCAGTTTGATCTTGTCAGACATAATGCAGATAATTACAGTAGCAAAAATACAAATTAATTATATATCCTCTTGATTTTTGATGTCATGCTAACCTACAATGCAATGAGGTTTTGATTTTACACTTTAAAGTCCTTAATGATTAATCCTCAGTTCCCTTTATACAAAGCTAAAGAAATAAAAGCCAGGTTTTATTATTCTTTAAATGCTTAATTTTAAAGCAATTTTAAAATAAGTGTTAAACTAGTTGAAATAAAAACATCACAGACTTGGAGTAAAATGTAATCATGTCAATATTCACAACAGATTAGAAATTGTGAGTCTAGCTTATATGACACATTTACTATTTTAGCACTTTGTCATTATATAAAATAATTTCAATTGAAATTTACTTTAAAAACTATGGCATAGTTTTAAGTAACTTAACTACAATTGTGTTCAAGAATACGGATTTTTTTTTTCTTTTTTGCATTTTCTCATTTTGGTATAGAATGGAATCCACATAGCACAAAGACCTATAGGAGGAGTTGGCAAACTGTGTTCCTCAGGCCAATTGATTGTCTTTTCTCTTAATTAAAGTTTTATTAGAACTTGGCCATGCCCATTACTTTACATATTGTTCATTTATACACTCAGAATTGACTCACAGTTCAACCTAACCCTAACTCTAACACTTCTCTAAACAAGAGTTAGAGTTGAATAGGGCAGAACTGAGTATTTTATCACAGAGACCATATAGTCCAAAAGCATAAACTATTTATTGCCCAGCCCTCACTACAAAAAATTTGTTGACCTCACATTTAGAATATGGGTATCAAGTCAAAATACATAGTTCTGCCATTTTATAACTTACAGTAGCCAAATTATGCAACTACTTTTTAAACTTCAGTTTCAAAATTTTATCTATTATTTTATCTCTAAATGTTAAATTTATAATCTAAAGATTATACTTATATATTTCTCAAGCTAATCTGATTGTTAAATGAAAGTAGGTATATCCATTACTTAGTCTGATATCTATCTAGTACAGAGAAACTGTTTAATGAGTATCACATTATTTTTGATGCTTTTTTTGTTCTTACTTTTTAAAGCCTTTCATCTTAAGACAGACTGTGCAGCATCCATTGTATACAAATTATTAGATTATCAATGTTTACATGTTATAAACAATGAAATTATTATTGTAGCCCCCACATAGGCAGCAAGATCCTCTTAATGCATTATAATATGTGGGCTGCCGTCTACGGGGTCGCACAGAGTAGGACACGACTGAAGTGACTTAGCAGCACCAGCAGCAGAGAGTCACAGGAGCACACAGTTTAAACAAATATCTATATTTCTAAGGTTAATATATTTGCAAGAGATTTTCTGGGCACCCTTGAATTTGATTTGTTCATCACCTGTAAAACATAAGTCATGTATCGGTGGTACATTTGAAGGCATAAAGGCCAATTTGGTAATACCGGTATTTAAGACATGGCTGCATTTACCTTATAGTCTAATAATGTTGTTTTCCTTAATACAAAATGCATATTCATTCAATTTATATGAAAGTGCTAAATGAATGTATGAGTTTCCTAATGAAGTTCAGTTTTTCCCCCTTCCTCCCTATAGAACCTAACCTAACCATAAACTGAAACTGTATAAAAAGTATCAAATAATATGGAATTTCTAATGTTATTTTAAACAATTTTAAGTTCTGAAAAAAGGGCTTTACAACATTCATTTTCTATTCTAAAGACTTATGCTTATCTTGTACATCCTTCTTTACACAGATGTCCAAAGGGTTTGCTGAACTGAGAATCTCTGGTTTATGGTTTACATCTCCTGCTGTCAGTGAGCAGTATATGCACAGGTCACCTCTATGCACAGCATACAGAGGACTAAGCTCACAGTGGACACAGGGCCAGGCCCAGAGGAACATCACTGCAGGGTCCCACATGGATAGAGGTAAATGCAACATTGTGGATATTTTTCACATATCTAAAATTTGAAACCCACAGCTAAACCTAATAGATATTGAATTTATCAAAAGTTGGAATACTATACCCTTTCACCTTTCCATCTCTGGGTCATTTGCATATTAGTAATGCCTTTGCTTCCTGAATTTGCCAAAACAATTTCTTTCTTCTTGGCAAAATTTCCATTGCCTTGGATAGAACAATGGCAGTTTATCCTTTCTCTATTAATATTTCCACTAAACTAAGCTTTGAAAATTCACTGACCTGAAATATTTCTTTTATATAGTTTGTCTTTGCATTTGTTAAGGCTAGTTGTTAGGCTAGAATTATGTTAAAATGTGTGAGAATGTTAAAGTACGGATGGATTGGAAGTTTGACTGTAATATCTTAAGGGTGATTTCTTTCTGTATGCTAAACAAACTTTCACAGATCTTCCAAAGAACTCAAGAGAACTCACTATTCAGCTTACTCCTTCAACATTATTAAGCACCACATGAGAGAGTCTGGTATTCCCAGGCACCCTTTTTTAATTCAGATAGTTCTCCATATTTATTTAGGTTTATATAAATCAATAAGCACCTTACATGATTGTTAACACATCTGGAACTCTGGAAGAAGCATTGCTTAGTATTCATATTTTGTGTTCTTATAAAGCACAGGATATTTTCAAGCAATTTAAAAGCTGTCAAGGATCATGAGTCACTGATCAAAATTTACTGAAAACTGAAGAACAGGAGAAAGTAAGAGAGCAAGAACTAAATGGATAAAAGTGGTTTGTAGCCAAGAAATAAACTCGCATGTTGTATTTGCTGCTCATGTGATCTAGAAAATTAGGTATAGTATAGATTATTGAATACATTTTCCAGAAACTACAGTAATAGAGAAACAAAGGAGACAGAAATTCTTCAGGAGCTTGAGAGGGCAATGATTACCACCTGGTTACTCATTTGTTACCTTTAACCTGTCTCTCTAAGTTTGAAATTATACTTCAAAAGAGTTGGCAAGAAAAAGACAAAATAGCAAGGAAATCAGAAATGTTCTTTTGTTGAAGACGAGGTGGATGGAACTGATACTGGTGTGAATGAGAACTAATCACACACACACACACATGCACACACACACAGACACATATATTAGATCCTACAAGTGGGATGTTTTGAGCTGAGTGAGGTCAGGATATTAATTTAGACCAGTTCATAACATCAGGCATAAACTAGTATGACCCTATGCACCTGCAGAGAACTATCACCCTGCATAAATTATAAGCAAGTTCTCCAGCCTATTAATAGCACTAATACAAATCAACCAAATCATTCAAATTTTGTATCAAACTACCTTACAGACATATTTATTTCAAGGTAATTCATCATAGCACTTTTTAAATCAAATTTTGCTTCAAATCAAATATAACTGTATAGAACCATACCTCAGTGTTAATGTGGAACAAAAAAAGCTTTCTCTCTGCCCCCTAAATGCTCTCGTCCTTACCTTTGCCTCTGTTTGTGTATAGTTTAATTTGTGCCACAGGAAAGACATGCTCTGATTTGCAATGACTTTAATAACCTATCTGTAGGCAAATTTTAAAAAGGAAATACCCGCAGACACCTGCCAGGAGGTACATTTACAGCAAGGCACAGACGCGTTCATCTGACATTACCATTTTGCAGGTTGTACTTCCAGTTGATGTGCTTCAGATTTTTTTTTTTTCATATCTATTAGTCTGTAGTTTTCAAAATGAAAAACATTTCCTTATTTTTGAACCAGAAGCCTGATCCTTTTAGGTCCATACTATGTTTTTCCATCTCATCACTCTTTCCTTTTTACATAAATCTACAATAGATATTTTCATTCTGTCTCTCTCTTCTGCTGTTCTTTCTACTTCATGTAAAATGAGTTTTCAAGAAGATAGACAGTAGCCTCAACTGAATGTTTCCTCATAAACACATTTCAAGTATAGTTTATTTTTCAGTTATCATATGCAAAGCTCTGCTTAACTTAACAGATAAAATATCTTTTAAATGAAGCAACAAATATATTGAATATGTAAGTGGCCATCTGGATTTGGATAGCAATTCTGTAATAAATGGTAACCTATATCTTCTGCATTAAATAAGAATATGGTTAAATTAATCACTGGTTCTTTTTGCCTAAGCATGAACTTTGCTGTCCCTTGAGATGCTGTTCCTCCTGTTACAAACACTAGTTAGTTGGGTTTTAAATGGAAAATTTAGACAAAAGACAATTATTGGGAAACAAGTCAACCCACAAACAATGTTTGGCCATCCCCTGAATGTGCCATGCTGCTTTACATTACCATGGGATTCTCTCTGCCTAAAGTTCAGTTCAGTAACTCAGTCGTGTTTGACTGTTTGTGACTCCATAGACTGCAGCAACCCAGGCTTCCCTGTCCATCACCAACTCCTGGAGTTTACTCAAACTCATGTCCATTCAGTCGGTAATGCTATCCAACCATCTCATCCTCTGCTATCCCCTTCTCTTTCTGCCTTCAAGCTTTCTAAGCATCAGGGTCTTTTCAAATGAGTCAGTTCTTTGCATCAGGTGGCCAAAGTATTGGCGTTTCAGCTTCAGCATCAGTCATTCCAATGAATATTCAGGACTGATTTCCTTTAGGATTGACTGGTTGGATCTCCTTGCAGCCCAAGGTATTCTCAGGAGTCTTCTCCAACACCACAATCCAAAAGCATCAATTATTTGTTGCACAGCTTTCTTATGGTCCAACTCTCAGTCCATGGGATTTTCCAGGCAAGAGTACTGGAGTGGGTTGCCATTTCCTTCTCCAGGGGATCTTCCAGACCCAGGGATCGAACCCGGGTCTCCGGCATTGTCGGCAGACGCTTTACCCACTGAACCACCAGGGAAGCCCATGTCCCTACGTAACTATTGGAAAAACCATAGCTTTGACGAAATAGACCTTTGTTGGCAAAGTAATGTCTTTGCTTTTTAATATGCTGTCTAGGTTGGTCATAGTTTTTCCTCCAAGGAGCAAGTGTCTTTTAATTTCATGGCTTCAGTCACCAACTGCAGTGATTTTGGAGCTCTGCTCCCCCTCCCCCAATAAAGTCTGCCACAGTTTCCATCGTTTACCCATCTATTTGCCATGAATTGATGGGACTGGTTGCCATGATCTTAGTTTTCTGAATGTTGAGTTTTAAGCCAAATTTTCACTGTCCTCTTTCACTTTCATCAAGAAGCTCTTTAGTTCTTCTTCACTTTCTGCCATAAGGGTGGTGTCAGCTACATATCTGAGGTTATTGATATTTCTCCCAACAATCTTGATTCCAGCTTGTGCTTCATCTAGCCTGGCATTGCTCATGATGTACTCTGCATATAAATTAAACAAGCAGGTTGAGAATATACAGCCTTGACGTACTCCTTGCCCGATTTAGAATCAGTTGGTTGTTTCATCTCCGACTCTAACTATTGCTTCTTGACCTGTACACAAATTTCTCAGGAAGCAGGTCAGGTGGTCTGGTATTCCCATCTCTTTTTGAATTTTTCACCATTTGTTATGATCCACACAGTCAAAGGTTTTGGCAGAAATAGATGTTTCTGTAACTCTCTTGCTTTTTCCAAGCTCCAACAGATGTTGGCAATTTAATCTCTGATTCTTCTGCCTTTTCTAAATACAGCTTGAACATCTGAAAGTTCACGGTTCACATTCTGTTGAAGCCTGTTTAAAGGGATGCTCATTGTTTCCTCAATTTCATTAACTCCTTGCCAGCCTCTCAACTCAACCTAGATGATACTCACTATAAAACAAGTTTTTTCACTGTTGCTTTGTTCATTTTCATTTCTCTTTTGGTGGAAAATTATTTTCTTCTCTTTTTTTCCTAAACCCCATATGAAACACTCTTCCAGGATAAGAAAGTTCAGAGTTTAGGGCCATTGCCCTAGACCTTAACCCCATAGATTAAACAAAGTTTCCTCCATGGTGCTTACTCCTTCATCTCTTCTGAGCATACTTTGACCCCAGTAAAGTGGTCTGTCTTAAGTACTCTTTCTGTAATTTTTGCATTTAACTCTTTATTACACATATTGCTGTAGACAGTACTAACTTTTACAATGAAAGTGCTACAGGTTCATTTCTTAACTCAGAGATTACATGAAATGATAGCATGTATCTTCCAGTACATCTCACAATCCTTTATTATCTGTGCATATCTTTGTATGTTACCAATCTTCTTGCATATTATTGTTCAAATATAATGGTTGCTTATTAACTCTAAGAAAACATTATTTATTTCACAATCATTGATAATTTAGACTTCCAGTGACAGAAGTATGTACCTCATATTGAGGTATCCTCTAATTTGACCTTATTCACCTTTATTTTTTCCCTTTAGTCTCTAATAAGATGCTCAATTATGTTAGGAAAATACAAGTTCCATTATAAGAAACTTTAAGAACCAGTACAAAACTCATCTGAGAATTAAACAAGCTAAGCAGTGGGTGAGTTTTGGTAATTTTTTGTATATAGGGTTTGTCTCCTGACAATAATGAAATGGTACCTTAACATGATAATATTACAATGAACACTAAGGAGAAACTAGGTGAGTAAAACCAACCCACTTTGTAAATATTCAACCTGGTGGAGCAATTAATTAATCAAAGTATCAGTTAGAGCTATAGAAAGAATAATTGATCCTGCCATGTCTAGTAGTCAGGCTGAGTGAATTTAACTCAAATGTATGAGTAGCATTTTAGTCCCATGCTATTTCTGTTCCATCAAATGAGAGAGACATGATGGAAATTGGTTTAGCTAATTCAAGACCATACTCACCACATTTCCTGAAAATTAACATGTAGGTTTCTGTCA
This sequence comes from Capricornis sumatraensis, assembly GCF_032405125.1. Lineage (NCBI taxonomy): Eukaryota > Metazoa > Chordata > Mammalia > Artiodactyla > Bovidae > Capricornis > Capricornis sumatraensis. The sequence continues at coordinate 51,401,832 of NC_091075.1, forward strand.
GCTAATTTAAAAAAATACAAAAAAAAAAAAACACATCAATTTCAGCACCCCAGACTACATTCTTATGAATGTAGTCCTTTCTACAATTTGCCAGCTCTAATAAGATATGAGAGACTGTAACTTTCAGCATCCCTTATAAATACAGGGCAAGTCCAAGTTCCCTGGTATGCAAAATCTATACATTAAAGATTTTGCCAGAGAAAAAATATCAAGAATATAATAGTAATTAACTAGGATACAAAGTTACATATTAAACACATATCACATTTTACAACAAGAAATGGGTATTATTATTATTCCTATTTAAAGATGAAACCTCCTGCAATGTGGGAGACTTGGGTTCTCTTCCTGGGTTTGGAAGATCCCCTGGAGAAGGGAATGGCTACTCACTCCAGTATTCTGGCCTGGAGAATTCCATGGGCTGTATACTCCATGGGATCACTGAGTCAGACATGACTGAGCAACTTTCACTATTTAAAGATACAGGAGACTAAAGAACAGAGGATGCTTGCAGATTGCAAAGGGAGTTATTCATAGAAGCAAGATTTTGTCACAGGCATTGCAGGCAGAGAATATACTCTTAAGACATAGGTTGTAGCTCCCCTTTTCCACTTATGTGCCCCAATTTCCTCCGGCTCCAAACTTATATATTTGGACATGTGGGAATCAAATCAAAAAATGAACTTTGTTTTGATTCAGGGCAATGAAAGAATAAGCTACAGGAATGCTGCCATTTTTCACTACTTTGCATTAATGGAAAGAATTTTCACCTCAATCAACATTCATTTCTATATTTAAAGCTGGGTATCATCATCAGATGGAGAAGGCAATGGCAACCCATTCCAGTACTCTTGCCTGGAAAATCCCATGGACGGAGGAGCCTGGTAGAGCTGCAGTCCATGGGGTCGCCAAGAGTCGGACACGACTGAGCGACTTTCACTTTTCACTTTCATGCATTGGAGAAGGAAATGGCAATCCACTCCAGTGTTCTTGCCTGGAGACTCCCAGGGATGGGGGAGCCTGGTGGGCTGCTGTCTCTGGGGTCGCACAGAGTCAAACACGACTGAAGCGACGCAGCAGCAGCAGCATCAGAACAGAAAGCTGGGACCACTTTAAGACTTGCTATATCTTCCATTAAGTTCAATGTTTCAACCCTCATACTCTAATGAAAGGAATACTAAACTGCTGTCTTAAAATCACTTTCAAAAATAAAGAAGAATCAGTAAAATCTAGAATACTAGTATAGTTGATGATGTTAGTGATGAATGAAGCTTTCTGAAGAAATAACACATAAAGTTTACTTTGTCATAATTTGTTCTTTTGCCTTAAATTCCTGAACTGGAAAGAAAAGATGAATTCATTTTTTGAATTGAAATATATGTATGTATTTTCTATTGTATAATATATAACAAGATATGCTTAGTGATAAGCTACTTAAAATATTCAAAATATAAAATCTTATTTTAAGTAAATTAGTTTACTTTATTCTAAATTGAACCAATCTATTATTCAAAATTAAGCCAATGTTCTCTGAACTGGATGTCTCAACTTTCATGATGTATGTTCTTATGTAAAAAATAAAGGTAAAGTTTTGTGCAAAATCACACATACAATTTTTAAATAAGTATTTTTTGAAAGACAGCTGACATCTATTTGCTTCATACATATATTATAGGGTAGCAGTGAATCATGCGTAGAGCAGGGGTAATAGCACAAGGGCGTTTAGAAACCTCTGCCAAGATTCTGTTGATTCCACATTCTTTCCTGAATTTTAACTAACAATATTAGCATATTTCTTTCCTTCAAAATAATATTTCATAATGTCAACTGATCTTTTTCCAATGGACTAATTTAGGCAAGTCAGTTTTTTTAATCTTTACCCTTTTATTAAGAGCTATGTTTAAGCTTTCATTGTTTGTTTTAATGTTCTTTGTCTGTTGATGATGTTGTTTAATGATGTTGTTTGTTTTAATAGGTAGTGTATAAATCACCTTAGGTCTTATAAGGGAAAGACATAAATCGTATATATGTGCTTTATCCCTAATTGAGACTTACAATGAACAGAAAACTCAAGGTTGAATCCTCATTGAACTTTTTTTCCTACACTTTTCCCCATGATTCACTGTACCTGTACAGCCAGAAATAAAACCTATCAGGTTCCAATAAAACTTGATGAGTTTTAGAACACATTCTACGACTACTCATTTAAGATATGCATTACACTGAGGTTATTATGACACTCACTGAAAGCTCACTAAATCGATTTCCATAGAACTCAGTCTTTTAACACACTTGTCAGTGTTGAACCAAATGCCATGGTCGGGCTTCCCTCATGGCTCAGCTGGTAAAGAATCTGTCTGCAATGCGGGAGACCTGGGTGCGATCCCTGGATTGGGAAGATCCCCTGGAGAAGGGAAGGCTACCCACTCCAGTATTCTGGCCTAGAGAATTCCATGGACTATACAGTCCATGGGGTGGCAGAGCCGAACACGACTGAGCCACTTTCACTGGCTGACTGATGGTGAGCGCCATCTGTGGGTTGACATTGCAAGTATCATTTTTTCTGGCCATTGTAGAAAATTATTATCAACATTTCTGAAAAGTGGAAAGTACTAAAGCAATAGCCAATCTAAAATTACAATGAGTGAAATTAAGATATGATTGAAAGTATAATGGAATAAACATATTGCATTTCAAATTATTCACATTGTGTACTTTGAAATTTTAAAAGTTACACTATAGAAACAATTTTCTTTCTATTTAGTTAACTTTAATGAAAAAAAGTAACAAATTGTTTACCCATAATTTTATGAATTGATTTCATCAAATAGATATCAATATTTATTTTGAGGTTTTCTCTTAAAGTTTAATTTTACCATATATAAAGCTATCTACCCAGAACCACTCTCAAATGATCTAATATGAAGTTTTGTGGCAACATAATTTTAGTAATTTATTCAAAACTACTAATTCTGGAATAGTAAAAGCATCTGCCATGTAATAATATCCTTGTTGGTAAAATGTTTCACGATAGTCACACAATCTGTTTTTATTTGTTCAGTAAATGTGAATTTAATTCCTATTTTAAAAGAGAGATAAAGCATAGAGGGAAATGGAGTGAACAGAAAAAGAGACGGAAGGGGAGAGAGAGAGGGAAGAGGTGAAATGCTATGATAGAAATAAAAAGAGCAATAAGGAAGAAGATTGATCTGGCATACTTGGGTGTAGAGAGAGTCCTGTCGACCTTTGACCCTGAATGACAAGCTTCTGATGATTTTCTAACTGTTGGAAGTTAGTGCTAATTTGACAGGTAAGTTTCGCAAAGGCGTGTGTGTGCACGCACGCGCTTGCATGTGCGTATTAGTCGCTCAGTCTTGTCCGACTTTTTGCCACCCCATGGATTGTAGCCTGCCAAACTCCTCTGTCCATGGAATTCTCCAGGTAAGAATACTGGAGTGTGTTGCCTTCTCCAGGGGATCTTTGTGACCCAGGGATGGAATCCGGGTCCCCCGCATTGTAAACAGATTCTTTACCATCTGCCACCAGGGAAGCCCCTTCACAATGGTGATCTAATATTAAATTATCTCTTTTACTTACACCTCTAAATAACTACAATGAAGCTTCATTTTCTGGCCACAAAGAAGTCCCTGATTCAGTTGATATTCTGCATTACTACTGGGAAACTCCTCCCAAAGATTTGGACCAATAATCCACAAATATACTAACTTTTAGAAAAATTCATGTTAGAATCTTATACAGGCATACTTTGTTTTATTGTGCCTACTTCTATTGTGCTTCACAGATAATATGCGTGTGCATATGTGCATGCTCAAATAATGGTTAGCATTTTCTTTTTTTTTTTTTTTTAGCAATGAATATCTATTTAATAGAAAAGGAAATGGAAACTCCCTCCAGTATTCTTGCCTGGAGAATCCCATAGACTGAGTAAGCCTGGTGGGCTATAGTCCATAGGATTGCAAAGAGTCAGACATGACTGAGGCAATTTAGCACACATCTATAACTAAGGTGTTTACATTGTTTCCTTGGGCCTCCTGGGTGGCTCAGTGGTAAATAATCTGTCTTCCAATACAGGAGACACAGGAGATGGGAGTTCAATCCCTGGGTCAGGAAGATCCCCTGGAGAAGGAAGTGGCAATCAGTTCCAGTATTCTTGCCTAGAAAATTCCATGGGGAGAGGAGCCCGGTAGGCTTCAGTCCAGGGGATTGCAAAGAGTTAGACATACCGAGCATGAGATAAGATGACAAATGTTTCCTTAAACATAATCCTATTGCACACTTATTGTTTACAGTGTAGTGTCAACATAACTTTTATATGCACTGAGAAATAAAAAAAAATGTGTGAGTCACTTTATTGTGATGGTCTGTAACAAAACCTGCAATACCATCATGGCATACCTGTTCATTCTATATGTTTTACAGACTTGCTACATACTGTGGAGAAGAAAACAGAAAACTTTAAGGATACTTTGTTTTAATAGCATTTTAAATTTTGTAGTCTATATAAAATCACAGTATATAAAAAAGGATAAAATAAAAATTACATCATATAAACAAAAATAAGTTATAATTCAGGAGTAGCTACAGTAAATAACAGTATTTAGTTGAAAGTGTCTGAAGTCCTGAATATAAAGTATTTCCTTAACTTATTAGCTGTGTAATATCAAACAGTAAGAAATAGTTTCTTAATAATTAATGGCCACACACACAGACCTTATAATTATACAAATTTATAATAAACATAGGTTAAAATATGTATCTTTGCTATGCTGTGTTCAGTCATATTTGTTTCTTTGCTATCCCCTAAACTGTAGACCCACCAGAGGCAAGAATACTGGAGTAGGTTGCCGTTTCCTCCTGCAGGGAATCATCCTGGCCCAGGGACCAAACTTGGGTCTCCTGCTTCTCCTGTATTGGCAGGCAGATTCATTACCACTGCACCACCTGGTACTACATTACCAATATAAAAAGGAATATAAATAGTCTACAACTTTGAAGATTTACTTTTAAAGCTTAAAAGATAAACTGCTTTAGGTATATCAAAAATCCAATAAATCAAATTAAAATTATCTAGGATATTCTCTGTTATTAAAAAAAAAAAAATGACCTAAGCTAACTATTACCAACCAGGTCTATTGCTAATCCACAATGCATTAGCATTATAGATATAATATCATCTATAACAATTTAAATGTCATATTTTGCTTATAATTTGTTAATCATATCAATGACTAGTGATTAGAATAGACAAAGCCAATAATTTTATGGCTCTGTGTTTTGCTACAATCATAAATTTGCAGCACTGAATTTTTTTTTTCTTTTTAGCTTATTTTTTTATTGAAGGGTAATTGCTTTACAGAATTTTGTTGTTTTCTGTCAAACCTCATCATGATTCAGCCACAGGTGTATGTATATTCCTTCTCTCTTGAAGCTTCCTCCCATCGCCCTCCCCATCCCACCCTCTAGGTTGACACAGAGCCTCTGTTTGAGTTTCCTGAGACATACAGCAAATTCCTGACTCTCTATTTTATATATGGTAATATAAGTTTCCATGTTACTCTTTCCATACATCTAACCCTCTCCACATGTTCAAAAGCTTATTCTCTATGTCTATGTCCCCATTGTTGCCCTGTAAATAAGTTCTTCAGCACCATTCTTCTAGATTCTGAATATATGTGTTTCTCTTTCTGACTCACTTTACTCTGTATAATAGGTTCTAGGTTCATCCACCTCATCAGAACTGACTCAAATACATTCCCTTTTATGGCTGAGTAATATTCCATTATGTATATGTACCACAACTTCTTTATCCATTCACCTGTCAATGGACATGTAGGTTGCTTCCATGTTCTAGCTATTGTAAATAGTGCAGTACTGAATTTTAAAAGCACAGACATGTAACTAAGTCAAATAATATTCTATAACCACCAGGTTTACTACCTGGTGGTTCTCCGCAGCTCTGGCCTTAAAACATTTTATTTTCTTTCTTAAAGGACTTCAAATTTTATAAAGTGTGAGTATCCTAATGGCATCATCTACACAATTTTCAACTGTGTTTGGTACTTTGTATAGCTGGCTTCCTGGTGGTCAGACAGTAAGGAATATTACCTGCAGTGCAGGATACTGGGGTTCAATCTCTGGACCAGAAAATCCCTTTCAAGAGGAAATGGCAACCCACTCCAGTATTCTTGCCTGTGGAGAATCCCATGGACAGAGGAACCTGGCAGGCTACAGTTCACAGGGTCGACAACAGTCAAACACAACTGAGTGACTAAATACAAACACACTTTGCATAGCACACTTTACATTTATTTTTAGTATTTATTTATATTATATTTATCTTAATAAACAAACAACAATATAGCTATTTTCATAGCTGCTAAAGTATTATTTTAAAATAAGAAGACATGAGATTCTTACATATAAACACACATAATATGGAGGGAGAGAGAGAGAAAGAGAAAAAGGAGAGAGGAGAGATGATAGAAGCAAAACCAATGTTTCCTGTCTCTCTCTCAAATATACACACAAACTTGGATAAGTCCATTTGTAGGAATTCTCATTCTCAAGATTCTTAATATGAGAATTTGGAGGAGATATAAAAAATTGAATTTTTTTTCTGCAAGACCAAAATACAAGATATAGCTTTGAATTTACAAAAATTTGCATATGAAATAGTAGAAATAAACATGTACTTACATGTTTAGACAAGATTGAAATCAGTGCAGATACTCTCTATTTGGCATTAACATGCTATAAACTTTAAAAATAAATATCAATTTATATACTTATATTCAAATCAAAGTTAATATATATGAATCACATTATTAGACCTATTTATTAATACCAGACTGAACAAAACCTACATGTCATCATCAAATATCCATATTTGACAATTTTTGAAATTTATGACACCATAGAGAATGAAATCATTACTAATTATCTCAAGTATGCCTATCTTTTGCTTAGCATAATTAATAAACTTATAATCAAAAATTAAGCTTTAACAGAAAATGTATCATGATTTGAGCAAAACTTATCAAAAACCTATCCCAACTTTGTTTTCCTATGACCTCCTCTAGATAATCCCAAATTCAAAATTATCTTAGGGAAATGTAGCCTAAAATATTTGCCAAAATGCAGGGCTGATAGAATTGTTCTTCTTTTCCTCTGCTCACCTTCTAGTCTGTTCTCACACTAATAACTAATTCTTTTGCCTGTTGAGCAGCTGTTTTTCTAATACATTGGCATATAATTATCTAGATACATTATTCCTCTGTGGGTTCAGATATGAGAAATTTATGTTAAAATAGTTACTGAAACTATAGTTCTTTGTTATGCACTATGAATAAACACATCTTTATTTTATAATCATATATGCAAGCAGACAAACATTTATTTTGTTAGTGCTATTCACTCAGTCATGTCTGACTCTTTGAGACCCCATGGACTTTAGTCCTCCAGGCGCCTCTGTCCATGGAATTATCCAGGCAAGAACACTGGATTGAGTAGCCATTCCTTTCTCCAGGGGATCTTCCCGACCCAGGAATTGAACCCATATCCCTTGCATCTCCTGCACTGGCAGGTGGATTCTTTACCACTGTGCCACCTAAGAAGCACACTTTTTTGCTAGCTAGACACTATGCTAATTATTTCTTTAAATTTTCCCCATGGATCTGAGATTTAGAAGTCATTGTCATTGACAGATGAGAAAACAATAGCTTATTAAAATCAAGTTCATATCATTTAACTGTCAGAGTGGGGTTTGAGTATCAATATCGGATATAAAATGACACAGATATGTGTGATGGAAATGTCCTAGCTTTGTTCTTTCATTGGAAATGTCACACATTAAGAAAGTCTCCCTCGCCCACTCCAACTTTGTACATATATTAGCAATGCCTTTTTCTTTCCTTTATCCCACCCCCACCCTCAGAGAAGCAATGTGACACTGAACAAAGATCATGCACATTTTGCTTTCAGACAAATAAGAGTGGCAATTTTCTCTCCATAAGTACTACTGAGGACTTACAAGTGTTAATGCCCCTGCTTTTTAAAATGGGATTTAAAATGTTTGAATACTTATATGAAGACTGAAAATAATCTATATGATGATTACAGTAAAAGGCACACTGTAAATGCAACAGATATAATATTTATGAAAACTTCTAATGCTGTCTACATGCTGAACCATCCAAAACAAATTCCATGTCTATGGAAATCCCTTGCACGTCCTTTAGTTCATGATGGAAAAATCAGAGGAAGAAAGAGACAGCGTATTCCCAAAGAAGAAGTTTGGATAAAAATAATCAACTTCCAGAGACGTGGAAATGTATGCACTCTAAAATGTAGAATTAAAAACTCTAATCTCTGAAAAAAATTATAAAAGGCCAGTATGATTGGATTTCTTGTTTTTGTTACTGTTGTTCCAGGGGATCATCCTGACTCAGGGATGGAACCTGTGTCTCTTACATCTCCTGCATTGGCAGGTGGGTTCTTTACCACCAGCACCACCTGAGAAGCCCAATGAGATCTCTGCCTCTTGTTTGACTGTGTGCTCAGCTACTCAGTCGTGTCAGACTCTTCGTGAAACCATGGACTGTAACCCACCAGGCTCTTCTGTCCATGGGATTTTCCAGGCAAGACAGCTGGAGTGGGTTGCCATTTCCTTCTCCATGCGATCTTCCCAACCCAGGGACCCAACCTGAGTTTCCTGCATCTCCCGCATTGGGAGGCAGATTCTTTATCACTGAACCACTTGGGAAGTCCTGAGCTGAGACAAAGTCAACCTGTAGGTTGCAGGTGACCACAAACAACAGCTTGTTTTCTCTCACTAGTTGAATAACAACTGCCAGGTCTTCAAATTGAACAGTTCTAGTTACTTATTTACTCATTATTTTGTAAGTCTATTTATCAAAAACTGGTTCAATTCTTTAGAACTTATGACTCAGAAAATCATGTGTGCACCCCTCATGACAGGGCACTCATGTGTTTCCAGATGGATAAATGGTGCTTTGTGATCTGCTTTATTAGATCAACTAATGGAGAGATTTCTCCTCATTCTGGTTTTGTAGATTACATGACTATATTCTCTGAGGCCAGAATGGTCAAACCAAATATTGGAATAGCCATCATACATGAATTACTAGCTAGTTGCAGAGTCTTCTGGTAGACTCTATAACTCTATGATAAGATTTTAAATCACTCTAAGAGACTATAATAACATCAGAATCAATAACTTCTAACCTGTTGGGCCACTATGATCCTGATTCATTTTGGGCATCAGTGAATACTTCAATATTAATGCATTCTTTGATATTCAAAGGAAAATAAAAATAAGCTCAGTATTAAACATTATTTTATGTCTCTTGATTTTTATGGGTGATTTTTATTTTTTATTGTTAAGGAAGATCATAACATGAAGCCGTATGTGAAACCCTGGAGCTGGTATATTAAGCTAATAACATACATATTATGGGGTTTCCCTGATGACTCAGTGATAAAGAATCCACCTGCCAAGCTGAAGACACAGGTTAGTTCCCTGGGTTGGGAAGATCCCCTGGAGAAGCAAACAGCAACCCATTCCAGTATACTTGCCTGGGAAATCCTATGGACAAAGGAGTTCATGAGGTTGCAGAGTCAGATAGGACTTGGTGACTAGATAACAACAATGCAGATTATGCAGTTTGACCCACTAAGTAAGACGGCACAAGCCAGAAGCAGGAGTAACGGTTGAGGTGGGGTGGGGGGGAATGCAGCATGTAACTCCTTGAGCATTAGGAGTGCCCACTTTGGGGAAGAGAAAATCCTTGGGCCTGTTTTGATTGAAACGTGCAATTTCAATATTCACACAATGGAAGTAAAGTCACAATGCATCACTTTCCAGAAGGGGATGTGTGATGAACCTGGGAAAGGCAGTACTCTGTCTGAGATCATCAGCCAGCAGGAAACAGAGATTACTTATAAGGTGGCTGGGGTCGAGGTTACTAATATTTGGGGGATTCAGCACTGAGTGGTCACTTTATGTGGTGCCCCAGAAAAAGCAAACTAGGAAACTGTAGCAGAATCCTAAACTCAGATCTTTATCTAAATGTCCACACTCTGGGTGTGAGCAGAGTTGTCATACTGTAACATACCTAAGCAGCAACTCAAAAAATGGTTTTCTTCTTGGAGAAGCATTGTATGGCAGCAATCCTAGATAAATCTGGCAATTTGTGATTCACCCTTAATTGTTCACCTCTCTATCTCCATGTTGCCACTAGCTATCTGTTTTACTCATGGCAGTGCACACAGGTCAATCCCAGTCTCCCAGTTTATCTCACCCCTCTCCACCCGTCTCTACTTGTCCAGTCTCTACATCTGTGTCTCTATTCCTTCCCTGCAATTAGGTTCATCTGTACCATTTTTCTATATCCCACAAATATGTGCTAATATACAATATTTGCTTTTCTTTATTCCAGGAGGAATGACCTGTAGGCTCATTCCATGTGTCCTGATGAAAGCGATATTACTGTTATATTTCTAGTCCTACAATATATTTGGTGGGTACTATTGGAAATGGGCCCAAACACAGTTAGGGATGTTGCATATAAATCAATAGAGTTGCTTTATTTACTTATTTTTTATTTTTTTTGCTAATCATATTCATGGTTATTAACAGCTAATTGGTGTAATATCTATTGATAAAATATTCCATAACAAACTACATGTAATTTTTTATGATTTCCCTAAGATTCAGCCACATCCCAGCTTATTAACAAAAAATTTATGAAATCTACCTATAAAAATGAGAAAAGTGATTGTTCCCAATATATCTCACAAAGATGATACAAGAATTAATAATTTAATGATTGTGTCAGCTAACTCTGAGGAGGATATAATATGGGATTTTCTTCTCTTTAGATCTTTAACTTGAAAATCAAAATGTCATACCAATGTCCTTACCAATGAAGGTAATCATTAATGTATCTCTACCTTCCTTGTTTTCTATTTCTTGTGAACTCTCAAATCCCAGTTCTTGCAATTCAGGAAAGGGGCTCTGGCATTTTCACATCCTGACAAATTGAAATGAACACTTAAGAGTTTCTGTTCAGTTCAGTTCAGAGGACCTAAGTTCAAATGTTTCATTAACATGAATAATACTTTGTTAAGTTATATTTAGAGTTTAGTTTATATATATGCATCAGTCTGGTTTTATCTGCAGAGACGATTTTAAAATTATTTGAAGTGTTCAATAAGTATAGTTTCTCTGGAAGAATATAATGTACATAAGTGGATATATTGCTATCTGGACAATGTGAAGGAAAAACAACACTTCTTGTGACTGCATGTATGAATCTTCAAATGCAGAGGAGGTGCAAACAGCAGTAAATGCTGCCAGAGAGGACCCAAGGAGATAGCAAGCAAACCTGTAGGATGAAAAACTTGAATGTACATTTCCCTAGCATATTGGTAGATACGTGGCTCAGTGATTTACAGCTATATAATGTATGTAAAGAAAATAAACAAGATTTTTATGTCAAAGCACATCTTGAAGTCATACTCCCTGATCACTGTCCTACTATATGTTTTACTGAGCATATACATACAACTTCTGACAGTGGGAGGGGGTCTAACATATTAAAAATGAGTATAATCATGACAGAACACATGAGACGTGATTCATTTCTGAATATTCCATTACCTACTCTGGCAGCCTTATAGCTCTGTTGGGAAATGAAGTATAACATCAGGTTACTAAGCAACCCTGCAACTTTCTTAAAAGTCTGTCTTGGAACTCACTTGTTTATCCTAATTGACTCTATCTATGTCATCTTGAACATAAATGGGACATCATGTTTAGAAATGTGCTGGATCTCTATTTTCAGCTAACATGTCTTGCTACCTCTGCATATCTAAATCAAGGACTAGCAACATAAATGTCATATTCAAAGCAAATTTTTGTCTTTCTCTTGAGTTGCATTGAAAAAATATACATATGTTGGATTAAGTTAGTGTCTGAAGTAATCTACAAACTGTCAGAAAACAACATGAAAGAATGAAGAATGACTCTTTTTTTTTTTTTTACTTTTATACAGAATGAAGTTTTAATTAGCCAGTCAGACTTATCCCCAGTTTATCCCTACAATATAATACATCAGAATTAATAGCAAGTCTGTCTCACAGCATGGCAGCCATGTTGCCATTTCCTCAGTCACTAAAACTTTGAGCAAGATAGTATCTCATCCAATCCTGAAATATTAGTGATAAATGCATGAATATGTCACACTTTTGAGGGACAAAATTGTCTTTTGTTATCTTTGATTTCTCTTTGCTTTATATCAGAGGTGAAGATAATAAAATCATAAGCATTTTATAATTCTGTGTATTTTCTCATGAAACCATTTACTCTCCTCTCAATTTTGGAGTAATTAACACTTTAATGACTAATTCTGCTACATGAAGTATTTTATATTTTGATGAGGGTCAAAGATGTAGTCAAAATTGACAGGGTTTTTTTTTTTTTTTTAATTCTGAATATTTCTGCTGAGTGTCAACTTTGGAATTGCTGGGTTATTTTCTGTTTACTTAAAATATGACCAGTACAGAATCCCTTATAAGAGTCACTTCACAAGTAGCCACTTTAAAATAATTGCTGATATAAAAAGCATATTTATTTGCAGCCAATTAAGCCGACTGTGCTCTTTTTCCCATGGGGGCCCAGTGTGCAATGGCTGCAAATAGCAGCATCCTAGATAGTGTATGCAGCCTGTTGCCTGTACAGGTTGCCCTACGGTATCTTAAAGACAACTCTTTCTAGTGGGCATTTTTGACTGGTCTGCTGTCCCCAATCTAGGCTCCAGACAGGTATGTGCCATGTCTTTGGAAAGCCCCAGGGCACAGTGGCCAGGATCCACATTGACTAAATCTTAATGTCCATCCACACCAAGCTGCAGAACAAGAGGCATATGATTGAGGCCTTCCAGCAGGGACAAGTTCAAGTTCCCTAGCAGTCAGAAGATGCACATCTCTAAGAAGTAGGAATTTGCTGAGTTTAATGAGGATGAATTTGAAAACATGGTGCGAAAATCTGCTCATCCGAGATGGCTTTGGGGTCACGTACATCCCTAATTGTGGTCCCCTGGACAAATGGTAGGCCCTGCACTCATGAGATCATCAGCGCCAGCCCCTCTTTAACTATGCTCACCAATAAATCCTACTTATTAAAAAAAAAAAAAAAACATGTTTAACTATTCAATTAATTGGAAGAATCATAGTAATAATATATAATGTATATAGTAATATACAAATGCCATTTTAAACTAAAAATATCTTTAGAAGTGAATTTTATTTATTGGGTCAGAATACTGCGGTGATTATCAGTATTGAATGGCTTAAATACTCACATAGAGATGTGTGTGAAAATTATCCATGGAATTACAGAAAGGGTAAACACAAGCAGACTCTTGCCCACAGTAGTCCTGACATAGTCAATGTGCAATAAATGAAGTTTCAACTCTTTATAAGAAATGTTATACGAACATTGTAACATAACACAGATTAGGACATGGTTATTTTATTACAGGAAAACTCATACAACCATGGATGTGGCAAAAAATATGATAGTTAATAAAGTAAGATTGAGAAGGCAATAGCACCCCACTCCAGTACTCTTGCCTGGAAAATCCCATGGACAGAGGAGCCTGGTGGGCTGCAGTCCATAGGGTCACTGAGGGTCTGACACGACTGAGCAACTTCACTTTCACTTTTCACTTTCATGCTTTGGAGAAGGAAATGGCAACCCACTCCAGTGTTCTTGCCTGAAGAATCCCAGGGATGGGGGAGCCTGGTGGGCTGCCGTCTCTGGGGTCGCATAGAGTTGGACACGACTGAAGTGACTTAGCAGCAGCAGCAACAATAAAGTAAGATATGGAAAATTATGTAAGTTAACAAAAATAATATACTGGGCTGATAAATGGTTTTAAAACCAGCCTAATCATTGTTGGACCTATTCTATTTTGCTCCTAGTTAGGGAGAACTGAGCAAAAAACATCCCTTCTGACTCCTGATATTTTGAAAGGAAGCTGATGAAAATTAAAGTAAAAAAAAAAAAAAATCACTACAAAATCTATAAACGAAGATAAAATGACTACTTCTTAACACTTCACCAACAAACCATATCCATTAGCAGATCTTTCAGTGTTTGCTTTAAGCAAAGAAAAGAAAACAAAATTCCCAAGTCAAAACTGCTTTTTATAATCTGAACTAAGACTCCACCTCTCAAATGTGATCTCTACCAAAACATTCGGCAGCCTATGGTTTTTAGTGGCTTCAAACAATATAAATCAATAAAAGAGTCCCATCCAACAATCAAATTGTAGCCATAGATTGATGTAGCCTGAAGTGAATTCTGATTCAATGCTGGTACACTGAAGAAAATTTTCTATTCACTATGAAAGCAGAAAATCCTTGGATTTCCCAAATGTCTTCTCAGTCTTGAAATTATCTTTCTTCAGTATACATTTCCTAGGGAATACAGTTCAAAATTTTGTTACAAGAAAACTTAGCCTAAACTGAAGACAGAGGACATAAATTAAAATATAAATCTGCTGCATGCTAAGTTGCTTCAATAGTGTCTGACTCTTTGTGACCCTGTGGGCTATAGCCCACCAGGCTCCTTTGTCCATGGGATTCTCCAGGTAAGAATACTTTTTGAGTTGCTGTGCCCTCATCCAGGAGATCTTCCAAACCCAGGGTACAAATTTGTGTCTCTTATGTCTCTTGCATTGGTGGGCAGGTTCTGGGAAGACCCATAATCTGCTAGCTTAGGAATTAAAGTTAAGGGTCAATAAAAATTGCATTTCAGTGGAATTGTTTACAGATTGTTTCATTTTGACCACTCAGATATTTGATAATAAAGGCTGCTCATTTTTATTTCCTTATTATATATGTCAGTTCAGTTCAGTTCAGGCACTCAGTCATGTCCAACTCTTTGCAGCCCCATGAACCGCAGCACGCCAGGCCTCCCTGACCATCACCAGCTCTGGGAGTTCACCCAAACTCATGTGCATTGAGTCGGTGATGCCATCCAGCCATCTCATCCTCTGTTGTCCCCTTCTCCTCCTGCTCCCAATCCCTCCCACATCAGGGTCTTTTCCAATGAGTCAACTCTTCTCTTGAGGTGGCCAAAATATTGGAGTTTCATCTTCAACATCAGTCCTTCCAATGAACATCCAGGACTGTTCTCCTTTAGGATGGACTGGTTGGGTCTCCTTGCAGTCCAAGGGACTCTCAAGAGTCTTCTCCAACACCACAGTTCAAAAGCATCAATTCTTCGGTGCTCAGCTGTCTTCACAGTCCAACTCTCATATCCATACATGACCACTGGAAAAACCATAGCCTTGACTAGATGGACCTTTGTTAGCAAAGTAATGTCTCTGCTTTTGAATATGCTATCTAGGTTGGTCATAATTTTCCTATAGTTTATTACCAAATATTTAGAAAATGCAAATATCCAGAAAGGACAATGAATGGAAAAAATCAAGTAGCTCCCATTCAGGTTACCAATAACGATTTTTTAGTGCAAATAAATCTTTTCTTATGCATGTTTACATGTATACATTTCTAGAAAAATGAGACTGCATACAATATTCTCTTTGTTAGATCAACTTTTAACTTAATAATGAATGAAATACAATTTTCTAAACCATTAAGTATTTTTGAGGCATCACATTAAATGACTATATTATATAGATTTTAGCCTATTAAATCACTCTCATTTCCTTGGAAATTCAGTAGCTTCAACTTTTGATTCATTAAGCAAAAAAGATTGTGCTGCCATTTATTTATTATATATATTGAGTTTAAAAAATATTCCAGTTTTAAAGCTATCTTTATTTTTTTCTACACTATAAGAACCTGAACCTCATTGAAATAAAAATATTCCTGTGACACAGAGAAATAAGACACAAAAGCATTTTAGAGATGAATCTACACTCCAGTTTCAGAAAGTACATGAATAAGCAATTTGTGTCAACTTGTCCAAATAGCTAAGAGTGAAAGCAATTCTCTCTAAATTTCTCACATTGGAAAGGAAAAATAGGAAGTTTAGGAAGGAAAAGCAGATAACATTGTTATTAATTTACAAGATACATAGCTCAATACAGCTGTTTTTATTTAGCATTAGTTGATTGATAATTTTGAATGAGACAATAAAGATAGCAGAGAAATCAGTTCAGTCACTCAGTTGTGTCTGACTCTTTGTGACCCTATGAATCGCAGCACACCAGGCCTCCCTGTCCAGCACCAACTCCCGGAGTTCACTCAGACTCATGTCCAGCGAGTCCGTGATGCCATCCAGCCATCTCATCCTCTGTTGTCCCCTTCTCCTCCTGCCCCCAATCCCTCCCAGCATCAGAGTCTTTTCCAATAAGTCAACTCTTCACATGAGGTGGCCAAAGTATTGGAGTTTCAGCTTTAGCATCTTTCCTTCCAAAGAAATCCCAGGGCTGATCTCCTTCAGAATGGACTGGTTGGATCTCCTTGCAGTCCAAGGGACTCTCCAGAGTCCTCTCCAACACCACAGTTCAAAAGCATCAATTCTTCGGTGCTCAGCATTCTTCACAGTCCAACTCTCACATCCATACATGACCACAGGAAAAACTATAGTCTTGACTAGACGGACCTTAGTCAGCAAAGTAATGTCTCTGCTTTTCAATATGCTATCTAGGTTGGTCATAACTTTACTTCCAAGGAGTAAGCATCTTTTAATTTCATGGCTGCAATCACCATCTGCAGTGATTTTGGAGCCCAAAAAATAAAGTCTGACACTGTTTCCACTGTTTCCCCATCTATTTTCCATGAAGTGATGGGACCAGATGTCATGATCTTAGTTTTCTGAATGTTGAACTTTAGGCCAAATTTTTTACTCTCCACTTTCACTTTCATCAAGAGGCTTTTTAGCTCCTCTTCACTTTCTGCCATAAGGGTGGTGTCATCTGCATATCTGAGGTTATTGGTATTTCTCCCGACAATCTTGATTCCAGCTTCTGTTTCTTCCAGTCCAGCGTTTCTCATAATGTACTCCATATAAGTTAAATAAGCAGGGTGACAATATGCAGCCTTGACATACTCCTTTTCCTATTTGGAACCAGTCTGTTGTTCCATGTCCATTTCTAACTGTTGCTTCCTGATCTGCATACAGATTTCTCAAGAGGCAGGTCAGGTGGTCTGGTATTCCCATCTCTTTCAGAATTTTCCAGTTTATTGTGATCCACACACTCAAAGGCTTTGGCATAGTCAATAAAGCAGAAATAGATATTTTTCTGGAACTCTCTTGCTTTTTCCGTGATCCAGCAGATGTTGAAATTTGCTCTCTGGTTCCTCTGCCTTTTTTAAAACCAGCTTGAACATCTGGAAGTTCATGGTTTATTTACTACTGAAGCCTGACTTGGAGAATTTTGGGCATTACTTTACAGCGTGTGAGATGAGTGCAATTATGCGATAGTTTGAGCATTCTTTGGCATTGCCTTTCTTTGGGATTGGAATGAAAACTGACCATTTTCAGTCCTGTGGCCATGGCTGAGTTTTCCAAATTTGCTGGTATATTGAGTGCAGCACTTTCACAGCATCATCTTTCAGGATTTGAAATAGCTCAACTGGAATTCCATCACCTCCACTAGCTTTGTTCCTAGTGATACTTTCTAAGGCCCACTTAACTTCCCATTCCACGATGTCTGGCTCTAGATGAGTGATCACACCATCGTGATTATCTGGGTCATGAAGATCTCTTTTTTATAGTTCTTCTGTGTATTCTTGCCATCTCTTCTTAATATCTTCTGCTTCTGTTGGGTCCCTACCATTTCTGTCCTTTATCAAGCCCATCTTTGCATGAAATGTTCCCTTGGTATCTCTAATTTTCTTAAAGAGATCTCTAGTCTTTCCCATTCTGTTATTTTCCTCTATTTCTTTGTATTGATCACTGAAGAAGGCTTTCTTATCTCTTCTTGCTATTCTTTGGAACTCAGCATTCAGATGCTTATATCTTTCCTTTTCTCCTGTGTTTTTCACCTCTCTTCTTTTCACAGCTATGTCCCCAGACAGCCATTTTGCTTTTTTGCATTTCCTTCAATGATCACATAGTATTTGGAAAAGCGAAATGAGGTAAATATAAAACTAAAAAATGGATGATATGATACAAATGCAACGACACAGTAAGTCAAGGGAGAAAGTTATTGAATATTTGTGTGTGTGTGTGTGTGTGTGTGTGTGTGTGCACACTCAGTCACCCGTCATCCCTGATTTTTTGCAACCTCATGGACTATAGCCCACCAGGCTCCTCTGTCCATGGCATTTTCCAGGCATGAATACTAGAGTGGTTTGCCCTTCACTTCTTCAGGGGATCTTCCCAACCCAGGGATCTAACCCATGTCTCCTGTATTGGCTGGTAGATTCCTTACTAATTAGCCACCTGGGAAGCCCATTAGAGTAGCAGAAAGTAATTCAGAAACAAAATAAATAATAGGTTTTCCCCGGGTATATGCCCAGTAGTGGATTGATGGGTCAACTGTAGTTCTATTTCTAATTTTTAAAAGAATCTCCATACTGTTCTCCATTGTATCAGTTTGTATTCCTACTAACAGTGCAAGAGGGTTCCTTTTACTCCACATCCTCTCTAGTGTTTATTATTTGCATTTTTTTTTAATAATGGCCATTTTGACTGGAGTTAGATGATACCTCATTGTAGTTTTTATTTGATTTGCTTTCCAATGCTGAACATCTTTCCACGTGTTTGTCGGTCATCAACACAATATTGTAAAGCAATTATCTTCTATTAAAAAAGAAAAAAAAAACATAATAGGAACTTGAATCTAAAGAAGTTGATTTCAGATGACACATCCATTTCTGCATAGTTAATTTAGTTTATTGTCTGATTTTTTACTTTGCCCTTGCCATTACAAAATATTCTTCATCAAGGATGCACAAAGTTTCTATAGTATAGAAAAAAAAATGAGTTATAATTGATTTAGCAATGTGCTAAAGATTCCCATAAGCATTGCAACACCCTCACCCTTTAATAATATATTTGAAAAATGTTCACACACAAAATAATCAGGTCCTTCTATAAAGCATCTTCTTCAGTGAAAGTGTGTGAAACAAAGGCAATGCATGAATTGTCACTTATTAAGTAGTTTATAGATAAGGCAAAACAAAATCTGGAAACTACAATGATAGGCACCTAAAGTAGCACATCGGTTGTTTCCCTATAGATGAAAATGGTGTAAATTGTAAAACAGAAGAGAGGTATTGAATGTATGAGGGCATCATTGTAGAAGCAGTTGTTAATGTTCTCAGTTGATAATAATGTTTCATTACTAATTTGTGTAAAATTATATTCTCTGGATTATAATATCATTTAATACTACCTAATTGAAGCCCAGGGCCATTTGCCACAATGTGTCTAAATATGGCAGTGACACAATGTGTTTAATCATCAATTGTACAGTGACTAATGGTTGGTACTTCTTGTCATGCATTAATATTAATATTGAGGTTAACAAGCTGAGCACAAAACAATTGATGCTTTTGAACTGTGGTGCTGAAGAAAACTCTTGTGAGTCCCCTGGATAAGAGATCAAACCAGTCAGTCTGAAAGGAAATAAATCAGTCCTGAATATTCTATGGAAGGACTGATGTTAAAGCTGAAGCTCCAATACTTTGGCCACCTCATGTGAAGAGTTAACTCATCAGAAAAGACCTTTATGCTGGAGAAGATTAAAGGCAGGAGGAGAAGGGGTAATGGAAGATGAGATTTTTGGATGCTATCACTGACTTGATGGACATGAGTTTGAACAAGCTCCAGGAGTTGGTGATGGAGAGGGAAGCCTGGTATGCTACAGTCCTGGGTTGCAAAGAGTCAGACATGACTGAGCAACTGAACTGAAGTGAACAGAACTTAATTTTTCACTTTACTGGTGAACTACATTCACAATAGCTCTTTTAGTAAGCAATAATTGCATATAAGGATCAATAATCTTCTTCAGGCATAATATGAAGAAAACATTAGAAGCTCTGAAGTTCCTAACATTCTTTCTAGAATAACCTCTGGAAAACTAGAAAGTGTCCTTAATTCCCAAGAGATGGTAACTGATAGGGATCTTATAAAATCATCAGGTAGCACACCATTTGTAATGAAGTCAACTCTACACCTATATCTACTTCAAAGATTCTTAAGTAATAACAGATGGCTGAGCTTGCGGCCTGCCTTGTGGGAAATCCGTGCATGAAAGAACAAATTTCTTCATCCTCACAATAATGCCAAAAGTTATGTCAATTTAGAATGAAAAACTTGAAAGTTATAGAAAATATAATGAAGAGAACCATTGAACCATTGCCTGGTATATATGCATGCATATATGTATTTTCATATGTAACTACAGAGAATATTTCCAATATTGGCTCAACAGTTCAATAGTGTCATTAACAATCCATGTTCTTCTGTCTTTGTGTTCTGTCACTCATGGCAAGTTGACCTTTCTCCTCATGATTAGAAGATAGCTACTGCACTTTGGTGAGTTATAAGGGACAGAAAATTGAAGAGCTTTCCCTTTTTGATATATTGATGTGTGCGTGTGTGTGTGTGTGTGTGTGTGTGTGTGTGTGTGTGTGTATGTAAACAATGAATGTCTTATTCAGAACACCTTCCTGTATATTGTACTGATCAAAACTTGGTCACGGATCCAAAGAAAATAAATCAACATGATTAGGAGTGATCATTCATGAAAAAACTCTGTGTCTTTTGTAAGAGCCATCCCCTTCCTTCAATCAAGGCCTCCTTCTACCCCTTCCCCTTACCTAGAACATTGTATGAAGTAGGCAATTATTTGTAACACAGAAGAAGCAATAAATTGTTTCTCATTGTAGAGTTACACAGTCTAATCTTCCTTTTTAATAATTACTCTAGCTACCCTGTGGAAATGATCTGTCAAGGGTCTAGATCAAAGAGGACAGCAGTTTAGAAAACTCTAAGTACCTCTGGGAAGAGAAAGAAATGACAAGGCTCTGTGGATTACAGTCACAATGGCGCAATGTATGAAGGAGACTATTTCTGACCATGCTGATATACCATAATCAATCTTAAGGTCATCAACCTGGAGAGAATCTGTTGTGTTCTCAAAGATGCACTCTAGCATGCCTTGCTCCCAACGTGTGAATACCACAGTTTAACTTCACTGAGATTTTTGTAATCTTCCTAACTTCAATTCCTATGGTGTGAACTATTAAGACCATTTCTGAGCCAACCACTGAAGTGTTTTGAACAGTGTGCTCTCTCAAAACCACACTTCACTTTGAAGAATTTGCCCTCCATGTCTCTGTAATCAGTGCACGGGTATAAATTTCATGCCGGGAACAGACGTTCTATGAATGAAAATCTTTGCAGCATTATTTAGCTGCTATTTTTTTCTGTTCTCCTGGCACCATTGAAAAATCCTCTTTGCCAAAACAGTATAAACGGCCTTCAAATCAGAAACTTCTCTTTCACTTCTCAGATGAAAGGCAGATGTTATCACATCAAAGGGCTTCTGCTTAAACTAAACCTTTATCTCTGTAACATTTGCTGTGTTTCAGAGACAACATCTGGAGGGCACTTTATAAGAAAAGTTTACAATACTTTTACAAAACTTGGAAAACCCCTAGATTTTTCTTATCTTTTCTTCTTTCACCTTGATATCTGCCAAAGGCTACTCTGCCTAATTCTTTATCTGTACTGCATCACACCCAACCCTCAGTTTTAGCTGCTAATCTGGATCTGATTATATTGTTAAATTATAAAATCCATGGTCAGCAAGGGTGAGAAGAGTGTTTCTTTCTCATCATTTTGCTTATTTCTATTTTTGTGGATAAGGCCTAGTCTGGGAACTTTGCATTAAAACAGACAAACAAAAACTTCTCTACCTGATAGAATTTACCTCATTTGTCTTATTCATCGTCCCAGATACTTAGGCTCTGCTGCCAAACTACAGTCAGGTGACAAGATGCTTGTTGACAGACTTACCTGCTTCACATTATCAATCTATTTGCATGAATCTTTAAAGACTCCTCTGTGTTTTGATTTGTGATTTTCAATTAGCACTCCTCTCTGAAAACATATTTTTAAACAGTGGGCCTTATAATGTCAATATGTTTTATCCTTGCAAGATATTGTTCTTTTTGAACTAAACTATTTCCTTGCTTTTCATGCGGATGTGACTTTAAAATGCTTGTCCGTCTCTAGATTTTCTTTTAAATCTAAGATATTCAGTCCATGTCTTAAGAAGCCACAGTAAATATATTTTCTTAGCCCCAAATCAGAACTCATTCTGACAGTTGCTGTGAATGATTGTCAGACTGTCCTAGAAAGTCTAACATAAATAACCACCACAGTCAATGGGGCCATTCCTTTTTCCACTCAGGATCCAAGTTAGACAAAACTGCTCCACAGTATAAGCCCTCCTTTTGCCAGGAAAATCATTCTAGTTAAGAAATTTTAAAAGCAAACAAAAAACCCACAGTGTTTCTTTTCCTGGCGAGAAGAGCATTTCAAAAATGTTAGAAATATTTCTCTTAGTATTGTATGAAATATTATTGTTGGGTGATATTATTATGGAAAAGTTTAAGACCTCAAAATTTACAAGCTACACATCTTAATTCTATTCAAGGTTCTTTATTGTATGGGGTGAAAGTAGAAATGAAAGCACTCCATGCTTGCTTCAAAGAAATAAACTCACCCAAATCTTTTTGTGTGATAACAAAATGTAGTCATTTTAGCAAACATTGTATTCCACTGCTCAACAAGAGCATGTGAAAGTAGATTTTTATTGTATGTGAATAACAAATGAACTATATTGCCAGAAAATTTATTTTGAGAGGGGATGTTTTTGTTGTTGTTTTATTTCTTTAAGTTCAAGCCCAGGTTTTGAGACCACCAGGCATACTATATAGCTGCAATTTCATAGTAACTCATGGTAGTTGAACACTATGTTTACATATTAAACAGAGTAAAATCATGGTAGTTATACAGAAAGACAAGGCCAACAAAATGATAAAACTGAATGCCTTTGTCATCTAGAATGCATAACAGACAGGGTAGGAATCAGTAACCATCTCAGACAGAGCTGCTTTCCCAGGTTTCTCTTCATTTTTTCTTAGGTTGAGTTTATGAATCATAATCTGAGAAGCAGTCAGAAATCTCAGAATAAATCATTTAGCCATAAGAGAACTCTTTTGAACAACAAATGCTACTCCTTACACTAAGGTTTGTACTGGTTCCAAATAGGAAAAGGAGTACGTCAAGGCTGTATATTGTCACCCTCCTTCTATGCAGAGTACATCATGAGTACATCATGAGAAACCCTGGATTGGAAGAAACACAAGCTGGAATCAAGATTGCTGGGAGAAATACCAATAACCTCAGATATGCAGATGACACCACCCTTAATGGCAGAAAGTGAAGAGGAACTAAAAAGCCTCTTGATGAAAGTGAAAGAGGAGAGTGAAAAAATTGGCTTAAAGCTCAACATTCAGAAAACGAAGATCATGGCATCCGGTCCCATCATTTCATGGGAAATAGATAGAGAAACAGTAGAAACTGTGTCAGACTTTATTTTTTTGGGCTCCAAAATCACTGCAGATGGTGACTGCAGCCATGAAATTAACAGATGCTTACTCCTTTGAAGAAAAGTTATGACCAACCTAGATAGCATATTGAAAAGCAGAGACATTACCTTGCCGACTAAGGTCCATCTAGTCAAGGCTATGGTTTTTCCAGTAGTCATGTATGGATGTGAGATTTGGACTGTGAAGAAGGCTGAACGCCAAAGAATTGATGCTTTTGAACTGTGGTGTTGGAGATCCCTTGGACTGCAAGGAGATCCAACCAATCCATTCTGAAGGAAATCAACCCTGGGATTTCTTTGAAAGGAAAGATGCTAAAGCTGAAACTCCAATACTTTGGCCACCTCATGCGAAGAGTTGACTCATTGGCAAAGACTCTGATGCTGGGAGGGATTGGGGGCAGGAGGAGAAGGGGACGACAGAGGATTGAGATGGCTGGATGGCATCACTGACTCTATGAACGTGAGTCTGAGTGAACTCCGGGAGTTGGTGATGGACAGGGAGGCCTGGTGTGCTGTCATTCATAGGGTCGCAAAGAGTCGGACACGACTGAGTGACTGAACTGAACTGAAGGAGAAAAAAGCAAGGAAAATAAGAGAAATGAATGAGGAAGAACGTTTTGCACTCCGAAGTAACTTTAAGAATTTTTATATGGGCTTCCCTGGTGGCTCAGTGGTAAAGAATCCTCCTGCCAGTGCAGGAGTCAGGGGTTAGATCCTTGATATTGGAGGATCCTACATGTCATGGAACAACTAAACTTCTGTGTCACAACTGTTGAGCCTGTGTTCTAAACCCTCGGGGCCACTTACATGCTGCAGCTACTGAAATCTGCACATTCTAAAGCCTGTGAGACACATTCACAACAAGAGAAGCCACCACAATGAAAAGCCCACACACTGCAAGTATAGAGTAGCCCCCAATCGCTGCAACTAGAGAAAAGCCTGGGTAGCAACTAGGACCCAACACAGACAAAAATATAAATAGATAATAAAAAAAAAAAAATTAATGCCAGCTCAGAAAATGCCATATTTATTATGGACTTGTACCCCCTAGAATTCATGCACTGAAGTCAAACTCCTAGTATCTTAGAGTGTGTCTCAATCTGGAGATTTGGAGATAAGTTATTTGAAGAGGTGATAAAGATCAGGTCATGGGGTAAAGCCTTAATCCTACAGGAATGATGTCCTTATGAGAATGTTTATAGTAACCTATTCAGAATTGCCAAAGTTAGAAACAAAGAGGATATCCTTCAGCAAGTGAATGGTTAAGCAAGAGGCACTACTTTCATATAATGAAATTCTATTGTGCTACCAAAAGAAATGAGCTAAAAAGCAATGCAAAACAAAACTATACAGACAGCAGAGAAATCAGTGGTTTCTGGGGATTTGTGAGAGAGTGGCTTGAAAAAGCAAATAAGAGAGGACTTTTAAGTAAGATTTTCTTTATAATGCAGTAATGGTGGATACGTGACACTACATATTTGTTAAAATTTCTAGAATTTAATGCACAAAGACTGATAAAGCATATGCAAATTAAAAATAAGAGCTTGTAGAATTCCAGGATAGAAGGCAGATTGTAACAAACAAAACTAGCTTTGTTATGGATGTGTGAAACCATCCCTCTGTAAAGAATGCAGGAAAAAATGCTGACCTAAGGACAATCAGAAAGAAGTGGAGTCTCTAAGGACAAGGGAATTGGACTTAACCACTGCAATTGTTGATAAGGTTATTTCCCATGAGAGTACAGATTAGTAGTTCTAATACTATATTAGGTTATTATTAGAATTGAACAACTAAGTAAGTGGATCTCAAATGCTTGAGTGTGTGGAAACAAGTTTCTTGTGTTGAAGTTGAAGGTTAGTGATAAGCAAGGAAGAAGGCTATCATGAATCATGTGATAACAGGTTAGAGTAAGAGACATCAGTATAAGCTCATGTTTGTCTTAACACAGATACATATGGTTATGTATAGAAATATTTATAGAACTATATGTAAACTGATTATCAGCTAAATGAGACTAGTATCAGTGACATCCCAATAGCAATAAACTCCCCCAATACCCAGATTGTGGATCATATCCCATTCACCAATAAAAGAAACTGGGAATCTTTAGAGACGTGACCAAATTTGGTATTGAGACAGAGACTAAATAAAGTGAGCCTGGAACCTCTAGCAGCCCTAAAATAAGAAAGTGACTAAAAAAAGTAAATCCCACAATGGTGTGCATATAATAAAGTGACACAGTAGCTAACTAAAATAATTCTCACAGGCCATAGCTGGAACAATTTGAGCAACTTGATTAAGAAAAGACTATTTCCCAAAAGTATGTGTGGGACTATTGCCCAACATATAAAATAAATGTCCATGAATCCATAGCTATATAAGTAAATAAATACACAGCTATGTAAGGAAATGAATGAATAGATGATAGATAAAGAGAAAAAAGTTAACTCTCTTGTGCATAAAAATATTAAATACTGTATGTAGATACACTTCCATAAAGGAAGTGGGCATAAGTCTCCACGCCTTAGGTATGATCTGTACACAAAGACTTTCAAAGAGTACAGGTTGGAAAGGGGGAAATGGCAATTCTCAGTGGAGAATGATAAATACTACTTCCATCAGATGATGAAGGTAAACATCAAGAGAGATTAGTCCTGTTAATAGTATATACCAGTGATATGTGACGGGAATGCCATTTTACCTTTGTGAAGTCCCCCTCCAAAAGATGTTAGTAGAGACTAATCTTGAGAAAAACTCCAGACAAGCCCTAATTGAGGGACATTTTACAAAAAACATAGCTGATATTATTCCTCAAAACTGTCAAAGTAACCAAAAACAAGGAATGTCTCAGGAATGGACCCAGCCAAGAGTAAAGGTAGATTAAGTAGCCAAGATGAGTAAACGTAATGTGGTCTCCTAGATGGAATCCTACAATAGAAGTATACATAAGGAAAATTAAGGAATATAAAATATGAACTTTGGTTGGCCATAATGTATAAGTACTGATACATTTACTTTGGCAAATATAATACACTAAAGTAGGATGTGAATAATAGGGAAACTGGTTGTAGGGTGTATGGTAACTCTGCATGTACCATCTTCACAATTATTCTACAAATCTAAAATCATTCTAAAACAAAATTGTTATTAAAACTTACAATATCATACCATTATAATAGCTTTAAAAATACATTAAAAATAACTTAGAGGTTATTCTAACAAAAGATGTGAAAGATTTGTATATGAATATCTACAAGACATTATTGAGTGAATTTTGAGACCTAAAAAAAAGGAGATAAACTGTATTCATGAGTCAGAGGACTCAATATTATTGGGACATCAGTTATTTACAAAATGATTCAGAGACACAGCAAACTTCCAGTCAAAATTCCAACTGATTTTCTTTGTAGAAATTTGTGAACTAATTCTAATATTAATCTGGAAAATCCCAACTGGCTTAAACAACTTTGAGAAAGAACAATATTTGAGGACTAATACTACTTCATTTCAAGACTTTTTAGGAAACTACAGGAATCAAGATAAACAAATATATCAACAGGAAAAATAGGGAATTGAAAAATATGGACAAGCTATGGACATAGCTACGGACATAGCTTGTCCACAGCTATGGACAAGCTATTTTCTACAAAGGAATACAGACAAGTTAGAGGAGAAAGAAAAACGTTTCAAATAAATGCTGCATATTCCCTCCTATGTCAAGCGACCTAAGTAAAGCAATCTTAGATTGGTCTAAACAAAACAAACAGTTGGTTTAAATGAGAGACTAAGCTCCATAGTTAACATAAGCATATAAACATGAACCCTCAATAATCTATCACCATATTTAACTACAAAAATGATTCTTAAGAAAATTAAGTAGATCATTGTGATTGATTTTATGTATAAAAAATATTTCCACTGTTTATAGCCTTCAGAGCAATAGCATGATGTATATAGTATTATAGCCATCATGTTAGCCAATTAAGAAACTGAGAAGACAGACCATATTACTTTTCTCATTCTTTACACCAACTTTCTGTTTACCACTGAATCACATCAAATGTGTCTTCTAGTATCTCTCATGTGGTTTCTACATCCACTGCTGTGGTTTGGCCTTCAATATCTGTTTCTTAGATCATTATATCAATTTATTCAACTTCTGCTTCCATTTTTACCTACTATCAAACTGTATTATGGACTTTCCAGGTGGCTCAGTGGTAAAGAATTTGCTTGTCTTTGCAGGAGTCACAGGAGATGCAGGTTTGATTCTTGTGTCGGGAAAATCCCTGGAGAAGGAAATGGCAAACCATTCCAGTATTCTTGCATGGGAAATCTCATGGACAGAGGAGACTGGCAGGCTCAGTCCATGGGGTCTCAGAGTTGAACATGATTTAAGGAT
Source organism: Capricornis sumatraensis (assembly GCF_032405125.1). Lineage (NCBI taxonomy): Eukaryota > Metazoa > Chordata > Mammalia > Artiodactyla > Bovidae > Capricornis > Capricornis sumatraensis. Next base: position 51,429,882 of record NC_091075.1, read on the forward strand.
TAAACAACTACAAAAATTTGCAAGACTTCCAGGGTAATCTTTGTCACTAAAATCTGATATCACTTTAATAGTTAACCAAAAACCTAGAAAACTAGTCCTTCTAGAGACCAATAATGATGGGATTATGGCTGCTGAGATTTAGGACTAAAATAGGTAAGACCACTCCTTGGAAACTTTTATTATATGCCATATAACTAGGTCAAATGGCATGCATCCCCTTGAGATCTTCCAGGCTAAATTTGGGACACCTTCATCCACAGCATCTTCAAAGAAGGCAATGGCACCCCACTCCAGTACTCTTGCCTGGAAAATCCCATGGGTGGAGGAGCCTGGTAGGCTGCAGTCCATGGGGTCACGAAGAGTCAGACACGGCTGAGCAACTTCACTTTCACTTTTCACTTTCATGCATTGGAGAAGGAAATGGAAACCCACTCCAGTGTTCTTGCCTGGAGAATCCCAGGGATGGGGGAGCCTGGTGGGGTGCCGTCTATGGGGTCACACAGAGTCGGACACGACTGAAGCGACTTAGCAGCAGTAGCAGCAGCATCCACAGCATCTTACCATCACATCATTGACAAGCCATGCTGTGGTTAGTAACTCAGTCATGTCCAACTCTTTGTGACACCATGACTTGTAGCCCACCAGGCTCCTCTGTCTATGAGGATTCTCCAGGCAACCTACTCTTTAGCATAGAAAACTCTCGATATTCTGCAATAGCCTATATGAGAAACAATCTGAAAAGGCATGGATATATGTAAATGTATAATTGAATCACTTCTTTTGTGTATCTTAAACTATCAACTTTGTAAAATAAGTGTATTTTAATATAAATTTAAAATTAATTTTAAAAAAGCAGAATAAAAAGGAATACAAGAGTGGGTTGCCATGCCCTCCTCCAGGGTACCATCTCAATCGAGGGATTGAACCCAGGTCTCCCACATTGCAGGCTGATTCGTTGCCATATGAACTACCAGAGAAGCCCAAGAACACCGGAGTGGATAGCTTATCCCTTCTTCAGGGGAACTTCCTGCCCCAAGAATTGAACCGGGGTCTCCTGTATTGCAGGTGGATTCTTTGCCACCTGAGATACCAGAGAAGACCATCATATGACTCAATCAGTTCAGTTCAGTTCAGTCACTCAGTCGTGTCCAACTCTTCATGACCCCATGGACTGCAGCACGCTGGGCCTCCCTGTCCATCTAACTCCCAAAATTTACTCAAACTCATGGCCATTGAGTCAGTGATGCCATCCTATCGTCTCATCCTCTGTCGTTGCCTTTTACTCCTGCTTTCAACCTTTCCCAGCATCAGGGTCTTTTTGAATGAGTAGCTCTTCACATCAGGTGGCCAAAGTATTGGAGTTTCAGCTTCAGCATCAGCTCTTCCAATGAATATGCAGGACTGATTTTCTTTAGGATTGACTGGTTAGATCTCCTTGCAGTCCAAGGGACTCACAAGAGTTTTCTCCACTATCACAGTTCTAAATCACCAGTTTTTCAGCACTCAGCTTTCTTCATAATCCAACTCTCACATCCATACATGGCTATTGGAAAAACCATAGATTTGACTAGATGGACCTTTGTTGGCAAAGTAATGTCTCTGCTTTTTAATATGCTATCTAGGTGGGTCATAGCTTCCTTCCAAGGAGTAAGTGTCTTTTAATTTCATGGCTGCAGTCACCATCTGCATTGATTTTGGAACCCCAAAAAATAATGTCACTCTTTCCACTGTTTCTCCATCTATTTCCCATGAACTGATGGGACCAGATGCCATGATCTTAGTTTTCTGAATGTTGAGCTTTAAGCCAACTTTTTCACTCCTCTTTCACTTTCACCAAGAGGCTCTTTAGTTCCTCTTCACTTTCTGTCATAAGGGTGATGTCATCTGCATATCTGAGGTTATTGATATTTCTCTTGGCAATCTTGATTCTAGCTTGTGCTTCATCCAGACTGGCATTTCTCATGATAATACTCTGCATAAAAGTTAATAAGCAGGGTGACAATATACAGTCTTGACCTACTCCATTTCCATTTTGGAACCAGTCTGTACTTTCATGTCTAGTTATAACTGTTGCTTCCTGACCTACGTACAGATTTCTCAATAGGCAGGTCAGGTGGTCTGGTATTCCCATCTCTTTCAGAATTTTCCACAGTTTATTGTGATCCACATAGTCAAAGGCTTTGGCATAGTCAATAAAGCAAAAATAGATGTTTTTCTGGAACTCTCTTGCTTATTCGATGATCCAAAGGATATCAGCAATTTGATCTCTGGTTCCTCTGCCTTTTCTAAAACCAGCTTGAAAATCTGGAAATTCGCAGTTCACATACTGTTGACCTTGGCTTGGAGAATTTCAAGCATTACTTTACTACGTGTAAGATGAGTGCACTTGTTCGGTAGCTTGAGCATTCTTTGGCATTGTGTTTCTTTGGGGTTGGAATGAAAACTGACCTTTTCCAGTCCTGTGACCACTGCCTAGTTTTCCAAATTTGCTGGCATATTGAGTGTAGCACTTTCACTGAATCATCTTTAGGATTTTAAATAGCTCAACTGGAATTCCATCACATCCACTAGATTTGTTCATAGTGATGATTCCTAAAGCCCACTTGACATTGCATTCCAAGATGTCTGGCTCTAGGTGAGTGATCATACCACTGTGATTATCTGGGTCATGAAGATCATTTCTGTATAGTTCTGTGTATTCTTGCCACCTCTTCTTAATATTTCTGCTTCTGTTAGGTCTGTATGATCTCTGTCCTTTATTGAGCCCATCTTTGCATGAAATGTTCTCTTGGTATCTCTAATTTTCTTGAAGAGATCTCTAGTCTTTCCCATTCTATCGTTTTCATGTGACATACTGCAATTTAAATGTTATTTTTAACTGTTGTCAATTATATCATATTAAGTGACTCCAGAAGGGTATTTTTCACTTATAAAATTTTTAGTACAACTTTGCAACTTTTATAAATGCATACTTTTTTCCTCAGCTGTTTGATGCGCATAATCGATACGCTTTGTGTGTTGTTGCTATAACTAATCTTTTACATGTGAAATTTGATCTTATATTCAGGTGGAGAAACTGAGGATATAAATTATGTTGTGTTCTTGGAAAAAGTCTTTTTGGGAATTCAAAAGTAGATATAAGCTGTAAATCTTTATAACATATCAGTGAAGATGATCCATTCATTTACTGTTCTAGCTCATTAATTCTCAAAGACTGGTATTATTCAGAGCATGCCCAGAGTTTTAGGGAAGTTAAATAACTAAATCAGGAATATTTTAGAGAGATTATCAGAGAAAAAACTGGTAAGTCCTCCCCGGAAAGAAAGGTCAGCATGCAAAAATTATATGTTCATAAAACAGTGTTCATGAAGTGCTTTTTAGGAAATGAGTATGATGAGATGGTGTGGTGGTGATAATGTTCCCAATCAGAAAATATCATCAGCCTCAAGGCAAGGGGTATTATTATTTTTTGCTTATTCTTTATTTAGCTATAATTGATACATATATTGTACAAGTTTTAAATGACTTGCTACATTTATGCCAGTTCAGTTCAGCCAGATTCTGAGCAGAATTGTATTTCTCACAGTTTTGGAGACAGGTGATTTGAGTCTAGGGTATCTACATGCATGTTGGGTTCTGGGAGAACCCTCATATGAAGTGTAGACTTTTTGATGTGGCCTCACATGATTGAAGAGGTTCAGTTCAGTTCAGTTTAGTCACTGAGTTGTGTCCGACTCTTTGAGACTCCATGAATTGCAGCACACCAGGCCTCCCTGTCCATCAACACTTGATGTTCACCCAAACTCTCGTCCATCGAGTCGATGATGCCATCCAGCCATCTCATCCTCTGTCGTCCCCTTCTCCTCTTGCCCCCAACCCCCCCCAGTATCCGAGTCTTTTCCAATGAGTCAACTCTTTTCATGAGGTGGCCAAAGTACTGGAGATTCAGTGTTAGCATCAGTCATTCCAAAGAACACCCAGGACTGATCTCTTTTAGAATGGACTGGTTGGATCTCCTTGCAGTCCAAGGGACTCTCAAGAGTCTTCTCCAACACCACAGTTCAAAAGCATTGATTCTTCGGCACTCAGCTTTCTTCACAGTCCAACTTTCATATCCATACATGACTACTGGAAAAACCATAGCTTTGACTAGATGGACCTTTGTTGGCAAAGTAATGTCTTTGCTTTTGAATATGCTCTCTAGTTTGGACATAACTTTCCTTCCAAGGAGTAAGCAACTTTTAATTTCATGGCTGCAATCACCATCTTCAGTGATTTTGGAGCCCCCCAAAATAAAGTCTGACACTGTTTCCACTGTTTCCCCATCTATTTCCCATGAAGTGATGGGACCAGATGCCATGATCTTCATTTTCTGAATATGAGCTTTAAGCCAACTTTTTCCCTCTTCTCTTTTCCTTTTATCAAGAAGTTTTTTAGTTCCTCTTCACTTTCTGTCATAAGGGTGGTGTCATCTGCATATCTGAGGTTATTGATATTTCTTCTGGCAATCTTGATTGCAGCTTGTGTTTCTTCCAGTCCAGCGTTTCTCAAGATGTACTCTGCACATAAGTTAAATAAGCAGGGTGACAATATACAGCCTTGACGTACTCCTTTTCCTATTTGGAACCAGTCTGTTGTTCCATGAACAGTTTTAACTGTTGCTTCCTGACCTGCATATAGGTTTCTCAAGAGGCAGGTTAGGTGGTCTGGTATTCCCATCTGTTTCAGAATTTTCCACAGTTTATTGTGATCCACACAGTTAAAGGCTTTGGCATAGTCAATAAAGCAGAAATAGATGTTTTTCTGGAACTCTCTTGCTTTTTCCATAATCTAGCAGATGTTGGTAATTTGATCTCTTGTTCTCCTGCCTTTTCTAAAACGAGCTTGAAAATCTGGAATGTCATGGTTCATTTATTGCTGATGCTTGGCTTGGAGAATTTTGAGCATTACTTTACTAGTGTGTGAGATTTAATTGTGTGGTAGTTGGAGCATTCTTTGGCATTGCCTTTCTTTGGGATTGGAATGAAAACTGACCTTTTCCAGTCCTGTGGCCAAAGTTTTCCAAATTTGCTGGCATATTGAGTGCAGCACTTTCAGGATTTGAAATAGCTCAACTGGAATTCCATCACCTCCACTAACTTTGTTCATAGTGATGTTTAGTATTAGAGCTATTAAAATGCTTTGGTGGTATAGAAAAGAGAAATATATATCTATCTATTTCCATCAAATTATTCAATTTTTCAAAGTTTTACCAATTCTATAAACTCTGAGGTCCTCACCCCAATATATAGGCCTAAAATTGTTGTTCAGATAACTTATTAAGCATGCTTTTTCTCTAAAGAAAATCATCCTTTTTTTCTAGATACTGAATCACTATGATTAAATAGTTTTTCACAGTAATGAACAACACTATGTTCTGTTAAGAAACTTTCAAACCTAAAAATGAATTTATGAGAAGAAGTACTCATTTGAAATATAGCAATTTTCTCTTTTTGATGTTTAATTGGGAGTTTATCTTTTTCATTTACAATGAGTGGAGTTTCCCTAGAAAGATATTGGTGTCTTTGAAGAAAATGAATGAATCACTAAGACATAGCCTTCCACTAGAAATTTTGTTTAAAGTAGTAAATCAACAATGATTATATATTAATTTTACTGCATTGATAGGAAATATCCTGTAATATTCAGTCTTTTATTTGGCCTGTTTGGTTTCTAATTTCTTACCATTCTCTCCATTTTATGCTTCTGTTTCCATAAAATGCACTTGCATGATGACTGCTTCCTCATGGGGCCATTACCATGTAACTGATTTCTTTTCACCTGCAGTTAAATATAAGTGATGATTTTTTTTCTAAAGTTAATATGTAGGACATGGAAAATTATGACACATTCAATCTTTATTTTCAGCAACATAAAATTTACCATCCATGAATTGTAGCCAAACTACAGCTTTTCAAGTCGTAATTTTACAACTATAAGGAGACTGTAATATTATAAAGCAAAACAATGTTTCAAAAATTCAAATGCAGATTCAATACTTAACGTAGTAATCTTAGTCTATTTTCTGCATATAATTTTAATCTCTTATTCTCAAGGTATTGCTAAAAGTCTATCATATTGTCCACATTTTATTAGCACAAATTTTGATTTGAGTATCTTTAGCATCTAGTACATATATTTCATCCTAATTCTAGAAGCTGCTAATTTCTTGTCTTTAAAAAACCTATTTCTGGAATATCAACATATATTTCTAATGATTTTTAATATTTCTTGATTAAACTGCAAAGGCTATTTTCTTATACGCCATTCACAAACCACTTTTTTCCTACAAAATTTAATTTCTAAATGAGAAATCATTAAAGAAATACATAGAAAAGTAGCATGAGAGCTAATTACTTACCTTCTTACCGAGAAAGAAAGTAGCAAAAATCAAGAACAAAACTTCGTTTCAGTATCCCTCAAAGTTATTCCATGAAAGCAATTTCAGTTCCTTCCTTGGCCATTGAACCAACAGCATGATAAAAATTGTGTAAAACTTTTCATGTTGTTACAGTATTATCAGTGTCATCAGCATCACACATTGTAACATGAACAATAACTCTAAATATTATATGCTTTAGAAAGGAAAGAGAAAGTGGTTCTAAAATTCTAGGATAATTTTTAAAACAATTGGATTTTCCCATCTACAGACAAAAAAATTGTGAAAAATACACAAATCAAGGTAATGGTAGATTAAGCTATTTTTTAGTGGACTTCCCAAGTGGCACAGTGGTAAGAATCTGCCTAACAATGCAGGAGGTGAAAGCGATACAAGTTTGATTCCTGGGTTGAAAAGATATTCTGGAGAAGGGCATGGCTACACACTTCAGAACTCTTGCCTGGAAAATTCGATGGACAGAGAAGTCTGGTTGGCTACCATCCATGGAGTTACAAAGAGTTGGATATTGCTGAGCACACACACCACAATATATTGTTTAACAATACAGAAACAAAAACAACAAAAAAGCATAATTTCAACACTTTAAACAGATTTTTTAGAGATAAGCAAAAAATATGTTGATATTATTTTACTTGTTAATTCTCTAACCACTCTTTGAAATAGGTATAGTCTGACAAAAAACACAGAGCAAAAAAGTGGGAAAGATAGATTTCACTCTTTGTCTGATTCCAAATCTATGTTTGTTTATCTTAAATTATAATATATTTTGTCATAATTTACAAGTTCAATTTTGTACACTAGTTTTTACTTACTGTTGTTGTTCTTGCTCAGTCACTCAGTCATGTCCGACTCTTTGCAACCCCATGGACTTAAGAATTCCAGGCTTCCATGCCCTTCACTATCTCCCAGAGTTGGCTCAAACGTAAATCAATGATGATGCCATCCAACCATCTGATCCCCTGTCACCCCTTTCTTCTCCTGTCCTCAGTGTCTTCCAGCATCAGGGTCTTTTCCGATGAGTTGTCCCTTCCCATCTGATGGCAAAAGTATTAGAGCTTCAGCTTCAGCATCAGTCCGTCCTGTGAATTATTCAGGGTTGATTTCCTTTAGGATTGACTGGCTTTATCTCCTTGCAGTCCAAGGGACTCTCAAACATCTTTTCCAGCACCACAGTTCAAAGGCATCAATTCTTCAGTGCTCAGCCTTCTTTATGATCTGACTCTCACATCTGTACATGACTACTGGAAAAATCATAGCTTTAATTATATGGACCTTTGCCAGCAAAGAGATGTCTCTGCTTTTTATATGCTGTAGAGGTTTGTTGTAGCTTTTCTTCCGAGGAGCACATGTCTTCTAATTTCATGGCTGCAGTCCCCATCTGCAGTGATTTTGGAGCCCAAGAAAATAAGTCTGTCACTGTTTCCATTTTTTCCCCCATATTTGTCAAGAAGTGATGGGACCAGATACCATGATCTTAGTTTTTTGAATGTTGAATTTTAAGCCAGCATTTTCCACTCTCCTCTTTCTCCTTCATCAAGTTCTTACTTATAGACTTTTTAAATAAAAATTTCCAAGCCTTATGTTTATTGATGCATAAATTCTGCTTACTATTACCTTAAATTTCTATTTCCGATGTATTATTCATTTTAATGCTTTTATCTGATAAATAATCTGAAAATCTTGAAAATATGTATTCTTTTGTAGGAAAGATAGTAAATATATGGCAGAGAGTTATAGAAAACCAAGAGTTGTGATAGTGAAAAAGAAATGAGCTGGTAGAAAGAGAATGGGAAGATTAAAGTTAAAACTAATAGCATTTAAGTAATCCAAAGATGTGAAAGAATTTAATTTTTTCACTGCACTCTTTTTTAAAAATATTTTTTATTTGTGATGCTATCATTTTAATGTGTCTGCCTCTTCATAAATTATACATTTGAATTATTGAAAAATTAACATTTAGTGTAGACCTTTTTTTTCATGTGTGTGTCTTTAAGTTTTGTTGTTGTTTTTTTTTTTTTTTTTAAGTTACAAATGACACCCAATCTATTATCAACCTGTTTAAAAACAAACAGATATTTATGGTTTTGTATGGCTAAACAGTGCCAGGGGAAATAATATTGGTCTAGGTCCATGGCTTCTCATTTCATCATTAGGCGCTGTGCTCTCTTACCCTGTGCCCATCTACCTCCATGCAGAGACCCTCAGGCAGTCTCCACTGAGGAATCAAGTTGGCTGCAGTTGAACAATTACGTCCTATCTTCAAATTTAAGACAAAAGGAAAGAGAGTGCCCAGCTTAGTCTGAGCAGGCTTTGTTCCTTTGACTATCCTGAGCCAATGATTTATTTTCTTATTTATTTATTTATTTTTATTTTTACTTTATTTGACTTTACAATACTGTATTGGTTCTGCCGTACATCGACACGAATCCACAACAGGTGCACATATTTTCTTAAAAATTTATTTTAAATTTAGTTATGTAACTCTACTCCTCACTTTGAAGATACTCCTTATCCCTTCTCTTTGTTTTTCATCTCATAACCATCTTACACACGATTTTTATATTAGTTTATATACTGGAACATGTATATATACACAATTCAAATTTGTTTTGTTGCTTATTTCACCTAACCAGAATATGAATTCCATGTAGGAAGAATATTTTGTCTGTTTTATTGACTGACTGCTTTTTCTCCAGAACCCAGAAGAGTGCGGACATACAGTTTCTGCTCAAGGAATGAATTAATGGATTCATTATTATCTACTTTGTACTGTGTTCTAAGTATTTGAGATACAGCAGTAAACGAAACGTCAAATATTCTGGTCTCCTTGAGTTTATATTCTAGTAGGACTATACATGAAAGATAGCTAGTAGAGAAAATTATTTCACTGTAAATATTGTTTCAGGGAATTTTAAGTGCTAAGAGGAAATATGCTGCTTGTCGATGTCAAGAGACATTTTCACTGATTGGATTAGGCTAAGTCATTTTTTATTCATTGAGTACATATGGGGATAGCCTCAATCCAAGTTCCTTTCCTAAAAGACTGGAAGAGATATTTCTGCTTAGAGCCTTTGGAATACATTTGCCAGAAGATATTGCTACAGATGTTAAAACAGCAACAATAGTGAAGTCCACTGTAGAATCATTTATGATCTTATTCTGTCACTCAGTGGCAACCCACTCCAGTATTCTTCCCTGGAAAATTCCATGGACAGAGGAGACTGGCGGGCTACAAGTCATGGGGTTACAATGAGTCAGACATGACTGAGCGACTGAGCAAGCTCGTGCACATGCGTGCACACACACACACACACACACACACACTCACACATACACAGAGCAAATGTTTTCTGAGTGCCTACTATGCTCCTTGAAATTTTCTAGGCTTTGGAAATCATTAAATACCTTAGTCTAGTTTCCCAGAGGGCAGAACCTAAACAAAAGTTCAAGTGATTTAGAGAATTTAATCTCAAAGAACAGAAGCAAGGAGGGGGAAGTAAGGATAGCCAATGTGAAGATGACTTGCACATTGTATCAAGCATCTGAAAACTGTTCTAGTAACTTTTTCAGTACTTAGAAAAGGAGAAGGACTTATCTCCAGGATTTTTTCTACCCCAAGTCCCTGAGTGACTCCCATCACTTCACCATGTACAAGTGAAGCTGGTTAGAAGCCATACAGACTATATCACAGCTGATATTGGATCAAGTCACAAGAAACTTAAATATGATGAGACAAACCAGATAAATAATGATAACTTGGAAGCAGAAATACTCCTACCCACTTGGAGTTGATAGTCTGAAGGACAAACATGCAGTCGATATAATAAGTACAATCAAAAATATGCTGGTATGTGTTGATAGACAGAATAAAATGAATTTATAGCTGGTTGTAATTTGTGTTTATTTTTGAAGTTCTCAAATAGGAAAGTAATGAATTCTACCTTTTAGAAAGTTGTTTGCATAGGAAAGTTTATGTACAAACTTTACTGTCAGTAAATTTGACTGTAATTGCTATCTTCTCAGTATTCCTTTTTCAAATTTGGACATGAGGTGTATTGCCCCAGGCTTTTTAGGCTAAATGAATAGGTCTCTCTACATTTGCACTCTACCTTTTTGAACACTTCACATTTAATAATTTTATGCAATTTGCCCCCTAATGTTCACTGTCATCTGTCTTTTAAAATCTTTTTGATGAAAACAAGTTGAATAAAATCTCAACTGTGTGACAGAAGAAAAATTTCTTTTCATTAGCAATAATTATAAGTGAAAACCTATGATTCTTATGTATTTATGTAATAAAAATGTGTATGACTTATAGTCTAGAATGTACTGAGATTCTGTTTGTATACTGTTAACAGTCACCTTGCATCTGTGAAGTTGAAGACATACTCCACAGCTAAGCTAAATTGTTCCAAAGGAATGAATGGTAGTGAAGGGTGATATCTAGATATTTCCAGTGATTTTCAAAATAAACCTAGTATATACACATATATATATATACACACATACATACATATACACATACACACACACACACACACACACACACACATATATATATATATATAACATTGGGCTTCCTTAGTGGCTCAGACTGTAAAGAATCGGCCTGCAATGCAGGAGACCTGGGTTCCATCACAGGGTTTTGAAGATCCCCTGAAGGAGGTCAATGCAACCCATTCCACTATTCTTGCCTAGAGAATCCCCAAGGACAGAGGAGCCTGGCAGACAACAGTCCATGGTGTCACAAAGAGTTGGACATGCCTAAGTTACTAAGCGCAGAACACATATAAAACATCTTCTTTTGTCCATTCTTCTGTTGATAGACCCTTAGTTTGCTTCCCTATCTTGACTATTGTAAATAATACATCTGTGAACACTGGGATTCATGTATCTTTTTTTTTTTTTTTTTTCGGAATTAGTGTTTTCATTTTCTCTGCATATATACTCAGGAGTGAGTGGAATAGCTGAATGATATGGTAGTTCTATTTTATTTTTTTAATGAACTCCCATAGTGTTTCCACAGTGTCTGCACCAATTAACTTTCCTACCAATGGTGTATGAGGCTTTCCTTTTCTCCATATCCTCACCAACAACTGTTATTTATGGTCTTTTTTATAATAGCCTTTCTGACAGGTGTAAGGTGATATCTCACTGTGGTTTTGATTTGTATTCCTCTAATGGCTAGTGGTATTGAGCATCTTTTCATATGCTTGTTGGTCTTTTCTTTTTAAACACCTTTCTCAATAAATCATATATAGCTGGAATCAGACTATACCTAGGTTTAAGTCCATCAATCACTCCATGTTTGGACTTCTTATCATCCCCTCCTTTCTTTCATAAAAAGTTGAGATTCCATAGTTCTTCAATTATAAAGCTCAATTTCCAACATTATTGAAAGCCTCATTCTGCTGGCCTCCAGCCTTATCCATCGAATATAGGCACAACACCAGTGCAATTAGACAGTCTATACTCTTTGGATTAATACCCAGGATTCTGAATAGGGCTACAGAAAACCTTAAGTTATGCATACTTGGCGCAGTGCATAAACACGTCTCCTCTTTATCCAGCCCTCTGTGCAGCCTGGATATTCTCCCACATTTCCTACTCATTATTTTAAACCAATTGCACTTCTATCCAAACATGAGACCTGACCATTGCCCACTCATTCTGAGACAATGGTCTTGCCTTTAAATTCACAGAGAAAATAGAAACTATCTGAGAATAATTTATCAACTTCTTTTTACCCTATCCAGAAACATAAAAATATCCATACTCATCTTTTTTTTTCCTTCTTCTTCTGTTTAAAGGAAAGCTATAATCAATCTATTATCTATTATCCCAGATACACCTTTTTACCTTGGGTCTGGATTCACTCCTTCCCAAATGTGTCAAATCCATTTCTTCTAGTCTTTACTACTTTTCATCTCATCATTTGAAACCTTTTAAGACTCTCTGGCTATACACACACACACAAAATATATAAGCCAAAATCTCAATCCTGACCTCTATCTCATTCTGTCTGTTTTATTACTCAGACTGCCTGAGAGGGTTGTTTACAACTTATTATTCCCACTTTATCATTTCCCTTTTTACTTCAATCAAATTCAATCTGGCATTCACTAACATCGCTCTAGTGAAAGACTTCTCAGGAGTACAAAGAACAAGCTAGTGGTTGCCAGAGAAGACAGAGATGGTGGATAGGTGAAATAGATGAAAGAAGTTAAGGGGTAAAAACTGCCAATTTTAAAACAAGCATCACAGAAATTTAATGTACAACACAGGGAATATAGTTAATAGTATTATACTTCACATGGTGTATAATTTATAAAAATATCAAATCACTATATGGTACCCCTGAAACTAATACAATATTGTAGGTCAATTATACTTCAATTTTGGAAAAAGAGTCCTCTCATGAAGTACACTTATGACGTGCTTGTGACTAAATCCAAACGTGCTTATCTTGTGTTGTTTCCCCTCTAAGAACATTTGCCTTTGTTGACCTACACTACTTTTCTGAAACACTTTCTTTAGTTCAGTAGTGCAATCTTACACATTTTCTACTATGGAGGGCTGCTCTTCAGCCATCTTATAAGTGCCTTTTTATTGTAGCTATCATTTAAATATAGGTGTTTTTCACAGTCTATCATTAAGTTCCTATCTTGCACAATTTCCTCAGTAGACTCACCAACAGTTATATCTTAATTATCACAGGTAAACTGGTGATACATATTTCTGACACTGTTGTCTCTCTTGCGATTTAGATGTTATATCCAAATGTCTACTAAATATTTTTCCTTGAGTGGCTAAATTTACACATACATAAATCTTCCCTTCCTCCTCCCCACTCCATCTTGATGTCTCAAATGTCTCCTCTGCTACTCTTCTCTAAGGGTGGTTTCAACATTCACCCCTGTTTCTTAGTCATAAATTTAGATACCGTTTTTGATTTTGTCCTTTTCTACCCATATTCAACAAATTACATCATTTCATTTAATGTTACATCTTAGATACTTCTGCTATTTTCGTGTAGTCGTTGTTCTAGTTGGTCATTCCATCTCTTTCTTGTAACATCTTTCCAGATTTTTTTTTTTTTTGGTTGCTTTCTTTGCATCCTTTTTTCACTCCATTTTCCATTAGGAAAATATATGTTACACCATGGTAACAAACAATACTAGTTTATTACTGATATAAATCAATAAAGGCTTATTTCCCATCTGTGCTTTCTGTCTTATATTTCTGTGACACTCAGATCTTTATAATCTTTGTATCAGGGCATAAGATGGTAAGAGCTCTAACTCTTCACGTATAATCACTGTTTAGAGGAAGGAGTAAATATAGATGATAAGGCACGAACCCTGTCAGGCTTCTGCCCAACAACCACACACACCACTTCTGGCCCTGGTGACTCACTTTTTCAAAACTAGCATTTAGTGAGTGGTGGAGTGCAGTCCTCCAAAGTGCACTTTGTTTTTTAACAATTAAGTAGGTCTAGCTTTTTTCTTTCCTTATTATGTTTTGTTGAAGTAACATTGGTGTATAACAGTGTATAAGTTTCATGTGTATACCATAATATTTCTGATTTCTATAACCCTGTAACATTGCTATTTTTCAGTCACCAAGTCATGTCCAACTTTTGCAACCCACGGACTGCAGCACACCAGGTTTCCCTGTCCCTCACCATCCCCTGAAGTTTACTCAAGTTCACATCCATCAAATCAGTGATGCCATCCAACACTGTAATATGCTCACCACCAAAAATGTAGCTTCCATTCATCAGCATACACCTCACCCCACCCCTTTTCATCTGGTAACCACTACTGTGTTCTCTGTATTTAATGTTGTTTAGTTTGTTGTTTTTTATATTCCAAATATACAATAAGTCATTCAACTCAAAAGAAGACAAACAACCCAATTAAAATAAGGGCAGAGGAACTGAATAGACATTTTCCAAAGGAGATCTACAGATAACCAACAGGCACATAAAAAGTTGCTAAATATCACTAATCATTAGAGAAATGCAAATAAAAGTCCAAAGAGATATCACCCCATACCTGTCAGAATGGCTATTATCAAAAATACAAGAAACACCAAGTATTAATGAAGACATAGAGAAAACGATACCCTTCTACACTGCTGGTAGTAATTAAACTGGTTCAGGCACTATGGCAAACAGTATGCATATTCCTCAAAATATATAGAACTACCATATGATGTAGTTATCCCACTTTGAGGGTATTTATCCAAAGATTTCTAAAATACATTTCAAAAAGATATATACTCCCTATGTTCATCACAGAATTATGTATTAATACAATAGCCATGATATGGAAACATCTTATGTGTGTTTCATGAGATATATGGATAAAGAAGATATATATGGAATACTGTTATTGTTGTTGTTCGATCGCTAAGTAGTGTCTAACTCTTTGTGACCCCATGAACTGCAGCACACCAGGTTTCCCTGTCCTTCTCTGTCTCCTGGAGTTTGTGCAAATTCATGCCCATTGACTCAGTGATGCCATCTAACCGTCTGATCCTCTGCCGCCCTTTTCTCTTTTTGCCTTCAACCTGTCCCAGCTTCCGGGTCTTTTCCAGTGAGTCAGCTCTTCACATCAGGTGGCCAAAATATTGGAGCTTTAGCTTTAGCATCAATCCTTCCAATGAATATTCAGGGTTGATTTCCTTTGGGATTGACTGGTTGGATCTCTTTGATCTCCTTGCTGTCCGAGGGACTCTCAAGAGTCTTCTCCAGCACTACAATTTGAAAGCATCAATTCTTTGACACTCAGCCTTCTTTATGGTCTGACATTCACACTGTTACATGACTATCAGAAAAACCATAGCTTTGAGTATGAAAAGTGATGTCTTTGATTTTTAAATACTTGGCCATAAAAAGATTGAAATCTTGTCATATGCAACGACATGGATGGACTTGAGCATGTTATGCTAAGTGTAATAAGTCAGAAAGATCATATGATTTCTAACTTCTTTATAAACCAATGTAAAGTCTCACCAAACACAAGAGTAACAACCCAAATGCTTACTTGGTCACAGGATCAAGGTTACATCTGGGATCTCTAGGAGATATATTTAAGAAACTCATCAACTAAAAAGTAAGGATGGATGCACAAACTACTAAGAGTGAAGAGCCCGGCAGGTAGAATGGGATATTAATAATGCAAACAAACCATTCCTGATTCATAAGTAATAAGAATAGATAGCTCACAACAGGCAGAGGACTGAGGTAGTGAACTAGCTTGGGTAGTGAACATTTGTCTCTTTGGCCCTGATCTGCTCCCTATATGTAGCTTGCTTACAAATCAATACCCTTAATTTAAACCTTCCCCTGAAGTCTAAGTTTAAATTATTCTTTCCAACTAAAAGCTTTAATTACTTTATTTTTAGCTACAAGAGTTAAAAATCAACCACTTCTTTTGATCCTAGAGGTCTCTAAACATGTGGACCCTCTTCATCCTTTTCATTCCTATTTGCTTTGCTAATTGGCTAATTATTTTTTGCACCCAACTTTTACTTATATTACTTGCCACTCACAGCCAACATAACCTCTCATACTTTTGAACTGTGACTTCTGAATTATTGTAACTATCCAAATTAATTCTTTAAGATAATCATCAGAACCACAAATTCCTACAGATGGGTTATAAAATTGTTTCTGCCAGTAACATGGAGGGATTTTCCAGGTGATGCTAGTGGTAAAGAACACACCTGTCAATGCATGAGACATAAGAGACCGGGGTGTGATCCCTGGGTCAGGAAGGTTCCCTAGAGGAGGCCATGGCAACCCCCTCCAATATTCTTGTCTGGAGAATCCCACGGTCAGAGGAACCTAGTAGGCTACAGTCCATAGGGTTGCACAGAGTTGGACACGACTGAAATGAATTAGCATGCACATAATACCGTGACTTGCCATATCTTTAATTTTTAACACCAATTTTCTTGGTGCCCAGTGCCCACTTCTTAAGATAATCCTACAAATGTCTGCACCAGCACAGTAATGTCTGGTCTGCATGTTTTCACGTGGGAATTTACATTCACAGGCTCTCCAAAAATCATGAGCATTGCTGTCAATGGAGGGGGAATAGAAAGTGGACACTTGTGGCTTGGAACTTAAGTGACTCCCACTAGGAAGTAGATGGCATCATTCCACTCATAGTGGAACAGCATCATTCCACTCATAGTGGAACAGCATCATTCCACGCATTATCAGGGAGTGCAGTCCTATAATACGCCCACAGAAGGAGAACCCAAAAGAGTAGTGAATGAACATAATGATCACAAAACCCTCTTCAACAGTTTCCTACACTATAATCAAAATTTTTTTTTCTAAGATATACATTCTGTATGTTACCTGAACCATACTATCACCAATTTGTGAAGATGTTGCAAACACAGACCTGTGCACCATTTCAAGCTTGAATTCTTTCAAGGTAGTCAACACTGCCTGTCGAAAATTTTACTTCTTTTTTTCAGAGTATCCTAATGGTCCAAGTTCTAGACCAAATGTGGCCAGACATGTCTTCATTTAGTCCTCAGGCCCTGAGACACACTGGCTAATAGTCCTACTTGAAAGATATATAAATGTCATGTAGATGTCTTCTGCTGTAATGTTTCTGGAAATAAAAGAAGCTGCATAGAAGTTCTCTTGAAAAATAAAAAAGAAAACCTCTTTATGTCAGATATATGAGAGGAATATTTCTGACTGCTCTGTATGAATATCTTAAAATATTATATGTCTGTTTCTCTAAAGTGCTTGCCACTCAAAGTAGTATTAAAATAAGATCAAGCTGCCTGTGAAAATGATCCATATTGTAAGAAATATTCCAATCTATTCCAGATATAACTGAACAATTTCAGTTTATGGTAATATCTAGTGAAAAAGGAACAGACTCTAACCTACAGAATCTGGGCTCAGGGAATATATTGTTTATATAAAGACAAAAATCACTTGACATTTCAGTTTAATAGTGTTCTCCTAAGTTCCGTTGTTATAGTGTTTCCCTGAAATTTTTATTTAGGGGCCCTGTTGCCAATGTTAAAATATAGATTTTTCTTCTCAACTATTCATTTTCTAAAATATTGTTAGTCCCACAATAAAAATGCCCTCAATGTAGCAAGATGTCATTGTACTTTAGGTGGGGTAGATCCTACTCAGTTTCTACAGAATAAATTACTTTATCTATTCCAGTTTCTAAACAACTTTGCAGAAGAAATACTTGAATTCATCAATTTTAGAGAGACATTGAATCATCCTTCAAGCAATATGTGATGACATTTTGAGCACAAATATCAAGATTATTATTTTTAAAATTAAATATTACCTGAGTGTTTAAAGTGGCTGAGGAGCATATTAATATTAAATATTATTTCTGACATTTAAAAAGGTCAAATATGCTGCTGTTATACAAAAACTATTAGGAGAAACATCAAATTATTGTAATCATTCTAAACACTAATTTGGTTCAAAAGTTAACATTTTGAGAGTTTAGACTCAATATTTCTTCTCAATGAAGGTCAACATAATTTCCCTGTTCAAGTTTCATCCAAAAAAATTTCACTCAACCTGAAAACACTAATTTAATATCAACATTGACTTTCACTTTAATTCCTAGGGAACATTTTAATATTTCCTAGCTGACTACAGTTGCAAGGGGTGGGGGTGTAATTTTTTTCAATAACTTTTCATCTTTCATCTAACTCTTCTACAAAACATAATCTTTGAGCAAAAAATGTAGGTGTACAAACTATGAGGTTGAGAAGTATGTTTACTTCTTTGTAACTGAAAGAACAAACTCTATTCCACTATTCACCAGTGACTGAATAGAGGACTAGACCTTGGGAGGAAAAAAAAAAAAAAAAAGTTTTGCTCTCAAAAATGAGCTACCTAAGATTTCAAACTCATTCTGCTTATGGACATTCACAGAATAGAATGTCTTTTGAATTGAAGCAACAAGCACAGGGCCAAGGAGACTTTGGACGGACCTCCTCTATCTTTGTTTTCTCTTCTGTACGAATATTGAATCAATAGTTGCCTCACTGCTTACTTATTTCTTACTTCATTCTCTAGTTTTTGTAAATTCTCACTTTCTTTACTTACTAAGTTTAGTTCTCTAGAAGAAATTTTTCAATTGTGGTATAGCACACCATTAGGAGGACTTTATATCTCTAAGGTCTTTAAAATTTTACCTGTGACCAACTGTATTTCAGGACAGATAAACCAGAGGAACAGGATAGTTTCTATATAGACACATCTTTCTTTTACATGTTTTCTTTTTCCATTCTACTTTGTTTCTTTAAATAATGACTTTACTTTTGAGATGTTTCCAGAACTATTAGTAGAAGTATTGATTTTCAGTGAAGGAATAACTTGCTGTTGTTCAGTTAATAGGTTGTATCCGACTCTTTGCAACTCCATAGATTGCAGTGTGCCAGGCTTTCATGTCCTTTACTATCTCCCGGAGTTTGCTCAAACTCATATCTATTGAGTCCATGGTGCCATCCAACCATCTCATCCTCTGTCACCCTCTTCTCTTCCTGCTCTCACTTTTTCCCAGCATCAAGTTTTTTCCCAATGAGTCGACTCTTTCCATTAGGTGGTCAAAGTATTGGAGCTTCACCTTTAGCATCAGTACTTCCAATAAATATTCAAGGTTGATTTCCCTCAGGATTTACTTGTTTTTATCTTTTTGCTATTCAAGGGACTCTCAAGAGTTTTATCTATTCTTTAAAATGTATAATTTTTTGACTTTTTTTAAATTTCACCTTATTCTGACATCTGATAGAGAGCGTCATAATCTCTTCCATATAACAAAAAGGGGCATCTCCAACAAATCACACATATCATTCAAAATCAGATAGCCAGTAAATGTCCAAACTAAATCTGGAACAGAAATCATAAAACACTATCCTTAGGAATGAATATTTTAAATTTTACATAACATCTTTTTCTAGTCATCTTGGATTCAAGTATCAGTAAATTCAACTAGGCTGCAGAACAAGCACTCAGAACCATTTCACAATAGATAAATAAACTGAGAATATCTACAGATCTTGAGACTGTTCTGCTGCTAGAATAGACTAGTCAAATATTTTGTTTTTGTTTCCCATGAACAGAAAAAGGATAGGTGCTCTTACCTCCACATATCATTGTATTACTTTTACACTTTTTAGAAACTCACAAAAATGGAACAGAGGCTTCTCCATGACCCTGATTCATCATTTATAGGTATATTATCTTCAAGTGGTGATATATACAATATGATGTCATGAAAAAACTTTGCTACTAAAGTATCACTTTTTTGTATAGTTCCTAATAGCCTTCTAAGTTCCTGTATTTCCAGAATTCCTGCAGGTTAATTTTACTTCCTTTTGCCCTTTATTATGTAATTTCAAAACCTCTTTTCTCTCTTTAATGTGGCTCATTCTTGGTCACTCAGATCATTATATTGTACATGTGTGATCTTCAGTAATTTAAGCCTTTATTTCTTCATCTATAAAATGGGGATTGTAATTATGCTTTAACATATAGTGCTCAAGATAACATTTGGAACCTACTAATACTTTTTAAACTAGATTACATTATTCTTATTATATACAGTTTCAGACTTGTTATTTTGACTTTGAAACTCCACATATATACTTGAATTATGTTCTTTTATTCTATGGCCCAGAAGATTTACCATAAGAAGCCAAGTGTCACACTTTCCCATGGCTCAATCTGAAAGAAGGGGAGACTCTTCTATCAGGGGTAGTAGACTCAAATACCCTTGAGCTTTCTGATTAACTGGAGACAAATATTCTGCATTTTTCAAAACATCGCCTTAATGTTTCAACCTTTTTGAAAACAAGTGTTCTCAGAGTCTACCTGTAGTTCATTCACATGTATATTTTTCTGCTTTCCTATAACCAATATTAAGCCTACTGAAAGTAAATACATTTGTTTTTCTGAATGTGCCTGCAGCAGCAGTCTTCTCAGCGTGAATTGCATATTCAAGTTTCCTGCTGCTTTCAATCCATCTAGGATTAACCAGAATTTACCTGTTTACAATAAATGGAGTGGATATTGGTTATTTGATCAAAGACAGTCCTCAGGCTTTATAGTTTCTTCTATTGTTGAAATTTAATGTCATTTAACCTCTGAGACTGGAACACAAGCTTTCTTCTAGACCAGATTTTTCTGATTTGTAGAGGAAGCCTTTTGAATGAAATGGAGCTGTATGGCTGGTTTTTATTTGTTTTGGCTCAAAATGTTTGCGTTTTTATATCACTTGGTTGCCCTGCGGTGCCACAGAATGGGTGATTTTTATAGATCAGAAAAATAAATCAATCGATATGAGAATTTATTGGTCTGTATTTGCTATAAGTATTACAAATCTCTTTTCTCCTGGGACATCTTCTACAAACTCAGTTAATAAAAGAAAGCCCTTGTAGTGTTTTAAGTCATGGTTATACTAAAGATGAATAAGTAAACCCCAAAGCCTTACATCAGTCTTATTCAAAACAAGGGGGTGGGGTGGAATGAACAGTGTTTGGAGGCTAAAGCGCTAATAGCAAGGCTCATATAGTCTTTACTAGTGTGTTATGTTTGTGATTGTCATTAATGTTTTTAAGTATGTTATGGTGACAAGATTTTCTCAATCTGTAACGTCTTTGCGTTAATGGAGGGATCTAGGAGGTTATATTCCTGAAGTAGGAAACTGCAACCCACTCCAGTATTCCTCCTTGGAAAAATCCATGGATCAAGGAGCCTGGTGGGCTATAGTCTATGGTGTCACAAAGAGTCAGACATGACTGAATATATGCATGCACATAGGAAGTTATATTACATTTGAGCAGATAGAAAAGGAGAAATAAAATAAAAATGGGAAGGAAAAGGCATGATTATATAATAAAAAGGAAAAACAGAGTAGATGACTTTATAAACACTTACTATAATACACAACATTTCCCTTTTTAAAAGTCTAAACAAATATTTGACTAAAGATAGTTAGGTCAAGAATAAAATACAACACTGTTTTGTATTAATGCTTAAAATAGTCGTTTTAGTCGTGTCCGACTATGTGCAACCCCATAGACAGCAGCCCACCAGGCTCCCCCACCCCTGGGATTCTCCAGGCAAGAACACTGGAATGGGTTGCCATTTCCTTCTTGAATCACCAGATGCTCTATCCATTTTAATTAAAAGGTATTTCATTATTTAAGTATATAAATAATTTTATATAAGTATATATAAATTAAATTTTATAAGTACATATACTTAAATTTTATATAAGTATATATACTTAAATTTTATTTAAGTATATAAATAATGAAATACCTTTTAATTAAAATGGATAGAGCATCTGGTGATTCAAGAAGGAAATGGCAACCCATTCCAGTGTTCTTGCCTGGAGAATCCCAGCAGGGGTTGGGGAGCCTGGTGGGCTGCTGTCTATGGGGTCGCACATAGTCGGACACAACTGAAACGACTTAGCAGCAGCAGCATCTGGTGAAATGTAAAGGTTCTTAGATTTATTTACAAGTAGTTTTTAAATGAAACATCATTAAGATTTTGTGAGATTAATTTAAATAATGAAACTGAACAGATGTGCTGCTGGGACTGGCACATAGTGGGTATGCAATAATTGTAAAGTTAGCACATCAGGGATAAAAATGAAAGATAACATATTAAAAACAGTCATATTCAGTATGAAACAGAAAGGAAATTGATTTGGGTTCTTTTTTAACATGTGTTTTCCTATGGTTTTCCCAATGGTCATGTATGGATGTGAGAGCTGGACTGTGAAGAAAGCTGAGCACCGAAGAATTTATGCTTTTGTGCTGCGGTGTTGGAGAAGACTCTTGAGAGTCCCTTGGACTGCAAGGAGACCTAACCAGTCCATTCTAAAGGAGATCAGCCCTGGGTGTTCTTTGGAAGGAATGATGCTAAAGCTGAAACGCCAATACTTTGGCCACCTCATGTGAAGAGTTGACTCATTGGAAAAGACTCTGATGCTGGAGGGATTGGGGGCAGGAGGAGAACGGGACAACATAGGATGAGATGGCTGGATGGCATCACCAACTCGATGGACATGAATCTGAGTGAACTCTGGGAGTAGGTGATGGACAGGGAGGCCTGGCATGCTGCAGTTCATGGGGTCACAAAGAGTCGGACACGACTGAGCGACTGAACTGAACTGAACTAACCCATATAACTTAATATTATTTTATATGTCCCAGTTTTTTAATCTAAAAGAAGTTGATATGTTAGTACCAAACTTGATAAGCTTGCAAAGTTACTGTGATAATACAATTTAGTGTTAAAATAAATAAATTCATTCCTTCAACTAATTTGTGTTGGGCATGCATAAACTTTGTTCCAGCTATAGATTAACTACTAGGAAGGTCATAAGATTGTGCTCACAAGAGATAGATAATGTTTACAAAGAGACCAAATACACCAAAGGACAATGACCAGAATATATGTAAAAATGGAACGCCAGCCTACCACACTCTGCATCAATGAGTTGTAAGCCAAATCAAACTTCTAGAACAATTGACCCCATTTGGGGTCAGTTCAGTTCAGTTCAGTTCAGTGGCTCAGTCGTGTCCAACTCTTTGCAACCCCATGAATTGCAGCACCTCCAGGTCTCCCTGTCCATCACCATCTCCCAGAGTTCATTCAAACTCACGTCCATCGAGTCGGTGATGCCATCCAGCCATCTCATCCTCTGTCATCCCCTTTTCCTCCTGCCCCCAATCCCTCCCAGCATCAGAGTCTTTTCCAATGAGTCAACTCTTCGCATGAGGTGGCCAAAGTACTGGAGTTTCAGCTTTAACATCATTCCTTCCAGACAACACCCAGGGCTGATCTCCTTTAGAATGGACTGGTTAGGTCTCCTTGCAGTGCAAGGGACTCTCAAGAGTCTTCTCCAACACCACAGTACAAAAGCATCAATTCTTCGGTGCTCAGCTTTCTTCACAGTCCAACTCTTGCAATTGGTCAATAATTGCTGGCTTCTTTAATTTTTGCCCTCACATTTAATCCAGGACCAATTAGAGAAAGCCAGATATGCTCCTCAAATCAGTCACATAGGCTGCCTCATTGATAAGCCTTACCTCAGCATCCCCAGCCAACAACCCCCAACCAGAGCCTATGTAGAGCATTCCCTTTGTTCACCATGAAGAGTCTACATTCCTCTGCCTTCAAGTTTCTTCCAAATGGAAGTAATGAGGGCTTACTCCCTGCAAGTTCAGAACAGGTTTCCTCTGCTTTTTCTCATTTGATTGGTTTTATTTCCACTTTACACACACAAAAAATATATCTTATATCAATAACTGAGCAATGTTAAGGGGGAATTTTTTAATGTGAATAATATGGTAGATTATGGTGGATAATGGGTCTTCCCTGGTGGCTCAGATGGTAAAATGTTGGACTGCAATGCGGGAGACCCGGGTTCAATCCCTGGGTCGGGAATATCCCCTGGAGAAAGAAATGGCAGCCCACTCCATTACTCTTGCCTGGAGAATTCTATGGACAGAGGAACCTGGTGGGCTACAGTCCATGGGGTCGCAAAGAGTTGGACACGACTGAGAGACTTCACTTCACTTCACTTCATGGTGGATAATGACCTTTACGAGGAAACTAAGGAAGATTAAAAGGCAACAATGGATTTCCAATTTCAGCTCCAGGGTATGAAGAAATTTAATGTTATCACTCTCAAACTTACAATAAGGAAAAAAAAAAAAAAACTGGACAAAATGAAAATGAATGATTTTTCTTAGTCTGTCACAGGAAAACTACTGTTCTCAAATGTGGAGGATCTGTTGCTTAGAGAGAGAAACAACATCCATGATTTATTCACTAAGAACAGAAGTCAATGGATGTCAGAATGGTAGGAACAATTAATGGCAATTTTAACAAATTGCTGAAGATTGTGTGTGAACTAACATAAGAGATATAAGCTCCCATAGTCTTAGAGTTCCACCAAGTTGAGATTCAAGAAAAATATCTTTGTGATCCTAAGAAGCAGAAGAGGAAAATGACCATTTGGAAAATATGCCCAGAGCCTTCACCAGAGCTAAAGCTTACTCTGTGGTGCAAAGGGATTTGCCAGAGCAAAAAAAAAAACAGGCACTGAGATTCCCAGACAGGGAATGTAAATAACTATGATTAACACAGGAAGTTCTCTAATGGAAAAAATAAACAATATGTAAAAGAGATGAGTATTGTAAGCAGAAAGAAGGATGGAAATTCCAAGAGAGAAAAAAAAAAAAGCAAAGGAAATGCTAGGAATCAAAACCATAGTAAGAAGAATAAAGAGTACTTCAGGCTTCCCAAGTAGCACAGTGATAGAGAATCCACTGCCAATGCAGGAGATACAAGAGACAAGGGTTCAATCCCTGGGTCAGAAAGGTTCCTTGGAGTAGGAAAGGCAACCTAGTCCAGTATCCTTGCCTGGAAAATTCCATGGAGAGAGGAACCCTGCTGGCTACAGTTCATGGAGGTCACAAAGAGTTGGACACAAACTGAGCACTCACTGATGGAACTACAAAAGGATCAGGCTAAAAATTTTCCAAAACTGAATTTTTTTTTTTTTTTAAAGGGGGTGCCGGGAGCCAGCGTGAGGAATCCCACCCGTGACAAGGTCATGCGGCAGAGGCCTGATAGGCAAGGCGAGTCAAGCTTCAGGGTTTCCCCCTAGTATTTCCTGAGCATGTACTCCCCAAAAACAAGAATCTGCCTGCCTTATTGTACTGTACTTTTCCACTCTTCTGACACACTCTGGAAAAAGTTAACTCAGGGCTTTAGTCTTCTGCATTTGAAAGGGATGTTTCAGTTCAACCCCCCTCTGATAACTCTCTAGCTTGCCAAACAGGTTCCCCCGGATCTCTTACAGCTTGTGAATTGCTTGCAGCCCCCCCACCACGAGAGGCACAAAGCTTAAAAACATCTTAAAAATACAGAGCCTTTTCTAAAGAGCTAAAAATCATATTGGTGACGGATTTCACTATTGACTCAATGATTGCTGCCAGGCCTCCATATTCTTTATCTTTTAGGCACCTGGGAGGATGTTAATCAACGTAAACGGGATATAGAAAAAGGTATATAGTAGTTTTGATGTTAGCAACACTAGACTTTTGAGTTAATTACTTTTCTTTTGTTATAAATCACTGTACTCCTTTCACTTGCTATAAATTGCTGTATCTTTGCTATGTAAGAATGTAACTTTATTTAGTGTTTTCTGAGAGTGGCACCAAACTTTGCGAAGATCAACACAAATAAGTCTTCTGGTTGACAATCCCTTATCAGAAAAAAGGCTGTAAAATGTTAACTGGCCTTTCGGCCAGAAGATGATGTAAATCACCTAAGACTTGTGTATACAACTAGGCATGCAGAGAGAAAAGCCTGGTTTTAATAAAAGTCTGGGCTGCTAATGCTGCATAATTGTGTATTGCCCATTTGTCACTATGTACAATCAAAAAGGTATAAAAGGCCTTTCTAGACAATAGAGGCCAGGCCAGTCATTGGAAGGACTGGTTTCCCCCGTGTCTTCTCTTTACTCTAATTTCAGGCTGAATTCCTATCGGGCATGGAGGATCACCATGTCTACTTACTTGTCCCGGCTTCTAAGATCCATGAGAGAGGGAGCCCAAGGTGGAGCATGCTCCGATATTCAAACGGACGCTGGTGGCCTAACATAGATGGTGCAAGTTCCTTGTCTGGAACTTCATTGCCTTTCCACGTAAACCAAGTTATTCAGCCTCTTTTCTCCACTAAATTTTCCTACTACACTATTTCTTCCTAATCTAATCTTATACTTCTAATTAAATAAATAAATAAGTTTTTTCCTCACCTACTCTGTCTCCTCTTCAAATCACCCTGGATCCACTGGGGCTGGACCCCAGCAAAGGGGGAGGATACAGAACAGAACTGCAGCAACTGGTGGAGAATCCCAAAAGTCATAAAATGCAATCTTTGAGATCTGTGCTTAAAATACTATAAAGTCATTAGATAAAAAACTGGTCAGAGCATTATAGGCAGAGTGATCAACATGTGTGCTCACAAAGTCATGAAATTTGGAGAAGCTCTGACACATAGAGGAAAGAATCTAAAATTTAATGTGATTATAATATAGAATTTGTGGGGGGAGAAGAAAATGATGCTCAGAATCAGGTTGTAAACAGTTCACCATGTTCTTAAGTTCAGACTTAAACCTGAGAGCACTAAGGAGCTAGTATAGGTCTTTGTGCAGCTTAGCAGCATGAATTGATTTGAATTCTGGGAAATAAACTTTCAAGGCAGCTGAATTATGGTAGACAATAGAATAATCTGAGAATGTGTTTTGGTTTTGGTTCTTTAAGGGAGAAGAAGCAATCAAGACGTATGAAAATTAAGAAGGCCCTACTGTTTTCTATCTCATTTATTCTCCTGCCACAATCTTTCTTGACCCTTCTTTAAATGTCAAGAACTTAAGAACTGAAAAGAGTATCCTGTGCATGTGTCATAAGCCAGTCCATAAACTCCTTCAACCTGAGTGTATAATTTCAAATTCATGAATGCTCATGCAATTTGGGGGGGTGAGTGAAATTCTTAACTTTTATAAGATCATTCTAAGATTTAGTGGTCTTTGAGAAGGATAGTGAAAAACATTGTGAAATATAATTTTATTCTAAAAATACAGAAAACCATAAATTAATTTTTCTATTACTATTATTATAGTTCCAACTATATGTGAAATTACTATTCACTCACTGAATTTCATCCCAATATCATTGCCTTAGGGGAGCATGCTATGATCTCTCCACACAGTGTTAATCATCCCTTTGCTGGGCTTAACTCAATATTATAGTCCTTCTATTTTTGTCCTTATCACACTGTGAAATATAAACCTGTCATCCTCATGAGAATATGAATACATGAGCAAATTTTCAGAACTTATCATGGCACATAAAAAAAGTGATCCCTAAAATGTTGGTTGAAAATTATACCTAGAAATATATAAAATATAAATTATATCATTTATGATATCTATACTTTATAGTTATAAACATTTAAATAAAAACATACTGGGATATATTAGGATTTTGACTATTAATATAGTTTATGTTTGATTAAAAACTGCCTGAAATTTAATCTAATTAAATTAATTGTGGATTACTAAGAATTGCTTAAGGTAACAGATAGTTTTTAGGCATATAAATACCAGAGAAACAGGGCTGAAGTAACAATACAATTGTCTATAGGTTTCAGCGTCTAGAAGAAGGAGACAGAGAAGACATCTATATAGTTTCATGCTGTTTTTGTTCACTGATTCTACAGAGTAATTCCTCTGTTGAGATGATTTAGAGTATGAAATTTCCAGCATCAAGCTAATCTTTGATTATTTTTCTTCCATTCAAAAAAGCGTGTGCTGTGCTGTGCTGTGCTTAGTCGCGTCTGACTCTTTGCAATTCCATGGACTCTAGCCCATCAGGCTCTTGTGTCCATGGGGATTCTCAAGGCAAGAATACTGGAGTTGGTTGCCAGGCCCTCTTCCACAGGATCTTCTGAATTCAGGGATTGAACTCAGGTCTCCTGCATTGCAGGTAGATTCTTTACTGTCTGAGCCACCAGAGAAGCCCCAAAATACTGGGATGGGTAGCCTATTCCCTTCTTCAGGGAAACTTCCCCACCCAGGAATCCAAACAGGGTCTCCTGCATTGCAGGCAGATTATTTACCAGCTGAGTGACCCGGGAAGTCCCCTAAAAAAGCATATCTGAATGCAAATTAAAAAGTTTGAGGTTATTATAAGAATAAACTTATTTCTAGTTTGTACTGTTAACAGTAAATTCCTCAAGAAATTCAGAAATTGAATAATTTATAGTAACAACTTAATTACCATACTGAAAAACTAATGGTGACACACAAGTATATTATAATACCATTCTTGAAAATATCTATTTTAGAGGACTTTCTCTTTAAGTCCAAGTATGTATTATAAATATTAACTGCAATTATAGGAAATTTTCATTATATGTTAACAGGATGATAACAGATCTTTTCAAGCTCATAGCTTGCTTTAGTAGACAAAATACTCAATGGGCAATGTTTTTCAGTGTACCTTATACACTATAATATTAATAAATCTTCCCCATTATGATCAATTGTTATGAACAATAATATATGTTTTATGAAGTACACTTACATACATTATTTTAACTGAAAGAGATAAATAAGGCATGTTATTTGAACATTTGATTTATTTATAGGTGAAAGTTAGAAAAAGTTATTTGCTGAATATATTTATCTACTCATTAGAGCTTAGCACAATGATAAATTATAGACTAATTCTAAACTTGGATTGTATTCAGTTTCCTGGCTTTGCCACTCATGGAACGAATGCCATCTGCTACTTAATCACTTTATGTCTTGTAATTCCTGATCATAGTAAGTCACTTACATATATTCATTAAATAAATAAAATAGGAAAATTGGTAGTTTTGGACATTCTTATTAGGCAACCAAGTTTACTATTGTCGACACTTGGTACTGAACCTGCTCCTTCAAGTTGCCATAGTAAAGCACTGCCTCATACTAATACCTAAGGATTTTTTTTTTTTCACCTGAAATGACAGAGAACATTTTTTTTCTAAGTCTCAGTGGTATAGCTCCAAAATATATAGCTCAAATGAAGAATCACTTCAGGCTTCCATGAGCAACAATATGGGAGTCTGACACTTGTCCTGTGACCAGACAAGTTGCTTGGTTATTGATTCCCCAGAGGATCAAAGTGCTCTGTAATACATAGTCTCTTTGTAAGACATGCATAGTTGCCCCAGATCAATTTAGAATCAACTGATTGCACAGGAAAATTTTCACATATTCTGTTATTAAAATTTTCACTTGAATTTTTGCTTATTTTCCTGTTGAGAGTCAATATGGATCTCAGTAACATCATTCAAAATCACCAGCCTTTGGCTTAAAGCTCAACATTCAAAAAACTAAAATCATAACATCTGTCTCCATCACTTCATGGTAAATAGATGGGGAAAAAATGGAAACAGTGACAGGCTTTATTTTCTTGGGCTCCAAAACCACTACAGATGATGACTGAAACCATAAAATTAAAAAAAAAAAAAAAAATCTTGCTCCTTGGGAGAAAAGCTATGACAAACCTAGACAGTATAATAAAAAGCAGAGACATACTTTGCCTACAATTGTCCATGTAGTCAAAGCTGTATTTTTTCCAGTAGTCATGTATGGATGTGAGAGTTGGACCATAAGGAAGGCTAAGCTCTGAAGAATTGATGTTCTTGAACTGTTTTGTTGGAGAAGACATTTGAGAGTCCCTTGGGCTGCAACAAGATCAAACCAGTCAATCCTAAAGGAAGTCAACCCTGAATATTCACTGGAAAGACTGATGCTAAAAGTTGACACTACAATACTTTGGCCACTGATGAGAAAAGCCGACACTTTAAAAAGACCCTGATACAGGGAAAGATTGAAGGCAGAGAAGGGGATGAAAGAGGATGAGATGGTTGTATAGCATCACTGATTCTATAGACATGAATTTGACTGAGCGCCAGAAGAGAATAATGGACAGGGAAGTATGGAGTGCTGCAGTCCATGGGGTCGCAAAAAGTCAGACATAATTGAGCAACTGAACCACAAAAAGAAATGGAAATGTATGCTCTGTTCTTCAATTGGAAGAATTAATGGTGTTAAAATTTACATGCTATACAAACTTTACCTCAGATATAATCCAATCCCTATCAAAAGAACCATAACATTTTTCTCAAAACTAAAATGAATTAATCCTAAAATTTATATGGAATTCCATTTGAGCTATTTGAAATCCTAAAAGATGATACTGTGAAAGTCTTGCATTCAATATGCCAGCAAATTTTAAAAGCTCAGCAGTGGCACTGGACTGGAAAAGTTCAGTTTTCAATCCAATCCCAAAGAAAAGCAATACCAAAGAATGCTCAAACTACCACACAATTGCACTCAACTCACACGCAAGCAGAGTAATGCTCAAAATTGCCCAAGCCAGTCTTCAACAGTACGTAAACTGTGAACTTCCAGATGTACTAGCTGGATTTAGAAAAGTCAGAGGAACCAGAAATCAAATTGCCAACCTCCACTGGACCATCAAAAAAAGCAAGAGAGTTCCAGAAAAATATCTACTTCTGCTTTATTGACTATGTCAAAGCCTTTGACTGTGTGGACCACAAAAAACTCTGCAAAATATTTAAAAGAGATGGAATACCAGACCACCTGACCTGACTCCTCAGAAATCTGTATGCAGGTCAGGATACAACTGTTAGAAGTGGACATGGAACAACAGACTGGTTCCAAATAGGAAAAGGAGCATGTCAAGGCTGAGTATTGTCACTCTGCTTATTTAACTTATATTTAGAGTACATCACAAGAAATACTGGGCTAGTGGAAGCCCAAGTGGAATCAAGATGGTCTGGAGAAATATCAATAACTTCACATATGCAGATAACACCACAGTTATGGCAGAAAGTGAAGAACTAAAGAGCCTCTTGATGAAAGTGAAAGAGGAGAGTGAAAAAGTTGGCTTAAAGCTAAACATTCAGAAAACTAAGATCATGGCATCTGGTCCCATCACTTCATGGCAAATAGATGGGGAAACAGTGGAAATAGTGTCAGACTTTCTTTTGGGGGGCTCCAAAATCACTGCAGATGGTGATTGCAGCCATGAAATTAAAAGACACTTACTCTTTGGAAGGAAAGTTATGACCAACCTAGACAGAATATTAAAAAGCAGAGACATTACTTTGCCAGCAAAGATCTGTCTAGTCAAACCTATGGTTTTTCCAATAGTCATGTATGGATGTGAGAGTTGCACTAGAAAGAAAGCTCAGCACTTAAGAATTGATGCTTTTGAACTGTGATGTTGGAGAAGACTCTTGAGAGCCCCTTGGACTGCAAGGAGATCCAATCAGTCCATTCTAAAGGACTTCAGTCCTGAATATACATTGGAAGGACGATAATGAAGTTGAAACTCCAATACTTTGGCCACATGATGCAAAGAACTGACTTATTTGAAAAGACCCTAATGCTGGGAAAGATTAAAGGCAGGAGGAGAAGGGAATGACAGAGGATGAGATGGCTGGATGGCATCACTGACTCAATGGGCATGTGTCTGAGTAAACTCCAGGAGTTGGTGAAGGACAGACAGACCTGGCAAACTGCAGTCCTTGGGGTCACAAAGAGTCAGACATGACTGAGTGACTGAACTGAACTGACTGAAAAATGTATAAACTGCAAAAGACCCTGAATATCCAAAATATTTAGAGCATGAAGAACAAAACTTGAGGTATCATGCTGCCTGATTTCAAACCATACTGCAAAGATACAGTTATCAAAACAGAAATTTTTGGCAAAAAATCTGACACATACATCATAGAACAGGATAGAGAGCTCAGAAATAAACCTACACACCTAAGTTCAATTAAGCTATGGCAAAGAAGCCAAGAAAAATCAATGGAGAAAAAACTATCTCTTCAGTAAGTGGTGCTGGAAAAACTGGACAGCTACATGTAAAACAATAAGATTAGAATATTTTCTCACACAGTCTACAAAAATAGTCAAAATATATTAAAGACCTAAATATAAGACCTGAAAATAAAAATTCTAGAAGAAAGCATAAGCAGAATTTTGGCATAAATTAGAGCAATATAGTTTTGGATCTATCCCTTAAACAAAACAAATAAAAGCAAAAGTAAGCAAGCAGGACTTAATTAAACTTAAAAGGTTTTGAATAGCAAAGGAAACCATCATTATCAGCAGGCAGAGGAGCAAGATAGGGGTATGGATTCAAAGATATAGACTACTATACATAAAATAAATAAGGTGTATTTACATACATACAATCATATATTATATAGCACAGGGAAATATAGCCATTGTTTTGCAGTAACTTTAAATGGAGTATAATTTATTAAGATGTTGAATCACTATGTGTACACCTGAAACTATTATAATATTGTAAATTAAGTAAAAAAAAAAAAAATTAACCAGCCTTTTAGTTTTGCCCAGATCTACCTGTATCTCCAAGGTGTTGGAAATACTAATCTGCTTTTTAATTCAGTTCATAATCTTTTCTGTCAATATTATTTATTATCTTAAACAGACACTTAGGACAGACTAGTGATAGATTCACTGACAAGCACCTTTTCCTGTTTTTTTTTTTTTTTTTTTTTTTTTGAGGATAATTGCTTCACAATATTCTGTTGGTTTCTTTTTTTTATTTATTTTTATTTTTTTTAATTATTATTATTATTTTTTTTATTTCAATTGGAGCCAGGAGCAAGAATGTTGGAGAAACGATTTTTGGTGATGAGGGGGAAAAAAAGATAATGAGGCAAAAATCAGAGTTCTAAGAACATAAACAATGTGGTTCATGGATATGATAATTCTACTCACCTCCATGAACATCTATTATTTTGACTAAATGTAGGAAAAGTCCAAATTTTTACAGTGTTTTGCATGGCTTGTTTCAATAAAATCATGTTTTAATCATTCAAAAGAATGTCTATAACCTCAAAATATTTATATCATTATAATGATTTATATATATTTTGTATATATTTTATATACATATAACTACTTGAATATATATATTCAATATATATAAGATATACCCATTTGAATGCAGAGTTCCAAAAAATAGCAAGGAGAGTTAAGAAAGCCTTCCTCAGTGATCAATGCAAAGATACAGAGGAAAACAATAGAAAGGGAAAGACAAGAGATCTCTTCAAGAAAATTAGAGATACCAAGGGAACATTTCATGCAAAGATGGGCTCAATAAAGGACAGAAATGGTATGGACCTAACAGAAGCAGAAGATATTAAGAAGAGGTAGCAAGAATACACAGAAGAACTGTACAAATAAGATCTTCAAGACCCAGATAATCACAATGCTGTGATCACTCACACTAACCTAGAGCCAGACATCCTGGAATGTCAAGTGAGCATTAAGAAGCATCATTATGAACAAATCTAGTGGAGGTGATGGAATTCCAGTCGAGCTATTTCAAATCCTGTAAGATGATGCTGTGAAAGTGCTGCACTCTATATGCCAGCAAATTTGGAAAACTCAGCAGTGGCCACAGGACTGGAAAAGGTCAGTTTTCATTCCAATTCCAAAGAAAGGCAATGCCAAAGAATACTCAAACTACCACACATTGCACTCGTCTCTCAAGCTAGTAAACTAATGCTCAAAAATTTCCAAAACAGGCTTCGGCAATATGTGAACCATGACATTCCAGATTTTCAAGTTGGTTTTAGAAAAGGCAGAGGAACCAGAGATCAAATTGCCAACATCTGCTGGATCATTGAAAAAGCAAGAGAGTTCCAGAAAAACATATTTTTCTGCTTTATTGACTATGCCAAAGCCTTTAACTGTGTGGAGCAAAATAAACTGTGGAAAATTCTGAAGGAGATGGGAATACCAGACCGCTTGACCTGCCTCTTTAGAAACCTATATGCAGGTCAGGAAGCAATGATTAGAACTGAACATGGAACAACAGACTGATTCCAAATAGGAAAAGGAGTATATCAAGGCTGTATATTGCGACCTTGCTTATTTAACTTAAATGCAGAGTACATCATGAGAAATGCTGGGCTGGAGGAAGCACAAGCTGGAATCAATATTGCTGGGAGAAATATCAATCACGTCAGTTATACAGATGACACCACCCTTATGGCAGAAAGTGAAGAAGAACTAAAGGGCCTATTGATGAAAGCGAAAAAGGAGAGTGGAAAAATTTGGCTTAAAGCTCAACATTCAGAAAACTGAAATCATGGCATCTGGTCCCATCACTTCATGGCAAGTAGATGGGGAAACAATGGAAACAGTGGCTAACTTTTTTGGGGGGGACTACAAAATCACTGCATATGGTGACTACAGCCATGAAATTAAAAGACACTTGCTCCTTGGAAGGAAAGTTATGACCAACCTAGACAGCATATTCAAAATTAGAGACATTGCTTTGTCAACAAAGATCTGTCTAGTCAAGGCTATGGTTTTCCCAGTAGTCATATATGGATGTGAGAGTTGAACTATAAAGGAAGATGAGCACTGAAAAATTGATGCTTTTGAACTGTAGTGTTGGAGAAGACACTTGAGAGTCCCTTGGACAGCAAAAATATCCAACCAGTCCATCGTAAAGGAGATCAATCCTGTGTGTTCATTGGAGGGACTGATGCTGAAGCTGAAACTCCAATACATTGGCCACCTGATGCGAAGAGCTGACTCATTTGAGAGACCCTGATACTGGGAAAGATTGACGGCAGGAGGAGAAGGGGAACAACATAGGATGAGATGGTTGGATGGCATCACCCACTCAATGGACAGGGGTTTGGGTAGACTCCGGCAGTTGGTAATGGACAGGGAAGTCTGGCGTGCTGGGGTTCATGGGGTCACAAAAAGTTGCACATGACTGAGCAACTGAACTGAATTGAACTGAATGATTAATGAGAATATTATCCTCAGCAAGCCCTATTTTAACAAAAAATACAGAATGAAACTATATTTTTACAATTGAAATGTGATTATAATAAAAATGTTGCCTTTTCTGTACGGACAGGCATTAATTCTCATGTTATTGTGATGCTATGAGCCGAAGTCAGTCTATCTTTTTATTACAGAATTTGTGAAAGCATTCCAAAGTCTCCAGATGTTAGAAATAGTTTATTTATAATAGAAGAGCTACTTTACTTTCCATTTTCTTAACTGGAATGAAGTTATTTAGAACCATTAAGTAAAGTCAGGAAGGCAGATTAAATGTACAATTAAAGCTATAAAGGAAATATCTTAATGTTAATATCTTTCCTTCACAAGAGGCACATTTCATGACTTTAAAAATATAGTGATAATTTGCTTTGGGATTAGTGAAGCTAAACCCAGTTTTGTGGATAGGATTTAGGTAAGTTCATTATATTCTTTCTTCTATGTCCTTATAGAAATTTTATTTGAATAGCATTATATCTCATATACCTTTCCTATTTTTTTTTCTATTTTCTATTCAGCTGGCAATAAAATAGGAGACTCTTTTAAACTTTATTTCATTTTGGGTTTCTTCTGTTTATCCAAGAATTTTATGGTCAATTGGGGGTTATATTCAGTAATAATGACAGGCATCTTTTTTTTTTTTTTCTTATAGCCTCAGATTTTACAAAGTAAAAGAAACAAAAAAGTACTTTTGATGACCAGGGCAATAACAAAACTTGATATCTGAGAAATTTTTTTATACAGCATGTGCTCTTTAACAATAATAGTCATAGGGAGAGATTTTATTAAAAAATACTGAGATTATAACTCAAGATAAACAACTCAAAGTTTATAATTTGTTGTCAGGCCTGTCATGCATTACACCAGAATAAGTCCATTGACTTATTTTTGTTATTTGTATAATGATAGCAAGAAGATACTCTAGAGAGTGAATTCTGGAGTCATTACTGCAGTTCTGGTAAGAAATAGGAATCTTTTCTTCTGACTTTGGTCTTAGAACTTCACCAGAGGCATGCTGTAATCATCTCTACATACATCACCTATTGTGTCTTACTACCGCATAATAATAGGAAGTAACAACTGAACAATCTGATGAGTTAATTAGAGTTTTGAGGAGTTCAGCTAATACAATCTGCTTTGTCACCTAGAATGACACTTGCCTCTGGGGCCAAAATTTGAAGACACATATATTACAACTTACATTGATTCGGATTTTGTTTACTGTCAGAGTAGCAGAGTTCAACAACCTGACCAGCATCATTTAAAAATCATTTTCCTTCAGATATGAATGTATGCAATTGTTTCATACATGAAAACGTTTACTATTTCAAATAAAACTAGAAAATAAATTCAAGTATGCTAATATGTCTATATTCCCTCTTTAGCTGAATCATGTAAAATATGTTAAAACTATTTAATAGGAGACAAACTGCACTATTAGAACCAATAAGTAGAACATGTTCGGCACTTAAATCTTACTACCAACTTATTTAAATTTTGTTGTATTTCTGTGTTTTTAAAAAGATAATTTGTAAGGTATGACTAACATGCTGGTAAAATCATTATAACAAGTACTCAAATTCTGACAGTTTAAATGAAAATGTTATCACCAGAAAGGAATAAAAGAAGAGAAATGAGTCAGTCTCTAGTTCCTGTGGGTTTCAGCACCTTTTTTAAATTATCTGTTTCCAACATCCTGGAATGTGAAGGCAAGTAGGCCTTAAGAGGCATCACTATGAACAAGGCTAGAGGAGGTGAGGGAATTCCAGTTGAGTTATTTCAAATGCTAAAAGATGATGCTGTGAAAGTGCTGCACTCAATATGTCAGCAAATTTGGAAAACTCAGCAGTGGCCACAGGATTGAAAAGGGTCTGTTTTCATTCCAATCCCAAAGAAAGGCAATGGCAAAGGCAAACAGCATAATTGTACTCGTATTATATGCTTGATAAGTAATGCTCAAAATTCTCCAAGTCAGACTGAAACAGTACATGAACCGTGAACTTCCAGATGTTCAAGTTGGATTTAGAAAAGGCAGGGGAACCAGAGATCAAATTGCCAACATTTGTTGAATCATATAAAAAGCAAGAGAGTTCCAGAAAAACATCTTCTGCTTTATTGTCTACGCCAGTTCATCCTAAAGGAAATCAGTCCTGAATATTCACTGGAAGGACTGATGGTAAAGCTGAAACTTAATACTTTGGCCACCTGATGTGAAGAACTGACACATTTTAAAAGACCCTGATGCTGGGAAAGATTGAAGGCAGGAGAAGGGGACAACAGAGGATGAGATGGTTTGATGGTGTCACCAACTCAATGGTTTGAGTTTGAATAAACTCTGGGAGTTGATGATGGACAGAGAAGCCTGGAGTGCTGCAGTCCATAGGGTCGCAAAGAGTCAGACACAACTGAGCGACTGAACTTCATTAATGGTAGTAGCCTACCCCTATCTTTAACCTAACCATTCTGAACAAAGTTCCGGCATGCTTCCTCCTTCAAAATGGACTGGGCTACAGATATTGGCCTATTCTAAGCTGGAAAAGTCATCATTTGATACCCAGGTGTTTGGAACAAAATGGGGTGGAGGAGAGAGTCTATGAGAGACAAGGGGAGACAGAAAGCTGGAAAAAAAAAAAAATGAGCCAGTTCCACTGAGCAGCAAAACAGAGGGAAACAATATACAGCATGAGAAAATGAGCACAGGACAAGAGAAGCAGAAACAAAGAGGGAAGTTAGCACATCGCGTTTCCATATCAGCCTTTTAGTTCCCTATTCCAGTCTTCCCTTATTCCTGGATGGACACTGACAACCCTGTGAGAGATTCCTGACTTATCTTTGGAAAATGACAACTTTATTTTGTTCAAGTTAATTTCTCCAACCTGCAAGTAGAGATTTAGGTAAACCACCAAAATTCTCCATATAATATAGTGATAGCTACACATTTCTACAGATGATATAAACACAGAATAGATACTTAAAAGGGAATCTGTGTATGTTGTTCTAGGTTGCTTTCAGCACAGAAGGTAAAGAAACTTTTCAAACTTTCTTCATCAAAGTAACAAAATATTAGGCAATTTATAACAATTGGGTATTTTAACAATGAAGGGAATTTAATGAGTTTTTCAAAGAGTGGATATTTTGATGATGTAATTGAAGATTAGTTATCCACTATAATAATTATAATGGATCAGTAACTTCATTTCACAACATATTTACATATATTTCATTCAAGTCTGATTAGGAAGGAACATAGTGACCTATTTCTTCCTTTTCTTTTGGCCACTTGTTTTGAGAATAAAAAACACAGATTCTGCCTTTTCATTTCCTTATGTTATAAAATCACTTCATTTATGGCTTTACACTAGTTTAATCTTATTCTGTCAATCACCTCAACTTTCCTCATACACAGCATAATTATGGTGGAATAATTATTAGTTCTACTGATAATCATAAGGCACTTTTGGCATCAAAGCTATCAAGGAAATCAAATTAAGGTGTGATAACAAACATTACTTTTCTTTCTTCTTACTATTGCTTTTCAACAATGGATCTTTGTTGTCAGATAGATGGTAAAATATGCAAACTAGAAAAAATGACAAAGAGGTGACAGTAGTAAAGTGTGTGTGCATGTGTGTGTGTGTGTGTGTGTGTGTGTTTCAGGGAGAAAAAAAGAGATAAAGACAGATAGCAATTAGAACTAATAAAGAATGCCAAACAAGAAAAAACATAGGACCACAAAGGCACACTGGAGAATGACCCCATGTATAAAGATTACGAAGGTCAGCAACTGGCCTTGAATGACAGAACATTCAAATAAATCTGTGCTACTAAAAATATACTCTTTCTAGGTATGAGTTTGGGATAAAACATTTAGTTAATTTTAACCACACCATTTAGTTGAAGCATTAGTATAATTTCAAATGATTAACTAAATCATGTATTTGAAATTATTCATATAGATTAATTATAAAATTAAAGTGCATATTGTCTAAAGAATTTCATTGAATATGAACTCTTTAAAACAAACAAAAAAAATCATTTCTCCCTATTAACTATGTAAAATAAAGTGTAAATCACATCTTTCACGCTCCTTATAAATATCATGAGTTTATTGGTCACCAGTTTTATCCTTTTACACTAATATCATACAGTTATAACTTTATCCTAGACAACCCTTAACCTATGACACTGATTTAAATGTATTCATGAGTGCTTTTGTAGTGAAGCAACAATACCTGTGGGTATAACACTGACATTAAACCGCAGGTTTAGAAATTGGTATTTTGATTGAATAGTAATTTAGTCCAAGTTTAGATGCACAGAATCCAGTGTTTAAGTATAACATTGGCTTTCAACTGAAGGCAAAACATTCTAAATATGTTATCCAAGAATAACAAATGACATGAAATGAATTACATTGTACTGCTTAGCATATTAAGCAAATGGCAAGATGCCAAATGCCAACCTCTGGTGTAGCAAAATATGGTATGCCTTCCAGAGGGTGTGCTGATTGCACTTGCTAGAAAATTTAAAGGCACTCTGGAACCCATATTCCCACATATTACACCCTTGAGGACACTGTGGTAGAGTAAAGGCCTGGAAAATGAGAATCTTCCTTTCTACTTAGATAAGAATGATGAATCCAGTGGGAAAAGTAGGGATGTAAAAAAGATGTGGGGAGTGATCTCACACCCTCAAAGCTCTTTACTATTTCTACAGGGAGCTCTGGGGAATACATTGGTGGAAGCTCCAAATCACCTTCCTGCTGTGAATCTATGGGGAAATGCCAGATGATTCTGTGGACTACAAATGAAATTTCTCTTAGTCTCATTTAAGAAAAAGTGTGGAATCTTATTTTACATATTTTGGATCGTTGCTCTGGTTGTTACCTGAGGCTTCAGCAACATGGGTAGTTTACTAAGAGAGAGTCTTTCCACAGTGGGCTTCCCACATGGCTACAGTGGTAAAGAACCTGCCTGCCAATACAGAAGACATAAGAGACACAGGTTCAATCTCTGGGTCGGGAAGATCCCCTGGAGGAGTTCATGGCAACTCACTCCAGTATTTTTGCCTGGAATTCCATAGACAGAGGAACCTGGCAGGCTACAGTCCCTAGGACTGCAAAGAGTTGGACAGGACTGAAGCCACTTGGCATACACTCATGCATGCCCACTGGATCTTAGACAGGTAGGTGTTAATGATGATCTATTAAAAAAAGAGAAACTGGAAATGTGAGAAGTAGAAAATACTTAGTAGAATTAATCATTAATCTTCAGAAGAGAGGTGCTCAAAAATGCAGAACAAGTCAAGATAACAGAGAATTGTAAAATGGAAGGAGGAAGGGAAAGAAGAAGGATATTTTAATGATAACAATAGAGCCTATCAATTTTCTTCTTAAAATACCCCTTAATACTCAGCCATTAAAAATAATACATTTGAATCAGTTCTAATGAGGTGAATGAAACTGGAACCTATTATACAGAGTGAAGTAAGCCAGAAAGAAAAACACTATTACAGTTTACTAACACATATATATGGAATTTAGAAAGATGGTAACAATATGCGGGACAGCAGGGGAGACACAGATGTGTGGGGAGGTCTTTTGGATTCTGTGGGAGAGGGAAAGGGTGGGGTGATCTGGGAGAATGGCACTGAAACATGTATAATATCATATATGACAGGAGTCAGCAGCCCATGTTCAATGCATGATACTGGATGCTTGGGGCTGGTGCACTGGGAAGACCCAGAGGGATGGTATGGGGAGGGAGGAGGGAGGGGGGTTCAGGATGGGGAACACGTGTATACCTGTGGTGGATACATGTTGATGTATGGGAAAACCAATATAATAGTGTAAAGTAATTAACGTCCAATTAAAATAAATAAATTTATATTAAAAAAAAAAAATACCCCCTAAAAGCTGTATCAGTTAGTTCAGTTGCTCAGTCATGTCCAACTCTTTGTGACCCCACAAATCGCAGCACGCCAAGCCTCCCTGTCCATCACCAACTCCCTGAGTTCACTCAGACTCACGTCCATCGAGTCCATGATGCCATCCAGCCATCTCATCCTCTGTCGTCCCCTTCTCCTCCTGCCCCCAATCCCTCCCAGCATCAGAGTCTTTTCCAATGAGTCAACTCTTCGCATGAGGTGGCCAAAATACTGGAGTTTCAGCTTCAGCATCATTCCCTCCAAAGAAATCCCAGGGTTGATCTCCTTCAGAATGGACTGGTTGGATCTCCTTGCAGTCGAAGGGACTCTCAAGACTCTTCTCCAACACCACAGTTCAAAAGCATCAATTCTATGGTGCTCAGGTTTCTTCACAGTCCAACTGTCACATCCATACATGACCACAGGAAAAACCATAGCCTTAACTAGACGGACATTAGTGGGCAAAGTATTGTCTCTGCTTTTGAATATGCTAACTAGGTTGCTTATAACTTATCTTCCAAGGAGTAAGCATCTTTTAATTTCATGGCTGCAGTCACCATCTGCAGTGATTTTGGAGCCCCCCAAAATACAGTCTGACCCTGTTTCCACTGTTTCCCCATCTATTTCCCATGAAGTGATGGGACCAGATGCCATGATCTTCATTTTCTGAATTTGAACTTTAAGCCAACTTTTTCATTCTCCTCTTTCACTTTCATCAAGAGGCTTTTATAGTTCTTCTTCACTTTCTGCCATAAGGGTGGTGTTATCTGCATATCTGAGGTTATTGATATTTCTCCTTGCAATCTTGATTCCAGCTTTTGCTTCTTCCAGCCCAAACCTATATGCAGGTTAGGAGGCAACAGTTAGAACTGGCATGAAACAACAGACTGGTTCCTAATAGGAAAAGGAGTTCATCAAGGCTGTATACTGTCACCCTGCTTATTTAACTTATTTAGCAGTAAGCTTGATCAAAAATTGAAATAATCATAATAATTAGAAATGGCTGAGAATGGCTAAAAGGAAAGTGAAACTGGTCAGTGGGCTTCTAAGCAAGCTACAATAGAGTCACATACTCAAGGTCACAGCCACCTGAGGCATACTATATGATCTAGAAAAGAACAATAATGATTGTTTCAACAATAGTCTATCATCTTGTAATCCAAATTCTCACTTATTTCAATCCAGTTAAGTTTAAACCCTCAGAAAGTATAAGAGATAGGATTAAAAAATGGAATATGCTTAATTTTATTTCTATTGTTTCACTCATTTATTCAATTAATATTGTTGACAACCTACTATATACCAATAAATACTGAGATTAGGGTAGATAGAATAGGCAGACTTCCTGCCTTTTGAAGCTTATATTCAGTCCAATAAGAAAAACACTGTTCTACTAATTAAAGGTGTGATAACTGCTTAAAAAAAATAAAGATAGAGTTTAATATAAAAACTTTATAGTTATATTCTGCAATTTTACAACTGCATCAAATAAATGTCACCAATTGTTTAATATTGACATATATTACAACATTACTCCATTAGTATGATATGACATCTTTGCATCAGGTAAGGAGATCCTGCAATCCCCATTGTACATACAAGGCCAACAAGCCACGTTACATGAGTCTTGCCTGACATAATACAAGAATAAGAGAACTAGAGTCTATGGGCCAAATGTAGCCTTCTCTCTACTTTTGTGCAACCAACAATCTGGGGATGATTTTCTTTTCTCCATTTTAAAGTGACTGAAACATATAATTTGAAGAATTATATGTTTTGCAACATGAAATATGTAAAATGTCAATCTGTGTTCATAAATAAAGTTTTTAATAAAACAGTTACCTTTCTTCACTTACATATTTTCTGTGGTCATTTTCAAAGCACATGGCCAACAAAGCAGAAAATATTGATAATCTGTTTTTTCCAGAAGAAAAGTTTTTTTTTTTCTATACCAGATAATAAAGGAAACAATCCTTATAATTTTCATGACATTTGAATTGTATTGAATATTTAGTATATATGAGTCACTACCACTTCCTTTTTGTATGAATTAAATTAACCAATAAACACATTTTTGAGGAAGAGACTCCATTTTAGAAATGCAAAAGTGAAAAAAAATGAGTTTATTTCAGGTCAAAATATGAGTTTGAGCAAGGGTTTTAACCTCTGAAAATTGGCTCCAAAACTTTTTTATTTCTACAATTCTATACTTATAGTAGAACTAGACTTAGTTCCTCATGATTTTCAAGATCCCTTCAAACTGGAAATTGTGATAATTCTTTAATCTGAGCCTCAATCAATTTTATATGTGAATGCTAAAGTTGAATTCTGCTAGTTTTATTTGCTGCTGTACTGTCCGAAACTAAAAATTAATACAGTATCATAAAATAATTTGCTTTTTGGTTTACATATTTCTACATCTTGGAGATTGTCCAAAAGTTCTATGGCCGTTCATTCTTCACTGACCATGGAAATGATTATATTTAAAGATGTGTGGTATACTCATACCTTCGAATCAGTCCAGACATTTTTGTTTATCTTCTTGCTGCCTGTAATCTATTAAAGAGCTTGGAACAAAGTAGGAACTTAAATTGACATTTCTATTTTGACCTGACTAGCACTACTCAGGAAATGAGTCCTCATATTCAAGACTCACACTCAAATACAAGGTTAATAATTAAACACTACCAAGTTGAATTCTTTGTGGTGCATGCACTATCAGAACAATTGGCAAGAAAATTAGCTTCAAATAATCTCACTGATTTTTCCTCTGAAGTAGTTTAAGCGAAGGGAATAAGATGGAGGATTTAGGCAGCTTACTTTCAAATTTAATTGTATATTGCAAACCTCTAATCAACACTACCCTTTGGGAACTTTCAATAAAATGGACAAAAACAGCAAGAGAACATTCATCTAATACCCATGGAAGCTAATATAGCTACCCCAAAATCTTTAATCCTGTTCCCAATAGTAAGAGATAATAAATAAAAGTCCACCAACTCTGTTGAAGATATGCTTTATTTCAGCTTGTAAATGTTTCTTTCTGGGTGAGTAGAATCTTGATGAGCATGAAGTCTAAGTCTCTAGATGGGAAAAGTATTGAAGGCCATTTCTTCAAAAGCCTGTTTCTTCAACTAATTTTTCATTTGTTACTCAATGTCTTTTCCTGTCATTTTCAAAAATTATTAAAGTCCTGTACTTGTGTTTATTCTAATATTATTTGGTCATGTATGTGTATATGTATAAAGTCCATTCATCATTAAATTATAACTTGTTTAAAGGCAAGAGTCAAATATTTCTTTTCTGGCTGTCTGATGCTTATTTTAGTAGTATTAATTCTATAATTTTTACATAACTGTGTTGGATAATGACATAATAAAATAAAGTTTTAAAAACTAATTTAATCTTGAAGTTTTAAGAAAAAAGATAATGATTGAGATATTTGAGATATTCATGAAGGAACTAAATATCAACACATAATTGCTGTCTGTTATAACTACAAGCACGGAGAAGGAAATGCCAACC
Source organism: Capricornis sumatraensis (assembly GCF_032405125.1). Classification (NCBI taxonomy): domain Eukaryota; kingdom Metazoa; phylum Chordata; class Mammalia; order Artiodactyla; family Bovidae; genus Capricornis; species Capricornis sumatraensis. The sequence continues at coordinate 51,474,300 of NC_091075.1, forward strand.
CACTCCAGTACTCTTGCCTGGAAAATCCCATGGGTGGAGGGGCCTGGTAGGCTGCAGTCCATGGGGTCGCTAAGAGTTGGACATGACTGAGAGACTTCACTTTCACTTTTCACTTTCATGCATTGGAGAAGGAAATGGCAACCCACTCCAGTGTTCTTGCCTGGAGAATCCCAGAGACAGGGGAGCCTGGTGGGCTGCCGTCTATGGGGTCGCACAGAGTTGGACACGACTGAAGCGACTTAGCAGCAGCAGCATAACTACAAACTATGTGCATTATCATTATACCATACTTACCTTAGGAGGAGTCTGAGCAGTGTTGAACATGCACAATTTTATTTTATTCTCAGAGTATCCTAGTGAAATGGGAAACTGAAGATTTTCAAAAAATCAGAGGTAGGAAACAAGCAGTGCACCAAAGCATACCTGAATCAAGGTGCCAGCTTCTTTACTTCAGTTCTACTCACTGTATAAATACAGAGAGATAGTGGGGTAGAAAGAAAGAGGGAATATTCAATACTAAAAACATAAATGGGTTTCTTTGGTGCCTCAGTTGGTAAAGAATCTGCCTGCAATGCAAGAGCCCTGGGTTCGATCCTTGGGTCAGGAAGATCCCCTGAAGAAGAGAATGGCTACCTACACCAGTATTGCCTGGATAATCCCATGGACGGAGTCTGGTGGGCTACAGTCCCAAAAGTTTCAAGGAGTCAGGCATGACTGAGCATGGCACAGCAGCACAGGAGGTAAAGAGGAAATGAGAAGTGGTGAAGATAGGTGAGAAACGAAAGAGATTTTAGACAATAATTTATTCAATGTAGTTCCCATAGGGACCCTAGGGGTAGGAAAATGTTCACTTCTTTATTTGAAGGTTTTTTTAACTTATCTAAGAATTACATTGATATAGGGTGATTTAGCAAGAGAAACACAAAGTTTGTATGTATGGAGTCCCATAAAAATATTAGACTCCACAGCAGTCACCTAATTGAACCATTCTGAGCTAAGGGGAATAGAGTATGGACCTGGGATTTTACTTAAAGGGGGAGGAAGACAATTCACAGGAAGATGAGAAGAGCAAATATTTGCAATACCATGCAGATAAGTCTTTCTGATGTAAGAAACGTTGTGTGGTAATAGCTGTCTTCCTGGTACAGCTGTGTGTGCTCAGTCACTTCAGTCGTATCTGACTCTTTGCGTCCCCAGAAGCTTCTCTCTTTGAGATTCTCTAGGCAAGAATACTGGAGTGGGTTGCCATGTCCTTGTTCAGGAGATCTTCCAGACCCAGGGATCACACCTATGTCTCCTGCATTGCAGGTGAATTCTTAACTGGTGAGCCAGCCAGGGAAACCCTTGTTATAGGTCCCCTATCCAAATTCTTTTAGACAGTTAGGGCGAAATGAAGAGCTCTTTCTGAGTCTGCTGGGACCTTAATGTCTCCAGCTCAAAATAATCCAAATACATAAGTGGCACATTCTGGGGTCATATATTCAGCTTCCCTGCATTACCAAAAACTTTCATTTCCCACCAAATCTTGAAGAAGTATATATCGACAGAGAAGTTATATTTAAGATTGCAATGATTGTCAATAAATATTGTAGCCCTGTTCTGTAGCTACATTTTTCCCCGCTCTGGTGGTTATTTCCACAGTCCATGATGGCAGTAAGACCCAGTAAGACCCATTGACTCTGTGACCCAAAGGACTACAGCATGCCAGGTTTCCCTGTTCATCACCAACATCTGGAGCTTGCTCAGAATCATGTCCATTGAGTCGTTGATGCCATCCAACCATCTCATCCCCTGTTGTTACCTTCTCCTCCTGCCTTCAATCTTTCCCAGCATCGGGGTCTTTTCAAATGAGCCAGTTCTTTGCATCAGGTGGCCAAAGTTTCAGCTTCAACATCAGTCCTTCCAGTGAATATTCAGGACTGATCTTTAGGATGGACTGGTTTGATCTCCTTAAAGTCCAAGCAACTCTCAAGAGTCTTCTCCATTACCACAGTACAAAAGCATCAATTTTTCAGTGCTCAGCTTTCTTTATAGTCCAACACTCACATCCATAAATGACTACTGGAAAAATCATAGCTTTGACTAGATGGACCATTGTTGGCAAGGTAATGTCTCTGGTTTTTAATATGCTGTCTAGGTTGGTCCTAGCTTTTCTTCCAAGCAATAAGTGTCTTTTAATTTCAAGGCTACAGTCACCATCTACAGTGATTTTAGAGCCCCAAGAAATAAAGTCGTCACTGCATCCACTGTTTCCCCATCTATTTGCCATGAAGTGATAGGACCAGATGCTATGATCTTAGTTTCCTGAATGTTGAGTTTTAAGGCAACTTTTTCACTAAAGAGCCACTTTCATCAAGAGGCTCTTTAGTTCTTCTTCACTTTTTGCCATAAGGGTGGTATCATTGCATACATGAGGTTATTGATATTTCTACCAGCAATCTTGGTTCCAGCTTTTGCTTCATCCAGCTCAGCATTTCTCATGATGTATGCTTCATATAAGTTAAATAAACACAGTGACAATATACAGCCTTGACATATTATTTTTCCTATTTGGAACCAGTCTGTTGTTCCATGACCAGTTCTAATTGTTGCTTTCTGACCTGCATACATATTTCTCAAGAGGCAGGTCAGGTGGTCTGGTATTCCCTTCTCTTTCAGAATTTGCCACAGTTTATTGTGATCCACAGTCAAAGGCTTTGGCATAGTCAATAAAGCAGAAGTAAATGTTTTTCTGGAACTCTCCTGCTTATTCAATGATCCAGCAGATGTTGGAAATTTGATCTCTGATTTTATGCCTTTTCTAAAGCCAGCTTGATAATCTGGAAGTTCACAGTTCATGTATTGTTGAAGCTTGGCTTGGAGAATTTTGAGCATTACTTTGCTAGCATGCGTGCAATTGTGCAGTAGTTTGAAAATTCCTTGGTATTGTCTTTCTTAAGGATTGGAATGAAAACTGACCTTTTCCTGTCCTATGGCCACTGATGAGTTTTCCAAATTTGTTGTCATGTTTGAGTGTAGCATTTTCATAGCACCATCTTTTAGGATTTGAAATAGCTCAATTGGAATTCCATCATCTCTACTAGCTTTGTTCACAGTGATGCTTTTTAAGGCCCACTTGACTAGCATTCCAGGATATTTGGCTCTAGTTGAGTGATCACATCATCGTGATTATTAGGGTCATGAAAGTCTTTTCTGTATAGTTCTTCTGTGTATTCTTGCCATCTCTTCTTAATATCTTCTGTTTCTGTTAGTTCTATATCATTTCTGCTCTTTATTGTACCTGTCTTTCCATGAAATCTTCCCTTGAGTTCCCTAATTTTTTGGAAGAGATCTCTAGTCTTTCCCATACTATTGTTTTTGAAGGAGTCTTTTGGGCCTAGAAAAGAAAAAAAAAAAAAAAAAAAACAGTCTCAAAGTTCCTTGCTAAATCATCTAACTTTGGAGAAAACAAAACAGAACTTCAAGTCCCACCCAGATGCTCCTGGCTGGTTGCATCTATCTGGGACTTATCATCCCCTGTCCAGAAACCTTCCACCCCCTACATCTGCACAGAAGACTTATCACCCCGTCAGTTCAGTCACTCACTCATGTCCAACTCTTTGTGACCCCATGAATTGCAGCATGCCAGGCCTCCCTGTCTATCACCAAATCCGAGAGTTCACTCAGACTCATGTCCAGCCAGTCAGTGATGCCATCCAGCCATCTCATCCTCTGTCATCCCCTTCTCCTCCTACCCCGAATCCCTCCCAGCATCAGTCTTTTCCAATAAGACAACTCTTTGCATGAGGTGGCCAAAGTATTGGAGTTTCAACTTTAACATCAGTCCTTCCAAAGAAAACCCAGGACTAATCCCTTTTAGAATGGACTGATTAGATCTCCTTGCAGTCCAAGGGACTCTCAAGAGTCTTTTCCAACACCACAGTTCGAAAGCATCAATTCTTTGGCACTCAGCTTTCTTCACAGTCCAACTCTCACATCCATACATGACCATAGCCTTGACTAGACAGACCTTAGTCGGCAAAGTAATGTCTCTGCTTTTCAATATGCTATCTAAGTTGGTCATAACTTTCCTTCCAAGGAGTAAGTGTCTTTTAATTTCATGGCTGCAGTCACTGTCTGCAGTGATTTTGGAGCCCCCCAAAAATAAACTCTGACACTGTTTCCACTGTTTCTCCATCTATTTCCCATGAAGTGATGGGACCAGATGTCATGATCTTTGTTTTCTGAATGTTGAGCTTTAAGCCAACTTTTTCACTCTGCCCAACTACAAATGTCATCTCAACTAAAGAATACCCCAAACATCCCGCCTGATTAATGTTTCCCTTATAGCTTCCACAAACCTCCCTATAAATATGGAGCCTCCCTGATCCCTCTCGGTGCTCAGCCTGGTTGTTAGGCCAACTGTCACCCCTCCTTGCCTGAATAAAGGTAACCTACTTCTGTTGAGGTCGTCTTTCCTCTTTCTGCCTCGGCCTGAACTATACCTTACAGTTTTCCTCTATTTCTTTGCATTGATCACTGAGGAAGGCTTTCTTACCTCTCCTTGCTATTCTTTGGAACTCTGCATTGAAATGGGTATATCTTTCATTTTCTCCTTTGCATTTTGCTTCTCTTCTTTTCATAGCTATCTGTAATGCCTCCTCAGACAACTATTTTGCCCTTTTGCATTTCTTTTCTTGGTGATGGTCTTGATCACTGCCTTCACTACAATATCACAAACCTCTGTTCATAGTTCTTAAGGCACTCTGTCTATAAGATTTAATCTGTTGAATCTGTTTATCACTTCTGGGTAAAGGGGCAAAAAAAAGAAAAGAAAAGAAAAGAAAAAGAAACCTCTAAAAGAACTGACTGAGCTCTGCAACCAGTTTAGAAAAAAAAAAAAAAAAAACCTACATGAGACATTTGCTTCATTCCACTTGTGTTCTTATGAATCAAGAGGTCCTTGAGTTAGACATTTGAATAATCAACTGCAATAATTAAGTTTCAGGATTTTAGATTTTCAAGTAAAAATGTCTATAATGTACACAAGGTTGTTCAATGCTGAAAAATTCATTTACTGTCACAAACTATATAGTTATTTATATAAGTTGTTTGTATTGAGGGTATATCCCAGATAATGCTATTATTTATGCAAAGCTCTTTGTGGAGAAGATTGAGAGATTGATTGCCATCTAAAGTTCATAATGTTCAGATGTACAAATTGAGAACAGGTAACAGAAGTTCTCTTCCATGAAAGGGAGATTATAACATACATTCAGAAAAAAAGTAATTTTTAATAAGTAAAAGCATGTGATTCATGTCAAATATTTAAAAAGTTAAAAAATATTAAACATGAAAATTTGTCACCTTTGGGGCTTCCCTGGTGGTTGAGTGGTAAAGAATTTTCCTGCAATGCAGGAGACACAGGAGACTGAATTTCAATCTCTGGGTAAGGTAGATTCTCTGGAGAGGGAATGGCTACCTACTCTTGTATTCTTGCCTGGAGAATTCCATGGACAGAGGAGCTTGGCTGGTTACAGTTATGGGGTTGCAAAGAGTCAGATATGACTGAGTTACTAACACTCTTACCAGCATAATGCAGATAACCTATATAGAAAAATCCGAGATCTAACAAATGTGATTTGAGTTCTTAGCCAAAAACATTGTTTTATGAAAAAGTGGAGAGTATTTCTATGTTTTGTAGTGAGTGAAAATGAGAAATTTCCAGGGGAGACAAGATGTGGTGCGTTCGCACGCACACACACACACACACACACACACACACACACACACAAATACTGCACAGATAGTCATCACCCCTTTTTCTATTTAGTTTTAGATACCCGCTAAGATTTAGCTGTCCATATGGCTGCTCAGCTAGAAAAACCATATTCTGTATTCTTTGGCAAACCCATATGTCCATATTTTGGTTTTACCAATGTGAGCAGAAATGAAACTTTTGATTTCCCTCTTCTTCCCCTTCCTGATAGTAGGGCTATGATGAGATTGCAAGCAGTTGCTTTGAACCCAGAAATGTAAAACCTGGAGCTAAAGTGTTGGCAACCCTGATATCTCTCATCTGCTTAACTCTGAGCTATTTGTTTCAAGAGGTATGTACTCAAATTCTATTTAAATTTCCACAGATTAACGTTGATTGATGAAAACAAAAGGTACATTTAACTTAACTAGCTTACTTAAAAAGAAATTAACTCATTATTATAATCTAAGATTCAGTTCAGTTCATTTGTCACTGAGTTGTTAGCAATTCCTTGCTCTTTGCGACCCCATGGACTGCAGAACACCAGGTCTTTCTGTCCATCACCAACTCCTGGAGCTTGCTCAAAATCATATCCATCGAGTCAGTGATGCCACTCAACCATCTCATCTTTTGTCATCCCCTTCTCCTCCTTCCTTCAATTTTGCCCAGCATCAGGGTCTTTTCCAATGAATCAGTTCTTCATATCAGGTGGCCAAAGGAGGAGCAAAACGAGTTCAGTGAAAAATCAGCCAGAGGTATATTTGTTTACAATATAGGTGCAGATGCAGGTCTTAATATAGAAGAGTAAATAAGACTTATTCCTCTAAAGAAAAGAAAGAAAATGAAGTCACCCAATCATGTCCGACTCTTTTGCGACCCCATGGACTGTAGCCTAACAGGCTCCTTTGCCCATGGGATGTTCCAGGCAAGAATACTGGAGTGAGTAGTCATTTCCTTCTCCAGGAGATCTTCCTGACCCAGGGATTGAACCCGGGCCTCCCACATTGTAGGCAGACACTTTACCGTCTAAGCCACCAATCAATAAGGAGAGAACAGGTTACAAGAATTTCTTGGATTTTAGGTGGCGGATAGGAAAGGAGAACGCTGAATAGAAACATGGTGGAACCTATCAGTCTCATCATTTTGGTCGAAATATTGACCTGTTTCACTTCAAACCTGGAGGGAGGGACCTTGCTGGGATCTATGCTTTCAAAATATTTGATATGATCAGCAACTGATGCCATTCATTCGACCTGTAACCATTACAAAGCATAAACTAGGCTATATGATGTGGTGAGATGGGGTTTAAGTGAGGATTTGATAAGTCAGGGCTTGGTAAGATCAACATTTTGCTGTGATTCCCTGGTGGCTCAGCAGTTAAGAATCACTTGCCCGTGCAGGAGATATGGGTTCAATCCTTGGGTCCAGAAGATTCCCTGGAGGAGGAAATGGCAAACCACTTCCAATATTCTTGCCTGGAAAATCCCATGGACAGAGGGCAACAGTCCACAGGGTCTTGAAGAATTGGACACTACTTGGCGACTAAACAACTACAGTATTCTACTGACTATATTAATTTCCTTTAAATTTGTCTTGATTCTGAGGTAAAACTGCTGGGATTCTTTTATCTTAGACTACACAAAATTATTGACCAGGCATTGGAGCAGAAGTGGCATTTATTATTACTACCCTGAATGTCTTACAGATAAATCAATGCATTTGAACCTATGCAGGCAGTGAAGGCTGAGAAAATTTCTGTAAAGAAAGCTGAGTGTCAACGCTTTTCAGTGCTTTTGAACTGCGGTGTGGGAGAAAGTTCTTTGAAAGTTCCTTGGACTGCAAGGAGATCCAACTTGTTCATTCTAAAGGAAATCAGTCCTGAACTGGAATGACCAATGCTGAAGCTGAAACTCCAATACTTTGGCCACCTGACACGATGAAGAGGCAGAACAAGGTCATTGAAAAAGACCCTGATGCTGGGAAAGATTGAAGGCAGGAGGAGAAGGGGACAACAGAGTAAGAGATAGTAGGATGGCATCACTGTTTCAATGGACATGAGTTTGGGCAAGCTCCGGGCCATTGGTGATGGACACGGAAGCCTGGCATGCTACAGTCCATGGGGTTGCAAAGAGTTGGACACTACTGAGTGACTGAACTGAATTGAACTTGGAATGATGAGAATTGTATTGACTAATATCTCTTAAAATGTGAAGCTTGTGATTGAGCTAATAACAACAGTTCATTAAAAATAACTCTTAAATATGGAACTATTTCAAGTTGACAATATGTGGGTCATTAATACTCACTAGAAACAATGTGATCTCCTTTCGTTCCACTTTGCCTACGTAAGTGTTCTCTATCCTATTCTTCTGCTTACTTTCAAATCTGAAATACGATGAGCTGCTTTCTTTGTAAGTGAAGTACCACATGGCAGATACATCTTCCAAACAAGGGTGTGTGCTCTTCAGCAGCTTGGCAGGAAACAGGTTTTTCAATAAATATCATTCCTTAATTGTGAAGTTCATTAATGATTTTTATTACTTCTGAAAGTGTGCCAAATCCCTCATGGAATTCAATTACATTTCAAGTGAAAGCACAATATGTGGAAACACTGAAATCTTATATAAAGCAAGATTTTTTTTTCCCTCCTTTTGGTCCCTCATGCTGAAACACTTGAGGATTTAGAACTGTAATGTCTTCTGCTTCTTTCATTAACATATGATATAATGTAGAACATATCCTGATTGAGAGCAGGTGGAATGCAGTTGCAAGGTCTCAAAAAATGTTCTAAACAGGAAAAGATAAAACAAAGTCAGATTTTAGGCTCTGAACTTAACTCTTTGTTTGTATATAAAATAAGGAAGGGATTCTTGTAAAATGATTTTTACTCCCTCTGGAGAGAACAAAGTTGTTGGGTAATAGGTTATCCTTCAGCCAGCATCAGCACAACTATAAATCTACAGTGTATGAAATCAACAAAATTCATTACTTGCCATTGAATATGAAGCTTAGAAATCTCCATGGAGAAAAATATCAACTATATGCACCTGTTCTTTGAGACAGTTTTCTCATTTTGTAAGCATTTTAGGTGAAACAATTTTGTTTATTACTGAATTTATCTTTATAGGAATGCTATAAGTTTGCAATAAGTATTAAATGAAAAGCAATCAGAAGAGACATGAAGCAAAATCTCACTTTAATTTGAAAGCAGGATATCTGACAAACAATGGTTTTATTAGGTAACAAGTTACATCAGATAAAGCTTTTAAATTATGATATATTTTGTGAATAGAATTAGTATGGTTCTTTGCTCCTTATACTTGGATATTTCCCTCACATTATATCTAAAGAAAACAGTATCAAAATATAACTCTTCATATTCTTACTCAAAAGTATTACTTATTTCATGAAACCACATAAATGATTCTTACTTTTGCATTATGGTTGTGATTCTAATATAGATAGAGGAAATTATTATTTTAAAAATATGCCATATAAAGCCATCTGATCATTTATAGGCTTCAGAATGAAAAGAAGTAGACATGACAGTTTCTGTGAGAATATAGTCTATAAACCATGTAACATTATTTGGTCCAAATGAAATGTTATGGTTAATATATGAACAAAAATCTGCTAATGTTTGAGAGTTAATTTATCAGCCATGATTTGACCACAAATGTAAAAACTTTAGCAACATAAACTACTGGATAGAAAAGTCCTTGATAAATAGTAGAGATAAGAAATTTAGAAATAACTGCAATATAAGAAGTAATTATGAGAATGAAGATGATGGTAATGTTGGATAATGATGTCTCAAAATAAAGATCATTAAATTCTTTAAAATTTATGTACATTTAAACTTGTAGGTAGAAACATTTTTAATTAACTGATTTTTAATTGGAGGATAATTGCTTTACAATATTGTGTTGGTTTCTGCCATATATCAACATGAATCAGCCAAAGTCTTAATTTAACTGGATAGTGATATTTAAACTGGCTCTTAAATGAAGGTATGCATTTGAATAAACAGAAAGTTCAAGTGTTTTGAATGTCTTCAATGGATCTAGAAAAGTTACAGAGGAATATGAAGGAAAATACAGTGCTAACACTTTAATATGTTGGTTCACGTGCCTTCGTGCATTCTCAGTTTCTTCAGTCATGTCCTACTCTTTGTGACCCTAAGAACTGCAGCTTGCCAGGCTCCTCTGTCCATGGGATTCTCCAGGCAAGAATACTGGAGTGGGTTGCCATGCTCTCCTCCAGGGGAACTTCCAAACCAGGTGATCGAAATAGCATCTGCCTGCTTCTCCTGCATTGCAAGTGAATTCTTTACCCATTGAGCCACCTGGGAAGCCTAATATGTTGGTTTTGTCAAAAGCAAATCCCACTCATTGTGATTGATTAATGAAAGCACTGAGTTTCAATGGAATCTTGCTTCACTATACAAAAATTTCTACTTCTCATTATTTTTATAGTTTTTTATACATTTTGAGACTTTTATACATTAAGAGACTTCTTTTGTTTAATCATGCTAAGTGATATTGTATATGATAGAATATGGATCAATTTGATTAGGATTCATATAAACTAAAGATTTTATAAGATCTTTCCAAAGAGTTTTATTTTACAAAATAAAATCCAGAGTGCTATATAAGGGTTTATATTTTGCATTTAGTGTAATAAGTATAGATCTCAAGTTCAAGATGGAGGAGTAAGGACATGAGTTTAACCCTCCTTAGGTAAACACCAAAATCAAAACTAACTGCTGAGCAACCATCAACAGAAAAACACTGAAATCCATCACCACCAAAAAGAAAAAAAGCCTGCATCCGAAGATAATGAAGAAACCACAATGAGATGGTAGGAAGGGTGTAATCATAAGATCAAATTCCATACTGGCAGGACAGACAACCCAGACAGAGACTGGAGAGCAGTTGTTCCATAGAAGCCCATTCACAGGAGTTAAAGTCCTGAACCTCATGTCACGTCTTCCCAGTCTAGTGGTCCGACAATGGGAGGAGGAGCCCCCAGAAAATCTGGCTTTAAAAGTCAATGGAGTTTGATCATAGGAAATCCATGGGCCTGGGGGAAACAGAGATGCCACTCTTGGAAGGCATCCACAATGTCCCGTGCACACGAGAACCCAAGGGAAAACAGCAGTGACCTCATAAGAGACTGAACCAGGCCTACCTGCTAATATTGGAGGGTCTCTTGCAGAGGCAGGGTTGGCTGTGGCTCACCAAGTGGACAAAGACACTGGGATTAGCAGTTTGGGGAAGTACTCCTTTGTGTGAGCCCTCCCAGGTGTTGCCATTGGCTCTGCTTAACAATCTGTAGGTTCCAGTGCTGGGATGCCTCAAGCCAAACAGCCAACAGAATGGAGACAGCACCACCCATTAGCAGACAGGCCGCTTGAAGTTTTCCTAAGCATAGCTCTGCTTAGCAGAGGCACAAGACCTTGATCCACCCACTAGAGAAGTCCCTGCCATCAGGAAGCTTGTAACTCTAACGCTACTGCTACTGCTAAGTCGCTTCAGTCGTGACCGACTCTGTGTGACCCCACAGACGGCAGCCCACCAGGCTCCCCCATCCCTGGGATTCTCCAGGCAAGAACACTGGAGTGGGTTGCCATTTCCTTCTCCAATGCATGAAAGTGAAAAGTGAAAGTGAAGTTGCTCAGTCGTGTCTGACTCTTCCTACCCCATGGACTGCAGCTTACCAGGCTCCTCCGTCCATGGGATTTGCCAGGCAAGAGTATTGGAGTGGGTTGCCATTGCCTTCTCCTGTAACTCTAATAAATGAGTATAAAACTTCTGACCCTAAGTTTTTGTATTGAGCTCTGATTTGGGGGGAACACAAGTTAAGACAATTTCTATATACTAAAAAGTCTCAGCGATGCCTTTCTAGTGGTTTTACTTTTTTAGTCAATACTTACACATTGTCTCAGGATTACTTATGAATTATTTGTATTATAATAATCATTATGTTTCTGAAGAGCCAATCATGGTGACTGTCTTTTCTCTAAGAAGCAGGGAACAATTTCAGCATGAGCCATTCCCTCAGTATAAGAAATACCACAGCATACCAAAGGATTTGCCTTAGATGATATCCATCTTATTTTTATGATATTTTACATCAGTCGTTCAACTAATAATAAAACATTCCCCCACTCCCATCACATCAGTTATACCTAAGATACAAAAGATAAGGGGAAATCATATAAATATACCTCATCCTTCTTTTACTTTACTTCACCTTGTAACAGTGTTTTCTATGCACTTGGCATGATTTTTTCTTTGCATTGACATCCTATTTAAACACTGGGATATTAATTTAAGCTCTTTTGCAGCTCAATTTTAAGTTGTTTTTCCAGGAAATAAAACATATACTCTATCTTTTCAAAAGCAGACATTATTTTCCCTAGTCATATTTCAATTTCATGCAATCTCTCTCTCTCTCTCTCTCTCTCTCTCTCTCTCTCTATATATATATATATATATATATATATATATATATATATATATATATATATATATATTTGGTTTAATCACTAATTTCTGTCTGACTCTTGCAACCCCATGGACTGCAGCCCTCCAGGCTCCACTGTCCATGGAGTTCTCCAGTCAGGAATACTGGAGTGAGTGGCCATTTCCTTTTCCAGGGCATCATCCCAACGATCCAGGGATAAAACCCAAATCTCCAACACTGCAGGTGGATTCTTTACTAAGCCACCAGGGAAGCCCATATTATATATATTTATACACAAATACATTTATATATATAAAATATCAATGCAGGAGACATAAGAGACGCAGGTTCGATTCCTAAGTTGGGAAGATAAACCAGAGCAGGGCATGACAACCCACTCTGGTATTCTTGCCTGAGAAATCCCATAGAAAGAAAAGCCATATATATAAAATTATATATATCTTTCCCCATTATTTGCCCCAAGTTTCAACATTGTGCTCCCATTCTCCTTACTTCGATGGTCTGTTCAATATCAAAATCATGTCCTTAGTTCATACTTTAGCAAAGACATTGCAACTGTTAACTTGTGAGACTCTAAATTCTATTCTTCTGAAGAGTGTTGCTTTGTTTCTTTGCTATCTGGCTTTAATACACAATTAACTTGGTTGGACTCACTTGTAGGTGGCAGCTCACATCTCAGTATTATTTTTTCATTCTTAACTAGGATGCACATTGTCTTCCTTGGAATTTACTTGGTTTGAATATCAGCCAGGGATTTGGGCAATACTTGCAGCACTTTTTTTTTTAGATTCTTGATATCTAGTTCAATTATTTTCAGAATTTTCCCTGAGACATTTTACCTTTTGTTTTTGCCCCCATTCTTTCCTTCAGATTCTCAGGCCAGAAGGACAATGTACCAGAATTTTATCTGTGTAATGTGGCACCAATTAGTGCCAACACTTTCTTAAATCCCCTTCATATTTTCCTTACTTTGCTGAGAATTCTTTTTAATTTAAGAGAAATTTTCTCACTACTCTTCAAATTAAGTCATTTCCTTTGGATGATTTCAGTGATTCTGGTTTTCAGTAAAAATGTGGAGCACCTAAACTCTACCAAATGAGTAAGAAATTTATACTCTCTCCCTTCTTGTAAATGACAATCAAAAAATAAAGTGAAGATATGTCCACATATCCATGAAGGACACTTAGAAAGCAGAGTTTGTTGGGATAACACGGAAGATCTTACACATTAAATTGAATGAGACAAAGAAATACTTTTGTTGCTGGAAGATACAACTGGGTTCTAATTTTACCCTAAATCATTATATGAAAAGATATAGGAATTCAGTGAGAAAACAATACAGACATAAACAGAATTATCCTCTGCTAATGTCTGGCAGTGAGACAGGTTAGGAAGCATGAGCAATGGTGGGAAGAGACTAGAAAGAATTTTGAAAATTCACCGAACCTGGGAAGTGTCCATCTTTTTATGATAAAAGAGCTGATTGCTCATAGGCAGTCACCATGATTTTTTAACTGATAAAATCACCCATGTAAATCAAATGGAAAGCTCTTTCTTAACCATATTTTCTTCACCTTAGTCTTCTCTTGAAATAATGGGCCACTTGGTGCTATTAATATATCACTGAGCAAAAGAAAATGTTCATCATCGGAAGCATTCATGATCCAGCAGGACAGTTCACTTTGGGACTGTTGTGGATCCAAGGACTAAATCAGGGACAGAGGAGGAGGGTATTGTTGTATATGACCCTTAGTATCACTCCATATTTGAAGTACTATAATGGAAACATTCCATTTGTCCCTTAGTGGGCAGGAGGGTCATTCTGCATTTTTATATTAGATCACCACAAATGAAACCAGGAAAAGATATTAGAGTCATAGGACAAGTACATTTTGACAGGAATTACTATACCAAAACTTTCAGATGTGTCTGTATCTTTTTACAGAGTGGATTTTCAATACCAGGCAATTGAGAGTCTTTCATTAGCAGTTTTTTAATTTCCTGCCTTAAAACTGCTTCGTATCAGGACTGCTAACATGAGTCTACAGTCCATTCAGATATAAAACAGAGAAACTCTTCCACAGATTTCTTCTTGTTATTGGACTACTGGCAGATTGCAAGGGATTTCCTCCTGGGACTGGGGCAACTTTCTTCTGCTGTGATGATTTGTTCCCTGTCTGGAGCTGTGCTGGGCTTGGGACCCACATTTCCCTGGTCTCAGAATGTCAGAGAAGGAATCCTATACTCTCTCTCTCCCTAGGGCCGGCTGAGGCCCACAGTTTAATTTAAATCATGTAAACTGTAATAATTGGAAACTGCAGGGGGCCAAGACAATTTGTTAAATCTGCATACCTGTGAAACAGAAATGGCTGAATTGTGAAAGACAAGTCCCAGACAAGGATGACCTATTTTATACTGTTTGAAATGAAATCTTAGAAATCAATAACACCAGGCCAGGGAAAACAGACCTATTACAGAGAAACCCAAGTTCTCAAATGATGGGAAAATTTGGAAAAAAAAAAAGGTATTGGCCCTTGTTTATAAAGCAATCACACATACATCCACACACAATTCATAGCACACTACCCAGCACCACCCAGGTGACCTTATAGACTCAAATATGTTATATTTTATAGGTAACTTGATTTTCATATTCTGTATTTCACTTCTAGGATAACTAATGATATATAACTTATAAATAGATTGTTTCATAAATATTCTAGGAAGATAGATGGGAAAAAGCAAGATGACTATGAAGTTGAATGGGAGAAATATGACCTCCTGCAGAACATTTGCATTTGAACGTTCAGAACAGTTCAGGAATACAGGTAGATAATGAAAACATCAAAGAAGAAACATCATCTGTGAAAGTGCCAACAATAAATGAAAAGCAGAAGAAGGTATTGAACTTCATTGGATTCACCTTACCCTGTGACAAGAGGAACGCATTTTAATTAAGGGAGAGTAAACAGAACAGTCAGCAAACCCATTCAGAAAGAGGTAGACTTCAACCTATGTGGACAGGCTGTGATGTCTTTTGATATACCTGGATGATTCACTGAATAAATGGTCATCTGAAGAAGTTAAAATCCTAACACCTTGTCTATAATGTAGGTTGGTTTCCTTGGCTGTGAACATATTTGATATGCATTAAATATTCTGTCTCTCAGAGATTGCCAAGTTTCTTTGGATTTATGCTCTATTGAAGAGAAAGTTGGATTTAGTCTATTTTTAAAAAAAGCATCTACAAAGGTCTTTGCAGTGTGTTATTTAGGTTTTAGGATAGAGGGCAGAGTGGACATGGCTAACAAATAGAAAGTAATTTTCAGAATTCCTTTTAAGTGTAGGAAAATCCCACAGTTAGTTAAATCTAGTGGATTTTTTCTACTCTCAGAACTTCAATGGGATGATAAATATTATTTATCAAAAAAACAGCCTGAAATACAATAGTTATTACATGAAGCTTATATGGTAGTTAATGTCTCATTCTAACATCACTGGATATTTCCTCAAATTATATATCAGTTGTGAAAAAAAATACCACTTCAAGCAATAGGTATTCTTTTATTTTAAGAAAGATAATATTTTGAAAAAATGAACTTTCAAAACTATGGTATCTTTCAAAACAAGTTTATTGAGTATTCTTTAATATTGGGTGCTTTTGCTGATCTAACTGACGTGGGTAGAAAAGAGCTGTCACTATCTGGTGACAATATAACATGTATTTTGTAAATCCTTTCCTTCCTTTATTTATTTAATTGTTTTGCTTCTAAATGCTCCCTATAGGAAATTAATTCTGCTTGTTCTTTTTCAAATACTGTATTGCTTGAGAACTTTGACAAAATGTATAATGAAGGGTTTAGTCCCTAGTAATGAATTTCGTGATCTTAACAGTAAGATCCAACAAACAATTTGAAGTGATGTAGTGAATGCTGACTCTGTTGTCAAGCACACACAGAGTCTGACTGGTCTAAATAATTACTGGAGTTTGGCAGAGATACAGTTTGCACAGCCCACTATGATGACACCTGCTGAGACTTTGCATTATTTTGAAAATAATAGGTTCTTCCAAATGAATGAATGCTTTATAATACAGTAATTGAATGCAGGCAGCAATACACTTGCTTTCTCTGTGCTCTTGAGAATCTCTTTACTTGGGGGTTGTGTTTTGTCAGCCACGTTATATTTTAAGGAATGCCAATTAGTCTTAGTATTATTGTTTGTTGAGTTCCTTCAAAGAAGACTCAGTAATAGACATTTGGGAGATGTGTTTGCAAAGGATAAAATATGTACTGCTAATGTATTATAATAATTATTATTTTTTATCATTTGCATGAGTGCTAAGTTGTGTCTGACTCTTTGAAGCTCTATGGACTATAGCTTGCCAGGCTCCTCTGTCCATGGGATTCTCCAGGGATTAATACTGGAATGGGTTACCATGTCCTCTTCCAAGGGATCTCCTCAACTCAGGGATCAAGCCGTGTTTCTTATGTCTCCTGCATTAGTAGGTTGATTCTTTACCACTAGCACCACCTGGAAAGCCCCATTTATTACTTATTTTGCATTATACAGTATATACATATATATATATATGGACAAAAGGGGCTGAGGCAAGTTTATACAAGAGGTTGATTGTGGAAGAGTTTTTTTTTTTTTTTTTTTTTTTCCTACAATTTTGATTTTCTATGTTTTTTGGTTTATCATGCTGACCTTCCTGTCTGAATTGAGCATGTTCCAGTACAGACAAGGATGTAGAATATTTAGAATGTATAGATAACAATGAAACCATACTTAGACACCTGGAAGAAACTTTTTCTCTCTTCATTGTCTTGAAGGACTACAAATGCCACAGGAAAATAATTTCTGTAGCTTTTTTATCATAACCAAGAGGTTTGAGAGACAAAAACTTCATGCTTGGACCCCAGGCACTGTCCCTGCTGGGTTAATATTTGACATTTGAATGAATTAGACCGCTGGAATCTACCAGAAATAGCACTATACCTGTGTTTCAAGGAAAGACGTCTTTCTGTGGTTCCCAAAGTGAGACTCATTTTTAATTACACTGCCTGTTATGAAATAAGAGGACACAAAGCTGGCACAATTTCCCATTCAGATGGTGAGGACTAGGTTAGGTCTAGGTCTTTTAGAAACTTTTAATATAATGTCTCTAAATGCAGAAGCTCATGGTGAGATGAGACAACATGGAAATGGAGCATGTGGGCCCGTCATTAAAGAGCCAAGGGACTCAGGATGATTCTGACTTTGCCGAATTACTTCTCATGTCAATGTCTCTGTTGTAATGTTTGCCTTACCAATTGCCCTTTCTACCTTCCAAATTTTGAAACTTTGGGCCATTTCTCTTTGTTGTCTGTTTTTCATGGGAAAGTGGAACTAGCTGTTAAAGTTGGGAGTGACAAGTAGCTAGAGGTGATTCCCTCCCCTCCTTTATTGAGTATAAAACTGCAGCAGTTCTCCTCTGAAGTATTGTCATTATTTACATGAAAGCAGTACAGTGAAAGTTATCAGCCAGAAATCTCAAGTAATGTGACTTTTATGCATTTCCTTATGACTGATCATCTACCTGAAAACATAGGCAATATAGGTCTATGTTTTTATTAACCACCATGTATTTATTTCTCGATCTCTCAAGGAAACGCAGACCCTTCTAGATAGAGGAAAAAATACCCAGTGTTTTATTTATACAGAAAAAAATTTTCATCAACACAAATAAAACTTCCTTTTAACCATTTGTTGTTGAATGTCTAAGGTCACATCTGACATTTTGCAACCCCATGGACTGTAGCCCACCAGTCTCCTCTGTGCATGGAATTTCCTAGGCAAGAATACTGGAGTGTGTTGCCATTTCCTGTTCCAGGTGATCTTCCTGACCCAGGTATTGAACCTTCATCTCCTGCACTGGCAGATGAATTCTTTACCGCTGAGTCAACAGCGAAGGCCATGATATATTATATACATATATATATAATTTAATCCTCATTTTTTATTAAACCTATACCCTAGAGAGGGGGAAAATGAGGTATGCAATAACTAAGTAACTAGGCCCAGGTCATAAGGTTGAAAGGTGACTGACCTAATATTTACACAACTGCAGTCTGGGACCATTGTTCAAGATTTTAATCATTATGTCCTAGGGCCTCCAGAAGAAATACCAAATTTCAGCAGGTATATTAAGTTTTTGATCTAATTATTAGTTTAAATTACCCAAATTAAATTATTTAAATTAAAATAATGAGGCACCTGTGCATGCATGCTCAGTCATGGCCAATTTTTTGCAACCCTATGAACTATAGCCCAGAAAGCTCCTCTGAACGTAGTATTCTCCAGGCAAGAATACTGGAGTGGGTAGCCATTTCCTCCTCCAAGGGATATTCCTGATTCAGGGATCAAATTGAAGGCTTCTGCACCTCCTGCATTGGCAGGTACATTCTTTTACCACAGAGCCGCATGGGAAGCCCATAATGTGACTGACAAATCAGTATTTGTAGAAAACATTCAATAGCAGTTGTAATATATACATTACTTTCATACATTATAATGGGTTTCTAATTTGGCTCAATTTTTTTTGAGTACAATTTAGCAATATATGGAAAGTTCTTTTAAATATTTTCTTTGAGAAAATAATGGTAGTTCTAATATGATTTTTCAAGGAAATAATTAGAAAGAAATATGTGAGCATCATGCAAATATAATTTCTATATTTTCCCCTGTTGTGGTTATTTGCTAGAAAAGTTTTTGAGGTACATTTTATTGAAATAACATGGAATGATTAATATTTCTCATGAATTATGTATAACATTAAAATTTAATAATCTATTTTCTTCTAAGTAAGGAGATTGATCACAAAATTGTATTTCATCTGTAAAAGATATATCATGTGACCATAAAAAGTATGATGATGATGATTATAATGATTCTGTATATAGGTATGAAAATGAAATGATTTCTAAAATATTAAAAAAAAATCATAAGGAAAGTTATTCAATAAAGCACAATATATACTATTATTATAGTTTGGGATAGTTATGATATCCCAAACATAGTACACATGCATATATATAATTTACATATATGAATATAACACATAAAATGATTATTTTTTTGGAATACAAACATATATATCTAATTCTCCATACTGATCCCATTTTATCCTCTATCTGAAAAGATACTGATTAAAATATTCAAAGTGACTCTGTTTTATTGCTATGTAGTTTTGTTTTCTTTACTGTTTATTTTATTCAGTGAAAATGCATTTGGTTTATAGTAAATAATATAAATATTTTTGAGTCAAATGAAAAAAGTGAAGGTTTAATTCATAAGGTCATATATTAAGCCATATCTAGCTGCCCAAATATAGCACTGTTTTTGTATGTATAAAGTTCTCTTACCAACATGTAAGAAGCATTAGTGTCTAGAATATAGGGTAAAATAGATAATTTTATTAATCTTCAGGGATATCAAGTGGTGCTAATGCTAAAGAATCCACCTGCCAATGCAGGCGACACCAGAGGTGTGGTTGGATCCCCGGGTTGAAAAGATCCCCTGAAGAAGAGAATGGTTTCCCACTCCAGTATTCTAGACTGGAAAATTTCATGGGCAGAAAAGCCTGGCAGGTTACAGTCTATGGGGCTACAAAGATTCGGACACAACTGACCGATTGAGCACGCACAGACATCCCTCTCAGTTCTGGAGCATGAGGTTTGAAAAGAGAGGGCTAGATTTTATACTAAGTGATATAATTCTGTGTATTCTAACATTCAACAAGGGACCTGTTAACTTAAGAAGACCATCAAAATGAAAATGAATAGTGAACTGATAATACAGAATCTTTCCCCAATACACATGAACATGTGCTTCTTAATACACATCACTTTCGTATGTAGCTCAGTTTAAAATTATATATATGTATGTATATGTTTCTAACATTTTGAAAACTGAAAGTCTTGTCCTATACATACTCAGTGAACTTATTCTTTTGTGAACTAAAATTACAATTTACAAGTGATATTAAATTTTATTTGTGGAACATTGCTTTATCATTAACTTATGACATATTCTACTATCATCAATAGTATTTAATTTTCTAAACTGTGATATTGAACAGTATTTATGAAAAAAGCTTATGTCATTTACATAGCTTTAGAAATTTTTCATAAATGGGTATAATCACTCCAACTAATTGTGAGAAGTCTCTTGCTAAATAAAAAAAAAATATGGACTTTTTAGCAAGCATTTAAGATGAATGAAGAAATAAATATTTTGTATTATAGATAGTATAGAACCTTGTGGAAACCACAAGTGAGTATCAATTAGAAGAAAGCTGTTAAAGGCAACAACTTTTACTTCTTTCTAGTTATGTTATTTTATAAATTGTACCTAAAAATATGAAATCAAATGTGCCAACATGAAATTTTGTCTATTTTCACATACTGAATTTAATATTTGCTTTGAATGTTGCCCTAGTCCATTTGGACTGCAATAATTAAATCCCACAGACTGCTGGCTTACTAACATCAGAACTGTATTTCTCACAGTTTTGGAGACTGGTGATCTGAGGTTAGGATGCCTACATGCATGTTGGGTTCTGGGAGAGCCCTCATATGAGGTGTAGACTTTTTTGATGTGGCCTCATATGATGGACGGGGTTAGGGAGCTCTATGTGATTTCTTTTATAAGAGATCTAATCCATTTATGAAGGTTCCATCTTCATGATTTAATCACCTCATAACACCAACATGTTAGGCATTAGGATTCCAGCGTGTGGATTTGGGAAGTCACAAATGTTTATACCAGAGCAAATACCAGTTTTCTGGAGGAAATTTTAATGAGTTTAAGTGGCAGTGAGTTAGTGGCTCAGATAATAAAGAATCTGCCTGCAATGCAGAAGACCCAGGTTAGATCCTTGGGTTGGGAAGATCCCCTGGAAAAGGGAATGGGAACCCACTCGAATATTGCCTGGAGAACTCCATAGACAGACGACCTGGTTGGCTACAGTCCATACGGTCACACAGAGCTGGACATGACTGACTAACACTTTCACTTTCAAACTTCACTGTGGAGTGAACTCTTGTCCCCAGCGTCAGTACAGATCTCTGAGTTCCACACTGACCCTCTGCAGTCTCTTCACCCTGAGGGCTAAAAGTCCATGATTGCTCTCTCCAGTGAGTTCTCTTAAGTTTCTTAAAGCAAGAAGTGGGGGGTAGGAAAACATTTAAGTGCTCTTCCCAGTGTGTTGGGTCTCTGGAAAGAATAAAGGTCTGTGACAAGCCCTCTCTTATGATACTACCACTGCCGTCATTCTATGATGGCACAGGGAACTCCTTGGACACTTCTTCCGACAGAGGCTTGCTCCTGCTCTCTCCTGCTTCCTGCCTAATGTTAAAATCCTTTAAAAATATTTTGGAATTTTCATGTAAACTTTAGGAAAAATTTGCTGATAATTTGTGTCAAATTTATTCATCAACTTTATATTTTCAAATTTGATCTGATTGAAGATGGTATTTATCATTAATTTGGGTAACAGCTTTGGGAATTAAGATTCAGATAATATGTGAAGGTGGGATTTTCATCTGATTTTGATCTATAATAACACAAATAACATAGATATTATTTCAAATATAAAGGCTTGTTAAACCTCTGACATACAAGCCTTTTGAGGCAGAGGGAATTCTATCTATGGAATGAATCTCTCTAGGTAAATCTACTTCTTACCTATCAAAAACAGAACAAAACCAAAAGCAACTTCTAGTATAAAAAAATTTGGATGTAAGTTTTTTTAAGTGTTATCTCTGTTGAATTTCTTGTTAGTGTTTTCTATCTCTCCTGCAGTAAATTTTGGCATTAGAAATTTTCTGGTAAATACAGTCATTAAATTTTCAACATTCTTGATATCAGTTGGAAAATGCATCCTCTTGTGTTGGTTTGGTCCAGGTTGTAGATGGGCATTGTTCCTAGTGTAGGCATGTTGCTTACAAGTCAGAGGTATCTCTATCACAGGGAAAGGGAGAGTACTGATGTTTAAGAAATTAATTCATAGGGTTCATAGGAAAGTGAAATAATTTAAAACCTAGGCAAATTTGATATACTTAGGCTGGGACTTCTTGGGAAAGGAAACAGGAACTGGGACGTCTACAAACACAATAATTCCAGAAAACTTAAGTAATAAAAACATATTAAAATCATAACATAAAAAATTTAATACCAGTTAAGCATAATTTGAAGTATAAAAATAAAACTCTTAAAACAATATTTGGTAAAGATTATGAGTTCATTAATATAGAATAATAAGAAATATAAACCTGATAACATATAACTAGTAGGTTGTAGAACATGAAATTTTTATCTTATGAAAATTTTTGCATATTACATGAAAAGCCTACAAAGGAAACACTTAGATCTACTTTATTCATTTTTTAAAAAATTTACAAATAAAAAACTTTACTTTCATGGAGTGTACAGTGTTGAGAGTATAAAGAAACGAACAGACTCATACAATCACTACCACTGTCAGGGTACAGAAAATTCCATCACTCTAAAGTTTCCTCCTGGGGTTTTGCAGTCAAAACCTTCCAATACTTCTTGTTTCTGGCAGTAACTGATATTGCATGCATACATTTGATAATGTTAAATATGTATTACTACTCAGTATTTTTTTAATGTATTTCTATTTGGCAACTATTAAAGAATGGAGGAAAAGATTAAATGAACTATTTTAACAGGAGTTTGAGATCTCACATGCTTTCATTCTTTTCTAAACATCGTTATAACTTTGGTTATAAAATTATCACTGCAAAAATTTTTTAATGATGTCTGCATATAAGCAGAATATATCCCTACATATAACCAGTTGAAAAAAGTTAATGAGTCAGTTATCATCTCCAAAGCATTCATTTTCAGAGAAATATGTTAAAAAAAATACTAGATTTTAAATTTATTTCACTTTTTTTTTAAAAAAAGAAGTAAATTTTCATAAAAATTTTAAAAGAACCCAAACTGGACATAAAATGGATATAATAATTACTGAATTATCATCTCTTGCCTTTCACTTACATTTTAAACCATACAAATTTGGAATTTCATTTATTAATATATTTAAGGTAATTCACTACCTACCTTTTGGTAAATAATCTCATAATTAATATTCTCCTGTAAATATACTTCTACATTTTGTTTATTTATTCCTTTGCCTCTTTTACATTATAGTCTCCTTTTCCAGAATAATTGTACTAATCAATGGAAAATTTTTATTCAAAATAATTATACATGAGAAGATGCCTTATTTATTGTTTTTACTTATTTGCAATGTCAGAATTTGCATAAAGAGGGAAAAATAGTTCTTATTTGTAGTTCTTGGTATTAATCATTTTGAAGGTATTTTTGTTGTTCCTTCAGCTGATTTTGCAGTTTTAACCAAATACTGCTCACATTTTTCTCAAAGAAGACAGTGATGCTAATGCTAAAATAAAGATATCCTACGCTTGATGAATGGAGAAGGCAATGGCACCCCACTCCAGTACTCTTGCCTGGAAAATTCCATGGAGGGAGGAGCCTGGTAGGCTGCAGTCCATGGGTTCGCTGAGTCCGACGCGACTGAACGACTTCACTTTCACTTTTCACTTTCATGCATTAGAGAAGGAAATGGCAACCCACTCCAGTATTCATGACTGGAGAATCCCAGGGACAGGGGAGCCTGGTGGGCTGCCGTCTATGGGGTCGCGGAGAGTAGGACATGACTGTTGTGATTTAGCAGCAGCAGCAGCAGGCTTGATGAACTATTAAGTTACCAAGATTTTAAAAAAACAGATATACTCATGCTATTTTCAGTTGCCTTCAACTATAAGTGCTCATTTCTTTTCAGTGTTTGCCAAGTGAAAAACCAAGGTGCTTATGGTGGGAAAGTACTATTTTGGAATATCTATTACCAAATTACATTTCTCATAAAGAGAATAACTTCTCTGATTGATAAGAAAGTCTTCTTCTCCAAATCTGCATAAGAAAATACCTATGTACTTGCAGATAATATTAAAATTGCATTTCAGTATCTTCTAAAGGTCATCCCCAATACTAAAAGCCTTTTTCATATTTACTGTGAGATTCTTAAGCATAATGGTATTAAATTATAGACCTCATGAGAACAGGGGTTGAGGACATCATGTTTACAACTGTTTTCAAGTACCTGGCATGGTGCCTGGTACAAAAATATTCAATAAATATTTATTGGCTGAATAAAGGAATACATGAATGAAGGATAAAGACAATAAAACATCTGACCTAAAGCTGAGATTTTTACATCCGATTTTAATATCAATTATATGGTTTAAACTGAGGAAAATTTGTCTTATTCTGGATTAATAAAAAGCATATTATAGTAATAAGTAACAATGCACATTTAAAATGTTAAGCCTAGTTTTTCAACATTTTATAGAAGATAAAAGCTAATATTAAAGTTGAAAATATTTTATTTACTGAAATAAGAAAAGAAAAAAAATTATTCTCATATTGTTCTAGAAGAAGAATTCTGTAAATGGTCACTCTGGCATAAGAAACCTAGATGAAAAAGTGTTGTTTTCCAGAACTGAAAAATATCTCCAGACAGCTATTTTGTTTAAATATCAGTGCAAATCTCAAGGGAAACATATGGAAGGAAAATGTGAAGTATCTAGAGCTCACGGGACAACAGGTCTACACAAATCTTAACAGTCTATTTTAGCAACAATCTCATTGGAGAGCGATTTCAGTTATTTACTATAATCTATAAAACCTTTAAATGGTTACCTCAATGCTCACCTCTTCTCCAGGGGACCATCCTGGCTATTGTGGTGAATTAGAGACCATTTTTTACAGTTCAAATTCATTTTTTTTTCAATATGTAGAGATAACTTCAGAGAAGATATTAGTCCATCACAGCTAAACTTATAAGCAAATTCATAATTTGAAATGGGTATGTATTAAACCAGTTCATGAGATATCTAAAATTTCATAGTCATAAGTTTGAAATGTTCACTGTGCAATCATTTTAACTAATACTCATCATCTTGATATAATTTTCCTAGTGTACCATTTGATCATATACCATATACAATGATCATTAGAGTTATAATATATTATCATCTTGATATAGTTTTCTATAGTGTGTTTTATATATGTAAATTCTGATTAGCTTGAGGAGTTCATTCCTCATTGTCCTACAAATAACTTCTCAATTTTGTGTAGATACTTAACATATCCAAGATTGCATATATTTCACATCAAATTCAGTTAGCTCCCATCTCTGGCAGCATGTTACTATGGCCTCTGGAAAGATTCATGAAAACACATGTGATAGCACTACCTTATGTTCTGGAGCTGTGCTGTTGAGGTTCTCATGGTAATCAACTTGGTACCCAAACATGGGCAGTTTCAAAGTTTAACCTAATCCTCCATTGGTGCTCACCAGGCAAAGACTATAGAATGTTCAAAGTTAGGTTTGTTATGTGCTGGTAGCAAAGAAGACTGGAAACAATGAAATGTTTGGCACCCTACCTATAATTGTTATTAGGAACTTATAATCATGAATTCGGTTTGTCAGCTTGACTGGGACACAGGATTCCCAGATAGATGATAAAACATTATTTGTATGGTTGTCTGTGAGAGTGTTCTGGGAGAGATAAGCTTTTGAATTGGCAAACTGAGGAACGATCACCCTCTCCAATGAGCATGGGCATCATACCATCCATTGAGGGCCCGAATAGAACAAAATAGCTAGAGGAAGGGTGAATGTGATCTCTTTACTTGAGCTGGGACATCCATCTGCTCCTGCACTCAGGCCTTGATACTTTTGGTTCCTGGACCTTGGACCCAGATAGAATTTGCATCATCAATCCCCCATTCTCAGTCACGTGTACTTGAACTGAATTCCACCACTGGCTTTCCTGGTTCTCTGGTCTGCCGACAGCTAACTGTGGGACGTCTCAAGATACATAATTATGTAAGCCAAATGTTATAATAACTCCCCTGCTATATACGGAGAAGGAAATGGCAACCCACTCCAGTAGGCTTAGCTGGAAAATCCCATGGATGGAGGAGCCTGGTAGGCTACAGGCCATGGGGTCGCAAAGAGTCAGACACGACTGAGCAACTTCATTTTCACTTTTCACTTTCATGCACTGGAGAAGGAAATGCAACCCACTCCAGTGTTCTTGCCTAGAGAATCCCAGGGACAGCGGAGTCTGGTGGGCTGCCGTCTATGGGGTCACACAGAGTTGGACATGACTGAAGCGACTTAGCAGCATCAGCAGCCTGTTATATATGTATCTCTGTATCTATCTAATCTCTCTTATTGCTTCAATTTCTCAGGAAAACTCTGATTAATTACCATATTACCATAGACTTTTGGTCATCTATTACATTTGTTGGAAGGTTCAAGGAAGTTTAGGCTGTTCAGGATTGAATACTATAAGATGTCAGATATAACTTGAAGATTAAGTTTGTTTGTTTTGTTTTTTTTTTAATCTTGAATGCCAGAGGAACAGTGAGGGGCTGGGATGGTCATTGAAGAAGACACTATGAGAAGAAGGGCATGTTTGGGCATGCTTTCATACTTGCAAAGTATATTTACTTTTGTCCTTTTTTCTCTTGTTCTATGGCAGTCAGAGAGAGCCCTTGTCTGATGTTGATGCTATGAAAAATAGTGTGTCAATAAGAGAACGCCATAGCTAAACTAGTAGAAACAGCTACCAGATGCTAGAGTTATTTACTATCTTTCTGAAAACAATGAGATAAGATTTATTGAACACATTTTGCCAAGAGGGCCAGTTCTGAGATGCGTTTGTATGGCTTGCTTGTGGACAGTCCAAATATATCAAGCAATTCATCTCAATTAGTTGTGGCCATCTTGATAACGAATCCTTAAATTGGCCCTTCCTGGTTTCTGTCCTTGTACTTCACTCTGACCTATTTCTTTGAAATTATCTTTCTTCAAAATCTCCCCCAGATTCTGCTTTCTGATGAACCTGTGTATGACAGTGGCTGCCAGGAAGGATCCTAAATAGTAGATGTCCAGGATGGATTTTTGACCTACGTTACTGCTCACTCTGACAACTAAAAGGACCATATTACTGGTGGCAATTAGGTTTTCTATTTCTCCCGTATGTAACACAACGTGAATGCTAAGTTCCTATCTGTAATTAATTTGTATGAGAAACACTGGAGCACAATGTTTGACTTTATAATAAGCTTTGACTTTGCTGCTTGAATACTGCAGGAGTAATAATTACGACAATTGTTGAATGGCTTGGCTTTTTAATAACTGCATTTGAAGTTTGGTCGAAAGAAAATTACAGTACCCTGGAAGACATTTGCTCACTTAAGGAAAGCTGTAAATGTAGAGGGCCTCTATTTCAGGTTTTAAGCAGACCCACATCTACTGCAGCCAGTATAAATCTAGCTTAAGGTTTTGAATGATGATAACAAAACTTCAGTGTAAACTCTATGTCCAGTCTTAATAGGTTTCCTGTATCAAAGGCTTAGAAAAGCCTGGGAAGGGTGAGACCTAGGACAGGGGCATCTGGATAAGTGAGCTTGAAAATTTTGAACCCTTCAGATTCTCCGGAATCCTCTAGGGTGGGAAACATAATTCTCTCCCACTTTCCTGAAGAAGGCAGCAGGTATTTTTCTTGGGACTGTGCAAAGAGCTCACGTAGGACAAGTGTTTTCATGGATTTTTCTTGAGATTTTCAAAATAGTCAATTGCAATCTTCATTGCCTCTTTGTTAAAAGTAAGAGGTGGATCTTATAGTAACCCAAGTTATAAAGTAAAGCCCTTGCTCTGACAAGAAATAATCTACGTACTGAAAGAATTACATGGGCTAGCTAATGTAGGGACTAACAGATAGGCATTATCAAGGACTAATACCTGTCTACTAGGTAGATAGGTAAGTACATTTGGAGTAGCTAATGACATTGATATAGAAAAGGCAGAGGAACCAGAGATCAAATTGCCAACATCTGCTGGATCATGGAAAAAGCAAGAGAGTTCCAGAAAAATATCTATTTCTGCTTTATTGACTATGCCAAAGCCTTTGACTGTGTGGATCACAATAAACTGTGGAAAATTCTGAGAGAGATGGGAATACCAGACCACCTGACCTGCCTCTTGAGAAATCTGTGTGCAGGTCAGGAAGCAACCGTTAGAACTGGACATGGAACAACAGACTGGTTCCAAATAGGAAAAGGAGTACGTCAAGGCTGTATGTTGTCACCCTGCTTATTTAACTTATATGCAGAGTACATCATGAGAAACGCTGGACTGGAAGAAACACAAGCTGGAATCAAGATTGCCGGGAGAAATATCAATGACCTCAGATATGCAGATGACACCACCCTTATGGCATAAAGTGAAGAGAAGCTAAATAGCCTCTTGATGAAAGTGAAAGAGGAGAGCAAAAAGTTGGCCTAAAGGTCAACATTGAGAAAACGAAGATCATGGCATCCAGTCCCAACACTTCATGGGAAATAGATGGGGAAACAGTGGAAACAGTGTCAGACTTTATTTTTTTGGGCTCCAAAATCACTGCAGATGGTGACTGCAGCCATGAAATTAAAAGACGCTTACTCCTTGGAAGAAAAGTTATGACCAACCTAGATAGCATATTCAAAAGCAGAGACAACACTTTGCTGACTAAGGTCCATCTAGTCAAGGCTATGATTTTTCCTGTGGTCGTGTGTGGATGTGAGAGTTGGACTGTGAAGAAAGCTGAATGCTGAAGAATTGATGCCTTTGAACTGTGGTGTTGGAGAAGACTCTGGAGAGTCCCTTGGACTGCAACGAGATCCAACCAGTCCATTCTGAAGGAGATCAGCCCTGGGTGTTCTTTGGAAGGAATGATGCTAAAGCTGAAGCTCCAGTACTTTGGCGACCTCATGAGAAGAGTTGGCTCATTGGAAAAGACTCTGATGCTGGGAGGGATTGGGGGCAGGAGGAGAAGGGGTCGACAGAGGATGAGATGGCTGGATGGCATCACGGACTCGATGGACGTGGGTCTGAGTGAACTCTGGGAGATGGTGATGGACAGGGAGGCCTGGCGTGCTGCGATTCATGGGGTTGCAAAGAGTCGGACACGACTGAGCAACTGAACTGAACTGAGTGACATTGTTTTACCATGAGAATAGAGAAGATCTGATAATGGTTAATGTCGTGGTCTGGGTGCGGGTTGGAAAAGAATTTCCAGACATGAGACAAAATGAGAAGGAAATAATTTATTAGAATGAGAGACACTGTTAGAACAGTGGGCCAGCTCAAGGCCAGACATTGAACAGGGGTCTTTAGTCCACTTTTATACTGAGGGTACAAGGAGTGGGATAGGGGTCT
Source organism: Capricornis sumatraensis (assembly GCF_032405125.1). Lineage (NCBI taxonomy): Eukaryota > Metazoa > Chordata > Mammalia > Artiodactyla > Bovidae > Capricornis > Capricornis sumatraensis. Next base: position 51,503,891 of record NC_091075.1, read on the forward strand.
TATGAGTCATTTGCTGATTGGATGAGGCATGTATACTGGGTGGGGGGGAAGAGTAAGGCAAATACCTCCTCCCTATGAGGTAGGAGGGGAGACAGGTTATACTGTTCCATTAATAGTTACAACATGGGGGAGGGAAGGACAACAAGGGTCTGGTTTTTCCATTCCATTCAATCCCATTCCATTCCAAGACTCCCCTTGGTTTAATCTGCTCTTTCATCTTTGGGTCACCACAGTTAACAGAACATATTGACATGAGGGCACTAAATCATTTCTCTAGATATAAAGGTTTTTAAAAATACCTGTAGACAATATTAATATTTTCCTGAGATGATTCCTCAAAGTTTGATACAAAGACAGCTCTGAAAAATGAAGTAGAGATGCTAGAACTTCCTTGGCATGGGCATTCAGATTAAGCATAAAATTTTAGAATGGGATTATTTTGAAACATATGAGAATGTATTTTTTCTAATGCAGTTATGTACAGGAAAGCCTATGCATATCATTTTCCTTCAGGAAAAAAAATATGCTACTCACAGGCTTTGAGGGAAGAGGGTAGTGTTTATTGTTTATTGGACTCTCTGGGTTTCTGGAATGGCAGAAGCCCAGTTATATCACTTGTGAATTAGAGTCAAGGCCTGAATGAAGATTATGGTGCTTTGTTCCACAAGGATGTATAGTGATGACTAATAGAATTTAGTGTCCTTGAGGCAAGATAGACAGATGCCCAAATATAATATTTATCAACTGGATCAATATTGATCAAGTACAGTATCAATAAGATTTTTAAATTGAGATCTGACAAGCAGATATCTGGTGGTAGCCTCTGCAGTGAAAGGTGACAATACTTTAATTAGTTATGTTTCTAAATCAGTTCATAGATTAACAACTTTATAGACAAGGGAAAGGGATGGGTTCCATTGAGAAAGAACCTGGAATATCACCTTAACTATGCATAATCTCCAGCTTGAAAGCAAATTGGAAGCCAAGGGGACCGGTGAATATTTTCTCTGGTAACTGCACACTGGTGAAGAGGAAAAAACTGCTGTGCCATTTAAAATAGCTGACATGACAACATACAGATAAAACAACAGACTTTAATTCCACCAATTTTTTTGATTGGTAACATAGTTTAAAAATTATTAACAGGAAGAAATGTTAGCACATATTTTCTTTTTGAGATTCTTTAGTTTTAAGCCTTCAAAACAAAAATAAATGCAAATCAGTACTTGAGAGCTTTAACTCATTCGTCTTCACACTAATTTAAAAGACAGTCATTATTTTTAGTTTTTGACTGCCTTCGTTCTTCTGAGATCTTTATATTCTTTCAAATGTAAAGCACATCTTTTTATTCTTTCAAAAGCAAGGAAGCTACTTTGTTCTTTTTCATAATTGTCACTTATTTACGTTTGCAATGTTCCCTTTCTTACTCCATCAGCATATTTATCTTGAGATTTAGTTCTATTTATTTCGTTACTTTATTATCTGTTATAAGTTGTATGTTGCTTTATATTAATTGTATGTGCAACATAGAATGGAATTCATTTGGGGCTACATTTTTTCCTCCCTATGACACAAACACAGTAATAGCTATCTTTATGGGTAAGAACCACAGGGCATTGGTTACATATACAAGCCTTTTGTTGTTGTTGTTATATTATTTTTTTTTAAATTTAAATTCATTTATTTTAATTGGAGGCTAATTACTTTACTTTACTTTGTATTGGTTAAAGCTCTTAAATTCTTGCGAGAAACATCTCAAGGACAGAAGAGCCTGGTGGGCTGCAGTACAAAGGGTTGCAAAGAGTTGGACACCACTGAGCTGCTAAACACAAAAACCTTTAAACTGCCAGCCTTAAGTTTCCCATTCCATTGTCAATTGCCAGATTTACTTTGGCCTTATAATAAAGAAAGCTCTACTCTGGTCTAGATGGAAATTTCTTACCCAGGTTGTGTTTAATCCCCAGACTGATGTGGAGAAAGAAAAACCCCTATTCTGGTACTTCCCACCTTGGCCACATCCAAGTATATTTGCTCATAAACAATCCTATTGCTTTCTTCACCTGCTTTATTATTTCCAGGCTTTCCTATATTTACATCATAATTGCTGCTCTGTTTTGCTATTCCTATTCTGGTAAATACTTGACTTGCAGCTCCAGAATACAATTAGTCCTATCTACTCTTCTGGTCAAGGCTTTCCCGATGGCTTAGCAGGTAAAGAATCCGCCTGCAATGCAGGAAGCACAGGAGACATGCGTTCAACTCCTGAGTCAGGAAGATCTCCTGGAGGAGAAAACAGCAATCTACCCCAATATTCTTGCATGAAAAATCCCAGTGATAGAAGACCCTGGTGGGCTACAGCACAAAGGGTCACAAAGAGTCAGACATGACTGAGCAAATAAACATGCAGTGCTATCATGATCAGTTTGAATTTTTTCTAAGCTGTACTGGTGTTAGGCAAATTTATAGATGCCTCATTCAGGTTTCAGCAACAATTATACGTCCCCATATTGCTACACTGATCTAACTCAATTTGGATGTAATATTAGGCATTTACTTTAAAGTAGATTTTGGTAAAAAGACAATGATTTACTTATTTCTTAACAAAGAAAGAAAACCATATTCCTTTCCCTTGTTTTCCAGTGTAGTTTAATTGTTGAAAATTTCATCATATCATAGCCTGTCTCTATGACATGTATACCATTTGACCAATAATTTCAGTTTTAATCAAATGAGGACATTCTAGAAAACTGACAATTCAATAATTAAATGTGGACCTGAAGCTTTTATAGGAATGCTATTGTTGATATTTTTTTTTCATATACTTAGCAACAGTCTCTTATATCTATGGATTTTATTTTTCTCTAGTATATAATACACTACAATGTATTTAAATAATATGAAAAATTAAAAATTAATAAATCCTAGAGTTTCCAAATGATTCCATTGAATATAAAGATGCTGTCAAGCTGAAATATGACCTTGAATAAATTTGCCCAATTTTTGTTAAATCCAAATATATTTATTTTTCTCCCGAAAATTATTCTGTTGAACACAGTGCTGATAATAGGAAAAAATTAATCCAGCCAAAGACTATCATAGTATCTCAGCTTTATCCTTTAAAGCTTGTATCCTTGATACATTTAATATTGCTGTTGCTATTGGACTCTGTGTGTATATGTGTGTCTGTGTGTATGTGTGGGTGGGCACGTGTGTATCTGTATGCATTTTCCCAGGAGACAGCCAAACTTTTTTTTTTTTTTTTTGCATTTGTCTCTTGATTCTATTAAAAAATGTTTTTCTCCAGGTGTTAAACTAGGGGATATGCTATCAAGATGAAATTTCTCCTGTGGAATTTTATAGTTTTAGATGATGAGCAGATTCTATAGGTTACTATAATAGACATGACAATTGTAACACATTATTGATGTACCTCTAATATTCTAAATGTTTGTACCTTTACTGAACTCTTAAAAATAAAATTATAGGATAACAAAAGCTAATTTAAGAGTGTATTTTAATGATGTACAATGTCATGTTGCTTATAATAAAATCTACACTTTGCCACTGGACATGTTCTAGTGAAATCCAGAAAAAGTTCCCAAAATAATTTCATATTTTATTTTAATTTTTAATATGAATTTATTTATTTTAATTGGAGACCAATCACTTTACAATATTGTATTGGTTTTGCCATACATTACCACGAATCTGCCACGGGTGCACACGTGTCCCCTACCTTGAACCCCCCTCCCACCACCCCCTCACACCATCCCCCCGGGTCATCCCAGCACACCAGCCTTGAGCATCCCACATCACGCATGGAAACTGGACTGGCGACCTGCCCCACACATGATACCATACATGCCTCAATGCCATCCTCCCAAACCACCCCACTCTGGCCCTCCCCCACAGAGTCCAAAAGATGGCTCACACATCTGCATCTCCCCTGCATACAGGATTATTGCTACCATCTTTCTAAATTATATATATATATATATATATATATATATATATATATATATATATATATATATGTATATGTGTGTGTGTGTGTGTGTGTGTGTGTGTAGTATACTGTATTGATGTTTTTCTTTCTGGCTTACTTCACTCTGTATAATCGGCTCCAGTTTCATCCACCTCATTAGAGCTGATTCAAATGTATTCTTTTTAATGGCTCCGAAATACTCCATTGTGTATATGTACCACAGCTTTCTTATCCATTCATCTGCTGATGGACATCTAGGTTCCTTCCATGCCCTGGCTATTATAAACAGTGTTGCAATGAATATTGGGGTACACATGTCTCTTTCAATTCTGGTTTCCTCTGTGTGTATGCCCAGCAGTGGGATTTCTGGGTCATATGGCAGTTCTATTTCCAGCTTTTTAAGGAATTTCCACACTGTTCTCCATAGTGGCTGTACTAGTTTGCATTCCCACCAACAGTGTAAGATGGCTCCCTTTTCTCCACACCCACTCCAGCATTTATTGTTTGTAGACTTTTGGACAGCAGCCATTCTGACTGGCGTGAAATGGTACCTCATTGCGGTTTTGATTTGCATTTCTCTAATAATGAGTGATGTTGAGCATCTTTTCATGTGTTTGTTAGCTATCTGTATGTCTTCTTTGGAGAAATGTCTGTTTAGTTTTTTGGCCCATTTTTTGATTGGGTCATTTATTTTTCTGGAGTTGAGCAGTAGGAGTGCTTGTATATTTTTGAGATTAGTTTGTTATCAGTTGCTTCATTTGCTATTATTTTCTCCCATTCTGAAGGCTGTCTTTTCACCTTGCTTATAGTTTCCTTTGTTGTGCAGAAGCTTTTAATTTTAATTAGGTCCCATTTGTTTATTTTTGCTTTTATTTCCAATATTCTTGGAGGTGGGTCATAGAGGATCCTGGTGTGATTTATGTCAGAGATTGTTTTGCCTATGTTCTGCTCCAGGAGTTTTATAGTTTCTGGTCTACATTTAGATCTTTAATCCATTTTGAGTTTATTTTTGTGTATGGTGTTAGAAAGCGTTCTAGTTTCATTCTTTTACAAGTGCTTGACCAGTTTTCCCAGCACCACTTGTTAAAGAGATTGTCCTTTCTCCATTTTATATTCCTGCCTCCTTTGTCAAAAATAAGATGTTCATATGTGTGTGGATTTATCTCTGTGTTTCCTATTTAGTTCCATTGATCTATAGTTCTGTCTTTGTGCCAGTACCAAACTGTCTTGATGACTGTGGCTTGTAGTAGAGCCTGAAGTCAGGCAGGTTGATTCCTCCAGTTCCATTCTTCTTTCTCCAGATTGCTTTGGCTGTTAGAGGTTTTTTGTATTTCCATACAAATTGTGAAACTATTTGTTCTAGCTCTGTGAAAAATACCGTTGGTAGCTTGATAGGGATTGCATTGGGTATTATATTCATTTCCACTGTATTGATTCTTCTGATCCATGAACATGGTATATTTCTCCATCTATTAGTGTCTTCTTTGATTTCTTTCACCAGTGTTTTATAGTTTTCTATATATAGGTCTTTTGTTTCTTTAGGAAGATATAATCCTAAGTATTTTATTGTTTTCATTGCAATGGTGAATGGAATTGTTTCCTTAATTTCTCATTCTATTTTCTCATAATTAGTGTATAGGAATGCAAGGGATTTCTGTGTGTTGATTTCGTATTTTAAAAGCAACAGTCAATTAAATGGATTTCCAATCTGATATTTTTCTACACACAATTACAATATTCAGTTATTTGACACCATTTTAGAATATATTTATTATCTCAATAATTTTGGAGAGATGAAAACTGTTCTTAGCTCTAGTATCATATGTTAGTGAAAACTTTACTATTCCTATTTTCTATGATAAGAAGTTGCATTTTGATAAAACAAATGATTACAAGCATTTCTTCTATCAACACTATCTCTTAGTATCTTGACTGTACTAATAGTCAAATATGAGGTCATTCTGTATATAAAATCTATGCTTATGTTGCAGAAAATCATTCTTTGATTTTGAAGGAGTAATAATGTTGCAGGAACGGGGACCCCTTCCAAGGCCTGAAACTGGGTTCTTGTCTAACCCTCAGAAATAAATTGTCCGAGGAGACACATGTGCTGACACTGCAAGAAATTTTATTGGGAAAGTGCACCTAGGTGCACTTTCCCAATAAAATTTCTTGCAGTAGAGTAAGGGAACCCAGGAGAACAGCTCTGCTAAGTAGCTCGCAGTTTTGTTTTTTATGGTGATGGGATTTAGCCAATCATTCTTACTCAAAGTCCTTCCTGGTGGTGCATGCCTTGTTCAGCCAAGATGGTTGCCAGAGAGAAGGATTCTGGGAAGTGGTCGGACTGGGGTGTCTCCTTTTGACCGTTCCTGAACTCTTTTGGTTGGTAGTGGCTTATTAGTTCTGTGTTCCTTACCAGGACCTCCTGCAAAACAGTTCATGCAAATGGTCACTATGGTGCCTGGCCAAGGTGGGCAGTTTCAGTCAGTGTGCTTCCCCTAACAAGGAGAAGAAAATATTTAAAGGATAGCAACACAAATTAAGAAGCATGTCATAATTTTAATACCTAAATGAATATGCCAGAAATAAATTCAATAATTAATATTTTATTTAAAAATAAATATTATGAATAATATTTATACTTCTAGTTAATGTTGGAGTATATACTTTTGATAGGATACCATTTAGGGATATTAATTTCTTTCCAGGTTTATCCCTACAGGAATCTCAAAAGAATGAGAAGTTAAATTTTATACTCAAGATTTGCCTTACCTTGTCCAAAGAGAGTGGTATTGCATCCACCCTGAATACTTCCACCATTGATGGTGGAAGTATAATGTAATTAGAATTTTTTCCCAGTCTCATAGACTTTTCTACACTTGATTCTCTAGGCGTGACTGAGATTCTGTGAATTATTTCCTACACTTTACTTAATTGATGTTCAACTTAAACAAGATAGAGTAAGTTGTTTTAGTAACACACATCAGATAGATGAATTATTTAGTCTGTTTTTTCCAAATGGAAGGTTTCACAGAATGTGCTAGGCTAGATAACTGCTAAAAGTTAATTAGCAATGATTTAATAACTTTAATATCTATCTGAAGAATATTTTTTCTTAAATTTATTAAGAATGTCAAGGTCACTTGACTTTTTCCTTTTCTTTCATTGGCTTATGTATCAAAATGTAAGATTTTCCCTGTAAACTGTGTAGAGGTATGCAGTACTGTTACACATATGGGAGGAAAAATGACAAGCTGCACCATTTCCCAGGAAAACATAACACATATGAAGTTGCTTGATCAGTGTCAGAAATTTTATACAATTTGAGGAAATGAAAAAATATCACCAACTAAAAATAATAGTCTCTGTTTCTGCAGAGCACTGAGAGCATGTTAATGTCAAATGTTTTCTTGTAAGGGTCATATAATATACCTTTTTTGAGAGATGCTGCTGCTGCTACTGCTAAGTCACTTCAGTTATGTCCAACTCTTAGCGACGCTATGGACTATAGCCTGCCAGGCTCCTCTGGCCATAGGATTCTTCAGGCAAGTATAGTGGAGTGGGTTGCCACTTCCTTCTCCAGTGAGAGATGCTACAAGTTCAGAAATAAAATATATGTAATTTACAAATAATCAAATCATCTTGAGCTGATTTATAAATTATAAACAAGAAGAACAGCTAATTATGTGCAAAAGTTTAAGACTCCACTGACAGAATATTTTTTAAGTGCCCTGAGATTAAATGTATAAATGTGTCTCTGTTATTAGATGCCCACAACATATTTTTTTCAAGTCTCTCCCAGAGGGGCAAGCAGATTTGGTTAGAGAAAAAGAAAAATATGATCCAACATACAGAAAACTTCATTAATATCTCTTCATATAGGTAAACCTAATACACTGGAAGGCATTTGAGATAGAAATAAACATCCCTATATACTGGAAAACTATTTTGATTGATGTTGTCTTTCTTTCTACACCCCTCCTCCCACAGTAGGAGTGGAAGTCCCCGCTGAAACAATAGAATCACACCTCACTCACTCTATAATTTCAGCCTCCCTAATCTTCATGCACTGCATCTGGTTCATTGTCTCCATTTACTCAACCAATTTCCACAGGCTAGAGTTACAGCCTTAACTGGCTGTTGGCCAAAAATACAAAGGGAAGAATAAGTTCTCAGATATCCATGCTTCCTCAACACAACACTAGACAGAAAAAAAGAGTTTTTAATCACAGCAGCATTTTTTAATATAAAAGCATATCACTATTATTTTCAACATCTTAATTTTAAAGATATTGTTTAATTATAATTTTGAAAGCATTACCTTTTTGATCCTGTGGTGGAATTTCATTTCCCACTGACTTAATTGATAATATATTCTTCATTTTAGGTCTTGTGAATAGATATACTGGATTTTGATATAGTAAGCATTATTGATAAAGTATTTTAAACGAGAGAGATGTATCTGTGAAAATTTATGTATGCAATGTTATGTATTATGGTACATATGTAAATTTGTTTTCGAAATATGCAAATCTCCTGTTATTAATAGCAACACCTGTCCAAACCATGTGTTACTCAAAGAAAATGTATGTATTTGTTGTAACGCAAAGATTCGCTAACTTGAATTTTTTTGACGATTCTTTTTACACTTTTCTGCAAGTTTTCATATTGGCTCCCAACCTGACAGAATGAAAACAAAATGTATCATGGTTTTATGAATAGATTTCTAAGAAAATATATTTTGATACATGCAGAAAAGTAATCAAGAATGAAGTATATTTCTCTATGGAACAGTAATTTGAGGTTTTAATGCTTCTCATTCAATTAATTATTCTAGTAATTTTTGGTCTTGAAACAGTATAGATAATAAAGCACATTTTCCTGGGAAAAATTATAGTTCATAGAATAACACCCAAGCTACAGATAAAAAGTAACTGAGCAAAATGACAAATGTGATAAGGAAGAAGAGATGGTGATGTAGTTCTAATCCAGGGATTGAGAAAAGTTAACATTCCGTTAGACTCCAGTGGTCATGTATGGATGTGAAAGTTGGACTGTGAAGAAAGCTAAGTGCCTAAGAATTGATGCTTTTGAACTGTGGTGTTGGAGAAGACTCTTGAGAGTCCCTTGGACTGCAAGGAGATCCAACCTGTCCATTCTGAAGGAGCTCAGCCCTGGGATTTCTTTGGAAGGAATGATGCTAAAGCTGAAACTCCAGTACTTTGACCACCTCATGTGAAGAGTTGACTCATTGGAAAAACTCTGATGCTAGGAGGGATTGGGGGCAGGAGGAGAAGGGGACGACAGAGGATGAGCTGTCTGAATGGCATCACTGACTCAATGGACATGAGTCTGAGTGAACTCCAGGAGTCGGTGGTGGACAGGGAGGCCTGGCATGCTGCAATTCATGGGTTGCAAAGAGTCAGACACGACTGAACGACTGAACTGAACTGAGACTATGTAGCCAAATCTTAAATATAGGCAAGTATTTGAAATGCAAAACTATACCTTCCTACTACAGATTTTATGGGAACCATCTTAATTTAGGCTGTGCATGTTGAGTTGCTTCAGTCATGCCTGACTTTTTTGACCTTATGGACTGTAGCTCACCAGGCTCTTCTACCTATGGGATTGTCCAGGCAAGAATGCTGGAGTGGGCTGTCATGCCCTTCTTCAGGGTATCTTCCCAACCCAGGGATCAAATCCGCATCTCTTACGTTGCCTGCATTGGCATGTGGATTCTTTATCACAAGCACCACTTGGGATGCAGTCATAGATTATTAGACCTCAGGCATAACTTTGTTTTATTTTAAAGTATCTCTAGTATAGTAGTTATCAAGGTAAAGATCATTGTGTATAAATTGAACAAGAAAACCAGTAGAAAACCAAAATTGTGGCACTGTCCAATAGGTGTTGTTTTTAAGCCCCGTGCAAAGGAATGGTAGTGTGCAGTGAGTTTATGAGTATTGATCTGAGTCATGAGATTTTCAAAATCTGCTTTATTATAAGAATATTCTAGGGAGAACAAACAAGTCCTGGCTTGTGTTCCTGCTTCTTGACTAAGGCATAAACAGGCCCTGAGACACCAAATTAAAGCTGAAAGGCAGAGGTTGTCTTTCTTGTCTTATTAAGGTGTGCCCTTGTATCTGTTACTGACTCCTTTTATTTTTAAGTTCCTTTCTTCCACCTACTCTAATTCCACCACAAGTATTTCAGGAAAGAAAAAAGAAAAAGAACAGAAATTATATATATAATTACATCTTCAAAACTGATTTATTTTATTTGGAAGTTTATTAAAAAAAAAAAAAAAAAAAACCTGGACCAGCGTTGCCCATTTTCCTTCTTCCTTCCTCTGGCAACCATCAATCTATTTTCTTTCTTTATGGATTCCTTTTTCTTTTATTCCACAAATAAGTGAGATCATATGCTAATGTCCTCTCCTTGAATTATTTCACTTAGCATAACACCCTAAGGTCCACCTGTGTTGCTATAAATTCTTTTTATGGCTGAGAAATATTCCATTATGTGTATTGCATTTTTTATGTATCCATCTATCAATAACATTTACTTTTTGTTGTTGTTCCATATTTTAACTATTGTGAATAATGCTGCAATTCACAGTGGAGAGGGGTAGTCCCTGGGTTGGGAAGATCCTCTGGAGAAGGGAACAGCTACCCACTCCAGTATTCTGGCCTGAAAAATTCCATGGACTGTATAGTCCATGGGGTCACAAATTGTCAGACATGACTGAGTGACTTTCACTTTCACAGGGGGATGTGCAAATATCTCTTCAAGATGGTGATTTTGTTTCTTAGGATATATCTCTAAGAGTGGAATTGCTGGATCATTTGTCAGTACTACTTTTAGTATTTTGAGGATGTCCATATTGTTTTCCATAATAGCTGGACCAATTTACATTCCCACTAACAGTGCACAAAGTTTTGCTTTTCTCCACAGCCTCACCAAAAATTATCTCTTATCTTTCTGATGACAGCCATTCTATCAGTCATGAGATGATATCTCATTATGGTTTTGACTGCACTTCCCTACTGATTAATAGTGCTGACCATTTATTTTTAATATATAGAGTTTATTTTTTAGAGGAGCTATAGATTCATAGAAAGAATGAATAGCAGGTACAGATAGTTCTCATATAACACTTGTTGCTGTTGTTTAGATGCTTAGTCATGTCCAACTCTTTTGTGACCCCATGGACTATAACCTGCCAGGCGCTGCTGTCCATGGGATTACCCAGGCAAGAATACAGCAGTGGTTTGCTTTTGCCCCCTAAAGTGGATCTTCCCAACCCAGAGATCAAACCCACATCTCCTCCATTGGCAGGCAGATTTTTTTTTTTTTTTTTTTTTTTTTTTTGTATCACTGATCCATCAGGGAAGCTCTCATATCTTCTCAGTTCAGTTCAGTCGTGTTGACTCTTTGTGACCCCATGGACTTCAGCATTCCAGGCTTCCCTGTCCATCACCAACTCCCAGAGCTTGCTCAAACTCAGGTCCATCGAGTTGGTGATGCCATCCAACCATCTCATCCTCTATCGTCCCCTTCTCCTCCTGCTTTCATTCTTTCCTAGCATCAGGATCTTTTCCGATGAGTCAGTTCTTCACATCAGGTGGCCAAAGTATTGGAGCTTCAGCTTCAGCATCAGTCCTTCCAATGAATATTCAGGACTGATTTCCTTTAGGATGGACTGGTTTGACCTACTTGCAGTCCAAGGGACTCTCAAAAAAATTTTTTTTCCAAAAACACAGTTCAAAAGCATGAATTTTTTGGCATTCTGTTTTCTTTATGGTGCCACTATCTGCAGTGATTTTGGAGCCCAAGATAAGAAAGTCTGTCACTCTGTTTTTTTCCCATCCATTCGCCATGAAGTGATGGAACTGGATGCCATAATCCTCATTTTTTGACTGTTGAGTTTTATGCCAACTTTTTTGCTCTCCTTTTTCACTTTTCATCAAGAGGCTCTTTAGTTCCTCTCTGCTTTCTGCCGTAAAGGTTGTGCCATCTGCATATCTGAAGTTATTGATATTTCTCCTGTCAATCTTGATTCCAGCTTGTGCTTCATTCAGTTTATACATCATTTCATATGATGTACTCTGCATAGATGTTAAATAAGCAGGATCACAATATACAGCCTTGACATACTTCTTCACCAGTTTTTAACCAGTACATTGTTCCATGGCCTATTCTAACTGTTGCTTCTTGGCCTGCATACAGGTTTCTCAGGAGGCAGGTTAGGTCGTCTAGTATACACATTTCTTGAATAATTTTCTATAGTTTGTTGTAATTCACAGAATCAAAGGATTTAGTGTAGTCAATGAAGTAAAAGTAGATGTTTTTCTGGAATTCTCTTGCTTTTTTGATGATCCAACAGATATTGGCAATTTTATCTCTGGTTCCTCCACCTTCTCTAAATCCAGCTTGAACATCTAGAAGTTCACGGTGTATATACTGTTGAACCCTGGCTTGGAGAATTTTGAGCGTTACTTTGCTAGCATGTGAGATGAGTGCAATTGTGCCATAGTGGCATTGCCTTTCTTTGGGATTGGAATGAAACTGACGTTTTCCGATCCTGTGGCCACTGCTGAGTTTCAAAGTGTGCTGGCATGTTGAGTGCAGCACTTTCACAGCATCATCTTTTAGGATTTGAAATAGCTCAGCTGGAATTCCATCACCTCCAGTAGCATTTCTTAATATCTTCTTCTTCTGTTAACTCCATACAATTTCTGTCCTTTAATGTGCGCATCTTTGCATAAATTGTTCCCATGGCATCTATAATTTTCTTGAATCTCTAGTCTTTCCCATTCTATTGTTTTTCTCTATGTCTTTGTATTGATCACTTAGGAAGGCTTTCTTATATCTCCTTGCTATTCTTTGGAACTCTGGATTCAGATGAGTATATCTTTCCCTTTCTCCTTTACCTCTCACTTCTCTTCTTTTTTCAGCTATTTGTGAAGCTTCCTCAGAGAACCATTTTGCCTTTTTGCATTTCTTTTTCTTGGGGATGGTTTTGATCACTCCCTTCTGTACAATATTATGTATCTTGTCCACAGTTCTTCAGGCACGCTATCAGATCTAATCTCTTGAATCTATTTGTCACTTCCATTATATAATCATAAGGCATTTGATTTAGGTCATAACCTGAATGTTCTAGTGATTTTCACTACTTTCCTCATTTTAAGTCTGAATTTTACAATAATAAGTTCATGATCTTAGCTATAGTCAACTCCTGGTCTTCTTTTTGCTGACTCTATAGAGCATCTCCATCTTTGGCTGCAAAAATTATGATCAATCTGATTTCAGTATTGAACATCTGATGATGTTCATGTGTAGAGATGGACATGGAACCTCCTGTGGTGTTGAAGAGGGTGTTGGCTATGACCAGTGTGTTCTCTTGGCCAAATTCTGTTAGCCTTTGCCATGCATCACGTTGTACTCCAAGGCCAAACTTGCCCTTTACTCCAGGTATATCTTTACTTTCTACTTTTGCATTCCAGTACCCTATAATGAAAAGGACATCATTTTTCTATCTCCACACAAATGCATAATCTCACCGGATACAAACATGCCACATTAGGATGATAATTTGTTACAACTAATGAAATATATTGGCATAAAAACACTCAAACAGCTTGTTTGTATATTTAATCCTGGCATGCATTCTATGAGCTTAGACAACTCTATTCAGTTCAGATCACTTGCTCAGTCATGCCCGACTCTTTGGGATCCCATGAATTGCAGCATTCCAGGCCCCCCTGTCCATCACCAACTTTCGGAGTTCACTCAGATTCACGTCCATCGAGTCAGTGATGCCATCCAGCCATCTCATCCTCTGTCTTCCCCTTCTCCTCCTGCCCCCAATCCCTCCCAGCATCAGAGTCTTTTCCAATGAGTCAACTCTTCACATGAGGTGGCCAAAGTTCTGGACCTTCAGCTTTAGCATCATTCCTTCCAAAGAAATCCCAGGGCTGATCTCCTTCAGAATGGACTGGTTGGATCTCCTTGCAGTCCAAGGGACTCTCAAGAGTCTTCTCCAACACCACAGTTCAAAAGCATCAATTCTTCAGTGCTCAGCCTTCTTCACAGTCCAACTCTCACATCCATACATGACTACTGGGAAAACTGAAACCTTGACTAGACAGACCTTAGTCAGCAAAGTTATGTCTCTGCTTTTGAATATGCTATCTAGTTTGGTCATAACTTTTCTTCCAAGGAGTAAGTGTCTTCTAATTTGATGGCTGCAGTCACCATCTGCAGTGATTTTGGAGCCCCCCAAAATAAAGTCTGACACTGTTTCCATTGTTTCCCCATCTATTTCCCATGAAGTATTGGGACTGGGTGCCATGATCTTCGTTTTCTGAATGTTGAGCTTTAAGCCAACTTTTTCACTCTCCTCTTTCACTTTCATCAAAATGCTTTTTAGTTCCTCTTCACTTTCTGCCATAAGGGTGGTGTCATCTGCATACCTGTGGTTATTGATATTTTTCCCTGCAATCTTGATTCCAGCTTGTGTTTCTTCCAGTCCAGCGTTTCTCATGATGTACTCTGCATTTAAGTTAAATAAGCAGGGTGACAATATACAGCCTTGACGTACTCCTTTTCCTATTTGGAACCAGTCTGTTGTTCCATGTCCAGTTCTAATAGTTGCTCCCTGACCTGCATACAGATTCCTCAAGAGGCAGGTCAGGTGGTCTGGTATTCCCATCTCTCTCAGAATCTTCCACAGTTTATTGTGATCCACAGAGTCAAAGGCTTTGGCATAGTCGATAAAGCAGAAATAGATGTTTTCCTGGAACTCTCTTGGTTTTTCTATGATCCAGCAGATGTTGGCAATTTGATTTCTGGTTCCTCTGCCTTCTCTAAAACCAGCTTGAATATCAGGAATTTCACGTTTCACGTATTGCTGAAGCCTGGCTTGGAGAATTTTGAGCATTACTTTACTAGCATGTGAGATGAGTGCAATTGTGAGGTAGTTTGAGCATTCTTTGGCATTGCCTTTCCTTGGGATTGGAATGAAAACTGACCTTTTCCAGTCCTGTGGCCACTGCTGAGTTTTCCAAATTTGCTGGTATATTAGTGCAGTACTTTTACAGCATCATCTTTCAAGGTTTGAAATAGCTCCACTGGAATTCCATCACCTCCTCTAGCTTTGTTCGTAGTGATGCTTTCTAAGGCCCACTTGACTTCACATTCCAGGATGTCTGGCTTTAGATGAGTGATCACACCATGGTGATTATCTGGGTCATGAAGATCTTTTTTGTACAGTTCTTCTATGTATTCTTGCCACCTCTTCTTAATATCTTCTGCTTCTGTTAGGTCCATACCACTTCTGTCCTTTATTGAGCCCATCTTTGCATGAAATGTTCCCTTGGTATCTCTAATTTTCTTGAAGAGATCTCTAGTCTTTCCCTTTCTGTTCTTTTCCTCTATTTCTTTGCATTGATTGCTGAAGATGGCTTTCTATCTCTTCTTGCTATTCTTTGGAACTCAGCATTCAGATGCTTATATCTTTCCTTTTCTCCTTTGCTTTTTGCTTCTCTTCTTTTCTCAGCCATTAGTAAGGGCTCCCCAGACAGCCATTTTGCTTTTTTGCATTTCTTTTCCATGGGGATGGTCTTGATCCCTGTCTCCTGTACAATGTCATGAACCTTATTCCATAGTTCATCAGGCACTCTATCTATCAGATCTAGGCCCTTAAATCTATTTCTCACTTCCACTGTATAATCATAAGGAATTTGATTTAGGTCATACCTGAATGGTCTAGCGGTTTTTCCTACTTTCTTCAATTTAAGTCTGAATTTGGCAATAAGGGGTTCATGATCTGAGCCACAGTCAGCTCCTGGTCTTGTTTTTGTTGAGTGTATAGAGCTTCTCCATCTTTTGCTGCATAGAATATAATCAATCTGATTTCGGTGTTGACCATCTGGTGATGTCCATGTGTAGAGTCTTCTCTTGTCTTGTTGGAAGAGGGTGTTTGCTATGACTAGTGGATTTTCTTGGCAAAACTCTATTAGCCTTTGCCCTGCCTCATTCCGCATTCTGAGGCCAAATTTGCCTATTACTCCAGGTGTTTCTTGACTTCCTACTTTTGCATTCCAGTCCCCTATAATGAAAAGAACATCTTTTTGGGGTGTTAGTTCTAAAAGGTCTTGTAGGTCTTCATAGAACCATTCAACTATAATGACATGTATTTATCATTACTATATCATACAAAGTGTATTTACTACTAGAAAAATCCCTGTGTTCCACTTATTTATCTCTTTTCACTAATCTCTGGCAACAACTAATCTTTTTCCGGTGTCCATAGCTTTGCTATTTCCAGAATCTTACACAGGTGGAAGTACACAGTATATTGCCTTTCTCAGATGGGCTTCTTTTGCTTAGTATTATGTGTTTAAGTTTTCTCTATGTTTTTTCACAGCTTGATAGCTCATTTCTTCAGCTTTGTGAACAATAGTCATTGTCTAGATGTTGCAATATTTTTACAGATTCACCTACTGAAGGATATCTTAATTTCTTCCAAGTTTTGGCAATTATGAGTAAGGTTGCTATAAACATCTGTATGCAGGGTTTTGCATGGTCATAAATTCCAACTCCTTTGGGGAAATAACAAAAAGCACAATTGCTGAATCCTCAGGTAAGAGAGGGTTTAGTTTTATAAGCAAATGCCAAACTGTCTTCCAAAGCAGCTGCACCATGATGCATTTCTTCCAGCAATGAATGAGTGTTCTTGTTGCTCCTCACTCTTGCCAGCATTTTGTGTAGTCAGTGTCCTGGATTTTGACCATTCTAGTTGCTGTGTAGTGGAATCTCGTTGTTGTTTTCATTCTAAAACTTTACATTACTTTGTTTATTTAAATTTATATAACACTTTTCTATATCTCAGTTACACTAAGCAGCTATAGGCTAAGAAAAAAACGTTTTATCTTTGTTACCTATGACTCTCAGTTAGAAACTTTTTGAATATTTCCAAGTTATTTAGTTAACACACCTGAGAAATAATTATACAAAACTTCTAGCTCTGTGGATTCAGAGCTACATAATCTATATAAGTTATATAAAGATATGTAATATATTACTCCTTGTTGTTTTAACTTGCATTTCCATCATGACAAATGATGTAGAGCATTTTATCACGTGTTTATGTGTTGTCTATTTTTTTATTGAGGTGTCTCAAAGCTTTTGGACCATTCTTCATTAATTCATTTGCTTTTATTATTGATTTTTAAGAGTATTTTAGATGATAATTCATTATTCAACAGTGTTTTCCAAAAATTTCTCATAGTTTGATGCTTGCCTTTTCATAATTTAACAATGTCTTTCACAAAAGAGTAGTTGTATATACTTGTTTGTTTTATTTTAATGAAGCCTGGCTTATTAATTCTTTCTTTCATGGATGTTGTTTGGTGCTGTATATATAAAGACAGGCTCCCCAGATGGCACAATGGTAAAGAATCTGCCTTCCAATGCAGGAGACGTAAGACATGCACATTCAGTCCCTGTGTCAGGGATGTCCCCTGGAGTAGGAAATGGCAGCCTGCTCCAGTATTCTTCTCTGTAAAATTCTATGGACAGAGGAGCCTGGAGGGCTACATTGGATGGGGTCCCAAAGAGTCAGACAAGATTTAGCACACATGTTTAAAAACACCTCCAAACTCAGGGCAATCAAGATGTTCTATTCCATCTTCTAAGAGTTTTATGGTTTTTCATTTAGGTCTGCGGTTCATTTTGCATTAATTTTTGTGAAAAATATAAAGCCTGTGTCTAGATTCACTTTTTTGTTGGATATGGATGTTCAGTTGTTCCAGAACCATTTGTCAAAAAGACTGCTTTGCTCCACTGGATTGCATTTGCCTCTTTTTCAGAAATCAGTGGAGTGTATTTATATGGGTCTCTTTCTAGGCTCTCTATTCTGTTTCATTGATCTGCTTGTGTATTTCACTGATATCTCACTGTCTCGATCATGGTAGCTTTATGCTTTCTTAATGTTAGTAGTGTTAGTCCTCAGGCTCTGTTACACTTAATCACGTTTTAAATAACTTAACCACTTTTAAATTGGAAGTCAGCATTGAAACAAATTAATCAGGAAGTTATATGTATGAAATGAAGGCTCTGATCTCAGTTTAGGATTAGATGTTAGCTCTGTTCCTTACTAGTCCTCTGAAGTTAGACATAGGCAAACTACTTTACTTGCTTAATTTCAGTTATAAGTGAAACTTGCTCAGCTGTGTCCAGCTCTTTGTAATTCCATGGACTGTAGCCCGCCAGGCTCCTCTGTCCACGGAATTTTGCAGGCAAGAATACTTGAGTGGGTTGCCATTTCCTTCTCCAGATGATCTTCCTGACCCAGGGACTGAACCTGGGTTTTTTGCATTGCAGGTAAACTATTTATCATCTGAGCTACCAGGGAAGTCCTATTTATTTTGGTTAAAATGGGAATATTGGAGAGTATATCTCATTGCATTATGAAATTAAATAAAACTTTTGGTATGTAGTATTATGTAAGGGTATATACCTCCAAGTCAGTGTGAGCTGCATTATTCTCAATGGCAGTGGTTTTATTATCATTATTTATATTGATAAACACCATCAGCCACTCTAGACTTCAACTCTATTTCTGAGTATTTGCTATATATAGTTGCATAAGGTATTATAAACATGAAACCTAAAAATACCTAGCAAAACCTTGGCACAAGTCAGCTCTCAAAAATATTAGGGAATTGGATAATAGGAAATTATTGTTCAAATTTTCTTTTCTGTAAAATAGCATGATATGTAATACCTGCCTTTCAATGTTCTTGTCAAGAAGGAATTAGATTATGCACTTAATTTTGGGGGATAATATAAAGACTGAACAAATCACATTATCATTATTACATTATCGAAACACATTTTAGCTACAGAACTTGAAGTTTATTGTTTGCCTCATTCCACACTATATGTTTGAGAAAAATGGAATGTTACATTTTGTTTATTTTGGTTTTTGTTTGTTTTTATTTAATATGCTGATTTGTTTGTTCAGATGAAAGCAACTTCGAAGTCCAAAATAAATATAGGGAACAAGCAGAACTGCTGTGTTTGAAGCAGTGAGGAGTGCTTCCTCTTATTGAACCCATTACTCCTTCCATCAAAGTGTCCTTGAAGTATTTCTGTGAAAAACATTTAGAAAACCAATTATCTATTCCAACTCTCTCATTTCAGAGAAAAGCTGAAAAATGAATTTACTTCAACAAAGTTGCAGAGGAAGTTAAAGACAGGAGTAAAATCCAAGATCCTAGATCTCTGATCTGTGCTTTTCCTAAGTAAAAGACATGAGAATGACACTGGGCTTGACAGTGACAACATGATATATGAATTGTACCACAAGTTTCTGGGAGGCAGGGACAGTGGCATTTACTGTTGCGCTTGTACTTTTTCTGCTTTAGGCACTTACATACTGCTTCATTCACTTCTTTCATGGTTGAAATTTATTGACTGATAGTCCTTTGGTTTTACTTTGTAAAATAAAATTGAATTCATATCTTAAATGATTATGAGAATACTCTGCAAAGTAGGATAAAATTTAAAATTTCATAGATCAATGTTCTAAATGTCCATGCCACAGAACCAAAATTACAAAACTATGAAATGCACTTTCCTAATTCTCCTGGCCCACATGAATACGATTTAAAACATATTCTTTTTAAAAATATATCATAAACAATATTTTCAAAGGGTTTTCAGTGATAATATGTTGGTGTCAAAAACATTGTTGTATTGTAATAAAGTTACAATGCATTTGTCAGTCATTCAAGGAAAATGTCAGTACTATTCTGGTTTAAGATTATATATATATTTACTATTAAATTTAAAAATATATTTCAAAACTAAACAATTTAATAATTCTCAAATGGATAGCTGAAAGACAGTAAAAATAATCTTCCTTTTTATGAGGTTTGTTTTTTTGCCTTCAAAAATGAAATATAACAATGAACTTTTAAATGTGTTGGCTAATAAAAATTGGAAGCAAATGCATTAATCTGAGTAGTGTTGAATGTGGGTTCCCCTAAAATATTACCAAAACAACTCAAGTTATTGTTTACCACATCCATAAATATTTAGTGAGGGAAAATTTAGGATACCTATGAGATTTTGAAACCTGGTTTAAGATTACACATTCAGCAGGGGCTTGGTTAGGATTCCATAGGGTCATAATGTAATAGTTAAGGATTGGTGGGTATAAAAGGGAGAGGGATTTGAGACAAGGGGTGGAGTCAGAGTGTTGGCGTGTAAACTGTCCTTTGATGCTTGCTATTGAAGAGTCTATGGGCTTCATGTAGTTTCTAGGATAAGTAATCAAGTTATTTGCCGCTTTTATTTTCTCGTGCAAAGTTCAGCTCTTCAGAGTATTAAAATCATGATAATGAAGGGAATAAATAGTCAAATCAAATTAATGAAGACAGTAAGCCGTGATTTCACATTTTTGGTTTTCAGAGCATTCACATGTAAGAAAGATGAGTGGAAAACAAACAAGCAAACAAACAAACAGATTGCATTCTCTTGCAGATTTCTAATGTGCATGCTCAGTTGAGTCAGTACTGCCTGACTCTTTGCGACTCTATGGACCATAGTCCACCAGGCTTCCCTCTGACCATGAGATTCTCCAGGCAGAACTCTGGAATGGGTAGCCATTTTCTTCTCCAGAGGATCTTCCCAACCCAAGGATCAAGCCTAAGGTTCCTGCAGCTCCTGCATTGCAGGCGGATTCTTTACCACTGAGCTACCTGGGAAGCTCAGATTTCTAAGATATAGATAAGGGCTTTACTTTCCACCACAAAATCAACTCATATGTACATTTTAAAACCCTCTCCCGTGTCTTATTAATTTCTGTTGAATTGTTTGAAAATGTTTTGGAACATCAAGACATCAAGACACTGCCTCAAAGAGTTAATGACACTTTCACACACAATTTACACCTTGTTGCTTGAAGTACACCAGGGAGCCTTTGCCTCCAGCTAAAGGTACCAGATAAACAGTCTTCAGAGAAATCTGCCCTTACTGTCAGTAGTTGCCCCATTACCTGCACATATTCCATATCTAATCTTTTCTCATTTCAATTCCTTCTTTCATTAATTCAACAAATAACTACTGGTTTCCTGGTATGGACTAAAAAGGATAGCAGCAATGGGACCAAAAGATGAAAACATAGTTCTTTAGCTTCATTTCCATCTTATGGGAAAGAAATGCAATGAACAGTGAACACTATAATCACCATAAGGAATCTGAAGGAAAACACAGGCTGGGGTCCAAACAAGCAAATAATAAGAAAAGCAAGCCTGGCATAGTCAGGAAGGGTTTAGGAAAGATTTCTGCAAAAGTAAAGTTAAAGCATTGCATTTCATGATGAGTATGATTTAGCCAGGCAAAATGGTAGTGGGAGGGAGAAGACAAGTATCAGGCACAGAAAAAGTATTCATTTATTTATTAATTAAACAAATGTGCATTCCACGATCTGGTATAACTCTCTCTCCCATTGTGTGACTGTAAACTTATTATTTTTTCCCCCTTTGTTGCTGTTGTTTCCTTTTTACTGCTATATTCATAATGCCTAGAAAGGAGAGTAGCTGTAGTCTGATGGCTGCAATGTGGCGGGTATTCTTTTCCTTCCCGAGTTCCCTCAAGGCTCAGCAGCTCACCTTTGGTGATGGCTACAACTGCTGATGATTGTGACATCCCTTGTTTACAGATATGACAAGCAATATTCCATTTCTCAGTCAGGTGAGGACACAGACAGAAGTCAGCTATCTATAAACAGGAAATAGACCCTCACCAGACACTGAATCAGCTGATGTGTTTAAGCTACCCAGTCTATGGCATTTTTATTATAATGGCACAAACTGGCTATAGCACTTTGATTAAATCAAGAAACAGAAAAAAGACCATCAATAGAAAAAGTGATAAAGTCCACTTGAGTTTTAATAGTAATATATAAATATCAGTCTCTTAGTTTTGATAAAGGTACCTGGTACTGCGAGATGTTAATAATCAGAGAAGCTGGGTAAGAGTTTTACAGGGACTCTGTGTTTTTTGGGTAATTTTCATGAAATTTAAAATTATTTCAAAATAAAGTTCTGCAACCCCCATGAGCTACATTTCATGGGTTCAGAAAAAGTTGGACATGACTGAGAAGCTAACACACAAAGTTTAAATACAAATAAATAAAAAGCAGCATCTTATCTATTAAGTCCTGTAGGACACTACACCTCGGCCAGAGTCATGTCTCTCCTTAGATGCTGAGTACCCATGGAGATGTCTTCATGAACAACAAGCTAGTTATATTTTAATGGATATGGGCTTTGAAATGTTACTGGGTTTTTTTTTTTTTTTTTTTTCTCAAATGGGCCAGAAAACACTTCAAGAAATGATTTGTGTTGGCTTATTTTTAGTTTTGATTTTTTTTCATCTCTTTGGATTAACTGTCATCAAAAATAATAATTTCAAGAAATAAATGAAAGCAAGCATGTTCTCAGAAAATTATTAAAGGACAGAAAATATTATATTTGACAAGTCAATATTAAACATCTTATTTTATTTTTAAATCTCTGTAGATGTCAGCAATAAACATTATGAGAGTAGGAAAAATTAGTTTTTAACATGAAAACCATTCAAAATTATGTATTCCCTGGTGACTTAAGATGCAGTTATTTTTGGAATGTTTTTAAGCAAAAACAGGTCCATAATTCCACAGTATGACTATACCAAGTGGTCTTCTGACTTGTTTCTAATGGATTTCTGTTTTTTTCACTTAGACCTATGTGGCACTGCTCTCGCGGCTCAGTAATGAGCAAACCAAGAGTCTGTTCTATTCCACAGAATTGTTATTTCCAGAAGTCACTCCTTATTGGTCAGAGACAGAAGAGATAGAATATACTGCCAAGGTTTTTGCATTCTTTCATGAAGTTTTTTTTTAAGCATGAAGTACTCACAAATCCATTCTACTTCAGTAAGCCCAATAAAGAGGGGATCCTGATTCACTTTGCTATAGAGCAGAGACTAACACAGATTGGAAAGCAACTATTCTCCAATAAAACATTAAAAAAAAAAAGAATTATGCATGGCCTTAGACACATGATCAAAAACTTACCTCAATAAACTGTGTTGCTTTCTAATTTCTATATGTATTTGTAAAGCACTAAATAAACTTCTAAGCCTTAAGAACAGTGGTCTCTGATCTTTGAATTTATTTTACTCCACCCATTTAATTAATGGGGAGCATTTATTGATTCTGATTTTGAGTTATTTCTTTATACTTCATCCTCTATAACTATGCCTAATAATACAATTGTTTTTCCTGGTGACCTCATGCTTAGACAGCTCATGTTACAAGCTCTAAATAGGCATCTCTGGCTATTGTTCATCTCTCTCTCTCTAACAAATTCTGATAAAACTGTGTTTAGCAATCTTTCCCACTCTCCCAAGGCAAAAAAAAAAAAAGAGAGAGAGAGAGAGAGATTTTTCCCAAAAAGGCTGTTGGCCAACGTGGTGACCATCATTTATTAAAATCAGACTTTTTGTTTCCCTTGACTTTTTGGCAAAATAAACGCATCATTAAATCATAGAAACAAATTGCCCAAAACCCTAATCTTCAGGAAAAAAGAAAAAAAAAAAAAAAACCTTTTATCTACACTTTTTTTCTAATGCTATTATTCTTTCATTAGCTTGTGCTTGTTTGTTTGTCTGTTATAGAGTTGTGTTCCAAGTGTCCTTCATTAGACCTTTCCCACGCCTGTGCTAGCATCTTGTAATGCTTCATTTTCTAATCATATATATTATCTCCGTGCATTTTCAGCTTTATATTGTTATATATTTTGTCTTTGTTTAGTTTGTCTCTTCAACAAAAGAGAAGGCTCTGCAGATCTATTATCTCCCAATTTATCAATGAACATAGTTCAATGAACCTAGGAAAAAAAGGAAGACATTTTAATTGCTTGAAACTCAGCCATTACATATTTGGTATACTTGAGGTTGAGGTGCATGACCACCTTATATCATAATCTACAGAAGTGCCGGTGTCTTTTCATATCTATACCTGTCTCTATCTCTGCTAGCATATCATTTTATAATGTGTACAAATATAATGTATAATTTAAAAACTAGCAATTTTCACACTTACAGTTTTGTCATCCAGAGATCATTTATGGAACAGGGAAACTCTGTTCCAACCTCTGCCTTCATCTTCTTATGCTTTTCTCCCTGTGCACATGTCTATGTTCAAATTTTCCATTTTTTACAAGGACACCAACCATATTGGATTAGGGTCTACCACCTTAATGATCTCACCTTAACTTGATCATCTGAAAAGATCTTATTTTCAAATAAGGTCACATTTATAGGAACTGGAGTTTAGGATTTCAATATAATTTGGGGTTTTATAATTTGACCCATAATAGATTTCTTATATTGAATAGGTCTCTCACTGGTGACTCACATGATCAATCCTCACTGGGGACCCAAACACTGCTAAATATTGTGATTTCTTCTCTACTTGTCAGCAAGATATTTTATTTGCTATCTTCTTATATTATCATTATATTCTTATATTATATTTTGGTATAGTATGAGCAATAAGCATAATTTCCATTAAGTTAGACATTCTATTAAGACATAATTTAAAAGACTATATCAAACTCATTTGCAATACCATTGCTATTTGGAATTATATATTTTACCTGTATATTTGTGCTTATAAACTCGATTGTTTCTTCAGGAATCTGTTTTAGACTGTAATTTCTGAGCAATAGTATGTCAACATGCAAAAGCTGTACTATATTGCCTTTTCATCAAAACTATAAGGAGGCATTGGTCTTACTTTTCTGATGTTCTCTAATTTTCTTAGTAGTGTAGTAAGGTTATTGTAATATTTGATAATTTATTTTTATTATAGCCCTTGAACATTTTAATTTGAAATCACCAATCATTTTCTAGTCAGAAAGCAAGTCCTTAATACTACTTAAATAATATCAACCTCATGATAATAATATCCACTGTGTTTTAAAACATTATTCTTTTTATTTGTAATGTTTGTATTTTAGTCTTGTTTAAAATTGCATTGTATGGATGTATGATTTGGACTATAAAGAAAGCTGAGCATCGAAGAACTGATGCTTTTGAACTGTGGTGTTGGAGAATACTCTTAAGAGTTCCTTGGACTGCAAGGAGATCCAAGCAGTCCATCCTAAAGGAGCTCAATCCTGGGTGTTCATTGGAAGGACTGATGTTGAGGCTGATATTGATGCTGCCATACTTTGGCTACCTGATGCAAAGAGCTGACTCATTGGAAAAGACCCTGATGCTGGGAAAGATTGAAGCAGGAGGAGAAGGGGATGACATGGATGAGATGGTTGGATGGCATCATTGACTCGAAGGACATGGGTTTGGGTGGACTCCAGGAGTTGGTGATGGAAAGGGAGGCCTGGCATGCTGTGGTTCATGGGGTCACAAAGAGTCGAACTCGACTGAGCAACTGAACTGACTGACTGACTGATATATATATATATATATATATATATATATATATATATATATATATATATATATATATATATATATATATATATATATATATATATATATATATATCAGGGGCTTCCCTGATTGCTCAGATAGTAAAGAATCTGCCTGCAATGCAGAAGACATGGGTTCTATCCCTGGGTTGGGAAGATCCCATGGAGAAGGGAAAGGCTACCCACTCCAGGATCCTGGCCTGGAGAATACCATGGATTGTATGGTCCATGAGATTAGAAAGAGTCAGGCACTACTGAGTGACTTTCACTTTAACTTTTCACCTTCATAGCATTATATGAAGTTCTGAAAATCTAATTTGTTATGATAAAAATTGATCAAATTTCCCATCCTGGCACTTTCCATTTTACCATAGAAAAACATTCTAATTATATATATATATGTATGTATGTATTTCAAATCACCTTTTATTTCTTTTTTTTTGTAATTTAACAAAATGCTCTATCTGAAATCTGTTTTATTGTGTTGTTGGAAGTAAATATGTAAATATATCCTTTTTCAAATAATTTTCTTAAAACCATTTACCAAATTACATCCTTTTTTATCTGATGTTTGGTCTTTGTCATATTCCAAATATTCATATATAATTTGAAGTATCTGATATATAAATACCATAATTTCTTTTTCACATAACCATTTCATTACTTTAAAAGCTATTAGGGAGACAAGTTGAATGTTAATCTAGTTAATTTTATCTACTTTTACCTACTTTTACTTCCAGATATATTTTGGTATCATTTGGTCAATGTCTTATATTTATAAAATAATACATGAAACATAAGATTCTTAACAAATTTAAGATTAATCTTTTCACTGAAGAATATCTCTTAAGGTCATTAAGTTTTCCATTTTGGTTCTTTAAATAATTATATTTTGGCATTTACCTTACAAGTCTTAAAATAATATTGGTATTTCAAAAACTCTAAATTTTAGTTTACTCTATTGTTTGCTTCTTATATAACAGCTCTTCACCGTGGTCAGTGATGTGTTAAATGAGCATCTTACTTCACCATAAGAATGTCTAATATAGATGTCCATCAGCAGATGAATGGATAAGAAAGCTGTGGTACATATACACAATGGAGTATTACTCAGCCGTTAAAAAGAATTCATTTGAATCAGTTCTGATGAGATGGATGAAACTGGAGCCGATTATACAGAGTGAAGTAAGCCAGAAAGAAAAACACCAATACAGTATACTAACACATATATATGGAATTTAGAAAGATGGCAATGACGACCCTGTATGCAAGACAGGAAAAAAGACACAGCGGTGTATAATGGACTTTTGGACTCAGAGGGAGAGGGAGAGGGTGGGATGATTTTGGAGAATGGCATTCTATCATGTATACTATCATGTAAGAATTGAATCGCCAGTCCATGTCTGACGCAGGATACAGCATGCTTGGGGTTGGTGCATGGGGATGACCCACAGAGATGTTATGGGGAGGGAGGTGGGAGGGGGGTTCATGTTTGGGAACACATGTAAAAATTAAAGATTTTAAAATTAAAAAAATAAATAAATAAATAAATAAATAAATAAAAAGGAAAAAAAAAAACCTGAAAAAAAAAAGAAAAAAAAGAATGTCTAATATATTGTTACTGCTGCAGCTGCCATTACCATAAACACCATTACTATATCTAGTATTTTATGTCAAAAGCCAGTTATTTTTAAACTTCACTTAAACAGAAATCAAAATTTCTCCCATAGTCAAGTCTTATGGTAAAATAGTATATTTGAAAGCATTTCTAAAAGATATTAAGAGCTAACTTTGACAGCTAACACAATCATGTGAGCTATTTGATAGAAGATATAATTTCATCATGCTATTTAAATTTCACATCAAACTACACAAGGCTATTTTTATCTCCAATTAACAAACGAAGGAACTCAGATTGGTAACAGTCAAATACCATCTTATACTGTTTCAGTCATGCAGCAAGAACGTGAACCCTATCAGCCAAACTCCAGACCCACACACTTCATCACAACATTGCTCTTGACACTTACATAAATTCAGTCTGTTTTTAAGAAGGGCAAGTTCAGATAAGAACAAGTTGGTAAACTCTATCTTTGCTCTTAGCATTGCCCTTGCCACATAGAAGGGGTTTCTAAAGAGTGCCTATACATTTATCAGGTGATTAAATTGTAACTAGATAGAAATTATTTTTCATATTTAAACTTAGTTAATGTTTGGTCACAAGTTTTAGTACAAATGTCTGTATGATTTCTCAATATTTACTCCTGAAAATTTCTTACAGAAGTTGTTATTGTGGTTTGTTTTGGTACAATCAAGAACAGACTGAAATCTCTGTTTCTTAAAAAACACAAAACAAAAAAAACTACTAAGTATATATTAAATCAGGCACAAGAAGATTTATGAGCAGAGATGTCTGATATAAATCTTGGAATGAGTTCTGGATTTTGTGATTAAATTTTTATAAAGGTTGGTTAAAACAACAGCAATAAAAATATACAAACATGTCTTTTTTGCAACATACTAATATTTTTGCAACATAAGAATATTTTTTGCAACATACTAATATTGCAATAAGAAAATGACCACAAAAAGAAAATAAAAATGTTTTCTTCCACAGTTAAATTCCACAAAAGCTGTTTTATTTATTTTTTTTATCCTTAAGTCATTGCAGAAAGGAGTAGAAATGGAGGAATAAATATGACTAGAAAAACAATTATTAACCAGATCTAATAAACCCATCTGCAAGGCTGTTATCAATATTAGTTTAGTGCTATCCTATAGAAAAATATTATTACAAGTGGAATTATTTCACAAGAACAGAAGCTTAGAAATAATAAACATCTTGGCTTCAGATGTGTATAGTGAAGTGAAGTCGCCCAGTCGTGTCCGACCCTTTGCGACCCCATGGACGGTAGCCTACCAGGCTCCGCCGTCCATGGGATTTTCAGGATTTTAAATTCAACTTGAGATAGTTTACAGGACTATCTACCTAGTACACTATTGAAGTTTATATTTCATTGCTGCCACTGTAATATTGTTCTAAGTTACTTTATGATCCAGAGGTTTCTGCAATAAACTGTTTAACAGTAATTTAAATAGAAATCACTAAATGCCGTTTTTTAGTTTTCAGGAATTTTAAGTTTAATGCAATCTTATTTCATTATAAATTTTAATAAACCAATCCATTTTTATGACATCTATATCCATCCAAAAATGTGAACTATCCTATCATTTTACATAGTTCAAATCCTATTTCTATTTGAAATTAATAGAAAACTGAATCAATTTTATTATTTCTGAATAATAATATGAATTAGTCCTTGAATCCAGATGCTGAAATTAATTGATACATTATCCTAATTTGACTAATCTAAACCAAATTATTTTTTGGTATTTTTAGAATTAATAAAATTCTATTGCACATATTTTTCTCTCCATAAAAGTATTTGCAGTTTCCTCCTAACAGCATGTACACAAGATAAATGCATAGATAAGCAAGATTGCTTCACCATATCTCATATTGAACGCATTTCAACAATCAAACATTGCTTACATCAAACTAATTTTCATTAAGAAAATTTACAGTTTGTCACGTACATATGTTCCTCCCCATTGATTTCATATAGCCTCCTTTTGCACAGGCAGGTATTTTCAATGTGATTTTATTACTCCAATTTATTAACCTGACAGAAACATTTCAAATTAAAGGATTTTTCAATCAATATGTTCCAGTCCACTTAAAACTGTTTGGGCCATTTTAAATTGATATTTTATAAGCTTAGAATGAAAACAAGTGTGATATCTAAGAAAACTTATATACAGATCTAGTTTCAAAAGATGTATATCTGAGTTTCTAATCAAAATACTAAAAACTATTGAGAAAAAGACAGCATTAGTCATGGTCTGCCATTTAGCAACTAAACACAGAAGCCTCGTGTGTGTTGCATGGGTTGATATTTACATTGGCTTGTTTTTACAGCTCAGAGCATCCTTATATAAAAGACTTGAATGTTCTTGTATAATTCTAATAACTATGGTTATTATGAATATATCCTGTGGAGTCAAACCCAGTATAGTTTAAGATATATAGTTAGTAGATTTTTTGTTCATCAATTCATTTTATTTGATTTTAATTGCTCACACTTTCATATGTCAAGCAATAACTCCTAAAGTTATATCTGCATCCAAGACTTCTGTAAACAACTCTAGATTCATCTGTCTAAATGTCTACCATAAATCCCCATTTGAATGTCTAAGAATCATCTTAAACTTACTATGCCCCAAATTAATTTGATCCTTCCTCTGAAACTTATTGCAGTAACAGTTTTTCCATCTCTGTGAATGACATCTTCATCCTTCAAGTTGGCTTGCCCCAAACTTTGATCTTATCTCTGATTATCCCCTTTCTTGTATTACACCCAGATATTCCATTAGAAAATAGCTCCCGATTGCAATCACTTCTCTTTACTGAACTACTGTGACTCTGGTTTGAACCTTATCATGTCTTATCTCACTGTGGACATCCAGATCTAGCTATCATTATGCCTTACTTGAACCATTTCAATAACTTCCCTATCTGTGTCCTTGTTCCAACATTGACCATTTACACTTACTCCCTACAAAGAAGACAGACTCATCCTATTTAAACATAATTCAGGAAATGGCAACCCACTATGGTATCCTTGCCTGGGAAATTCCATGGACAGAGGAGCCTGGCAGGCTACACTCCATGGGGTCACAAACCATCACACATGACTGAGAGACTTTTATTTTCACAGGCCACACCATCTCTCTACTCAAAACCTTTCAGTTATATCCTATTTAAAGCCAAACAAAAGGCAATGGCCTTACAATAGTCAACACTGCCTTCCACAATTCTAGTCTCTTTAACTTTGTCTACTACTCTCCTCTTTGCTAAAACCAGTCTAGGTTCACTGCTCTCATTCCTTCTTTCCTTGACCATGCCAGGCCTGTACCATCTCAGGGTCTTTCCACTGACTTGACTCTTTGACTGGAATGCTTTCACCTTTAGATATCTACATGACTACTTTTTTCACATTCTTCAAGATGTTACTGAATGGGAAACTTCCTCATTATTCTCTGATCACCCTGTTCATAATTTTAACCACTGTCACAGTTTCACAGTCCTTCTCTCTTCCCTCTTTTATTTTTTCCATACTACTCATTACAGGCTTCCCAAAGTATTACACAACTGAAGCTCCTGTGCACAACACACATACTACAGGTCAATTTTTACACATGTGATTTAATTTTCTTATGTTTATTCCCTATCTCCCTCTTTGTAAATTACATCAGCAATAGGCTTTCCATATTTTGTTCTTTGTTGTAGTACAAGCCCTATTTAAGGTACTAAGAGAATCTTGGCTGTATAAATAAAACAAAATGATGAAGTAGAAGTATATATCATGAGTGTTTTCATAAATACTTTATCTCTTGTTCATTTTCCTTTGATTACATACTCATGTAATCTTCCTTGTTAAATATAACTAATTTGATTGAAAATGAGAATGCCGTTAAAAATTTTATAGGAGGCATTCAGTTTTAGCTTTAATAATTCATAAGCTAGTTCATCTTCCTTCTGATATTACCACTGACTGTGTGTATGTTTACTGAAAGATGAAGTGAAAACATTGAGGAGTTTTAAATATATCTTCATTTATTGGGAAATAATCTTTGTCATGAGAGCAGAAAGCCCAATAATTTACTCTGAGCCCCTTCTAGCTTTCTGAGTAGTCATCACATGATCAGACCCTATGTGTTAATAATTATGTCAGCAGTCCTGACAAGTAAAGTAAGGTTGTTTCCCTGGTCGCTAAGATATTGTGCTTTGGAATCTTGATTATCTGTGGAATTTTTACCATGTTCTTATCTATGTATAAAAAATAAGTAAATACAACATAAGCTTAGGAAATAAAAAAAAAAAATGATGGGGTAAAAATAAACGAAAACTTAGGAATCATTGAGGATTGATTGAGAAAGTGAAAGTCATATATAGAGTTTCAGAAGGAGATAATACAAAGAGAAAATAATCCAAAAACCAATAGTACAAACTTCAGTTCAGTTTAGTTCAGTTGCTCAGTCGTATCCGACTCTTTGCGACCCCATGAATTGCAGTACACCAGGCCTCCCTGTCCATTACCAACTCCCGGAGTTCACTCAGACTCACGTCCATCGAGTCAGTGATACCATCCCGCCATCTCATCCTCTGTCGTCCCCTTCTCCTCCTGCCTCCAATCCCTCCTAGCATCAGAGTCTTTTCCAATGAGTCAACTCGTCGCATGAGGTGGCCAAAGTACTGGAGTTTCAGCTTTAGCATCATTCCTTCCAAAGAACACCCATGGCTGATCTCCTATAGAATGGACTGGTTGGATCTCCTTGCAGTCCAAGGGACTCTCAAGAGTCTTCTCCAACACCGCAGTTCAAAAGCATCAATTCTTCAGTGCTCAGCCTTCTTCACAGTCCAACTCTCACATCCATACACGACCATTGGAAAAACCATAGCCTTGACTAGATGGACCTTAGTCGGCAAAGTAATGTCTCTGGTTTTGAATATGCTATCTAGATTGAACTTACCCCTAACTAAAAAAAAAGTGACTAAGCAATGTGGTCACTAACTGTAGCTTTCTCTTAAGCAAGAGTGCAGTGTATGTGGACATTTTGTTTTGTTTCTAAAATTCAATATACCATGGCAGTTTTAATGATATACAATGGTCTGAAATGTAAAGATAAAATATTAAGACAAATTATATTCCCTCATGCAAAATTGCAATATATTTTCTTGTAGGAAAGCAATTATTTTCTTTAAACAAAGAATATACTAATTTACAATCTGATTCAATTCTAAAATAATTTGTCTTCATACTAAACCTGTATATAAAAGGCCAGTTGTATTAGGTAAAGCATATATAATTAAATTGCACTAACTAATATGTGTCTCAAATAATTATAAAGTGTGAGCATATTAGGAAGAGAGTTCCAGAAAAACATCTATTTCTGCTTTATTGACTATACCAAAGCCTTTGACTATGTGGGTCACAATAAACTGTGGAAAATTCTGAAAGAGATGAGAATACCATACCACCTGACCTGCCTCCTGAGAAACGTGTATGCAACTTAGGAAGCAAAATTAGAACTAGACATGGAACAACAGACTGGTTCCACATAGGAAAAGGAGTACATCAAGGCTGTATATTGTCACCCTGCTTATTTAACTTATATGCAGAGTACATCATGAGAAACGCTGGACTGGAAGAAGCACAAGCTAGATTCAAGACTGGCAGGAGAAATATCAATAACCTCAGATATGCAGATGACACCACCCTTACGGCAGAAAGTGAAGAGGAACTAAAAAGGCTCCTGATGAAAGTGAAAGAGGAGAGTGAAAAAGTTGGCTTAAAGCTCAACATTCAGAAAACGAAGATCATGGCATCTGGTCCCATCACTTCATGGGAAATAGATGGGGAAACAGTGGAAACAGTGTCAGACTTTATTTTGGGGGGCTCCAAAATCACTGCAGATGGTGACTGCAGCCATGAAATTAAAAGATGCTTACTCCTTGGAAGAAAAGTTATGACCAACCTAGATAGCATATTGAAAAGCAGAGACATTACCTTGCCAACCAATGTCCGTCTAGTCAAGGCTATGGTTTTTCCAGTGGTCGTGTATGGATGCGAGAGTTGGACTGTGAAGAAAGCTGACCACTGAAGAATTGATGCTTTTGAACTGTGGTGTTGGATTAGACTCTTAAGAGTCCCTTGAACTGCAAGGAGATCCAAACAGTCCATTCTAAAGGAGATCAGCCCTGGGATTTCTTTGGAAGGAATGATGCTAAAGCTGAAACTCCAGTACTTTGGCCACCTCATGTGAAGAGTTGACTTATTGGAAAAGACTCTGATGCTGGGAGGGATTGGAGGCAGGAGGGAAAGGGGATGACAGAGCATGAGATGGCTGGATGGCATCACGGACTCAATGGACGTGAGTTTGACTGAACTCCGGGAGAGGGACGCCAGGTGTGCTGCAATTCATGGGGTCGCAAAGAGTGAGACACGACTGAGCGACTGAATTGAACTGAATTGAACTGAATTTACATTTTATTTATCTCTGAAATGGTATCCTACAAAAAAGTGAATAGAAATTTAAGCAAATAATTAGAAGCTATTTTTCATTACATTTGTATTATTATTTGATAATTGCAGTTCATTTTTTCTGAATAATCTATAATTAGAACTTATGCTTATTGCTGTCTACACTAAATTTACTAATCAATCATTGTAAATGTGTATACTTTACCTATAATACCATTGCTACTTGGCATTAGTATATAATAAAATATTTTATAAAATATTTCATTACCAAAAACAATCAATAAGAAGTGTCAGAAAAGAACCATGGCATTGTAAAGATAGAAAAATAAAAGTTAGGGAGGTAGAAAACTTCAAAGATGTTATAAAGATTAGATCAAGACTAAACCTTATGTCTTTTGTGTCTAGATTCATTTTTATAATATTTTGATGAATTTATTGCTCATGCATTGGATAAATTCTACTTTTTTATCAGTACCATCTCAATTTTACTTTTCTCCTCATCACATTATATCTCCTTTGTGACTGACTCTGAATGTCTCTGTGTGTGTGTGTTTGTGTGTGGTATGTGTACGTGCATGTGCTTTCTTTACTAGCAAAAGTCTTTCAAGTCACTTGTGAGAAGTCCATTCTCAATATGCAGCCAATGTTTTCCCCCTAATTTCCACATCAAAGTGACATTATAGCAACTCAAAATTGCTAAGAATTACTAAAACTTCCATCCTATGAAATTTAATCATTTTCTTAAAAATTTTATTAGAAAAATAAAGAAATTCTAAGAAAGATGACTACACATTAATGAGACATTCCCCAATTTCCTCTACTTCTTATCCAATCTTTATCTTTTACAGTCATTCATTTCAAATTAACTAACTTAATCTCATAGTAGCTACATGATGGGAGACATAACATGTATACAAAATTCAGAACAATGCCTGACACTCAATAAACATTTCTTATTTTTAAGTTCTTTATCAATTAAAAGTTTTATAATTTTTATGATATATATTAATTTTTAAAAACAGTTCTTAAGTATATCGTTTATGCCTTGGATTCGACAAAACACAAAATACATCTTGCCTTTGAAAGAGATTAGAGTCACATACTAATACCTAAAAGTATAAATAAAAGCTAAAGTAGAAAAGAACATTCTTTTGTTATACACAATATAAAATCCAGTCAAGAATAATTAGGTCAAAGTTGCCTAGCAATTTACAATACTAATTATTATAAATATAAATATATATATGTGTGTGTGTATATATATATATATATAACTATATATATATATGTATAACATTTTCCCCATAGGAAATATTCATGGGAAACTATTTAAATAAATTCTTCAAAATTGCACTATCCAACAGATCACGTATACCTCAGTATGTTACTTCCGATGCAAAAGAAGTTCCAAACGCTTTACTTTCTAACAGTCCTAAGCGCTAATGGGAGGGAGCCAGGTATCTTTCTGAGCACTGAATCTAAATTTTAATCCAAGATTTGTGTTCTGTTTTCCTAGTCTTACACAGTATATACTACCATTGCTTAGTGCTACATACATAATAAGGAAGCAACACTCCACCTGCAGACTCCCTCTTTTCCTTAGCTATATCTTTCAAATAATATTCTATCTGTTTTTCCATTGATATCTGGGGATTTATGTGCCTTATTCCACTGTGCATTGATTGGTGTGTAAATCCCAACAATATATTTCTTTTCCAGGTTTTGTTATATATTTCAGACCAAATGTTACTGTCATATTTTTAGAGCTTATACCACACAAACTACAGATAATTCAATAGACCAAGCAACATAATTCACTTCTTATTCTGCTAAAAAAATATGCTTGAGAAATGTTTCTGAAAACTTAACAATAGTTAACAGGTGCCTTCAGTTTTTGAATATGGTTATTCTTGCTGAAATTTATAGAGAAAAACAACAGAAAATTCTGAAAGGAGTATTGTTATTATCTTTTATGTTTATAACACACAGTCTGACACAACAAAGTAAAGCACATTTATAATATAAATAAGTTATTAGAATATATCTAATAAAGATTGTCAGTGTAAGATTGGGTTAAGCATCCAATAATTTATATGAAATTCACTCTATGATTTTTCTTGTGTGGTATTTATTGGTACACCTTTGATGCATAGCAGAGCATCTGAAAGTTGTTTTAAAATGTTGTATTAAATCAATTCAATCAAGAAATACTACAGTTAAGACACTTTGCTCCTATATTAAAATACATGCAACAATCATTTTACACCATAGCAATCATTCAGGTAAATTTTTTTTTTTTTTTAGAAAAAGGTGAGCAATATTCAAAGAAAAAAATTAAAGGATTCATTTCATCTAATAGTGAAGTGATTAACTGGAAAACAGTTATATTAGTTCAGTTTTGTTGGATCCAGTTATATATTGCATAGAATTAGGATTCACGATTGTGATGAAGATGCAGTAGGAACCTGTGAATTTCCCAGCCACTTCAAAAATCACCTGAAAGGAAAGTGCTTGGGATATAATAGATTTAAAATAATTGACTTGGGATCTATTTGTTACATGAAATAATTGCAAGCTAGAGCAGTGATATGATGATCAAAAAGTGACACTTTAGGAAATGTATTTTCACAAAGGTATCAAACATGGATTCTTACAATCTTGTATATGAAATGTCTCTCCAGAACAAATATGTAGAAGCTGATAATTTTAGATGGGTATGGCTATGGATCATAATGTTAATTTATCTGAACTGACATGTCGACTCATAAAAATTAAAACTGTGTTATGCATTTAATGATAACAAATTTATGAAAAAAAAAAAAAAAACTATTCCAGTTAAGCTTATTGCTGCATCCTGAAATTTATCATAAAGCCAAGCCTTTTCAACTACTTTCTTTGGGCTGTTGTGAGTATACGGTAACTATAGTATTTGACATTGATTTTGGTTTCCCTGGTAGCTCAGACAGTAAAGTGTCTGCCTACAATGCGGGAGACCCGAGTTTGATCCCTGGGTTGGGAAGATCCCCTGGAGTAGGAAATAGCAACCCACTCCAGAATTCATGCCTGGAAAATCTCATGGACCGAGGAGCCTGGTGGGCTACAATCCTTGGGGTCGCATAGAGTCGGACACGACTGAGTGACTTCACTTCACTTCAAGCCTTTCACTTTATTTTTCAAATATTAAAGATATTCCATTAAGTCCAGCCTTCATGACAACAGAATTACATGTGTTAAATAAGACAGATTTAATAAATATAAGTAGTTTTTGAGCCTTGAGATGTCTTCATATTAAGCTTTTTAATTTGTATCATAAATTCCAAAATACTTACTATCAAAGATTTTGGAATACCTCTTTGCATTAGCATCAAGCTAGGTAAAATACATGAACTAGTGAATCAGGATTTTTCAGTGCATTCACAGTGCACTGAATGTATAAATTCAGTGCATTTACAATGTATACATACAATGAATGCATAAATTCAGTGCATCCATAATGTATAAATAAAACTCTACATTTAAGTTTTAACATATTGTTCTACTCTGAGTGCTAAAACTTAAGAGGTACAGATCTTCCTTGACTTATGAGGGAGTTACATCCTGATAAACCTACTATAAATTGAAAATATTCTAAATCAAAAATGCATTTAATACATTCAAAATACTGAACATCATAGTTTATCTAGCTTACCTAGGGTGTGCTGAGAACATTTACATTAGTCTACAGTTGGGCAAAATTAAACCCATTTTATAACAAAGTGTTGACTATCTCATGGAATGTATTAAATAATATACTTAGAGTAAAAAACAGAATGGTTGTATGATACAGAATTGTTGTATGTTTATTTATCAGTTGTTTACCCTTGCGATCATATGGCTAACTGTGAGGAACAGCTCACTACCACTGCCCAGCATCATAAGAGAGTATCACATGCCATATTGCTAACCTGAAAAAAGATAAAAATTCAAAATTTGAAGTATAGTTTGTACTGAACACATATAACTTTGGCACCATCATAATGTTTAAAATGAACAGTATGAAAAAGCAAAAAGATATGACACTGAAGGATGAACTTCCCAGGTCAGTAGCTGTCCAATATGCTACTGGAGAAGAGTTGAGAAATAACTCCAGAAAAAATGAAGAGATGGAGCCAAAGCTAAAACAACACCCAGTTGTGAATGTGACTAGTGATGGAAGTAAAGTGTGATACTGAAGAAAAGACTATTGCATAGGAACCTGGAATGTTAGGTCAATGAATCAAGGCAAATTGAAGTTATCAAATAGGAGATGGCAAGAGTGAACATTGACATTTTAGGAATCAGTGAATTAAAATGGACTGGAATGGGTGAATTTAACTCAGATGACATTTATATATACTACTATGGGCAAGAAGCCCTTAGAAGAAATCGAGTAGCTCTCATAGTCAACAAAAGAGTCCAAAATGGAGTACTTGGGTGCAATCTCAAAAATGATGGAATGATCTTGTTCATTTCCAAGGCAAACCATTCAATATCACAGTAATCCAGGTCTATGCCCCAACCACTAATGCCAAAGAAGCTGAAGTTCAACAGCTCTATAATGACCTAGAAGACCTTCTAGAACTACCTCCCAAAAAAGATATCCTTTTATCATAAGGAACTGGAATATAGAAGTAGGAGGTCAAGAGAAACCTGGATTAACAGACAAGTTTGGCCTTGGAGTAGAAAGTGAAGCAGGGAAAAGGCTATTAGAGTTTTGCAAGAGAATGCACTGGTCATAGCAAACACACTTCCAACAACACAAGGTGACTCCACACATGGACATCATCAGATTATCAATACCAAAATCAGTTTGATTATATTCTTTGCAGCCAAAGATGGAGAAATTCTGTACAGTCAGAAAAAAAAAAAAAAAAGACCAGGAGCTGACTGTGGCTCAGACCATGAATCTTTAATTGCCATATTCAGACTTAAACTGAGGAAAGTGGGGAAACCACTAGACCATTCAGGCATGACATAAATCAAATCCTTTACAATTATACTGGGGAAATGACAAACAGATTCAAAGGATTCAGGATTGGGAGCTTGTATACACCCGTGGTGGATTCATGTCAATGTATGGCAAAACCAATACAGTATTGTAAAGTAAAATAAAGTATATATATAAAAAAATCTGATAGATAGAGGGCCCGAAGAACTGTGGAAGAAGGTTCATGACTTTGTACAGGAGGCAGAGACCCAAACATTCAGCAAGAAAAAGAAATGAAAAAATCAAGATAGTTGTCTGAGGAGGCCGTACATATAGCTGAGGAAAGAAAGGAAGCAAAAGGCAAAGGAGAAAAGGAAAGATATATCAATCAGAATGCAGAGTTCCAAAGAATAGCAAGGAGAGATAAGGAAACCTTCCTAAGTGATCAATGGAAAGAAATAGAGGAAAACAATAAAATGGGAAAAACTAGAGATCTCTACCAGGGAATTAGAGATACCAAGGGAACATGTCATGCAAATATAGGCACAATAAATGACAGAAATGTTATGGATCTAACAGAACAAGGAGATACTAAGAAGAGGTGGCAAGAATACACAGAAAAACTATACAAAAAAAAAAAAAATCTAATGACCTTAAATAATCACAATGGTGTGATCACTCACCTAGAGCCAGACATCCTGGAGTGCAAAGTCAAATGGGCCTTAGGAAGCATCACTACCAACAAAGCTAGTGAAGGTGATGGAATTCCAGTTGAGCTATTTCAAACCCTAAAAGATGATGCTGTGAAAGTGATGCACTCAACATGCCAGCAAATTTGGGAAACAGCAGTGGCCACAGGACTGGAAAAGGTCAGTTTTCATCTCAATACCAAAGAATGTTCAAACTACCACACAACTGCGCTTATCTCACATGCTAGGAGAGTAATCTCAAAATTCTCAAAGCTAGGCTTCAAAAGTACATGAACTGACAACTTCCAAATTCATAAGCTGGATTTTGAAAAGGCAGAGGAACCAGAGATCAAATTGCTAGTATCAACTGGATCATAGAGAAAGCAAGAGAATTTCAGAAAAAGATCTGCTTCATTGACAATGCTAAAGACTTTGACTCTGTGGATCACAATAAACTGTGGAAAATTCTTTCTTTCTTTCTTTCTTTTTTATTTTACTTTACAGTACTGTATTGGCTTTGCCATACATCAACATGAATCTGAGAATACCAGACCACCTTATCTGCCTCCTGACAAATCTGTATGCAAGTTAAGAAGCAACAGTTAGAACTGGACATGGAACAACAAACTGGTTCCAAATCAGGAAAGGAGTACATCAAGGCTATATATTGTAACCCTGCTTATTTAACTTATATGCAGAGTACATCATGAGAAATGTTGTATTGGATGAAGCACAAGCTGGAACCAAAATTTCCAGGAGAAATATCAACAATCTCAGATATTTAGATGACACCATCCATATGGCAGAAAGAGTAGAAGAACTAAAGAGCCTGTTGATGAAAGTGAGTGAGGAGAGTAAAGAAGCTGGGTGAAAACTCAACAGTCAAAAAAGGAAGATCATGACATCCAGCCCTATCACTTCATGGCAAATAGATGGGGAAACAATGGAAAATGCTGCAGATTTTTTCTTGGGTTCTAAAAATCACTGCAGATGGTGAGTGCAGCCATGAAATTAAAAGATGCTTGCTCTTTGGAGGAAAAGCTATAACAAACCTAGACAGCATATTAAAAAGCAGAGACATTACTTTGGCAAAAAAGGTCCTTATTGCCAATGCTATGGCTTTTCCAGTAGTCACATATGGATGTGAGAATTGGACCATAAAGAAAGCTGAGCACTGAACAATTGATGTTTTTGAATTGTGGTGTTGGAGAAGGCTCCTGAGAATCCTTTGGACTGCAAGGAGTTAAAACCAGTCAATCATAAAGGAAATGGATCCTAAATATTCATTGGAAGGACTGATCCTGAAGCTGAAGCTCCAGTACTTTGGCCACCTAATGTGACAACCACAATGCTGGCAAATTGAAGGCAGGAGGAGAAGGGGATGACAGAGGATAAAGTGGTTGGATGGCATCTACGACTCAATAGACATGAGTTTGAACAAGCTCTGGGAGTTGGTGATGGACAGGGAAGCCTGGTGTGCTGCAGTCCAATGGGGTCACAAAGAATTGGATACAACTGAGTGATTGAACTGTTTGGTTAAAAATTATAAGTTGAACCATAAGTGAGGGATGATCTGTACAGTGAAAGGCAAACAACTTTGACCAAAACGTCTGATAAAATACTGTTTAATGATAATGTTTAGAAACGTCGTAGTTTGAAATAGGCTAATGGCACAAAAAACAAAGCTATATGAATGTCAACACACATGTATAATCAGACTCACACTCACAGGTGCTGCTTGCAAAATTTCAGATTTGATACAGTCCCACAATGCCGACTTTACTCTAATTAGCATCAATGATCAATGTCTTCAGAATGACAATCAAGCATCACATTCAACAGACATCGTCAGTATAAGTAATAAAGATCATTCACCTTTTAAAAAGGCCAACAAATAGTGAGAAAAAAATTATACAGTATTCCAAATAGCCTTAGTATCTTATTCTGCTCTTGGCAACTGCACATAAAGGACTATGGTAGAATCTTAGGAAAACTTTACTTCTTAGAAGTCATCACATTTTATGCTTAGGCCCTTCAGACACGCATGATCAATTCCATTATCTCAGTTCTCCTGAACTGCATCAATGATGGTTGCTCTTTACTCACTAAAATGCTCCTGATTATAAAGTCCTGGTGTTTGGTATTGTACATATGTCTCAAGTCAAATTTTCAGTTGTTAAATGAAGGACCATATCTTATATTATACATTCCAGGAGGCCAGGACAAATGCTTGGAGACCACCAAAATTAGAGCAATGACAATAAAATCAATATTTTCTTTCCAGTGTTGGACAATAACTTAGGTTACATAAACATGATTTGATTGAATGAATGAAAAGTACTTAAAATGCCTTCCAGTTTATCAGACATTTATTGCAAATGCAAATGCAACCTTAAAATTAGTAGTTTCTGTTTTAATATTACAAAATATATTAAATTGAATATAGATAAAATGATTATAACATGATTATAATAACTTGGGGTATGTATTTAAGTGGTTGGTGTGAAGTTAGTTAAAAGAATGGATTGTTCTGGAAATTCTTTTAATTCACCTTACTTCTGAGAAAGACAGTAGTATCTAGTTCCTTAAAGCAGAGTAGATTTAACTCTCATCTTATTTTTCTAATTATATTTTCAGTGAATGCTTTGCTAAATCTTTGTAATTTACAAACTGTTAATGATTAGCTATTCAGTCATTGACCTTTCTAATATCTCCTTATTTGTCTCAATCTTACCACATTAGAAAGGATTAACCTAAAGTTCTAATGTATCAGGTTGTAGAAATAAAATGACAGCTATTTTTTCTCTTCTGTAATGTATGTTACTATATCAAAAGATATTCAGTACAGCAATAAAAAAGTAGGGTTATCTTTAAAAGGACATTGCAATAATGTAGCAAAATACAAATCTTTTTGTTGAATCAGTAGCTATTTTAATGCATTGTCTATTAAAATTTTTATATCTTTATATGATGCAAAAAGTATACATGCTTACATTCCAAATCTGTAATATATTCATATATATTTATTATAATTTACTATCTAAATAGGAGAAGGCAATGGCACCCCACTCCAGTACTCTTGCCTGGAAAATCCCATGGGCGGAGGAGCCTGGTAGGCTGCAGTCCATGGGGTCGTGAAGAGTCAGACACGACTGAGCAAATATTTTAATAGCCCACTCTTTTAATTTATCTTTACTAATATTATTGTTATGTAAAGTTTTTTAAATCATAAGAGAAAATCTAAATGGTCATGTTTTAAATGTCTTAGACTCTTTGTAACTAGTCTTAATTTAACATGAAAGAACAATTTTTCTATATAAATTATACAATGCAAGCTTTTTTAACTTAAAGTCATTTGTTCATGATTAATTAAATTTTTACTGAGTGAAAAATTCATGGAAGATAATTTATTATTTCCTGCTAGTATGATAGAGCTTCCCAGGTAGCTCAGTGGGTATAGAACCCAACAGCAATGCAGAAGCTGCAGGAGCTGTGGGTTTGATCCTTGGGTTGGGAAGATCCCCTGGAGAAAGAAATGGCTACCCACTTCAGTATTCTTGCTTGGGGAATCCCGTGGACAGAGAAGCCTAGCAGACTACAGTCCATAGGGTGACAAATTGCTGGACATGACTGAAACAACTGAGCATGAAGATTATGAATCTGCAAGATAATTTATTATTTACTGCTAGTAATATAAAGATGAATATATTTCAATATATGTTCCCCAGATCCATATAGTGTAGTTATGACAATAATGTTATAATACAAATAAAAATTGGGGGGAAGTAGTTTCAAAAGCTACAAGATTCTATCAAAATTCAGAAATAGAAAATTCACTTCCATCATCTTGAAGGAAGGCGGCATTTAATTCAGGGTTTAAAGGCAAGTAAAAAGGCAGCACAATGAGAAGCCTGGAAGAAGGTATTAAAATATGGAGGAGGGAAAGCACATGGTGTGTTCTAGGAATGATGAACAAGTCAGATTGGCTGCATCCGTTAACATATATTGAGAAACAGTGTGAGAAAAGTTTGGAATATATAGCTCATGCAGAGATCTGAATAATCAGATCAGAGTTTAAAACATTATTGGGTGTAATGGGTAATCATCAGGAGTTTCTGGATAAGGAAATAAGATGAAAATGTCTTTAATTTAGGGTATGTTAATTTGACAACTATATGTAGAATAACTTGGAGGACAAATATACTAGAAATATTTAAAAGAGTTTACAAAAGGACATTGAGATTTATGTGTTAGTTAGGGGTTGTCTAACCTAGTGGCCTGAGATGCAGAAATACTGAAGGCTTAAACTAAAATGGCACTTGGAAATAAAGACCTTTTATTCATACGATAATTGTATTCACCTTCCATAGTTTAAAGTTTTTACTGAGAAGCAGCATCCAGCCCCAGTGTTACCCAATCAGACCCAGCTGGCTGGTGGCTTCGGGCTGTCATGATCCTACCTTAATTGAACAGGCTGAACTCTGAAAGCTGCAACCCAGAAGATGTGCCTACAGTTAGCCCATAAATGTACCACTGTGGATGGGTCTCCATGAGGCTCAATCTTGTTCATTCCATGCCCTTCCCAAGATGTACCCATTCTGATGTGATGGAGTTTAGGGATATGCTCAACTCCAGCAGAAGTTGCATCAAACCTCCAGCATCTGCTCAGAACTTGATGCTTCTTAGCCACTCTGCCCTTCATGGGTCTTCACCAGGGAAGGCCACACCAAGTACATCAAGGGCTCAGGGGCTGATGTCTCAACCCAAGAAATGGAGAGACATCATGTTCCCCAACCACTTGGGACAGTGGGACTTCCTTTCCCAGATCACCTGTATCAGGAAGACTGGCAATGGTCAACCTCAAGGTCGAGCTGCCCTACTGCCTCCAGGTGATGGATCCTGAGAGCCCTATAGAGCAGCGGTCCCCAATCTTTTTGGCCCCAGTGACAGGTTTTATGGAAGAAAATTCTTCCAGGGACCAGGGTAGGGAATGGTTTGGGGAGGATTCAAGCACATGACATTTATTGTACACTTAATTTATATTATTATATCAGCTCCACTTCAGATCCCTGAGTCAGGAAGATTCCCCTGGAGAAGGAAATGACAACCCACTTCAGTATTCTTGCCTGGGAAATCCCATGGAAAGAGGAGCCTAGTGGGCTACAGTTCATGGGGCTGCAAAGAATCAGACACAACTTAAGGAATAAACAACAACAGAATCTAGCCAGGGACAGCAGTTTTTAACCCCCACTGCAGCAAGGTGTGGTTAAACATCTGAAGATAGTCAAA
The DNA here is from genome assembly GCF_032405125.1 of Capricornis sumatraensis. NCBI lineage: Eukaryota > Metazoa > Chordata > Mammalia > Artiodactyla > Bovidae > Capricornis > Capricornis sumatraensis. The sequence goes on from NC_091075.1 coordinate 51,548,461, forward strand.
TGCATGGAAGGACAAACATCATGTCCAGTTGTTAGGACAAGTGATAAGAAGCAAATTTCCTTTTGCTAATTTTTGACACTGTCTACTAAGTGAAAGCAAGCAAATGACAGCAACAACAAAAACTGAAGTCTTGAAGATGGCAAAACTTAAAGATGGGAGGAGCCCAGTTTCCTTATTATGAGATGCAAGGAGGCCCCCTGAAAATCTGAAAGAGAAGTAAAGTTTTTAAGGATTTAAATTTTGGATTTTAATAATTACAACTAGCTTTGCCCTCTCAAAGTTGCAAACCATATACAAAAGCCTAAATATATTTCATATTGTGTTTTTTAATTTATTTCAATGTTATTTTTATTGTTCATTCAAACAATATGCAAGAAATATTATATTCCATTATCTAATTAGGAACCAAGGCTCCTTGAAGAAACAACTGACTCTAGGCCTTTGGCAGGATAGATCAAAGATAAGCCTGAAGAATCTTCCAGTGTCAGAAGCACACATATTCACAAATATAGGGAGAATATCAAAGGAACACAGAAGCCAACTGAAAGATCTCCCTATGGATTAATTCTCAATGGACTGAAAATTTGAGCATCAAAGCAAATAAAAAAATATTAGATCATAACTCAAAGTGAAAAATAAATATCCATGAGGCTGTATTAATATTAATAAATGAGTAAATAAATAAGGAAAAAAAAAACATTTCCCACAAAGAAGAATCTTTAAAAACCTATATGCATACTCTGCCTTCAGAGAGGTGGGGAAGTTCTTATAAGTTGGCTGGGCCTGATGATTGCTTCCAAAGAGTGTAGTATGGAAAGGAAAACAAAACAAAACAAAAATCAATAACTTTAAAGTGGGGAAAACTGCCAAACAATATCTCAGCTAAGGCATTAATGCCAACCGTTGTAAATTAGGTTGGCAATCTATGTCCTTAATATAATGTGGCCAATCCTTTGGCCACCTGACGCAAAGAGCTGACTCATTGGAAAAGATTGAGGGCACGAGGAAACGGGGATGAGATGGTTGGATAACATCATCGACTCAATGGACATGTAACTTAAGAAGACAGTGGAAGACAGGTAAGCCTGGTGTGCTGCAATCCATGGGGTCACAGAGTTGGACACAACTTAGCAACTGAACAACAATATAATGTGATGGATGGTATTTTATCTTAATGATCTTCTTAAAAACCCATAACCCCAGCCTAATCATGAGAAACCTATCAGACAAATGGCAATTGAGAAACATTACTACTCAAAACTGTAAATATTATCCAAAAAAGGAAAGGGAGGGAAGAATAAATTGGGAGATTGAGATGAATAAATACACACTACAATCTATAAAGTAGGTAGCTAATAAGAACTTACTGTATAGTACAGGGAACTCTACTAATTCTATTAGATTTAATTCTACTAACTTGACTACGCCAAAGCTTTTGACTGTGTGGATCACAACAAACTGTGGAAAATCCTGAAAGAGATGAGAGTACCAGACCACCTGACCTGCCTCTTGAGAAATCTGTATGCAGGTCAGGAAGCAACAGTTAGAACTGGATATGGAACAACACACTGGTTCCAAGTGGGAAAAAGTACAAAAAGGCTGTATATTGTCACTCTGCTTATTTAACTTATATGTAGAGTACATCATGACAAACGCTGGGCTGGAAGAAGCACAAGCTGGAATCAAGATTGCCGGGAGAAATATCAATAACCTCAGATATGCAGATGACACCACCCTTATGGCAGAAAGTGAAGAGGAACTAAAAAGCCTCTTGATGAAAGTGAAAGAGGAGAGTGAAAAGTTGGCTTAAAGCTCAACATTCAGAAAACGAAGATCATGGCATCTGGCCCCATCACTTCATGCAAAATAGATGGGGAAACAGTGGAAACAATGTTAGACTTTATTTATTTATTTATTTTTGGCTCCAAAATCACTGCAGATGGTGATTGCAGCCATGAAATTAAAAGACACTTACTCCTTGGAAGGAAAGTTATGACCAACCTAGACAGAATATTGAAAAGCAGAGATATTACTTTGCCAACAAAGGTCCGTCTAATCAAGGCTATGGTTTTTCCAGTGGTCATGTATGGATGTGAGAGTTGAACTGTGAAGAAAGCTGAGTGCCAAAGAATTAATGATTTTGAACTGTGGCGTTGAAAACTCTTGAGAGTCCCTTGGACTGCAAGGAGATCCAACCAGTCCATCCTGAAGGAGGTCAGCCCTGGGTGTTCATTGGAAGGACTGATGCTGAAGCTGAAACTCCAATACTTTGGCCACTCATGCGAAGAGTTGACTCATTGGAAAAGTCCCTGATGCTGGGAGTGATTGGGGGCAGGAGGAGAAGGGGACAACAGAGGATGAGATGGCTGGATGGCATCACCAACTCGATGGGCATGAGTTTGAGTGAACTCCAGGAGTTGGTGATTGACAGGGAAGCCTGGTGTGCTGTGATTCATGGGGTCCCAAGGAGTCAGACACGACTGAGTGACTGAACTGAACTGAACTGAACTGAACTCTATAGTAAATGGAACTATACTAAGTATAGTCCAGGGGAACTCCACTAACTCTGTAAGGACCTATGTGGGAACAGAATCTAAAAAAGAGTTGATACATGTTTAGGTGTAAATGACTCACTTTGCTGCACAACAGAAACTAACACAATGTTATAAATCAATAATACTCCAATAAAAACATGAAATAAAAATTTTTTAAAAAGGGAAAGGGAATCTTGAGAAACTATCACAAAAAAGAAGACATAATGTGATACAATGTGACATAATAACTAAGGCAATGTGATATGTAACCCTATGGACTGTAGCCTGCCAGGCACCTCTGTCCATGAGGATTCTGTAGGCAAGAATACTGGAGTGGGTTGTTATGCTCTCCTCCAGGGGATCTTACCAGCCCAGGGAACAAACCCAGGTCTCCCACATCACAGGGAGATTCTTTATCATCCAAGCCATCAGGGAAGCCCAAGAATGCTGGTGTTGGTAGCCAATTTCTTCTCCAGATCTTCCTGACCTAGGAAATGAACCAGGGTCTCCTGCACTGCAGGTGGATTCTTTACTAGCTAAGCTAGCAGGTAAGCCCATGTGACCAGAACCTTGGGACAAAAAAAGAGTCTTAGGTGAAAGTTAATTAAGTAAGCATCATAATTTATATAGATTTCATATGTATTAATATCAAAGTTGATTCACTGGCTATGATAATGATACCAAAATAACATGACATTAATAATAGAGGAAACTCATGGTATATAAAAACTTTGCATCATCTTACAGATTTACTGTAAATCAAAAACTATTCTAAAATTAAAATTTCATTATGTTGCTGCTGCTAAGTTGCTTCAGTTGTGTCCCACTCTGTGGGACCCCATAGACGGCAACCCACTAGGCTCCCCCGTCCCTGGGATTCTCCAGGCAAGAACACTGGAGTGGGTTGCCATTTCCTTCTCCAATGCAAGAAAGTGAAAAGTGAAAATGAAGTCACTCAGTCGTGTCCAACTCTTAGCAACCCTACGGATTGCAGCCCACCAGGCTCCTCAGTCCCTGGGCTTCTCCAGGCAAAAGTACGGGAGTGGGGTGCCATTGCCTTCTCCAATTAAAACACAAAGAAAAACCATAGATCATAAAGAATACTAGACACTTTATTCCAGAAAGCAGAATAAGCATCTAATCAATACATTTATCAGTTAAAAAGATGAAGGTATTTGGAGAGACACGTCTCTATGGGCGTCATGTTTTTGCACATTTTATGACAGTAATTGCCCTTTTGTTTCAGACTATCTTTTTAACGCTGTTTTTATGGAAAACTTTGTATTTATCACACATTTCTATATCAAATGTCCTTGAAAGCTAAAGTTAAGAACAGGTTCATTTCCTGTTCATTACAAAAGATTCAGACTGTGAAGAAAGCTGAGCACCGAAGCATTGATGCTTTTGAACTGTGGTGTTGGAGAAGACTCCTGAGAGTCCCTTGGACTGCAAGGAGATCCAGCCAGTCCATTCTGAAGGAGATCAGCCCTGGGATTTCTTTGGAAGGAATGATGCTAAAGCTGAAACTCCAGTACTTTGGCCACCTCATGCAAAGAGTTGACTCATTGGAAAAGACTCTGATGCTGGGAGGGGTTGGGGACAGGAGGAGAAGGGGATGATAGAGGATGAGATGGCTGGATGGCATCACCGACTCGATGGACATGAGACTGAGTGGACTCCGGTAGTTGGTGATGGACAGGGAGGCCTGACGTGTTGCGATTCATGGGGTCTCAAAGAGTCGGACATGACTGAGTGACTGAACTGAACTGAACTGAACTGAAGCTCATGTTTCATCTACTGTGAAACAACTTACTTTTTTGAAGGTGATACACAATGTCTTCGTGTTTCCCTGTGAGAACTGGAGCGCACAGAATCAGGACAAGTAAATGTTCACATTGCTGTGATATTAAACTGTCTTTCATCTGTGACCTAGAAATATTTAATCTACCAACATCCACAAATCTGGTCAACTTAATAGAATGTGAGTAGGGTATCGTTTCAGAGATTTCATGATTCTTGACAAGGGACCTCACAATGCATGGTTGGTCTGGTGGAATCCTTCATGTGAACCAGTGACCCCTATGTGCCTCCTAGCCTTTCTTTTTCCAAAGGGGAATTTCTATTTCAGCCACTCAATGTTGCATATAAAGTGTTGTCATTGTTCAGTCACTAAGTTGTATTTGACTCTTTGTAACCCCATGGACAGTAGCATCATAGATTTCTTTGTACTTCACCATCTCCTGGAGTTTGCTCATGTCCATTGAGTCAGTGATCCCAACCAACCATCTTATCCTCTGTCTTCTCCTTCTCCCCTTGCCTTCAATCTTTCCAAGCATCAAGGTCTTTTCCAGTGAATTGGCTCTTCACATCAGGTGGCCAAAGTATATTAAATGTTATAACTAAATTATGTTTAATTTTTACATTTTCAGGAAACTGAATTTATATCCAGATATAATAAAGAAGTATGTACATCCATATCTGATACACTGGCATCTCCTTTGGATGACAGCTCTTGTGTGTATGGGCAGAAAGATTTGGAAAACTATTTTGTGGTCTTGTAGTTAAAGTTTAGCCTAGATATACTACAGTGTTTTTGGTTTCAGTTTTCCTGGCAAGTAGTTATAAGACCAGGAATTCTAATGTCCTTAAACCAACACTTTAGGCAACTAATGAATCTAAAACAGAAATGAAGCGATATACAATTTCCCTGGACAATGTGTTGAAATTTATATGAGTTTTCTATGTCTTTCATCTGTATCTGCCTGCTGGAAATAACTCCATGGTCTTCTGAGATGATCGACACAAAAGTTGGTAGGATTCTGTGTCTCCAAATCACTTTGTAAAATACCAGCTATTAAACATATTCATCAAAACATTGCATAACTAAGAGGTAAACAAATTTTGTTAAACTACTGAGTATTTAAACTTTATTTGTTATTGAAAATAGTACTATCCTACCTAATGCAATGATGGTGAAAAAAGAATGGCTCTTAGAGACAAAATAATTTTTTTTAATGTTATCAGTAGATTTTTTGATTGATTTATGGAAAGGTGAACAAAAACATAATTTCTTATGGCACTTGAGGAGGATGATTGGGAGGTTAAATTTTGAGACTTGTTTTAAAACTTCTCTCTAGACCTTACAAATACTTATTTTGATTTGTTAGCTTTCACAGGCAGAATAACATATCCCCCAAAGGTATCTATGCTGTAATTTCTGAAATGTTTTAATAAGTTACTTTTCCTGCAAAGTAGGAGTTAACATAGAAGATGGAGTTAAGGTTGCTAATCATCTACCTTAAAATAGGGAGATTATTCTGGATTATCAGGATATGCCCAAAACAATCACAAGGATCTATAATGTGGAAAAGGGAGATGAAAGAGAAGTGTGGCATGATGTAACATTAAAAGGACTCACCTTGGTTGTTGCTGACTTTGAATTTGGAGGAAGTGGCTGCAAGCCAAGGAATGCAGGATTCCTCTAGGTGCTGTAGAGGGCAAGGGAACAGATTTCCTGAGAGCAATAATGCACAAAAGAAAGTAGACCTGCCAATACCTTGATTTTAGACCACTTGTTCTCATTCTGGATTTCTAAGCTACAAAACTGGAAGTTAATGAATTTGTCTTTCTTTAAGACACTAAATTGGGGAACATATTATTGCAGCCATGGAAGACCAGTGCAGTAATCATCTATTCAGAGATGATATTTCAAACATCAAAAAAGTAAAAGATCAGCAGGAAAGAAAAGTTAGAAGAGAGAAGTGAAGACAGTTGAAAAAAAGGGAAGAAGAAAACTGACACTTATTGGATAACATCTATATTTCTTATCAAGATAACAAACAATCTAGAGGTTTATAGGTTTCTTTTTAGGGAGAGTGGGAACTTGTACAAAAGCACAAAAGCAGAATAAAGCACAAAGTTATAAAGCTTGTACCTTTCTTCTATGGTGTCTCAAACTGCAGTGGTGTTTTATGCATGTGTGATCAGTTGCTTCAGTCGTGTCTGACTCTCTGAGATCCCATGGACAGGCTCCTCTGTCCATGGGATTTTCCCAGGCAAGAATACAGAAGTGTTTTCCCATGCCTTCCTCCAGGGGATCTTCCTGATCTGGGGATCTTTCTGATCCTGTCTCCTGCATTTCCTATATTGCAGATGGATTCTCTACTTGCTGAACCATCAGGGAAGACCGTGGTGTTTTATATTAGCTACTTCATATTATATGACCTCTAACACAGATATTTCCTCAGTTCTGAGTGAGCACAGACCACCACAGACGTCTCTGGCCTAAGGCTTAGCATATTTGGGTGCCTGCTTTGCTGCCAGGACTCCTCCCACCATCCACCAGACCAATGTGCCAGAACTCCATCAAGGATGGGGAATACGAGACAGGTGACTCCCTCTACTTCCCACAAGCCCACAGCTGTAACACAGAAAAGACAGGCAACACCAGAGGGTGCCTTGACACTCTTAAAACATCAGGGATATGGATGAGGTGTGGTGGCTCGGAGACTTACCCCTGCCATCAACACACTAGCAAGCATATTAGGTAGCTCTTGTCTGTGGAGGCTAATCCTTAGTACAGGCCACTAGGAGCATTAGTAGCCACACAGTATTTAAAGAAGGGTGTACTCAACTTAAAAAGAAAATAATCTGAATGGAGCACCAGTGCTATTTAATACAGCAACGGAAGTCATGTTCTCATTGTGGGGTGCCACGTGGCTTTGTAGTCCTTGACTAAACTATACCTTGTTTATTTAGTTTGACAGTAACTGCGGATTTGGAGAGCTGACATTAAAATACTTGGCCACATATTTATTCATTAGTTAAAATATGTAATGAATTGTAAACAGATTTTAGTTTGTTTTCCGTCATCAGAGAAGTCTGGGGTTGGTGGCTAGTGTAATAGTACTGATCAGGATCATAAACAGAAATTTAAAAAAAAAAGACAAAATAGTGAAAACCAAAACAGCAGGGATTAAAAAGAATAGATGGAGTCATATTGGAATATAACTTAAGATAGAATCAGGTTATTAAATATTTAACAAGGAAAAGAGCATTTGTTTATGCCATTCTAGGATTTAATAAAAGCAAATGCCAATCTGTCAAACATAGGTATGTGCATATGAAATTACTAAAGTTTGAACTTGGCACGCATACACAAGCACACACATGAATTAAACAAACAGCTATACATTTTTAGTTTCTCATTCATGTCTGACTCTTTGCGACCCTTTGGACTGCAGCCTGCCAGATTTCTCTGTCCATGAGATATGCTCAGGCAAGAATACTGGAGTGGGTTGCTATTTCCTTCTCTGAAACAAACAGCTAAGATTTTACTTAAATAATGTTGATTTGTTTTAAAATAGAAGAAAATATATTTCTGGCATTTCATATGCTTTCTAATGTCAAAATGGTAACATTACTTGGTAAAGAATGCAATGTGAAAAATAACATTGAAATATCATTGATGTTCATATATGCATAAAGCCAGATTATACTCTCTGATTTACATTTCATTAAAAATATTGAATAAAAACATTAGATCCATTTTTGTCATTTTATTTAATTTATTTGAGAGGTGATTGCTAGTTACTTTGCAAAATATGTTTTCTATAATATTTTTGCCTCAAAGGCACTTGAAAGCTATTAAAGACAATTTGCCTTTAGGGTAATGGCTCAGTGTTTGGTAATCATGTAATTTATTTATATTGAATTTAGAAGAATGATGTACTTTCTGGATATTTGAAGAAGCACATTTTGGTAAAACATTTTATTACTGTGAATATTTTCAAACATTTACTTGAGGAATATGTGATATTAAATATTGTATTAAAGAATTATATCAAAGAATACAACTAGTGAGAAAAATTGAGTTTATCATCTATCATTATTTTTTAAATTGTTTTTTTTTATCAACCAAACAGTTATAAAGTATCTTCTGTAAAGGTTGAACTCATCACTATTCACAGGAGATACTTAATATTGAGTATATGACTGTAGTAAGAAAAGAATAACTTGTAAATAAACAAATTGTTTTTATATTTGAACCATAGGTACACATAATTTAATTTACAAAGGAGATTTTTAGGTGTGACATGGAAAATAAATAGAAAGCCTGGATTCATATCACAACTCTTATGTATAGCTGCTTTATGACCTTAGGTAAGCTTTTTAATCTTTCCAACATGGTATAAATTTTCAAGATTTCAGGATCTAGAAAATTCTAAATTCATTTTCTAGTTGAATGACCTTGGTCAAATATCCTTTCAATGCCTCAGTTTCCATATCAATAAAAGGAGAATGACATTATTAGTTTCCTGTTATTTTTCAAGATTAGGTGAATGGACACACTAAAACATTTTAAGCGATGTTCAGTAAATATTAGTTGTATGTTATTATTATTGGTTTCTTCATCTACATACTTCATGTATTCTGATAAAATGAATATCCCACTATCAGGCATACCTCAGTGTACAATTTCCTGAATTAGTGTTGATGGTTATTTTTTCCATGTCTATCCCTGCCTTGTGCAATTCATACATACTATGATCATCCATGTGTTTTAGATGAGACTGAATCCACTCCACAAACTCAGGGATGGTCCTACTCTGAGTAATTTAAGCCACTAAGAACATCCCATTCTTTTGGCAATAGTGACTGATTCATTCTTGGACAATTGCAGCAATTTATGAAAATGGCAAAGAGAAGACCATATGAATCTCTGCATTATACAATGAGAGCTTTCAAAATCAAAACCTATTATGGTCATGTTGCTGCTATGAGGGAAGGTACTGAATTACCCTCAAGCTACCATGTGAGACTGAAGAAAACTCCCTTTGTAAAAGGCATAGCAAAGACAAATAGACAGTTTACATCATTGATATATCATCATTTAGGTAACTGTACCGACTCACCTGAAACCAATTGTCCACTTGTTGTACTAATAAAACATTTATCATATAAGTGAATTTACAATTTAATTAAATCTTTAAGCTATATCTAAAAGTAACTTTTGATATTTGGGGAGAATAGAATAGATTTTGAAACATATATTTTAAAAGCTGATGGTAAAAATTCTGCCTGCAATGTGGGAGAGCTGGGTTCTATCCCTGGTTTGGGAAGATCCCTTGGAGGAGAAAATGGCTACCCACTCCAGTATTCTTGCCTGGAGAATTCGAAAGGACAGAGGAGCCTGGTAAGCTACAGTCCATGGAGTCGCAAAGAGCTGGGCATGCCCGGAGCGCCTAACACTTTCACTTTCTTTCAACTGCAAAATAGGAAAATAAATTACACCTCCTTTTCAAGCTTAGTGAGAGTGCACTGGACAGCAGGTGAAATGCGGACTTAATAGTATTTTAGGCAGAAATTTACATTCCCAAGTTCCTGGGCTAAGTAAATATTTAGAGCACTCTTAAGAACATCCTAAATGGTACTGAGGTTGAGAATGCAAAAACTGAAATGTCTTTGTGTATTTCATGGAAGAAAACTAGTAATAGAGATATGGTACTCCTGCTATTTTCTAATTTATATCTTTGAAAGCTCCATTGGCAAAGTATAAAATTTTCGAATTTATGACAATTCTTTCCATGAAAGTATAGTGTCTAATCTTTCATCTAAACTCATTCTAGATTGTTGAAAGAGAGGTCTATCACTTTCTTTTATCATTTTAATCAGAAACAATTCTACTATTTGAAAGAAACCTCATTTACCATTTTCTTTCCAGTTTGCTTATTTAGGTCAAAATAGTCAATTGTAGAAAATGCTGATCTCAATAGTGGGTTAGTGGTAGTAGTGTTAATTGCTCAGTCAAGTCTGAATCTTTGTGATCCCACAGACCAATCTGCCAGGCTCCTCTGTCCATGGGACTCTCCAGGCAAGAATACTGGAGTGGGCAGTCATTCCCTTCGCCAGAGGATCTTGCCACCCCAGGGATCAAACCCAGGTGTCCTGTACTGCAGACAGATTCTTTACCATTGAACTACATTTGACTGTTGGCCATTAGTAAATAATTCTGTATTAATCATAATAGGAACTGTGGACATAGAGCTCAACTAGAGAAACAGAACCAATAAGAAATATACATAAATAAATTAATAGCAAGTCATTAGCTTACAAAATAGTGGGGACTGTCTAAGCCAAGTGCAAAATCCTTAGAGTTGTCTGTTAGGAAGTGGAGTCTGTAACTCATTGATAGGGGCCAAACCTACTGTCCAGAGGTGGAATTTCATCTACCTTTGACCTTGACTACATGTATAAAGACCCTTGTGGTTACTTTGATCCCACCTGGATAATCTTCTCAAGTCATATCACATTACTTAATCATAACAGCTATAAATATCTTATTGGGAGATGGGTGGAGGGAACTATTCTCTTTACAATTACAGTTAACAGTAACAATAAACATAGAAGGTAAGAAACAAAGATTAGATTCATCAAAATTTCTGATTTTCTTGAATACAGATACTGAAAATGATTTTCAACTATAATGGAAAAAATGGCAGAATCAAGTTTTTCAGAATTTTGCCAAACTATCAAAAATACAGTATTTCTTTTGATCTACCTGTTTAGAAAAAAAAATGAGTTTGTAGTATTGTATATAGTGGAAAAGACTTAGGAAGAAAAAGTCAGTTTTATGTCATCCTAAGGAGACCAAATTATAAAAAAGTTGTAAGCATACAAAACCGCAACCCACCTGGAAAAATGAAAAATCCACAGGTACACAAGGGAGAATCTCAAGTTTCAAAACAAAAAATAATTTTAGATGCAATAGATGTTCGTATCTTCCACTGAACTGAATTTTGCAAGACAGCATAAATGATTTTTTAAATGCAATTATATCCTTTGGAGCTTCACCAGAACTTGTCTTTTTACTAGTTCAATTTCCATATGTGCCATATGACAGGGAAAAAAAATCAAATTATCTGCCAGGTTATTCCTTGACAGTGAAGAAAACTGTACGTTCTACTGAAAACCAATGTAGTAAAACAAGAGCTACAAAAAGAAAAAACAGAGTAAAATAAAGGATATTTTAAGATAAATAAAAGATATATAAAACCAGTAGATAAACACAGCAACAAAAGAAATAAAATAATATTGAATCAGTAATGACAGAATCAGTACTAGTAAATTAAATCAGTACTGATCTAATATTTTGCTGAATATGTGCAAAAGTTTGCCAAGTTTAAACCTGTAGAGTGGTTAAAACCATGAGTGGTAATTTTTTGAAAAGACAGTTTTTTATTGTGATTTCAAATCCTTTAAATTTTATCTTAGGAATACCTTAGATGCAGGTTCTGGTATTGGTTTACGTGTGTCTTCCTTTTCTTTTGGGGCTATAAAGACAAATTCCCCATTTCTACACTTAACTCCATTGAATCATAGAGAGTAAAATTCTAATATCTTTGCTTGTTGGCTTCCCCTAAGGCTCAATGGGTAAAGAATCCACCTGCAATGCAGTACACCCAGGAGACATGGGTTTTATCTCTGGGTCATGAAGATGCCCTGGAGAAGGAAATGGCAACTAACTCTAGTATTCTTGCCTGGAAAATCCCATTGACAGAGAAGCTTGGCTACAGTCCATGGGGTTGTAAAGAGTCCGACTTTACTGAGTGGACATGACTCTTTTTACTGTGGTTGTGTTTTCTTACCTATCTACTCACAGACTTTGGTCACCCTTTCTTTTTGTATGTGACTCTATACTTTATTACAACACATAAATATTCTACTAATAGTGAGAGCAAAGGTCTTTGGTACCATGTTAGTAACTTATGTCACAAATTGTGTCTTAATTATTTTCAATCCCTAATCACTCATCATAGCATCAGGGGCAGAGTAGGATCACCGACAGTATTTCTAAATAATATATACATACAATGCATAAGTTTGTGGTTATGATGTTTAATATGTTAGCTACGTCTACAGATAAAATACTACAGGCATGTAATTGTTATAATAAGAACCAATATAGTTATCAGAAAGGGATAGGAGAACATAATAATAGACTGTGGTCCTAATTTAGGTTTAAATATTTAAAAGAATATCAAATTTTCAACTATTTGTAGACTTTATTTGAAATATTCAATTATCTTATTCCTCAGGTGAAATCTGATAAAGAATGAAAAATTCATCACATATAATATACAGCAGTGTTATAATGCAAAATAAATATTCTGACATCTAAAAATAATATGGGTAACAAAATGCTTAGTTAGCTTTTATTGTGTTCTTCTGCTAGTTAATTGTTCACTATGCTAATATTTTATATCAGATTCTGTTTATTTTGATTCATCAAAACACTTGTGAATAGTAGTTATTATGTCTCTTTCATAGATGAGAATGTACATGCTTTGAGTCCTACACTCAGAACTGGCAGAACTAAAATTCAACCAAATTTTATCCAAGACCAAAATTATGCCTTCCCATTAGGATACACCTATCACAACATCACTTTCATTATATCCTTTACTCAGCAAAGACTTTTACAGAAAGCAAGCATAAAAATTCAATTTGAATCTCTATTTTCCATACTGATAATCGTGTTAGATGAATTGGTTATCATTATCCTTTACATTGTTTATCACTGCTATCAGGATTATGTGTTATATATACACTATTTATGAAATCTGAAGTTTTAGATTTCAAAATTTGTGTCAAAAATAATCTCCCAGCTTTCAGTTTCTTTATATGATGGATTTTTTTAAAGAGAGAAACTCCATTGAAGTAAATATTTTTCTTGATGCGTTTTTCTTCCTGCATCTAGTTTCCCTGTCATTCCCAAGAATTTTAAAGAATATGTTCTTTGTTTCACCACTGATTGAACTCAAATGTAGACTCTTTCTCATTCATCTGAACATTCTTTGTCTAGTTTCTTTTACCAACTGTATTCTTTTTCTAAGGAACAATTCTCTGTGCAGTGAATCCTTTGAATGGGGTCACTGGTGGTATACAGGTAGTTAGCCATGATATGGTTTAAGAAAAATTACACATCCTCCCTGATGTTTTTTACCTTAGTTCTCACAGATAAGACTCTTGAGATTTCACTTACTGTGGATACTGCAGAGGAAGAAAATGTCAAATATGTAAACTCTCTAATAACTCATGTAAACATTGAGGCTGAGGCTCCCTTTTCTGTGTGGCTAATGCAACTTTTACTCATTCTAATAAAAATTTAGTCATATTCAGTTGTATTTAATTATTTCCTTGCAATGGAGTATGCAAACCTGGAAAGAAGCTCCCTCTGTCAAGGGTATATCATTAATGCTGAGCAAAACTGTGCGCCTGATACCTGATCCACACATTTAGTAAATTAATGAATACTTTTAATTATGAAAAGATCTAAGGTATGGATGTCTAATAATAATATACATGGCAATTAAATTCTTTATTAGTTGAGAGTAAAGCTAAAGAAAAATCGCATCCAGAAGGACAATCAGCCTCTGGAATTGTCATCTTTTGTCCTGGAACACCTAAAACAGCTTATGAGGAAATGTAAACTAAGTAATTATCTTTTCTAAATTCCTTCAGGAGTTTGAAATAAACCTTATTCTATTAAATTGCAAAAAGAACTATACTGATGCTCACCTGACTATTAAAGTGGAAAATGCATGTCAGAAGTTTTCAGTTATTGTTTAATATCCTGTGAAATATTCACCTGAAAATAACTATACAAGGAAATAAATTACAGAAATATCTGTTTTAAGCCTAACCATCTAGAATGTGTTTTATATTTATTATATTTATCTATATTGCAAAATGGAATTAAAAAAACAAAAATAGACATATTGTAAAAATATTGGGAGCTTAAATATATGCATGCTGCTGCTGCTTCTAAGTCGCTTCAGTCGTGTCCAACTCTGTGCGACCCCATAGACTGCAGCCCACCAGGCTCTCCTGTCCCTGGGATTCTCCAGGCAAGAACACTGGAGTGGGTTGCCATTTCCTTCTCCAATGCATGAAAGTCACTCAGTTATGTCAGACTCTTCATGACCCCATAGACTGCAGCCTACCAGGCTCCTCCATCCATGGGATTTTCTGGGCAAGAGTACTAGAGTGGATTGCCATAGCCTTCTCTGAAATATATATAAGTCAAGGGAAATTGTAGAACAACTAAAAAATGTCTAACTTGATTAAACAGGTGTGATACATTTCAAATAATATTTTTTTTTCATGAAATACTCTCCAAAAACTATAAATTTGTGGAGGACCCTTCTCTAATAGAATTAAGAACAAATGTAAGCAAAAACCAACAGCACAGTTTTCAATTGCTGGAAGACTATCCCCTAAAAATTGAGGGAGTAGCATTTATTATGTATTGTCTATAGATATGACACACTCTTAAGATTAACCTATATTATTAATATTTTCTGTCACTTTCTGAATTCTAGACAATTACAAATAAAAAATTAGTTAAAGTCTCTATTAGTGTTTTCTTATTTCTAGGGCATAAATACTCACATCATGGTTTAATGATGTCACTGGATCTGAAGTTTGAAAGAACTGCACATTATCAGGCTATTTTTCCAGCATTTTCATCAGAAAGATAAACATACTTAACTTCAGTACTTAACCATCAGTAGATTATAACAGAATGTAGCAAGTGGAGTGTTGAATATTTATTACGTGTACTTTTAATATATTGTTTAATTATAAATTATATTATGCATTTAAAAATAATGGTGGTATTTAACAATTGGTTTTCTACATTTCTGAAAAATCAAAAATAAGCATTTGTGAGGTGATAAAATCTGGATTAAGACTACCATTTTTAGGGTTTCATACAGCAGAAAATCAAAGACTGGTTTGTAATGTTGGAAAGGTAGTGATCTTCAAGTATTCTCCAGACACTGATAAAGAAAGTAGCTAATGAATTCTCTTGGGATATCTTTAGAGTCACTTGGAATGCAAGGAGATCAAGCCAGTCAGTCTTAAAGGAAATTAACTGAATATTCATTGGAACTACTCTTGCTGAGGCTGAAGTACCAACACTTTGGACACCTGATGCAAAGAGCCAAGTCATTGGAAAAGACACTGATGCTAGGAAAGAATGAGGGTAGGAAGAAAAGGGGGCAACAAAGGATGAGTTCTTTAGATGGCATCATTAACTCAATGGTCATGAATCTGAGCAAACTGAGAGAGAGTGGACAGAGGAGTCTGGTGTGATGCAATCCATAGCATTGCAAGGAATTGGACATGACTTAGTGACTGAACAGCAACAAATCAGTAGTGAGTAGAAGTAGCACAGATAATAGATTAACATCATTGCTACTTTGAACCAAGATGGAGGAACAGGAACCAGTTTTACACTCTTGACTGAAACAACTTAAACACTGGACTAAAATGCTTGAAAAAGTATATTTTTAATTATTAGTCATCAAGCAATGAGAGATAGTGAACGCTGAGAAAATTAGGGGAAGAGAAGATGAGCTTCATGATTTTCCCAGCCTTCAGCCTAGGAAAAGCTATCAGGCCATGGTGAAGAGAGGGAAAACTTAGGCAGAATATGGAAGTCTCTTTGACTTGAAAATGTGGAGTTGGGAATCCACAGAATCTGAAATGTCTAGAGTTCACAGAAGCAAGAAAAGAGAGTGTAGCGCAGACCGAGAATATTGGAGATCTTCACAGTATTCCTCTCAAATATTCATCGGAACACTAGTCAGTGTATATGTGAGGATATTATCGATGGCTAGAAAAAATAAATTAATAGAAAGATTAGAAGGAGTAAGCCCCCAGTTCATACAGGGACAAAGTGGTGGTTGGGGGAAGTATTCCATTTAGCCCAAGGAAAAAACTCATAATTCACAGAGAATCCATTAGACTAAGGATTTTTGCATCTGTGATTGGGAGAAGTTAACTTTAGACTAAAATTTACTGCAATGCAGGAGACCTCTGTTTGATCCCTGGGCCAGGAAAATCCCATGGAGAATAAAATGGCAACTCACTCCAGTATTCTTGCCTGGAGAATATTCCATGAATAGAAGAGTCTGACAGGCTACAGTCTATGGGGTTGTAGAGTCCAACAGGACTGTGCGACTATCACTCAAAATTTACTGTGGACTCACCTAAAAAGCTTTAAAAACAGAAACCCAGAAGAATTAAACTGTTTCCCTGGTGACTCAATGGTAAAGAATTTGTCTGACAATGCTGGAGATACAGATCCGATCTCTGGTCTGTAGGGAAGATCCCCTAAAGAAGGAAGTGGAAACCCACTCCAGTAATCTTATCTGAAAAATCCTATGGATAGAGGAACCTGGCAGACTCCAGTCCATGTCATTTCAGAGTCAGGCATGACTTGGTGGCTATACAACAACAGCAAAAATAACATAACTGTATCCCATAACAAGCCTTCAGAGTAATAAAGGAACATAAAAAATACCCAACTCTAAACAAGGTAAAATTCTCATATTTGATATTTCATAAAAATCACAAGGCATGAAAAGACAGGAAATTATAATTTACAGTGAACAAGAAGAAAAATATTCAATACAAATGACCCATAAGTGACACAGAAAATACTGGATGAGAACATTAAACAGTTATTATAACTGTAATCCATATGTTGAAGAAGCTACAAAAATGACTGGATATGTTAAATGGAGACATAAAAAAAAAAATTTGAAAAGAGACCAAATAAAAATTCTATAAATGACAACTAAAATGTCAGTGATGAAAAACATTGTATGTGAGGTTAACAATATACTAAATATTTCAGAAAAAAATAGTAGGTTTGAAGTACAGCATATATATATATATATATATCTGTTCAAGGATAACAATAGAAACTCTTGAATGATAACAACAGAAATTCTCTGAAGTGAAATATGCATGTAAATAACTTGTAAAAGAAAGAAGATTGCATCAGTGAACTGTGGCACAACTAGGAGCAGCCAAATATATGTATAATTGAAGTCTTCAAGAAACGTGGGGCAAAAAAAAAAAAAAAGAGGCTGAAAAATTTTTACAAAGAGATCCAAAAGCTATAAGAACTCCAAGCACAAGAAAAGCTCTAAGAACTCCAAATACAAGAAGCATTCATCAATCTGCTCAAGTTCAGTTGCTAAGTCATGTCCGACTTTTTGTGACCCCATGGACTGCAGCACACCAGGCCTCCTTTTCCATCACCAACTCCTGGAGTCTACACAAACAGGTGTCCATTGAGTCGGTGATGCCATTCAACCATCTCATCCTCTGTTGTCCATTTCTCCTCCCATCTTCAATTTTTCAGAGCATCAGGGTCTTTTCCAATGAGTCAGTTCTTTGCATCAGGTGGCCAAAGTATTGGAGTTTCAGCTTCAGGATCAGTCCTTCCAGTGAACATTCAGGGCTGATTTCCTTTAGGATGGAGTAGTTGGATCCCCTTGCAGGCCAAGGGACTCTCAAGAGTCTTCTCCAACACCATAGTTCAAAAGCTTCAATTCTTTGGTGCTCAGCTTTCTTTATAGTAGGGCTTCTCACATGGCCCAGTGGCAAAGAATTTACCTGCCAACGCAGAAGATGAAAGAGATGTGGGTTCAATTTCAGGGTCAGGAAAATGCTCTGGAGTAGGAAATGGCAACCCACTCCAGTATTCTTGCCTGGAAAATCCTGTGGACAGAGGAAACTGGCAGATTACAGTCCACAGGGTAGAAAAGAGTCAGACATGACTGAACACCACCACTATACCATTTCTTTATAATCCAACTCAAACATCCATACATGACCACTGGAAAAAACCATAGCTTTGACTAGATGGACATTAGTTGGCAAAGTAATGTATCTGCTTTTTAGTATGCTGTCTGCTGCTGCTGCTGCTAAGTTGCTTCAGTCATGTCTGACCTTGTGTGACCCCATGGACAGCAGCCCATCAGGCTCCTCTGTCCATGGGACTCTGCAGGGGAGACTACTGGAGTGAGCTGCCATTTCCTTCTTCAAGTATGCTGTCTAGGTTGGTCATAACTTTTCTTCCAAGGAGTAAGCCTCTTTTAATCTCATGGCTGCAGTCAAAATCTGCAGTAATTTGGAGCCCCCAAAAATAAAGTCTCTCACTGTTGCCACTGTTTTTCCATATATTTGCATTGAAGTGATGGGACCAGATACCATGATCTTAGTTTTCTGAATAGTGAGCTTTAAGCCAAATTTTTCACTCTCCTCTTTCACTTTCATCAAGAGGCTCTTTAGTTCTTCACTTTCTGCCATAAGGGTGGTGTCATCTGCATATCTGAGGTTATTGATATTTCTCCTGGCAATCTTGATTCCAGTTTGTGCTTCATCCAGTCCAGCATTTCTCATGATATATTCTGCATATAAGTTAAATAAGCAGTATGACAATATACAGCCTTGAAGTACTCCTTCACAATTTGGAACCATTCTCTTTTTCCATGTCCAGTTCTAACTGCTGCTTCATGACCTGCCTACAGATTTCTCAGGAGGCAGGTCAGGTGGTCTGGTATTCCCATCCCTTGAAGAATTTTCCACAGTTTATTGTGATCCACACAGTCAAAGGCTTTGGCACAGTCAATAAAGCAGAAATACATGTTTTTCTGGAACTCTTTGGCTTTTTCAATGATCCAGCAGATTGGCAATTTGGTATCTGGTTCCTCTACCTTTCCTAAAACCAGTTTAAACATCTGGAAGTTCACGGTTCATGTACTGCTGAAGCCTGGCTTGGAGAACTTTGAGCATTACTTTGCTAGCATGTGAGATTAGTGCATTTTTGCAGTAGTTTGAGCATTCTTAAAAAAAGAATTCAGGTGTTTTTTTTTTGTTCCTGCTTCCCTAAGTAAAGCTTATTTTTCATGATTATATCATCCCAGACATGAAATGCAGTGACAGTAGATATCACATCAAAACATTTTACTCTTAATCCAGAACACCACAAGAAGAACTGTAAGGAAAGAAAGAAGTTTTGACAAATTTGTCACATGAAATTGTAGGTAATTTTAAAGAGGGTATTCTTTTTTTTTTTTTTAATTTTAAAACTAAAGGAAGAAAAGTGGCCATAAAAATTCTGCAATGGAAATGTAAAAATAGTATGGTCCATAACTCCAGGAGTTATAAATTCTCTTCTCTGTGTAATGCAGTAGAAACCTAACAAATGAAACATTTATGGAAAAAAAAAAAAAAAACACTAAAATGAGCTAATTGGAATTCAAGTTATCATATAAAACATTCCAATAATGAACACTAATTTGAATGATGTATCACTTAATATCCTGTCACAAATATTAAAATTTAATAAAATGGTGTACATATAAATGGCATATCTGGTAAACATGGATTTTTATAATTCTCAATCTAGTGAAAAATTAAAATTATTTGAGAGGTGATAAAAACAGTAGTAATAACCATTATAACAGCACATGAAAACATGGTTTCTATGATATTGTTACTGTCAGTCACTCAGTCATGTCCAGCGCTTTGTGACTCCATGGATTTTGCCTGCCAGTCTTCTCTGTCCATGGTATTCTCCAGGCAAGAATACTAGAGCGGGTTTCCATTCTCTTCTCAGGGGACCTTCCCAGACCAGGGACTGAACCCTGGTCTCCCACATTGCAGGTAGATTCTTTAACATCTGAGATATCAAGGAAGCTCATGACATTCTTAATTATTTAACCATTCCATAGAGAACAAAATTTCCCTTCTATAAAGCAAGTTTTGCACCTCTTATGCTACCTAATCACAAGGAAACACTTCAAGTACTTCAAAATATATTAGACAAGTCTTCTAACATGCTTGAGGCATTTTGAGGAAAATACAGAAAAAAATAAGTCATTAACATACAAGCCTTGAAGAAAAATAAAAGTCTGAAAAATAGACTAGAAGTAATATTACCTATAATAATGAATTGTGCTTTGCTGTTTTTCTTTTTTTTTAAGAAAAGTAGAATGTCTTTAATCTCCAAAGAACTGCTCTATAATTTTATGCATCTTCATAATTGTTAAAGTGATAATAATAACATAATTCACATTAAAATTAACTTCAGATGTGCTTATTAATAGAAGCAGTGTAATCCACAGAGTGCCTCTTCAAGTCAAAAGGTCTTTGTATTGGACATATCTGTTTTATTTTGTAGGGACTAACAATAATATAATTTCATGTTTACATTAAACTATATAGACTATAAAAATAATGTATATTAAACTGGAATTGAAATAAAAAGATATAATAAATTGGAAATGAATTTCTTAATTTAACTACATGGGAAAGGGCAACAAATCTATTGGTTTTTATAGTCATGAGAAGGAAAGTTTATTTAGAGTTTACTAGATACCAGATGCTGTTGTTAATACTGTTTGTGTAATATTATGTCTTCAGTTCAGTTCAGTGGCTCAGTAGAGTCAGACTTGTTCTGACCACATGGTCAGCACCATGCCAGGCTTCCCTGTTCATCACCAAATCCTGGAGCTTGCTCAAACTCATGTCCATCGAGCAGGTGATGCCATCCAAACATCTCATACTCTGTCATCCTCTCGTCCTCCTGTCTTCAATCTTTCCCAGCATTTGAGTCTGTTCAAATGAGTCAGTTCTTCACATCAGGTGGCCAAAGTATTGGAGTTTCAGCTTCAGCATGAGTCCTTCCAATGAATATTCAGGACTTATTTCCTTTAAGATTTACTGATTGGATCTCCTTGCAGTTCAAAGGACTCTCAAAAGTCTTCAACACCACACTTCAAAAGCATCAATTCTTTGGCACTCAGCTTTCTTTATGGTTCAACTCTCACTTCCATACATGAAAACAAGAAAACTGTAGCTTTGACAAGACAGATATGTATCAGCAAGTAATGTCTTGGACCACACCCTTGTTTAACTTAATAAAACTATGAGCCATGCCATGTACAACCAGCGAAAATGGACGGGTCATGGTAGAGTTCTGAGAAAATGTGGTCCACTGGAGAAGGGAATGGCAAACCACTTTCATATTCTTGCCTTGAAAACCTCATGAACAGAGTGAAAAGGCAAAAAGAGAGGACACTGAAAGATGAACTCCCAGGGTCGATAGGTGACCTATATGCTACTGGAGATAAGTGGAGAAATAACTCTAGAGAGAATGAAGAGACAGAGCCAAAGAAAAAACAATACCCAGTTGTGGATGGGACTAGTGATAGAAGCAAAGTCCAATGCTGTAAAGAGCAATATTGCATAGGAAACTGGAATGTTAGGTCCATGAATCAAGGCAAATTGGAAGTGGTCAAACAGGAGATGGCAAGAGTGAATGTCGACATTTTAAGACTCAGCAAACTAAAACGGACTGGAATGGATGAACTTTACTCAAATGACCATTATATCTACTACTGTGGGCAATAATCCCTTAGAAGAAGTGGAGTAGCCATCATAGTCAACAAAACAGTCTGAAATGCAGTACTTGGATGCAATCTCAAAAATGACAGAATGATGTCTGTTCATTTCCATGCAAACCATTCAATATCACACTAATCCAAGTATATGCCCTGAGCAGTAATGATGAAGAAGCTGAGGTGGAATGCTTTTATAAAGACCTACAAGACTTTGTAGAACTAACATCCAAAGATGTCCTTTTCATTATAGGGGACTGGAATGCAAAAGTAGGAAGTCAAGAAACACCTGGAGTAGCAGGCAAATTTGGCTTTGGACTACAGAATGAAGCAGGGCAAAGCTAATAGAGTTTTGTCAAGAGAACACACTGGTCATAGTAGTCACCCTCTTCCAACAACATGAGAGAAGACTCTACACATGGACAACACCAGATGGTCAATACAGAAATCAGATTGATTATATTCTTTGTAGCCAAAAATGGAGAAGCTCTATACAGTCAGCAAAAATGAGACTGAGTACTGACTGTGGCTGAGTTCATGAACTCCTTATTGCCAAATTCAGACTTAAATTGAAGAAAGTAGGGAAAACCACTAGACCATTCAGGTATAACCTAAATCAAATCACTTATGATTATACAGTGGAAGTGAGAAATGGATTCAAGGGATTAGATCTAATAAACAGAGTGCCTAAAGAACTATGGCTGAAGGTTGGTGACACAGGAGACAGGGATCAAGACCATCCCCAAGAAAAAGGAATTCAAAAAGGCAAAATGGCTGCTTGAGGAGGCCTTACAAATAGCTGTGAAAACAAGAGAAGCCAAAAGCAAAGGGGAAAAGGAAAGATATACCCATTTGAATGCAGAATTCCAAAGAATAGCAAGGAGACAAAAGAAAGCCTTCCTCAGTAATCAACGAAAAGAAATAGAGGAAAAAAGTGGAAATGGAAAGACTAGAGATCTCCTTATGAAAATTAGAGATACCAAGGGAACTTTACAGGAAAACATGGGCACAATAAAGGACAGAAGTGATATGGACCTAAAATAAGCAGAAGATATTAAGAACAGGTGGCAAGAATACATAGAAGAACTGTACACAAAAGATCTTCACGACCCAGATAATCACGATGGTGTGATCATTCACCTAGAGCCAGACATCCTGGAATGTGAAGTCAAGTGGGAATTAGGAAGCATCACTACCAGCAAAGCTAGTGGAGGTGATGGAATTCCATTTGAGCTATTTCAAATCCCAAAAGATGATGCTGTGAAAGTGCTGCACTCAACATGCAAGTGAATTTGAAACCTGAGCAGCTGCCACAGGACTGGAAAAGGTCAGTTTTCACTCCAATTCCAACGAAAGGCAAAGCAAGATAATGTTCAAACTGCTGCACAATTTCACTCATCTCACATGCTTGTAAAGTAATGCTCAAAATTCTCCAACCCTGGCTTCAACAGTATGCAAAATGTGAACTTTCAGATGTTCAAGCTGAATTTTGAAAAGACAGGAACCAGAGATTAAATTGCCAACACCCATTGTGTCATCAAGAAAATAAAAGGCGTTCCAGAAAAAAAAAAAAAAATCTACTTCTGCTTTATTAACTATGCCAAAGCCTTTGACTGTGTGGATCATGACCCACTGTGGAAAATTCTTAAAGAGATGGGAATACCAAACCACCTCATCTGCCTCCTGAGAAACCTGTATGCAGGTCAGGAAGCAACAGTTAGAACTGGACATGGAACAACAGACTGGTTCCAAATTGAGAAAGGAGTATGTCAAGGCTGTATATTGTCACCCTGCTTATTTAACTTCTATGCAGAGTACTTCATGAGAAATGCTGGACTGGATAAAGCACAAGCTGGAATCAATATTGCCAGGAGAAATATCAATAACCTCAAATGTGCAGATGACATCACCCTTATGGCAGAAAGTGAAGAAGAACTAAAGAGCCTCTTGATGAAAGTGAAAGAGGAGAGTGAAAAAGTTGGCTTAAAGCTCAACATTCAGAAAACGAAGGTCAGGGCATCCAGTCCCATCACTTCATGGCAAATAGATGGGGGAACATTGGAAACAGTGACAGACTATTTTGGTGGGGCCCAAAAATCACTGCAGATGGTTACTGCAGCCATGATCTTAAAAGAGGCTTGCTCCTTCAAAGAAAAGGTATGACCAACCTAGACAGCGTATTAAAAAGCTGAGAATTTATTTTGCCAACAAAAATCCATCTAGTGAAAATATGGTTTTTCCAGTAGGTGTGTAGGGATGTGAGAGTTGGACCATAAAGAAAGCTGAGTGGCAAAAAGTTTATGCTTTTTAACTGTGGTTTTGGAGAAGACTTCTGAGTATCCATTGGACTGCAAGGAGATCCAACCAGTGAATCCTAAAAAAAATCAATCCTAAATATTTATTGGAAGGACTGATGCTGAAGCTGAAACTCCAATAATTTGGCCATCTGATGCAAAGAACTGACTCACTGGAAAAGACTCTGATACTGGTAAAGATTGATGTTGGCCGGCTAAGGGCACAACAGAGGATGAGATTTTTTTTTTTTTTAATAGAAAATATGATTTGTCTTTAAAAATCAGGTTTCAGAAATGAACATAGATATATATACATATACAGAGATATCCATATAATCCATTTTCTAATAAAAACAAAGTTTTCTCTTTTACTGTTCCCTCATCATCCCAAAGTAATACATCTGAATTTGATACATTGATTAGTTCATTGAAATTGAGCTCTTTGGTAGATATTTAAATATCAATCACCTATGAATATTTAAATTCAAGAAATGTCAAATTAAAGGTTTGCTCATCTTATTTACTTTTCTTTTCTTTTTCTTTTTTTTTTATTATTTTATTTTTATTTTATTATTTTATTTTATTTTTTTTTTTAATTTTAAAATCTTTAATTCTTACATGTGTTCCCAAACATGAAACCCCCTCCCACCTCCCTCTCCATAACATCTCTGTGGGTCATCCCCATGCACCAGCCCCAAGCATGCTGTATCCTGCGTCAGACATAGACTGGCAATTCAATTCTTACATGATAGTATACATGATAGAATGCCATTCTCCCAAATCATCCCACCCTCCCCCTCTCCCTCTGAGTCCAAAAGTCCGTTATACACAGCTGTGTCTTTTTTCCTGCCTTGCATACAGGGTCGTCATTGCCATCTTTCTAAATTCCATATATATGTGTTAGTATACTGTATTGGTGTTTTTCTTTCTGGCTTACTTCACTCTGTATAATCGGCTCCAGTTTCATCCATCTCATCAGAACTGATTCAAATGAATTCTTTTTGACGGTTGAGTAATACTCCATTGTGTATATGTACCACCGCTTTCTTATCCATTCATCTGTTGATGGACATCTAGGTTGCTTCCATGTCCTGGCTATTATAAACAGTGCTGCGATGAACATTGGGGTACATGTGTCTCTTTCAATTCTGGTTTCCTCGGTGTGTATGCCCAGCAGTGGGATTGCTGGGTAATAAGGTAGTTCTATTTGCAATTTTTTAAGGAATCTCCACACTGTTCTCCATAGTGGCTGTACTAGTTTGCATTCCCACCAACAGTGTAGGAGGGTTCCCTTTTCTCCACACCCTCTCCAGCATTTATTGCTTGCAGATTTTTGGATCGCAGCCATTCTGACTGGTGTGAAGTGGTACCTCATTGTGGTTTTGATTTGCATTTCTCTGATAATGAGTGATGTTGAGCATCTTTTCATGTGTTTGTTAGCCATCCGTATGTCTTCTTTGGAGAAATGTCTATTTAGTTCTTTGGCCCATTTTTTGATTGGGTCGTTTATTTTTCTGGAATTGAGCTGCAGGAGTTGCTTGTATATTTTTGAGGTTAGTTGTTTGTCAGTTGCTTCATTTGCTATTATTTTCTCCCATTCAGAAGGCTGTCTTTTCACCTTGCTTATATTTTCCTTTGTTGTGCAGAAGCTTTTAATTTTAATTAGATCCCATTTGTTTATTTTTGCTTTTATTTCCAGTATTCTGGGAGGTGGATCATAGAGGATCCTGCTGTGATTTATGTCTGAGAGTGTTTTGCCTATGTTCTCCTCTAGGATTTTATAGTTTCTGGTCTTACATTTAGATCTTTAATCCATTTTGAGTTTATTTTTGTGTGCGGTGTTAGAAAGTGATCTAGTTTCATTCTTTTATAAGTGGTTGACCAGTTTTCCCAGCACCACTTGTTAAAGAGATTGTCTTTACTCCATTGTATATTCTTGCCTCCTTTGTCAAAGATAAGGTGTCCATATGTGTGTGGATTTATCTCTGGGTTTTCTATTTTGTTCCATTGATCTATATGTCTGTCTTAAATACAAAGGATCATAAGAGACTACTATCAGCAGTTGTATGCCAATAAAATGGACAACGTGGAAGAAATGGACAAATTCTTAGAAAAGTACAACTTTCCAAAACTGAACCAGGAAGAAATAGAAAATCTTAACAGACCCATCACAAGCACGGAAATTGAAACTGTAATCAGAAATCTTCCAGCAAACAAAAGCCCAGGTCCAGACGGCTTCACAGCTGAATTCTACCAAAAATTTAGAGAAGAGCTAACACCTATCCTACTCAAACTCTTCCAGAAAATTTCAGAGGAAGGTAAACTTCCAAACTCATTCTATGAGGCCACCATCACCCTAATACCAAAACCTGACAAAGATGTCACAAAAAAAGAAAACTACAGGCCAATATCACTGATGAACATAGATGCAAAAATCCTTAACAAAATTCTAGCAATGAGAATCCAACAACACATTAAAAAGATCATACATCATGACCAAGTGGGCTTTATCCCAGGGATGCAAGGATTCTTCAATATCTGCAAATCAATCAATGTAATTCACCACATTAACAAATTGAAAAATGAAAACCATATGATTATCTCAATAGATGCAGAGAAGGCCTTTGACAAAATTTCAACATCCATTTATGATAAAAACTCTCCAGAAAGCAGGAATAGAAGGAACATACCTCAACATAATAAAAGCTATATATGACAAACCTACAGCAAACATTATCCTCAATGGTGAAAAATTGAAAGCATTTCCCCTAAAGTCAGGAACAAGACAAGGGTGTCCACTTTCACCGCTACTATTCAACATAGTTTTGGAAGTTTTGGCCACAGCAATCATAGCAGAAAAAGAAATAAAAGGAATCCAAATTGGAAAAGAAGAGGTAAAACTCTCACTGTTTGCAGATGACATGATCCTCTACATGGAAAACCCTAAAGACTCCACCAGAAAATTACTAGAGCTAATCAATGAATATAGCAAAGTTGCAGGATATAAAATCAACACACAGAAATCCATTGCATTCCTATACACTAATAATGAGAAAGTAGAAAAAGAAATTAAGGAAACAATTCCATTCACCATTGCAACGAAAAGAATAAAATACTTAGGAATATATCTACCTAAATAAACTAAAGACCTATATATAGAAAACTATAAAACACTGATGAAAGAAATCAAAGAGGACACTAATAGATGGAGAAATATACCATGTTCATGGATCGGAAGAATCAATATAGTGAAAATGAGTATACTACCCAAAGCAATTTACAAATTCAATGCAATCCCTATCAAGCTCCCAGCCATATTTTTCACAGAACTAGAACAAATAATTTCAAGATTTGTATGGAAATACAAAAAACCTCGAATTGCCAAAGCAATCTTGAGAAAGAAGAATGGAACTGGAGGAATCAACTTGCCTGACTTTAGGCTCTACTACAAAGCCACAGTCATCAAGACAGTATGGTACTGGCACAAAGACAGACATATAGATCAATGGAACAAAACAGAGGATGAGATTTTGGATGACATCACTGACTCAATGGCCATGAGTTTGAGTAAATTCCTGGAGTTTGTGATGGAAAGAGAGGCCTGGCATGCTGCAGTCCATGTGTTCACACAGAGTCGGACATGATTGAGTGACTGAACTGAACCGAACTGAATGTCTCTGATTTTAATATGCTGTCTAGTTTGTTCATAACTTTCCTTCCAAGGAGCAAGTGTCTTAAGTTCATGGCTGCAGTTACCATCCGCAGTGATTTTCGAGTCCCACCAAATAAAGTCTGTCACTGTTTCCATTTTTTCCCATCTATTTGCCATGTAGTGATGGGATCAGATGCCATGATATTAGTTTTCTGAATGTTGAATGTTAAGCCAACTTTTTCACTCCTCTTTCACTTTCATCAAGAGGCTCTTTAGCTGTTCTTCAGTTTCTGCTACAAAGGTGTTATCATCTTCATATATGAGGATATTGCTATTTCTCCCAACAATCTTGATTCCAGTTTGTTCATCATCCAGCCCAGCATTTCACATGATATACTCTGCATATAAGTTAAATAAGCAGGGTAACAATATAGAGCCTTGAAGTACTCCTTTCACGATTTGAAACCATTCTCTTGTTCCATGCCCAGTTCTAACTGTTGTGTCCTGACATCCATACAGATTACTCAGGAGGCAAGTCAGGTGGTCTTGTATTCCCATTTCTTGAATAATTGTCCACAGTTTATTGTCATCCACATAGTCAAAGGCTTTGGCATATTCAATAAGGCAGAAATAGATGTGTTTCTGGATCTCTCTTGCTCTTTTGATGATCCAATCAATGTTGGCAATTTGATCTGTGGTTCCTGTGCCTTTTTGAAATCCAGCTTAAAAATCTGGAAGTTCTCAGTTCATGTACTGTTGATGCCTCGCTAGGAGAATTTTGAGCATTTTTTTTTGCAAGCATGTGAGATGAGGACAGTTTTGTGTTAGCTGGAACATTCTTTGACATTGCCTTTCTTTGGTATTTAAATGAAAACTGAACTTTTAAAGTCCAGTGGCCATGGCTGACTTTCCAAATTTGTTGTCATATTGAGTGCAGCACTTTCACAACATCATCTTTTAGGATTTGAAATAGCCCAGCTGAAATTCCATCACCTCCACTAGCTTTGTTGGTAGTGATGCTTTCTAAGACCCACTTGACTTCCCATTCCAGGATGTCTGGCTCTAGGTCAGTGATCACACCATTGTGGTTATCTATGTCCTGAAGATCTTTTTTGTCTAGTTTTTCTGTGTATTCTTGCCACCTCGTGTTAATATCTTCTGTTTTTGTTAACTCCATACTATTTCTGTCCTTTATTGAGCCCATCTTTCCATGAAATGTTCCCTTATTATCTCTAAGTTTCTTGACGTGATCTTTAGTCTTTCCAATTCTATTGTTTTCCTCTGTTTCTTTGCACTGATCTCTGAGGAAGGCTATTTCTCCTTGCTCTTCTTTGGAACTGTGCCTTCAGATGGATATATCTTTCTTTTCTCCTTTAGCTTTTGCTTTTCTTCTTTTCTTAGCAATTTGTAAGACCTCCTCAGACAACCATTTTGCCTTTTTAAATGTATTTTTCTTGAGGATGGTTTTGGTCTCTGCCTCCTGTACAATGTTATGTACCTTGTCTATAGATCTTCATGCACTCTGTGTATCAGATATACTGCCTTGAATCCACTTTTCACTTCCATTGTATAATCATAAGGGATTTGATTTCGGTTATACCTGAATGGTCTAGTAGTTTTCCCTACTTTCTTCAATTTAATATCACATCTAATCTTCACAAAAACTTCAGATTTTGACGAGGAAGCTGCAACATAGAGATGAAATTGTCCTAATGTACTTAGCTAATGAAAGCAGAACTGGGATTCATACACAGCAATGGGAGTCTAGACGCCATACATTCCACTACACTAAAGTACCCTGTAAGCTCTGTGTGTAGTGTGAATCCATGTGGATCACTCATACACTCTTTTTCCCATTGATTGGTTTGTCCTCTGACTGTTGTGTGTCTGTTACTATATTCCAGTGACACATAAAATAGTTTACTTTCATCTAATACTTACCTTCACTATTAATGGGAAAAAAAAAAAATCACAACCAATGTAGGATAATTTAGTAAACCTTTCTTTCATTTGTAGAAGAAAATTATCGGCCTCATATTATATAAAAGATACAATTTATACTGCTGTTAAAAAATTAACTATATCTTGTACTTGTCCTGAAGGTATTTATGACTAGTGAATGTTGTGCCATCTGTCAGAATGCTTTTCTCACATTTACCATTCCCCATTCCACCAAATCAAATCTGAAAATTCTACTGTCTTTTGATATCACCTGTCTTGACTACTTTGAGGACCACTGTACTCATTCAGCCATGTATGACTCTTTGTGACCTCATGGACAGTAGCCCACAAGGCTTCACTGTGGGCTTCCTCCTCTCCAGGCAAGAATACAGCAATATGTTGCCATGCCCTCCTCCAGGGAATCCTGCCAACCCAGGGACTGGATCCAGGTCTCCCATATCACAGACAGTTTCTTTTCTGTCTGAGCCACCAGGGAAGCACACTAATTCTTTTTGTTTCATCCAAGTATTATTTTACATATCTTTTTAAACATTTGCTTAAAAATAATGTGTTCTTACAAAAAGTAATTTAAACAGTATTCAGTACAGTTCAGTTCAGTTCAGTCGCTCAGTTGTGTCCGACTTTGCGACCCCATGAATCACAGTATGCCAGGCCTCCCTGTCCATCACCAAATCCTGGAGTTCACTCAGACTCACGTCCATCGAGTCAATGATGCCATCCAGCCATCTCATCCTCTGTTGTCTTCTTCTCCTCCTGCTCCCAATCCCACCCAGCATCAGAGTCTTTTCCAATGAGTCAACTCTTTGCATGAGGTGGCCAAAATACTGGAGTTTCAGCTTTAGCATCATTCTTTCCAAAGAAATCCCAGGGTTGATATCCTTCAGAATGGACTGGTTGGATCTCCTTGCAGTCCAAGGGACTCTCAGGAGTCTTCTCCAACACCACAGTTCAAAAGTGTCAATTCTTCAGCACTCAGCTTTCTTCACAGTCCAACTCTCACATCCATATATGACCACAGGAAAAACCATAGCCTTGACTAGATGGAACTTTCTTAGCAAAGTAATGTCTGTTTTTGAATATGCTATCTAGGTTGGTCATAACTTTTCTACCAAGGAGTAAGCATCTTTTAATTTCATGGCTACAGTCACCATCTGCAGTACCTTAAATAAACTTCCTATGCCTGTCTTCTATCTTAACTCCCTGAAGTTAAGCCATGTTCATAGATTAGTATTTTTACTGCTAATGAACCAATGACAAAACAACAAAATTTTAATATATACACCAACATATCTCTTTTTAAAAGTTTTATTTATTTTAATTGAAAGATAATTACTTTACAATATTGTGATGGCTTTTGCCATACATCAACATATCTTTAATGCATACGCAACCATATTGGTTATATCATTGATATTTTTTGGTTTACTAGTAAAAATACCAACTAGAAAGTGAGATCAAGTAAAATAAGAAATTTCATCATGCTCCTAGAGACGTTTTTAGAATTTAGAAAAGTGTGTATATTTGTTTTAATAAGTATTAATTGAATCAATTCTTGATTTCATTAACTACACAAATACATATATGCAAACACACACACTGACTTTATTTGAAAATAAATTAAATCATTAATTTGAATAAAATGTCAATCTCTTTACAAATAGCAAGGTTATCCAGAATTTTTGCACTTTTTACCTTCTCTTTGGGAAATGGTTATAATAATAAATATGCAAAGGGATCTTAATGACTATTTTTTCTCATAAACTTTAAAGACTTCTACAAACTAAATATTGAATCAACATGTTTTCTATATTGATATTAAAGCATTTGTAAATATAATTTTATACTTTTATGATTATAGGAGTAGTATATATATATATATATTTATATAAGTATTCATAACAGGTAACAGTTTTTACCAAGATATCTCATTTATAAGATACTAGCTGAAATTTATGCAGTGTTTTGATTTTTTAGAATAGAGTTTATGAAATTGTTAGCCTAGCAGATTTTTAAATAAAATGCTATCAGTCATTTACAGAAATGGATGATAAGCACACCATCAATAAAGTAAACTCTATGCAAGTACTATTCTTGGACTGGTAATCAATTCAAAGCCATTTTCTCTCATAGTTTCATATACTCAAGAATTTTTGTTTCTGCATTTTAATGCTGACTGGGTTATGGACTACAGTATTACCAAACAGGTGTAATTCTTCATGAATGGTACAGTTGACTTATTCAGGCCATGTTCTCACTTGTAATTTTGTACAACACTCAGTAGTACTGCCGTCTAACATTAATTAAAACATTTGAACTCTTTGTATGATGATTTTTCAATATAGTGCCTCCAATTTATTTCACAGTCAAAGGGCTACAAAGGAAGATAATATGTAAAAGTATTTGAAACTAGGTTTCAGCACACTGGCAGCTATTCATAGTTGATATAATGCTGCATCTTTCTATTTTTTTCTCAGTTATATTTAGCTCCTATAAAAGTTACCTCTGGGAAGATATTTGTGAGGTACAGTTATTTATTCAAAACCCAAGTGAACTGATATATCAAAATTTTATATTTTTTTCTTCTAAGATTAATGAATATTTACAAAGTTAATCAAGAATTGATATAATAATTCAGGAAACTTTTGGCATATATTTAGATTTTTTTGCTTTGAATAATCAAGATTTTTACTAGCATTCATCAAATTTAAAAAGTAATCACTGAACTATTTATTTTTCACTGTAGAACATGAGAGACTTGGAAATTAAGGGAACAGATGGAGGAAATACCCCAACTATCTGCCCATTGTCAGCTAACATTAGAGGGAAAAGTCATTTTCTCCAATAGAGACCAGTGGGCTCTTGCTCATGTACTTACTCAGTAAGGTTTTGTGCAACATTTACCCTTATTCAGGCAGTATGATAATAACAGAAACACAAAAGTGGCTTAGACATAGCCCCTGTCCTCAAGAAACAAATTATCTGGGAGACAGACTGAAATAATAATAAAACAAGTCTTGAAACTGAAAATTAGTTTAATGGTTCAAAGAGGTAGAATGGAAAAAGAAACAACAAATTACTTTGGGTTTCAGAGATGGTTTAAGTTTATTTATAACTTAAAGATTCAAGAATTTTTTTTTTAACTTTATCTATTTTTAAAGATTTGAAAGTTTTACTTAGGTCAAAAATGTCAAGCACTTAATCTTTGTAAATTTTTCCATATATATATATATATATATATATATATATATATATATATATATATATATATATATATATATATATATATATATAGCCACATGGCTTATGGGATTTTAGTTCCCTGGCCAGAGAGCCAGCCCTTGGCAGTGAAAGCAGAGAGTGCTAACCACTGGACTGCCAGAGAATTCTCTGTAATACTTGGCTTTAAAGCCTAACTAAGTTTCAATTGGACTTCCCTGCAGGCTCAGTGGTAAAGAATCCAGCTGCCAATACAAGAGATGTGGGTTTGATTCTTGGGTCCAGAAGATGCTTGAGATAAAGAAATGGTAATTCACTCCAGTATTCTTGCCTGGGGAATCCTATGGTCAGAGGAGCCTGGCAGACTATAGTCCACGGGTTCACCAAGAGTCAGCCATGACTTAGTGACTAAACAATAACAACAGTGTTTCCAATGGACCTTCATAATGCTATCAGTGAGTGAAAGATTCTCTGGGTGGTTCTATCAAATAAATAAATTATATTGATTATTTATTTTGCATTTTCTAGTGTATTGTGTTCTTTTGGAAACAAAATACTGTGTTCGCGTTAATAGAAATGTAGCTCAAGATAAGAAAGTGAAAGTGAAATCGCTCAGTTGTGTCCGCCTCTTTGCGACCCCATGGACTGTAGCTCACCGGGCTCCTCAGTCCATGGAATTTTCCAGGCAAGAGTACGGGAGTGGGTTGCCATTTCAACTGGAAGTGAAAAGCAGATTTTCTGTGAGGAATGAAAAGCTGAATTCTAGTCTAAATTTACTGAGGGAAATATATGAATGCTAGTGTTTTTAAGATATTGCATAACATGTTTACTGTTATTATGTCCCATATCTCACTCTTTTTTTATTACTTACTTTAGGCTATGATATTCACATATGCATTAAAAAATAATTCAGGTAAGTGAAATAACCTCCAGTCATACCATCATGGCTGATGTTTTTGTACATTGTCATATATTTTATTTTCTTATACGTGTATATTATGTATACTGCATATGTATATGGTATATAGGAAGCAAAATAAATGCTAGTAAAAATGATCTTATTCTCTGTATCTCTCACTTTCTTGTTCTCATTATAATTGCTTTTGTTCATCCAACAGTAATACATGAAATAAATGCACTGATTTTTTACTCTGCAGGGGAGGGGGTCTTCCTTGGTTGCTCAGATGGTAAATATTTCATCAGCAATGATGAGAAAAATCGACTCCAAAATTTCAATTGTCCCATCGTATAAACATAAATGGAATGACAGTGTTTCCCAGTGCTGACAAATGCTAGAGAATTGAGAAGCATTAATACACTCTGAGATTTAGAAAGATAAACCCTAGCTTGTAGTGGAGAACTTGAGAATGCTGTATTTCTGTGCCTAAAAATGTGTGAAGAATATTTGCTTTTTAGATTATCAGCTAAGAGAAAGCGGACAGGGAGTCATTCAAGATGGTGAGAAGCTTGGTGCTTCAAACGGAAGAAGGAGTAGCAGACTCAGGTCCACAACTCAATTCCTAAGTGACTTTGAAGCGTTAGCAAGAACAACACTAAGTATTAAGTGCTCTGTTATGAAGTAACATCTCCTTACTGTGCCAGATGTCCATAGCATTTAGCTCCCACAAACATTTAATTTTGGGGTTGATGAAGGAAGGAGGATGAAAGAGGGAAATGACATGTTAAAACAGCTGTTGCCTGAACACAGAGTTGGAAATGAAAGAGTCAGAGTAATTGACCAAGTGACAGGTGAATACCTTTAGAATGTTCCAGAGATTTTAGAAAGAATGATTATTTACTAAAGCACACGAAATGGTGAGGTAACTCTGAGCCAATTTTAACAAAATCTTAAAGGCCAGTTTACAAGCTGGAAATCCTGCAGATTAACTGAGAAGTTAATCAGCACACACACACACACACACACATACATATACACACACACACACACACACAGTGTCTTTCTTTGTTTCTCTCTCTCTGCTATGGACTGTATTGTGCTGTTCCAAGAACACAAATTCATATGCTTAAGCCCTAACCTCCAATGTGACAGTATTTGGGGATGGGAAATAATTAGGTTTTGTTCAGGTCATGAGGATAGAGTCCTCATCGTGGGATTATAAGAGACCAGACCCTTATAAGAGACCACAGGGGTTTCCCCGTTGGTGGCTCAATCAGTAAAGAATCTGCCTGCAATGTGGGAGACCCAGGTTTGATGCCTGAGTCGGGAAGATCCCCTGGAGAAGGAAATGACCCTCTCCAGTATTCTTGCCTGGAGAATTCCATAGGCAGAGGAGCCTGCCAATCCATGGGGTTGCAAAGAGTTGGACATGACTGAGCAGCTAACACTTTCACTTCCAAGAGAGAGAGCTTGTCTCTCTTTCTTTTTTGTTAATTGTTTAATTATGTGAAGACACAGGAGAAGTAAGTCGTCCACAAGCCAGGAAGAAAACTCTGACCAGAAAATTTATTGGCCGGTACTTTGATCCTGGATTTCTCAGCTTCTAGAATTATAAGAAATAAATGTTAAAACAGTGTTTGAACCACCCAAGCTAGGGCAGTCTGTTAGAGTAGCTCAAACATAGTAAGAAACACACACATATGCAAACACACACATAACTCATATATGTTTACAGATAGACAAATATTTTATGCTACTATTTTCTAATCTTCTGCTTTATTTAGTAGTGTATCAATTCATTAAATTGGGGAAGTTACCATGACTTTCTAATGTATCATGGTATAACATTGTGTGGATATCTGTAGTTTGTTCACTATACTTTTACAAAATAAATAATTTATTATATATATATTTAATAAAGAAAGCATTATTGTTTAAATATTAATTCATGTTTTTGGATATTTCCATTAAAATATTTCCCTAGATTTATTACAGTTAAACATTTGAATATATTTGCAGCCCTTATATTTAATTTGAATATATATTATACATATGACTTATATATTCTAATAGATTGCAAACATTGGCGTGTGGTATTTTCTTTCCTTCATCTTCAGATTATTTCACATTGACTGCACAGAGTAGATATTTGACAAACATCTCTTGGATATTGGAATAATCACTTATTTATACCATGAGACTACCAGCTGTTAAATAATAGTATTTTTTGTTTTTGTTTCTTTCATGAGATATGAGAAAATGTTTATGGCTTTATTAGTAATTCTTATTAAATTTTTATCCACCTAATCTTTTTGTATTTATCAGTCATGTGGCTTAATGGTTTTATACCATTATCTCTACTTTCTCTCGTAATTAAAAACATAATAAAATAAAGTCATTATTTAAATTAAATTCTGAGATGACTTTTCCTAGATTTTTCAACCAAATAAAAATGGTTTCAGGAAACTGCCTGTAAAACAACTTTTTCTTAGTACTTTGAGGTGTCTAGGGCTTAACAGTACTTTATGACTGTTTCAACAAAAGTATTAAGCTCTTTGGAGAGATAAAACCAAAGCATTTGAAATCTGAGTGAGCCATATATCATAGGATGCAATTACTAAGTGACATAGTACAAAGATGCTGTTAATCTATCACTAAAAAAATAAGCAGGCAATTTAAATGCAATTGTCTTAATCAAAGATACACACTTTTATTTCAGTGCTATACTATGCATATACAAAATAAGAAATATGAGCCCATATCATAATATTTCACAGGAATTTGTTGTGGAAAAAGGTTTTAGCGACAGCATTTAGGGCAATTCTATCGATAAAATTAAAAAAAAAAAAAGAACCTTTTTTACAGCCATCTAAAAATAGAGCTGTTTCAATCATGGTTCAATTCTTAAAACCACTTAAATGAATATTCCAGTGATACAAGGAATGGTAAGTAAAAATCTAGTGATCTTTTGTTGTCATGTAAAGTCATCAATATCAGATATAAAGAACTTTTCTGATGGGAGAAATATGAGATTCAGAGGCTAACAGACTTTTTGTCTGTGGTACCAGTAGTCAGCAAAGCCTTTTTCGTTATGTTATATTGTATTTTGGACTCCTCACATGTGAGTTTTAAACTATGCTTTTATGCTAACAGGCCCATTGTGTGCCTGATTAATAGTTCAGCATTTATAACATCAATATTTTCACTTGTTCTAAATCCATGATTTTTGGGTGATCTGAATATCAGGATCAGCAATGCTTGGGTTTTTTCATTCTACATGTATTGACTTTATGCTCAATTGAAGTTCATAAAATTGAAAAACATCCTGTCCTTAATATCATACCTGTTTTCTTCTTACATTTTTTTTCACAGACTTACTTCCAATTGCCAATCTCTGATAAAATCATATGTGACTCAACATAAGGATCAACATTTTTATCTATCACTTGTTGAACCCTCCCTACATCCATTTCATTTACCAAAACAGTTTTATTTATCTGTCTGGTCTGTTTATTCTAGAGCACACTAGCTGTAACAGATAGGGCAACACAAAAGAATAGAAACTAGAAACCTATTTTAAGTTAATTACAATGTTACTTTATAATAATTCAAATATAACATTTCATACATAAAGCCATGAGGCTATGTATTTTAGCCATACTTTTATAGTTTTTAGATGATATTTCTTTGTGTCTTTTGTAGTTCTACACAGAAATAGTTACATAAATGCTTTACAATAAATTTAGGGAATTGATCCTATACTCATTTCAAAATTAACTTTTAAGAAAAGTATTATTATTAAATACATAATATAAAGAAAGTAGGCTAGGTTCTCCAGGGTATATTGGTTTAAATAAACTTATCTGTTATCTAAAGGGGACCAAGATTAATAGTTTAACAATGATGATGACAATAATAATAGAGCTCACACTTACATAGCAATTAACATTCACTGTTCACTGTTTTCAGTGTCAGGAAATAGAACGTTATAGATTGTGGTGGTATTCAAAATATTTCGTATATCTATAGTTCATGGCAAAAGTTGCAGTTTTTACAGGCAGGTGGACTTCTGTTTGGTAAAGGACAGATACTGATGCTCATGATCTTTGGGTTCTAATAAGTACTGAGCTGTTACCCTCCCGTGTGCTACCACTACCAACAGGATGACATCAGCCCTGCAAATTCTAGGCCCATTCTAAAGAAGTGCCTTCATTTGTGGACTTTCTCAGCTACCTATGTGTGTGCATGCTCCGTTATGTCTTTGAGACCCCATAGAGAACTGGGGAGAGGAATTCACTGACTACCACATAACTTGAAACAGGAATCAGGAGGAGTTGAAGTGAGAAGAGATTAAAGCAAAGGAGATGCTTTCTGAGAATATCAGTATATATTCTGAGGCCTCTAAGAAATTCTAAC
Organism: Capricornis sumatraensis; assembly: GCF_032405125.1. NCBI lineage: Eukaryota > Metazoa > Chordata > Mammalia > Artiodactyla > Bovidae > Capricornis > Capricornis sumatraensis. Next base: position 51,586,698 of record NC_091075.1, read on the forward strand.
ATAGATGGAGAGGAAAAGAGATACAAGAAGTAAGTCTGAAGAGCTAATTGGCTGAGCAAGGTGCCTAGTGTTTGGGAGGACTAAGATTCAAATGTAAAGATGAAGGGTTATTTTTATCAAAAAGGGGAAAATGGCTTCATGAAGATATATGAAGTTTTGTATGTTGGCATCAATTTTAGTAAATGAGAAGAAAACTTTTGAAAAAATGAAAAGAGGCTAAGACATAGTAGGAAATGTGGGCAATTGGAGACATTTTATAAAACTGTCATTTAAATAAGTAATTAATAAATGACAATAGAGATTACTTATCAGTCTTAAAGAGTCTCTACTTAGCCTGGAATTCAGAGTATTATTATGTTAAATAAAAATTAAATCCAGACTTAGGAATACTGTCACAACAGGGATAGGGAAATTATTGAAATAAGGGGAAAGGGACTGTTGCAATAGTCTGGACAAAGGACATGCAAGCTTCTCCAAGTTATACAAAGTTAAGCATCTATGAGGCAAAATGTCTTCTCTTTTACAAAGAAGAATGAACAAGTTTGGAATAACCAGGTGTGGGAGTGTGGGATTAAACACAATGGTGTCTTCAGACATTTAATAGATGAGTATTTTTCCTTGAGATAGGTAAATTCTCAAGAGATGCCATTAGGGAGAGATTTTTCTGCATTCATATGCCCACTCAAGAGTAGGTCAAGTCAGGGTCTTTCATAGAAAAGAAACACTTGGCTAAATTTTGGTTCGGATGAGTTAATAAGCATTTTGTACTGCATTGCTAATGAAGGCAACCATTCAGCTAATCATGTATTAGACAAACAATGGGAATTTTGGGATCTTTTCTGTCTCTGTCGTAGGTAAGGAAAAGACTCATTCCATCTGGGATTTTTATTTTAGTCAAAGGGAGAAGAATGCTTCTTTGAAAGGAGTTCTTTTCCAGACACAAAGGATGGGAGTATTTCTTAACTGTTGCTGTCTTACAGGAACACAGGGCTCAGGCAAAGCTCAACATTGTCAGATATTATTGCTTTTGTTTAAACTCTCAAATGTCACTGAATTACTAAGAAAAAATGGAGAAAATGTGAACCATGCAGAGAAAGAGAATGGCAAAATGAGGATGATATATATTCTGATGAGGTAAAGTTTTTCCAAAGGTGTGAAGTAATCATAATTGAATGACTCCCTCTAGAAAGAATTCCAGAAAAACATTTAATTTTGCTTCGCTGACTAGACAAAAGGCTTTGACAGTATTGTTCACAACAAACCACTGAAAATTCTTAGAGATCGGAGTACCATATCACCTTACCTGCCTCTTGAAAAACTTGTATGTAGGTCAAGAAGCAAGAGTTAGAACCAGACATGGAACAATGGGCTGGTTCTAAATTGGGAAAGGAGTATGTCAAGGTTGTATATTGTCACCCTGATTATTTAACTTATATGCAAAGTACATCATGCAAAATGCTGGGTTGGATGACTGACAGGCTGGAATCAAGATTGCTGAGAGAGCTATCAGCAACCTCAGATATGTAGATGATACTACCCTTATGTCAGAAAGCAAAGAAAAACTAAAGAACCTCTTGATGATGCAAAACAGGAGAGTAAAAAATCTGACTTAAAACTCAACATTAAGAAAACTGATACCATAGCATCTAATCCCATCACTTCATGGCAAATAGATGAAGACACAATGGAAATAGTGACAGACTTTGTATGGGCTCTGAAATCCCTGCAGATGGTTACTGCAGTCATCCAATTAAAAGATGCTTACTCCTTGGAAAAAAAGCTATGACAAACTTAGCATGTTAAAAAGCAAAGATATCACTTTGCTAACAAAGGTCTATACAGTCAAAGTGAAAGTGTTAGTAGCTCGGTCGTGTCTGACTCTGTGACCCCATGGAGTGTAGCCCACCAAGCTCCTCTGTCCATGGTATTTCCCAGGCAGGAATACTGGAGTGGGTTGCTATTCCCATATCCGTATAGTCAAAGCTATGGTTTTTCTAGTAGTCACCTAAGGATGTGAGAGCTGGACCATAAAGAAAACAGAATGCCGAAGAATTAATGCTTTTGAACTGTGGTACTGGAGAAGACTCTTGAGAGTCATTTGGACAGCAAGGATATCAAAGTCAAACCAGTCAATCCTAAAGGAAATTAACATTGAATACACATTAGAAGGAGTGATGCTGAAGCTGAAGCTCCAATACTTTGGTCACCTGATGTGAAGAGCAGCTCATTAGAAAAACACCCTGATGACGGAAAAAATTGAAGGCAGGAAGAGAAGGACATGACAGAGGATGAGATGGTTGGATGGCATCACCAACTCAATGGACATGAGTTTGAGCAAACTCAGGGAGATAGTGAAGGACAGGGATGCCTGGTGTGCTGCAGTCCATGGGGTCACAAAGAGTCGGACAAGATTAAGCAGCTGAAAAACTGTAGAGATGAAGATGGAGAACAGGCTTCCTTCCTGCAGGATACTGAGATGGAGAAGATGAAATTTCCACCATTACAATCAGACTTGGAATGTTGTTTGAATGAAATAGGTAGGAGTGAATGTGTGTGTGTGTGTGTGTGTGTGTGTGTGAAAGTCAAAGTTGCAATAAGTTTTATTGAAGTTTTCCTAAGTTTTATCTTGCAGCAGTATGAGATCCAGACATTTTGAGCCCATATGAAGTGTCAGTGGTAGATAAAATAAAGATCCATTTTGGTGGCATCCCATAAGTCATATATATATTTTTTAATGTAACGGCTCCAAGCTTAAGGTTTTCACTTAGATCAGGAACTGTCAATCCTGGGAACTGGAGAGATAGGTTAGGGATACTGTGTGCTGTGCTTAGTCATGTCTGACTGTCTGTGGTCCCATGGACTGTAGCCTGCCAGGCTCCTCTGTCCATGGGGATTCTCCAGGCAAGAATACTGGAGTGGGTTGCCTTGCGCTCCTTCAGTGGATCTTCCCAACCCAGGGATTGAACCAGCCTCGTCTGCATTGCAGGTGGATTCTTAACCAGTTGAGCTACAAGGGAAGTCCAGTTTGGGGATATATATTAATAACAGAATGTAGCAAATGCTGTATAAGCATAATTTAATCAATGCAGTGTCCCTGGGGGGACAAATAACTCACTCTTTATAATAAAATATTTTAATAAAGGAGAGATTTACAAAGGAGTAGTGTAGGAAACTTGTGTTACTCCTAAACCAATCAGTAGAGACCTGGTCTGGAGTAGAGAGATACCTAATCCTATTTTCTCGCCATCTTCCACTCTATCATGCTTCCCATCTCAAAATCCAACAAGGAGCCAGAGGACAAGAGTCTGATGAAGAGGTCACAGACCAAGATGGAGAAAGAAAAGAACAAGTCTGGAAGGGCAAACAGAACATTTCCAGCTTTGGGGGCAGGGGGAATGGTGATTAGGAAAACAGCTAGCTGTTCTTTTCTTGTTAAATAAGTGAACTACATGATTTCTGGTTAAATATGCTGTCTGACTCCAATGCAGTGTCACCAAACTTCTCAGTAGGATTCACACAGAGACACAGGAAAAACACACTTGCAATATAAATCCAGATTCTGAAAGGAATCCACCATTAATATGAAGGCAGATGGAGAATGCAGAAAACCAGTTGAAGATTTGCTTCATTGCATACACGAAGTATTGTACCCTGAAAGTGAGAGATAAGGGAACATTTTGAAAGATTCTTTATCTGTTCTGGTTTAAAGCATCCAAAGCCTATATTAATCTGAAATTTAGCTCTATTCCTAAAGGACATAATATTTTAATGAATGTTAATTCATCCCTTGACCTAAGCTATCCACATCACAACTCTGAAACAATTCCCTGGAAGATTGAGGTGTGAGGATTACGGTGGAGTGAGTACTATTGGAGAGAAAGTACAAAAAATAAACAAGAAAAGAGTCAATGACAGTGATATTGTCATCCAGGGGTCAATTGACAATATTTTCACAAGACAAGGATTTGATAATTACATTGAAAAACATAATACAAATTTACAGAGAGTGCACCCAGGCTTTTTTATTTGAAAATTTGGTCTCAACAAAGGATTAATCATAAAGGAGAAAGAAACACAAGAAAAACCTGTCAAGTTGGCACACATATTTCAGTCTTTAGAAGAAAGAAATCAATGCAAAGTAAATAAATCACATAGAGGATATTAATAATTTAATTGACATGCTTAGCACAATGAAAGTATATCAAATTAGTACCAAAAGATGAAGAGCAAATTTTTCCAAAACCCTGAAAATAGTCACAAAATTTAACTTATATTAGGCACCTCAGCAATAATAAAAATTAACAAATAAAATTTATATTATTTTATCATAATTCAAGAAAACTCGATATCAGGGGCTACCCTGATATCTCAGTTTGGAAAGAATCCTCCTGCAATGCAAGAGACCCCGGGTTGATCCCAGATTGATTTCTGGGTCATGAAGATCCACTGGAGAAGGGATAGGCTACCCACTCCAGTATTCTTGGGTTTCCCTTGTGGCTCACTTGGTAAAAAATCTGCCTGCAATGTGGGAGACCTGGGTTTGATCCTTGGGTTGGGAAGATCTCCTGGAAAAGGGAAAGGCTACCCACTCCAGTATTCTGGCCTGGAGAATTCCATGGATTGTATAGCAATTTTCATTTCACAACAAAACCAGAAAACAACAATAATGGTTTCTTTAATTTTTTTATATTTTTGAAACACAATGTGAAATTGCAGTTTGATCAGATTTAGTAAATAAAACAAAAGCATTATTTATCAGTCTTATAGAGACAGAAATCTGTACTCAGACAAAAAGTTATGTGTTTATCTATATTATTTGTGTTTATATGTTAAATGTTATATGTCACATGTTTAATGGTGTATAATAAATTAAAAATAAAATAAAATAATTTACTTCAAGAATTACAAGAGCCATAAAATGTATGCAATGAAATAAGATATAAACACATAAATATTTTAGCCAATTAATAAAACAGATATATAAATATTAAAATTTAATAATGAATCATATTTTGTCCGTGGTAAACATAATCAAGAATAACTTTTACAAGACAACTAAATTTAATATGAAAAGATGCATACACTTATATTGGGAAATCCTACAATTGCAAAACTATATTTTATATTATTTTATAATAATATAGCAATATAATTAAAGTTTAGTATATTTTATATGTATTTAGTGCATAATATTTCTATACTTATTTCTACTATATCTTTTAAATTACATTTGTATATATTATGTTCATATTTTGTTATATTTATTATTTTACTATATTTCATAATGAGCTAGATTTTGCTGTATTTTTCAACTTTGAAAAGATAAAGTTTAAATTATACAAAATAAGCATTCTTTTAGGAAATACAAATTGATGCATTTTACTTTCAATGCTTGCAAAATGTTGAGGAGATAGTTGTTTCTTATGGACTGGTCTAAAGCAAAGCTCAGAATGAAGCATTTTTCTTTCTCTCCTGCTGCTTGCTATTTCTTGATTTCTAGTGATGTTACAGATTTTTTTTTTTTTACTTAATTTTCCATTTTCCGTGAATTTTTTAATGGAAAGTAATGCAGGGCTAGATTCTTCTTCCATAAGTGTATAAATATATACATGATAAGGTCATAAATTCAAGCTTTCCTAGTTTGTTGCATGGAGAATCATGTTGATTTCCTGCCTCTTAAGTTTCTTCTCCATCCATTCATCTGTCAAGACTTTGTGTTACAATTTGGCCATCCTCTTTCTTTATTAAGTAGCAAGCAGTACCTTTGATATGCTAAAACTTTTTGCTCAACTCCCTTAGTCTTTATTACACAGAGATGTACATTTTTAGAGATTTGTTGGACTAAAGTGGTTCAACAGTTTCATGTCTGAGTATTGGACGGTGAGTGCAAGGCACCAAATTAGCTCAGTGGAGACTCCATCTTTCTCTTTCTCATTGGTGTCCAGTTGATTTCCCTAAAGCATGGGTTTTATATACCTCAATTGCCAATAGATTTCCATGTTCTCTATAGGGCAGTATACATTTGGAAACAGGAAAGCGACTCTAGATTCCATTTTTAATCCACCTTCTAAGCTTTACCTCCAGCATTCATCATTATATCACAAAACCTCAATCCATGCTTAACTATTCACCCTTATTTTTTCTCATTACACCCTTTCCCTTTGCAGCACTTCCACTATTTTTTTTTCTTTCCCAGTGATCCCATTTTTGCCCATTTTCCTATGCCTAAAAAAGTTCCCTTTTTCCCTTCACTTCCGTGAAGCTGTTCCATCAGAAAGGCAAACACACCAATATACAAATCTCCATCTCTCGTAAAACAAAAGGCCATCTCACAAGACTATGTCTCCAAATGGCTTCATTCAATTACCCCTTTTACGTTATGTTTTTGCTTCTCACTTGTGTGTTTTCCCAAAAAGGACAAAGAACACAATTGATCCTTATTTAGGTGATTTTAAGTAACTGCTTACACACAACTGTTCGAACATAATTATTCTAAACCAAATGAAAATGGCAAATGTCTAAGTGAATAAAATAATTAATTGCATGCTGGGATTTTAAGGAACTTGAGGCTCTTCCATAAGTAACATTGTCAGTTCACTGGGGACAAACTGCGGTTTTAATGCTGCCAGCATTCTCTTTCCGTGCCACAAGGAGAATAGATTTGGCTCTGCTTCAGTGGGCCACTTGTTTATGTAAATGCAAAGCTCAAATATTATTTTGAAATAATATGAAAACCAAGAGGGTATGCTGTTCATTACATTGTTTAAATTGTCTCCCAGCTCAGAGCCAAAAAAAGTTTTTACTGTTGTCTCAGATGTAGCCAGCTATTAGAAAATTATAATTTGTTAACTCATTAGATATCTCTTTTGACTTTAGCTGATAGAGGCTCAGAAATAAACTTCAAACAAAAATACAGCAGCTTTCCTAACTTTTTGTCTCTTATTTAAGGATCTCCTTAACTTTTTTATACCAATTATTTTTATTTATTGTTCAGTGTATTGCTTTCTGATGAGGAATACTTTTGCGTACTATAAGTAAGGGCTTCCTAGGCAGCACAAGTGATAAAGAACCACCTGCCAATGCAGGAGACCTTAGAGATGCAGGTTCAGTACTTGGGTTGGGAAGATCCCGTGGAGGAGGGCATGGCAACCCACTTCAGTATTCTTGCCTGGAGAATCCCATGAACAGAAGATCCTGGTGGGCTACAGTCCATGGGGTCACAAAGAGTTGGACACAATTGAAGCGACTTGGCACCACACATGATAAGTAAGCTAGATTTTCTTAATATACTACTGCTAATATTATTTTTTAATCAACTATAAGTGTTTTGTATATAGCATAAGTTATTATTTGCATTTATTCTTTATTTGAGATTCTGAGACCACTTAAGGCAAAAATAGCACCCACATAATAATCATTAGGAATTGCCTCACAATAATTAGCAATTATCATGCTAGAATGTTTCTAGTTTCTGTCCTTTCTTTTAGTTACCATGCCCAATTCATCAGGAAGTTTTCTGGTATCTTCTGAATATCTGAATACCTACTGTTTTTCCATTATTTCTCTCTCCTTAGTTCATACCACTATCATATCACACCTGGATTACTTCAAAATTGTCCTAAAATCTCTCTTATACTTTATTCCCAGAAATGCATTGTCTTCAAGGTTGCCAAGAGGCTATTTTAAATGTAAATCATATTATGTTACTCACTTGCTTAAAACCATGCAATTTTTTTTTCATATGCCTTTGGAATCAAATTATGGCTCCCTGCCTTCATTTTCTGGAGAAGGCAATGACAACCCACTCCAGTGCTCTTGTCTGGAGAATCCTATGGATGGAGGAGCCTGGTAGGCTGCAGTTCATGGAGTCACTAAGAGTAGGGCATGACTGAGCAACTTCACTTTCACTTTTCACTTTCATGCATTGGAGAAGGTAATGGCAACCCACTCCAGTGTTCTTGCCTGGAGAATCCCAGGGACGGGGGAGCCAGGTGGGCTGCCATCTATGGGGTCGCACAGAGTCGGACACGACTGAAGTGACTTAGCAGCAGCAGCAGCAGCCTTCATTTTCATATACATATACGGTTCAAGAGCCTTTCTGTGACTATTTTTTACCATTCTTCTCCTTCCCCACAGTATTCCTACCACCCAAGTCTTTTATACTTCCTTGAATACACTCATTCTTTTCCTCTTCCTGTAGTGATCTCTCTTAGTTTCCCAGTGGTTGAATCAAACCACTTATATTTCAAAGATAGCCTTTCGAGTAACTTTTCCTAAAGCTGACTACCCAATCACTGTTGATAATCTCAAATTTATTTTACTATTCCAATATAGCACTTATCATTCTATTTATTTTTATTTGTATATTCATTCATCTATTGATCCTTCTATCCTATGTTCTTTCATTGGTTGAACAGCAGTCATCTAAAAACGAGATCCGTGAAAGAAGAAACATCATTTGTGTGTTCACTACTTTCTCTGTGACTTAAACTGATATCTCATGTACAGTAACAATAAATAAGTGTTAAACCGACAGCTGTTAAACTGACAAACTGTTAGTTTAACTATTAAACTGATGCTGATTATTACTTTGCACATATCACAATTAATCTTCAATGTAAATTTATCAAGTGGTGACTGTTACCATTTCTTTAATGAGTGAGAAAGTTGAGGTTTAGACAGGTGAACTAATGTATTCAATTATGTATATATGTATAATATATATCATAGAATATAGGTAAGTATATATACATAATGCGTGTGCACACACACACACACACACACATATAATATTAAAAACATTTGCTTTCCTTGGGGAAAAATACAAAATTTATGTGTGATATCAAGTCAGAGTTTTGGACTTTTTCAATTATAATCTTTAGTCAGGTGTTCATTGTAATAATCCATTCAGATCTTTCCTTTCCCTTTCTATGCTTCATTTCAAATAAAATTGGCAATCTGTGGCCATAGTCACACTTGCTTCGATAGTTAATGTGCATGTGTGCATTCTAAGTTGCCTCAGTCATGTCTGACTCTATGTGATGCTATGGACCATAGTCCACCAGGCTCGTCTATCCGAGGAATTTTCCAGGCAAGAATACTGGAATGGGTTACCATGCACTCCTCCAGGGGATCTTCCTGACACAGGAATTGAACCTATGTCTCTTATGTCTCCTGCACTGGCAAGTGGTTTCTTTACCATTAGCACCACCTGGGAAGCACAATAGTTAATGTGAGTCCAAGTCAAAATCATATGCATCCATAATCATATAATGCATTTTGTGAAAGTCTTACCTGAAAAATCTCACAGTGTTTAAGGTCTAACACTCAATTTTATCTTTATCATTCATTTCACTACTGAAATTCATTCATATTGCTATCTAAGGATCATAGAAAAAGTAAGGAAATTCCAGAAAGACAGCTACTTCTGCCTTATTGACTACAATAAAGCTTTTCACTTAGTAGATAAAAAAGATGTGGAAAATCCTTAAAGAGATGGGAATACCAGACCACCTTACTTTCCTCCTAAAAACCTGTATGCAGGTCAAGAAGCAACAGTTAGAACTAGACATGGAACAATGGACATATTCAAAATTTGAAAAGGACTACATCAAAGCTGTATATTGTACCCTGCTTATTTAAAACTTCCCTGTATAGTACAACATGCAAAACGCCAAGCCTGCATGAATCACAAGCTGGAATCAAGATTGCTGGGAGAGAAATATCAGCAACCTCAGATATGCATATGACACTATCCTAATGGCAAAAAGTGAAGAGGAACTAAAGAGCCTTTTGATGAAGCTGAAAGAGAGTGTAAAATGTGGCTTAAAACTCAACATTCAAAAAATGATGATCATGGCATCCAGTCCCATCACTTCATGGCAAATAGATGGGTAAACAATGGAAAGAGTGACAGACTTTATTTTCGGGGCTCCAAAATTACTGAGGATGGTGACTACAACCATGAAATTTTAAACACACACACACACACACACACACACACACACACACACACACTCATTCCCTGGAAGAAAAGCTATGACAAACTTAGGATATTGAAAAGCAGAGACATCACTTTGGCAACAAAGGTCTGTCTAGTCAAAGCTATATTTTTTCCAGTAGTCATGTGAGAATTGAATCATAAAGAAGGCTGAGCACTGAAGAACTGATGCTTTTGAACTGTGGTGCTTGAGAAGACTCTTAAGAGTCCCTTGGACTGCAAGGTGATCGAATGAGTCAATCTTAAAGGAGATCAACCCTGTATATTCATTGGAGGGACTGATGCTGAAGCTGAAACTCCAACACTTTGGCTAACTGATGCTGGGAAAGATTAAGCACAGGAGAAGGGGTAGACAGAGGATGAGATGGTTGCTTGGCCTCACCAACTTGATGGACGTGAGTTTAAGCAAACTCTGGGAGACAGTGAACGACAGGGTAGCCTGGCGTGCTGCTATCTATGGAGTTGCAAAGAGTTGCACATTACTGAGCAACTGAACAACAACCTAACAATCTAGTGCAGACTTCATATGGTTTTGAGATATTTCTCCATTTGAGTAACCACACTGTATTCTGTAGATCTTTCTCTTTAGACCTGTGGGATAATACCAAATTTTGTTATTTCAGGCAGAGTTGTATACACATCTTCATCCTTAACCTTCATCCTACATACCTGTGAGTGAAGCTCATAGACTCTTACCAGGTATTATATTGCCTGTAGGATTTAAATTAAATATCTAGGTTGCTCCACCGGAACTGTCCAGGGCCGGCCCTGGGCTGCATGCACCTCCAGGTCTAAGCTGCTCAGGTTCAGGCACTCGGGTGGTCCTCAGAGGCACAGACTTGGTTGGGCCTGCGTTTTGTGCCCTTCCCAGGTCCGAGCAGCTCAGGTGATGAGGTTTTTTGTGGGCGGGGACGCTGCGACTTATTGCCTCCCCCGTCCCTGCTGCTCGGTTTTCTGGGTGTACAACCTGTGCACCTTCTCAGGCGGATGTTGACCATCCAGAACTCCAAGAAGTCTTAGCAAAGAAGCCTGCTTACAGTTTTGTAGATAATGTCTCTCTGCGGCTGCAATTGCCCCACTACTGGGCATACACATCGAGGAAACCCAAATTGAAAAGGACACGTGTACCCCAATGTTCATCGCAGCACTGTTTATAATAGCCAGGACGTGGAAGCAACCTAGATGTCCATCAGCAGATGAATGGATAAGAAAGCTGTGCTACATATACACAATGGAGTATTACTCAGCCATTAAAAAGAATACATTTGAACCAATTCTAATGAGGTGGATGAAACTGGAGCCTATTATACAGAATGAAGCAAGCCAGAAAGAAAAACACCAATACAGTATACTAACGCATATATATGGAATTTAGAAAGATGGTAATGATAATCCTGTATGCAAGATAGCAAAAAAGACACAGATGTATAGAACAGTCTTTTGGACTCTGTGGGAGAGGGCAAGGGTGGGACGATTTGGGAGAATGGCATTGAAACATGTATAATATCATATATGAAACGAATAGCCAGTCCAGGTTTGATGCCTGATACTGGATGCTTGGGGCTGGTGCACTGAGACGACCCAGAGGGATGGTACAGGGAGGGAGGAGGCAAGGAGGTTCAGGAAGGGGAACACGTGTATACCTATGGTGGATTCATGTTGATGTATGACAAAACCAATACAATATTGTAAAATAATTAACCTCCAATTTAAATAAATTTATATTAAATAAATATCTAAAAATATGCAAACTATTTCTTATAGGTACCGTATGATTTTTTCTGGAAAACAGATTTCTTTTGTCAAATTCTCAGATGTATGGTGACCCACAATATTTAAGTATTTAAAGATTGAATTGGTAAGTCATAACTTTCCTGAATTTTTCAGTATTGTTGTATATTGACAATATTCCAAACTGAGTGAACTTATTTATATTCTAGCAAAGGACATCTCTTTATAAAGTTATTATCCATTTCATTTTTGGTTTTGCATATCTGATTAAAAAGTGATATCTAATGGTTATTTTCTCTCTGTTTAATTGTAAGACTAAATCTTCATGAGATATTTTAATATATACATATATGTTAAATATATATTATATAAATATATAATGTATTTATCAAAACATACGAAAATTATCTTTTCATCCTGTAGTAACCTTGCATCAACTGTCCCAACATGCCATCTTTTTCTGAATCTATATTCTTTGCAGTGTTCTCCTACTGTTCATGGGAAGCAATCCCCACCAGTGAATTCAGTCATGAGTTGGCTAACTAACTAACAAAAATAATGATGCTCCCAGTTCTAAGTTTAGATATCAGGGGACCCAGTGTATTATGCTTATCTCTTTATACTTCTACCACTTTCATTGGAAAGATGCCCAGGCTGGTCTTCAGGTTAGAAGAAGAGGATGAAAGCCACATGGAGCAGAAGTGCCCCTGATAGCTACTCTGGCCAAGCCAGCCTTGAGTGAAGCCTCCAGCCTAACCACATATGCATGAGCCAAATGCCCACAGAAGCCTAGGGAGCCCAGATGAGATGTGCAAATCCACACCCTCCTGACTCAAGGGACATAATAATAAATCTTTGTTTAAGCCACTGGGATTTGATGTGATTTGTCAGTCAACAATAGCTACAGGTTATATATCTATATCAGCAAAAGTGTTTTGTCCTAGGGGAAAAATATCAATTTTAATGGTTCAGTGACATTTTCATTTATATAATAACATGTTGTAAATAATTTATACATTGTGTTTTTCTTCTGAGCAAACCTAGAAGTTGTTAATTTTCTCTTAGGTATATTAGGTTTAGGGCCATGCCATGCTAAGTTGCTTCAGTCATGTCCAACTCTGTGTGAACTATGGACTGTAGCCTGTCCAGCTCCTCTGTCCCTGAGATTCTCTAGGCAAGAATCTTGGAGTGGGTTGTTATGCCCTACTCCAGGGGATCTTCCCTACCCTGGAATCGAACCCGTGTCTCTTAAAGTTTCTGCATTGGCAGGCATGTTCTTTACCACTACCACCACCTGGGAAACCCAAAATGTTTAGTACTCATAATCTAATATATAAATAATATATTAAAGCAAATATATATTTATATGATTAATAAATGTAAGTTGAGGCCCTGGAATGTCAACTTTCAAACAGTGATAAGGTATTGACTGGAGCTTTCAAACACACATACACACACTCACACATACATACAGACTGTGTTTCATAAAACAAGCCAGGTGGTGAATCAAAATCGATTTAATCCTTAAGAACTTTCATGGTGTGAATAAAAACAAACTTGATTTTTTTCACACTTGCATTTTAGTGATGTGACATTAACATGTGTAAAACTCAAAGAATGAAAAGAAAACAATATTGAAAGAAGCCAACCTTTGAAATAAACCCCCATGATTTCATCTGTTCAAGCAGATTCCTTTCTCTTTTGCTTTAACTATATTATCCACAATTTATTTATTGTGTGCTCTCAGCTTTTTAAATTAATCAAATAATAATAACTTGATAGTATCCAAATGTACTTTAACCAATAAGATTAATATGACTGATTCTCTTTGGTACATGTAAAATACAATAATAGTAATGGTGCTTATTAAATAAATATGTTAGAATTTCACCATCTGGAATTTCAAATGATGAAAATGAATAACCAAATCCCTTTCATCCTTTACACAAATTTACAGTAATAGCATAATTATTAATATTTTTATAATGTAAGATTTCTTTGAAATTAAAAAAAAAATAATTGAGAGAACCTGCACTATTTGTGACAATTTTTAAAGATTTAAGATAAATTAAAAAAAAAAAAAAACTTTGGAAATATAGAAATTTAACCCAGATTTAGGTATTCACAGGAAAAATTTGACTTTATTCTTGTCAAAATCCACTTATTCAAGAATGTCTAAATTATATATGTTAACATATATAAGAATATGTATTGTATATCTCATATATATTCTACATAGAGTAGAATCTTTAAAGATAAAGCTTTAGATGTTGCCTTTTTTGGGGTATAAATATGTATGTGAAGAAAAGAACACATTCTGTCCCATAAATTAATTGTATTTATTATTCAAATGTAAGTCAATATTCTGTGTTAAAGAATAGTGAATTTGGAAACCCTGTGTTAGTGAAATACATTTTTAAGTGCAATTAATTCACAATGTTTAATAGGAAGACTTTAAAATAAATAATACTTTAATATGACTGAAGCCTGGCTTGAATAATTTTAAATAAAGTAATGCTCAAAATTCTCTAAGCCAGGCTTAAGCAATACGTGAACTGTGAAATTCCCGATGTTCAAGTTGGTTTTAGAAAAGGCAGAGGAACCAGAGAGCAAATTGCCAACATATGCTGGATTATCGAAAAACCGAGAGAGTTCCAGAAAAACTGCTTACTGACTATGCCAAAGCCTTTGTGTGGATCACAATAAATTGTGGAAAATTCTGAAAGAGATGGGAATACCAGACCACCTGCCCTGCCTCTTGAGAAATCTGTAGGCAGGTCAGGAAGCAATAGTTATAACTAGACAAGAAACAACAGACTGGTTCCAAATAGGAAAAGGAGTACTTCAAGGCTGTATATTGCCACCCTGCTTATTTAACTTATATGCAGAGTACATCATGAGAAACACTAGGCTGGAATCAAGATTACAGGGAGAAATATCAATAACCTCAGATATACAGATAACACCACCCTTATGGCAGAAAGTGAACAAGAACTAAATAGCCTCTTGATGAAAGTGAAAGAGGAGAGTGAAAATGTTGGCTTAAAGCTCAACATTCAGAAAACTAAGATCATGGCATCCAGTCCCATCACTTCATGGCAAATAGATGGGGAAACTGTGTCAGACTTTATTTTTTTGGGCTCCAAAATCACTGCAGATGGTGATTGCAACCATGAAATTAAAAGACGCTTACTCCTTGGAAGGAAAGTTATGATCAACCTAGACCGCATATTAAAAAGCAGAGACATCACTTTGTCAACAAAGGTCCATCTAGTCAAGGCTATGGCTTCCAGTACTCATGTATGGATGTGCGAGTTGGACTATAAACAAAGCTGAGTGCCGAAGAAGTGATGCTTTTGAACTGTGGTGTAAGAGAAGACTCTTGAGAGTCCCTTGGACTGCAGGGAGATCCAACCAGTCCCTCCTAAAGCAGATCAGTCCTGGGTGTTTATTGGAATGAGTGATGTTGAAGCTGAAACTCCAATACTTTGGCCACCTGATGCAAAGAACTGACTCATTGGAAAATGCCCTGATGCTAGGAAAGATTAAGGGCAGGAGGAGAAGGGGACAACAAAGGATGAGATGGTTGGATGGCATCACTGACTCAATGGACATGGGTTTGGGTGGACTGACTCCGGGAGTTGGTGATGGACAGGGAAGCCTGGCGTGCTGTGGTCATGGGGTTGCAGAGAGTCTGACACGACTAAATGAACTGTACTGAACAGAACAGAAAAAAGTAGACAACATGTAACCTTAAGTGTGAGTTTGAATGTTTGTGTTTCCTCATTTTCTTCCAAATATTCAAGTGTATATAAGTAATGGAGTGGAAATAATTAAACATTTTATCTACTTATTTTCATACTTAAAAAAATTCTATATTCCTTCTTTTCTGCTTCTAATATCATTAAAATAGTTTTTTGATAGCTGAGGTCTGACCTTTCATACTTCTGAAGTATTCACATTGTTCATGTCATAATTACAATAAAACAACATAAATCATCCTGTCAGATTTTTGTATAAGCAGATAATGGCATGTGCTACTTTTTTTTATTGTTGTTGTTAACTGTATATCTTATAATCCAACAGATAGTTTTGAAAATTGGAAATTTATTATCGTTTTGTTTTGTAGTGAACAGGGAATATAATAGAATTCAATAAATATTCTAATTAGTTGTTTAGTAAATACAATTAACTGAATTTATGCAAATCATGATTTCTAAATCTTATACCTAGCAATATAATATGCAAATACATAAGTAACTTTGAAAATAGCTAAAATATAATTATTTAAATCTATGTGACCAATGTGTCATTTTTTTCAGTAATAAAATATTTATTTTAGTAATTACAGATTTACTAAGATATCAGTAAATTAGTAAAGAACCAAATGCAGGAGATATGACTTAAAGTCTAGGTACTTTACAAAATTACATAATTATGAATTGACCATTCAGGGCATACATTTTGTTCTCTTACCTTCTGAGTGAGAAAGCAACTGAAATAAGGGAATAGATTGTCATTTAATCCCAAAGATGTATCCTATTCTTTTGTGACCCAATGGACTGCAGCCTGCAGGCTCCTCTGTCCATCGGATTT
Organism: Capricornis sumatraensis; assembly: GCF_032405125.1. NCBI lineage: Eukaryota > Metazoa > Chordata > Mammalia > Artiodactyla > Bovidae > Capricornis > Capricornis sumatraensis. The sequence goes on from NC_091075.1 coordinate 51,603,025, forward strand.
CTCAGGCAAGAATATTGGATATAGTTGCCATTTCCATCTGCAGGGGATCTTCCTGACTCAGGGATCAAACCTATGTCTCCTGCATTGGCAGGTGGATACTTTACCACTGAGCTAACTGGGAAACAGAATAGGTATCTGCCACAATCCTGTTTGTATTCTCTACTAGTTCACCCTGAAATTTGTAAATTGCTTTCCCATATCACAGCAGTTCTCATCCACTTGCCTTCTAAATTCTCATCTTGAGTGTGATGTACCATCCAGGAAACCTATCAAAAAATGCTATCTCTACCTAAGATGGATGCTTAAAGAAATAAAAAGAGTAGATAAATATTAATTAGGTATTGTTCTCTACCTTTGCAGTAGGGATCTGATAACAGATCAGTTATCATGACTAGAAAACACTGCATTAACTTCCTGATAAATGACAATATATTTATGCTTCTAGTTAGTATCATAAAGACATATGCTAATGTTAATCATCCATTCTCTCAACAAAGATCATCTTTACTCTCTGTCTGAAAAAAGCATAGTGATTGACCTTTTCCTTTTTTTGTATTAATTATTTAATATAAAAAGGTATTGAAATTTTAGAGGAACTATATTTTGAGTGCATTACGTTTTTGAAACAAGATAAAATTTGGATTATAAAAACTTACCATAGTATTTAATAAGAATAATTTTGTTTGCTTTCTTGAAAATTTGTGCTCAGTGTGTGCTCAGTCACTCAGTAGTGTCTGATTCTTTGTGACCCCATAAACTGCAGCCTGCCCAGTTCCTCTGTCCATGGGATTTTCCAAGCAAAAATACTGGATCTGGTTGCCATTTCCTACTCCAGGGGATTTTCATGAACCTGTGTCTCCTGCACTGGTAGGTGGATTCTTGACCACTGTGCCAGCTGGGTGTGCTCGGTCACTCAGTCCTGTCTGACTCCTTGTGGCCCCACAGACCATAGCCTGCCCAATTCCTCTGCTAAGGAAGCATATAACTAAGCAAATAACAAGAAGGAGTTATTTGTAACTCCTTTGCTTTCTCCATGATCCAAGGAATATTAGCGATGTGATCCTTGGTTCCTCTGCCTCTTCAAAGCTCAGCCTGTATATATGGAATTTCTTGGTGCATGTACTGCTGAAGCTTAGCTTGAAGGATTTTGAGCATATCTTGCTAGCAACATGTGAAATAAGTGCAATTGAATGGTAATTTGAACATTCCTTGGCATTGCTCTTCTTTGGGATTAGAATGAAAACTGAACTTTTCCAGTCCTGTGGCGACTGCTGAGTTTTCCCAATTTGCTGACATATTGGGTGCAGCATTTAACAGCACTTTGTCTGCATGCAAGCTTAGTCATAACTGACTCTTTGCAACACTATGGACTGTAGCTCACCAGGCTCCTCTGTCCATGGATTCTCTAGGCAAGCATACTGGAATGAGTTGCCATTTCCTCCTCCAGGGAATCTTCCCTACTGAAGGACTGAACCTTCATCTCCTGCCTCTCCTGCATTTGCAGGCAGATTCTTTACAACTGAGCCACCTATTTAATTGTCTGCAGCTACTGCTAAGTCGCTTCAGTCTTGTCCGACTCTGTGCGACCCCACAGACGGCAGCCCACCAGGCTTCCCCATCCCTGGGATTCTCCAGGCAAGAACACTGAGTGGGCTGCCATTTTCTTCTTCAATGCATGAAAGTGAAAAGTGAAAGTGAAGTCGCTCAGTCGTGTCTGACTCTTAGCGACCCCACGGACTACAGCCTTCCAGGCTCCTCCGTCCATGGGATTTTCCAGGCAAGAGTACTGGAGTGGGGTGCCATTGCCTTCTCCAATTGTCTACTAAAGTCAAATAAAACAGGAAAATATCCCACCATGATGTATAATAATAAAAATCACAATTAGAACCCATAGCTTACAAATTATTTTAAGATGGTGACTGCAGTCATGAAGTTGAAAGACACTTACTCCTTGGAAAAAAAGCTATGACCAACCTAGACAGCATATTAAAAAGCAGAGACCTTACTTTACCAACAAAGGTCCATCTAGTCAAAGCTATAGTTTTTCTTGTAGTCATGTATGGATGTAAGAGTTAGACCATAAAGAAGGCTGAGCGCTGAAGAATTGATTCTTGTGAACTGTGGTGGTTGCAAAAGACTCGAGAGTCTCTTGGACTGTAAGGAGATCAAATAAGTCAAACTTTAAGGAAATTAGTCTTGAATATTCATTAGAAGGACTGATGCTGAAGTTGAAGCTCCAATACTTTGGCCACCTGATGTGAAGAGCCGACTTATTAAAAGACCCTAATGCTGGGAAAAACTGAAGGCAGAAGAAGGAGATGACAGAGGATGAGACGGTTGGATGTCATCAGCAACTTGATGGACAGGAATTTGAGCAAGGTCTGAGAGAAGGTGAAGGACAAGGAAGCCTGGCATGCTGCAGTTCATGGGGTCACAAAGAGTCAGACTGGACTGAGCTACTGACCGACAACAGCAAATATTTATCTTTATCCAATAAAGTGACTTTTTAAAAGTTTATATTTTAGTTATCTAACTGGTCATGTGTTACTTATTTATACTCTATGAGGTCTATGTTATATAAAAAGTTCTATTTAGTAGATTAGAAGATATTCAAATATACCTAAAATGTGACTCCTATTTTTGATATGTTCAAAGACTGACAATCACACTAATTTACATCAGACAAAAATATATCTGTCAAGGTAGAGCAAAAGTGTTTTCTACCATCGTTAGAAATTCTCATAGTGAATACATTTTTTTAAACTAATAATACTAGATAGTGAATATCTTTCAAAAATGTATTGTTCCAGTCAAGGGTACAGGAATTGTGTCTAATCTCAAATGCTGTATGAAACAACTATATCTGTGTAGGTGCCACATACCTGATTTTTTTAGAATTTTGTCATGTAGACCATGGTTCAAATAATATAAAGCCATTAAAGAATCTTTCTATTATCTGAGGAAAGTTTAAAGACCTTTGAGAAAACTGAATAGACTATTTTGAGTATAAATTTATATTCTACACTCTTCCTAAACTTATTTTAAAAATGACCCTGTGACTTCCTGTCAGGAAAAAAAAATATGTCTTCCCTTCACACAACCATTTAATTAAAAAATTGTCACATGCACCTAAATGAGGAGTTAAAAATGAAGATTTGGAATGTATTGAGAATACTTTAAAATCTACAGCTGAAAAAAGTAGAACCAGTTAATTCTAATGCACCATTCAAATATAAAATTAATACGAAAAGATATATTGCCCACATATTTTAGTCAAGTAAGTTTATACAATTTTTGATGTTTATGTTTTTAATTTAGCACATTATATGGACATTCCTGGTGGCTTAGCAGTAAAGAATGCACCTGCATTGCGGGAGTCACAGGAGATGCAGTTTCGATTCCTGGGTCAGGAAGATCCCCTGGAGAAGGAAATGGCAAGCCATCCCAGTATTTTTGCCTGGAGAATCTCATGGACAGAGGAGCCTGGAGGGCTATAGATCATAGGGTTGCAAAGATACACAACTGAAGTGACTTGGCACATAACATGTGCCACACGTTATGTGCCACATGGACTAAAATATATATATAAAAAAAAATGTTTTAACAAAAGTGAAAGTGATATATAAATGTTTTCCCATCTTTAAAGATGATATTATAAAGTGAAGATGTCAAATAATCAAAAATAATAAATAGAGTAGATATCTAGTCTTCAAATATAAAAAATAATATTAAGAAACAATGTGAAAGTGTTAGTCACTCACTCATGTCCAACCTTTGTGACCCCATGGACTGTAGCCTGCCGGACTCCTCTATCCATAGAATTGTGTAGGCAAGAATATTGGAGCGGGTAATCATTCCTTTCTGTGGGGGATCTTTCCCACCCAGGGACTGAACCTAGGTCTGCTTCATTGTGGGCAGATTCTTTTCCATCTGAGCCACCAGGGAAGCCCCAAAAGTAACATATACATCATAATAAAGGAATTGAAGTTATTGTATATGAAAATTTAGAAGTTGTGATTGGGGTATTTGTACATATCTAAGATTACTGGCTAGGTGACAAGAATACACAGAAAAACTATACAAAAAAGATCTTCATGACCCAGATAACCAGGATGGTGTGATCACTCACCTAGAACCAGACATCCTGGAATGTGAAGTCAAGTGGGCCTTAGAAAGCATCACTATGAACAAAGCTAGTGGAGGTGATGTAATTCCAGTTGAGCTATTTAAAATCCTAAAAGATGATGCTGTGAAAGTGCTACACTCAAAATGCCACTAAATATGGAAACCTCAGCAGTGACCAAAGGACTGGAAAAGGTGAGTTTTCATTCCAATCCCAAAGAAAGGCAATGCCAAAGAATGCTCAAACTACTGCACAATTGCACTCATCTCACACGCTAGTAAAGTAATGCTCAAAATTCTCCAAGCTAGGCTTCAACGGTATGTGAACTGTGAACTTCCAGATATTCAAGCTGGATTTAGAAAAGGGAGAGGAACCAGAGATCAAATTGCCAACATTTGTTGGATCATGGAAAAAGCAAGAGAGTTCCAGAAAAGACATCTACTTCTGCTTTATTTACTACACCAGAGCCTTTGACTGTGTCAATGACAATAAACTGTGGAAAATTCTGAAAGAGATGGGAATACCAGACCACCTGATCTACCTCCTGAGTAATCTGTATGCAGGTCAAGAAGCAACAGTTAGAACTGGACATATAACAACAGACTGGTTCCAAATCAGGAGAGAAGTACACCGAGACTGTATATTGTCACCCTGCTTATTTAAATGATATGAAGAGTACATCATGAGAAACACTGGGCTGGATGAAGCACAAGCTGGAATCAAGATTGCCAGGAGAAATATCAATAACCTCAGACATGCAGATGCCACAACCCTTATGGCAGAAAGTGAAGAAGAATCAAAAAGCCTCTTGTTGAAAGTGAAAGAGGAGAGTGAAAAAGTTGGCGTAAAGCTCAACATTCAGAAATGAAGATCATGGCATCCGGTCCCATCACTTCATTGGAAATAGATGGGGAAACAATGGAAACAGTGAGAGACTTTATTTTTTTAGGCTCCAAAATCACTGCAGATGGTGACTGCAGTCATGATATTAAAAGATGCTTGCTCCTTGGAAGAAAAGTTATGACCAGACTAGACAGTATATTAAAAAGCAGAGACATTACTTTGCCAACTAAGGTCCATCTAGTCAAAGTTATGATTTTTCCAGTGGTCATGTATGGATGTGAGAGTCGACTCTAAAGAAAGCTGAGCACCGAAGAACTGATGCTTTTGAACTGCGGTATTGGAGAAGACTCTTGAGCATACCCTTGGACTGCAAGGATATCCAACCAGTCCATCCTAAAGGAAATCACTCTTGAATATTCACTGGAAGGACTGATGCTGAAACTCCAATACTTTGGCCACCTGATGTGAAGAACTGACTCATTGGAAAAGACCCTGATGCTGGGAAAGACTGAAGATGGGAGGAAAAGGGGAGGACAGAGGATGAGATGGTTGGAATGTGTCACTGACTCAATGGATGAGTTTGAGTACACTCTAGCAGTTGGTTATGGACAGGGAAGCCTTGCGACAGTTCATGGGGTCACAAAGAGTAGGACACAACTAAGTGACTGAACTGAACAGAAAACTTCTGGGCTTTCTGACAGCCACTAGACATTTATAGACAGTAAACATTTGGAATGTGGCCAGTCTGAATTAGGACACACTTTAAGTGTAAAATGCACACTTGTATTTGGAATAATTATATGGAAAATACATTATACGTAACTCTATTTGATTATATATTGAATAAAAGATATAGCAAAATATTTTTTAAACTAATACATAATTAATTTGTCTTGTTTTACTTTACTTTTATCAGTGTGGCTACTAGAAAATTTAAAATTACATATCAATATGTAGTGCACACTATACTCCATTGGATAGCTCTCTTCATAATGTTACTTATGTAACCTCCTCTGTGAAATGTTTGGAAATTTTCTTTCAATATATATATGTAATATCAAGAATGCTGGGTTACACCTCTGAAGTGTGTAATAACGCAGACTGTCCATGTAAGACCAGGTGATCATTACTGAAGGAAGAAAAAATTTCCAAAGACAAACAATATAATGATTGTGTAGGTGGTCATGAGGACAATTTAATTTACTTAAGTATAGTTATGAAAAGTGAAAGTGTTAGTCGCTCAGTTGTATCCAAGTCTTTTGTCACTCCATGGACTGTAGACCACCAGACTCCTCTGTCCATGAGATTTCTCCAGGCAAGAATACTGGCATGGGTAGCCATTCCCTTCTCCAGGGGATCTTCCTGACCCAAGGCTTGAGCCCAGGTCTTCCACATTGCAGGCCGATTCTTTACCATCTGAGTCACTTGAGGAAACCCCAAGTATAGTTATAAAATGAGGAAAATAGCTGTCCTATGAGAATTTTATGAAATCAACTAAACATGAATGTTAGACCAAATATGTAAAATCACCTCAAAGAGACCAAATGATTACCAAGACACCAAAAATGTTTGCAACCATATTATTGGTAATAAAGTGCTAATGAAATACTAGGTCACCTGTGGTGGATTCATGTTGATGTATGGCAAAACCAATACAGTATTATAAAGTAAAAATAATAATAATAATAAAAAGAAATACTAGGTCAATAAGAAGATTTGGGCTAACAGTGGAATATACAGACAGTAAAGCACAGAGGCAAACACTGAAGACACCCATCTAGACGCAGTACAGTGAAGTATCCGTCACATCAAGACAAAGTTAGCATCTAGTTGCCTTAAAGGTAAATTATGCCTATGTACATAAACACACCAAATCATCAAAATTTTATTTATTTAAGTACTCTAATTATACACAAAAAATGCTTGTTTTAGTTCTCACTCATCAAGCATGTTTTCAGTAATTTGTATTACCAGATAACATGTCTATAAATGAAAATGTGGCAGCTTTATATCCAGTTCATGAAACAGTGGTATTGTTTCCTGTATCTGACTAATGGATTTCTATTTTGGTTTTATTCATTTGTTTATTTTACATTTTCAGCTTTATTGAAGTATAATGGACTGCAAGGAGATCCAACCAGTACATCCTAAAGGAAATCATTCCTGAATGTTCATTAGAAGGACTGATGCTGAAGCTGAAATTCCAATACTTTGGCCACTGGATGTGAAGAACTGACTCATTGGAAAAGACCCCGATGCTGGGAAAGATTGAAGGCAAGAAGAGAAGGGGACAACAGAGGACAAGATGGTTGGTTGGCCTCACCAACTCAATGGACATGAGTCTGAGTAAGCCCTGGGAGCTGGCGATGGACAGGGAGGCCTGGCATGCTGAAGTCCATGGGGTTGCAAAGAGTAGGACATAACTGAGTGACTGAACTGCACTGAGCTATAATATTTGTCTCCTTTATTAGAGAAAATTAGTGGACCTGAGAGCTGTTATATCTGAGGCCCTGATAAATAGGAATGTCTGATTTTGAAGGTTGATGATTAGAAGCAGGATTTGAAAAAAAAAAAAAGTCCATGGGGTCATTAAATATTCCCAGGTGGCATTCTCCATCTATATGCTGAGTGCACCTCTTCTCTGATGTTTTCAAAATACAAAGAGTTGCATGTCCCTCATGGTGCAGTAGATAGTAATCTGCCTGCCAATGAAGGGGACATGGATTCAATCCCTCTTCCAGGAGGATCCTAGAAGCCACAGAGCATCTATGCCCCTGTATTCCAACTACTGAAGCGTGCACTCCTAGAGCCTATGCTCTGCAACAAGAGAAGCCCCCACAGTGAGAAGCCCGAGCACCACAATGAAGAGTAGTCCCTGCTTGCTGCAACCAGAGAAAAGCCTGCCAAAACAGCAAAGACCCAGTGGAGTCAAAAATAAAAATAAATACTTAATTTAATTAAATACATAGAGTTTATAGATGGAAATTTGAACAGTATCTGCACAAATATAATCTTTTGATGGTTGGTTCACTGGATATGTGTGTATGTGTGTATGTGTCTCTGTACATGAAGCAGAGGGAGGAAACACTTTATGAAATTAACTTCTCTGTAACTCTATAATTGAAGCCATGAGAAGCACATGATGCTTGGAAGCTTTGGAAGTAAGGACAGAAATGTGCCTTATGTGTCACAATTCTCACTAAACCAAGAAATATTTTTGAGACACAGACATGTTGACAATAAATCATGACTCATTAATATTTATCTCATTTATAATTATTTGTGTACCTTACCTAGAATTCAAGAAGATTATCCCAACCTTTCTATGTTATCCCAGGAGCCCAAGTATAAAGAGGAGAAGATAAATGAAAGCAGATAAAAGCTGTCATTGATAAAATACCAAGAGTAAAGAATCTGTTGCTTTCAGAGCTATGAAATAGTAAACTATATTTTCTGCCACTGTTATGTTATTTCATGTAAGTGCAATCATAATATTTTCAGCTGTTTTCCAGGACCTGATATATCAGTTTGTGTAAACAATAGGGGCTGATGTGATTTTGTTGCAAGAAATTTTATGTCATGGAAGGTTACTGCAGGAAGAGCAGAAGTTCTAAAGAGCACTAAAAATTTAGCTGACTTTTAGAGTAACACCTTAGAAGAGAAAAGCTAAACAGTGATAGATAAGAAGTGTTGAGATCCTAGAGGGATAAGCAAAGACAAAGCAAAAAGACAAAAGAAAATACTTAATTTTCAGTTCCTCAGTTATCTAGTAAAGAACAATCTTTTTAATAAACACTTAATTGTCCCACAAGAATAAACTTATCAATATTTGACTCAGAATGATATTGATATTTTCCCAAGATGATTATTGTATCTTCACCATGAAGCATTTGAGATGTTTTCAGCTCTTGTCAGCTTTTCTTATTTCCAGTGACTATAAAATTGAATTGTAAGTCTTACTTAAAAGTCACTTCCAGATGGAACATGACAATATCATAGCACTCCTATATTTCCGTCCTGTTTCTCTGAACATGTAGAATTACTTATTTAGTCTTCTATGAGAAATTGGTAAACTCCATGAGGACAGGTACAATAGTCTTATCTCTGAGCTCAAAGTGACTGGCAGAATTATTTCTTTATTAATAATTTATCAGAAACCAATTAATAATTTAAATAATGTCTTGCAGAAAGTGTGAAGATATCAGAGTTTTATTTCTGATACAATTGCAAGACAATTCACTCTATACATGTACTATGTTTTTAATCAAACATATATTGATATCTAACCAGAAGTAATCTCCTTCCTGAAAACTCTCATTGGGGTCTGCATGAACTTTTCATAGTGAACATAACTCTTCCCTGTATTATCATAGTTACTGACATTAGATTTTAGGGGTTTCAGTATGAACATCCACTGGGAAAAAGCAAATGTTATAAATAATAAAGCCAGACTTGGGTAGTAATGATCATACCTGTCCCCAGCTAAGTGACACTGTTTGAAAACACATACTTGGCCCTGTAAAGTCAATTCTTTCACCTCATTTAATATTATAAACTTTGTAAAGTTATTTTGTATATTTCACTTTTGTTTAAGCCTTATTTACACGGTATCAGGATAGCACACTGCACATAGCAAGCCTTACATTAATCTCTTTGGATTAGTTATAGTATGTATTATATGCAGTAAAATTTTAAAGACAATAAAACTAGTCAAAATAAGAATGAACATGTGTTTGTTAATTTATTGATGCTTTCTTCTACAAGGCATTAGATTATACCCATGAGATTAGTCAAAATGTCCTACTATGAGAATGGTATTAGAGGTGAGTGTGCTGCAATGTATATTCAACGATATTCAGTGAAAATTATTTTTAAATGTATTCCCATTTCTTCTTAAAATGCTATGGCATAAAATTCAGAGTATGAGAGCATTTTACCTGCTGTATTATCACAACCTAACAGTAATACTGAAAGTGCTGTTTTAATTCTAGAATTAATTAGGTAGTATGTGAGATACTTAATAGCAAGTATGATACCTTATTTATTTTCTCTTCTTCTAGTGTTAAACACTGCATAAGTAACTCCTTAGTATGTAAAATTATATATCATGAATTAATTAATGAAATAGTTGACAATTTAAAAAGGTTTTTATAAAAACAAATTACATATAGTTAATTCACTAACAATAGCCTTAAACATGTTTCTGAAGTATCATCATAAATTCATATGGATGGATATGACCACCTTTCTCTTAGAAATGCTAGGCTGACGCCCTCCTTTAAGATAGTTTGAGATAGTTTTCCTTTATCAAATGTGACCCATAACATACTCTCCTTTTATCTTGATTCCATATTTTCCCTTTCTTATCCAAACTTCATTATTGCCCTTGAAAACAACAGTTCCTTGACCAATGCTAACAGGTGGAGCTCCTTTTTGATAGACACCTTTGTGAATTACACTAAAGTACAGATATTCGGTTCTAATTATAAAATGATGTGACATTTCATGCAGTTCCTTTGTTACCTACTGATCAATTCATACACATTCTCTTCCTTGAAAGTGCATTCTCATGTGAGCAGTCTAATGATTCTGCTGTTTGGTCACTAAGTCATGTCTGACTCTTTTATGACCCCATAAACTATAGCCTGCCAGGCTTCTCTTTCCATGGGACTTCCCAGGCAAGAATAGCAGAGTAGGTTGTCATTTCCTTCTTTAGAGGACCTTCTTGACCCAGGGATTGAACCCACATCTCAATGCTTGGAGAAGACTCTTGAGAATCCTTTAGACAGCAAGGAGATAAAACCCATCAATTGTAAAGAAAATCAACACTGAATAGTCATTGGAAGGACTGATGCCAAAACTCCAATACTTTGGCCACCTGATGTGAAGAGCTGACTTTTTGGAAAAGAGCCTGATGCTGGGAAAGATTGAAGGCAGGAGGAGAAGGGGGTGACAGAGGATGAGATGGTTGGGTTACATCACGGACTCAAACATGAGTTTGAACAAAATTCAGGAGTTAGTGAAAAAGAGGGAAGCCTGGTGTGCTGCAGTTCATGGGGTCACAAAGAGTCTTACACGACTTAGTAACTGAGCAACAACAACAACCCACTCCAGTATTCTTGCTTGGAGAATTTCATGGACAGAGAAGCCTGGTGGGCTACAATTTGAACAATAACTCTTGCTTGGCAGGTGGATTCTTTACTACTGAGCCACCTGGGAAGCCCTATAATAGGTAACAAAAAATTACTTTCAAAAGAAATAGTCTCCTAATCTTGCATTTGTTGCTTCCTTCTGTTGATTATGAGTTCCTGACTTGGCTCCCCAGCCTCCTGTCCCATCCAAGCATAGGTAACAGATGACATTTTCTAAGTGTCACATTGGATGAAGGAAAAAAAAAAAATCCTTACATTTTGAATGTTAAACCTTTCATATCAACTATACAGCCCTTTTCACTTTCATGCATTGGAGAAGGAAATGGCAACCCACTCCAGTGTTCTTGCCTAGAGAGTCCCAGGGACGGGGCAGCCTGGTGGGCTGCCGTCTATGGGGTCACACAGAGTTGGACACGACTGAAGTGACTTAGCAGTAGCAGCATACAGCCCTTTTAGAAATATACTCTTCAAAGTAACACACAATAGTCAACAATTTTTATTTATAAAATGAAATAATCAAAATCACTTTATTCTTCATTTGAGCAAGGTAAGATACATGTATACATGTATGCAATCTCATAGAGCTATGGTTGGTGACATTTGAGACATTTCTTCTTTTTAAAAGAAATCTTGAACGAAATTTATTTCTGAAATATCTGGTGATATATGAGGACACTGGAACAAAATATTTAAAATCAGGACTACAATGCAAGAACAGATTGCAAATTTGCCAAATAAATTATTTGGAAACATTTCCCTATTTATCCTAAGCTTCCCTTATAGCTCAGTTGGTAAAGAACCTGCCTGCAATGTAGGAAATCCCAGTTTGAGCCCTGGGTCAGGAAGATACCCTGGAGAAGGGATAGGCTACCCACTCCAGTATTCTTGGGCTTCTCTGGTGGCTCAGCTGGTAAAGAATCCTCCTGCAATTCAATCCCTGGGTTGGGAAGATCCCCTGAAGAAATGAAAGGCTACCCACTCCAGTATTCTGACATGGAGAATTTCATGGACTATATGTAGTTCTTGGGGTCACAAAGAGTCGGACACGACTGAGCAAATTTCACTTTCACTTTCCCTATTTACACAATCAGTAGTATAATATATAATAGGTATAGATAAGCATACTCTTTTTCATACTTTTAATATATCCTTTCCTTAAGCCTTTTATTTTGATATGTACTGTCACTTTAAAACAGAAAACTAAATACATTCTTGAAAAGTCAAAAAATCGTGGTACTTATTAACTACCTTATTATTTCACATTTCAGAAAAGAAAAGCTGTCTGAATTTCACTGTGACTAATTTAACTAGACCAACGCTGTAATTCCCAGTGTACAATTAACAGTGTCTTTATTTTACTATAAATTTTATTTTGCTTGTCAGATAAAAACAAAAGGGAAACAGCATCCCTTCTAGTTTTAAATTTTACTTTGTTTATTGACTTTAAAAAAATATTCTTTTAGGTACTGCATATCTTGGCTTCTTTCTCCAATCACACCTTCTATTTTTCTAAATTATACCATGAAAATTTGATTCTTAACAATACCTGTCTATAAGGTGATTATTTCATGATAAAACATCATTATTTTATGAAGGAAGTAAAAGACAATCTACATAAATGCAAACTAGCCAAAATAAATTAATTTTTGCTTTATTTATCATAAATGCTGTCTAACAAAATAGTTCTGGAAAGATAATTTGTTTTTGCCTTTACAATAGTTTACAATTTTATTTTCCATCATACATTGTGTTCTTTTCTGAAGGATTATTATTTTACTTACATTTGCTTTCAGTTAGATAAACTAGCATAAAAATGTGAAACATTCACTTTCCCATATAAACTAAATTTATTTCAAAAATACTTGTTTCCCATAACTGATCTCCTTCACCCAGTTTACCCCATGATTTATAGCACAAAAGAGTAAATATTCCTCATAATTTTGTGTAATTTGTATCAGATTTTAATAATCCTCCAAAAAGATCATTTAAAATGTCCAAAATCCAGTGTGAATATATGCTTTTTTTCTCAATTCCTTGCTTTTATACTGAGAAAGAATGCTATATGCTGTTGTTCAGTCTCTAAGTCCTGTCTGATTCTTTGTGACCCCACGGATTACAGCATGCCAGGCTTCCTCGTCCTCTGTGGTCTCCTGGAGTTTGCTTAAACTTACATACATTGGATCATCGGTGCTCTCTAGCCATCTCATCCTCTGCTGTCCTCTTCTCCTTTTGCTTTCCGTCTTTCTCAGCATGAGGGTCATTTCCAGTGAGTTGGCTCCTCACATCAGGTAGCTAAAGCATTGGAGCTTCAGCATCAGTCCTTCAAATCAATATTCAGGACTGATTTCCTTTCGGAAGGACTGGTTGGATCTCCTTGCTGTCCAAGAGACTCTTAAGAGTCTTCTCCAGAATCACAATTCAAAAGAATTGATTCTTTGGGGTTCAGCCTTCTTTATGATCCAACTGTCACATCCATACATAAGTACTGGGAAAACCATAGCTTTGACTATACAGATCTAGGTCATCAAAGTTATGTTTTTGCTGTTTAATATGCTGTCTAGGTTTGTCACAGCATTCTTTCCAAGGAGCAAGTGTCTTAATTTCATGACTGCAGTTACCATCCACAGTGATTTTGGATCCCAAGAAAATAAAATCTGTTACTATTTCCATTTTCCCCACCTAATTGCCATGAAGTGATGGGACCAGATGCCATGATCTTAGTTTTTTGAATGTTGTGTTTTAAGCCAGATTTTTCACTCCTCTTTCACCCTCATCAAGAGGTTCTTTGGCTCCTTTTCTCTTTTTGCCATTACAGTGGTGTCGTCTGCATTTATTTCTCTTGGCAATCTTGATTCCATCCTGTGATTCACCCAGCCTGGCATTTCACGTGATGTACTTGGCATATAAGTTAAATAAGCAGAGTGACAATATACATTCTTGCCACACTCCTTTCCCAATTTTGGATCAGTATGTTGTTCCATGTCCAGTTCTAACTGTTATATCTCGACCCTCGTACAGTTTTATCAGGAGACAGGTAAGGCAGTCTGGTATTCCAGTCTTTTTAAGAATTTTCCACAGTTTCTGTGATTCACACAGTCAAAGGTTTTAGTGTAGTCAATAAAGCTGAAGTAGACATTTTTCTGGAATTCCCTTGCTTTCTCTATGATCCAATGAATGTTGGCAATTTGATCTCTGGTTCCTCTGCTTTTTCCAAATACAGCTTGTAGATTTGGAATTTCTTGGTTCATGTACTGCTGTAACCTACCTTGAAGGATTTTGAGCATTACCTCATTAGCATATGAAGTGAGTACAGTTGTATGGTAGTTTGAACATTCTTTGTTATTGCCCTTTGGGATTGGATCAACCCAGGGATCTGTGTCTCTTTTGTCTCCTGCATTGGCAGGTAGATTCTTACCACTGTGCCACCCAAATAGAGGTGTCCCAATTGCTTTTCATATAGGAGACAGGGCCTCATCAGTAACGAATGAGCAGATCTGTTAGTACAAAACTTAAGAAATATTTATCTGTTTACTAATCTGATAGGTTAAAGCATGTTATTTTAATTTCTTTTTTGTTTTAGAGAATTTCTATGAATTATATGTTCATATCTTATGATAATTTTTCTACTGAGCTATTTTACTTCTTATTTTGTATGAGCTATTTATATATTGAGATGCTTAGCTTTCTGTTTATGGTACGAACATTGAAATGTTTCTCAGTTCATCAGTTTGCCTTTAAATTTTGTTTATGGTGTTTTGCATCATTATCTTTAAACTGAAGACAGTTGAATATATATCAATTTTTATTGTATCATATGGATTTTAGATCGAGGTTAGAGTGATTTTCAACATTCTGAAATTTTAAAACAATAAAAATTTATATCATTTTAATATAATTTTTCTACTTTTTATTATTAATCTTTGTATCATTTGGAATTTACATTTAGGTTATGTTTGGATTATAAATCCAAATACTTTTATTTCCAGAAAGTCACTCAATTATTTAAAAAGCAAGATATTGAATAGTCATCTTTTATTCACTGCACTGAAATGTCATTATCAGCATATACTTAATATTTGCTTATGTGGGTTTTTATATCTGTATATCAATTATTCATTTGCCTGGCATATGCCAGTATTTTACTATTTTCAACTGCTAAAGCTTCAGGATATATTTTGCTTCTGGAGATCAAGTATCCCTTTACAGTTATTCAGCCTTCTGGATGTTTTCATAGTATATTTTCTAAGGGTGCCAACTCCATATACACACCATCTAAAATCAAAGTTCATTTCCTACAGCTTTAGCAAGTTCCTTAATCAGTTTCATCAGCTGGAAAAATTGAGAAAATAATAATACCTACCTCAAAGAATTGTTATGTTTATACTTAAGGATCTCAAATAATGTTTGGCTAATAATATTCAGGTAAGTTATAACTGTATCATTGTTTATCATATTACAGGAGCTATGCTATTACCTGATGACTCACTGAGATGTTATGGGGAGGGAGGTGGGAGGGGGGTTCATGTTTGGGAACACATGTAAAAATTAAAGATTTTAAAATTAAAAAAAAAAGAAAAAAAAAATGATAATATTTTAAAAGGATTTCATTAATGACATACATAGATATATAGATTAATTTAAAGGACATTGACATTTTAATGATATATAGCACTAAACAAGAATAGAATATGTTTCATATTTTTTTCAAGTAGTCTTTGGTTTGTCCAGAATACATACATTCTACACATGGAGCCAATATATTTCAGAATAAGTTTATTTCAAAGCATTTTATATTTTTGGGTTGTTACATTAACAAATTCTTTCTCCCATTATTTCTTGTTATTCATGATGCTTTTAATTATAAAATTATGGAATTTTATACACAAATGTTTGTACTCATTATGTAGCTATAATCTGCTATGTCTTGCAGTGGGTTTGCAATTTCTGCATTTGGGAGGCACAAAACTTTAGAGTCTGAAAATAGCAATAATTTTATCACTTCCTTTCCATTACTTTTTACTTCTAAATGATTTCTTCTCTTCACTTGAATGGGTTGGAATGTACAGTTTAAATGTAAATAATAAAAATTACCGAGAGCAATTCATGTTGTTCCTTTTTTCCATTCAATGGAGAATATTCTAATATTTCCAGTTTGGGCTAAGATCATCATATTTTATTTTCCTAAGTAAGTAAAATTTGAATTTTGATGGTACTACTCTCAGCAACTATGATAATAGTTATATTTTCAACAAGAATATTTAATAACATAGTAAATTTTAATAATTTTCTAATAGTAAAATATCAGTCCATTTCTAAAATAATCTTTAGTTTATTACTATATATCTTTTAATTATTTCTGGATTTTGTTTGCTACAATTTTATTTTAAATAATTGCATTGACATTAATAATTGTATCTCCCAAAGTTTCATGCTTATTTGGAATATTTCAAATATTTTTGCATTTAAAATAAAGTTTATTAATGGTTCTTATATTTTATTTCAGTTATTTCAAATAGAATTACAATATTTTTCTCTTAAAACCATGCTATAATTCTTCTGTAAAAATATCTGGGTCACATAATGAGACATTATAAAGAATTATTAGTATGGAAAATAATACAAAATGAAATCCTTGCCCTCAAACCAAAAACATATGTCATATCCACATTTGGTTTTTTTTCTGCCTTTCATTTCTTTCCTAATATTTTCTTGCCAATAATGTTTTATCTCATTTGTTTCTTTCATTCCATTCATTTTTGAGGGTTATTTTTATACATGCTGTACTACTTTTCTTATTAGATGATTCAATGAACTGGATTTTCCTTAAGTTACTCCGTAAGTTTTTCTATAGATAGAAACTCTAAGGACCAGAGTAGGCTTTCACAAAACAAGTAAACAAAACCTTTATTGTCTCAAATAACTCGGAGATACAAAATTTGTTAAAGTAGAGAAAGGAAGAAATATCACACACACAGAAATCACATCATAGAACAATAGTGGCAGGTAAAACTAAGTAATATTTCCATCTTTACTCTTCTGAAACAAATCACATGCATAGTTGTGTTTACATACAGAGAAGAGCTCTGGTCACTTGATTTTCTACTTCTGCTATTACAAATAAGTAATTTAACTTTTCTTACTTTAAGGATTTTCCCCTAAACTTCAGAATTTTATTTCTTCTTGAACTTAAAGCACCGGGTAATTCTCTTGTGTACTATGTACCATATTTAATTATATATTCATTTCTATGATTATAACTCATTAATGGTTTCTACATCAGATTTTAAGCTTCATAAGAAAAGAACAATCTATGTAAATAATGGACATCAGGGTGTGAGTTGTTAAGAGGTGACCTGATATGGAGAGATAAGAAAAGCTTTACTAAAAAAAATAGCATTTGACAAATGATGAGGTTCATGTTGCTTGTGCAGAGAACTTTAGAATGAGAATCAAATGGAGTAGTCCTATGAAAATAGGAAAGAAGGTACATTGGAAGACTGGAAGAAAGTGGCATTTGCAAGAAATGAGGCTTGAGTGTCAGCAAACATTATATAATCAATATTTTGTATACTAAATTTTATTTTTCCCCAAGAATAAACAGGAAAATTCTCAAACTCTTTTAAGAAAGTGGTCCAAATCATGGTATTCCTATTAATTTAATCATCAAGTTTTACATATTTTGCCATATTTAGACACATAACTGAATGTAATTTTTAACTTATTGCTTATTATCTGATGCTTGTTACTTTAGTAATTTTAAACCAGAGATTGCAAGAAACTTGGCTAGTGATTTGTCAAACTGACCATAAAAGATCTTATAGTAAATTTTATCATCTTTTCTTATAAAAGCATAAGGCAGTTTGCAATGACATTTTATTTTGCTGATTTTTACCATCTCTCCACATAATGAGTTTATTTTAAATCAATCCCAATCAGCCTAGATATAATATGACTGAAATGAAACATGTTAATAAAAAGATCTCTAAATGAATTATGGAAGAACAATTAGACATTAACAAAAACTGACTGCATGGAAATTGAGACTCATATCTGGGAGAACTAAAATAAACATTACTAAATATGAAGCATCTTGATAAATAAAATGTCATCTAAATATTTTTCTAAATATCTAATATAGAAAATATTTTATTTAAAATATAAGTAATTCATGAATGTATTAGTTAAGGCAGAACTTGTCAGAATAATCCAAGAAAATAAAAACCAATTATCTATTGCTAAAATAATCTTAGGTTAACTATAAAGACATAGATGAAATGTAAATGGATGAAGAAATATGAGCCATGCCAATAGTAATAAAAAGAAAACAGGAGAAGATGTTTATTTCACACAGAGCCTACCTCACACTGAGGAAAGTAATCAAGAATAGACAAGTACATTACATAATGATAAAGGGATCAATTCACCAAAAAGATATCACAATCCTTAATGTGTATATGCCTAACCGAGGGTCAAACTACTTGAGGCAAACCTGGTACAACTTCAAGGAGACAGATGACTCTACAAGTGTATTTGGAGAGTACAGCAACCTTGTATTGGAAATGAACAAATCCAGCAGACAGAAAATGAGAAAAGACATAACTGAACTCAACAACACCATCAATCTACTATATATAAATGGATATATTTAAATGGCTTCATCCAACAAGAAAATACACATTCTTCTCATGACCACATAGAACATTCACCAATACAGAATACATTTTGGGCCATAAGACACACTTTTAACAAATTTAAAATAATAAAACTCATACAAGGTCTTCTTTCAGAATACAATGGAATTAAACTAGAAATCAACAACATAAAGGTAATTGGAAAATCCCAAATTTTATGAAAACTAGAAGATACACTTATGAAAAACATGAGTCAAAAAGGAAATCCCAAGAGAATTTATACTTTGAACTAATTGAAAATTAAAATATGACTTATCAAAATTTGGGGGATCCTAGGAAAGCCAAACCTGGAGGGTTTGCTTGAGTGCATGTATTACAAAATTATCTAAAATCAATAATTTAACTTTCATGTAAGAAAACTAGAAAATGAAGAGCAAATTAAATTCAAACTAAATAGGAAAATATTAATAAGAAGAATTAAAACAAATCAATTAAAGTGAAAAGAGAAAATCACTAGAGAAAATCAAGGAAACCAAAAGTTGTTTCATTAAAAATATCAATAAAATCTATACACCTCTACGTAGGTAACTATGGAAAAAAAGAAGAATGTATACAGATTTCTAATATCAAAATAAAAGAGGGAACTCTACTACAGATCCCACAGGCATTAAAAATACAGAAAGAAATGCTATGAGTAACCCTATGTCCACAATCCTGAGAATCTATATTAAATAATAATCTTTTAAAACACAAGCACCTTACTTAGATGATTTGCTAGTAAATTCTACCTAACGGTTTAGGTAAAAAAGTTATAATAATTTTCTACAGTCTTTTTCAGAGGATAGAAGCAAAGGGAATACTCACTAACTCATTCTATGAAACAGACATTGCCCTATACTAGAAGCCACCAAAGACATTATAAGAAAATAAAACTGTATACCAATACCTGTTATCAAAAATGGAGACCAACCATAAATAAACAGAATTACAAACCAATTTCACCAAGTGAAATTTATTCAAGCTATACATCTGGTTCAACATTTGAAAATCAATAAATGTAGTCTGTCAGACTAATAAGCTAAAAAAGAAAAATCATATGATCATACCTATGCTATACTGTGCTTAGTTGTCCAGTCATCTCCAACTCATTGCTACCTCATGGACTGTAGCCCACCAGCCTTCTCTGTCCATGGGGATTCTCCAGGCAAGAATATTGGAGTGGGTTGCATGCTTTCCTCCAGAGGATCTTCCCAACCCAGGCATTGAACCCAGGTCTCTTGCATTGCAGGCCAATTCTTTACCATCTGAGCCACTAGGAAAGCCTGATCATATCTATAGCTATAGAAAAAATATTTGAAAAAAATCCAATACCAAAAGTCTTCCCAGGGGTCACTGGTGGTGAAGAATCAATCTGCCAGTATAGGAGATGCAAGACTGTGGTTTCAATCCCTGTGTCAGGAAGATCTCCTGGAGAAGGATAGGGTACCCACTTCAACATCCTTGCCTGGGAAATCCCATGGGTAATGTAGCCTAGTTGGCTATAACTCATGGGATGACAAAGAACTGGACATAAATGAGCACACACACACAGCACCACACCTGTTCATGATAAAAATCTCTCAGTGAACTAGAAACAGAAGGAAACTTCCTCAATTTATTAAAGACTATATAAAAATAAATCTATGGCTAACATCATACTTAATAATGTAAATTGGAAGATATCCCACTCAGGTCAGATAGAAATCAAGAATGTCCCATCTCACCATTTAATTATACCCTCCATACTGGAATTCTCAAAAATATAATAACACTGGAAAAAGAACTAAAATATATTCAGACTGGTATGGAAGACTTGGAAGTGTCTTTGATCACAGATGACATAATCATCTATGCATAAAATCTGAAAGACTTATTAAAAAACTCTGCAATTAATAATTAAATATAGCAAAATTGAAGCATAGAGATTAGCATACCAAAGTCAATTGCTTTGCTATATAACATCAATAAACAAGTGAAATCTGAGATTAAAAGCATAATACATTTTATTAGCATCCCAAAATTAATTACTTAAGCATAAATTTAACAAAATATATACAAACAATATATCTATATGACATGAACTATAAAATATTGATGAGAAAACTGAAATAAAAAGAACTAAGTAAAGAAAATTTTGATGAAGAAACAAAAAAGAGCTAAATACATAATGAATAAATTTTGAGCTTGTTGAACAAACTCAAAGAAGAACTAAGCAATGGAGTTGTTCCATGTTTATGGATAGAAAGTATCAACGTTATTTTTCAGGGAGTGTTTAACAGGAGGATTTCTACGTGCTGTTTCTCATAAGTCCTTTTTTCCTTACCAAGTGGAGCAGCAAGCTGCTCCCAGAACTGAGGTCATTATGTGAGACAGGCTTGAATCTCCTTTAGTAAACATTCTCTGTACAACAAAACTGCTTAGTCTTGATCCCCTTTCTTGAGATATGGATTGTCTCCAGATTTTGTGACCATTATTAATCCCTTGTTCCCTTGGTAACAGTTGCTGTACATTTGGTTTTCTGATCTTTATCATTGTCGAAAGAAATTTTTTGTACAACAGCAGCCTATATATACTCACAGAAAGATCATTAAAGCACATTTGCTCCATCAGAGCTTAGGTCCCCGTGTCTTTCTCTCTCTCTCTCTCTCTCTCTCTCTCTCTCTCTCTCTCTCCCTGGCTAATTCTCTGGAGCATAGAAACCCATCGTGCTCACTCTCCTGCCCAGGCTTCTAAGACCCCCTTGAGAAGGCACCCTGTACCTTCACCCCATCAAGGGGGCACCCTGTGCCTTCATGAGTGATGCAAGCCCTGTGCCAAGGGCTTTATTGGTTCTTTGCATAAACCAGGGAATATCAGCCTCTTTCTCTCTAGAAGCCACCAATGACATTATAAGAAAATAAAACTACATATCAATACCTGTTATCAAAAATGGAGACCAACCATAAATAAACAGAATTACAAACCAATTTCACCAAGTGAAATTTATTCAAGCTATATGTCTGGTTCACTTTCTTATCATCGACTCCAGTCCACCAGGTTCTGGTCCATTAAAGGACCCCAAAGGTTGTTAAGATTAGAGTTCTTCCAAACTTGATTTACAGATTCAGTGTAATCCCACACAAAACCCAGCAGGTTATTTCATGGAATTTGACAATCTGAATTCCAACATTTATATAGAGATGGAAAACATCTAGACTAGCCAACACAATATTGCAGTTGAAGAACAAAATAGACTGACAGTTTCTAAATTCAATGCTTGCTAAAAGCAAGAACACTCAATTCCAATGATTTATTAGTCACCAAATCTATGGTTAAAGCATAGACTAATAAATCAATGGAACAGAATAGAGAACCAAGATATAATCCCTCACACATATTAAGTAACTTTGGCAAAGGAGTCAAGGCAATACAACGGAGAAAAGATAGTTTCTTCCACAAAGAATGCTGGAACAACAGGATGTGTGTGCCTGTTCAGCTCTTAAGTCATGCCCAACTCTTTGTGTTTCCATGGACTGTAGCTTACAGTCACAAGCAAAAATTAAAAAACAACATAAAATAAATCTATACACAAAGATTATACCCTTAACAAAAACTAACTGAAAATACATTAAAAACCTAAATGTAAAGCACAAAATCATAAAACTTCTAGAAGATAACTTAGGCAAAAACCTAGATGATTGGTTTATGTTGATGACTTTAGACACAGCACCAAAGGCATGATCCATAAAAAACAATATAAGTTGGAATTTATTAAAATTAAAACCATTTGTGAAAGATAATATCCAAAGAACGAAAAGACAAATCAATCACTTACTGGGAGAAGATGTTTTCAAAATATATGTCTGAAAAATTATGCTAGAATCACTTAATACTCAACAATAAGAAAACAAAGAATCTGATTTTTTAAAAAGGGTCAAAGATGTTAACAGACAGTTAATCAAAGAAAATATGCAGGTGGAAAATAAGCATATTAAAAATGCTTAATTGCCGGGGTTTAGCCCCGGGGGAACAAGGGAATTCGAAGGCGGGGACGATGTCGGCATCCTTGGAAAAATACATATTTCACAGATATATAGAAAGATTAGAAACGGATAGTGTAGTAGGAAGATTAGTGGAGAAAAAGAGGCTGAATAACTTGGTCTACGTGGAATAGCATCCATACTCCAGATGGGAATTCAGCCATAAAAACGGGGAGCAAGAAAGAAACGACATGGGGGAATGTCTTTCCGAAAACTGATCCAATTTCTTTATTTTTGGGTTTGCTTATATACCTTTTGTTACACATAGGGATGAATACAGAGTCACGTGGGGGTCAGCAGTCCTGACCTTTATCAAAATCAGGTGCTTCACATAAAAAGGTCTTAGGGGTTTTATGATCCTTTCTTTCTGATAACCAAAAAACTTATTTTTTCCAAGGGTGTTTTTTCCTAAACCAGGCACCACCCTCCAAATAAAGTTTCATTCCTATAGGATGAGGGTGTAGTGAGTTACAATCAATAAAGGAATTTATTTAACCCAAGGTTAACATGATTAATCTCATATGCTTAAAGGTTAATACTTATTTCTCCTATATGTTAGTTATATTCATTATAAGGGCAGGGAATATGGAGATTTAGCAGCAAACATCAGCCCGACAAATGAAAATCCTTCCACCAATATTCCCTCTAAGATCTATTTAGTCTTAGGATAGTGATAAAGTTACATTTTTACATAGCAAGGACACAGTGATTTATAACAAAGCACAGTGATCTATTACAAAAGAGAAAATTCATTAACTCAAAAAGTCTAGTATTGCTAACCTTAAAAACTACTATATTTCCTTTTCTATAGTCCAAATACATTGATTAATATATTCCCAGGTGCCTAAGGATATGGAGGCCTGGCGGCAATCATTGACTCAACAAGGAGAAAAAGCCCTATGCTAATTAAGACTCTCAAAATACTCCAAAACTCTCTCTGCTGTTTATGGTTAAGAGGTAGTAAACAATCATGTGGTAGTGGCAGGAGTATGGATAATCCTGTCACACAAGCTAGTCTGTCAGCAGAGAGGTTTGACCTGAAACACCCTTGTCACACCCAGGGCAGGGAATTAGCAGCAATTATTGGCACAACAAATGAAAAACCCTTCACCAGTGTAATTCCTAACCAACCCACTATACTAATAATTTCCAACTCCCCAAAAGAATTTGCCTTTAGTAAGTCTAAAACATCTCGTGCCTCTCAGATTGGGAGGCTGTAAACAATCACATGTGGCCGGACGAACCTATATAGGCACGCTAGATAACCTTCAGAGGAGTCCATAAGCTGAAACACTCTTGTCACGCCCAGGAATTTTTATTGCCTTGGAGCTGCACGTTTACTCCTTCTCTGAGAGAAACAGCTATGGGAGAGAGCCCCCTGTAAAGTCAGAGGTGCAGGTGAGAGCATAAAACAGACTCTGGTTTTGGGGTAGATGCTCGGGAACAGGGAGTTTCCTGAAGCTTGATCATGCCTTTGCATATGCCAAGCCTCCTTCCTCATGACCTTTGCCATGGGCGGAATTCCTCACGCTGGCCCCCGGCACTTAATATCATATGTCATCAAAATAATGCATATTAAAAGAAATTACTACTACACATCTATTAAAATGAATAGAATGACCACATTTGGAAGACTGACAGCATTAAATGCTGTTGAGGATGTGGAATGGCAGGAAATTTCATTTATTGCTGGTGGGAAAGCAAAAATGGTACAACAATTTTGGAAGACGTTTAGTGATTTCTTACAAAATAAATGTATTCCTAAGATAAGATATAGAAATAACTACTAAAAAAGGTGAAAACATCCCCACATGAAAACCTGTACACCAATGTTTATAGCAACTTTGTTCATAATTAACAAAACTTGGAAACAACCAATATTTCCTTCAGCAAGTGAATGGGATAATTAACCTGTGGTACATCCAGACAATGGAATATTATCCAGTGATAGAAAAATTAACTATTAAATATTAAAAAGAAAAAAAAACCTATCAAATATTAAAAAAATAAAAATAAAAAAACAGGGATGGACCTTAAATGCATATTAATAAGTGAAAGCAACCAATCTGAAAAGGTTACATATTATTCCAAAGGCATGACATTTTCAAAGAGGCAACACTATCGAGACAGTAGAACAATCAGTGAATACAGGGGTTGGAAACTGCAGTGTTGGAATAGGGGGAACAGAGAGGAATTTTAGGAGAGTAAAAATATTTGTATATTATATTGATGAATACATGTTATTATACATTTTCCAAACATAGAATGCATAACACCAAATTGTCAAAACTAAGTTAAGATTCCAGTGTTGGGTATTTATTATGTGCCAACATTGGTCAAGTGGGCCTTAGAAAGCATTAGTAACAAAGCTAGTGGAGGTGATGGAATTCCAGTTGAGCTATTTTAAATCCTAAAAGATGATGCTGTG
Source organism: Capricornis sumatraensis (assembly GCF_032405125.1). Lineage (NCBI taxonomy): Eukaryota > Metazoa > Chordata > Mammalia > Artiodactyla > Bovidae > Capricornis > Capricornis sumatraensis. Next base: position 51,628,260 of record NC_091075.1, read on the forward strand.
AAAGTGCTGCACTCAAAATGCCAGCAAATTTGGAAAATTAAACAGTGGCCAAAGGACTGGAAAAGGTCAGTTTTCATTCCAATCCCAAAGAAAGGCAATGCCAAAGAATGTTCAAACTAATGCACAATTACACTCATCTCACACACAAGCAGAGTAATGCTCAAAATTCTCCAAACCACCCTTCAACAGTATGTGAACCATGAAACTCCAGACGTACAAGCTGGATTTAGAAAAAGCAGAGGAACCAGGGATAACATTATCAACATTTGCTGGGTCAACAAAAAAGCAAGACAGTTCCAGAAAAACATCTATTTCTGCTTTATTGACTATGTATGCCAAAGCCTTTGACTGTGTGGGTTGCAATAAACTGTGGAAATTCTGAAAGAGATGGGAATACCAGAACACCTGACCTGCCTATTGAGAAATCTATATGTAGGTTAGGAAGCAACAGTTAGAACTGAATATGGAACAACAGACTGGATCCAAATTGAGAAAGGAGTATGTCAAGTCTGTATATTGTCACCCTGCTTATTGAACTTATATGCAGAGTACATCATGAGAAATGTTGGATCAGATGAAGCACAAGCTGGAATCAAAATTGCCAGGAGAAATATCAATAATCTCAGGTATGCAGATGACACCACCTTTATGGCAGTCAAGAAGAACTAAAGAGCCTCTTGATGAAAGTGAAAGAGGAGAGTGAAAAAGTTGGCTTAAAACTCAACATCCAGAAAACTAAGATCATGGAATCTGGTCCCATCACTTCATGGGAAATAGATGGGGAAATAATAGAAAGAGTGAGAGACTTGATTCTGAGGGGCTTCAGAATCACTGCAGATGGTGACTGCAGTCATGAAATTAAGAGACGCTTACTCCTTGGGAGAAAAGTTATGACCAACCTAGACAGCATATTAGGAAGCAGAGACATTACTTTGCCAACAAAGGTCCGTCTAGTCAAGGCTATGGTTTTTCCTGTAGTCATGTATGGATATGAGATTTGGACTATAAAGAAATCTAAGCACTGAAGTATTTATGCTTTTGAACTGTGGTGTTGAAGAAGACTCTCAAGAATCCCCTGGACAGCAAGGAGATCCAACCAATGCATCCTAAAGGAAATCAATCCTGAACATTCATTGAAAGGACTGATGCTGAAGCTCAAACTGCAATACCTTGACCACCTAATGTGAAGAACTAACTCATTGGAAAAAACCATGATGATGGGAAAGATTGAAGGCAGGAGGAGAAAGGACCAACAGCGGACAGCGGATGAGATGGTTCTATGGCATCACCAACTCAATGAACATGAGTTTGAGTAGACTCCGGGAGTTGGTGATGGACAAGGAGGCCTGGTGTGCTGTTCCATGTGGTTGCAAAGTGTCAGATACAACTGAGCGACAAAACTGAACTGAATATTGGTTCATCAGTTTTACTGAATGTATCATTCTGATGATTGAAGTTGATAACAGGAGAGGCTACAACCTAGGGGCAGAGGGTACTGGGCAATCTCTGTACTTTCAGTTTGCTGTGAACTGATATAAAAAATAAAATCTTCAAAACAAAACAAATGTGTGCCAGGTAGACAGAAAACATGGTCTGAGAGTTCCTAGGAAGGATGTTATTGGTGGCAAAAAATAATAGAAAGGTTAACTACAGTGAAATCAATCATTCCAGACCAAAAGTTCAATCTTAACAAATGCCAAGAAATGCTTAAAATATATGAAAACTGCTAATATATCTGCTTGACTGGAGTACACATGTGCAAATTTCAATGGTAAAAATAAGCTGGGACCACAATATAGTGGCCTTTTAATGCTATCCATTAAATTCAATTCAGTTCAGTCACTCAGTCGTGTCCAACTCTTTGCGACCCCATGAAGCACAGCATGCCAGGCCTCCCTGTCCATCACCAACTCCCGGAGTCTACGCAAACTCATGTCCATCGAGTGGGTGATGCCATCCAACCATCTTATCCTCTGTCATCCCCTTCTCCTCCCGCCCTCAATCTTTCCCAGCATGAGGGTCTTTTCAAATGAGTCAGTTCTTCTCATCAGGTCTCCAAAGTATTGGAGTTTCAGCTTCAATGTCAGACCTTCCAATGAACACTCAGAACTGATTTCCTTTAGAATGGGCTGGTTGGATCTTCTTGCAGTCCAAGGGACTCTCAAGAGTCTTCTCCGACACCACAGTTCCAACATATCAATTCTTCAGCACTCAGCTTTCTTTATAGTCCAACTCACATCCATACATGTCGACTGGAAAAACCATAGCCTTGGCTAGACGGACCTTTGTTGGCAAAGTAATGTCTCTGCTTTTGAATATGCTATCTAGGTTGGTCATAACTTTCCTTCCAAGGAGTAAGCATCTTTTAATTTCATGGCTGCAATCACCATCTGCAGTGATTTTGGAGCCCAGAAAAATAAAGTCAGCCACTGTTTCCACTATTTCCCCATCTATTTCCCATGAAGTGATGGGACCAGATGCCATAATCGTAGTTTTCTGAATGTTGAGCTTTAAGCCAACTTTTCACTCTCCTCTTTCACTTTCATCAAGAGGCGCTTTAGTTCTTCTTCACTTTCTGCTATAAGGGTGATGTCATCTGAATACTTGAGGTTATTGATATTTCTCCTGGCAATCTTGATACTAGCTTGTGCTTGCTCTAGCCAAGCATTTCTCATGATGTACTCTGCATATAAGTTAAATAAGCAGGGTGACAGTATACAGCCCTGACATACTCCTTTCCCATTTGGAACCAGTCTGTTCCATGTCCAGTTTTAACTGTTGCTTAAGAGTTGGTACATTATTCTGTGAAGGAAAAAAAAAAAAATCGTCAAAAATAATCTGCAGCAAACAGAAAAATACATCTTCAAACATCTTAAAATTTCTAATTATGAAAGTCTACCTTTCAAGAGAAAGGTGTTAGAGGAGTAGACCCAATCCAATAAAACTAGCCTCAGTAATTTTTATTCTAAGATCACAGGACCCACAAGAATATTTAGCGGAAAATAACATGTGTAAACATGACTATTGACAATTTATAAATGTTTACTATTTATTTTCACTTATAATTTGAAGATCACATAAAATAACACTATCATTAAAATTTTCAACTTCTATTGTTTTACACATCTATGAATGTCTCAAAATTTAGGTCTATTTCCCCAATTTTCTGTTGTGTTATTAATTTTTATGTAGCTCAAAAAAGAGTAAGTTTAAGGGGCAGCTTTTCATCCCTTGTCACTTCTAAAAATGTTCCCAAATTTGTTATTTTTTGGTCAGTTGTCCTAAACTACTTCATAATTTTTCTGTGAAAAGACCAGGTAAGATTGCTTTCCTGTTTATTGATCCTGCTTGCATTTTTCATCTTTATTTCTCTGTGTGTATCTTTTGTAGGATCTATAATAGTGAAGTAAATATCTTATTTCAAAAACAGCATCAAAATTAATCAAACAGTTGTTCTATAGTCAACATGCCAAAGCTCTGATTTATTTATTTATTTAATTTCTAGGATAAGCCTGTAAGTTGTTTTCTGTCTACTTTCTTACAGGGGTTTTTAATTCAGAAATAATATTTAACATACTGCTTGTATTCCTTATTAAGATTATTTATCTATTGATTCCATAATAGTGATTATTGTCAAATCTGTGTATTGTGATGAAGATGATGTAAATTGCATTCAATTACAGGTCAGTAAATATATTTTTAATCTGTATATTGTACATTACAATTTAAATGTTTTTTATTATGTGTATTGTATGTAAATATATATGTATATATTTTCTTGTGTGCTCTGTGCTATGTGTGTGCTATATTTCTGTGTCATGTCTGACTCTTTGTGCCACTATAGACTGTAGACCACCAGGCTCCTCTGTCCATGGGATTCTCTAGGCAAAAATACTGGAGTGGGTTGCCATTTCCTCCTCCAAGGTTATCTTCCAGACCCAGTGGCTGAACTCACATCTCTTACATCTTCAGCATTGGCAGGAAGGTTTTCTACCACTAGTACCACCTAGGAAATTTCATTAAAATGTAGGTATGAGACAGAGAGAACTTTCTTAATACATACCTGAAAGTAACAAACTGACAAAAACTTGGTGTGTTTTAGACAAATTCATCATTATATGTGAGGATAATTGTGATAATTCTTTAACTTTTTGTTAGTTGCCTTTATTTATCCTTTTTGTACTATATTTTTAATTCTAGAAATTATAGTCTGATGTCTGCAATTGCATCCTCTTTGGCTAAGAAAACCCTGTTAATTACAACTGATTTCGCTGGTTAGTATAAAGACAGATAATTTGACAAATGACAGTGTTATGAAAATGGAAATCAGATTTTCCATGTAAGTTTTTTTCAGTGCTAAAATAGAAAGAATTAAACTTACTGCCAATTTTCATTGACTTGGTTTAATGTGCTCAAAATATTTCAGGAGGAAATGTTATATACAACCACTTATATGTGATAAAAATATATGAATTATAAGAACTTGAAATCATTAATTTTATGTTTTGATGATAGGAGGGCATGAAAAAAACTTTGGTGTATTTGTAAAATTGCACAAATTTTACTTTCTATTGAGGTATATTTGATATACCACATTAACAGAAATAGAAGGCATGATCTGTAAAGAAAAAATAGTTAACATCCTAGGTTTACCAAGAGTGTTGTGTTGTTATATAAAAATTTTATATTTGTTATAATCTATAAATGTGCTTGTTGAAGATGTTAAACCCTGACATATTAGGAGAAGATTTTGTTCCATGACAATGTATAGGACATGACAGAAGGAAAATGTGTTTTTCTAGGAATGATAATGATAGTCATACACTCTAAAAATCTTAGCTTTAGTGATATTTTATGAGTCTACTTTCAGTTAAGTTAACATAATAATTCTATGCTTTATTTTCAGTAAATGCACTTTTTGGAGTATTTACATAAGTTCAGTATATGTTAAAATTTCCTTTATTTTATGCAGAGCCAATATTTTCAATATTTCAGCCATGAAATTAAAAAATGCTTATTTCTTGGGAGAAAAGTTATGACCAATCTAGACAGCATATTAGGAAGCAGAGACATTACTTTGCCAACAAAAGTCTGTCTAGTCAAGGCTATGGTTTTTTCCAGTGGATGTGTATGGATGTAAGAGTTGGAGTATAAAGAAAGCTGAGTGCTGAAGAATGGATGCTTTTGAACTGTGGTGTTGGAGAAGACTCTTGAGAGTCCCTTGGACTGCAAGGAGATCCAACCAGTCCATTCTGAAGGAAATAAATCCTGAGTATTCGTTGGAAGGACAGATGTTGAAGAGGAAATGCCAATACTTTGGCCACCTGACATGAAGAACTGACTTATTGGAAGAGACCCTGAGGCTGGGAAAGATTGAAGGTGGGAGGAGAAGGGGATGACAGAGGATGAGATGGTTGGATGGCATCACTGACTCAATGGACATGAGTTTGAGTGAACTCCAGCAGTTGGTGATAAGCAGGGAGGCCTGGTGTGCTGCTGTCCATGGGGTTGCAAAGAGTCGGACACGACTGAGTGACTGAACTGAACTGATTGAATATTTACAAATATCAGCTTCATCCATTAGTAAGGGTACTCCTTATTTTGGTGATGATATATTGTGTTTTACTCCATTTGATATTTTCTCTTTATACATAAGAGGGATAATAATTTTAGATGTTTATTTAGAGCATTACAAGATAATGCATGTCAAAGTTAATTTTAAATGCATGAGGGGTGGAAATGGTTTAGTGACAGTATAATCCTCCCCAAGTAGAGTCAAAGTCTTTAGCAACTGAGTCATTTGTAGATGCATAGTACACATAACAATCAATTCATAGATTTTTCTGTTTAACTTATTCATTTAACTATATAAATGTGTAGGAATTAGTAGTAATTAAAATCATAACTTCCTAGGGAGGATTTTCTTGGCATAATTAATGTAGTAGAGTATAAATATAATTATCATTATTATTATTTAGAATTTTATTCATTGGGTAAACAATGATTGACATCACAATCCTCAATTATATTCATCAACAAGAAAAAAGATAAATGCAAGTTAAATACCAACAGTAAATTACTAAACTTTAAAGAACATAGACAAACCGTAATTTTGATTATTAAAGAAGTTTTTGATGCAGCTTGCTTTTGAAGATAATGATGTAAATTTCTCAGACCCCCCAAATATTGCATTATAAAAACTATTTGAAATTTCATCATAAAAATTATCATTTACTCTAGTGATAGCCTATAGAATAGAAAAAGAGCCATGCTACTCAAAACAGAGTAATATACATCGATTATAACTCATTGTCAGTGAATATTTCACATTATTCTAAACCTCACAGTAGGATTTGAAAGGAGGTCATCATTGGGAGAAATAGAGGAACTGTGTAAGGAATGTCAAGAAATTTGAAGAATGAGAGTTGAAAATAAATACTACTTTGTTTACAAAGTGATCTTGCAGCAACTTGCTCCTTTGGGATAATTGTATTTTTTTTTAATCATTTAGCCTTTGTGAAATCTGTAAACTTTTAATACAGAAACATTCAGGATTATGAAATGTGAAAAGTGAAAGTGAAAGTCGCTCAATCATGTCCGACTCTTTGCGACCCCTATGAATTCTTGCTAATAAGCCACAGCATTAGAATAATAAATTCCAACTCAAGTTGGTCTCTCAATCAAAAGCTATTGTTTTCACACGTCTTTTCCATTAAATCCAAAATTATGTCATCATCCTCTATATTTTGTCATTTATATATGTTCTCAAGCTTACCAACAAATTTCTTTAACAATAAATGCCACCTTTAATTTTCCTTAATAAAGAAAATAGCTAATGTTTTTTGAGCAATACACTGCCAGTATCTGTCATTCAGTCACTATTCTAATGTTATTCTATGTATTCTTTTACTTGATATTCACAATAATCTTAGGAGGTAGCTACTATTATTATTCCTATTTGGCAGCTGAAGAAGCAAGGGTTAGAAGTAAAGTAATGTAATGCAGAGTAAATGTAATCCAAAGTAAAGTAATCCTGAGATTAAAAGAGCTTTTAATACCAGAAGGAGTATTCATCTCAAAAGTCTGAATATAACATTCTCATAAGCCTCCTTAAACATATCTGAACCTTTAACACAAAAGAATTAAATGGTGTCCTGGAGAAAACAAACAAATAGATCGACTTATCTTTGTTCATACAATTCCTTTTCCTTGAATCCAGAGTCCTCTGCTAAAATCCTCAGGTTTTTCAGAGCCTAGTTTAAACTCTACCACCTTTATAAAACACAGTGTCATCAATATCTTCATGGATATCAGTCTATATTGAGAATTATATTTCTTCTCTCACTTCTCAGAATCCCACTCCAATGTTTTGTTGAATTTCTTTTATCATAAAATTAACTTCCAAAGAGAAAAATAGTTATCTGTGTATTTTGATTCTTGCCCTTCCCATTATGATTGTTGAAATCAAGTTCTGTGTCCAATTTTGATCATCTTCTAAACACTTTTTGCCATAGAATATCTGTTGAAAAAATTAATTTATAAATGTATATGGGAACATATGTATAGGTAGATGTCAACGAGTCAGGCAAATATTCCTCTCTCCATCTCTCTCATAAAAATAACCTCTTGATTGTAAATTGAGAACATGTGTATCATGGATTGTTTGTGAATGATTTCCCTAGGATTCAGAACTTGAGGTATTGAATCATTTTGTAACAGTTGTTTTACTGCCACTAAGTGAGGAAAGAAAGATGAATCTTAAGCCTCTGGGGTGGGAATATATAGTATGGAAGCATAAGCCTTTGCATACTCAGGCTTAAACCTTCCTTTTCTCTTCATTGTCTGTTTCAAGAAACTCTACCCACCTTCACATGGTCTTAACAGCCTATTCCTAACAACGCATTTCATCATCAACATTCACACTTTGCCTTATTTCTGATTCTCAGGCTTCATGGGACTCTACTCAAATTTTTCTGCTTAGATCATATTGTTCTCCAAATTGATAACAATAGTTTCCCCTGCTTTTTCTTGTGAGTGTAGCATCACTCATCTTTCAAATTGCAGCTCAGATTTTTATCATGATTTTAGTTGATAATTATTTACTACCCAGTGTTTACTTATCCTACTACAGTATTTGTGATGTGATTTGTTGGATATATATATATATATATATATGCCTATCAGATCATAAGATTTTAAAGAGTAAGAATTACAGAATCTAAGCTCCATAAAAGTAAGGATTTTTTTCACCTATTTTGTTCACTGCTAGCTGTTTGAGAACATTACAGGTACCGAATATTTTGTGATCTTCCAAAATTCACAGAATACAACATAGTATGTTTACTTCAAATGAATACATTTTCCAAACTAAAACTTATAAACACTAAATAGTGTTTACTATGAAATTTATTTATGTGAAAAAAGCATTAGCTATAAATATTCATAGAAAATGTGCTATTTAAATAGTTCCAATTTCAGGTTTTGTTCTAAGTGTTGTATAGGGCTTAATATATTTAATCTTTATAATGAAGCCCTAAGAAAAAATAATAATATTATGCTAACCATCTTTTCTGCTGAGGAAGTATGAGTACAGAGAGGCTAATCACAAGCAGCAGAGTCTAGACAAAATCCTAGCAGTTTGATATTAGATTCTAGAGTCTTTTTTTTTTTAATCATTATGTTATACTATTTTACTTTTCCAACTTAAAGCTTGCAAAAGAGACTTGGAAGACACAAACTAAAATTCTTGCATGTCAGCTGTTTACTAAATATATGGTTCAATATAAGACTTCAGTGACTAATTTAGAAGGACAGCCAAAGTGAAATTTTAAAATAATGTTTCATCTTGTAATGGGGACATATTGACCTGTATTTCTTTCAAAAAGAGGAGAAACCTCAGAGAAATAAATGGAGTTGTGGCTAAAATTTAAATTCTGTATAATTTAATGTGATTTTAGTTTCATTGTCTATTCGCTCTTGTATATTTTCACCACAGTTCTTTCCCAGCAGGTGAAAAGGATACTCAGCTATATTGTAAGAAGCCTAAGTACCTGACAGCATTTGGACTGTGCTCTCCAAAGTGTGCTTTCAGTCTTTTATTTTCCACTACGGACAACTTGGCAGAGTGATAAGGAACATTTTTATGCAAGTCATTTCGCATAAGTGAGTTTTATTCACTCATTTCACTTTCTATATTTCTAAGAAAATATGTGTTCAACTTCCAAGGTATAATATACTGCCATCTTTTAAAAATGATTGCTTAGAGAACTTCAGAGTCACAATTAATTTCTGTATTTATAAATGATTTTTAGCAGTTTTATTTTTTTATTTAAGTTGATTTACTTTTAATTGGAGGATGATTGCTTTCCAATATTGTGTTGGTTTCTGCCATACATCAACATGAATCAGCCCTAGGTGCATCTATGCCCCCTCCCTCTTGAACCTCCTTGCCACCTCCCACCACATCCAACCCCTTTAGGTTGTCACAGAACACCAGGTTGAACTCCCTGCCTTATATAGTAAATTTCCACTGGCTATCTAAGTTTACCTATGGTAATGTAATGTATGTGCTTTGATTTTTGGGCTTGCTATTTTTTATTGAGGTTTAATTGATTTACAATACTATATAAGTTTCAAGTGTTTCAAGAGTTCACCATTATTCAATAATACTCATATAATAATAATTTAGTATCACCTACTATGTGTCAGGTACTTCTCTAAACATTTTACTTTGACATTGAACAAAAGTACTCTCTTGGACTGCTCAAATAAAGAGATTTATCAACAACAGACTAGAAAATTAAAACCAAGCCCTTGTTTGTAATAATTTTAAAATTTTTCTTGATGTTAAACTAGCAAAATTGATTTTGACCTTCCAACATGAAGCCATTAAAGATGAAGTTGGGACGGGATGAAAGTGATGGTCACAACCTGTTATGAGGGAGTATAAGAACACAGCATATTTTAAAAATCACAGGTGTAGCTTAAAAGGCAATGGCAAGTGCTGAGGACAAAGACAGATTAAGTGAATACAGAAAAGGCAAAGGAGACCAAAACAGAGATGTCAGCAATAAAAACATGATTAAACAGGAGAGCATAGTGAAAATAAAGTCATCGGAAAAGTATTTTGTAAATTTTAACCTATCAAGAAGCTGTGGCAATATATTCAAGGGATTAAAAAACAAACAAACATGGAAAGGATCAGGGCCTCTTAGAAACAGAAATCTAGATAAATAAATAAGTACCAACACGTTCTTCAGTTATTGAGAGCAAAGACCTGGCTTAATTCATGATTCCATCCGTAGGATCCAGCACTGTGCATTACACAGCATAGGAGCTTAGTGAATACCTGCAATGACAAGTGGATGAATGCTGTTTTTCACTCAGTATCCTTCTTTCTGAGGGTCACATGTTGAATTTCTCTTTAGGTTTAATAGTGATAACTTTGAGAGAGGGAGGGAGTTAGTTATATAACCTTCAACCTCATAACACTGTGGAGTTCATCATTATATAACGTGAGCTTCCTTCTTAGAGTTTGAAATATCACCTCTTTCAGTTTAGAGTCCATGTCATTCTCACCAGTCATAGAGAAAGTGGTATCCTACTTTTGGACCAAGGCCACTGAACAGCTGCAGATTCGGAAAGACATGAGTTTCATGCCCAGATTGCCCACTTACCTGCTATGTGATCTTAGCACATTCTTTATTAGTTTTTATCTCACTTGTATAATAATAACAATAACAACACTGATAATAATAAACAGCCTTGTTGTAGAGGTTTAGATGATATAGTTCATGTAAAGCCTGGAATTTAGAATACTGTAAGCATTTCATACATACTAGATACCATTTGTTACCAAGTAAGAGACCAATAATAAACTTATTAAATAAAGGTAATGAAAAATGAATGAATGAATGATGAACAATTCTGACTCTGCTCTTATCTTTGAAATACTTCTTCAAATTTCTACTTTCTTGGTATACATTACGAGTTTACATATTGTGTAATTAATAAATATTTTAATAATCACCATGGTACCTTGTCTATAAATTGTCACTCAAGCAAAAAATCAATTTTTTGACATGAATGGAAATTAAGAAACCATGTATTTTGACACCTGTGTTTCAAGCTGAGAGATGTGAGACTTAGTGTTCTTATTAAAAAAAAAAAAAGATAATATTGAGAGAGGGGAAGAAAATGTAACCTATTGTAATTAATTGAAGGGGATGTTACTTATTTCCAAATAATATAAAAACAAATTAATTATAGTATAAAACAGAAAATATTTCAATTCATGGAAATAGAGAGAAGGTAAGACATCAGTGGAGTTCAATTGTTTGTCATATGTTTCTATGGAGAAAAAAGGCAAGACAAAACAAAAATAAAATTCACTCATTTAATTGAAGGAGATGAAGTTCAATATTCTTTAACACCAATGATACATTTGTGTGCTTGTTTGTTTCTATATACTATGTTATACAGAATCAATTTGTATAGTGTACTTTATGTTATTCAATGTCTATGAATACTTTAAAGTATGTTACAGAAAAATCCATAAAAACACTCACACACACACATATGCATTGTTCAGTCATGAGGTCAGGCACTGTGACAAACTGTAGTTATTGCTTTTTACTATATACCTGTGAGACTGAGTCTACCGTTATCTCATTTTACAGAGAAGCACGTGGAGAATAAAAGAAGTGATATGAACAAAGTCACAGAGCTATTCAGAGGCCGAGCCAAAACATGAATTTAAGTTTTTATCATATACAAATTCTGCAGATGACCATCATTCCATGAGACAGTCATTCATTCGGGTTTCCCTGCTGCTGCTGCTGCTAAGTCACCTCAGTCGTGTCCGACTCTGTGTGACCCCATAGACGGCAGCCCACCAGGCTCCGCCATCCCCGGGATTCTCCAGGCAAGAACACTGGAGTGGGTTACCATTTCCTTCTCCAATGCATGAAAGTGAAAAGTGAAAGTGAAAAGTGAAAGTGAAGTCGCTCAGTCGTGTCCGAATGGTAGCGACCCCATGGACTGTAGCCTACCAGGCTCCTCCGTCCATGGGATTTTCCAGGCAAGAGTACTGGAGTGGGGTTCCATTGCCTTCTCTGTTGGGCTTCCCTAGTGGTAAAGAATCTACCTTCATTTGCTATTATTTTCTCCCATTCTGAAGGCTGTCTTTTCACCTTGCTTACAGTTTCCTTTGTTGTGCAGAACTTTTAATTTTAATTAGGTCCCACTAATTAATTTTTGCTTCTATTTCCAATATTCTGGGAGGTGGGTCATAGAGGATCCTGCTGTGATTTATGTCGGAAAGCATTTTGCTTATGTTTTCCTCTAGGAGTTTTATAGTTTCTGGTCTTACATTTAGACCTTTAATCCATTTTTAGTTTATTTTTGTGTATAGCGTTAGAAAGTGTTCTAGTTTCATTCTTTTACAAGTGGTTGACCAGTTTTCCCAGCACCACTTGTTAAAGAGATTGTCTGTTCTCCATTGTATATTCTTGCTTCCTTTGTTGAAGATAAGGTGTCCATAGGTGTGTGGATTTATCTCTGGGCTTTCTATTTTGTTCCATTGATCTATATTTCTGTCTTTGTGCCAATACCATACTGTCTTGATGACTGCGGCTTTGTAGTAGAGACTGAAGTCAGGCAGGTTGATTCCTCAAGTTCCATTATTATTTCTCAAGATGGCAAATGACAAAGAATTAATATTAAAAATATACAAGCAACTCCTGAAGCTTAATTTCAGAAAAATAAACAATCCAATCAAAAAGTGGGCCAAAGAACTAAACAGGCATTTCTCCAAAGAAGACATACAGATGGCTGACAAACACATGGAAAGATGCTCAACATCACCCATTATCAGAAAAATGCAAATCAAAACCACAATGAGGTACCGTTTCATGCCAGTCTGAATGGCTGCTATCCAAAAGTCTACAAGCAATAAATTCTGGAAAGGGTGTGGAGAAAAGGGAACCCTCTTACATTGTTGGTGGGAATGCAAACTAGGACAGCCACTATGGAGAACAGTATGGAGATTCCTTAAAAATCTGGAAATAGAACTGCCATATGACCCAGCAATCCCGTTGCTAGGCATACGCACTGAGGAAACCAGAATTGAAAGAGACACATGTACCCCAATGTTCATCGCAGCACTGTTTATAATAGCCAGAATATGGAAGCAACCTAAATGCCCATCAGCAGATGAATGGATAAGAAAGCTGTGGTACATATACACAATAGAGTATTACTTAGCCATTAAAAAGAATATATGTGAATCAGTTCTAATGAGGTGGATGAAACTGGAGCCTATTATACAGAGTGAAGTAAGCCAGAAAGAAAAACACTAATAGAGTATAATAATGCATATATATGCAATTTAGAAAGATAGTAATGATAACCCCATATGCAAGACAGCAAAAGAGACACAGATGTATAGAGCAATCTTTTGGACTCTGTGGGAGAGGGCAAGGGTGGGATGATTTGGGAGAATGGCATTGAAACATGTATATTATCATATGTGAAATGAATCACCAGTCCAGGTTCAATGCATGACACAGGGTGCTTGGGGCTGGTGCACTGGGATGAACCAGAGGAATGGGATGGGGAGGGAGATGGGCAGGGGGGTTCAGGATGGGGAACACGTGTACACCTGTGGCAGATTCATGTCAATATATGGCAAAACCAATACAATATTGTAAAGTAATTAGCCTCCAATTAAAATAAATAAATTAAAAAAAAAAAAAAGAATCCACTTTCAAAATAGGAGACCTGGGTTCAACCCCTGCATTGGGAAGATCCCCTAAAGAGGAAAATGGTAACCCACTTCAGTATTCTTGCTTGGAAAATCCCCTGGACAGAAGAGTCTGGTCTGTTGCAGTCCATGGGTTCTCAAGAGTTGGGCACCACTTAGTGACTGAACCACTACCAAATATATATGAGGAATCATACCAGATGTTGAACACACAAATTCCAATAGGGTAATGAGTCTGCTTCCTTCATCAATATCACTGTCTAACAAGGAAAATAAACAATCTAATGATGAATACATTACAGTGTGAAACACAATATGATAAAGAAGCTCTACTAGAGTGTTGGGTAAGTGCCTGAAATTTTCAGAAAGTGTTTCATAAAAGCAGGAGCATACACCATTCCTGAAACAAGAGTAGACATACACCAAACCCTAGACAAGAGGAGGAAGACTGAATCTACAGGCTATTTAGAAATCCGCTGTGTTAGCTTGCAAAAACTTGGGGAAGTATTTAGATACTGACAATGGAGGGTGCATTTAGATTGTTGTGATGAATTCCAGAGGCTGATGGGGTCAGGCACAAAAAGTCGAAAAATGCAAGCTTAAGATATTAGCCTAATAAGTTGCTGTGAAGCTCTACTAACTTTGCTTTGAATTTAAAATCACTTTTCATTCCCACACCAAGGTCAGCAGACTAAAGCATCATTGGTACAGTGTTTTACCACATTTATCTCCTTCAAACTCAGAGGATGACCTGCTTTATATCTCACTTAGAATGCCCAGGGATGTCTGAATTGGCTATTACACCATGAGAAGATGTTCTCACTTAGAAAATAATATAGAGCCATGCTTTGAGAGCTATTTTCAAGATTTGTTATCTCAGGGAACATGACAATCTAACACAATTTGGTGACCAGGTAAAGAAGGAAGGGAAAAAAAAAACAAAAACAAAAACACCCAAACTCTGCAGAGTATAAGCACAGCAATAAGGGAATTAATTCTCCATAATTCATTTACTATTGATTAGTTCTTTCACAACAGCACCTGCAATACAATATTCAGGTACTGAAATAGCCAAGAATTAAGAACTCTAATTAGAAGTATCGTTGAGTCAGCAGTGAACACACATGGGGCAAGGTAAGCTAATAACAGGAACACTTTATTAAGACATAAGTCAAAGGTTGACCTGCTTCCAGCTATACCCACAGCTAAGTGATGCAGGAGCTAAAATCCTGACAAAGCAAGTCAAAGGACCATCGGATGGTCTTAAGCAGAGCTAATTCTTAAAAGGGCACATTTCAAAAGAGCAGTGCCCAGCATTCTCTGTAGAAACCTTCTTAAAGATGTTATCTCATAATAAGCAACTCTCAGCCCACTTAATTGATGATTTTCAAGATGAACAAAGTTGTAGATAAATGAGAGAAAATGGGCAATAAATTATAGGCAACATTTTATTTTTTGCAGAGCTATGTGAAAGGCAACTGAAAAAGAAATCTGATAGGATGAAAAGTAAGGCTGTAAGGAAATGCAAGAATGGATGATAGAGAAGGAAAGAAAGGGGAAAAAAGCAGATTCAAAGTGTGAAATTTTTCTGTAAGGCTGTGGGGCCCTCAAGCAAAATGTGTTTGTTGTTTACAGTTACATTTGTTGGCTCCATCAATGTTTAAAGTAAGTTTACTGTAAATGGGAAGAAATCATTTAAGAAACATTTTCTTTTTTTCTAAATAGGTTTATTTATGACCTTTGTTGCTCTCTCTTTAAAAATCATATTGATAGGAGAAAGCTTGCCTACACAGAAAAGCTTGATTTGATATTGGTTTATTTTAAGTGGTGTCTGGGTTATTCTGCCAGTTTCTCAATTGCTGTTAATTCACATTGGTAAGAGAAAACTAAAGACAACCCAGATTTGCTGGTATTTAGTGTACAAAAATCTTATAATCAGAGGCCTTAGATTAGGTCTAAATGTATATATTCATTTAGTTGACCTAATTTACTCATATAAGCCAGTCTTTTTTTTCTATTATTTAATATTAAATTTTAGAAATTTATAACAGATGATCTAAGGTAGATCCTTTAATTTAGACATAAAAAATGTGAAGACTTCAGTGCTGGACTAGTTCAAGGTTACCAGATTAATTAATGGCAAAATGTGCTAAACAAAAAAGTATTTGGACTAGTTGTCTAGTGTCCTCATTAGTATCACCTGCTCTATTTATGATTTTAATATTACATGAAATATGAGTTACATAAAATGAAGGTATGCAGGCTGTGTACCGATTTCTCAGTGACACAGTTCAGTTTCTTTCTCTCACGTGTATTCCACTTTGAATTCTTGCTTGACCCTCCCAAATTAAATTTTGAGAAATGTTGTCAATTATGTTTAAGAGCTTTATAAGTTAATTAACTGAATTTTATCAGCATCATTTTAAACCTCTGAAACCCTTCTGCAAAATATATATTATATATATATATATATATATATATATATATATATATATATATATAAAATATCTTCATGTCTACATGCACAAAATCACCAACAACTTTATAATTGTCTTTTATTTTTAAATATCAAGACACGGTTTATAAAAGTACAGGTCATTTTTTTAAGATGAATGCTAGGTTAGTGTCTTAAAACAGTGAAAAGAGGTAAACATTTTCTCCTTTAAATGGAAAAAAAATATCTGGAGAAAAATTACAGTCATTAAAAATCTTAGAGCATGAGCTGGTCTAGAGGCAATTTCTGGAAATACAGTCTTCATCTATTCTCTCACTTAGCAATTAACTGGGTTTGAGAAATGTGAATTTTATTTTTTATATCAATCTTACATGTGTTTGATTCAAAAAACAGAGTGAGGACACATATGATTCCATGTAGTCATTTATGTACAGGTGGCACTAGACCAATTAACCTGCATTTTTGCTCAAGTGAATATGATAAGCCAAGATGAGAACAAAGCCAAAAATGAATGACATCGTGTAATCACATATCTTACTTCATACAGTTAAGCAGAATGTCATCTTCTTAGCTTAATATTTCTCATTGGTGGTTCACAGCCTTGCAAATTTCCTGAGTGAATTCTGAAACTGGCCACCATACATGGAGGACAAGCAGAGACAAAAGAAACAGGCAAACTACTCCAGATTGGTAGGTGGCAGGTTTAATAAGCAAGGGGACTTATATACACAAGACTTGTCTTAGGCAGCCACAAGATGAATATATCTCCATATCTCCCCACCAGGATCTAAAAGTTTGAAACCTTAATTGGGTTCAATCACATATTCAGTCCTGATAGTCTCAGCAGTACATTGCTCTCTCAAGGCTGTGTTGTTGAAACAGCTCCTAGTGTGAGGACTATGGGCGGTATCTACCTTCCAAGAACAAAGAAGGGAGTGAGGAGCCTCTGATAGCCCAGCTGCAGCTGGTGGGTTAACCAGCACTCATGGCCTCTCAATGACCTTCTCCAACACCAGCAGCTGCTACTTGTCCCAGTTTTATATGCCCTCAAGAAGAATATTTTTTACAGTATGTAAAACTGAAAAACATTAGAATGTGGTTGTTGCTATCACCACTACAAATGATTGTTTCTACAAGTCTCCCACACAGTGTTCAGATTCAGTATCATCAGATATACTCAACCTGGAGAAAATATTGGCACTGAATTCTAATGTTGAAGAACCATATTCTGAAATTATCCTGAGGGCCTGAGAAGCACTCTCTTTTAGCACTGCAGGAAATTATTTGTGCTTCCAGTATACTCTTATGACTCTCCTCTTAAAAACATGAAAATAAAAAATAAAAATTCGTTCAGAAATCTCATTTACAAATTATGGAATTATCTACTACTAGAATTCACTCTTCTAAGTAAACATAGATGGGATTAGTCATTATTGTGTTCAATTATGATAAATAAATTTACTAGAGACTTCATATTGTTGCTTGAATATTATGGTATATGTGTTTGTGTGTGTGTGTGTGTGTGTGTGTTTCTTTCAAGTTAGAATTGTACAAAAGTGCGAAATAAGATTTTGAAAAGTTTTCCCATGTATTTTACTAAAGATTAAATTTCAGAATATGCTAACAAAATGATTGCTATTTTTTTGAGAATTTACTATTTGCTATTCACTGTCTTAGAGTATATCTCAAGTAGAGATCTATTAAAGCAATGAGAGCTGTTGCAATATTAGCTGTATAATAAATTTTTTAAATTAACCCTTTAAAATTAAAATTATAATTATTAAACTGTAAATATATAATATTTCAAGCAATTCTCATGTTTGTAGGTGTGTTTTCTGGTGTGATCAGTGATAAAAAGTAATGCTTTTTAAAGAATATTAACTATTCAATAAAACTCTTTTCAAAGATGACAGATACTTTTAATAGTTTATTATCTTGATAATAAAACTTTTCTATCTGATTGTAATTATTTACAAAGACTTTTAACAAAGTGAAAAGCAGAGAATGAATCATGCTTTCCATGTCTGGTAGATAGCAAATGAAAGGAATCAATTTTGGTCTAGTCAGGAACAGCTGGAAGGGGAAGGGAAGGGCAGATATGGCAGCTGAGGGTACCTAGTTCCCAGCGGCACTAGGTAGTCACAAACAATCCTAGATGATCACTACATTGAAAGAGTGTTGGGTTGCTTGTCTTAATTTTTTTTTTTTAACTTAAACACAATATACTTAAAAAACACACACACACACAATCCCTTAAGATGATCATGAAACATCCTTGGCGGTAAAATACAGTTTATTGATGCCTATTAAAAATATAGACATCAGAATCATATATACATATTGTATAGTGCTGAAAAAGTTTAGAGAAAAAGAAGATGCTTCTGAGGCTTCGATGAAAGCTAACAATGAATTTGACTGAATTCTGCGCCATCTCTCCAGTGGTCATAAGTACACTTGATGTATCTTGGAAAATATAGGAAGCAAAAGACATATCAAGAGTAAATAGTCATAATTTATAAAGAGATGCACTACAGTTTTCAGTAAGCCAAGGACTTATAGGAGGATTTATCAACTGAGAACTGATTATTTTAACCAAATATGGTCCAGTCTTTCAGGGGCATGCATCATTCATTGAAATTCTTTAATGTAGAATTTCTTGCTTTGTAAACCTTAAGGTAACTATCACATTTGTTATTAAAGAATTGTGTTTCCTACAACCTAGAGGGGTAGGATGAGGTGGGAAGTGGGAGGGAGTTTGAAGAGGGAGTGGAAATATGTGCACCTATGGCTGATTCATGTTGATATATGGCAGAAACCAACACAACAGTTTAAAGCAATTATCCTCCAATTAAAAATAAATAAGTTAAAATAAAAAATAATGAACTGTGTTTCCTAAATTATTTATCTCTACATTTTTTTCAATCAAAACTTCATTATTTTATATTGTTTCTTATTGCTTAACACCTACATAAATTTCTTGGGAAACTTTTACACTGCTTTGCATTTATGTTTAAATCATTTGTTACAAATTCAAATTGCAGTTTGTCTTTTGATTTGGTAATAATTACTTGAGTATCTTCAAATAACTACAATCTAATTAGTTTCTTATGAGTTAAATAACACTATGCAGACTCAGTTGCTATTTGGATACAAGTCATTGACTTATATGAAAAGATAATAAATGTCTCATTTTCTACACTTCATCTTTATTCACTTGAATTTTCCCACCAGTAAAATTTAAATTTTTCTAGATATCTAAAAATTAAGTAATGAGTAATGCTATTGTACTATTATCTTGCTTCATCATTTTTCATTATATCTAACACTTTAATTTCTCATGTTTTCCAAAAGACAAGTATATTCAGAATAAATGTTCAATGGTTTCCCTTCTTCTGTATCTAAATGGAGCCTAACTTTTCAGTTTTACAGATTGTTGCAGAGAAGAAAACAGAAACAGCCAAGGTCAGAAACTATCTTTCATATTTGGGAAAATTCAAATAATTGACAAGATATTTAGTGAAAGAAGATGGAGAAGGGTATTTAAAACAAAGGGAGAATCAAAGTGGAAAGGTAGGGGGTCAATTCAGAGACAATAAAATCAAAGAAATGTCCATAACAGAAGAAAATTAAATAATGCCTCCAAATGTGATAAGAACAACAAGGGATTTACTTAAAATGAATATTTCATGAATATTAAAGAATTATAATCCTTATGTATTCTGCATTCTAATATTTTGTGATAGTTTCTCCAAACATTTCTCCTAGTTATTCATCTATATAGCAATGTTTATTTTGTTATTTTTAAATTTATAAAAACTAAATTTTGGAAGATTTCTTGTCACTACAGCAACATTTGCAATACGCTGTCAAATCCGAAATAAACATTAATGTAAAATATCTGACATTAACTTTCTAAATTACATTAACATGAGACTTAGAACTACAGAAAATAATTAGGAAAAAGGCCACAAATCCATTAATAGAAAAGACAATAATAGATAGATTGAGTTGTGTGTATGTGTATTTATAACTGGCATTAAAAAATTCCAAAACATATTATACACTAGATATCTCTATTTTTTCTTTAGAAGGAAAAAATTAATTTACTTTTTATTAAGTAAAAATATTAATTTACAAAAGTCAAAAAAAGAGTCTGATAACATAAAATTGTCTTTTATAGAGTAGTATATAATATCTCCAAATCTCCTTAATTTTCTGGATTTACACCCTAGATCTTTCTTTTCCAGTAACCTGAAGGACTCTATTTTCTGGTGGTTTTTGCATTCTACTTTTTCATGCTTTTGAAATTCTTTTGGTATCTCACAGTTAAGTGTTAGTTTTTATTCTTGAATAGTTTCTATTTTCAAGAGAAAAGGAGATATTTCTTAGGTTGTTGCATCCACCTTCATAGCTTTAATGTCATCTATTTTCCCAGTGATTCAGTCATAAAGAATCTGCCTGTAATGTAGGAGACATGATTCCATCTCTGGGTCAGGAAGATCCTCTGGAGGAGGAAATAGCAACCCAGTCTAATATTTTTCCCTGGGAAATCCCGTAGACAGAGAAGCCTGGTGGGGTACAGCCCATAGGGTTGCAAAGAGTCAAGCATGCATGCATACACTAACAGTTTTGAAGTTAATATTAATATTTCTAACTCTAATACTTTAGGAGTTCTCCATACCTTCAAGAGAATTCTATTCACTTATAAATATGTTTTGGTACATAAATGAGAGAAAGTAATGGTTGAGATGAAATTCACCAACTGCCTGAACATTCTCATGGCCCAGGGCTAGTATAGTGTGAGCTTTCTTTGATGTGAGTCTGAAGCCACAGGCAGTACTTGACAGAGCCGCCAGCAAAGCTATTGGAAGGCAAAAGACTGGCTGGCTTCAGGAGGTAGAATGTGACTATATGATTTACAGTATTACACGGAGAATAGATCAAGGGAACTGAGACCTCCAATCACAATTTCATTTGAACTTAGTTTGATATTTGATAGACAAATTTCTCCTCATAAACAACATAGCAAAGAAATGGAATTTTTTAAAACAAATCAGCTCCCAACAGATACTCAAAAGAGTCATTTATCCTCTTTTCTTTATCCTTTAAATACACAATTTATCTTCTATAAAAAACTCATAGACTTTGGGTTAACTTGATTAAAACCAATAAAAAATGAATATAGTATGCAAATATCATGAAAAGAGGAAAAAAAATCCTTAAATGTCACATTTTTCTTGATATCATAAAACTCAATCATCCTCTAAACACTATATACATAAAATGTCAAAATTGCAGGGTTGATTCTAGTGCAATAAATACACAAAAACCACCTTTGGAATGGTTGAAATTAAATATGTTCATATGTAGCTAATAGTTAACTTAAGCCCTAAATAATTATATCACTGTTTGAGTCCTTTGGGGCATGCTAACTATGTGGAGTTATTTTTCCATGGTCAGTTAAGGAATAAGAGATAGTAAGAGTCTGTTAGTGACCCAAAACCTATTAATGATGGCAGAGATATTTGTGCACAAGAAGTTATCATGACAAATGTAGAGAAAAGTTTTTTAAGATGAGCATTAATACAAATTCCATGCACTTTGTGGAATGATGTTCAAGTAGTCAGAACATTTGTTGCAATCAGGGTTCAGAGAATCAGAACCCCTAGACATACTAAATAAAATTAATTAAAGGGATTCTGCCATATGCAATTGTAAGAGCCAAATGGTCTCTGTAAGGCAGTTTTATTCATGTCTGTTGCTAGAGTTTGAAGTTCTCAAGGCAGACAGTTGGAACAAGAAAGATGAATGTAAAGTGGGGGTGTCAAGGACAAGGTAAAACCCAAAACAAGGGCTGATACAAAAATAAACTGGAATCCAATCATATGCATCTTTTATAGCTGTTGTAACAAATTACTACAAATTTAGGGGCTTAGCAAAAATTTATTATCATATAGCTCTGGAAGTCAGAAGTCTGAACTAGGTCTTGTTAGCATAATATTAAGGTTTTGTCAGTATTCCTTCTATACACTCTAGGGGGGAATCTGTATCCTTGTATTTCCCAGCTTCTAGAGGCCTCCTGCACTACTTGACTCACAATTTTTCCTTCATTTTATAAGTCGACAGCATAGCATCTTCACATTTCCCTCCAAAATGATCTCTGTTTCCACTGTCACATCACCTTGTATATCTGACCCTCTTCTGTTCCTCTCTTAGAAGTTATCCCATGATTATATTAAACCACTATAATAATCCAGGATATTTTTATCTTGAGTCTTAATTCAATGATATCTAAAAAGATTCTTTTATAATTAAGGTAACATATGGTCAGGTTTAGAGATTAGGGTTTTCCTCAGCTCAGCGTAAGCCATCCAAACCAAACTATCTGGAATGAATTTTTGTTTTTTAAAAGTCGAGTAATATACAACTAACATTTGGACTACTTTTTTTTTTTTTTTTAGGAACAAAGTGCTATAAAATTTGACAAAGAACTATTATCTCAATTTATATTGAGATAATAAAAATATCCTACCCTACATGTGTTCCATACGGTCTATTGTATTCTAAAATGCTACCTCTAAATTTTTTGTTTGGAGTTGAATTTATTTATTTATTTATTTTTCAATTCAGTTTAGTTGCTCAGTTGTGTTTGACTCTTTGCCACCTCATGAACAGAGGCACACCAAGCTTGCCTGTCCTTCACCAGATCCTGGAGTTTGGATATCTTTTCTTTGGAGTTGAATTTATTTTTTTTACCTGCTTATTTCATTTGTTCAAAATGCCTGTGTTTTACTCTCATACTTCACATCTCAACAATTTCCACCAAGAACTGTATGCTTCTACCATCCTGTATATCTGAACTTTCTCCCAAAGTATCATTTCTCCATAATCTCCAAACTTTGCCTATGTTCTTAACTCTACCCAGAATTCCTTTCTCTATCTCAAACTTCCAGACTAACACCAGCTCCCATCCTTGTCATGCCCAGTCCCACTTCTGACTCTTTTCAAGCGTAATTCCTACTCAATTTTTACTCCTAACTTTTCTTCTAAGGAAACTTATTAAATAATATTTATCTTCACACTTTTATTGTAAGTACATTTTAGTCTCTATATTTCCCATTAGAGTACAAACTCTTTAAAACATGATCAGGTTTTTATTCCAGGTATCTAACACACAAGATTAGTTGGGTGCAATCTCAAAAATGAAAGAATGATCACTGTTTGTTTACAAGCCAAACCATTCAACATCACATAATCCAAGTCTATATCTCAACCACTAATGTCAAAGAAGATGAAGCTGAACAGTTCTATGAGGACCTATAATACCTTTTAGAACTAACACCAAAAAAGATGCCCTTTTTCATCATAAGGAACCAAAATGCAAAAGTAGGAAGTCAAGAAATATCTGGGGTAATAGGCAAGTTTGGCCTTGGAGTACAAAATGAGGCAGGGAAAAGGCTAACTGACTTTTGCCAAAAGAACAAACAGGTCACAGCAAACACCCTCTTCCAACAACACAAGAGACGACTCCACACACGAATGTTACCAGATGGTCAATACCAAAATCACATTGATTATATCCTTTGCAGCAAAAAATAAGACTGGGAGCTGACTGTGGCTCAGATCATGAACTCCTTACTGAAACACTCAGACTTAAATTGAAGAAAATAGGGAAAACCACTAGACCATTCAGGTATGAACTAAATCAAATTGATTACGATTATACAGTGGAAGTCACAAATAGATTCAAGGGATTAGACCTACTAGAGAGAGTACCTGAGGAACTACGGATGGAGGTTTATACATTGTACAGGAGGTTGTGATCAAAACCATCCCCAAGAGAAAGAAATATAAAAAGGCAAAATAGTTGTCTGAGGAGGCCTTACAAATAGCTGAGAAAAGAAGATAAGCAAAAGGCAAGTGAGAAAAAGAAAGATATACTCATCTGAATGCAGAGTTCCAAAGAATAGCAAAAAGAGATAAGCCTTCCTAAGTGATCAGTGAAAAAAAATAGAGGAAAACAATAAAACAGGAAAAACTAGAGGTCTCTTCAAGAAAATGAGAGATACCAATAGAACATTACATGCAAAGATGGTCACAATAAAGACAGAAACTGTATGGACCTAACAGAAGCAAAAGATACTAAGAAGAGGTGGCAAGAATACACAGAAGAACTATGCAAAAAATATCTTTATGACCCAGATAATCACAACGGTGTGATCACACATCTAGATCATTCACCTGGAATGTGAAGTCAAGCAGGCCTTAGGAAGCATCTCTATTAACAAAGCTAGTGGAGATGATGAAATTCCAGCTGGGCTATTTCAAATCCTGAAAGATGATACTGTGAAAGTGCTGCACTCAATATGCCAAAAAATATGCATAACTCAGCAGTGGCCACAGGACAGGAAAAGTTCAGTTTTCATTCCAATCCCCAAAAAAGGCAATGCCAAAGAATGTTTAAACTGTTGCACATTTGCACTCATCTCACACGCAAGTGAAGTAATGCTCAAAATTCTCGAAGCTAGGCTTCAACAGTACATGAATGAGAAATTCCTGATATTCAAGCTGGATTTAGAAAAGACAGAGGAACCAGAGATTAAATTGCCAACATCTGCCAGATCACTGAAAAAGAGAATTCAAAAAAAAAAATCTATTTTTGATTCATTAACAATGCTAAAGGCTCTGTGGATCACAACAAACTGTGGAAAATTATGAAAGAGATAGGAATACCAGACCACCTGACCTGCCTCCTGAGAAATCTGCACTCAGGTCAAGAAGCAAAAGTTAGAACTGGACATGGAACAGTGGACTGGTTCCAAACTGGGAAAAGAGTGTTTCAAGGCTGTATATTGTTACCCTGTTTGTTTAATTTATATGCAGAGTACATCCTGGGAAATGCTGGGCTGGATGAAGCTCAAGCTGGAATCAAGATTGCTGGGACAATATCAATAACCTCAGATATGGAGATGACACCACCCTAATAGCAGAAAGCAAAGAGGGACTAAAAAGCCTCTTGATGAAAGTGAAAGAGGAGAGTGAAAAGCTGACTTAAAGCTCAGCATCCAAAAACTAAGACTATGGCATCCAGTCCCATTACTATATGGGAAACATCTGGTCCCATTACTTCATAGATGAGGAAACAATGGAAACAGTGAGATATTTTGTGTTTTGGGGCTCCCAAATCACTGCAGATGGTGACTGCAGCCATGAAATTAAAAGACTCTTACTCTTTGGCAGAAAACCTATGACCAACATAGACAGCATATTAAAAATGCAGACATTACTTTGCCAACAAAGGTTCATCTAGTCAAACTATGATTTTTCCAGTAGTCATGTATGGATGTGAGAGTTGGACCATAAAGATAGCTGAGCTCCAAAGAGTTGATGTTTTTGAACTGTGTTGTTGGAGAAGACCTTTGAGAATTCCCTGGACTGTAAGAAGATCAAACCAGTCAATACTAAAGGAAATCAGTCCTGAATATTCCCCAGGAGGACTGATGTTGAAGGTGAAGTTCCAACAGTTGGCCACCTGGTGTGAAGAACTGATTCTTAGAAAAGACCCTGATGCTGGGAAAGATTGAAAGCAAGAGGAGAAGGGAAAGACAGAGGATGAGATGGTTGGATTGCATCACTGACTGATGGACATGAGTTTGACCAAGCTCCAACTGTTGGTGAAGGTCAGGGAAACCTGGCGTACTGCAGTTCATGGGGTCGCAAAGAGTCAAACACAACTGAGCAACCGAACTGAACTGAACTGAACACATTACAGCTAGTGCAATATACTTTAATGGATTAGTTTGTATTAATTTTATTTGTTCTTTCTTAATTTGTAATCTGATTTATAATGTTGATATACGATTCATCAATGTTCAGTTTAATTTTGCTTTAGTCTTGCTGAAGACAACAATAATCTCATATCTTTTAATCATATGTATATTCAAGAGACAATTACCATCACCTTATACAAGAAATCAGACACCAAAACACATTGAGTTATGTGCTCTTGATCACAGCTAATAAATAACTACACCCAACTTTCATTTCCTATCTTCCAGTTTTGTGGTCTTTCTCAGTCAAGTTATTAACATTCAGTTGCTCATAAAGTTTTTTATATCTGTCTAATTAAATGTTTTCTTGTGCATATCAGTACTTCTATAATTTAATTAATCTTTTATTTAATTTTATTTCACTGTTAATTTTTATATTTTTTTACATTTGCAACCTGATATTCTTAGCTGATCATTATCATTAAGTACCAGTATTAAATATAGATGCATTTTTTATCCTCCATGTGAAAAAAAATGTTTATTCTTATGCACATCCTTCTGCAATTGTAGTATCACCATCAATTTTCCTCCTTATTTATGCCTCAGCTTCCACTTAGAGAGAAGAAACTGGAATAAATGTTATAGCCTGTATTAAATTACTTACTTCTTTTTCTCAATATTAATATTCCAAAACTATTACTGTATTTTGATATCCATATCAATTGTAAAATTCATCAGGGTTAAAATTTGAAGGACATTTTGAATCAGAAAAATGCAGCATATTGTCAGTGAGTTAAAAAATTGGTAGAAAAATCCCTTAGTTGATAAAATTACTGTACAAAACCATGTACACATACCTGTAAGCAAGGGAAAATAGATGGCGATAAAATTTGCTTCCATAATTTCTTTGGATTAAAAAATAAGAGAGATTATATAGACAGTCTTGGGCTTCTCAGGTGGCAATAGTGCCTAACAGTGCTGAAGACGTAAGAAACACAGGTTTGATCCCTGTGTTGCAAAGATCCCTTGGAGGAGGACATGGCAGCCCACTCCTGTATTCTTGCCTGGAGAATCCCATGGACAGAGGAGCTTGGTGGGCCATGGTCCATAGGGTGGCAAAGAGTTGGACGTGACTGAAGTGACTTAGCATGCATGCAGACAGCCTTGGAGAAATAAACTAATTCATGAGGAGCAGGGCTTTGCTATCTATCTCACTGTCTAGCATATAATTTAAACTGATCTTCTCATAAAACATAAAGATTCTGTGTCTAATTGCATATTAATATTATACTATATATTTTACTATTGAAATAAAACAAATCATGGTGACAATTGTGTGTACTATTAAACTCTCATGGTGTATTGGCTACGTATTACAACATACCAAATTACTCCAAACAGTGACTTATAGAAACAAAGATAATTACGTGTTATCACAACTAAACTTCTTATCTAGACAGTGTATTTAAGACAACTAAACTTCTTATCGAGACAGTGTATTTAAGTCCAATAATAAATTTATTGGACTTTATTTCCCTTCTGGTCCACAGCACTACACTTCAGTATAATAACAGCTACCTTGGAACATAATGCTGTGCCACACTGTGCTTAGCTGCTCTCATATCTGACTCTTTGTGACCCCACGGAACTGTAGCCCACCAGGCTCCTCTGTCCATGGAGATTCTCCAGGCAAGAATACTGGAGTGGCTTGCTGTGCTTTTTTCCAGGGAAACTTCCCAACTTAGGGATTGAACCCAAGTCTCTCATATTGAGGACAGAACTTTGGGATCATCTTAAAGCGTTCTCCCGAAGACACACCAATGTCTTCAATTTAGTTTTGGCTAGTCAGCTTACAGCATTTTAAAATGGAACACCAGTAGCATGCTGCTAACTCTGCAGATGCACAATACTTGTAATTACTTATGTTTCCTGGTACAGAATTATTGAATTATGCACATATGATGATGCACTCAGTCAACTCCAATTGCCGGCCATAGGCAGAAAGATCCTGATTTAACCAAACTTTATACTATTCCTTCTTTGTTTGTGGAGGAGTTACCTAAAGACCAAGAATACCTTTCTCATAGAACTAGGCTAAAAGTGGTAAGAACGAATTGGCACACAGAAAGGATTCTTATTTTGTTTTATTTTGCTTGGTTTTAACTTCACTACCATTTGCCTTACAACATAATTAGCATGAGTTTTACTTTCTTTTCAAACTTCCTTTCTCTTGACATATCCATCAGTTCAGTTCAGTCGTTCAGTCATGTCCAGCTGTTCCTGACACAGTGGACCAGAGCAGGCCAGGCCTCCCTGTCCATCACCAACTGCTGGAATTACTCAAACTCATCTCCACTGAATCAGTGATTCCATCCAACCATCTCATCCTCTGTTGTCCCCTTTTCCTCCTGCCTTCAATCTCTCCCAGCATCATGGTCTTTTCCAATGAGTTAGTTCTTCACATCAGGTGGCCAAAGTATTGGAGTTTCAGCTTCAATGTCAGTCCTTCCAATGAACACTCAGGACTGATCTCCTTTGGGATGGACTGGTTGGATCTCCTTGCAGTCCAAGGGACTCTCAAGAGTCTTCTCCAAAGCCACAGTTCAAAAGCATCAATTCTTCAGTGTTCAGCTTTCTTTACAGTCCAACTTTCACATCCATACATGACTACTGGAAAAAGTAGTCATCCATACATGACTACTTAGCCTTGACTAGACAGACCTTTGTTGGCAAAGTAATGTCTCTGCTTTCTAATATGCTATCTAGGTTGGTCATAACTTTACTTCCAAGGAGTATAAGTATTTTAATTTCATGGCTGCAGTCACCATCTGCAGTGATTTTGGAGTCCCTAGAAGTAAAGTCAGCCACTGTTTCCACTGTTTCCCCACCTATTTGCCATGAAGTCATGGGACTGGATGCCATGATCTTAATTTTCTGAATATTGAGCTTTAAGCCAACTTTTCACTCTCCTCTCTCACTTTCATCATGAGGCTCTTTAGTTCTTCTTCACTTTCTGCCATAAGGGTAGTGTCATCTGCATATCTGAAGTTATTGATATTTCTCCTGGCAATCTTGATTCCAGCTTGTGCTTCCTCCAACCCAGCATTTCTCATGATGTACTCTGCATATAAGTTAAATAAGCCTGGTGACAATATACAGCCTTGATGTACTCCTTTTCCTATTTGGAACCAGTCTGTTGTTCCATCTCCAGTTCTAACTCTTGCTTCATGACCTGCATATAGGTTTCTCAAGAGGCAGGGCAGGTGGTCTGGTATTTCCATCTCTTTCAGAATTTTGCACAGTTTATTGTGATCCACACAGTCAAAGGCTTTGGCATAGTCAATAAAGCAGAAATAATGTCTTTTCTGGAACTCTTTTGCTTTTCCCATGATCCAGCAGATGCTGGCAATTTGATCTCTGGTTTCTCTGCCTTTCCTAAAACCAGCTTGAACATCTGGAAGTTCACAGTTCACATATTGCTGAAGCCTGGCTTGGAGAATTTAGAGCACTACTTTATTAGCATGTGAGATGAGTGCAATTGTGTGGCAGCATTCTTTGAGCATTCTTTGGCATTGTCTTTCTTTGGGCATACCCATACCTAGCCACAAATCTAGAAAATCCATTCAATTTTACCTCGTAAAGTCTGGTCTAAGAAACAATGGTTCTATTAACAGAGAAAATATATCAATGACTATTAAGTCAGAAAATATTTTCATTTAAATACAACACACAAATTAAAATGTTTAGTTAAAATTCATTATTTTGGGGGGTCCAACCAACAAAACTGTCTAGATATAGAAGCAAGTAGATGTAAAATTATATGTTTAGGCATGAGAAAGCTATATATGTATAAAGAATATATAGGCACAGATAGGTAAAATAAATGAAATGAACAAATATAGACAACCAAATTTTAAAATTTTTAAATACGACAGATCTCTCTCTCTCTCTCTACAAGACACTATCTCAAGGAATCAATAAAAGAAACTTCATGCTTTTCAGAAATGACTACAAAATTTCCTATCTATACATTCCAATATTCCTTCAGCACTTTTAGATCTCTTCTCTAATATGCCTGTCACTTAAAAAGAAACTCATTTTAAATTGTAATGGCCGCTAGTGGATGGATGCCATAAAAGTAGAAACAGAAACACAGCAACTAATTAGATAAATTAGATCCTATGTGCTGCATGAATCTCAAAAGAGAATTCTTTGCTGCATATAATTTAAAGAGACAACAAATTAATTTATGCATTTCTGTTTTTTAAATACAACAAATATGTTCAATCATCCTTAAGCTTTCATCTTTTTAGCCAATTTGTTTCAGAAACCTTACCAACCTGTCACGAACATGTATAAATTAAGAGAAGTTCTCAACATCGTTCAAAATAGAAAACCCACATACCAATTGTAAATAATGATTGTTTCTTTACCACAGAATTCAGAGACTACCCAGGAGGATTAGAAGCAGAATTCAAAGACAAACAGCCAAATCCACATAAATTGTGAACAAACTGGACAAAGTTTCTTCCAAACCCCATTTGCAGTGATGGCCCGTAACCTCATGCCAAATGAAGTCAAGGTATTTTATGGCCTTGTAGATGTTATAGTCCTTAATTCTTGCAAAGTTATTCCTGATTCACCACTTGCCTTTATTACCTGACAAAACACATGATGAAAATAATATTTCTTGAAAGTCCCTGTAACTCCCTAGTCCATAGGCTAGATGAATGATGTAACATTTGGTGGGAGATGCACTAGTTTGATGTTGAGATAAAAGCTGTCCATGAATGAGGAGTGGTCCAGAGCACTGAAATGTAGTAAAAGAATGCTGAAGGTCATCCTTCACTAGTTAATATTTCTCTCTCTCTGGAATACTGTGGTGGAAAAATCAGTCCTGGAAAATGGCCTTGTGTGAGCCAGGCTTTGGAGTTACTCTTCTATGCAACAGGAAGAGAACCTTGGCTGTTTCTAAGGACTCTTGGGTTGTCTGCATGATAAACTGACAGAGGTCTCAGTTTGATATCACTAGAAGCATTGCCAGCAAGCAACAGAGTTAAACTATCCTTTGATTCTTTATAGCCTGGCATCAACTTTTCCTCTGTACAGATGTAACTTTGGCCTGGCGTCCTCTTCCAGTACAGTCCTGTCTTATCCACATTAAAACACAGCTCAGGTAAAATACATGTCTTCATCAGTAACTTTTCAAAATGAGTCAGTTAATAAGCTATTCCAAATTTTGCACACAGTGAAGTCTTGAATGTCTCACATTCTTGTTTAAAATATTTTATTGTTTTCTCATTAAATGTAAAGACAAGTACTACTCAGTATCTCAGTAAGCATACTCCTATGTATTTTTTCCCATCAAGTTTTATGGTGCACTAACGTTATCACTATTGGGTGGTACCTCCTCCTACTATCTATCTTCTACATTTTCACACACACACACACACACTTCAGCCAATACGTATTATTCAAGGTTCATTGCAATTATCTCACAGGTCCATCTTGTAGGTTGACTCTTCAATTTGCTGATGGTTTCCAAATAAATGATTGAATATAACAAAATAAACAGTCACAGATATAGAGAACAAATTAGTGGCTACTAGTGGGGAGAAGAAAGGGGCGATGGGCAAATGGGGGTAGCAGATTTAGAGGTAAAATGTACTACATATAAAAAAATAAGCTATGAGGATATACTTTATAACATAGATAATATAGCCAATATGTTATAATACCCTTAAATGAACTGTAGTCTATAAAAAATTTGAATAACTATGCTGCACACCTGAAACTAATATAATAATATAAATCAATTATATATCAGTAAAATAAATAAATAGATATTGATTTAGAAGTAAATTATATTAAAAGATTACATGTTAAAATGATGCTATAAATAGTACTTAAAATAAAAGTTACAGCCAGTAAGACATGACTGAAAATAGATGCTGAAGGCTAAGTTAAAGATCAATCCAGAAAGATGGAATAAAACAGACAATAAGAAAAACAGAACAATTTAGAAAGATGGTAATGATAACCCTGTAAGCGAGACAGCAAAAGAGACATGGATGTATAGAACAGTCTTTTGGACTCTGTGGGAGAGGGCGAGGGTGGGATGATCTGCGAGAATGGCATTGAAACATGTATAATATCATTTGTGAAACAAATCGCCAGTCCATGTTTGATGCATGATACAGGATGCTTGGGACTGGGGAACTGGGATGACCCAGAGGGATGGTACAGGGAGGGAAGAGGGAAGGGAGTTCAGGTTGGGGAACATGTGTACACCCGTGGCAGATTCATGTTGATGTATGGCAAAACCAATACAATATTGTAAAGTAATTAGCCTCCAATAAAAATAAATAAATTTATATTTAAAAAAAGAAAAACAGAACAGATTTAGATAAAATATATAAGAAAGCTTCCAGTTAAGTTTTTGTTGTCCCTTTTTTTGAACACTGAAACTTGTGTAATACTCTGGCAAGACTGATAGTGAAAAAACATATAATGAGCAGGTCAATGATAAACAATATTGGAAATTGAAATTGAAATGCTAATTTTAAATTCATAGATGTTTAAAAATACAACAGGATGCTAAAGAAATATTTACATATTCTTATGCAAAATGGTAAAATGGAAAATAAAGAGAAGGCCTAATTAATGTCATAATTATTACAGAATTTGGATTAGTGATTTAAAAGTTCTCACATATAAAAGAGGTTATTTATGAAAGAAGTTATAAATGGATATTTCCAAATATCACAAATTACTAATCTGTGTCTTAAATTTTTAATGGGTTTCATATAGACATCATACACTTGGGTCTTTTTTATCCATTCCAACAGTTTCTGAATTTTAATTGAGGGTGTTTAGATCCTTTATTGGAGAAAGAAATGGCAACCCACTCCAGTATTCCTGCCTAGAGAATTCCATGGACAAAGGAGCCTGACAAGGTACAGTCCATAGGGTTGCAAAGAGTCAGACACAACTGAGTGACTAAGTATACAGATCCTTTATATTTGGTTAAATTGTTGATGGAATTAACTTAAATCTATTATTTGTATAATTTTTTCCCCTTTTTGTACTTTATTCCCATTTTTCTCTGTCTTTTTCTGGACTGAGTTCATTTTAATGATTCTATTTTATCTCATTTTTGACATATTATCTATAAGTCTGTTTTACTATTTTAATGGTTATTTTAGAATTTAAAGTATACATTTTAAAGTCTCATAATCTCCCTTCAAATAAAACTGTACAATTTTCTGCATAATGCAAAATCTAAAACAGTATACTTTCATTTCCTCCTTCTTATCATGCTATTGTGTTCTTGTATTTTACTTCTATATATGTTATAAATCCCACAGTACTTTGTTATTCATTTTTCTTAAAAAAATTATCATTTGGGATAATTTTAAAAATAAAAAGCATTTCAACTCCATATGATTATTTTCATATTTTTATTCTTTCTATAGACTAACATTTCAATTTCTCATTATTTTTATTTTGCCTTAAGGACTTTCTTTAACATTTCTTACAGTGACACTGATGATCTATCATATGATATATTTATATCTCACAGGTCTTTAGCTTCATTTCAAAGCATATTTTGCTGAAATAATGTTTCACGTTGACAATTTTTTAGTACTTTTAAGATGCTTCTTCCTTTTTCTGATTTGAATTGTTGTTGACAATATATCTGCTCTCATTTATTTCCATTCCTATGTACATAATATTATTTTTTTTCTCACAGCTCTAAAACATTTTCTATTATCACTGACTTTAAGCCATATGATTATGATGTCCTTAGGTACTGCTTTGTACTTCTTAACTATGCTTAAAATTAACTGAGCTTCTTGGAACATTTGATTTATTAACATAATTCATCTCAAATTTGGAAAAAAAAGACATTTTTTTTCAAATATTTTCTCTGATTCTCCCACCTCTTACCCTGATAATTGAGTTACACTTTCATTGAGCCATTTGATTGCTCATAATTCACTGGCACTCTGTTGATTCTTTCCAGACACTTAAAAATCTACATGTCATTTTCTAGTTTCTTGATTATGATATATTTATTTTTTTAACTTTTTATTTTTACTTTATAATACAGTATTGGTTTGAAGTAATATTTTTCTATTATCTGAAAGTGAAAGTCATTCAGTCGTGTCCCAACTCTTTTGAGATCCCATGAATTGTAGCCCACCAGGCTCCTTGTCCATGGAATTCTCCAGGCAAGAATATTGGAGTGGGTTGCCATTCCCTTCTCCTGGGGATCTTCCAAAGCCAGGGACTGAACTCAGGTCTCCTGTATTGCAGATGGATCCTTTACCATACAAGCCACCAGGAAGCTTCTCCTAATTCAACTCAGTGTACTTTTAATTTTAAATCTAAAGAACACTTCTAGGCATTTATTTTGGATCTTTGTTTTGCCTTTTTTCTCTATGTTATTTTTACACATTACTTTATGAACATATAGAATATATTTTCCACATACCATGTATGATTTCCTGTCCTTTTCTGTCAGTTCTATCATGTGTACCTTACTGGAATATAGTTCAATTAATTGATGGTTCTTCTTATTATGCATTACATTTTTCTGCTTCTTTGCATAGCTGTTCTTTTTTTTTTAATAAATACTAAATATCAGTTTTACTTGATTGGTTGCTGGAATTTTCTGTACTGCTATAAATATTTCTGGGGCTTCCCAAGTGGGGCAGTGGTAAAGTATCTGCCTGCCAAGCAGGAAACAAAGAAGTCTCAGTTCAATCCCTGGGTCGAGAAGATCTCCTACAGTAGGAAATGGCAGCCCAACCTAGTATTCTTTTTTTTTTTTTTTTAATTAAGTCTTTTTTTAAAAAATTTTAAAATCTTTAATTCTTACATGTGTTCCCAAACATGAACCCCCCTCCCACCTCCCTCCCCATAACATCTTTGTGGGTCATCCCCATGCACCAGCCCCAAGCATGCTATATCCTGCGTCAGACATAGACTGGCGATTCTTTATATTTAGAATACTTTAGATTGAGTATTCCATGGACAGAGGAGTCTGGCCAGCTACAGTCCATGAGGTCACAAAGAGTCAGACACGACTGAGCGACTGAACACAAATATTTCTCCCTTTGCTCTGGAATGTAACTGAGTTATTTGTGAACAGTTTCTACCTTTTGAGCCTTGATTTCAAGCTTTCTTAGGAAAGTCTGGCTAGTCTTCCCTCTATAGCTAACCTGGCCTCACTACAAGAGGGAATAATCTTTTATGGACTCTAGTTAAAAGAGTGTGTGTTAACATATATTTCCATTGTGACGGAAGAGAATGTGACTGATTCTTTACCACACATCATTTTTGGGTTTATTCTACCTGATCACTTCTGGTGATCTTTTCCTGAATCTATTTTTCTCATGAACATGTGCTGATGTGCACTCAGCTGTATACTTGGGATACTGTATAACTTCAGTGCTTTCTCTTTCTCTCTCTCTCTTTGTGTGTGTGTGTGTGTGTGTGTGTGTGTGTGTGTGTGTGTGTGTCTGTTGGATTTGGTGTCTGCCCTGTGAATTTTAGTCATCTTGGCTTCAGTATACTGTGAGCTCTGTTTCAATTAATAAATACAGTTAACGTTTATAACTGAGTCTCACCTCTTTGGGCTTTTGCCTAGAAATTGTGTTTAGTTAGTAAGTTAGAGGAATCATATGGTTCAAATTTTGTCTTTCATTTGTCAATGTCCTATATTGTTGATTTGCAAAATCTCAAAAAAAAATTACTTCATATATATATTGCTTAAATTTAAAAACTTAAGCTAAATTCATTCATGACAGGAAATGTCAAGATACCTTAAAATTGTCAAATTATAGATGGAGAATAAACGGAGGCTGATATGAGAATGTTTAGGGGATAGAAAATTATAATCGAATATGACAGGTGGTGAGGAAGGGGAAAGAATCTAGACCAACTCATTTTCTTCACTTTTTATGGTTGATATTTCTTGTTGATTTCTTTAAGCTTTATTCATCTTTTGATTAGTATATGATTCATTCGCTTTCATTTGACATGGATATATAGATGAATTCTACTTATATTTCTTTTGTATATATCTTCTTTCTACCACCCACATCTATACCAGGATCATCTAATCAAACTTTGAGAAAATTTTAATACATTAATGCTTACAGATTATTTTCACTGTATATGGTAATAGGACAAAATATTCATTTTGCCAATGAATGGATCACATGATCCAAAATGCTTTAATTTTGGATCATATGAATGGATCAAGTCATCTATGTGGTAGGAAAATCTTTTGTGGCCCTCTATTTTTAACATATATATCAATTTTTAGAATGAATTTATATTGTTGAAAAGAATTCTGAATACAAAAACAACCACTTGTCAATTAAGGTATGAAATTGTGCATTGAAATTGAATAACGAAACCAACTGATATTGAAGTATTTTAAAATATACCAAAACCTGACAAAGATGCCACAAAAAAAAGAATGCTACAGGCCAATATCACTGATGAACATAGATGCAAAAATCCTTAACAAAATTCTAGCAATCAGGATCTAACAACACATTAAAAAGATCATACATCATGACCAAGTGTGCTTTATCCCAGGGATACAAGGATTCTTCAATATCTACAAATCAATCAGTGTAATATACCACATTAACAAATTGAAAAATAAAAGGCACATGATTATCTCAATAGATGCAGAGAAAGCTTTTGACAAAATTCAACATCCAATCATGAAAAAAATAAGAGAAAAGCTCTCCAGAAAGCAGGAATAGAAGGAACATACCTCAACATAATAAAAGCTATATATGACAAATCCACAGCAAACATTATCCTCAATGGAGAAAAAATTGAAAGCATTTCCCCTAAAGTCAGGAATAAGGCGAGGGTACCCACTTTCACCACTACTATTCAACATAGTTTTGGAAGTTTGGGCACAGCAATCAGAGCAGAAAAAGAAATAAAAGGAGTCCAAATGGGTAAAGAAGAAGTAAAACTCTCACTATTTGGAGATTACATGATCCTCTACATAGGAAACCCTAAAGACTCCACCAGAAAATTACTAGAGCTCATCAATGAATATAGTAAAGTTGCAGGATATAAAATCAACACACAGAAATCCCTTGCATTCCTATACACTAATTATGAGAAAATAGCAAGAGAAACTAAGGAAACAATTCCATTTACCATTTTCACGAAAATAATAAAATACTTAGGAATATATCTACAAAAAGAAACTAAAGACCTATATTTATAAAACAATAAATCACTGGTGAAAGAAATCAAAGAGGACACTAATAGATGGAGAAATATAATGTGTTCATGGATTGGAAGAACCAATAAAGTGAAAATGAGTATACTACTCAATGCAATCCCTATCAAGCTACCAAAGGTATTTTTCAGAGCTAGAACAAATAATTTCACAATTGTATGGAAATACAAAAAACCTCAAATAGCCAAAGCAACCTTGAGAAAGAAAAATGGAACTGCAGGAATCAACTTGCATGACTTCAGTCTCTACTACAAAGCCACAGTCATCAAGACAGTATGGTACTGGCAAAAAGACAGAAATATAGATCAATGGAACAAAATAGAAAGCCCAGAGATAAATCCACGCACCTTCGGATACCTTATCTTCAACAAAGGAGGCAAGAATATACAATGGAGAAAGGACAATCTCTTTAACAAGTGGTGCTGGGAAAACTGGTTAACCACTTGTAAAAGAATAAAACTAGAACACTTTCTAACACCATACACAAAAATAAACTCAAAATGGATTAAAGATCTAAACATTAAGACCAGAAACTATAAAACTCCTAGAGGAGAACATAGGCAAAACACTCTCCAACATAAATCACAGCAGGATCCTCTATGACCCACCTCCCAGAATACTGGAAATAAAAGCAAAAATAAATTAGTAGGACCTAATTAAAATTAAAAGCTTCTGCACAACAAAGGAAACTATAAGCAAGGTGAAAAGACAGCCTTCAGAATGGGAGAAAATAATAGCAAATGAAGCAACTGACAAAGAATCTCAAAAATATACAAGCAACTTATGCAGCTCAATTCCAGAAAAATAGATGACCCAATCAAAAAGTGGGCCAAAGAACTAAACAGACATTTCTCCAAAGAAGACATACAGATGGCTAACAAACACATGGAAAGATGCTCAACATCACTCATTATCAGAGAAATGCAAATCAAAACCACAATGAGGTACCATTTCACGCCAGTCAGAATGGCTGCTGTCCAAAAGTCTACAAGCAATAAATGCTGGAGAGGGTGTGGAGAAAAGGGAACCCTCTTACACTGTTGGTGGGAATGCAAACTAGTTCAGCCACTATGGAGAATAGTGTGGAAATTCCTTAAAAAACTGGAAATAGAACTGCCATATGACCCAGCGATCCCACTGCTGAGCATACATACCAAGGAAACCAGAATTGAAAGAGACACCTGTACCCCAATATTCATTGCAGCACTGTTTATAATAGCCAGGACCTAGAAGCAACCTAGATGTCCATCAGCAGATGAATGGATAAGAAAGCTGTTGTCATATACACAATGCAGTATAACTCAGCCATTAAAAAGAATTCATTTGAATCAGTTCTAATAAGGTGGATGAAACTGGAGCTGATTATACCGAGTGAAGTAAGCCAGAAAGAAAAACACCAATACAGTATACTAATGCATATATATGGAATTTAGAAAGATGGTAACAATAACCTTGTATGTAAGACAGCAAAAGAGACACATGTATAGCACAGTCTTTTGGACTCTACGGGAAATGGCATTGAAACATGTATAATATCATATGTGAAATGAATCATCAGTCCAGGTTCGATGCATGATACAGGATTCTTGGGACTAGTGCACTGGGATGACCCAGACGGATGGGATGGAGAGGGAGGTGGGAGGGGGATTCAGGATGGGGAACACATGTACACTCATGGCGGATTCATGTTGATGTATGGCAAAACCATTACAATATCGTAAAGTAATTAGCCTCCAATTAAAATAAATAAATTTATATAAAAAATAAAAAGAAAATATAAGTTGCAACTTTAAAAATATAAATCTCTTATCTATATAAATAATTGGATATTTGGAGAGTAGGTGGAAAGTAACTTTTAATAAATAGATGTGTAAAACATATATCTCAACATAATGGTCTTCCTGATTGAATAACTGAATCATCCTTAGAATATAAGTGGAATAATACTTTCTTCAATTCTATCTTTCAGGGATTGAAATAAATTCTATCTGGGACTAAGATTTGAAAATACAATAGTCGATAGTTATTATGAATCTACACAAAAGTTACTTTTGTCACACAAGTTAATTATTCTCAAATTCATTTCAGAATATTAGGTCTGATTTTATATTCTACTCTTTTTTTAAATAAAGAATCATCAGATATGGAAAAAAACATGAGTTTTCTGCCTTCTATTTTTCCTTGAATTCCTCAGCATTCACAAACATACACCAAAAGTACAAAAAGGAAAAAAAAAAAGAAGAAAAATGAAAATATTGAGATCTTCATTTCAGGTTAACAAGATAGATGGAATAACCTCTTATTCAGTGATAATTTGTGAACTTTTCTATTGTTAATGAAATAGAAAACCTTTCTGGTTACCTTCCAAAACCCTAAATTTGGAAGTACCTATTATGCCAATACTGACAAGATGAGAAATATGAACACTTGAACTTAGTATAAAGAAGTAAGAAAAAAAAAATATCTCCCAAGCTGGTCCAGCACTTTAATGAGCTGCAGAACTCCAAGCTCATTCCAGATGCCATTGAAATTAGAAACTAGACATCTTACTACCTCTGTTCAGGAAAAATTAAAAAAATAAAAGACTGAAGACTGACTGCAACTAAATTGGATTGACTTTTTAGTCCTCTCTATAGCATATTAGAAAATTACAAAATGCATCAACTACCCATAATCAGGTAATGCAATCATGATTTTCAAGTAGTTACTTGCTCAGATTAGTGGCTTCTAAATAGGGCAAAATATTTACATTATTGCTTACACTTTGACTGCAGTATGTTATCAGAACAAATGAAATAAAATGTTATTCAAAATAAAAAAAATAGGTTATTAGAATTTAAAACAACTAGGCACTGCACTTTCACTGTGCTATTTTATGTGAAAACATAAATTGATTACTTAAAAGTTTGAATATACAGAATTTTTAATTTTTAAGTAAAGATATGTATGTGTATGCTGGTATCAAATATTTATTAATGTATGACTAGGGTGGCAGAAATAGTGTCACCTCTTTACCTATAATTACTGTAAATGTCTTAACCTTCTAGATATCACTAGAATGCTATTACAGTTACCTCCAAAAATATTAGGTTGAAAAAACAATATAGTCACTTTAAGTAATGTTAGTTCTCTCATTGTAAAAATGTTCATCTCTAATATTTCTCCTCATGCCCCGCTCCTCTCAAAGATGGTTTCTTTGTTTGTGTGGGATTACATGACTTTGTGGTTTTTTAGGTAAAGGTATTGTGTACTCAGTCGGTCAGTTTTGTCTAACTCTTTGCAATCTCATGGTCTGTAGCCCGCTAGGCTTCTTTGTCTATGAGATTTTGGATTGGGTTGCCGTTTCCTCTTCCAGGCGATCTTCCTGACCCAGTGATCGAACCCACACCTTCTGCATCTCTTGCATTCACAGGTGGATCTTTTACGACTGAACCATTTTTAGGTGAAGAAGTCCTCAAGTCTTCTGTGATATTTTTTGATCTACTGATTTCTAAGTTAAAATCTGGTATTCATCTGCTTACATACAAAATTCATAACAACACTCAAGAGGGAGAAGATGCTACAATGGTCGCTGAGAGTCATTATAGAATTTTGCCCAACAAAATAATCATTTGCTTTTTAATATATTTAACTTGAAGTGAAAAGAATTTAGGACTTTTTTTTTTTTTTCTCTTGATCATGGCTGTCTTTCTAACTCACTACGTTGCTGTACAATCTTATGTTGACTGTCAGAATTTATATATTTATGATATAATTATCTCTGTTTTATTATTTTAAATTCATTTTATTTTGATAAGAACACAATATGAGATCTACCCTCTTAAGAAATCAAGTGTACAATACAGTTTTGTTAACTATAGTTACAATCTTGTAGAGTCTATTTCTAGAAATTTCTCTTCTTGCTTAACTGATTAAAGACTTCAGTTAAATTCTTTTGACTATGTCTTCTGTTTAAAGGGGCTTCCCTGGTGGTTCAGATTGTAAAGAATCTGCCTGCAATGAAGGAGACATGGGAGACATACGTTTAATCCCTGGGTTAGAAAGATCCCTTGGAGAAGGAAATGGCAACCCACTACAATATTTTGCCTGGAAAATTCCATGGACAGAGGAGCCTGGTGGGCTACTGTACATGGGGTCACAAAAAGTTGAGCACGACTGAATGATCAACACTTTCACTTTTCACTTTTATTAAAGACTTCTCATTTTCCCCTCCTCAATCTTCTGGTACTCTTTGATTTTATGTGATACAATTTTTGTAAACTGTAGGAGTTTTAATTTTATTTGATAACAAAAATGGAGTGTATCAATAATATAATTTTAGTAGTTTTAAGAGAAAACTGACAGCTCAAACTCTCAGCTGCCTTACCCAGGAGAACCCCTCTCCTGATATTGCAGATGTTATAATGAAAGTAAGTTTCATGCAAATAGAACATGAATTCCTGGAAGAGTACTACCTCACGAAGTCATCTGGCATTCAGTCTTCAGTAATTAAATGATATCATGAAGACTGTGATTTGAGGTGGTATTGTGAAGAGTTGGGAAACAAGAATTTTCACTTTCTGCTGATTCATTGTATCCTCTGTGACACGTTCGTAGTTAGAATAGGAAAGGAAATATTCATAGGTCTGAATTGCCTCACCAGATTCTTCCCGTTTCATTGTTCCATCAAAGAAAACCTAAAACCTGGGAAAGGGAAATCTATCTACTCATAAGCTTTCCATTGGTTTAAGTTGAAGGTCATTTTAGCATCTTAGAGCCTTAATTTGGAAGTTTTCCTAGGTCATGCTCCCAGTAAGCAGCCTTACCTGCAAGTAAACGGAGAGCTAAAGGAAGAAGAGAAAGGAAAGGGCATTCCTATAGAGCCTAAGGGATCATCTGGGGAGAAATAGGAAGATAACACTGCGGGAGGAAACAGTTTAAAAATCATTTCACAAATGTCAAAGAGAATAACAATTTTGATCATTCTGCTATATTATTTCCCTCAGTCTTTCTTTTAATGTGAGTGTAATATATGTGACTGTTGGCATATGCATTGCTAAAAATTCAGACCTCATTCTACATCGAGTTATGCATAATTCTATTTCATTTGCAATCACATTGTGAGTACTTTGACCACAATAGCAAATTTTTAACTACTGCAAAATTATATTCTATTTCATTGCTCTAACAAATAGTACTTTATAGTCTCTTGTTTTTGGTAAGTTGGATCCTAAATATTTCATTATTATATAACTTGGAGATCAACATTTCTGTTTACACATATATCTTAATTATATTTTCTGGTTATAGTTTTAAGATGAAATCCTCACATTAAATTAGTATTTCCCTCGTGACTTAGAGGGTAAAGCGTCCGCCTGCAATGCAGGAGACCTGGGTTCAATCCTTGAGTCAGGAAGATCCCCTGGAGAAGAAAGTGGCAAACCACTCCAGTACTCTTGCCTGGAAAATCCCATGGACGGAGGAGCCTGGGAGGCTGCAGTCCATGGGGTCGCAAAGAGTCGGACACAACTGAGTGACTTCACTTCACATTAAATTATGAAGTCAATAATAGTAAACAAAGTTTTTGAAAAGTTTATAGTTCTCACACCAGTTGTAGTTATTTTTACTGTCACCAGGATTTAAGTAGGTTTACTCTCTGCATCCTAAAAAGAAAAATATTTTCAGTATTGCTATTTAACTCTAAATATTATAAGTATTACAGCTGAAAAATAGCATGGTTCTACTTACACGCTAGATTTTCATTATTAATATTTAAGTGTTATATGTTTATTTGTTATGTGCCACAATTTCTGTCTTGTTTGCTTTTTGCTTTTGCAAAATCCCTAGTTAAAACTTTTTCTATTTTCTCCTACTGGATCAATACTTGTTTAATTAAATTTTAGATTTTACTATATTAATTTGATGTCTTTAAAATGTGTGTCAATGATTCCCTTTTTCTATGCAACATGAATTTTATCATGCCTTTTTATACATGATGTTTACATTTTTAATGTTCTAGTAGTTTTTGTGCCTTTTAAAATTTCTCTATAATTGTAAACTCTTAATACAAAGCAAAACTCCATTTGCAAGCATTTACTTTCTATTAAAATCCAAAATCCCTCAAATCAAGGAGCTCCAAAAAATGATTTTGATTCAACATAATTAATAGTTAAAGCTAGTAACTACACATTACTAATCTTCTGTTATCTACTGGGCATTTAACTCTCACAACAATCCTATGAAGTTATTACACTTTTATAACATAGGAAACTAATTCTCAGAGTTGAAAAGGCAAAAGCATATTAGCAAAATCAGTTCTTCTCAAATCCAAGGTTTCAGAGTCTCCTTTGATGGCCTCAATCATCTTACACAATCACTTATGTTAAAACTCACCAGTGACAAAGAATATTCAATCAGGGAAGAGTCTAAATTAATTTTAATTAATTCTCTTTAAAAAGGCATCAAATATTATTCAGAAAATGATTTCTTGAAAGTTTTCTTATTTCAAAACTTTCCAAAGATTTTGGGGGTTCTATAGTTTTATTTAAAAAAAGTACCTGGATAAATTAGACTCTCTCTCTTTATAAATACACACATACACACACACACACATGTACCAAGAAGGCAAATAAAATCCATTGTTGGTACAATTGTGTACTCTTGGGTGTAAAAAAAAACAATAATTTATTGGCATAAAGGAGGTGCTGTCAATAGCTACCCTGGAACAGCAATGGACCAAGACTGCCTAGGACAAAATGGAACATATGGTCACTTGACTGAAAATTCCCAATTATAACTTGAAATAGAGAAAGAATTCTACAGCTTTCATTTTATATGTAAATAATAAAATAAATATGCTACACCAGAATGGCACTTTAATAAGCCTACATTAGAGCAGAGACAAGGTGGGTATTGTGCAAAAAACAATTTCAGTGGAAGTAGATTTTTATATACTGATGAAAATGAAGAAACATGGATAAGGGTATATAAGATAACATATATGGGATAAATTAAAAGAGTAAGCAGAAGAGATCCTCAAATCTTTAGGTATTCATATCCATAAAACTAAAAGATAAAATTATATAAATTAAACATCCAACTGAAAATATCAGGAAAAAATAAGAGAAAAGTGAAGGCAGGAAATTATATAGGAGAAATGTATGAATTAGAAAACAAAAGTACTATATAAGAACTAGTAAATAAATAAGCAATACTTTAAGAAAAAATATGTAAACCAACCAATTGTTTATGTTAAGAAACTACTCAAATAATCCCCAAATGTTACCTACCTCCTAGCACTCA
Source organism: Capricornis sumatraensis (assembly GCF_032405125.1). NCBI lineage: Eukaryota > Metazoa > Chordata > Mammalia > Artiodactyla > Bovidae > Capricornis > Capricornis sumatraensis. The sequence continues at coordinate 51,672,812 of NC_091075.1, forward strand.
TAGTCTTGTATGCTTACCTCGTCTTGAGTACAGGCTAGGTTTAGTGATTCAATTTGAATGAATTCAGGTGACAAGATGGCATTTCTGAGTTTAGGTCTGAGCATTCTGTGACTTCAGTTTGAACACACTTTCATGTTCTCTTCGATCACTTCTGAAGGAAGCTAGCTGCCAACTGTGAGCTGTTCTGTAGAGAGGCTCAAAGGAAAACAACTAAGGAAACTTAACGGCTAGCTCTGAGGGAAGAACTGAATCATGCCACCAACCCTATGATAAGCTTGGAAGTGAATCCTAACATATTCAAGCTTTTAAATGAGACCACAAACCTCACCAACACTCTCATTGCAAAACCATGAGACACTTTGTGCCAGGAACACCTATACTTGGTGCCTCCTGATCATAAACACTGTGAAATAATAAATGTGTATTGTCTAAGCCATCAAACTTTTGCTTTACAGTTAATAAGCACTATATAACTAACACAGTAATGGCTAATTAAACTAAGAATGAAATGGGAGGATAAAGCAAAAAGCACAAAAATAAGACATTTCTAAGGAACTTAGAGAGGAAAATTTTTTTTTTTTACCCTGGTGGCTCAGATGGTAAAGCATCTGCTTGCAATGCAGGTTCAATTCCTGGGTCAAGAAGATCTCCTGGAGAAGGAAATGGCAACCCACTCCAGTACTCTTGCCTGGAAAATTCCATGGACGAAGGAGCCTGGTAGGCTACAGTCCATGGGGTCGCAAAGAGTCAGACCCGACTGAGCAAGGAAATAGCAAGTGGCAAAAAAAGAAAAAAAAAATTATAATGCAAATTAGTAATTAGCAGCAGCAGGACTTTTTTTTGATGCTTCATTGATAAAGGAAAAGTTACTTTTAATACTAATACTAAGCATTATTGCCTGACCTAAGTGATCAAGTGCAGCATTCCTAGTGGTATATAACAACCTGACACCTGCATCTTCATCTCTTATAAAGCAAACACCACCAGTTTTTTTTTGCCACATGTGCTTTACCTGGACCTTATAAAGCCTTTAAATTAAATTATATGTTAGATGAAGTACAACGTATATAGCGATGATTGATAGGAGTTACTTCCTCTCTGCCAAACTCCAGCCGTCACAGAGTACATATTAAACAGAATTTAATCTTCTTTTTTTTTTGGTAAATTTCTTTCTTTCTTCAGCAATAGAATTACATTTTGGAAAATATTAAATCAAGAATTTTTCCAACTGCTTCCTCAGTTTCTATTGAACTTTTGCTCTGGAAACATTAAGCTTTGGTTTGTAGGTAACACATCTTATCTTAGATAATTTTCTCAAAGACTGATGTTTGACTTCTACTCAAAATTTGGTAGATTTGGAGCCAGTTTGGCATAATGAGATATCTTTCTATTGAGCTTTTTGGCTTTCTACATTCTGATAATGACAAGCACAATTTCTAAAATTCTAAACCAAGTACACATTTCCGGTATGATACAATTCAGTTGGTAAATGCTGGAAGATCCTGATTTCATCCAGAAATTCACAATGCCTCCTGCCACAATGGAGTTATGAAATTTATAAAATTTTAAAAAATTAACTTTTTATAAAAATTCTGGTCTTTTTACTTACAAAGTATCTTAATTTCTTAATTTTTGGACATTATGTTACAGTCTGAATTGTGTTCCCCTAAAAATTCATATATTGAAGCCCTAACCCCCAAAATGACTGTATTTGGAGATGGAGCTTTGAAGGAGGTAATAAAGGTTAAATTATTATAGTAGGATCCTAATTCCATATGACTGGTATCTTTATAAGAAGTGGAAAAAACAAGCACATAAAAAGGTAATGTTACTGAAAGTGTATGCAAGCCCCCACATCCCTGTGTTTTGAAATGAAAAGCTTTTGCTCTAGTGTCCCAGGCCTGCCTTGAGTTTTCAAAGTCTTACTCAACAATTATCATTAGCAAATGAGAAGGTGTGGAAACAAAGGACAGATGTTAGGCAAGGAAACTGGCAACAATTTAGCCACATAGCAGAGTCACTGAACTTCCAGACACATTCCCAGGTTGTTTTTTAGGAATCAGATACCCAGCAGATGAAAAGTGCTGACCTCAAGCAAGTAGACCCCACCAGTTGAAACCAGAAGAATGGCGGTACTCAAAACTTCACCTTGAGGGCCACCAATCTGAGAATTGTGCATAATCTGATCATGTACCCTGCAACCCCCTTCCTCACATCACCTTCAACACCCTTCCCTGGAAGGACTTGGGGATTTTTGGTCTCTTGAGCATTATTTGCCCCTTCTCCTTGCTTGGTGCCCTGCAATAAACTCTATACTTTCCTTCAACCCAACTCAGTCAGTAGATTGGATTTATTGTGTGTCAGCAAGTATTGCCAAGTCCAGGTTCAGTATCACTGGGACACAATAAAACTGCATTCATCTACAAGCCAAGCAAAGAGAACTCCAGAAAAGCCAAATCTACAGGCACTTTGATCTTAGACTTCCAACTTGCACAACTAGGAGAAATAAATTTATGTTGTTTAAATCACCCACTCTTTAATATTTCGTTGTGGCAGATTAGCAGACTAAAATGTCTCCCTAGAAACCTGATTTTGAGGTTGACTTATATTGAAATCTTGCATTCCTAATGTTATTATCATTCAACCTACTTGCATAGCCTTGGAGGATCTATGCTGGAGAAATATATAGAGTTTTATTTACACTAGGAAATAATAAAATTCAATGAATTTTCAGATCAAATTTTAGTGCCTTGCGCGGAGTACAAATTGGCACAAATTGGAGATGGCATTTCTAAAAATATCAGCACAAGGCAGCCATTAGTCATGCATGTGGACTGTCCTAAGAAAACACTTATCTCCTTCCCTGGAAGCAGCATCTACAACTTTGGTCAAGCAGAAGTCTGATATTTGAGTCAAAATGATTAACAAAATATAACTTAATGTACTATAGGAGAAGAATTTCTTTTCCTTGGCCTTAGGTTTCCATGTGGAAGGAGTTCCACTATAGTTATACTACTAGACTATTACCATCTCATCACTGACTTTCTGCAGGAAAATGTAACTTGTCTACCTGATTGCTAAGTTTCAGAGCAAATTCTAAGTGTGCCTGGCTTAAGACTTGTCTTTTTACTTTACCTTTGGCATTAACTTACCTGCATAAATTAGTTATCTATGTTTCTGTCCTCCATGTTCTAAATTTTATACACATTTCTTGACAGAGAAGTTTCTGTGGCGCACCTCAGCTTGTGACTAATTGGATAAATGTGTCGATTTCTAGTGTGCAATCTTAGCAGGCCATTGGACCATACTCAAGTTAGTCTTTTTTCTGTATAGCTTTTCTAGGGGGAAAAAAAGATGATGGTTGAATTTTCATCTGTTCACTTAAGTTTGCCTGTCAATTGTTTCCAACTTCAATGAAAAAAAAATGGACATTATTACTAGCATACAGTATTTCAATAGTACCAATTAGTGTTCTCCAAAACACTGTTCCTTTCCCATGGAAGTGCAAGATATTCCAGTGGGGAGTATTAAAATAATATTAGAATGTCTAGTGTTTGTGAGAAATAAGCATTGTTATATTAATACTTAATACAAGGAAAGAGAGTTCTATATTTATGAACAATTGGTATATACAGAGACGCTTTAGATTCTGGGGAGCCAATGGTAATAGAGACAACCCCAAACCCACAATATTAAAAAGCTTCTTTATGTCAAGGTTTCATAAAATATGAGAGTAAATAAATGAATATGTAATTTAATACTGCTGCTGCTGCTAAGTCACTTCAGTGGTGTCTGACTCTACGTGACCCCATAGATGGCAGCCCATCAGGCTCCCTCGTCCCTGGGATTCTCCAGGCAAGAACACTGCAGTGGGTTGCCATTTCCTTCTCCAAATTTAATACTGCTGCTGCTGCTGCTAAGTCACTTCAGTCGTGTCCGACCCTGTGCAACCCCAGAGATGGCAGCCTACCAGGCTCCGCCATCCCTGGGATTCTCCAGGCAAGAACACTGGAGTGGGTTGCCAAATTTAATACTAGATAGTGATAAATGCAGTAAAAACTAATAAGACAGAAAAAGTGAACAGAAAATAATGAAGTTATGTTGAGAAAGATGTTATGGGGGAGGAGGAGCAAATCTAAAATTTTAACAGAGGACAAAAGTAAACAAGGAGATGACCTATCAAAAGGGGTTTTATGAAGTGAAAAATCATGGCGTGTCTGAGGAAAAGAAAAATGCCAGAACATATGGGGGTGGTGTGAGATTGGAATAGGGGAGGAGGGGCAAACTGGCTGGAGGAAAGTCAGGTGGTTACAGGTTTTCTGGCATGGTTGGGGCTTTGGACATTAATCAGTGTGTGATGGGTCACTGGAAGCTTCTGAGCAGGTGAGGTAATGGCATAACCTGGTTTACCTTTTTAAATGATCTTTCTAACTCCTGTATGGAGAGAAATAAAAATGTGTTGAGGAATGTGCTCCTTTCCTTTTTAATGCAAGCATACTTAAAAAAAGGAAAAATTGAAGGCCATTGAACCTAAAATGAAATGAATGTTTACTTTTTCTATACCTGTTCCTATGAGAAACAGAACAAAGGAAGATTTTTTAATGATATCCAAAAACTAATATAAAAATAATATCAATAGAAATACCATGTGCTTTAAGGTCAGACTGAACTTAAAATTGTTTCCAGCTTAGCCTCTCCCTAATTTTGTGACCTCTGACAAATTATTTGAGTTATTGGAGCCTCCATTTCTCTATAAAATTACAATAATTATCATCTTGACTGTTTCTGTATGGATTATAGCAGTGCTTAGTACCTCTAAACCACAGCAGGAAATCAATAAATGTTGTGTCTCATTATTACCAATGGCCAGATATGTTGGAAAAAAAAACAAACAAACAGAATTCAAATAACAAAAAAATCATGAACTTAATTCTATAGGTCTCTGGTAGGAATATCCGAATCTCCAGATTTCCCAGCTGGTTAATACAGAAAGGGCAGAAGATAAACTGCTAGAAGTACATGGCACATTGACAGAAATTGAGAAATAGTCAGGCCAAGGATAAAGTAACAAAGATGACAACCATATGGTCATAAATAGATAAGGTTTCCCACCTGTCACTTCCTTTTTTTGAAAAAAAAAAAAAAATCTGTCATTTCATTTCTGGAGAGGCACTTGGAGGCAATAAGGTACCCTACCCACTCTGGTAACAGATTATTGAATAATTTTATCAAACCATTCTGGGTAATTCAACCCCAACATTACTTTAAAGTGAGGTAAACCATTTAATCGAGGCAAAATTGTTTGGTTTTGCTCCAATTATCCAGTTAATTGCTTTCATTGTGTGCTTTACTTTTCATGTGTTGGCATCAACTCAGTCTTGTAATCCTGTGGTTTCTTTCTTTTTATGCTCCTTTGTGTACAAGTTGGAAGATGCAACCTCATTCCTCTGTAACTTTGTTCTTTTCCATGTCATTGATTTCTCCCTGTGGATCTAATCGAGCTTAAGCTTGCTTATGTTCATTTGTTTTCTCTTTGTCACTAGCAACCCTGACGATGTAGTCTTTTTTCCTGAGAATAGGGTGTTTACTGGAGATTTATTGTTGCAGAACAAAGTAAAGGGATAGCAGAAGTCTTTAAATAGAACATAATGTTATTTAATCAGTAAAAATAAAAGTGAACATTTGGAAATCATATTTTTTAATACAGAAAAGACAAAAATGAGTAAAGAAAAGCAAAAACAAGATAGGCAATAGCCAATTGACAAATTCAGTGTCTGAAATAAATTCTGCAACATGCTTCATAATCAAGTATTATAGTGCTCTAAATGGTGACCACAGTTAACAAATCACTTCCAAATCTTCACACAAAATTGTCAAATGTAAATCATGCATAGTGATACCAATAAAGCCTTTTTTCTATCTTTTTGTGTATGTGTATATAACCCATAGAGAAACATGGTTAAAATACATCTCTCATAGTGGATTGCCATAAAAATGAATATTTAATATTGTGATTCATTGTATGTACAATATTATCCAAAACAACATCCCTAAAGCATGCTCAGATGAGCATTTCCTGAAGTATGTTCTATAGAATTCCTATCTCACACATTGATTTATAAAAATAGCTTAACTTGAAAATTATCCAGCTAGGTATTTGCTTTAAACTTTTTTCAACATGCCCTGTTGAAATCAAGCAGGGCCCCTCAGGGTTCTCCTGGCTTCATAAAATTCCTTTATTTCCCAAGCTTCTCATTTATAGAAAATACTTTAGTGTCCTAGGTCTTACCTGAGCTCCAAAGAGCAGACTCAAGCTGTTGCTAATCAGAGAAGAGTGGGATTACAGAAATAAAGGGAAAGCAGTCAAGCAATAAATAAATAAGTAATGATAGCTTAAACAAAAGTACGGTGATAGCATAGAATCTTAATTTCTCCTAAAGGGACACCTATAACAACTTGATGCATATCTTTGAGGTTTTTCAACAGAAATTAAAATCCCATCCAGGTAGAGGATGAGGAGCACATGCAGATCACAAGCATGTAGACCAGGTTGGAACCAGGAGCTTGATAATTAGGATCCCAGAAATAGCACCCTCTTACCTCACCACCAACCAATCAGAATGACGTGCACAAGCTGCAATCCTCATTCCAAATGTTGTTTTTAAAAACCTTTGCCTTAAGTCCAGTGGGAGATCAGGACTTTTGAGCATTAACAGCCCATTCTCCTTGCTGGGCACCCAGTGAGAAATGCTGTACTTTCCTTTACCACAACCTGGTGTCAATAGATTGGTTTTACTATGCAGTGGGTGGATAGAAGTAAGTCCTATTTGGTTAGAACTTTTAGATATTGGCAAAGACTATGCAATTTACTTCTTCTATTAGTCACAGAAAACAATACACAGAAAATTCATTTTTACCAAAAGTCTTCTAACAAATGGCATTATGACACACTCGATACAGTATTATTTTGTGGGAGGTAGATTTGTTGAACAGTCGTCATATCCCAAGCACTTTGACAGTCTTGTAGGTCTCAACACTCCTAAAGCTCTTTGATACCTCAAGCCTCAAAGAAATAAAAATCGAGTTAAGAAAACTATTGTTTATTAATACTTAAGAAATGATGTGAAGTGATTAGTGCTAATGGGAAAATTAAAGAGGAGTGAGCAGATCAGGAAAGGGTAAGGTAAATTAGCTTAATCAAAGAAATAATTGTGTTAATGTAAAAATCTAATAGATTATTATGAAGTAGTTATAGCTATATTGAAATGTGACCTGTATTTTCCGCTGCAAACACAAACCGGCAGATTTTCCACATTCTTGAGATGAACTAAACCACAATGGAATTATCCTGCTCATTTTGACCTCATAATAAGAGATGCAAATCTCTTCATGGACCTGGAGTCCTTAGGAATTGACGACCATGATGGCTGAAGGGCCCAAATCAGTCCTGCTGTGATCCACGGGAATTTAACTTTTCAATCTAGAGAAAGGGCACAGTTGATCTCATTATAGTGGCTTGCTAGAGAAAGAAGGTGAATTGTGAAATAAACTCATGATGACTATAGTCCTCTCCCTGTGGAGAGATTTGCATCACAAAAACTCCCTCATCACTGATACTGTCATTATTCATATTGGTGGTGTCAGCAGAGGAAACAAGAGCTGAGTGTCTCTGAACAATAAACTTCTGATTTACCTTCATTTTAGTAGGAAGTTGTGTTATGTCCTGAATTAGAAAAAAAGAAAATCAAGAATAAATTTTAATAAGTATCATTTATATTGAAAGTAACACTAGGCTTTAAATTTTCCAGCAGAGCTTATATGATTTTATATGAATATGTTTCATATATATATATATTTATTGTAGGTATGAATGCACTTTGTTTATTCATTTATTCAATATCTCCAAGTATAATTTTTAACAAGTCCCATCATTTTTCTTTTCTTTACTATGCCCACCTTTAGGATTTCATACCAAAAAAAAAAAAAAAAAAAAAAGGATGAAATAAAAATTGTTAACCACTATTTTTGAAAAGAGTATCCTCTTTACATTTCAAATGCTTTGGGACATAGGACACCTGATTTAGCAATTATGTCTCTTATAGACAGTAAAATGCACAGATTTACACAGCTGTTGAATCTAATTTATGGAAAAAGAATTATTTCCATAATGCCTTTTGCACTTATGTGGTATATTGGCAATAAATAAATCTTTTAAAAATGGTTCTATTAGAATCTACTTCTATTCCTTTACTATTCCTTTCTGGAATTATACATTCAAGGATTGCATACATAAAGAGTCCAACTCCATACATATCAAAAGAAGTGATGATCAATTATAGAAAAGAGCAGTGTATAACAAGATGCAGGGTTACTATAATTTACTAGTGATTACCTTAAAAATGAATATGTGACTCCATGACAAGTGACTTCCAAAAAGTGCATTTTCTTAAATGTCAAATAATTTTCCCCTTAAGACTCATTTGGCAGTTGGTCTTTGCTATCATATTTCTATTAAATTACATATTTGACTTGACAATATTTGTTTATCAGAGAAGTTGAATGTTCCATTAAAACCCTTGTCTCTCTGATGATATTTTTATGAAAGTAATTTTCTACTGCTTTTTTTCAGTATATGTGCTCCTTTTGTATAAAACATTAGAGCAAGAACTTGTTCATTTCTGTGTGCTTGTAAAATAAGCAAGTGTCCTTATGTAACGTAATTATGCATTACAGAACTAGTCAAGAGGTAAAGACAAGTCAATGTGGGTGTGTTTATACTTTACCTGAGTGAAGTGATAAAATTTTTCAATAGGATGAAATAGGCTATCCTGCATTAAGAGGGAGGTTTGGATTTACATAATACTATGGTACCTGCATAAAAGGCCTTAAAGTTAACAGAAAAAGCAAACACAAAATATTTGCCTTTTTGCTACATTAGAAAATCATAGAACCAACTGTACCATTTTAAATTTTCTATTACCATTGGATGAATATTAGATTCTCTATTAACAATCAGGTATTGACTTTTGGGAATTCATACATTAAGTAACTAACGAATAAGAAGAAAATGTGTGAGTTTTTATCAGAGATATGCTAGAGTCGAAGCTAGATGAAAGCCAGGCTCCTAGAGGATTTGTACATGGGTGGAGAGAGAATTGTGCAGTGTGCTTTGAGAAGCAGGACTAGTTAAAAACAAAAACAAAAACAAAGTCAAAAATGTATATCATGTTATAATTAAGATTAGATGAAACTATTACATTTCAGAGATATATAAATTTGCAGTCTATTATCAATAGAACAGTCAGTGTCATCCTGTGAAACACAAAGCCCTCCAATGACCTCTCATCTCTGGATTCAAGAGAAGAAGGGAAGCCTGTGCCTACAACTAATGATTTACCAGGTTTCTTGTGGAGTCTTGCACACCACACAGGACTTCTCTGACAACATGTTCTATTATTTTCTGTTCACTCCATTGTTGGAATCCTGGACTCCTTGATGTTCTTCAAGTATAGAACATCATATGATCAGACTAATCTTTTCCTAGATGTCTTCATAGTTCATTCATCCTCTCACCTTCCTGAAATCTTTGTTTCACTGCAGCTCATACTGACAACACCCTCCCCTATTCCTTGGTTCTTCTTTTCTAATGTGCTGATTACCTTTTTCCATAGATGAAAGTGAAAGTCACTCAGTCATATCTGACACTTTGCAACCCCATGGACTATACAGTCTGTGGAATTCTCCAGGCCAGAATACTAGAGTGCGCAGCCTTTCCCTTCTTCAGGGGATCTTCCCAACCCAAGGATTGAACTCAGGTCTCCCACACTGCAGGAGGATTCTTTACCAAATGAGCCAGAAGGGAAGCCCAAGAATACTGGAGTGGGTAGCCTATCCCTTCTCCAGTGGGTCTTCCCAACCCAGGAATTGAACTCAGGTCCCTTGCATTGCAGGCTGATTCTTTACCAGTTGAGCTATCAGGGAAGCCTGACCACATTTTAAAGAATTTGATGATTTATGCTATTTATTGTCTCTCACTCCTCTAACAAAAGCTCCATGATAAGACTTTAGTCTACTCTGTTTACTGACAGCAGCATGCCTAAAACATAGTAAGCACTCAATGAATATTTGTGGAATGAATAAATGATATGTATGCACGAATTCCCTGCTCTTCCTCCATAAAAATTCAATGGTCAGTTTTTTCTTATTTACCATCTAGCATTCTTATCCCTACATGTTATTGTCTCTGACAGAATGACTATTTCTCTTTCCAGATCAAAATCTCTTGCATCCGTGGAAATAATTCTAACTGGAATGGCATCCTACTTGAACACGTCAACTAATTCTCTCTCCTCAGAGATCTCCAATTACTTTCAACTTCCCCAGAAATGCTCTCCTAACTTCCCAGTTAGAAATCACTACTTTCTGTGAGATCTTCTAAAGGGAAAAAATCATATTTGAACAAAGCCCCCCAAAATAACCTATAGACTCCCATATATGCCACTTTACTTGCATATTACCATCACTTTCTAAATCCCTTCAATCTGTTTTTGTATTTTATTGATTTATTTATCTGTCTTTTTTTTTATGAATTGCCTATTCCCCTCTCTAGAATGTCTAGGTCTTATGAGTCACTTAATACATAAATAAATTACAAATTATTTAAACATAATTTTCCAATATTTATTTCTTAGTTCTTAGGAATACAGTTTTTATTATAATTACATAGTCCTAATCTGGAAATAGATGGGGAAACAGTGGAAACAGTGTCAGACTTTATTTTAGGGGGCTCCAAAATCACTGCAGATGGTGATTGCAGACGTGAAATTAAAAGACGCTTACTCCTTGGAAGGAAAGTTATGACCAACCTAGATAACATATTGAAAAGCAGAGACATTACTTTGCCAATAAAAGTCCATCTAGTCAAGTCTATGGTTTTTCCAGTGGTCATGTATGGATGTGAGAGTTGGACTGTGAAGAAGGCTGAGTGCCGAAGAATTGATGCTTTTGAACTGTGGTGTTGGAGAAGACTCTTGAGAGTCCCTTGGACTGTAAGGAGATCCAACCAGTCCATTCTGAAGGAGATCAGCCCTGGGATTTCTTTGGAGGGAATGATGCTGAAGCTGAAACTTCAGTACTTTGGCCACCTCATGCAAAGAATTGACTCATTGGAAAAGACTCTGATGCTGGGAGGGATTGGGAGCAGGAGGAGAAGGGGATGACAGAGGATGAGATGGCTGGATGGCATCACCAACTCGATGCACATGAGTTTGGGTGAACTCCAGGAGTTGGTGATGGACAGGGAGGCCTGGCATGCTGCAGTTCATGGGGTCGCAAAGAGTTGGACACGACTGAGCAACTGAAGTGAACTGATAGTGTTATTTCATTGTTGCTTTAATTTTCATTTCCCTGAAAACATATGATGTAGAGCATCTTTGCATATGCCTAAAACATAAGTAACAAACTTTATATTTCAGATACCATTTATCCAAATACACCTTAAGTTTTGACCCCTAAAATATTATAAGCTCCTTTGAACACAAAACAATTGAAAATAAGTTTGAAGACAAGAAGGATACAGAAATTAAATTACGGAGTGAACTTTAACTTATTTTACATTTCCTAAAATTAGCATGCATTATATGATCAGAGAGAAAAAAATGTTACTTCACTAAAAAGACTTAATTGTTCCAACTGCTTATCAGGCAAAATCAAACTCTGTATGTCAACCTGGACTCTCTGAGATTCTTTTTCTCTTTTACAACTACCTTTAAATCCTTTCTTCAATGATGTACTTCTAACACATATGTTAGATTATGTGTGTATATATGTGCATGAATAAGTATATATGTAAATATGTGTACTTTTATACCTAAAAGTACATATTATTCATAAATGTATATGAATGTTACTTTGTGTGCAATGTATGTATATATAATATTCAACTAAATGCTGTTAGTTAAAATTTAAAATGAGTTATTTTGAATAATATCAGAGATATCTCTCTAAATAAGACAGCATTTAAAGTATGTGTTTTTATAGAATATGCTTGTCACTTCAAGAAACTTTCATAGAAAGGAAAATAGAATGCTATCATCTTAAATTTTCCATGTGCACTGGTGAGTGAAAAAAGATGTTTTCTCTCAGCATTACTGTCATTTATTAGTAAAAGGTTTGTAAGTACGTGTGATTGTTTGAGCCAGACCCCAACTTATGTGATAATGCTTCAGGGCATTTGCCCTTAATTTTGCCATAAGACGGGTTTGACTTCAGGGAAACTTTCTGTAGATATGTAAAGTAACCTTCTGTCTCTCATAAATCATAATTTATGTTCCTTATGTGTGAACAGAAGGTGTAGGTAAACAAACCGATTTGTGGAAGTTAGATTTTTTTTTTCCTCTAAATGTTCAATTTCCCCAGAAATGCCTTTAATTTAGCTTTTATTGATCTCTCCTTTAGTCTTGGATATTTTTGTTTCCCAGATAGAGTAATTGTATTGATAGTGGTATTGAAGTGATATATTGCTGCCTCCCTTTCTTACCACATTCTCTGTTTCTGTTTTTGTTGCAGTTGTTGTTTGCCTATTTTGTTTATCTTTAATATCTGGGGAAATATATATAATGTATATATAATCAGTCACTGCACACTATATATTAGATTCTTTCAAACTTTCCCTTGCTACTTGTTTCAGTTATCTATATTTATACTCTAAACGTAGTAAGTTAAAGAAAACAAAAGCAGCCATATGATTCTCAAGTTCAGGTAGAACTAGAATATTCTTTGCCTTCATTTCAAAGATGAGTTACACTCTTCAAACAATTTGGTGCTGGTTGTCAGATAGAAGCTAAGCCAAAGTTTGTTGACCAGAGCCTGATTCTCCTTCACGCAGATTTCTCCACATGGTTTCTTGTGCTTTCTCTCAATATGACAGTTGGCTTCTAGAAGGAGATTTCTAAGAGTGAGTATTCCAAGAAGCAAAAAACAGACATTTCCAATAATTTAAAAAGTTTGGTATGGAATTGTAATGTTACTTCTGAGGTATTCTATAGATAGTCCCAAGATCAGCCTGAAGTCAAGGGATAGACAACAAACTCCATTCACCTTTCAGCATGAGAGGTAACTTAATTAATGGCCATTTTTATTCCATCTCAACCACCCATGATCCAAATCTCTGATTCACCTCCTTACCTCTCCACAAACACTTGCTTCCTAATTAATTGCTATCTGAGCCCTCAGTTTTGAACTCCTGAACTTTCTCTAGATATCATGGAATTTATATTTGTTAAAACAATTTGCTTTGGATTATCAGCAAGTATCACCTGCTTTCTCTCAAATAAGAGCTATTCTTCCTCCTCACTTGCCTTACAACTAGTTTTCTTTCTCCATCACTTCTTTACATACTTTGTCACGTTGATAATTCCTCCATTTTCTACCACTAGCCATCTCTTTGGACTCTGCTTTCTTTCACTAGCTTGCTTGATTCTGCTATGTCATATTAAAAAAAAAAAAAAAAAAAACTTTCAAATAAACTTGCTAGCAGATCAAACTAACCACTAATTCACTTTCACTAGACTATTTCAATGTCAGTATTAATAATACCCAATAGCAATTGAATACTAACTGTAGGTGAATAACAGTGTTAATGGCTGTGTTTGAATTGTGTTCTCATTTACTCTTGAGAATAGCCCTATATACCCATGACAGTATTTCTTCTCTTTATGTGTGTGTGTGTGCCTGCTTAGTCAGGTCCAACTCTTTGAGTCCCCATGGACTATAGCTTGCCAGGATTCTCTGTCCATGGAATTTTCCAGGCAAGAAATACTGGAGTGGATTTTCATTTCCTACTCCAGGGGATCCTATTGAGCCAGGGATTAAATCCACATCTCTTGCATCTCCTGCTTTGGCAGGCAGATGCTTTACCTAACTGGAAATCAGTGAGTCTAAGTGATTTAAGAACCTACAATGAGCAAGTGGCAGAGCAAATATTGGAACTCTGCTTTCTATGATGTCATATACTATGCTCCTGTAAGATATTATATACTTACTGCCTTTACTTTTCAACTGACATTGATATGTTTACATTCTAAAGTACCTTGAACAAGAAAGACCCCTGGTTCTTTGGAGCTTGTTGAATGCTTCAATTTTTAAAACTACATATCTATCTATCGATCTTCTGAATTGATGCTTTTGAACCGTGGTGTTGGAGAAGACTCTTGAAAGTCCCTTGGACTGCAAGGAGATCCAACCAGTCTATCATTTCCTTTAGGAAATCAATCCTGACTATTCACTGGGAGGACTGATGCTAAAGCTGAAGCTCCAATACTTTGTCCACCTGATGTGAAGTGCTGACTCACTGGAAAAGACCCTTGATGCTGGGAAAGATTGAAAGCGGGAGAAGGGGACGACAGAGGATAAGGTGGTTGGATGGCATCATCGATTGGATGAACATGAGTCTGCACAAGCTCTGGGAGTTGGTGATGGGCAGGGAAGCCTGGCATGCTGCATTCCATTGGATCACAAAGAGTTGGACACTACTGAGCAACTGAATAACAACAAATATTAAATACTTATATATCTAACAACTGTCATTTTATCACTTATGTTTTGATTACACTAAGTTAATGGGCATATGGTCCTTTCAGTGTACTGTGTGCCTGAAGACATTTACTGCGAAAAACACACTTCAGGACCACTTGAATATACACAGTGGGGATCAGCCATACAAATGCCACTGTTGTGACATGGATTTCAAGCACAAATCTGCCCTCGAAAAGCATTTAACCTCTCTCCATGGCAGAAGCAGCAGTGAAAAACTACCCAGGCATGATCTGGAAAGGCAAAACCTACTGTAACTAGAACCACACCTTGTTATGTAAGCTGTATATCATTCTGTTGGACAAGTCTTTCTATAGAAATGCAGCATTTGTAATATTGCATTTCCACCCCCCATCTTTAGATCTTATTTTTGGTCTACCTATACGTGTTATGACTTCACTTTCACTTTTCACTTTCATGCATTGGAGAAGGAAATGGCAACCCACTCCAGTGTTCTTGCCTGGAGAATCCCAGGGACGGGGGAGCCTGGTGGGCTGCCGTCTATGGGGTCGCACAGGGTCGGACACAACTGAAGCGACGCAGCACAGCAAGATAACTTTGGTTAAGTTATATAACTGGTGATTACAAATGAAAAATAATGAACTCTTTTGACTACTTCAAGCTATACACACACCAGTATATATTTATGTGCCATGTGAACATGCTGGGCACACAGAGTAGAATTAGAAAACGGGTTATTTCATACCTACTCCACTTCAACATTTCCTTCCTCTTGACTATTATCTTTGATGGGTCTATTTTTACAACAGTGCAACATTTTCATAAATTTTTAGAATTATCTTAATAATCACAAAAATACTCTAAGATTTTATTAGGATAATAACAATTTTACAGATCAATTTGACACAAATTTATCTCTTTACATTAGTGAATGTCAGAGTTAATGAATGCAGTACATCTTTTCAATTTTTAGGTCTTGAATTTTTCTCAGTAATAGTTTATGGACTTCTCTATAGGGATTTTAGACTTTTGTGAGATTTACTGAAGGATATTTGATGTTTTCATTGCTATTATAATAGTATTCTATTAAACTTCCTATTCTAATGATCTCTTGCTTCTATATCAAATGTATATTTTTTATTGATATTATTTATTGACTCTAATAATTTTACATTGATTCCATGAATGTAGTAGATATGTCATGCTGAAAATTTCTTGATCTTACTCATAATAATAGTTTAAATATTTTATTTTTCCAATCTTCACTTTTAAAACTTTCCTTTTCTTACTTTACTCTCTGTGACTTAAAAGAGACATTAAATAGAAGTATTGAGACAAGCATCCTTGCCAATAATTTCATCTCACTGGGAAAACTTTCAATAATTCACCATTAAATATAAAGATTGCTATCATTTGTGTTGGATTTCCTTTATCAGATTATTACCTTTTTAACTTTAAATTTTACTAAATGCTTTTTATAAAAACAGATTATTAACTTTATCATGTGCTTTTGCTACATGTAAAGAGTGATCATAATACTTATCTCCTTCAGAATGGACTGGTTGGATCTCCTTGCAGTCCAAGGGACTCTCAAGAGTCTTCTCCAACACCACAGTTCAAAAGCATCAATTCTTCAGCGCTCAGCTTTCTTCACAGTCCAACTCTCACATCCATACATGACCACTGGAAAAACCATAGCCTTGACTAGACGGACCTTTGTTGGCAAGGTAATGTCTCTGCTTTTGAATATGCTATCTAGGTTGGTCATAACTTTCCTTTCAAGGAGTAAGCATCTTTTAATTTCATGGCTGCAATCACCATCTGCAGTGATCTGGGAGCCCAGAAAATTAAAGTCTGACACTGTTTCCACTGTTTCCTCATCTATTTCCCATGAAATGATGGGACCAGATGCCATGATCTTCATTTTCTGAATGTTGAGCTTTAAGCCAACTTTTTCACTCCCCACTTTCACTTTCATCAAGAGGTTTTTTAGTTCCTCTTCACTTTCTGCCATAAGGATGGTGTCATCTGCATATCTGAGGTTATTGATATTTCTCCCAGCAATCTTCATTGCAGCTTGTGCTTCTTCCAGCACAGCATTTTTCATGATGTATTCTGCATAGAATTTAAATAAGCAGGGTGACAATATACAGCCTTGATGTACTCCTTTTCCTATTTGGAACCAGTCTGTTGTTCCATGTCCAGTTCTAACTGTTGCTTCCTGACCTGCATACAGGTTTCTCAAGAGGCAGGTCAGGCGGTCTGGTATGCCCAGATCTTTCAAAATTTTCCACAGTTTATTGTGATCCACACAGTCAAAGACTTTGCCATAGTCAATAAAGCAGAAATAGATATTTTTCTGAAACTCTCTTGCTTTTTCCATGATCCAACGGATGTTGGCAATTTGATCTCTGGTTCCTCTGCCTTTTCTAAAACCAGCTTGAATATCTGGAAGGTCACGATTCACGTGTTGCTGAATCCTGGCTTGGAGAATTTTGAACATTACTTTACTAGCATGTGAGATGAGTGCAATTGTGTGGTAGTTTGAGCATTCTTTGGCATTGCCTTACTTTGTGGTTGGAATGAAAACTGACCATTTCCAGTCCTGTGGCCACTGCAGCAAATTTTCCAAATTTGCTGGCATATTGAATGCAGCACTTTCACAGTATCATCTTTCAGGATTTGAAATAACTCAACTGGAATTCCATCACCTCCACTAGCTTTGTTCATAGTGATGCTTTCTAACGCCCGCTTGACTTCACATTCCAGGATGTCTGGCTCTAGGTGAGTGATCACACCATCGTGATTATCTGGGTCATAAGATCTTTTTTGTATTGTTCTTCTGTGTATTCTTGCCACCTCTTCTTAATATCTTCTGCTTCTGTTAGGTCCATACCATTTCTGTCCTTTATCAAGCCCATCTTTGCATGAAATATTTCCTTGGTGTCTCTAATTTTCTTGAAGAGACCTCTAGTCTTTCCCATTCTGTTGTTTTCCTCTATTTCTTTACATTGATCACTGAGGAAGGCTTTCTTATCTCTTCTTGCTATTCATTGGAACTCTGCACTCAGATGCTTATATCTTTCCTTTCCTTCTTCGCTTTTCACTTCTCTTCTCACAGCTATTTGTAAGGCCTCCTCAGACAGCCATTTTGCTTTTTTGCATTTCTTTTCCGTGGGGATGGTCTTGATCCCTGTCACCTGTACAATGTCGTGAACCTCCGTCCATAGTTCATCAGGCACTCTATCTATCAGATCTAGTCCCTTAAATCTATTTCTCACTTCCACTGTATAATCATAAGGGATTTGATTTTGGTCACATCTGAATGGTCTAGTGGTTTTCCCTACTTTCTTCAATTTAACTCTGAATTTGGCACAAGGAGTTCATGATCTGAGCCATAGTCAGCTCCTGGTCTTGTTTTTGTTGACTGTATAGAGTGTCTCCATCTGTGGCTGCAAAGAATATAATCAGTCTGATTTCAGTGTTGACCATCTGATGATGTCCATGTGTAGAGTCTTCTCTTGTGTTGTTGGAAGAGGATGTTTGCTATGACCAGTGCATTTTCTTGGCAAAACTCTATTAGTCTTTGCCCTGCTTCATTCAGTATTCCAAGGCCAAATTTGCCAGTTACTCCAGGTGTTTCTTGACTTCCTAATTTTCCATTCCAGTCCCCTATAATGAAAAGGACATCTTTTTTGGGTGTTAGTTCTAAAAGGTCTTGTAGGTCTTCATAGAAACGTTCGAATTAAGCTTCTTCAGCATTACTGGTTGGGGCATAGACTTGGAATACTGTGATATTGAATGGTTTGCCTTGGAAATGAACAGAGATCATTCTGTTGTTTTTGAGATTGCATCCAAGAACTGCATTTTGGACTCTTTTGTTGACCATGATGGCTACTCCATTTCTTCTGAGGGATTCCTGCCCTCAGTAGTAGATATAATGGTTATCTGAGTTAAATCCACTCATTCCAGTCCATTTTGGTCGCTGATTCCTAGAATGTCAACGTTCACTCTTGCCATCTCCTGTTTGACGACTTCCAATTTGCCTTGATTCGTGGACCTGACATTCCAGGTTCCTATGCAATATTGCTCTTTACAGCATCAGACTTGCTTCTATCACCAGTCACATCCACAAATGGGTATTGTTTTTTCTTTGGCTCCATCCCTTCATTCTTTCTGGAGTTATTTCTCCACTGATCTCCAGTAGCATATTGTGCACCTACTGACCTGGGGAGTTCCTCTTTCAAAGTCTATAGTTACATATAAAAAACAGCAACTTGTAAAAGTTATTAAGCCTGAAAGATACACCTGAAATCAATTTGTTCACCAATGCATTTTAGGCTGTGTAAGTAATCAATACTGTATTTAATCGGGTTTCCACACCTTTGGGAAGACTAAAGCATGAGCTTTGAAAAGGCTATAATGTGGAAACTCTGCTGTGAACTTATCCCTCCAGAGTTCTTATCAGTTTTAATGGCATAGTTTTATAATTGGTAACTTCCTCCAACAGAAGATAATGGAGTAAAGTGAAATGGCACTGGTACAAATCTCTTTTAGTAAAAAGAAAGTGATCAGGTGAAGGCAAAGAAATTGTTTATGTTTTAATTAATAAATGATATTTTTAAAAAGCCAACCTTAATCAAATATTTGCATGGCTTCTAATCCCTGTGAAACATACTTGTCTATATGGTACAAGACTTTCCTGTTAACTGTCATGGCCTGAAAATTCTCATTCTTTTATTACACATGACGGAATGTCTATTTCCTCTAAAAGCCACATTTTTAATAATTCAAAGGATGAAAACACAAAGCAAGAAAGAATATCTGAATATCATTATGGCCTTTAGCCTTTACAGGTTAATTCTTCTACCATAAGCACACTAACTCTAACACCCTTAACAAAGCCTCAAATCCCATCTTCACACATCCAAGCCAGATGAAGGAAAAATACACACAAACTGAATATACAGCACAATAGAATCCAGTTCATAGATGCCTTCTAGTACTTTAAGAAGACAATTATTTATCACTATGTTACTTTACTTTTTGTAGTGTTTTTCCTTTCTGTCATATCTGTGACTTTTTTGGTTTAAATTATTCAATAATTTTGATTATTTTTAAGTTATTCAATAATTTTAGTTTAAATTATTCAGCCAAAGTTTAGTTTAAAACAATTTTAGTGAGTCTCTCATCTACCCCACTATAAAAAAACTTACTATCAAATTTTAATATTTTTATGATAAAATATCCAATAATACTTTGAAAATAAAGTGGGTTTTTGTTCTTTATTTATTTGTTTTTTAGAGATTCCAAAGATTCCAGAGTAGTTTCTTAGACGTAATTCAAAGTTTATGGGTATATGTATGCCAACACAAATGGATTCCCTAGGCAGGATATCATGGCATACATAGAAAGGTAAGAAAAAGGCTACAGTGAAAGAGCTATCTCCTCATTCCAGGGTAAACTGCAATGTTAAACTTTTTATTATTATTATTATTTTTTTTTAGTATTATACTGATAGTCATTAAAACTTTTTCTTTTCCAATCACAAGAATGTAGTCAAGATACAGTAAAATAATATAAAGTTATCAAACAATGATTATGTCTAATAGGAGAGAAAGAGAAGGGCCAAATGTTAAATGAGAAAGTACAGGAATGCTTTACTCTAGGTGTAGTAAAGCTTAAATGGTAATTTTCTATTAAATTTTCCATGGAGATGATGTTCAACCAGTCATGCAGTGTCACTTATTTACGAAATATTTATTGTACAACTACGATACTCAAAGTTGTGATATACGAAGTACAGACATGCAAAGTTGAATTAAGATGTGTTCAAATAAGCACAGAATTTATCATAACACAGTATGAATGGAACTATAGTCAAAGAAAACATTGCAGTGACTCAGAAAAATTCTGCTAGAAGATTTTGAGATACTTGATTTGAAAATATGAAACAGAGCTCAGAAGAGGAAAGGAATTCAATTTATGGATTTATTACATAGTATTTGAAAGTGAAGTGTTAGTTGCTCAGTTGTGTTCGATTCTTTGTGACCCCATAGACTGGAGCCCATGGGCTCCTCTGTTCGTGGGATTTAGCAGGCAAGAATATTGGAGTGGGTTGCCATTACCTTAACCAGGGGATCTTCCCAACTCAAGGAATCAAACCTGGGTCTCCTGCATTGCAGGCAGATGCTTTACCATCTGAGCCACAAGGGAAACCTTTGAGAGTGAAAGGATAAACATATTTTAGATTTCCTACCTGGGAAGGAAGCTTCATAAGTAATTTTGTTGCCTCCACAGCCTGCTAACAAGGGCTCTTCTATTTAAAAAATTTTTTTTTTTTCAAATAGTGCTTTCTTCCTTCCTTTTTTTTTTTTTTTTTCTTCTCTTAAAAAGTTTCGCTTCACATAAAATGATGAGGAAAAAAATGTCCAGCTGTGGGGCTTCATCCACATTCATTAATGATACTATTTGATGACCTTTGCTCTCTTACATACAGCCTGAGCTATACACCATCTCTGTCTCAGTGACGTTCAAGTCAAACCATTCTGTTTCCGTTTGGTCACAGACGCCTTCACCATTAATCTCATACTCTTCTGCATTGTTGCTCCAGAGCACCTAGTTTTGACGTGCTTCTCTTTAAGATGTTTCTTTTTGTTCTTTTTTTTGGTTTTTAAGTATTAGCTTAGACTCTAATCAGGAAAAGAGGAAATCTGACTTTGTAATACAGTTTATGTTCTTTCTATTAATATCACCAACAATGGTGAAGTAAAACACTTCTGAATATTTATCTTAAGGCTTGTGAACCTGGATAGTGACACAAAATTCTGGAGCATCCAAAGCAGGTGGTGCGAGTAACTCTGCTGGCAGAAAAACCCAGAACTACTTTAAGCATCTACACAGTTTTAGGGACTACATAGGAAAATATCAAGAAACTGTTACACAGTCTTTGACTTAGGTTTAAAGAATAGATGTAATAAATCATAGTATATGATTTGGAGAAGGCAATGGCATCTCACTCCAGTACTCTTGCCTTGAAAATCCCATGGATGGAGGAGGCTGGTAGGCTGCAGTCCATGGGGTCACTGAGGGTTGGACACGACTGAGTGACTTCACTTTCTCTTTTCACTTTCAGGCATTGGAGAAGGAAATAGCAACCCACTCTAGTGTTCTTACCTGGAGAATCCCAGGGACGGGGGAGTCTCGTGGGCTGCCGTCTATGGGGTCGCACAGAATCAGACACGACTGAAGTGACTTAGCAGCAGCAGCAGTACATGATTACATATTACATAATATATATATTCATAATAATAAATATGCCTTTATTACATGAAATGATACAATAAACAGATCATTTCACTGGCTCAAACCAAATTTAGTTCCCTAGAAGTCTTATAAATAGTCTTACACACACACACACACACACACACACACACACACACACACACAGAGTCAAGGATTCTGTCATTATTTCTCTTTTCAGTTAAGTTTTCCCAGCCAATTTTACCAAATTCCAACAAGGTATCTTTTTTTTTTTTTTTGTGGGGGAGGGGTTGTAGCTTGGAGGGGGACGGTGAGAAGAAAGACAATTATTGAAACATTCATTTAGCTGAAATTTTAAAAAATCACCTTGTATAACCTATACGTTTTTTCACAGTTATCGTGGGCTTTCATAATATCTTGATGTTCCAACAATTCCTTAACTTTTTATTCTATGTGAACTCTTATGCAGTGAAAAGGATAGTCTAGAATGAGCAGGAAATTATAATGAATTACTGTCTCAAATGTTTCCAATTATGTAAGCAACCTGTTTAGACAAAAGTTTTCCAAGGTGATTTATAGGCTACTCCAACATAAAGTTCCTAACACCTCGTGATGGCTTCAGACTACAAATTCATTTGTGGAATTCTGTAATCCAATGTGCTTCTCACTCCTATACTCTAAAACTGAAGGCTAATGGCTTAGACACAATGTGCCAGTAGTGTGCACAGTAGCATGAAGTAATTTTTCAACTGCCTAATGAATTGCTAATTTAATGGTTGTCATTAGCTCAGACTCAAAAATGATATTTTATTAGTAAAAAATGCTCTGTAGAAAGTGCAATGTTTTCTATTATAAAAGCAAAGCAAATTTCAACTCTACATACAAATATGTATAAATTTAAGAAATATTTTCAAATAATTAGTTTCTCTTTTTTTTAATTGAACTTTAGACGTCAAAGTACACAAACCTTATATGTACAGAATGGTGAATTTTGACATGCATATATACCTCCAGAGAAGCAAAATATAAATCAAGTTTAGAATGTTATCAGTCACCTAGAAAAGTACCTCACATCTCTAGTAAGTATATAAAGTCCCAAAGATGGTAAGACAGTCTTCACCTATTGAAGATGATTATTTTAAGTTTTTGGCAAATAGTAACAAAACTGTTATAATTATCAGCATGCAGGATTTTTTGTGGACGTGAGAATTCAGATTAGTTGGGTAAATACTTGGAAGTGCAATTTCTAGATCACATGGCAAGATTCTACTTAGCTTTGAAAGAAACTTCCACTCTGTTTTCCAAACTGGTCATACCATTTAGAATGCCCATCAGCAATTAATGAGAGCTTCTGTCACTCCACATCCTAACCAGCAATGGTATTGTCTGTATGTGTGTTTGGTATTTAAGGCACATTGATATCTTATCATTTTGTTTTGTATTTTACTTGGAACATTTATGTCAATGGCTTCATTTTAGTTCTTTGTATGTTGAAAGGGCTATATCTGACAAATGCAAAAAAAACACAGAATATCAAAAAGTAAAGAAACTGTACCTTCTCACAAAATGAGTAAGTAAAGGATGGTGTCTGAAATGGAGGCTATGCTGCTGCTCCTACCTCAAGTTACAAACTAAGTATAATCTCCACTTAGAAACACAGAGATCTGTTTCCTCTTAGATTCTAAAAACATCGTACAGATGCCAGGAGGCTAACTAGTTGTAGGAAGAGTGTCTATTAGATGAAAAAGATAACATGTCTCTATGGCTTTAAAACCTCCAAGCATAAATCAGGCAAAGTCAAACAGTTCAAAGATAAATTAGCGGGTGGCTCCTCCTGGTGAGCAGAGCTTGGCAGATCACTTAGGTGATTGCAATTTAAGAAGCCGTCATTAAAATTCTGGTACACTCCATTTCTTAAAATATGAACTCTAATCTTCACATAGGATTCCCAACAGAAGCAGGGAAGACACTACAATTTTTAGGGAAAAGAAACAACTAGAAATATTTCCAGAATTTGGACATGAAAGTCAGTGCCAATAGTTATGATCTGGAGAAGGTTATGGAGATTTGGGCTTGAAAAAGTAGGCTACGAAAGGGCATTTATACTCTTTATTGAAAAATAAAACATGCAAGCTGGGCTACGAATCTCAAGATAACAAACGTTGGGAAAGAAACCTGGTACTCTATGTTCCTCTTGCCTTGAGTCCTGGGAAAAAACACAGTTAAGATTTTTGGAAGGAAGATCAATGTATTTTTCATTCAAAATTTGTAGAAGTTGGAGGAAGAGAAAAATGGCACAACATTTTGATACAAGAATTACATACAAGACATAATTTGATGTCTTAAACTTAAATAAACTAATAAACTTAAAATAATCAAGTCTTCAATAGGTGAATAAAGATCAAATATTGGTAATTACATACAAGATTACTACGATCATCTTAGAAAGATGATAGTAGTTGCAGTGGAAGAAAATTATAAGAGACTTTTTTACATATACATGAATCTATCATTTTTCAAATTCTTTTTTCCATTTAGATTGTTGTATGAATATTGAGCAGAGTTATCTGTGCTATACAGCAGGTCCCAGTTGGATATTCATTTTAAATACAGAAGTGTGTACATGTCAACCCCAAGCTTCCTAACTGCCCCTTCTACCCATTTCCATCCACCTTTCCTCCACAGTAACCACAAGTTTGTTCTCTAAGTCTGTGAGTTTGTTTTGTAAACAAGTCCATTTGTATACTTAAAAAAATAAAAATAGAGCTTAGTACAAACCAAGCAGCAATAAAATTAGCTTTACTATAACTTATCTACATGCCTAGAACCAGTCTAAGAATGTCATATGGATAATTTAATCCTCACAAGCATCCTAAATGTTATACATGTTTCCCCCCTTTCAGAGATGAAAAAACTAAGTCAAGCACTATACCATGTTTCTTACCTACCGACATGAAAGCTTCCATCTTCACAGCTTGGTAAACAAAAAGGCTCCCAAAATGGCACAGTTAGGCATTATGATATGCTAAATTCTAATGCCCCAAAAGATTTTTGGTAGATTAAACTATGAAAAGTGGAGGAAAATACAGGTGAACAATTGAGTGACAAATGCATTGGTATCTAAACTGAGTTTCACTTTATTCTTGTCATCGAACCAGGTAGATACAGATCATAATCCATCTAATATTGAATATAACACTTGTGTTAACATGCAAACATTAAAAATCTACAATTGAGTAGCAAAGACTGCAATTATCATATTGTTTCTTTTCTGAGAAAGCTTCCCTTTGTTTTAAGATACCCTGATAGCTTTAAGATACCCTGATAGCTATAGTAATGGTAACTTACCTACACTAAATAGAAGAATATAGCCATCTAGAGAATAAGCTTTACAAATCTATTTTAATTATTGGTAATTTCATGCATGTATTGCCTACTCTGACATACAAGAAATTCATTTAAGTACTGTAAAGACAATTGAATAATTATTTTATCTAACTTTTGAGAAGTGTGTATAAAGTGGATGAAATAAAAAATAGCTTGACCACCTTAGTCAAAATATAATATATGCAAGATAAGGATCTGGAATAAAATTATGTCATATTTTTAGCATATAAATTACAAAAAGTATTCTTTGGATTGCATAGTTTAGGTAGCTTATTCAGCAAATAGCTGAATATTGATGTGCTAGTTTATAATTATGCAAACTAATGATGAGCTCTTTTTCAAATTTACAGAGTTAATGAAGAAAAGAGATGGAATACTTTGCCTAATATAACAAACTTAAGTTTTGACCTAAAACTTGACCAATATAAAGACATAGATTTGGAAATATATCTTAGAGGGTGATAATGACTTGAAAACTAAAAAACACCTCAAAATGGTCTACAGCATAGGATCAGAAATCAATCAGACAAAGTTTTACTCAAACTCCAACTTTTTGTACAGTGGAAATATATGCATGTCATTTTAATTTACAAGACTACCGTTTTTCCATTTGTATAATGGATTGATAATAAAAATCCTTCTGTTTTGAGAAGTATATGTGTATATGTATATATATATATATATATATATATATATATATATATATATATATATATATATATATATATATATACTGCAAAATTCTATGTCATACTATACTTCCTAAATTCAGTAGTTTGTGAAAAGATGAATCATGTTTTAAGATTATGACTGAAAGAGTCCTTCTAATAGTGAGGACACGAGTGATATAATAAGGAGCCTAAGAAGTAATAATGTGAAGAAACTTTCTCAGCAGAAGTCTAGAATTCTGATGGAAATTCCTATTTTCTGATTGTTAGCCTATTTTTATTCAAATCAATGGGAAAATTAATTTTTCCTGTAACAATTTTCCTCTCTTCTTATTCAAATTATGTTATGCTATATACACATTTTTTTTAAAAAGTTCAGCACAATACATACAACCCACAGACTTTAATGAATTCCTTTTCTTGGCTTTTGCAAAATCATATTTTCTCATGATATATTTTCTCATTTTACTAGTTTGTCCTTCCATTTCAAGCTCAATCTTCTATTCTGCTTCCTTCTCATGGAACTGAACACCAAATATTAGTTTCTTGAAAGACAATTTTCTGTTCTATTCATAGTATGTCTTTAGGATAATTTACCCAGTTTCATGTCTTCTCTCCTCTCAGGATACCTTAAAACTCATAGAACTAATTGGCTACACAAAATCTGGTTTCAGAAACCTCATTGTAATGTCAAATCTAGCATGTTCAAAATGCTTCTAAAACACCCCATCCCCACTGAAACTGTCCTTTCTTCATAGTGTGCAATTTAAATTTATAATTCACCCAGTTACTCCAGTGTCCCAGGTTCCATGCTTGACCCTTTTCCTCACTTGACACATCTAGTTCGGTTCAGTTCAGTTCAGTCGTACAGTTGTGTCCGACTCTTTGCAACTCCATGGACTGCAGTACACCAGGCTTCTTGTCCATCATCAACTCCCTGAGGTTACTCAAACTCATGTCCACTGAGTCAGTGATGCCATCCAACCATCTCATCCTCTGTTGTCCCCTTCTTTTCCTGCCTTCAATCATTCCCAGCATCAGGGTCTTTTCAAATGGCACATCTAACCTAATTCAAAAATACATATGCTGCCACCACTCAAGCTAAATGTATTGGCAGGTGTTTTCTTGGACCACTGTGATAACCTATAGCTTGGCCACTACTACAATTTAAGCAAGGCCCTGTGAGGCTTCCAGGAACTGTGTATTTTTGTACCACACTTTTTTATAGGCAAGACTCTAGCCTTCCAGGACCTTCAATAGTTCCAGGGGGCAATTCAAGCAGTTGCTAATAAAGGGAGGGCTTCCCCGCTGGCTCAGTGATAAAGAATTCACCTGCAATGCAGATGTGGGAGACATGAGTTTAATCCCTGCATCAGGAAGACACCCAGAGAAGGAAATGGCAACCCTCTCCAGTATTCTTGCCTGGAAAATTCCATGGACAGAGAAGCCTAGCAGGCTACAGTCCATGGGATTGCAGAGAGTCAAACAGGACTGAGCACAGGAGCACACAGCCATACAAGGAAGGAGCAGCCCAGAAACCACCTAAGGCAAGAAAAAAGGAACCAGAGAAGCTCATCAAGATGAGAAGACCATGGAGATGAGATTCACTTCAGTTCAGTCTCTGAAGAGGGTCCGACTCTTTGTGACCCCATGAACCCTAGCAGGCCAGGCCACCCTGTCCATCATCAACTCCCAGAGTCCACCCAAACCCATGTCCATTGAGTTGATGATGCCATACAACCATCTCATTCTCTGGCATCCCCTTCTCCTCCTGCCCTCAATCTTTCCCAGCATCAGGGTCTTTTCAAATGACTCAGCTCTTTGCATCAGGTGGCCAAAGTATTGGATTTTCAGCTTCAACATCAGTCCTACCAATGAACAACCAGGACTGATCTCCTTTAGGATGGACTGGTTGGATCTCTTTGCAGTCTAAGGGATTCTCAACAGTCTTCTCCAACGCCACAGTTCAAAAGCATCAATTCTTCGGTGCTCAGCTTTCTTTATAGTCCAACTCTCACATCCATATATGACTACTGGAAAAACCATAGCCTTGACAAGACGGATCTTTGTTGGCAAAGTAATGTCTCTGCTTTTTAATATGCTGTCTAGGTTGGTCATAACTTTCCTTCCAAAGAGTAAGCGTCTTTTAATTTCATGGCTGCAGTCACCATCTGCAGTGATTTTGGACCACAAGAAAATAAAGTTAGCCACTGTTTCCCATGTATTTGCCATGAATTGATGGGACCAGATGCCATGATCTTCGTTTTCTGAATGTTGAGCTTTAAGCCAACTTTTTCACTCTCCTCTTTCACTTTTATCGAGGCTCTTTAGTTCTTCTTCACTTTCTGCCATAAGGATGGTGTCATCTGCATATCTGAGATTATTGATATTTCTTCCAGCAATCTTGATTCCAGCTTGTACTTCCTCCAGCCCAGCATTTTTCATGATGTATGCTGCATGTAAGTGAAATAAGCAGAGTGACAATATACAGCCTTTCCTATTTGGAACCAGTCTGTTGTTCCATGTCCAGTTCTAACTGTTGCTTCCTGACATGAATACAGGTTCCTCAAGAGGCAGGTCAGGTGGTCTAGTATTCCCATCTCCTTCAGAATTTTCCACAGTTTATTGTGTGTGCTTTGGCATATTAAATAGAGCAGAAGTAGATGTTTTGCTGGAATTCTCTTGCTTTCTTAACGATCCAGCGGATGTTGGCGATTTGATCTCTGGTTCCTCTGCCTTTTCTAAAACCAGGTTGAACATCTGGAAGTTCACCGTTCACATATTGCTGAAGCCTGGCTTGGAGAATTTTAAACATTACATTACTAGCGTGTGAGATGGGTGCAATTGTGTGGTAGTTTGAGCATTCTTTGGCCTTGCCTTTCTTTGGGAGAAGATGAGATTAAGGGAGTGAAAGTTCTGCTGGCACCAAAATCTTGTCAGATACCATATCTTTGAACCACTCCTCTGGGGTTGGGACACTTGGTTTTTGAGAGCAGAAGCTGGGTGTTTCCCTGTTTACCTTGTTGTTTAGATGCTCAGTCATGTCTTACTCTTGGACATGCAGCAGGGACTGCAGCATGCCATGCTTCCCTGTCCTTCACCATCTCCCAGTGCTTGCTCAAACTCATGTCCATTGAGTCAGTGATGCCATCCAACCATTTTGTCCTCTGTTGTCACCTTCTCCTGCCTCAATCTTTCCTGGCATTAGGGTCTTTACCAATCAGTTGGCTCTTCGCATCAGGTGGCCAAAGTATTTGAGCTTCAACTTCAGCATCATTCCTTCCAATAAATATTCAGGATTGATTTCTTTTAGGATTAACTAGTTTGATCTCCTTGCTGTCCAAGGGACTCTCAAGGGTCTTCTCCAACACCACGGTTCAAAAGCATGAGTTCTTCAGTGCTGGCAAAGTAATAAATTTGTTCTTTCCGACCTGACCCAAAACTCTGTCTACTAGATTTGATTAAAGGAGAATCTGAGCTTTTAGTAACAGGAAGATCATTGATGCACTTCAGAAAAAATAATGCTTCAGTGAATATGATGACCTGCATGAATTATATTCAAAAAAGAATAGGACAGGAACTGGAAAAGATAAAAATAGAAAAACTCCAAAATCTTGCAAAAAAGACAATTACTATTAATATAAAGCAAGATGATAACTTGAGAATGCAGCATTTTGAGGAATATGAAAAGGTGAAATGATATTATATAAATAAATTTACTTTTTTCTGATTATACAAATAAATAGACCCATAGAATAAATCTGGAAAAGTACTAATGTAAAAATTTTATTCCATAACAAGGAATTGATTTTCTTAACCTTGTGCTATATTCTGTTGCAGCTCTATATTACAGGAATTGGATTGCATTTCATGTAATGTTTTAAAGATCACTTTATCATTTAATCTTATATATATCACAAATACTGTTTTAATATTTGATAACTTAATTTCTAATGATCTATAACTCTAAGCTGATGTGTGTATATATATATATATATAAAATCCCACATTCTTGGATATTTAGACTATTTTAAATATTTATATTTAAATATTTATTTATAAATATTTTTTTCTTATAAATATGTACAGTCTCTTAATTCTATCCAATTTGAAGGTCTCACTGCTCTTCATCTTTCTTTCATAACTCAGTCCCAGAATCTGTTTTTCTAAACTCCCTATATCATATGGTTTCTTTGGATAATATTTCTTCCTGTTCCTTCTCCTTTTGGCTCACAGTGTGGCAGGCAATCTTCTCTTCATCTCTTGTAGTTTCCTCTTCTTCCAGCTCCTTCTTCTGATGGTATAGTGCCCAAAGTGTTAAGCCTTCCATATTTTTTTCTTCTAATTTTATATTGTCTTTACATAAAAACTTCAGTCATGAATTGTGAAATCTAGATCATATTTGTTGCCAAAATTCCAGACTCATGCATCCAACTTCCTACTGACCACGTATGTCTAAATCTACCCCAAACACTTCACACTGAACCAATCCTAGAGAATCTTTATCATCTCTCTCTAGGACTTTTCCCATTTAGTATTCTCTACTTGATATCTAGCGACATAATTGGTGATATACTCTAGAAAAGCATTAAACTTCCTAAGTTTCTCTTTCACACATACTGTTCTGTTCTTAGCCACTCAGCCATGTCCAACTCTCTGTAACCCCATGGGCTGTAGCCCACCAGGCACCTCTGTCCATGGGTATTCTCCAGGCAAGAATGCTGGAGTGGGTTGCCATGCCTTCCTCCAGAGGATCTTTCCAACCCAGGGGTCACATGGAGGCTGCTGCACTGCAGGCAGATGCTTTACCTACTGAGCCACCAGGGAAGCCCCATCCACCAATAATAATAATAATCCCGTTGTCCAATTGATTATTCAATAAACTTTGCTGGTTGAAGATAGACACACTTCCTCTTCATTTCCTTGTCACAGAACTAGTCTAGAAATTTACCATCTCTTTAATAAAAATGAAAGTAAGCTTCTTATAGATTGTTTTATATTTCCTTCTATCTGCCTCCAATTTCCAATCAAATGCCTTCCAAAGTGATTCTTCTAATTTGCAAGTCTGATGAATACATTCCTCACAAGATCTAAAACTTTGTATGCAAAAGAAACAATGATGAAATTATTTAAATTACACATGTCAGACATCACCTTCAAACACAAATATTGATTAGATCTGTTATTTAACATTGCATGCAAATAAAAATAATAACATATAAAATAAAAATGAAAAATATAATAAGGACTTTGAATGTTATGTATTATTCTAAATATACATTATAAGGGCTTCCCTCGTAGGTTAGTGGTAAAGAATCCACCTGTCAACGTCAGAGATGTGGATTCAAGCCCTGGGTGGGGAAGAAGGAAATGGCTAACCATTCAAGTATTCTTGCCTTTAAAATCTGATGGAGAGAGGAAACTTGAGGGCTACAGTCCATGGGGTCACAAAAGAATTGGACACTACTTAGCAATAAAAATATACATATAAGTATGCTGCTGCTGCTGCTAAGTTGCTTCAGTTGTGTCTGACACTGTGTGACCCCGTAGATGACAGTCCACCAGGCTCCCCTGTCACTGGGATTCTCCAGGAAAGAACACTGGAGTGGGTTACCATTGCCTTCTCCAACATATAAGTATAAATGTTTATTAATAAGCACATTTTTTATTTTAAATATAAATTTATTTATTTTAATTGGAGGTTAATTACTTCAAAATACTGTATTCGTTCTGCCATACATCAACATGAATCCGCCACAGGTATACACGTGTTCCCCATTATGAACCCCCCTCCCTCCCCCCTCCCCATACCACCCCTCCAGGTCGTCCCAGTGCACCATCCCCGAGAATCCTGCATCATGCATCCAACCTAGACTGGCAATTCGTTTCATATATGATATAATACATCTTTCAGTGCCATTCTCCCAAATCATCCCACCCTCTCCCTCTCCCACAGAGTCCAAAAGACTGTGCTATACATCTGTATCTCTTTTGCTGTCTCACATACAGGGTTATTGTTACCATCTTTCTAAATTCCATATATATGTGTTAGTATACTGTATTGGTGTTTTTCTTTCTGGCTTACTTCACTCTGTATACTAGGCTCCAGTTTCATCCATCTCATCAGAACTGATTCAAATGTATTCTTTTTAATGGCTGAGTAATACTCCATTGTGTATATGTACCACAGCTTTCTTATCCATTGATCTGCTGATGGACATCTAGGTTGCTTCTATGTCCTGGCTATTATAAACAGTGCTGTGATGAACACTGGGGTACACGTCTCTTTCAATTCTGGTTTCCTCGGTGTGTATGCCCAGCAGTGGGATTGCTGGGTCATAAGACAGTTCTATTTCCAGATTTTTAAAGAATCTTCACACTGTTCTCCAGAATGCCTGTACTAGTTTCCATTCCCACCAACAGTGGAAGAGGGTTCCTTTTTCTCCTCACCCTCTCCAGCATTTATTGCTTGTAGACTTTTGGATCTCAGCCATTCTGACTGGAGTGAAATGGTACCTCATTGTAGTTTTGATTTGCATTTCTCTGATAATGAGTGATGTTGAGCATCTTTTCATGTTTTTGTTATCCATTTCTATGTCTTCTTTGGAGAAATCTCTGTTTAGTTCTTTGGCCCATTTTTTAATTGGGTCATTATTTTTCTGGAATTGAGCTGCATAAGTTGCTTGTATATTTTTGAGATTAGTTGTTTATCAGTTGCTTCATTTGCTATTATTTTCTCCCATTCTGAAGGCTGTCTTTTCACCTTGCTTATAGTTTCCTTTTTTGTGCAGAAGCTTTTAAGTTTAATTAGGTCTCATTTGTTTATTTTTGCTTTTATTTCCAGTATTCTGGAAGGTGGGTCTTAGAGGATCCTGCTGTGATGTATGTCAGAGAGTGTTTTGCCTGTGGTATCCTCTAAGAGTTTTATACTTTCTGGTCTTATGTTTAGATATTTAATCCATTTTGAGTTTATTTGTGTGTATGGTGTTAGAAAGTGTTCTTGTTTCATTCTTTTACAAGTGGTTGACCAGTTTTCCCAGCACAACTTGTTAAAGAGATTGTCCTTTCTCCATTGTATATTCTTGCCTCGTTTGTCAAAGATAAGGTGTCCATAGGTGTGTGGATTTATCTCTGGGCTTTCTATTTTGTTCCATTGATCTATATTTCTGTCTTTGTGCTAGTACCATACTGTCTTGATGACTGTGGATTTGTAGTAGAGCCTGAAGTTAGGCCGGTTGATTCCTCCAGTTCCATTCTTCTTTCTCAGGATTGCTTTGGCTATTCGAGGTTTTTTGTATTTCCATAAAAATCATGGAATTATTTGTTCTAGCTCTGTGAAAAATACCATTGGTAGCTTGATAGGGATTGCATTGAATCGATAGATTGCTTTCACTAGCATACTAATTTTCCACTATATTGATTCTTTTGATCCATGAACGTGGTATATTTCTCCATTCTATTAGTGTCCTCTTTGGTTTCTTTCACCAGTGTTTTATAGTTTTCTATAAATAGGTCTTTCATTTCTTTTGGTAGATATATTCCTAAGTATTTTATTATTTTCATTGCAATGGTGAATGGAATTGTTTCCTTAATTTCTCTTTCTATTTTCTCATAATTAGTGTATAGGAATGCAAGGAATTTCTGTGTGTTGATTTTATATCCTGCAACTTTACTATATTCATTGATTAGCAATAGTAATTTTCTGATAGAGTTGTTACAGTTTTCTATGTAGAGGATCATGTCATCTGCAAACAGTGAGAGTTTTACTTCTTTTCCAATTTGGATTCCTTTTATTTCTTTTTCTGCTCTGATTGCTGTGGCTAGAACCTCGAGAACTATGTTGAATATTAGCAGTGAAAATGGGCACCCTTGTCTTGTCCTGACTTTAGGGGAAATGCTTTGAATTTTTCACCATTGAGGATAATGTTTGCTGTGGGTTTGTCATATATAGCTTTTATTATGTTGAGGTATGTTCCTTCTATTCCTGCTTTCTGGAGAGTTTTTATCATAAATGGATGTTGAATTTTGTCAAAGGCTTTCTCTGCATCTGTTGAGATAATCATATGGCTTTTATTTTTCAGTTTGTTAATGTGGTGAATTACATTGATTGATTTGCGGATATTAAAGAATCCTTGCATCCCTGGGATAAAGCCCACTTGGTCATGCTGTATGATCTTTTTAATGTGTTGTTGGATTCTGATTGCTAGAATTTTGTTAAGGATTTTTGCATCTATGTTCATCAGTGATATTGGCCTGTAGTTTTCTTTTTCTGTGGCACCTTTGTCAGGCTTTGGTATTAGGGTGATGGTGGCCTCATAGCATGAGTTTGGAAGTTTACCTTTCTCTGCAATTTTCTGGAATAGTTTGAGTAGGATAGGTGTTAGCTCTTCTCTAAATTTTTGGTAGAATTCAGCTGTGAAGCCGTCTGGACATGGGCTTTTGTTTGCTGGAAGATTTCTGATTACAGTTTCAATTTCCGTGCTTGTGATGGGTCTGTTAAGATTTTCTATTTCTTCCTAGTTCAGTTTTGGAAAGTTGTACTTTTCTAAGAATTTGTCCATTTCTTCCAAGTTGTCCATTTTATTGGCATATAATTGTTGATAGTAGTCTCTTAAGATCCTTCATATTTCTGTGTTGTCTGTTGTGATCTCTCCACTTTCATTTCTAATTTCATTGATTTGATTTTTCTCCCTTTGTTTCTTGATGAGTCTGGCTAATGGTTTGTCAATTTTATTTATCCTTTCATAGAACCAGCTTTTGGCTTTGTTGATTTTTACTATGGTCACTTTTGTTTCTTTTGCATTTATTTCTGCCCTAATTTTTAAAATTTCTTTCCTTCTACTAACCCTGGGGTTCTTCATTTCTTCCTTTTCTATTTGCTTTAGGTGTAGAGTTAGGTTATGTATTTTACTTTTTTCTTGTTTCTTCATGTATGCCTGTATTCCTATGAACTTTCCCCTTAGCACTGCTTTTACAGTGTCCCACACGTTTCGGGTTTTTGTGTTTTCATTTTCATTCATTTCTGTGCATAGTTTGATTTATTTTTTGATTTCTTCTGTGATTTGTTGGTTATTCAGCAGCGTGTTGTTCAGCCTCCATATGTTGGAATTTTTAATAGTATTTCTCCTGTAATTGAGATCTAATTTTAATGCACTGTGGTCAGAAAAGATGCTTGGAATGATTTCAATTTTTTTTAATTTACCAAGGCTAGATTTATGGTCCAGGATGTGATCTGTCCTGGAGAAGGTCTGTGCGCACTTGAGAAAAAGGTGAAATTCATTGTTTTGGGGTGAAATGTCTTATAGATATCAATTAGGTCTGACTGGTCTGTTGTATCATTTAAAGTTTGTGTTTCCTTGTTAATTTTCTGTTTACTTGATCTATCCATAGGTGTGAGTGGGGTATTAAAGTCTCCCACTATTATTGTGTTATTGTTAATTTCCCCTTTTATACTTTTTAACATTTGTCTTGCATATTGCGGTGCTTCTATGTTGGGTGAATATATATTTATAATTGTTATATATTCTTCTTGAATTGATCCTTTAATCATTATGTAGTGTCCTTCTTTGTCTCTTTTCACAGCCTTTGTTTTAAAGTCTATTTTATCTGATATGAGTATTGCTACTCCTGCTTTCTTTTGGTCTCTGTTTGGGTGGAATATCTTTTTCCAGCCCTTCACTTTCAGTCTGTATGTGTCCCCTGTTTTGAGGTGGGTCTCTTGTAGACAACATATATAGGGGTCTGGTTTGTGTATCCATTCAGCCAGTCTTTGTCTTTTGGTTGGGACATTCAACCCATTTGCATTTAAGGTAATTATTGATAAGTCTGATCCCACTGCCATTTACTTTATTGTTTTGGGTTCTAGTTTGTACACCTTTTTTTGTGTTTCCTGCCCAGAGAAGATCCTTTAGCATTTGTTGGAGAGCTGGTTTGGTGGTGCTGAATTCCCTCAGCTTTTGCTTGTCTGTAAAGCTTTTGATTTCTCCTTCATATTTGAATACGATCCTTGCTGGGTACAGTAATCTGGGCTGTAAGTTATTTTCTTTCATCACTTTAAGTATGTCTTGCCATTCCCTCCAGGCTTGAAGAGTTTCTATTGAAATATCAGCTGTTATCCCTATGGGATAACAAGGTTTTTTGGTTAGGGAAGCTTGTGTCGGTGTTCTGGTGGGTGGAGCTGGATTTCTTCTCTCTGGAGTGCAATAAAGAGTCCAGTAATGAGTTATGAGATGTCAATGATTTTGGAATAACTTTGGGCAGCCTGTATATTGCAGCTCAGGTCTGTGTTCCTGTGTTGCTGGAGAATTTGTGTGGTATGTCTTGTTCTGGAACTTGTTGGCCCTTGGGTGGTGCTTGGTTTCAGTGTAGGTATGGAGACGTTTGATGAGCTCCTGTCAATTAATGTTCCCTGGAGTCAGGAGTTCTCTGGGGTTCTCAGGGTTTGGACTTAAGGCTCCTGCTTCTGGTTTTCAGTCTTATTTTTTCAGTAGTCTCAAGACTTCTCCTTCTATACAGCATCATTGATAAAGCATCTAGGTTAAAGATGAAAAGTTTCTCCACAGTGAGGGACACCCAGAGAGGTTCAGAGTTACATGGAGAAGAGAAGAGGGAGGAGGGAGTTAGAGGTGACCCGAATGAGATGAGGTGGAATCAATAGAGGAGAGAGCAAGCTAGGCAGTAGTCACTTCCTTATGTGCACTCCACATCTGGACCGCTCAGAGATGTTCACAGAGTTATACAGAGAAGAGAAGAGGGGAGAAGGAGACAGAGGTGGCCAGGAGGATAAAAGTGGGGAACCAAAAGGAGAGACAGATCTGGTCAGTAATCAGTTCCCTAAGTGTTCTCCACTGTCTAGAACACAGAAATTCACAGAGTTGGGTAGAGAAGAGATGGGGTAGGGAGGAGACACAGGCGACCTGGTGGAGAAAAAGGAGAGCCCAAAGGGGGAGAGAGTAGTCAAGCCAGTAATCTTGCTCCCAAGTAAAATGGGTACTGAAGATTGGGTTCTTAAAGGTACAAAATTGATAACAAATACCAAAAAACAAAGATCAAAAATTTAGAGTAGAGTTTGGAATTTAAAAAAATGTAATATTAAAGAAAATATGGAAAAAGAGAAAAAAAAAGTCACAAAAATTATTATATATATATATGAAGTTTGTTTTTAAAAAATAGGGTCTTTTTTTTTTTTGCAAAGTAATAGTAGGTTATAAAAGTGAAAATTAAAAGAGTTAAAGAGGACTTAAAATAAAAAAAAAAAGAATGATCATAAAAATAGTAAAAATATATCTAAGACTTTCGCTGGTGTTGTTGTGGGTATTGTAGAGTCAGTTCATTTTCAGATAGTTCCTTGGTCCAGCTTATATTTCTCAAGATCTATAGGCCCCTTCCTATGTAGTCGGTACTAACGACAGGGTTTTAATCTATTGCACTTGTCACTTTCAAGGCGGCTCCCTCTATTTCAGCTTCTTCTGTTTGCTGATCTCTTCAGCGTCTGATTTCCACCCTGACACAAAGGGAGCAGTGGTGGACACTTTTTTAGGCTCACTTGTTTAGTCACACTGTGGGTAGGGAGGAACGCTGCAAACAAATAACACTGGCATGTGCTCGCGGTGCCTCAGCCACACTGGGCCTGCCCCTGCTCACGGTGCATGTACCCTCCCTCCCCACACTGCTCAGGCTCTAGGTTGCTCCACTGGGAACCGTCCGAGGCCTGCCCTGGGCTGCACGCACCTCCCAGGTCTAAGCTGCTCAGGTTCAGGCACCCGGGTAGTCCTCAGAGGCACACACTTGGTTGGGCCTGTGTTTTGTGCCCTTCCCAGGTCCGAGTAGCTCAGATGATGGGGTGTTTGGTGAGCACGGTCACTGAGATTTATCGCCTCCCCTGTCCTGGCCACTCAGTTTTCTGGGTGTACAACTGGCGCACCTTCTCAGGCAGATGTTGACCATCCAGATCCCCAAGAAGTCTTAGTTCACAAAGAAGCCTGCTTACAGTTTTGTAGATAATGTCTCTCTGGGGTTGTGATTGCCCCCTTCTGGCTCTGGCTGCCTGTCACCGGAGGGGGATTGTCTGCAGCTGGATATCTCTGTTCAGTCCTTTGTTCTGTGCATGGCCCTGGTGGTGTCTTAGGTTA
Source organism: Capricornis sumatraensis (assembly GCF_032405125.1). NCBI lineage: Eukaryota > Metazoa > Chordata > Mammalia > Artiodactyla > Bovidae > Capricornis > Capricornis sumatraensis. The sequence goes on from NC_091075.1 coordinate 51,710,814, forward strand.
GGCCTGGGTTTTCCCGTGGTAGTTATCCCACAGTCTGTTTTGCTAGCCCAAGTTAGTTCACTCAGATTGTTCTCAGGGCATTCAGGCCAGATCCTTACTCTAAGCGATGCAGCCCGTGCCTCCCTGCCCAGCCCCCACTGGCTAGTGGCGGCTTCAGGCGTCTGCACTGCTTCTCCTCTGGGAGAGTTACCACTGGGCTCGTAATCTGTGGGTTTTAATTATTTGTTTATTTTCCTCCCTGTTATGTTGCCCTCTGTGCTTCCAAGGCTCCCCACAGACTTGGAAGTGAGAGTGTTTCCTGGTGTTCGGAAACCTCTCTTTTTAAGACTCCCTTCCCAGGACAGAGCCCTATTCCTACCTCTTTTGTCTCTTTTTTTTTTTTTTTTTTTTGGTCTTTTATATTTTTTCTACCTTCTTTTGAAGACAATGGGCTGCTTTTATGGTTGCCTGATGTCTTCTGCCGGCATTCAGAAGTTGTTTTGTAGAATTTACTCAGCGTTTAAATGTTCTTTTGATGAAATTGTGGAGGAGGAAGTGGTCTCCCCATCCTATTCTTCCGCCGTCTTAGGACCGCCTAATAAGTGGATTTTATATGATGTAGACATTTACACATTTAAATGTAATTTTAAAAACACTACTATGTAGCTATAATAATAATAGTAAATACTTCACTATTGAGTGGTTCCTTTAGTTTTACAGAGACAATTTTTCATCTTCAGCAGTCATACTTACGTCTTTTCTTCAATTTTAATATATTTTGTATCATTATGAATATATATTACATAAAACATATTATATTATATATTTTTTTCTCTGATTTGCTTTTTTAATCAAATATATTTTTCAACATTCAACATGGATGTATGTAGTTATAAGGATTGATTTTTCCGCAAACCATTATTTGTTTCTACAACTTTTGCGGGGTGGGCGGAGGTGGGCTTCTTTCATCAGTAAAACTCAGAGTTGCTTCTACTGATTTGATATTTTAAAATCAATGCTTTGAATATTTATGCCAATTTTTTTTCCAGTGTCTATGTGAAAGAGCTTATCTATATCTAAAAGCCTACAGGTGGAGTTACTGTGTTGCAAGTCATACAATTTCTAGCTTCACAGCTTTACAATAACATGTCATATTTTTTTCTTAAGCACTTCTAACTGAAAGCTTGGGTCATCTTACTAGATATGTACAATCCATCTTATAGATTTACTCCTATTATTATTTCTATTATTTCCTTTTCTATTGCAGTTTTGCTTTACTCTAGCACAAACGACTAAGCTGTAATGAATATCTCCTGAAGAGAGATATTTAAAAATAAAATTAGTTTTATTTTTACAGACTTACTCCTTCTTATAATATCTCAGTTCTGAATGCTGGTTTTCAATTATTTCCACAAGTCATTTCCAAGATAATATATGAGAGTATAATTATTATTATTGATAACAGTATCACCCACAAAAATAGTATATTAGACTTTGTCATGATAAATAAATAATTTAGGTAAGTGTCATTCTGGTTTACTGAGGAATTTTGATCTAAATATAATTAATGAATATAAATATGTTTTGAAAACAAAAGAAGCAAGAGGAAATAATTCAGTTCAGCAGAAATAAATGATTTAGTTATATAGATGGACTTCTCTGGTGGCTCAAACAGTTGCATAAATGCCCAGGCTCTTTGATAGACCATTGAAAGTCAACTTTTACCCCAAGTATAAAGTTCCTTCCTCAATATACTTAAATATGATCATCCATACTTCTGCTTCAATAGTTTTAATAATGATGCTCATTAATTCAACTTTTCCTTGCCAGAATGTAAACTCCCCATGGGCAGTGATTCTTACCTGCTTTATTTGTTTGTGTGCTGGTTTGGTTTGTGCTTGCTATATCTTTGCTTCCCAGATCAGTGTTTGACACATGGCAGGTGTTCAAAAACTATTTGGTAAATAAATCAATGATATAATAATCATCTTTCTGTTTAATATTCTCCCTAACCTTAGTTCTGCTCTGTAGAGCAACACAAAGCAAATTTCTGATTTGTCTCTTACTAAATTTTATGTAGTTCAAATTGGTCAAAATGTAGACTTTTGAGCCTTGTGTCTTATTTTCTCTCCAGTGCAATTGCAAGCTTTCCAAGATCCTTTCCAGGTCTCTTATAGTATGCATTTAAGATCTCTCACCAAGCTAGGGATTTGTTAATAAACTGTCTGGTTTTTGACTGTGTTTTAATGTATGACAATCATAATTGCCTGACACATGTCAAGCACAGCAAATGGAAAAAAACAAAACCTTTCCTCCCATTTTCCACTCACATCCATGGAAGAACCCTATGATATTATAAATCTAGCTAGTTAATATTTGTGGCCACTCAGCACATATTAATATTTATATTAATGAAGACTACACAGTTTATTCACACAAATGGACTGGCATGTGTATAGTAAAATCCTTTGATCATGAATACACAAGGGTTTGATTGAGATGAAAGTGCTGAAGAATAATTTTGGCATTTCCTTCTGGACTAAGGACATAGAAAACTTTGAAGAGTTTTGAATTTGGAACAATTTTGCTGAAGACATGGAAATTTAGTATTTTTCTCAATGAAGTATATTGAAGTATATGGAGAAAAATGGCAAAACACAGAGACAATCTACTTTGCATTTCATCTCATTTTATTATTTTTTGCAAAGATTTATTTTAAGACCTGTAAAACAGAAAATTCTTATTTTCATGCCTGTTAGAAATAATATTTTCCCCTAATCTCTGAATCAACCATTTTTATTGCAATCCTGATAGCACATTTCTTCTAATGCATCAAGGTTGGCCCTATTCAGGGAGCTTTCATTTCCAAAGGTCAAGGCCTTTTCTTTTGGATTCACCTTGAAAGTACATTACCTCTATTTTTATTCCCTGCTGGCATAGTAAATAAACATATTGAAATAAGTCAATTTTGTTAGCTTCAGTAAATTGCTTCTTTCCCTTTTCCCAATCTCTGCCTTGTTCAATCCATTTTGAAGACTTCACTATCAACCTAGGCAATCTTGTGACATTTTAAGTGTAAGCTTCAGTCTTTAACCAAACCAAAAAGACAATTACATATTTTAAAGCTGATGCTTTAATGAAAACAATAATCTAAATGTAAACATTTATTTTGTTAAATCCTTAAGACATAATTTAATTTCAAAATAAAAAACAAAACTGCTTTAAAATGGTGAAGAGTTTCTTTTGGTGACTAGAAAAATCTTATTAATCTAATGTATAGGTTTCATTGATTATTTTGATGGGCTATTGGAACAAAGCAAGATATTTGACCTTAAAGAAGTTCTTAGTGGTTGTAAATGAAATAAATTTGCAATGGAGGAAGTCCCAATTAAATATTCACTATTAAACAACAAATTGAAAAATATCATTTTTAGATTTTTTTTAAAGTTATGAAAAGCAATGACAGAGAAAATCATTTTATTGAGATGAATATGGAAGTTAAAATCTTCATTTGGTATGTTTTGAGAATGATTACTTCAAACGCTCTAACTTCATTGGGGATCCTATAGATACTCACTATAAGACCAGTATTTATTTAAAATTCCTATGAGACTCACTGTGATTAAAAAAAAAACCTGTATGTTCTTATTTAAATTTTTACAAATTTTTAAATTGAGTACCCTTATCAGTATTTTTGGGTGAAAATACTGAAGTGTAATAATATATTGAAGTACAATAAATTATATGACATATGATATGAACCTTGAATTATAATAAAATTAACAAAACAATAGCAACTATAACAAAAACAATAACAATAGTGATAGAAACAGTAACTATCAGGTATGGAAATATCATGTCTGCAAATACCAGACTAATTACTTTTTTAAAAACTGTATTGAAGTATTTATGATTTTGCAAATCTGCAATCGAAGTTATCGACATTGATTTATAACTCCTAATTTACCCCTTCCCCCTGCAGAGTCTAATTATTTCTTTTTTTTTTTTCTTAGCTTCCTAGTGTAAGCACTAGTTTTTTTATTTTTTATTTTATTTTATTTTATTTTTAATTTTAAAATCTTTAATTCTTACATGTGTTCCCAAACATGAACCCCCCTCCCACTTCCCTCCCCATAACATCTCAGTGGGTCATCCCCATGCACCAACCCCAAGCATGTTAGGTCTTCTCTCAGCCCTTGTAATATCTTTTTCTTAGCTGAGCATACCCCGTATTTCTGTGCATGCAATTTATTAAGGAAAGAAGTCTTCCAAGTTAAGTGATGGGCAGTGTGGTGTTGATAAATGGAAAAGGTCAAGATATCAAGCAAATTTTCAATCTAAAACTAAGTCAATCAGCCCATATAGGGGGGAAGAGGATGGCAAAGACTTTCAGGCACCAACTGTGTATAGCGGATCCAGTCTTGAAGAGAGAGTGATAGGTGCCACTTTATTTTATTATTAAGCCAAAGCAAAAGTACTGAGAAGTTTTCAGATGGGTATTTAGAATTGATAAAAGGATCTGAGGGAATTTAATCATAGCCAACCATGTCTGTGTTTGGATTAAATTGTACTCCTTTCCTTCCTCAGTTTATATATTGAAACTGTAAAGCCCAGAATGACTTTATTTTAGATAGGGTTTTGAGGTGCTTTTGTTGTTGTAACGTTGCTAAGTCTTGTTCGACTCTTTGCAACCCCATGGATTGCAGCATGCCAGAAATCATTATCCTTCACCATCTCCCAGAATTTGCTCAGATTCATGTCCATTGAGTTGGTGATATTACCATCTCATCTTCTGCTGTTCTCTTTTTCTTTTGCCTTCAATCTTTCCCAGAATCAGGGTCTTTTCCAATGAGTCAGGTCTTTGCATCAGATGGTCAAATTATTGGAGCTTCAGCTTCATCATCAGTCCTTCCTATGAATATTCCAGGTTGATTTCTTTAAGGATTGGTTTGTTTGATCTCCTTGCTGTCCAAGGAACTTTCAAGAGTCTTAATGTTAATTAAAGCGATAAGATAGGGACCTAATCCAGTAGAACTGGTATCCTTATGTGAAGGGGAAGAAACAAATGAGTGCATACACACAGAGGAAAGGACACGTGAAAATACAGCCAGAAGGAGGCCATCTGCAGCCAGAAAGGGAGACCGCTGAAAAAAGTAACCTTTCTGGCACCTTGATCTTGGACTTATAGCATCTGGAACTTTGAAAATGTATATTTCTCTCATTTAAGCCATTCAGTCCAGAGTATTCTATTATGGCAGCCCTAGTAGACTAAAACAGTCTGCTTTCATAATTGAATGATAGGTACTATTATTATCATTAATTTATACGCAGAAAAAATTGAGGCTTAAAATTTACCTACATTGTCATTTAAGAAATATATATATAAGGAGATAAAATTGGAGTCACCGGAAATAAAAATAGTATTACAATCTGCACTAATTTAAAATTATTTTATAAATATTTAGCTTTATCAATGCACATTTTGCTCTTAGTGTTAGCATTTATAATTACTGAACCCTATCAACCACAATATTTGCTTTTCAAAAACGATGATAGATTGGAATTTCTAAACTTTCAAAAATTTTTATTGAAATGTAGTTGATTTACAATGTTGTCTTAGTTTCAGGCATATAATAGAGTGATTCAATTATATATATGTATATATGGTTTCCCAGGTGGTGCTAGTGGTAAAAAACCTGTCTGGCAATGTAGGAGACGTAAGAGACATGGCTTTAATTCCTGGGTTGGGAAGATCCCCTGGAGGAGGGTATGGCAACATAATCCAGTATTCTTGCCTGGAGAATCATATGGCCAGAGGAGCCTGGCAGGCTACATTCCATAGGGCAGCAAAGAGTCAGACAAGACTGAGATACACACACACACACACACACACAAGGGCTTTATAAATTCTTTTCTGGATTCTTTTCCATTATAGGTTATTACAAAATATTGCATAGAGTTCCCTGTGCTATACAGTAGGTCCTGGAGAAGGGACTATTTTGCAAAGATCAGTACTATTATGAAAGATAACCAAAAGGAAGGAAGATAGTAATCCCATTATGAAAGATGGTACCCTTCTTTTTCAGCCATCTGCCCCAATTACAGTGACAGGGGGCATAGAAAACTTTTCTCTTTAAAGTGATTTTAAGGCACTATAAGGATAGCATGGTGAGTTCACCCAAGGTGGTTAATGTCAGATTAGAATAATTGAAATTACTATAGCCAGAATAATGGTTTAATGTGAAAGCAGTTCTAAGAGAAAGAGACTATAATTTGCAAGGCACCCAGAGAAGATCTTCTGGAGAAGGAAATGGCAACCCACTCAAGTGTTCTTGCCTGGAAAATCCCTTGGACAGAGAAGCCTGGTGTGTTATAGTCCATGGGGTCACAAAGTGTTGAATATGACTGAGCACGTGCACGTACACACATGCACACACATGCACACACATACACACACACACACACACACAGAAATTTAAATAGAATGAAAGGAGAAGGGAGGAGAAGAGAGGTAGAAGAGGGAAAAAAAGAAAATAAAAAAGTAAGAGAAAAGGAAGGACAGGGAAAAGAAAGAAAGAAATGAAGGGAGTGAGGAAAGAACATAAAATTCAAATGTTCTATATCATGATTTAAAACTAGAAACTTGTTTTTATGATTATCTCTGCTTAAAATTATAATGTCAAAATTTCCTTTCAAATTATATATTTATTTAGTGTGTTTGGATGCTAAAAATTCATTCTTTAAAAAAAGGAATCATTAAAAACTTGCAGCTTTTATAGATAACTTTGGTCAAAAAGTCATTAACTGAAGTCACTATGTTAAGTAAGCTTGAAATTAAATTAAATATTTATTCCTTTAAAATTGCATTTTCAAAAAAATATTTTAGCCATCTATTAAGAAATTAATGCTTATACTTCCTGTCTTCTTCTCCCTTCTTGCTTCATAGATTTAAAAAAAAAATTATTTACATTATCCATGAATATTACATTTGTGTCCTCTTATATGAATTAAATGTTCACAGCTCCTTAACTATGATTATGAAGATAAATGGATTACTTTCCCATTGCATGGTATTCTTTTGGGGAAAAAAATGATGTTATGAAATTTTATTTTGAGCTTCTAAGAATGTCATTCACTTTTCCTCTATTGATGTCTTTAATGATTTTGCTTTGGTGGCCTAAGACTGCAGTTCTTCCATCATACCTTTCCCCTGTAGAAATTGATCTCGTTTCTCAAATTCCCTCCTGAAACAAACTCTTCCATGAAATATAATCTCAACTAGAATTGATGTCTGCAAAGTAAGAACCCTCTTAAAACTTTGTTCGAATCTTATGACATATTTCTTTCTAGATTTTTTAAACATTCTGTTAGTTATATACATAAAACTGCACATTAAATATACAATTTATGTGTGTATACATATGTGTATATACAATACAGTTGAAAGAGTAAAACTGAAAATGCCTAAGTATTAGCAAACTGTGGTATGTGTGTTAAGAATGGAAAGCTAAATATAATATCTTTTCCTTCAGTCTGTAAGGGTTGGCCACAAATATGCCAGTATTATCACTTCCAGCCAACTTTTCTTCTCTGTCTCAAATTCTTTCATAAGAACGTCACAGATGGCATAGGAACAACTGAGGAATCACTGATACGACAACATACTTCTCTTTAAAGGCAAAAACACGGGAATATATAGATAAGTCGTTATTTTGCTGTCACTATGTTGCGTCCTACTCTTTTGTGACCCCATAGACTGTAGCCCACCAGAATCCTCTGTTCATGGAATTTCCCAGGCAAGAATACTAGAGTGGGTTTCCATTTCCTTCTTCCTGGAATCGGAATCTTCCCAACACAGGGATCCAACATGCATCTTCTGCACTGGCAAGCATTCTTTACTGCTGAGTCACCAGGGAAACCCCATATAACTAATAACCATCTTCTATTACTAAGAGACACAATCTTTTCCAAGATGATAATTAATATTTAAAAAAAGAGAATAAATCACCCAAAGTGTGGTCTATATATTTTATGCAAGGTTACTTAACATTCATTAAGAGAATATTTCTCAAATTTTAATAACCCAAGATTAACAGCAGGAGGAGAAGGGGACAATAGAGTATGAAAGGGTTGGGTGGCATCACTGGCTCGATGGACATGAGTTTGAGTAAGCTCCAGGAGTTGGTGATAGACAGGGAAGCCTGGCATGCTGCAGTCCATGGGGTTGCAAAGAGTCGGACATGACAGAGTGACTGAACTGACTGACCGCATTAATAATCTTGTGACAATACTTTACACTACCTCTTTTAATTAACCTACTTTTTAAGCTTAAATTATTTGTTTAAAAGAAAATTTTGTATCACTGACATAGGACACTGTTAGTAGGTGAGGTAATATTTGTAAAGCTCTCAAGCGCCCCTCAAATAAGAGTATAAACAAAAAGCAATATTATTTAATTATAGCTGGAGAGCATTTCCTGATGAAGGCTTTGAGCCTGTGACCTAGTTTTACTTAGTTAAAACTGAATTTTTGAGGTGATAAAGACGTTAATGATGGATACAAAATGTAAAGTAGCCCTATGTTACAACTGTGAAGAGGTAATAAAGGGAAACCTCAGTTAGAGTTAGGAGACCAGAAAGGAGCCCTCTCATACTCTGAGAAGATAGCAGAGCCTAACAAGATAAAGACTCATCTTTCCTGGCAAGGACTCAGGGAGTGGAAAGCCATGGACTCTGTTGACTGAAATCCTTCCTTTTTGTCTCTATAACAGCAGTCTTTCTCCCTTGCTGTATAGGGACTTGTGTGGTGCTGGCCATGGCTGCATTCTCTGAATTGCAATTCTCTGATGATCTTGAATAAACTTATTTTGCTAGAGAAATATCTGTCAGTCTATTTGTTTCAGGTCAACACAATACATGAGTCAATGCTATTTAATTTAGGGTGTGCAAATAATAGCCTCCTTGTACTTTGGAAAATATTACTTGAAAGGCTACTTTGAACAGGATTCAGAATGTCTGTAAAACTTCTGAAGCTGAATTGTATGTATTGATGTCCATCTGTCCATAGTTTGTTGTTAAGTTTTTCATATTTTCTTTCCATATACTCAGCAGGGTTTTCGACCTAACAAAGATTAAGAACTGACTTACATAAATAAATACTACAAGCCAAAGATAATTAGATAATTTACTCTAAAACAGGGGAAATTTTGTAATGAAAATCAACCAGTCTAGACTTTTAAGAAGATACAAAATATTCTGTTGAGAGTGGATCATTAAGTATAGTATAAGAACATACTGATTAACTGCACAAAATTATGGAATGAGCCAGGCTTGGTATAAAGTCTTGGCTTGATCACATACAAACTCTCACTATGGCCATGGCTTTGAACTCTCTAAGTCTCAGTTTAATAATCTACTTTAATAGATTACTGTCACTATGAAATGAAATTTAAAAATATAAGAATGTCAGAACACAACAAGCAGTGTCTAGTACATATCAAGCATATATTAAAGATGGTGGCTATTAAGTCCGTATGATATTGAGCTATAATAAGCAAAGGACAGTTGATATTTGTCCCTTTCTCTGGCACAGATCTCCTAAAACACTTGGCATTTCTTCAGTGTAGAGAAAGCTAAAGATGTCTTTTGTTATGTTAAAGACTTGACATCTGGAATGCTCTTCTGTCATCTGGGGATGTGGGCTTCTTACCAGAGGAACTGATCATGTGATTAGAAATCACCATGATTTCTAGGGAGGGAAGAGGGCTGGAGGTTGAATGGTCAATGATTTAGCCAATCATGCCTGTGTAAGGAAGCCTCCGTAAATCCCCAAAAAGATAGGGTTTAGAGAGCTTTTGGGTTGATGAACACAAGAAGTGCCTGGAGAGTGGTGAGCCTGCAGAGGTTTTGGAAGCTCTGCACCCTTTTTATATGCCTTGCCCTGTGCATCTCTTCCATCTCGCTGTTCCTGAGTTATATTCTTGACAGTAAATCAATAATCCAGTAAGTAAATTGTTTATCAGAGTTCTGTGAGCCTCTCTAGCAATTTAGTCAAACTTAAGGAAGGTATTTGGGGAACTTCTGATTCATAACCAGTAGTTCAGTACAGCTATCAATCAGTCTGGAATCAGTTGGTAAAGAATCTACGTGCAAAGCAAGAGATCCAGGTCCAATCCCTGGGTCAGGAAAATCCCCTGGAGAAGGGAATGGCTACTCACGCCAGTATTCTTGCCTGGAGAATCCCATGGCCATAGGAGCCTGACATGCTACAGTCCTTGAGGATGCAAGGAGTTAAACACAACTGAGCAACTAAAACTTATTACATCCAAAGAGGAGGCCATAGTAACCTCCAATCTGTAGTTGGTTAGTCAGAGCTCAGGTGGCAACCTGGGTTTGTGACTGGCATCTCAAGTAAGGGAAGACAGACTCATAGGACTGAACCCTTAACCTGTGATATCTCAGCCAGCTCCAAGTACATAGTATCAGAATTTAACTGAATTGTAGGACACTCAGCTGATGTTCTAAGAATCACCTGTTGTTTGGGGGAAATTCTGTCTTCAGTGGAACTTACACTAGAACCATTTAGACTTGCTCAGCATTAATACTGGATTCATATAAATATGGGGTAAAATAGAGTAGAAAATGGAAGGGAGGAAAATGGAGATAACATATTAATAATTAAAGGCTGCCTGTTAAAGATATATGCATTCCTATGTTCATAGAAGTGCTATTCACAACAGCCAAAACATGGAAGCAACCAAATATCCATCAACAGATGAATGAGCAAAGAAATGTGGTACATATATATAATGGGATACTATTCAGCCATAAAAAATAAAATAATGCCATTCACAGCAACATGGATGCAACCAGAAAGTGAAAGTGAAGTCACTCAGTCATGTCTGACTCTTTGCAACCCCATGGACTGTATGTAGCCTACCAGGCTCCTCAGTCCGTGGAGTTTTCCAGGCAAGAGTACTGGAGTGGGTTGCCATTTCCTTCTCCAGGGGATCTTCCCAACCCAGGAATCAAACCCAGATCTCGCACACTGCAGGCAGATGCTTTACCATCTGAACCACCAGGAGGCCCTGGTTCAATGAGACTATCGTATTAAATGAAGTAAGTCAGAAACCAGAAGAAAAATAGCATATGATATCACTTATATGTAGAATCTAAAATGTGGCACAGTCTTGTACTCGTTTCCCAATTTTGAAGCAGGCAGTTGTTCCATGTAAAGACGTGTGCTATTAAAAATAGAGGCTTAGTGTTCTAGTTTTTAGGAAACAACATTTAAAGCAGGTTGATAGATAATTTGTGCATTCTTTCCTACAGTAAAATAGGGAAGAGAAGGCAGATTGATAGGCTATGAAAATTAGCCACGGACTGAGCCAGTAGTAGATCCAGACTCTGCACTATAAAGTTGGAACACAAAATACAATCTCTTTCCTTGAGTTCTCTTTCACCTGGGGGAACACTAAGGGGAAAAGGGTAACTTGTTCATTATAGTGATTGTGCTATGCTCAAAGAATGTGAAGAAAGGAGAAGGATAGGAAAATGTTCTTCCTCTCATCTGGCTTTATATTTCTTTGCTTTATGTTTCTTTATTATATATTATACATGTATTTGTTTCTCATAGCCACTCCCTCTACACACACACACACACACACACACATACATATATTAAACTGTAAGGTCTGTGAGATCATGACTTGATTTGCTCTCTCCCCAGAGCATAGAATGGAGTGTGGCATTAGAAGACAATAAATATTAAAGGAACTCATGTGAACAGTATTTTAAACAAAAAATTTACTTCCTTTAATGTAATTAGGCAATTAACAATTTTATGTACTCCAGCTTAATATTGTTAGGGTAACACTCTTCTTTCTCTTGCATTTTCTGTTTTACATTAGCTTAAGCTCATACTAGTTTAAGCCCAATTATTTTAGCATCCATAGTTTTTTACTGACACTTTATTCATTCCATATCAAGGAGGGAAATTAAGTAAGAATGAACTTGGCATGTTGGGATCCTCTAGCGGGTCTTATTTTTGAAAACTGGTGTAAAAATATCTCCTGGCTTTGCAATTCTTAATATCACTCTTCCATGAAGGGGCAGTCTATTTTCCCTCTCCTTGAATCTTGTGTCGTTCTTTGATGATTTTCATCAAAACTATGGTGAAAATATCATTATAGAACTTCAAATTTCAGGCACTAAGCAAGACTAGTAGTTTTATTTTTGTGTATTGGAGGGAAGTAAGCTACCATCTAAGAAATCTGCCAAAACTGAGATTTCCACACTGGGAAAAAAATAAAACTAGCTACTCAGAGAGATTGTGTGGGGAGACAGTAAAATGCCAAGCAGTCCCTATTGCTTCAGCCAACCCAGCTAGAATTCAGACATGTTAGGGAAGAAGCCATCCTGTATGCCATCTGGGTCTGAGACAATCTTTCTCCATGACCCCCATCCTAATTGAAGATCTATGCAGCAATGGATAATGGAAGTGACCCAAGTCCATATTACTTTTTTTCTCCAATGTTATTTGCACAAAAATGACAAGCATTCTATTCTTCTCTTTCAAGAGGAACATCTGACTCTGTTAATAGAAGTGACTGGAAATGTCTGCCATGTTCTGGCACTGCCCTGATAGGATAGATTATCATGATGAATTCTGGAATGCATTTAGCAAGCCCATTTCTTTCCATTAGGCTCATTTCTCTAGTTATCCTTTAAAAGTAAAAGAGATGATATTTTGGCTTCTATCTGATTCTTTTTATTTTTTTCATATTTCTCTTTAGTTTAGAATGTGAGAAAGAAGTATGTTAAGTATTGGCCTATCTCACCAGCACCACCACCATAATTAGGAACACACAGTTTGTCTGTCACCTTGCTTCTTTGGCCTTGTTTCCCTATTTGTAGAATAAACAGACTATTATAACTAAAGTTTCAAGTTTTCATGAAACTTTGACTTTGAGTTAAATCATTGAGTAGAAAATACACCATATTAAATGCATATGCACATACACATCTGTGCTAAGTCGCTTCATTAGTGTGGTGTCCAACTCTTTGTGACCCTATGGACTTTACCCCATCAGACTCTTCTGTCCATCAGATTGTCCAGGCAAGGATACTGGGGTGGGTGGCCATGCCCTTCTCCAGGGGCTTTTTATGACCCAGGGGTTGAACCTGTGTCTCTAAAGTCTCCTGCTCTTTTCCACTAGAGCCACATGGGAAACCCATTACATGCATACACTTTTAAGCAAAATATGTGTTCCTAGGAATAAGAGTGCAAACAAAATTAGTTTATATTAGTTGGTTGAAGTGGTCATAACAAAATACCTCAGATCAGATGGCTTAAACAAAAATTTATTTTCTCACATTCTGGAGACTGGAAGTCCAAAGTCAAGGTGCCTCAGGTTTGATTTGTCTCGAGGCTGCTATCCTTGTCTTGCAGGTATCCATCTTGCCACTGTCCTTTTCTCTATATACACTAATACCTGGGGTCTCTTCCTTTTCTTATAAGGACATCAGTCATATTGGATTAGGGCTCCACCCTGATGGCCCCATTTTAACTTTATCACAACTACTCTAAATAACATATCTCAATATATGGTTACATTCTCAGGCACTGGGGTTAGGAGCTCAACATATGAATTGTAACGAGGTCGCAATGCAATCCTTAACAAAGTTCAACCTATGTTTCTTATGGCATAGGCCTGTGGATGTGTCTTCCAGGTATCTTACATTAGAAAATGCAAGGAATAGAATTCTCAAATCATACTTACAGAAATCATAGTTCTGTTCATTACACTGATAATTCAATGACAGGGGCAATATTAAGGCATGTGAAAAATACAAAAATCTAAGACTGTCATCACAACTCTGCTAATCTAGCATCAGGTAACATTCTGGTTGAGTTTTAACATTTCTGTGAAAGCTATGTTGCTAGCACAAAGGAAACCATTTTCTTTATAAAACATCTCTATTGTTATACCCCATTAGTTCCAGAACCATTATGATATTCTCTAGCTAGAAATGCCCAAATAAATCTATAAATGGGAGATTTATTTCTAACAATCAATGTAGCCTGACCAGGTATATACCATTAAAGAAAGTCCATAGATAAGAACTCCTCCTGCTAGTAAGTGTAATTAATATGTTTTCCATGAGGTTTTATTAAAAAGTTTACAAAGGAATGTAAATGGATTTTTTTTTCCCCAGAGCATAAAAGGGAGAGAGTGGGTTGCGGGGCTGCTTGTAATCCATACATTCTCATCTCCAAATTTCTGTGAGTTATGATATGCTGTAGGTTAGAGATATTTCCATAAATGTTCCACGTAATTGCTGGTCTCCCCTTGTTACTCTGTTGTTTCTGAAGGCCTCAGTATTGGATTGCTCATCTTTCTTTTGTTTTTACAAAGCATTTTTTTTAAGCACTCTAAATGTTGTATTTTAACATTGAGCCTGATACCTATTCATTGTTTATTTGGTGCAGGTCTACCACTACCACTTGAACTCTTGTGTTCCAGTATCGGCCAAAGTCTCTCAAAATCAGAAGAAAGTGAGACCACAAAAGAAAGGAAGTATTTACTTCAAAAGAGAAGGCACCGCTTATTGGTTGAGAGAATCTACAGTGTGATGCTAAACAATGTTGCTCAAAAGTGCCCCTTCGACAGTATTCACTGGCCCTCAGTGGCTAAAGACATATGTTATCTCTCATACGTGAGAAAATATGGACAAGAGTAGCTTGTCAATCATACAGCTATATATTCAGGTGAATATTTAGGAGACAACCACGTTATAAAAGCTCTTATACACTGAACAGACAGTTGTTAGAAATAAGTAATTATGCATATATAAGCAGATATTAATAATTAATACACATATTTTTTAAAATAGTCTACCTAGATATACCTGATATGAATATTTTTCTTTGTATAAACTACAAATCTATCATTATAATGCATCTAGAGTCTATTTTCACTTATGTTTAGAAACCAACATATCTGATGCAAGATAATGAGGACAATTAGTAATCAAAGCTAAAGAAAATTATCATTGACTGAATAAACCAATAACTGGTTTGAAATAAAAGAAAGACACATGGTTGCATAATAATTTTTATTTTTCAAGCTGAAATAAAGAGTGCAAATAATGTGAAAAAAAAATTCATCAAATAGTCAGGTGTTTTCTAGACCTAGCCATGCGTCAGGATTAGAATAAACTGAATATGCCTGGTATATGTCCTCTCCACAAATTACAACCTAATGGATGAGACAGATTTCAACAAAATGGTTACATAAATATTTATTTTGTTATAATTGTACAAAATATAATTTAGAGAGTGTGGAATCAAAGCATATACTAGGTAATCTCGATATTAATATGTTCCCAGATCTCAATCCTCTATTAGTCTTAATTCTCAAGTAATAATAATTCAATGGACAACCAGAAAGACCTGAAGAAAAAGATAATTTCAAGAAATTAAAGTGTGAGAGCAAGATGTGAAAGCTATCAAAGCTGTTTAAGCTGCTATGTGAGTTCTATCTATGAGTCTGCCATATTGACTCAAACTTGAGAATGCACAGCCATTGCACAGGAGACAAGGTCGTTATGGATATGACACAAAGAGTCAGGAGAGTTCTGCAGAACACAGCAAGATCTGCAGCCTGGGGACAGTCATTTCCATGAAATGCAGGTTGGGAGGATATTACTGAATTGACAGGCAAATATAAACGTTAACAGGAAAGGCAAGGTTTTCATTTTGGGGAAAACATGCTGAATGTATTCAACAAAGAAACAATAAATGAGAGTTTCTAAAACTATTGACATATTGTTAGAAAAATAATCAAAGTGCATACTGTTGCTTGAATGCTTACTACCTGCCATGTCTTAAGTATACATTTACTTCTTAGAATAACTTCTTTAGTTAAGTTTTTTGTTCGTTTGCATTTTTGAAGATGAGGAAATTGGGGTTTAGAGAAGATGTTTAAACCTTTAAGTGACTTAGTTTCATCATCTATAAAGTTGGGCATTTTTATGAAGGGCTCTTCAAACCTTAACCTGCTATATTAAAAATTATAGAGTTGAAATTATGAGATATGAATTGTGAAAGTGACAACATTTATTCCCTTAAAACTCTAGATCAAAACCTGGGAATGTCATATATCATCAAGGGAACAGCCAACAAAATATGAAACATTCACAGAAGGAGTTTGCCTGGCAAGAACTCCATAAGGTGCTCAGATATTTTTCTCCAGAAATTGAGGCTGAAATAAAAAAGTTTAGATTCTGAGAAGATTCTCAAAAAAAATTTTAACATGATGTGATAGGTACAGCAACGGAATTACAGAAGTGGTACTGAAGTATTTCAAAAGAGTAGGATTTTCACTGTTCAGGTAAGGAAAAGAGCAAGAAGTTCACTAAAGAATGAGTTGACATCTTATCTGGGCAAGAAGAACTAATAAGAAAGAAATCAATGAACAAAATTAAGATCCATCACTTTAGGGTTTTCACTGCTATTGCCCTGAGAATTTTTAGAATACTTAAAAATTTTATTGAAGGATGAAGTTACAAAACTAGCATGATTTAGTTTATCTGACTGAATATTTTTTTTAAAATTTATTTTAATTGGAGGCTAATTACTTTACAATGTTGTGGTGGGTTTTGCCGTACATTCACATGAATCAGCCATGGGTGTACATGTGTTCCCCATCCTGAATCCCCCTCCCACTACCCTCCCCATCCCATCCTTCAGGGTCATCCCACTGCACCAGCCCGGAGCACCCTGTCTCACACATTGAACCTGGACTGGCAATCTATTCCACATATGATAATATACATGTTTCAGTGCTATTCTCTCAAATCATCCCACCCTCACCTTCTCCCACAGAGTCCAAAAGTCTGTTCTTTACATCTGTGTCTCTTTTGCTGTCTTGCATATGGGGTCATAGTTAGCATCTTTCTAAATTCCATATATATGCATTAGTGTACTGGTGTTTTTCTTACTGACTGATTTCACTCTGTATAATAGGTTCCATTTTCATCCACCTCATTAGAACTGATTCAAATGTATTCTTTTTAATAGTTGAGTAATATTCCATTGGGTATATGTAGCACAGCTTTCTTTTTTATTATTTTCTTTTTTTTTAATTTTACTTTATTTTACTTTACAATACTGTATTGGTTTTGCCATACATCAACATGAATCCGCCACGGGTGTACACGTGTTCTCAATCCTGAACCCCCCCTCCCCCCTCCTTCCTCATACCACCTCTCTGGGTCATCCCAGTGCACCAGCCCTGAGCATCCTGTATCCTGCATCGAACATAGAGTGGCGATTCATTTCTTATATGATATTATACATGTTTCAATGCCATTCTCCCAAATCATCCCACCCTTGCCCTCTCCCACAGAGTCCAAAAGACTGTTCTATACATCTGTGTCTCTTTTGCTGTCTTGCATACGGGGTTATTATTACCACCTTTCTAAATTCCATATATATGTGTTAGTATACTGTATTGGTATTTTTCTTTCTGGCTTACTTCACTCAGTATAATTGGCTCCAGTTTCATCCACCTCATTAGAACTGAGTCAAATGCATCCTTTTTAATGGCTGAGTAATACTCCATTGTGTATATGTACCACAGCTTTCTTATCCATTCATCTGGTGATGGACATCTAGGTTGCTTCCATGTCCTGGCTATTATAAACAGTGCTGTGATGAACACCGGGGTACACGTGTCTCTTTCAATTCTGGTTGCCTTGGTGTGCATGCCCAGCAGTGGGATTGCAGTGTTGTATGGCACTTCTATTTCCAGTTTTTTAAGGGATCTCCACACAGTTCTCCATAGTGGCTGTACTAGTTTGCATTCCCACCAACAGTGTAACAGGGTTCCCTTTTCTCTGCACCCTCTCCAGCATTTATTGTTCGTAGAATTTTTGATAGCAGCCATTCTGACCGGTGTGAGATGGTACCTCATTGTGGTTTTGATTTGCATTTCTCAGATAATGAGTGATGTTGAGCATCTTTTCATGTTTTTGTTAGCCATCTGTATGTCTTCTCTGGAGAAATGTCTGTTTAGTTCTTTGGCCCATTTTTTGATTGAGTCACTTATTTTTCTGGAATTGAGCTGCAAGAGTTGCTTATATATTTTTGAGATTAATTCTTTTCCTGTTGCTTTGTTTGCTATTATTTTCTCCCATTCTGAAGGGTGTCTTTTTACCTTGCTTATAGTTTCCTTCATTGCACAAGAGCTTTTAAGTTTAATTAGGCCTCATTTGTTTATTTTTGCTTTTATTTCCATTACTCTAGTAGGTGGGTCATAGAGGATCCTGCAATGATTCACATCAGAGAGTGTTTTGCCTGTGTTTTCTTCTAGGAGTTTTATAGTTTCTGGTCTTACATTTAGATCTTGAATCCATTTTGAGTTTATTTTTGTGTATGGTGTCAGAAAGTGTTCTAGTTTCATTCTTTTACAACTGACTGACTGAACTTTTCTGAAAGCAATAGGTCCAACATTATATTGACGGAGAGATAAAGATATATAAGGGACATTACTGGGGATTTCTAAAAAAATTATACTATCATTTGATTCCTGAGCAAAGGACTATAGGAAAATATTTGACATTAGTAACTAACATCATTCTTTACTTTTATGCTTCTTTATTTGCACACAAATATTTTCTTCAGGGAAAATAAAATAATTTAGATTTTCTTCTTTTGATAGTATTTTAACTCATAAAGCTAGAATTACAAGAGACTGATAGCTCAAGTGTTTTAATGCCAAAATTCCCTTGGGAGGAAGACAAAAAAAAAAAAAAAAAAACCACCTTAGTTCCTTTCCCACACCATTCAAATAGTATTATGTCACAATAAAATGGAATGTGAAAGACTTCTTTTGAAGTGGACAACATATTTTTTTTTTTTATTTCTTCACATATTCTACTCTGGAATAGCAAAATGCACTGGCCTACACACCAATTTGTATGGAGACAGTTAACATTTCTGTTGACACCTGTGAGCAGAAGCATCAATTCAGTTACATTAACTCTATGAAGAATGAATTGAAAAATCTCAGTGACAAACTAATATCTAAATTATGTGATAGTGGGGCCCATAGAGAGGAAAATGTATGAGTTTTACTTCCCCAAGTGAATATAATTCTTTATTATCTTACATACCAACTGTCAGCGGTCTGTGATGTGGAACAGTTTATATTATTGCTGACATTTGGAAAAATAAATGAATTTGAATGAGCTTGAACAAGTTAAGCAACATGGTAACTTGAAATTGCTGAGCAGAAACTGTTTATTTGTTGATAAAATAAAACATATATTGTAGAAATTTTTGTTAGCTTGTGTTTTTTTTAGGCTTATCTCTGGATAATTAGAACAGCTTGGATGACTTTAACATTAAAATACTAAGCATAATATATTGACATTCTTAATGTGGCTTAAATACAGGGAAACGTATCTATTGGTATGCACCAAACCTCCACTGAGTAAAGCTGAGTTAAACTGATATTTCTCACTAGGTACTCTGTATTCTGGATCTTGATTCATTATTTTAAAATAAAGATACAATTTTTACTAGGGAACATATTAAGAAAGGCTTTTGAGAGAGATCTTAATTAAGGTTGGGAATACCTTTTTGCTACGTGCATAACAACCTAAACATAACTATTTAATATAAGGTGTAATAAACATAACTGTATGTGTTTGTCTCTTTGGTGTTTGGGAAATATATTTAAATAAAATATTCCTGTTGTCTAAGAGCATCAGATTTGTAAGGACAACAGGTTTTCCAAATATTAGATAAATCTTACATAGCCTATTCTTAATTTTACATGTTTTAATTATTTGTCTTAAATAATTCAGTAAGTCTTTCATTAGATACCAGGTACTCATTGAAAATACTTACTGAAATAAGTTTTTCAATAAATCTTTTGTTAAATATCAGGATGTTGTCAAGATGAATAAGTTAAGTTCATTCAAAAGCCTGAAAAGCAAAGTACAGTAAAGTGACAGCATAGGTGGTCAGCAGGGGTGAGCTTGTGCAATAGTTGATTAAGTGATAAAGCCCAAATACTTTTCCTTTTCCCCTAGAAGAGATTCTACTATTTATTTGTGCCACTTTCCAAAACAAAAATCAATATGTCAAATATTTGCCATCAGCAAAGTTGTTTGTAAGTTGTGTAATTATTAAAATGCCAGGGAGTGTTTTGCCAGATAGAAATTTTAGATCCAAAAAACCACTCATTACTACTAATCTTCATGAAATTCTTTCCCAAACTTTTCCCTACCTCACAATCTAAAATCTGTAGAATATTGAGTTGTGTATTACAGATATTCAGCATATGATACTTATTCCAAAAATAATGACATTTATTAGCTATACAATTAATAGCTGTTATTCTGTAGGGGGAAAAAGAAGCTCCATTTGTATGGCTTAAAACCAATGATGATTGATAGGTGATAACTGTGAGTCTGAGAAATGGAAAGGAAACTATTTTAGCCATAGAAAAGTGGATATAGATTAGTTAGAAATGTATTTGATGAACTTTAAGGCAGCCACTGAAATTTATAATAAATGAAGTATAATGCATTGGTTAAGGAAAAAAAGAGAATCTCAAATAATGATTCAATTACAACCAAGGAAGAAAGAAAAATAGTAGAAAACAAACAAACAAAAAAAAACAACATCAAGTACAGAACATTTACAAATATGATATGTATTAGTCCAGCTATTTATATAAAATTTCACTTTAAATCTGAATGGTCTATATACAAGAATGAAAATAATAATAAATGTCTATAACAGTGGATTGAAAAAAATAAGATCTAGCTCTATATTGTATAAAACTAACTCATTTTAAACATAATGACACAGATGGATTAAAAGTGAAGAAAATGGAGAAAGACATACATGCTGACACTAGTAAAAAAAATGCTGAAGTACTTATATAAATTTCAGCTAAAGCAGATTCAGAGTAAGGAAACTTACAAGAATAAAAAGGGATATTACATAATGATAAAGATGTCAGTTCTCCCTAATTTTCTTTTAACCACTAAAACATGGCAGAGATGAATAGATATCACTCATATATGACTCCATGTTCTTAGTCAATTCTGTTTTTCTTACCTAGACTGATGAAATAAGCCATTATGTTGAGTTGAGCACATGGCAAAGAACTTCTGGTACCCTCTAGAAACTGTGGATGACCAGGGAGACTGAGCAAATAAATCCTCAGGCGCTCTCTCTCTCTCGAAATCCTAAGGAAGTGAATGCTCTCACCTACCAAGTGAATATTAAAGAGGCCTCTGGGCCTTAGATGGAAAAGCCAACATGGACAACACCCCAGCTGCAGCTTTTAGATAATCAGAGCAGAGTATTCAGCTAAGTTGTACCCTGCTTGTGATCAAAAGTGTCTTTTGGATAATAAACTTCTGCTTATTTAGGCTGCTAAATTCATGATCATATGTTACATAGCAATATAAAATGAATGCAGCCTGCTTCAAGTTTGAGGCTATAGAAAATAAAGCTAAAACTAACATTTGTGGTATTTAGTGTACAAGAGCCACTTCTGTTGGGTAAAAATCCTGAAATGAGAGTACCTGGCCATAGGAATTGACAGACAATATATACCTCTAGTAGTTATGGTCAAATATTTTTCCAGAGTAATTGTACCAATTGAAACTCACACAAAGAATGAAGAAGTGAATGGCTACCCACTTCAGTATTCTTGCCTGGAAAATTCCATGGACAGAGGAGACTGGTGGGCTACAATCCATGGAGTCACAAAGAGTTGGACATGACTTAGTAACTGAAACAGTAACAAAGAAAGAAAAATTCAGATTTTTTTTCCTAAAGTTTGCCAACACTTCTTGGTAGTCCTTTTAATTTTAGCCATTCTAGTGTATATTATCGGAGAAGGCAATGGTACCCCACTCCAGTACTCTTGCCTGGAAAATCCCATGGACGGAGGAGCCTGGTAGGCTGCAGTCCATGGGTTCGCAAAGAGTCGGACACGACTGAGCGACTTCACTTTCACTTTTCACTTTCATGCATTGGAGAAGGAAATGGCAACCCGCTCCAGTGTTCTTGCCTGGAGAATCCCAGGGACGGGGGAGCCTGATGGGCTGCCATCTCTGGGGTAGCACAGAGTTGGACACGACTGAAGCGACTTAGCAGCAGCAGTAGCAGTGTATATTATCAGAGAAGGCAATGGCACCCTACTCTAGTACTGTTGCCTGGAAAATCCCATGGACAGAGGAGCCTGGTAGGCTGCGGTCCATGGGGTCGCTAACAGTCGGACACGACTGAGCGATTTCACTTTCACTTTTCACTTTGATGCATTGGAGAAGGAAATGGCAACCCACTCCAGTGTTCTTGCCTGGAGAATCCCAGGGACGGGGGAGCCTAGTGGGCTGCTGTCTTTGGGATCACACAGACTCGGACACGACTGAAGTGACTTAGCAGCAGCAGCAGCAGTGTATATTATACTGGTATAGTATAACACACAGGTATATTATTGTGATATAAATTATATTACAGTAATATTATGGAATTATATAGATAACCCAATACAGACACGTAAAATTATTTGGTTGATATTTATAAATTAGGGAAAAATATCTCTGCGTGCTACAAAATTGCTTTCATACTTTTAAAAATTTTATGATTATAGTATAGTGAAAATGGTCAGAAAAGTGAAAACACAGGTCCATATAATTTTTTAAAGAAAAAAATGTGTAATAACTTTAAAAAATATGGAAGTGATAAAGTTCATTAAACAGCTCACAACAGCACCACAGAAGTTTCATAATTCACTAAAGAGCCTTTAGGATACAGCTTTAATCATGTACATTGAAATTAAGGTGTCATTATGCATAAGTGACTAGAACAAAACTTTATTAAAACATTATGCAAACTGGCATAATACTAAATGCTGTAGTTGTAACTTGCACAAAATATATTACTGCTTATGTTATTTTACTATTATAGGCTTTGGATATATCAAGAGAGAAAGAAATGAAAAATCCTCCTGCAATAAGCAACTTTCTCTTCTGAAAATATAGCTTAGCAACTGACCACACCCCGTTAAGAAAAAGAAAGACAACGACAAGCAGAAAAATGACAAAGTATTTTGACATATAACATAAAGAGGAAAAAATATAAATGTCCTATATATATTTTAATAGGTGATAAATCTCAGTAGTAATTAAGGAGAAATCAATTTCATGCATTGGAGAAGGAAATGGCAACCCACTCCAATATTCTTGCCTGGAGAATCCCAGGGACGGGGAAGCCTGGTGGGCTGCCGTCTATGGGGTTGCACAGAGTCGGATACCACTGAAGCGACTTAGCAGCAGCACCAGCAAGCTGTATTGTGTCACTTTTAATCCTTTGGACTGTTGTTTGGAGCTTTCCTGGTGGCTCAGGTGGTAAAGAATCTGTAATGCGGGAGAACAGGGTTGTATCCCTAGGTTGGGAAAATCCCCTGGAGAAGTGAATGGCTACCCGTTCCAGTATTGCTGCCTGGAAAATTAAATGGACAGAGGAGCCTGGTGTGCTATAGTTCATGCAATTGAAAAGAGTTGGACATGATTGAGTGACTAACACGTTGTCTGATATCATTTATTCACATCATTTACATTTTTTATGCTGGGTAATTTACATGAAAGATACATGTTCATAGCCTAATAACCGCAAACAATTTCACTTTTATACATTTAGGCTGGGAAAATACACTTATGTGCAAGAAAACATTTATAAGCATTATATTATCTTTATAAATTAAAAAAAAATATTAGAAAAATACATTATTGACTAAAGGAAGAGTAATGCTCTCAGTTACGAGAGAAGCAGATGCTTTGTAACATGGTATTCAACTGTCACAACTAGTGAGCCCTAGGTTCTCTGGTTGGGGTAGTAAGTGGACTCAGGTGAGAAGGTATAGTTACTCTGATTGACCTAAATTCCATCAGATTCTCTCAAAAAGATTTTTCACTACAAATTAAGAAGCCTAGTGAGATGTGCTGTCAACCATCAACAGTAGTAGAATCAGACAAAGAAAAATCAAGTCATCATAACAACAAACTATTTATCATAATGATTTGTTAACATAGTACTTATTAAAACGCTGATATACCTAGTAGATACTAGACACTGCTGTGTCTGTGTGTTTGTTTAATTCTCTCAAGACTCATTTCAAGTAAGTATCATTTTCATCCCTGTCACCATTATTGACGAAGAAACTGAAGTCCTAAGAGAGATAAGAGATAGTAGAGTCAGGCTGACTGAATCTAGTAAGGATGTTGTCAACCACACTGTTTTCCTACCTCTTAAGTAGATTTCCTGTTAAGCCATTAGATCTATTGTGGTATCCTGAATAGTATTATCAATGAATAGTTTAAGCTTACATTTGTCTCCTTACCTACCTATATATTCTTAAAACATTCAATCATAAGACAGATTCTCAAAGTGAAAGTCGCTCAGTCCTGTTGGACTCTTGTGAATTCTCCAGGCCAGAATACTGGAGTGGGTAACTTTTCCCTTCTTCATGGGATCGCCCCAAACCAGGGATCAAACACAGGTCTCCCACATTGCAGGAAGATTCTTTAACAGCTGAATCACAAGGGGAGCCCAAGAATACTTGAGTGGGTAGCCTATCCCTTCTCCAGCAGATCTTCCTGATCCAGGAATTGAGCCGGGGTCTCCTGCATTGCAGCCAGATTCCTTACCAAGTTATCAAGTAACTCATATATATATATATGAGTGTGTATATATATATATATATATATATATATATATATACACACTCCATGTTAGGTTAAAAATAAATAAAAGGATAAAGAAACCGCTGGGATCAATGTGTTATTTAATTAAATAATTCATAGTGATAGTTTCAAAATTATGTAACTAAGGAAGAAATTTTAACCCTACCCCTATCTGCACTTTTTGCCATGTGACAATTTGTTGTCATTGTTCAGTTGCTAAGTCATGTCAGACTCTTTGTGACCCCATGAACTACAGCGCACCATGCTTAGCTATCCTCCACTAGCATCCATGACTATTTAGTTCCTCTCAAAGAAGAGAAAACCGGCTTTGTGACTTGTTCTGTCAGTTCAGTCGCTCAGTCATGTCCAACTCTTTGCGACCCCATGAACCGCAGCACACCAGGCCTCCCTGTCCATCACCAACTCCTGGAGTCCACCCAAACCCATGTCCATCGAGTCAGTAATGCTATCTAACTATCTTATCCTCTGCTGTCCCCTTCTCCTCCTGCCTTCAATCGTTCCCAGCATCAGGGTCTTTTCAAATGAGTCAGTTCTTCACATCAGGTGGTCAAAGTATTAGAGTTTTAGCTTCAACATCAGTCCTTCCAATGAATATTCAGGACTGATTTCCTTTAGGACGGACTGACTGGATCTCCTTGCAGTCCAAGGGACTCTCAAGAGTCTTCTCCAACACCACAGTTCAAAAGCATCAGTTCTTTGGCGTTCAGCTTGGTTTATAGTCCAACTTTCACATCCATACATGACCACTGGAAAAACCATAGTCATGACTAGACAGGCTTTTGATGGCAAAGTAATATCTCTTCTTTTTAATATGCTGTCTGGGTTGGTCATAACTTTCCTTCCAAGGAGTAAAGGTCTTTTAATTTCATGGCTGCAATCACCATCTGCAGTGATTTTGGAGCCCAAAAAAATAAAGTTAGCTAGTTTCTACTGTTTCTCCATCTATTTGCCATGAAGTGGTGAGACCAGATGCCATGATCTTAGTTTTCTGAAAGTTGAGCTTTAAGACAACTTTTTCACTCTCCTCTTTCACTTTCATCAAGAGGCTCTTTAGTTCCTCTTCACTTTCTGCCATAAGGGTGGCGTCATCTGAATATCTGAGGTTATTGATATTTCTCCCGGCAATCTTGATTCCAGCTTGTGCTTCCTCCAGCCCAGCGTTTCTCATGATGTACTCTGCATATAAATTAAATAAACAGAGTGACAATATACAGCCTTGACGTACTCCTTTTCCCATTTGGAACCAGTCTGTTGTTCCATGTCCAGTTCTAACTGTTGCTTCCTGACCTGCATATAGGTTTCCCAAGACGCAGGTCAGGCGATCTGGTATGCCCATCTCTCTCAGAATTTTCCACAGTTTGCTGTGATCCACACAGTCAAAGGCTTTGGCATAGTCAATAAAGCAGAAGTAGATGTTTTTCTGGAACTCTCTTCCTTTTTGGATGATCCAGCAGATGTTGGCAATTTGATCTCTGGCTCCACTGCCTTCTCCAAAACCAGCTTGAACATCTACAAGTTCATGGTTCACGTATTACTGAAGCCTGGCTTGGAGAATTTTGAGCATTACTTTACTAGTGTGTGAGATGAGTGCAATTCTAGGGTAGTTTGAGCATTCTTTGGCATTGCCCTTCTTTGGAATTGATGAAAACTCACCTTTTCCAGTCCTGTGGCCACTGCTGAGTTTTCCAAATTTGCTGGCACATTGAGTGCAGCACTTTCACAGCATCATCTTTCAGGATTTGAAATAACTCAACTGGAAATCCATCACCTCCACTAGCTTTGTTTGTAGTGATGCTTCCTAAGGCCCACTGATCACATTCTAGGATGTCTTGCTCTAGGTGAGTGATCACACCATTGTGATTATCTGGGTCATTAAGATCTTTTTCGTACAGTTCTTCTGTGTATTCTTGCCACCTCATCTTAATATCTTCTGCTTCTGTTAGGTAAAATATTGCAAATATAACAGTTTAACAGTTCTGCATACAGGCCTGAAAATGACTCATGTATTTCCACTTACTTTTGCTGCTTTTGCATCTCTGCTTTTTGAAAAGAATCTCTTGTAACCTGCTGGGTGAAGACAGAGAAATGTGGAGCTGAACAATGTTGCTTTAGTCAAGACAGTTGACCTGTAATATCTGAGCTCCCAGCCTAGCTCAAATCAGATGTAACTGTCAAGGGCCTATCTACTACTTATTGTAAGTTGGTACCCTTAAACAACCTCTGTCCTGTCCCTCCACCCTTCCATACCCCATCCCCTGGAAACCACCATTTGCTTTTTGTATTTATGAGCTTGGCATTTTTAAATTTCACATATAGGTGACATCATACAGTACTTGTCTTTGTCTGATAAGCCTTAGAGATTTAATGTACAATATAGTGAATACAGAAAACTATAATGTATTATAATCATCAAACTTGCTAAGAGACTAGAACTTAATGATTCCAACCTTGAAAAAGAAAGGATGCTTATGTAATATGTTGCTGTTTCTACTTATCCTTATAATGGGAACTGGATTACAACATGCAAATGATTCAAATTAGTATATTGTACACCTTAAATTTACCCACTCCAGTATTCTTTTTTTTTTTTTTTTTCCACTCCAGTATTCTTACCTGGAGAATCCTAGGGATGGGGGAGCCTGGTGGGATGCAGTCTATGGGGTCACACAGTTGGACATGACTGAAATGACTTAGCAGCAGCTGCAGCAGCAGCAGCAACACCATAAATTTGCACAATATGTCAAATATATTTTAATTAACAAGAAATAACTCAGTTGAAACACAGATATATAGAATGGTGATCTCTGTAAGTGTATATTGTTATATTCCACCTTAGTTTTGGATGATTAATTTTTTAGCAGTATCATGGCAATGTTTGAAACAGAAATTGATACTTAGTCTTGGACTGCTGCCATGTAAATGAAACCTAAAATATATAGCTTCAGGGACTGAGCAGTGAAAGAGCAAAGACTGAGAAAATGGAAGATATATAGGCGACTGAAACCTGGCAAGATATGGAATGTATTGGCCAACAATTGATAATTTAGCAAGCTATGGTATGTACTGAAAATTGGCAAGCTATGATATGTACTGGCCAACAACTGTCCAACAATTTGTATTCTGGCAATATCTCGCAAGTTAGGAATTTTTGCCTAATAAATATAATTTATGATGATGTGATGTTGAAACAAACATCAATGTTAAGTTTAACAGAAAGATTTAGAATTAGGTTTGGATCCATATTTCTCTGTTTATGGATTTTTATTTCAATAACAGTAAGACAAAGAACAATATTTAAATAAGTCTATATAAAATGCACTGATAATTAAAATAAAATGGTTTGATAGGATAAATAGACTCCAAACTTTATAAAAAGTAATAGCATAGAATACTAAAATGACAATTTTGGAGAGATTTTATGTGATAATCTTACAATGCTCTCATGTTTTATTTTGCCACAATTTACCATTCTAGTGTTGTTCACATATGTATGAAACAGCTACTCTTTCTAAGTTTTGCTGAATTCTGAAAAAAATAATTATTTTTTTTCTTGCACATTTATTATTGATCATTTGTGCAGGATTGATTGTTGTGAGTAGGTAATTACAAACATGACATCTTTTTACCCTGGTAATAGTGAACTCACCTCTTAGGAATAGATCTTCTGTACCTGACAGGCCAAAGCTGAATGGCTATCTGATGAATCCTGAATCACACTCTTGTCCATTCAATTGACAAAAACTTTACTATTGCAAGCTTGTTATCATTTGATTGTCACTTTGCTGGGACACAGTCATTTACTAAAACAAATTAAAATGTTTGCATCAATATCACCGTGCTGCAATAAAATAATTGGCATTAATAATTATTCCCTCACAGTGTCCCATGCCTTAAAAATTCTCATTCACTACCAGATAGGCTGAGTGCACATCCATGACCTTTGGCTTTGAACTTGGCTATCTAACTAGCTCTAAACAAATGGGCATTAGTGGAGATGATATAAGCAAAGTCTTAGAAGAAGCTTTTTAATATTGGACTTTCACCTTGGGACCCAAAATGAACATAAGTGGAAAGAAGCTGCATTAGCTGACTCACCAAAGTGTGAGAAATACGTGCTTAATTTTGAATTCTGCTGAGTTACTATGGCATAATTCTATACCATACACCAAGAGTTTATTGATATAGTTGTAAGCCAGACAATCAAGAATAGACTTAATTGTTGTAACTTGTCATCAAAAATTAAAAGCTTGAATTAAATATATATATATATATATATACACATATATATATATAGTGTAGAGATGCCCAAAGCATAAGTTTAGACATCCCTGAGGGTTGGGGGGGGGGGTGGTAGCAGTTTACAAACATCAGGGTTAGCATTTCTGACAAGTTTACCTCAACGTATTTTCAGATTGTATACAATGGAAGGGTTTGTGATACGATGTAGTAGTGGGAAAGAGTATTTTACTGAAAGGATGGATGGATGGGTGGATGGATGGATGGACTGATAGATGAAAGATACCTAATGAATCTCTCTGCCTATTTTTTAATCTTTTACCAAAAGATACTCTCAAGATGAAAACTACACTGCAAAGTGAACAGGACAAGAAGCCGTTACACTGATTAAAAATACATGAAAACCATACATTCTTACACATTTTCTTTAGGTCCCTCAAAAACCCTTCACAATTTATTCTTCCTGTCCTGGGATTCAGTTTATTAAGTAAAGTTAGTCTTTAAAAAATGTGCTCGTGTGTGTTCTATGGAGGTTTATAGAGTAGCCTGTGACACCATTTCAGGAGCTTAGATTTTTATTGTATCTGTTTTAACCTTCTCAACTTCTATCTATCCCTTTTCACCCAGATCTCTGGAGTTATATCATATTTTTAGAAATTATTAAAGTTTAAGAAATATGAGGTAACCTAAATTGTATTGAATTTGTTCAAGTTGAAATAAATAGAAAATATCTGAGGACAGTTAATACACCAGTATGGTTATAGAGGACTGACGCTGAATAAGAATATGAAAGGAAAGTAGAATTAAAGAAGGTTGAATGGTTAATCAAGTACTTTGGTATTTATCTTAGGGGCGATAAAACTTACCTAATATTTTCAAAAGCTGGAATATATAAATTTAAAAACAAGAAAACACACACACAAACAAAAAATACTAGAGGATCTGTTCAATAGGAAAATGGTATGAAAGGACAGGGAAGGGTAGGGACCTAAACCTAAATAGGGCAGCTATGTGAAAAATAAACTATGACCTCCAAGAGCACGGTCAGCTCTTAGCAAGCCAAGTAATGTCCTCCTACTCTATAATCTCCTGCAGCCATCTTTCATTTGTTGAGTCTACTCAGAAGCTAAATTGAAATGGAGCCATCTGACACAGTGAATATTGAGCCATCTCCTGGGATCTGAGCAAGATGAAAAATTGTAGAGAACAGATCGAAAGGGACAGATGAAAAGTATTTGTATGCCATCTTTTAAAAATGTATTTTAGATAGAGATACCATGAAATACCCAAAAGAAAGTGGAAAACTTAGCAATGTTTTCTTTCCTTTCAACCCAATGCAATGACTAAATTCTGTTTTCCAAAAATGAATTTTTTTCCCAGAAATAAAACAAACAACATCAAAAAATTCTAGACTAGGAATATCTGATTTCATGCTATTCTATCCAACTTCAGTTTGTGGCACCACTCGTACTCATTATAAGATCTTGATCATAACTTGGAGCTCAGCGTGCTAGTTTAGCAACTTTCCGAAACCTTCCTCGTCATGGCGCTATGAACTGAAAGTTTTAAGTTACCAATTTGGACTCTGTTCTATTACAAAAATAAAATCAAGGATCTGGAGCTAGGTCTAATTTTTTTAAGATTACTAAAATTTTCATCATGTTCTGACTTGAAAGGATCGTCTAACTGCAACACTTTCCATTGGAGGGATGACTAGATGACTTCCTCTTCAGAGTTTTGACTGAAAAGCCAAAGAGAGAATAGGAAAAGATAAAAAATATAATACTAGAATCTGGATAATAGGATAATAGCTAATAGGAAGCAGACTCAGAAAGAAATGTGTTGAATAACTGGAATTGTGGAATTACTGGTTTAATGACTGCTTTGAGTGAGATGGCTAGCATAGTTTGAGCTCAGAGAACAACCAAATGGAGTTATCATTGCATCTTAAATAACAGTAAATGGAATTTCATTTTTATACTATAATTGTAGAAATGCTAAGTTTTTTTAAGTATTCTTCCCTGTTTTTATACACTAAACGTCTGTCACTAAAAAAACTTCTATCATTGGGTAAACTGAATTGCTTGCACTTTGATGGGTTCTAATACATAATAAAATGAGGTTTATATTGAAGAATTAAAGAGAGAAACAGAAGAAGAAATTAGAGAAGGGAAACATGGAACTGCTCTCACATGTGGTAAGGGGAGACATATGTGTCATGAGTTAATGGTAGGGTAGCCACAGGCTTAATGAAGGCACTGAATGCAGAGATAAGATAAAGCATAAAAAAGAAAGCTGAAGATTTAAAAGACATGTGGAGCATTTTGGAGCTTATCCAAGACTGTTGGTGTCAACATCCTGAATATTGCTCAAATACTTATTGTATATTGAAAGTGTCTATTATATGATAGAAAACAAAAAAAAATATAATAAGTTGTATATTACATAATTTTTTCTCTTGTTTGTCTTGATTCTGGTCAATTTTTATATTTTTAATTTCAAGGATATATGAGGCAATATTTATCTTTCTTGTGAAAATATTTTTACTATGGAAAATTTCAAAAGCATATAAACATAGACATAACAGTACAACAAAATTTCACAGATCTGTTACACAACATTAACCATTTTAACTCAGGGCCGATCTTGTTTGCCTGCATTCTATTCTACTTTTCCCCATTTCTCCAGAGTAGATTGAGGTAGATCTAAGAAAGTTTGTGTTTCACTCATAACTATTTAATTCTTACCTTTCATAAATATAGTCATTAATTATTAAATCTAAAAAATAGCAACATTTCTTTAGCATCATCCAATATCCAGCAAGTGTTCTGTTTATGTGGATCCTTTAATTCACAAAGCTGGTGGTTTAGTAGCTAAGTCGTGTCTGATTCTTTGTGACCCCATGGACTGTAGCCCACCAGGCTCCTCTATCTGTGGGATTCTCCAGGTAAGAATACTAGCGTGGGTTGCTATTTCCTTCTCCAGGGGATTTTCCCCACCCAGGAATCCAACCTGGGTCTCCTGAATTGCAGACAAATACTTTACCAACTGAGCCAGAGTGTTGTTGGCCAGTTCACAAAGCTATCCCTTTATAAATCTGAGGCTCTAGAAAAAACAATGCAGATGCTTCATAAGAACATTTTTACTATATTCTTGGCCATAAATTCAACTGCCCATGAGAGTTTCTATGATCATCTGATCAGTTTTTCACTCAAAAAGAAAAAATCAAGTATCAACATTATTTTGCTACAGCATTCAAGTTCTGTGAGAGTCTCTATATGTTAATATGATTTAAAATGTTTGCAAATGTATTTTATATATTGAACGATGGCTTTTATGCTATCATGTACTACTCATTGCCTGCAACCCTCCAGTTTATTTGTGTTTTGCCAAACACTCCATTGGACCAATGAGCCAAAGTGTAATGTAACTGATGAACCACAAGTGTATTCAATATATTTCTGGTAAAGTCTGAGTCAGCGTGAAGAATCTATTGGTCTGCAAGAATTACCATGACATAATGCTGAGTGCAGTCTCTTTCAAGTTAAAGATCTGATGAGCAAAACTAAATCCATGGAACTATATTGATTTCCTAGTATAAAAAAATCTAGACAACCCCATTTTAGTCTTTCGCTATATGTGATACAAATATCATTTAACTGAAATAATGTAGAATTAATTGAAATTGATGTGAATTATAAATTTTTGCAATCTTTCTGCAAAGAATTCATTTAAAACAGTGTATAAGTAAGTATCCATGTGAATATGTGTATGTATATAATTATCATTAATTAAATACATGAAATGCAACACAATATCAAGCATCATTTTTCTATGTATTTTAGCAAGGCTGTGCAACAGTTTACACAGGTTATCTTGTTTTTAAATATGTTCTGCTCACATTGAATTACAAATAATCTAGCCTTACTAGATGATTTTTCAAAAACTCTAGCCTTTATTTCACTTCATATGCTCTCTCTCTCTCTATATATATATATATATATATATATAAAATATATATATATTTTTTTCCTTTGGTATGTCTACCATTGTTCTCCTACTGGCTACTTATTAATTTCTTTGATAGACTTTAATCCTATCAAATTTTTATTGTATTCTGGAAAAGGATAATCCAAAGTCACTTTGGCCTACCTGTAAAAATAGCTTTAAAATATGAAGATTAAAGGTAGAGAGTTCAAATTCTTTGAAATAAGTTTTGAGCATATTCAATTCTGTTTTCAAAATGTAACACATAAAAATCCTGCATCTTTTTTTTTTGAATTAAGGAAAATCTATGTTTATTAAAATGATTTTACTTTAAACCTTATAAAAGAGGATTCATTTATCATTTATGATAAAATAACTGTATTTACAAATCTATTTCTTGGCATTTACAACAATCAGAAATCACCTTTTAAATGTCATATATATATACACTTACTTGCTAGCTCTGGAAGATTAAAAAAAAATTCTTACATAAAAATCTTAGAGACAGAAAAAAAACTAGATGGAATTTGAAATTAAATACTTTTTAGGTAAATAGAGTTTCATCCAGTAGTATAAATGAGCAGGCCGGTAATTCTAAAATTAATGCCAAAAAAGATGAGACATTATTTGAGAAATGACGTTTACAGTTCAGGCAATATATTTAAAAAATCTGCCAACATCAAGAATATGTGACCTCCGTATACCAGGAAAAAAATGCAAATTGCTCAATACTTCACAGTGTCTTTCATGTTCTTTTGCTTTTCAGTTAATTGTCATTGGTTTGGTGCTGGGTATTACTCATTTCAAAAAATTATACCACATGACAAAGATATCATATCACTATATAAATAATGAGCACCTAAGATTCTCATACCAATTTTTTGTTATGCATAGAATTTACATATGTTGGTTTTATAAATGGAGTTATTTTGTACATAATGAATTCTCAATGAAAGCAAATCTAACTTCCCAAAATTTAGTTCTTTTTTTTAAACTATAATAAAAATAAAGAATTCCTCTGTCTTTTTTTCAAAGTCACCTTATAATTAGGATGGCCTTGTAATTTAACATCCAAACAGGAACTCTTTAAGAGTGAAAGGGGGCATTATTAAACATTATCCAGGAAGCAAAGATATAAACAAGGACTCTTCAAGGCAAAACAGTACCTAAGGTTATCATTTTACTCATAACAAGCTGCTTCTGAACCTAGCTACAGTCATGTAGGAAATTATTGTCACGATATTACACTGTTGGCATGGTCTCAATGAGTTGATGCATCATTAACATGGGGGATTAGATTCGGCACACCCAGCACATCATGAAAAAAAAAAAAATATATATATATATATATATATATATATACACATATATATATATATATATATACGTAGAATAGCTTACTATTCACTGCATCTTGATATTCAAATACTTCTTTCAAATTATGAATGTTTTCATTCTTCCAGATGCTAGGGTAGTTCAAAGGCAGTACTATGCAGAATGGGGGTAACTGATGATATCTGTGTTTTATCCATGCATAGAGTAGGAAGCAGACCTTGAGTTTCAGGGTCTCCTGCTTCCCAGTCATGCAACATTTTTCATTGTCTCCTTTAAAGCCACAAAGTTGATTCTCACGTAGCTAATAAGTGTTTGCTTCTTTGGAATAGAAGTTCTTCCAGGAGTTTTACTATTAACTGTGAAAAGTAATTTAAAAAAAAAAAAAAAAAAACACCTCTAATTCTAAGACCTCCTAATCAATATTAATGAGAGAAATTTGTAAGTCAAACAAGTTCAGATTATTCATCCCTGCTCCATTCTTAAGATCATGTTTGGATAGAAAGGGGTCAGGGAACTAATTCCTACAAAGTGATGGTCTCTGGTCTCTGTGTTGTTTGTTTTATATTGTGATTATATATTTTCATTGTATGTATTCAACTTGTCTGTAGGTTTCCAAGAGACAGATGATACTGTGGAAGGATTATACTGGTAGAGAAATGTCAAAAATAGCCAATAATTTAAAAATACATTATTGATTATATACTCAATGATTATGTTCAAAGCTTATTGCCACAGTTATATTTCAGCTGCTGTGAATCAAAGAGTTCATGGACTTTCAGATGGGAAGGTCAGAAAATAACAATAACATGTTAGCATAGTTTTCATCCTTATACTTGTATACCCATTTGCCAAGTTAAATCATATCTGAAGCAACAAGTTTATCCTAAGAGGTTCTCTGGGGCTTTTGAGTGGCTCATTTACCAGGTTAATACCTCAATTTTATGACAGGGTGGTTGGCTACCAACTTCTTGGCAATCTATGCATGAGGAGGCTGCTGCTCTGTATTTCTTCTTTATATGGAAGATCTACATAAGGAATCAACATCAACTTTCAAGTGTCTGGTTATCTTAAAAGTTTTGTACACATAGAGGTAAGTTTTGTATACATAGCACTTTGCAAGACATTATTTTTATATTATGATTTTGGAAGGTAACCCATGTGTAAAAACTATTTGTCTTTCTGGAAATTTACTACTGATTCTTTTTTAGCTAAATGCATTGCTTCAAAACTGTTCTATAAAAAGTATGGCACAATTCACTACTTAGAAATACATCAAAACATCAAGATCCACCTTCCAATAGGACTTAAATTTTTGTTCACAGTATTAAATAATATGACTCATAAAAAAACTTTATAACTATTTGTTGAAAGTAAAAATGAGTGATTGAAGGTTAACTTATACAATTTACCATAATTCTTTGAAAGATAATTTATAGGGAAATATTTTAAAATTCTCTTTAAGGGGACTGTTATACATTCTTTCCATGTAAATGATTGCTACTGAAAAATTCTATTTAATTTTTAGCACCAGTGTAAGAATGTACTTTTAAATGATATTAAAGGTTTATCATGATCAACATATTTTACAGGTACCTTCAGTATAAGCACAGCATAACACAGTATAAGCGTATGAATGTGTAAGTGCATTCAAGGTTCTCTGAAAGAAAATTGGTTGATTGAAGAAGATAGAGAGTAACTGTAGGTTGTATTGCTAAAATAAGCATTTATCACTCTGAGATGTGTTTTTGTACTCCTTTGACTTCAGCTAAAATAAAAATCTGTGTTGCAAAAAAGGAAAGCAGAGTGAATAAATTCTTTTTTAATGAGAAGTGACATAACGGAGGCATAGGAACAAAAACACTAAGCTTTGGGTTGGAGGATCATGAATTAAGTCCCATCTCAGCAACCATTTTATCTGAGGCAAGTTACTTAACCTCTGCAAGTCCATTTATAATACCTCTTGTGTGACATGGGAACATGCTGGATGTTCTTCACTTGCCTGCACAGACCTCTCTCCATCCTGCTCTGTGCCTCTGGGGGTGATATTTATGGGATGGACCAATCAAGGATCGTGACCTTCTGACATTCAGTGAATGGGAAACACCAACAGGAGGGTAATAGAAGTTTAATGTTTATGCCCTTGGCTTTTCTGTGCCAGGTTGAAGACTGAAGAATGGTGATTTTCCTCTCTGGACTTCTCCTCCTACAACTCCAGGTCCTGCTGGGTGCTCTAACTATTCCTGTCATTAACACTTTCAGGCCAAGTAGTGTTAAGACCTGGGTTCTCTCACTATCTCTTGTGGATTTTTCTTAAATCTAGCCCTACCTATGAAAGTGATTCCCTTATTAAACAATCATCAATTCCCCTCCTTTGAGTATGTAGTTATCTTCTGGACCCATATTCACATGGAGGAGAAAGAAAATTCCAGCAATGTATGGTTGTTGTGTGGATTTATTGTTATAAGTGCAAGAATGGTTAAGATGTACTGAATGTCAAATGAACATTAGTTAAAATAATCTAGGTCATCTACCTCCAAGTCTTTGAAGATTTGAAATATGTGTCTGGCTATTTAGCTGAATCAATATCAGCAGGAGATATTGATCCAAAGGAGCTGGATCCTGATCAGGAGCTGGTCTCCATTCAGCAATTTAGACTCCTGCTTCTGCCAGTCTCCACAGTTTTCTTAAGATGTACAGCTATTCAGAACAATGTTATTAAGGCATATCAGGAGCTTTCTGTCCACCCCTATGTTTTATAATGTTTCTTATTCCTGACACTCAGGATTTCAAGTTATTCTGTCTAAAACTTGGCAAGTATGTGAATTTTCTAAGATGTCTGTTGGGAAAGTTACAGTTGCAGTGTTGCTAGAAAAAAGAGGGAGATGACAGTGCCTCAATTGCTGGATAACAAAGGTGACAAGAACTTGAAAATGATTATGAATTCTTGACATTTTCCTACAGGGCAAAGGGATCTTGTATCACATGTTGTGAAGGTGATAGTCAATTCAAAGAAATTATACTTACAGCTTTCTACTCATTTTAGAGACTTGATTAGGAAAAAGTAGCAAGTTTCACATACTAAATTTGAGTGTTGGAATAAGAGAGAGCACTCCCTCGCCATCAATCTGCTTATACTATGGTACAAGAGTAAAGTGGAAAGACCAACAAAGTATCAATCTAGATACATGGCTTTCAGTCAAATCTCAATTCAAACTCAGAGAATGTCCTTGGGCTCTATGAGGGTTAATTTAATGTATCATCTTGACTGGGCTAAGGCATGCCCAGATTGCTGGGGGAATATTAACTCTGGATGTGTCCATGGGAGTGTTCCTAGAAGAGATTATCATCTTAATCAGTAGACTAAGTAAAAAAGATAGCCTTCCTCAGTATGGGTGGGCATCATTCAAATCACTGAGGGTTTGGATAAAACAAAAGGGCAGAGGAAGGTTGAATTAGGTCTCTCTCCTTGAGGTGAGACATTCATCTTCCTCTGCCCTTGAGTCACTGGCATTCTTGTTTCTGTGCCCTTTACACTCACACTGGGACATACACCTTTGGCCATCTCATTTCTTGGGCCTTTCAACTACACTTACACTCTTGGCCCCAGGTACTCAGGCCTTCAGACTTAGACTGAATTAGACCATCTGCTTTCCTGGTTTTCCAGATTATATATGGCAGATTTTGGGCATTCTTGGCCTCCATAAACACATAAGCCAACTCCTAAATTCTCCTTTTAGATATGTTTTGCTGGTTCTATTTATTTGAAGAACCCTGACTAACACAGGCACGTCAGTTAGTTAAATTCTCTAGGTTTTATTTTAGTAAACAAGATGAGAATTTAAAATTACAATTTTATCCACATCATGCATGAGACTGGTGGTAGAATTAAATCATATGCACACGTTTTTCAATTATCTTGTCTCATTGTAGACAAATTACTTAACCTTCTTAAGATTCAGTCTACTTATCTATAAAATGAGAAGTGTGTACTGGAGTCATGTTTTCCAGGTAGGTCCTAAAAAGCTATAGGTTCCTTAAAAGGTTACAATAACCCTAAATTATTGATAAGACAGGTAATTGTTATCATCTCAGAAGGTTATAAAATTACAATTAATGACATAAAATTTATATTCAGCAAAATTGAGCATTTTTTTTCCAGTAGCAACTCATGTAAAATAATGTTTATTCAAACTTGCATTTCTATGGGTTACTATTGGAACTGTTTTCTATTTTGTAGAATATACATACATACAAACACATAATTAATGGTGAAGCATGTATTAGTTATCCTACCTCGAGTTAGAAACTAGAATTGTTGTTTCGATATTGTCTGTTATCAATATGTCCCAATGTTTTAGCAAATATAATAAAACCCAGCAATCCCACTGCTGGGCATATACATCGAGGAAACCAGAATTGAAAGACACGTGTACCCCAATGTTCATTGCAGCACTGTTTATAATAGCCAGGACATAGAAGCAACCTAGATGTCCATCAGCAGATAAGAAAGCTGGGGTACATATACACAATGGAGTATTTCGCAGCCATTAAAAAGAATACATTTGAATCAGTTCTAATGAGGTGGATGAAACTGGAGCCGATTATACAGAGTGAAGTAAGCCAGAAAGAAAAACACCAGTACAGTATACTAACACATATATATGGAATTTAGAAAGATGGTAATGATAACCCTGTATGCGAGACAGCAAAAGAGACACAGATGTATAGAACAGTCTTTTGGACTCTGTGGGAGAGGGCGAGGGTGTGATGATTTGGGAGAATGGAATTGAAACATGTCTACTATCATATGTGAAATGAATCGCCAGTCTAGGTTCGATGTAGGATACAGGATGCTTGGGGCTGGTGCACTGGGATGATCCAGAGGGATGGTACGGGGAGGGAAGTGGGATGGGGGTTCAGGATTGGGAACACGTGTACACCCATGGTGGATTCATGTTAATGTATGGCAAAATCAATACAATATTGTAAAGTAATTAGCCCCCAATTAAAGTAAATAAATTTAAATTTAAAAATAAAAACTAAAAATTTTAAGAAAAAAACCTAAATGAGTAACTTTATATTTGAGCAGTCACAAATATCACTATTTTTGATATTTTACTCCAAATATCAAACAACAAAAACTGAAGGAAAAATAGATAACATGCCAAAATATCCAACGAAAATATAATTGGATATAATGTCATAGTTTCAACATCATT
This sequence comes from Capricornis sumatraensis, assembly GCF_032405125.1. NCBI lineage: Eukaryota > Metazoa > Chordata > Mammalia > Artiodactyla > Bovidae > Capricornis > Capricornis sumatraensis. The sequence goes on from NC_091075.1 coordinate 51,750,367, forward strand.
GACAAATCCAATATATGTGCTTAGTTGCTCAATCATGTTCAACTCCTGGGACCCCATGGACTATGGCCTGCCAGACTTCTCTGTCCATGGGATTCTCCAGGCAAGAATAATGAAGTGGGTTGCCATTTCCTTCTCCAAATCCAAGGAAGGAATTTTTATTTTATTTTGTTTTGTTTTTATACCCGGGGTAACCAGTATAAGAAGATCAATAACAATGTGTACAACCTAGAAAAAAGTCTTAATGTTAAAATAAAAATCAATTAAAGTTTAAGAAATCAACTATAAAAGAATGGGGGCAAAAGACAAGGTAATATTTCTTCAGTTCAAGACTAAGAAAAGCATTTCTGAACCTGTACTGAAATGAAAGAAATCTCTAATTTGAAAAACGGTATATTTGGCTATATAGAATTTTGGAACACCAGAAACTAATAATAAACTATTAAAACTTACCGCCAATACACAAATTCTGCACAATAAAGGCTATTTTATTCACTTATTTTTCAAACATCAAATGTCTAGAAAAGGCAAACACTCCCTATTAAATATGTACACATGTACACATTTAAATGCCAGTAAATACAATATAAGAGTGAAGCTTAGGAATAAATCATTTGAAAAAAAGAAGCAAGAACAATTTTCCATCATGTAGAAAAGAGTAAATAAAAAGATGATACAAGTTTTAATTATATGCTATTAAAGCATTATTAAACTATGTAATATATAATGTTATATTTTAAAATTGACTGTTAAGTATGGACTTTTTATTTATGTGAAACATATTTAGGACTTTAAGCAGGATGGAATTTTAAGTTAATTTGAGAGAAATAAGTGTCTTAACTATATATAATTTAAAATTAGAAATACTCTCTGTCTATTTATTCAAAATGTTTTTTACTAGCCATTTAAATTTGATAGACTGACCTCTTTGAGTCTATCACCTTGGATGTGTGATGTGTATGACCCAATAGAACCAATCTTGAAAGTATATGATGGAAAAGTATCCATGAGATCTACCCAAACTATAAAAAAGCTGGAAGGATTAAACATTAGCAGAACAATTCAGATTTTAAAATCAGCAAGACCATCTTCACTGCAAAGTGGAGAACATTTTGGAATGCCTGAAGTACATATGGATTCAGAAAACTATCATGTACTTACTAATTCCATTCAGTCTTTAAAAAAATGCATGCATAACTAATGAAAAAAAAAAAAATCTCAAGAGTCACACATGTGGGTAAGCCCATCTTAGCAGGAGTATTTTTACCCTTTCCTCAAAAATGTTTCAACCAGAAAGTCACTATATATTTTGTGCAGTTAGGAGTTGGCTTCCTAATTTTCTATTTCCTCAAACTAGAATTCCTTTAAGGTTGATCTAGTTGCAAATATAACATTTCAGATAATATATATTAAAAAATGAAATAAAACAATAAAAGATATTATTTTGAAGCTCCTTTGAATGCTTTTTTTCTTACCATTTGAGAAAGCCCTATCTCCATTTATCCTCCTAATAATCTGTTAGGTAAAATAATTTTAGCTTTATTTTATAGATGGGTTAAATGTTCCAAGTTTAAAGGGCTAGGAAGTCATGATCTATAATTCAAATTCACATATTCTTATTCCAAAAACCCCCTCAAATAGTTTTTATATATTACTATTCAAACATAATATTTTCATTATTAATGATGGCAACATTAAGACTACTTAGCTATATACATACAACTGTACACATAGCTTATTTTTCTTCAGATATCTCTGTCTTTCTTTCCTAAGGGATTCTTCATTTCTCTTCCCATTTTTAGATTATTCATTGACACAGAGATGTGCATGTATTTTCCCGACTCTTACCTATGGGTATTCTATATTAGTGTTAAAGTATTATAATTGATACACAAAACAACAAATAGAATGAACATGCAAGATAAAATTTAAATACTAAAACAAATACTTTTGTATTTTTCACACAACATAAATTATTATTATTGCAAAAGTCCTACTCTACCCAGTTTCATCTCACCATTATACAGATAACTAGTCATGGGAATAAATATATAATATACACACATATTCCTAAAATATATTGTCTCATTTTGATAGTAAATTAGAGCTTTATTAAAATATAGTATAATATTCTAGTTATGTTTCTGAGAGTCATTCATCTTGTTTATAATTCTTTCATTTTCACTTCTGTGTAATATTCTATCGGGCCAGGGATTAGCAAACTTCTTCTATAAATAGTCAGATAATGAATTGTTTGGTTTTAGAGGACATATGCTTTCTGTCACAAGTACCCACTCATATGTCATAGAAGAAAAGCAGCCTTACACAATATACAAACCAATGAGTGTGGCTGTATTCCAATAAAATACAATAGGAGGCCTGCCTGCTTTGACATGTTCTATAGTTTGCCAATTCTTGCATTGCATGAATACAACCAAACTTAGTTCTCTCTTCTCCTGTCTGTAGATACTTTTGTTGTTTTTAGTTAACTATTATAAATGATTCTTGTTATGAACATTTCAGCAGAAGTTTCCTGGCACATATGTGTATGCTTGGAAATGCAATTCCTAAATTTTAGTCATGCATATTTTTAAAGATAAAGCCATATTTTTCCCAGGGTGAATTTTAGCAATTTTCCATCTCACTAGAGTGTATAAAAGTCTCTGTTGATCCGCACCCTTGCCAAAAATTGTAATTGTCAGATTTCTTCACTCACTCCTGTCTAGCGAATATAAAATTGTATCATATTACAGTGTGAATATTCATTTCCATGATGTTAACAAAAATAGCTTGTTGTTTTTATTTATTTGTAGAGACATGTATATTTCTGTTTCTTTAAAATAATTATGAATTTCCTTTTCCTATTTTTGTACTTGATTTTTGTATTTTTTTCCTGCTGAGTAAAGATATTCTTGAAAGTGATTCCTTTTCTGGTTATATTTCAAAAGTCTTCTTCTGGTTTGTGGCTTGTCTTTTTCTTCTCCTTATGATTTATTTCAAAAAGCAGCTTCTGGTATTTCTGTTTACTCAGGCAATGTCTTTTGTTTTTGGATAGTACAGTTTGTGAAAATATACTCATTAAAATAGTCAATCCTGGCTTCAGATTTGCTTTTATGTTTAAAACTTTAATCCATCTGGAATTGATATTTTGTGTATTGGGTAATGTAAAAATTCAATTTCAAAATAATTTCCCAGGTGGATAGCCACCACCATTGTCCTGCCACCATTTATTTTATAGACCACTTCCTTCTCAGTGCAAAATGATGCAATTTGGACTATATATTGTTTCCATATGTCGTCTTTTTCTAAGCTTATTTTCTTTTCCATTGGTCAATGTTTCTATCTCTGACTTAATGCCAAAAAGATTTAATTACTAGTTTCATAAATGTTGTAATAGCTGGGAGGAAATTTTTTCTTCTAAAAGCATTTTAGTTATAATTAGTCCCTTTATCTACATTTGAAATTTAGAATTATTTTGTCAATTTCCTCAAATATCCTGCTGGGATTTTGATTAAAATTCTATCAAATTCATGAGTCAATTTTTGAAGAAATAATACTATTAAAATATTGAGAGTTGTAAGATTTTTTTCCAGGCATGTTAAAAATTTTCCATAAGAATTTGTACAACTTCTGTTAAATTTATTCCTAGGTAATTTTTACTAAGTAATTTAAATTTGTGGGGTTTTTTATAAATTATTACTTTAAAATTATATTTTACCTTTTTTGTAAGACATAGAAATGAAAAATATCTCATTAATTCTAATACTGCATCAATGATATTTTTGTAGTTTTATTTACATAATTCAAAGCCTCTCATCTAGTGTTCATGCTTCTTTTGTGTCTTCATTGCATTGACTGGGACATTCACAAAGATCATAAATCGAGTGAGATACTGTGGGTTCCCAGTCTTGCTTACTAAGCAGTGGTTTATGATCACCAATAAGAGTAGTGTTGACTATGTGTTTCAGATAAACACTGTAGTATTCCTGCCTGGAGAATTCGATGGACAGAGGAGCCTGGTGGATTACAGCCCATGCAGTCTCAAAGAGTTGGACACAACTGAGTTACTAAGCACAGCACAAGGCTTCTTCAGATCTCAGTTTCAAGTTCTCTCAAGTAAATCTGAGTTTTCAAAAACTCAGTTTTCAAACATAGGCTTTGACTTATTACTCACTTAGATCCCCTTTCTACATATTCCCACATTTACCTACAAGGTAATATGAAATTTCTTATTTAATAAATTTATCAATATAACAAATTTGGGGCTATGTAAGAGGATTTGTTTATAAAGTATCTTGGATAGAGTCTGCATCATAATATCAAGAGAAACTTTGAAAAAATAAATATTAGTGCTATCAATCTTACACTGCTAATATTAGAATCTTTCATAATATTCTACAACACCTGAGGAAATATTAAACATTTGTACTTAGGTGTTATGCATTGAATATCCATGTCTTCCCCAAATGTGTACATATAAATCTTAACCTTTAATGTGATGGTATTAGGAGGTGGCTATCTTTTGGAGGAAATTCGATTCAGATTAGGTCATGAGGATGGAGCCATCAAGAGGGGATTAGCACCCTTCTAAGAAGAGATGGAGGTATTAAGGCTTCAGCTACCCTTCCATGTGAAGATACAGTGAGAAGATAACTGTCTGTAAACCAGAAAAAAGATACTCACCAAAAACACTTCCCAGGTTCCAGAAGTGTGAGAAATAGATGTCTGTTCTTTAAGCTACTCAGTCTATGATCTTTAATTACAACAGTTCAGGCTAAGACACTAGGCATTTTTGCATAGTGATTATTCTGCTCTCATTGATGACACACTTGATTCACTAAAAGCCCCTATGGGTGACCAATGTCATAAAAACTTTCATATACAATAGGGGCTCATTGGATGAAGGATTTAAAAAATGCATCTTAAATAACAGTTTTCAGTATATACACAGACATGATGTTGCTGTTATTGATATTTATTGATGATTAAAGACAAATTTTCTCTGGAAAAAAAATGCTTTCTTCTTTCAATAGCTTAACAGAGAATTACTAGCTCACCAGATTTGAGCCTAAAAGCAGAACAGACACATTTAACCCACTGATTTGCTGAAGTCTCTCCTTTCTTATTAAAAAGCAGAGACATCACTTTGCCAACAAAGGTCTGTATAGTCAAACCTATGCTTTTTCTAGCACTCATACAATGGGTGTGAGAATTAGACCATAAAGAATACTGAGTGCAGAAAAACTGATGCTTTTGAATTGTGATGCCAGAGAAGACTCGAGAGTCCCTTGGATTGCAAGGAGATCCAACAAGTCCATCCTAAAGGAAATCAGTCCTAAATATTCATAGGAAGGACCGATGCTGAAGCTGAAACTCCAATATTTTGGCCATCTGATGTGAAGAGCTGACTCATTGGAAATGACCCTGATACTGGGAAAGATTGAAGGCAGAAGAAGAAAGAGGTGGCAGAGAATAAGATGGATGAGATGGTTAGATAGCATCACTGATTCAATAGATACGAATTTGAGAAAATTTTAGGAGATGGTGGAGACCAGCGTGCTGCAGTCCATGGTGTTTCAAACGGTCAGACATGACTGAGCAACTAAACAACGCCCTTCTTACAGGGACAGCTTTCCAACCAGAGGGCATCTGTTTTTCTGGAGTTAGCAGAGATCTCTATCCACCATCAATACAGAAACTTTACTTGCAATTTAGTCATGGCACACACCTGTCGATATTCTTTGCCCAGACTAAACTGTGGCAGGCTGAGAATGTGAGCGACTGTGCCCAACCAATGATTTTTCTGCCTATCAGTTTTCTCAGAATACGTGTGCTGCTGCTGATTTGTACACATGACCCCTTTGCCTAATTCAATGTTCTGCCTTCTAAAATTCATTTCTTCACAACTGATCTGATTCTATTAATAGAAATCTCAAATATTTTGCTAATAGGAGGATATGCATCATAATCCTTAAATATCCTAATGTATATTGTTACCAGCATCAGGACTCATCATTTCAGAATCTGAGGACATTTAGCATCTCAGGGCTTCATTTAAGAAAATTAATCTACTTTTCTTTCAAGAAAAAAATGTAACAGTTGATTGATGTTTATTTTAAACCATTTCCTATGGGTCCTGTTCAAACCACATCAGTTAGTCACATTTCACAATAAGTCTATAGACACACAAATGTAATACTTTTTAAAAATCGTGACAATTTTTTATGATCCCATAACAATACTGACATTCATTCAACAAAATAAAAGACAGATATGAAGAGTTCGAAATGTGTAACTTGTCCTAATACTCTGTGATCAATTTTGCCATATCACAATTTGCAGATCTCTAAATAGGTCATGTCTCTAAATAGGTCCTTGATATGTCCCTGACAATCATCAGCATTTTTAAATTACACAAATTTTATGTAACATAAGGAAAGTATACTTTTGTAAGGATTTCCTCATGTATTCACTCACTCTCAAAAGTGCATATGTGACTGCAATCAAGAATATATTTAGTTTGTTGTTAAGATATTCTGAGGCATTTAACTGAGATGAGAAGAAAGTCTCTCTGTGATTGATATTACATAAGCCCATGTTTTTAAAATTTTCTATTCATAGGTAGATAAATTCACTGTATACAAAAGCATAATCTCAATGTAGAAGCTACAGCAAAGTGGACTAGCCATTTTCATTGCTAAATTTGTTCTTAATTTCTAAAATTAAGACATTGCTTTGTTTTTATCTTCAATTATTATTTAAACATTTCCCTCCAAATAATCATCATGCCTTTAGGTCTGTATATATAAAGTGTTCACTTTCAAACTACAAAATATTTTAATATATTTGTTAATATGAAGAAAAATATTACTTTTTGTTGAGTATTATTAAATTTTTTGTGAGTGAGTGAGTGAAAGTCACTCAGTCATGTCCAACTCTTTGTGACCCCATGGACTATACAGTCCATGGAATTCTCCATTCCAGAATAATAGAGTAGGTAGCCTTTCTCTTCTCCAGGGGATGTTCCCAACCCAGGGATCAAACCCAGGCCTACCACATTGCAGGCAGATTCTTTACCAGCTGAGCCACAAGGGAAGCCCAACTAGTGTAAGTAAACAATAATTTTAGTAAGCTGCAAGTTGTTAATTTGCTACTAATTTGATGGTGATTTAATTGGGGATCAATAATTTCACATTTTGTGTTCCTTTGTAGATGATACCACCTTTATGGCAGAAAGTGAAGAGAAATTAAAAAGCCTCTTGATGAAAGTGAAAGAGGGAGTGAAAACTGAAGATCATGACATCTGGTCCCATCAATTCATGGGAAATAGGTGGGGAAACAGTATCAGACTTTATTTTTGGGGGCTCCAAAATCACTGCAGATGGTGACTGCAGCCATGAAATTAAAAGACGCTTACTCCTTGGAAGAAAAGTTATGACCAACCTAGATAGCATATTCAAAAGCAGAGACATTACTTTGCCAACAAAAGTCCGTCTAGTCAAGGCTATGGTTTTTCCAATGGTCGTGTATGAATGTGAGAGTTGGACTGTGAAGAAAGCTGAGTGCTGAAGAATTGATGTTTTAACTGTGGTGTTGGAGAAGACTCTTGAGAGTCCCTTGGACTGCAAGGAGATCCAACCAGTCCATTCTGAAGGAGATCAGCCCTGGGTGTTCTTTGGAAGGAATGATGCTAAAGCTGAAACTCCAGTACTTTGGCCACCTGATGCGAAGAGTTGACTCACTGGAAAAGACTCTGATGCTGGCAGGGATTATGGACAGGAGGAAAAGGGGACGACAAGGATGAGATGGCTGGATGGCATCACTGACTCAATGGACATGAGTTTGAGTGAACTCCAGGAGATGGTGATGGACAGGGAGGCCTGGCATGCTGCAATTCATGGGGTCGCAAAGAGTCGGACATGACTGAGTGACCTAACTGAACTGAACTGAAAAGTAACCATGTAAACTTGAATATTAGGAAAAATATTAGATTACCAAAATGATGGTAACCATCAAATAAGAACAAATTAGAACTGGGTTTCTTCTATTCTCCATTTTAACGTTTACAACTTTCTTTTCTCTCAACTCTGTACCATATATTCCAACCTATTTTCTTGATGTTTCTTTGACTATCTTGTTTTAATACATGAATTCACAAATATATATATATATTCCTATTTGGAACAATGACAGCACCTATGACTAAGCTCTGAAGACAATTTTTCTAACCAATTCAACAAATGATTATTGATTATTCCTTATATTCAAAACTAGGGAAAATCAGCATAGCAACTACAGCTTTTCAATATATGTTCACCATGTATTGTTTCCAGTTGCTCTGTGTATTAATTCCAGGTGTGATTTAATTTTGGTGTGAGTATTTCTTATTTTCCTTAAAAGTAACCTACAAAATATATATACACAAAGATTACAACATATCATTTCCATTTTAAGTCATCCAAAATTGTGGAGATTATTTCAATTGCTGACTAATGGGACCTCATTTAGGTCAGGCTCAAATGGAACCAAGGTTGTGAAATATGAGAACAGCTCAAGTCAGCACTAGGATTATGGGAGAAAGCTACCACCTCCCTGAAGCCTACTGAGTCATGGAATGTGAGATGGGTGATGAGGCATAAGACACTGGAACAAGGTTGTGAAATAATGGTGCTCTAGTGTTATGTGGCAATTGGCACCCTACTCCAGTACAGAGTCGAGCGCGACTGAGCGACTTCACTTTCACTTTCCACTTTCATGCATTGGAGAAGGAAATGGCAACCCACTCCAGTGTTCTTGCCTGGAGAATCCCAGGTGCAGGAGAGCCTGGTGGGCTGCCGTCTATGGGGTCACACGGAGTCGGACACGACTGAAGCGACTTAGCAGCAGCGGCAGCAGTGTTATGTGGTGGATTGTTTCCCCCCCCCAAATTCATATGTTGAAGCCCTCACACCAAGTACCTCAGAAAGTTACTGAATTGAACAGCCTTTACAAAGGCAATTAAGGTAAAGTCACGTCACATGGGTGGGCCCTTATTTAATATGACTTCTCTCAGGAGAAGAGGCTGTTAGAACACAAACAACATAAAGATAAAAGCTTGTGAGAGTACAGAGACAAGGTAGCTATCTGCAAACCAAGGAGAGAGTTCTTGGGAGAAATCACTAGCAACAGTAAGTAGAACTGCTATGAATATGCAAAGGTAGTCATTTTGTATATATCACTTCTGCTCAGTAAATATCATTTGTTCCATATCTTTCCCAGTACTTGATATTTTCATTCTTAAAAATTGTCTTAAGCTTTTCATCTTTAAATCTTTAATCATTTTACTGGATGTAATATGGTATCCATTATAGCTTTAATTTTCATTTCTCTGATGATTGAACATGTTGACCACCATTTACTTACTTGACATTTGTATATCTCCCTTGATAAACCTGTGTTCAAGTCTTCCACTGATGAAAAAAGTAAATTCTTTGACTTTTATTTTTCAACTGTAAGATTTATCTATATTATTTCAACAGAAATAATTTTAGATATGTGTATTATGAATATTTACTTCCATATGTAGCCTTCTTTTCATTTTCTTATGGTGACTTTTGATGAGCAGAAGTTTTCCATTTTCATGGTATACAATTTTTTCTTTTATGATTAGTTATTTTTGCATCCTCTGTAAAATGCCTTCTCTTATCATGACTGAGAAAATATTTTCCTTTTAACCTTTCATTCGTAGATATGTTATATAGATATGTTTTTAGGTCTATGAAATATCTCAAATTGACTTTGATATATATTATGAGATGAGGTTTGTGGGTTTATTTTCAATGTAATTATCTACTTGTGTCAATATAACCTGATTAAAATTTTTTATTTCTTGTTTCATTTCTTTAGTCCTTGGTGAATCTATTTCTAAATACCCTCTTCTTTTCCACTGGACTATTCATCTATGATTATGCCAATGACATATTATCTCAAACATAGTAATTTTATAGTCAATTGTGAAATCAGTTAATGTGGGTACTCCAACTATTGTCTTTATTTTCTTGGCAACTCAAGATTATCTCATTTCCCTACAGTTTTGCAATCAGCATGGCAACTTCTACAAAAACAACTACTGAAGTTTAAATGAGTTGTATGTATGTATATGTGTAGCAACATTAAGTTATAATTTTGTACAAATATGTGTAAATACAGATGTAGAACTCTATTTGTATATATCTAATAAAGATATATCTTCCTCAGATATATTTTTTGGGAATATACTATGCTGTCAGCAACACTAAAGAAGAAAGGAAAGATGCTGTTAATCATGGGTGATAGAAGTTGATCAGAAGTTGGGCTCTTTAAATGTCCTGATTTATTGATCAGAAAGCTGAAGCAGACTGAGTTAATTATCCTGTTATTTTTCTTCTTTCAAATTCTCAAAATAAATTGAGATTACAGCATAAAGGTACTTTTCCAGGATCACATAGATGGCTAATGGAATATTTCTATAATTCCACCCAGTGTTCTTTCAAACAGTTACAGATGCTATCACAAGTTTCAGTTCCTAGAATATCATACCGCCCAAATTAAAAAGACACATTTGGAAAATAAATCATAATATTCTGATTAATATATTCTACTCCAGCAAATGGTGTGTTCTACTTCTATTGTTCACTATGTTTGTGCCTTTAATTGTTTTTTCCTTTTCCATGTATCTGAAATTTATTACAATCATTCAAAGTCAAGGTTTAAATTTTTAATGAATTTTATCATTTGTTATTGACAGGTTTGTTAAAGTATACTCTGTATGCATCTTTTATTTCTAGTAACAAGAGTTCTGTGTACAGTACAAAAAGAAGACAAGCATCTTAAAGAATTATAACTCTCATCATATTGCCAGCAAAACCTCTTATACGGGTACTTGGAAAATAAATATTGATTAGATAATAGTAACAATATAACCACGGCTAACATTTATGATGTCTTTACTATGTCCAGACATTTTTTCTAATTTTTTTTTGTTTTTTTTTTACTTTATGACTCAGGTGCTTTTATTGTGCTCATTTGAAAAATGAGAACACAGTTGATGTTAAAGAACTTGCTCAGTTCATAACTCTGATAGTGGAGAGGTTGGGAACAAGCTTAGATAATCTGATTTCAGGATCTTATGAATAGAACACTAAACTATAAAGTCTTTCATGATCAACATTGAAAATGTATCATTTCTTTTAAATTTTGGCTAAATAGCACTGCAAACTGTGTTTTTATTTTATGTATATCTTTATATACTTTCCTTCTTAATGTCAAACTAAATTGAAATCTCTTTTGGTTAATTATAATAAAAGCAACAAGATCTCTATGACTAATAATTTAATTTCTAAACTATTTAAGATTCAAAGAAAAAAGGCAGCATTAACATTTTTAGTATGGACCTACCCTTAGATGGTTGAGAATACTGGATCTCTTTTAGGGCTAGGGAAAATGTGTTTGGATAAATTTAAAGGTTTAATAAATTATTGCTGTCTTTTTAATGTTGATATTGGTGATTTAGTTATGGTAAGATATTTCTTACCCTCCAATAAAAATTTAGTGAACTGCCGGGATGTCCATGGTGGTCCAATAATTAAGATTCATCTTCAAGGGCCCAGAGGTTAGATAAAACCATAAAGAATTTGTCTACACTGAAGGAGACCCAGTTCATTTCCTGGGTTGGGAAGATCCTCTGGAGAAGGAAATGACAACTGACTCCAGTATTCTAGCCTGGAGAATCCCATGAACAAAGGAGCCTGGTGGGCTACAGTAATAGGGTCATAAAAGACTGAGCAACTAACACTATGGAACTAAGATCCTTCATGCCACAACAGAGCAGGCAAAAAATAAAAAAGAGTGAACTGCCAAGTCCTGCCTAAGGAGGACAATTCTTTTGTTTGTACCCAGGATCACATGCCCTCTTGCCTAATTAAAGCATCTCTCCAGGCACTACTCCTCTCTCTTCTGAATAATTAGCTTCGTTCCATTATCTTGAAATTCTAACTTATCTTTACACATGCTGATTTTTGTTCTAACATGTCACATCCCTCCTCAAACTCTACAACAGTTTCCTATCCATATTCATTTCCTATGGCCTATGAAACAAGTTACCGCAAACATAAAGTGAAGAGAAGTCGGATTCAGTCGTGTCCGATTCTTTGCGACCCTGTGGACGGTAGCCCACCAGGCTCCTTCGTCCATGGGATTCTCCAGGCAAGAATACTGGAGTGGGTTTCCATTTCCTTCTCCAGGAGATCTTCTGGACCGAGAGATCAAATCCAGGTTCCCTGCATTGCAGGCAGACACTTTAACCTCTGAGCCCCTAGGGCAGACCCCAAACATGGGTTGTTTTAAAAAACACATTTATTCTCATACTGCCTGCAGATCAGAAGTCCAAAATCAATTCACTAGACTAAAATGAAGGAGTTAATAAGATGCTCTAGGGCAATAGTATTTTCTAGCCTTTTTCAGGCTCTAGAATCACATTCCCTACTTTCTGAGTTTTGAAGTTCTTTCTTTTTTTTTTTTTTTTATTTTATTTTATTTTTTTTAATTTTAAAATCTTTAATTTTTACATGTGTTCCCAAACATGAACCCCCCTCCCACCTCCCTCCCCATAACATCTCAGTGAGTCATCCCCATGCACCAACCCCAAGCATGCTGTATCCTGCGTCAGACATAGACTGGCAATTCAATTCTTACATGATAGTATACATGATAGAATGCCATTCTCCAAAATCATCCCACCCTCTCCCTCTCCCTCTGAGTCCAAAAGTCCGTTATACACAGCTGTGTCTTTTTTCCTGTCTTGCATACAGGGTCGTCATTGCCATCTTTCTAAATTCCATATATATGTGTTAGTATACTGTATTGGTGTTTTTCTTTCTGGCTTACTTCACTCTGTATAATCGGCTCCAGTTTCATCCATCTCAACAGAACTGATTCAAATGTATTCTTTTTAATGGCTGAGTAATACTCCATTGTGTATATGTACCACAGCTTTCTTATCCATTCATCTGCTGATGGACATCTAGGTTGTTTCCATGTCCTGGCTATTATAAACAGTGCTGCGATGAACATTGGGGTACATGTGTCTCTTTCAATTCTGGTTTCCTCGGTGTGTATGCCCAGCAGTGGGATTGCTGGGTCATAAGGTAGTTCTATTTGCAATTTTTTAAGGAATCTCCACACTGTTCTCCATAGTGGCTGTACTAGTTTGCATTCCCACCAACAGTGTAGGAGGGTTCCCTTTTCTCCACACCCTCTCCAGCATTTATTGCTTGCCGATTTTTGGATCGCAGCCATTCTGACTGGTGTGAAGTGGTACCTCATTGTGGTTTTGATTTGCATTTCTCTGATAATGAGTGATGTTGAGCATCTTTTCATGTGTTTGTTAGCCATCTGTATGTCTTCTTTGGAGAAATGTCTACTTAGTTCTTTGGCCCATTTTTTGATTGGGTCGTTTATTTTTCTGGAATTGAGCTGCATAAGTTGTTTGTATATTTTTGAGATTAGTTGTTTGTCAGTTGCTTCATTTGCTATTATTTTCTCCCATTCAGAAGGCTGTCTTTTCACCTTGCTTATAGTTTCCTTTGTTGTGCAGAAGCTTTTAATTTTAATTAGATCCCATTTGTTTATTTTTGCTTTTATTTCCAGAATTCTGGGAGGTGGATCATAGAGGATCCTGCTGTGATGTATGTCTGAGAGTGTTTTGCCTATGTTCTCCTCTAGGAGTTTTATAGTTTCTGGTCTTACATTTAGATCTTTAATCCACTTTGAGTTTATTTTTGTGTGCGGTGTTAGAAAGTGATCTAGTTTCATTCTTTTACAAGTGGTTGACCAGTTTTCCCAGCACCACTTGTTAAAGAGATTGTCTTTACTCCATTGTATATTCTTGCCTCCTTTGTCAAAGATAAGGTGTCCATATGTGTGTGGATTTATCTCTGGGCTTTCTATTTTGTTCCATTGATCTATATGTCTGTCTTTATGCCAGTACCATACTGTTTTGATGACTGTGGCTTTGTAGTATAGCCTGAAGTCAGGCAAGTTGATTACTCCAGTTCCATTCTTCTTTCTCAAGATTGCTTTGGCAATTCGAGGTTTTTTGTATTTCCATACAAATCTTGAAATTATTTGTTCTAGTTCTGTGAAAAATATGGCTGGTAGCTTGATAGGGATTGCATTGAATTTGTAAATTGCTTTGGGTAGTATACTCATTTTCACTATATTGATTCTTCCAATCCATGAGCATGGTATATTTCTCCATCTATTAGTGTCCTCTTTGATTTCTTTCATCAGTGTTTTATAGTTTTCTATATATAGGTCTTTAGTTTCTTTGGGTAGATATATTCCTAAGTATTTTATTCTTTTCATTGCAATGGTGAATGGAATTGTTTCCTTAATTTCTTTTTCTACTTTCTCATTATTAGTGTATAGGAATGCAAGGAATTTCTGTGTGTTGATTTTATATCCTGCAACTTTACTATATTCATTGATGAGCTCTAGTAATTTTCTGGTGGAGTCTTTAGGGTTTTCCATGTAGAGGATCATGTCGTCTGCAAACAGTGAGAGTTTTACTTCTTCTTTTCCAATTTGGATTCCTTTGATTTCTTTTTCTGCTCTGATTGCTGTGGCCAAAACTTCCAGAACTATGTTGAATAGTAGCGGTGAAAGTGGACACCCTTGTCTTGTTCCTGACTTTAGGGGAAATGCTTTCAATTTTTCACCATTGAGGATAATGTTTGCTGTGGGTTTGTCATATATAGCTTTTATTATGTTGAGGTATGTTCCTTCTATTCCTGCTTTCTGGAGAGTTTTTATCATAAATGGATGTTGAATTTTGTCAAAGGCCTTCTCTGCATCTATTGAGATAATCATATGGTTTTTATTTTTCAATTTGTTAATGTGGTGAATTACATTGATTGATTTGCGGATATTGAAGAATCCTTGCATCCCTGGGATAAAGCCCACTTGGTCATGGTGTATGATCTTTTTAATGTGTTGTTGGATTCTGATTGCTAGAATTTTGTTGAGGATTTTTGCATCTATGTTCATCAGTGATATTGGCCTGTAGTTTTCTTTTTTTGTGACATCTTTGTCAGGTTTTGGTATTAGGGTGATGGTGGCCTCATAGAATGAGTTTGGAAGTTTACCTTCCTCTGCAATTTTCTGGAAGAGTTTGAGTAGGATAGGTGTTAGCTCTTCTCGAAATTTTTGGTAGAATTCAGCTGTGAAGCCGTCTGGACCTGGGCTTTTGTTTGCTGGAAGATTTCTGATTACAGTTTCAATTTCCGTGCTGGTGATGGGTCTGTTAAGATTTTCTATTTCTTCCTGGTTCAGTTTTGGAAAATTGTACTTTTCTAAGAATTTGTCCATTTCTTCCACGTTGTCCATTTTATTGGCATACAACTGCTGATAGTAGTCTCTTATGATCCTTTGTATTTCTGTGTTGTCTGTTGTGATCTCTCCATTTTCATTTCTAATTTTATTGATTTGATTTTTCTCTCTTTGCTTCTTGATGAGTCTGGCTAGTGGTTTGTCAATTTTATTTATCCTTTCAAAGAACCAGCTTTTGGCTTTGTTGATTTTTGCTATGGTCTCTTTTGTTTCTTTAGCATTTATTTCTGCCCTAATTTTTAAGATTTCTTTCCTTCTACTAACTCTGGGGTTCTCCAATTCTTCCTTTTCTAGTTGCTTTAGTTGTAGAGTTAGGTTATTTATTTGACTTTTTTCTTGTTTCTTGAGGTATGCCTGTATTGCTATGAACTTTCCTCTTAGCACTGCTTTTATAGTGTCCCACAGGTTTTGGGTTGTTGTGTTTTCATTTTCATTAGTTTCTATGCATATTTTGATTTCTTTTTTGATTTCTTCTGTGATTTGTTGGTTATTCAGAAGTGTGTTGTTCAACCTCCATATGTTGGAATTTTTAGTAGTTTTTCTCCTGTAATTGAGATCTAATCTTAATGCATTATGGTCAGAAAAGATGCTTGGAATGATTTCGATTTTTTTGAATTTATCAAGTTTAGATTTGTGGCCCAGGATGTGATCTATCCTGGAGAAGGTTCCATGAGCACTTGAAAAAAAGGTGAAATTCGTTGTTTTGGGGTGAAATGTCCTATAGATATCAATTAGGTCTAACTGATCTAATGTATCATTTAAAGTTTGCGTTTCTTTGTTAATTTTCTGTTTAGTTGATCTGTCCATAGCTGTGAGTGGGGTATTAAAGTCTCCCACTATTATTGTGTTATTGTTGATTTCCCCTTTCATACTTGTTAGCATTTGTCTTACATATTGTGGTGCTCCTATATTGGGTGCATATATATTTATAATTGTTATATCTTCTTCTTGGATTGATCCTTTGATCATTATGTAGTGGCCTTCTTTGTCTCTTTTCACAGCCTTTGTTTTAAAGTCTATTTTATCAGATATGAGTATTGCCACTCCTGCTTTCTTTTGGTCTCTATTTGCGTGGTATATCTTTTTCCAGCCCTTCACACTCAGTCTGTATGTGTCCCTTGTTTTGAGGTGGGTCTCTTGTAAGCAGCATATAGAGGGGTCTTGTTTTTGTATCCATTCGGCCAGTCTTTGCCTTTTGGTTGGGGCGTTCAACCCATTTACGTTTAAGGTAATTATTGATAAGTATGATCCAGTTACCATTTACTTTATTGTTTTGGGTTCGGGTTTATACACCCTTTTCGTGTTTCCTGTCTAGAGAATATCCTTTAGAATTTGTTGGAGAGCTGGTTTGGTGGTGCTGAATTCTCTCAGCTTTTGCTTGTCTGTAAAGCTTTTGATTTCTCCTTCATATTTGAATGAGATCCTTGCTGGGTACAGTAATCTGGGCTGTAGGTTATTGTCTTTCATCACTTTAAGTATGTCTTGCCATTCCCTCCTGGCCTGAAGAGTTTCTATTGAAAGATCAGCTGTTATCCTTATGGGAATCCCCTTGTGTGTTATATGTTGTTTTTCCCTTGCTGCTTTTAATATTTGTTCTTTGTGTTTGATCTTTGTTAATTTGATTAATATGTGTCTTGGGGTGTTTCGCCTTGGGTTTATCCTGTTTGGAACTCTTTGTGTTTCTTGGACTTGGGAGATTATTTCCTTCCCCATTTTAGGGAAGTTTTCAACTGTTATCTCCTCATGGATTTTCTCATGATCTTTCTTTCTGTCTTCTTCTTCTGGGACTCCTATAATTCGAATGTTGGAGCGTTTCATGTTGTCCTGGAGGTCTCTGAGATTGTCCTCATTTCTTTTAATTCGTTTTTCTTGTTTCCTCTCTGAATCATTTATTTCTACCATTCTATCTTCTATTTCACTAATCCTATCTTCTGCCTCCGTTATTCTACTATTTGTTGCCTCCAGAGTGTTTCTGATCTCATTTATTGCGTTATTCATTATATTTTGACTCTTTTTTATTTCTTCTAGGTCCTTGTTAAACCTTTCTTGCATCTTCTCAATCCTTGTCTCTAGGCTATTTATCTGTGATTCCATTTTGATTTCAAGATTTTGGATCATTTTCACTATCAATATTCGGAATTCCTTCTCAGGTAGATTCCCTACTTCTTCCTCTTTGGTTTGGTTTGGTGGGCAACTCTCCTGTTCCTTTACCTGCTGAGTATTCCTCTGTCTCTTCATCTTGGTTATATTGCTGCGTTTGAGGTGGCCTTTTTATATTCTGGTAATTTGTGGAGTTCCCTTTATTATGGAGCTTCCGCACTGTGGGTGGGGTTCTATCAGTGGCTTGTCAAGGTTTCCTGGTTAGGGAGGCTTGTGTTGGAGTTCTGGTGGGTGTAGCTGGGTTTCTTCTCTCTGGAGTGCAGTGGAGTGACCAGTAATGGGTTATGAGACATCAAAGGTTTTGGAATAATTTTGAGCTGCCTATATATTGAAGCTCAGGGGAGTGTTCCTGTGTTGCTGGAGAATTTGAGCGGTATGTCTTGTTTTGGAACTTGTTGGCCCTTGGGTGGAGCTTGGTTTCAGTGTAGGTATGAAGGCATTTGATGAGCTCCTATTGCTTAATGTTCCGTGAATTCAAGAGTTCTCTAATGTTTTCAGGCTTTGGATTTAAGCCTCCTGCTTCTGGTCTTCAGTTTTATTTTTACAGTAGCCTCTAGACTTCTCCATCTATACAGCACCGATGATAAAACATCTAGGTTAAAGACGAAAAGTTTCTCCGCATTGAGGGACGCTCATAGAGGTTCACTCTTGAGATCCTGACTCCAGTCCAGACAGACAACTTGGAATCCTGGCGCCATGAAAGTTGCAGTCTCTCTGCATGCGGTTCTCTCTTTGAGAAAGATTTGGTCAAACTAGATCTTCTTCCTTCATGCTAGGAGACTTACCCAGCATCCCACATGAGGCTGCCTCGGAAGTTCACTCTCTATTCAATATTCTGTAATAACCTTCTGTTCAACAGGATCATGCAATGCAGTGCAGGGGCTGATACTCAAAAGCCAAAAGCTAATCCCTTTATCATTTAGGCATAACAGTATCTCAGGCTCCAGGGTTTCTTCTTCTTGTCTGAAGCAAGGTTCTGGAGTGACATCCAAATGTGCGCAGAGGAAAGCAAGGAAACGGCGGCAGATTTCACTCCCCCTGAAGTTCTTTCCTATGTCATTAAAGCTAGAAGTATAGCATCTTATTTCAGCAGTCTCATTGTTTCTTCCTCTGTGTCAAAATTCTACCTTCTTCCCTCTTATAATGATCCTTGTGAAAACATTTATGGTCAATGTGGATAATCTATAATAATCTCCTCATCAAGATCCTTAACTGAGTCACATTTGGAAAGTTCATTTTGTCATACAAAGTAACATTCATAGATACCAGGGGAGAGGACCTTGATATCTAAAGGAAGGGTGTGGCATTATTCAACCTTCTCTCAAATAATATTGGATAAAATATCTTAAAAAGACCTGATCTTGTCTGGACTCCAACACCTTCTCTGGACTAATGCACTATCATTGAGGCTTTGCTACTGTCTTCTGAGTGCAGTGACTTCTCGGATATTCCCTTTGCATACCAACTGTTCTCCTACTTCAGATACTTTGCAAATGGTGTGTCTTCTGATTCAAAAGCTCTTAAATAAACACTGGACTATGTCCTTCACCTTTCCATTGATCTCTTTCACAATGTTGCACTATCACAGATTTCCAACACCAGATAAGAGCATAGTAGCATCTATCTCATCCCCGTTATTTCCCTAAATTGCACTCCCTTTTTTCTACATCATGATCATCCCCCAACACATAAATATATTTTGTTTGTCTCTGCCTACTAGAGAGAGTAGGGAGCTCTCTAGGCTATAAACTCCCTGATGGCAGAAGCTGTATTTGTATCACTGTTGTGTCTCCAGTGCCTAGCAGAACGCTCACTTCTTGTGTCAGTGTTTTCAAGTTCATAGGTCCTGGATTTGTAAGTGAGATTCCTCATGCAACAAGAAACAAAACAAAACAAAACAAGGATTATGAATCAGCATAACTGAAATGATAGATAAGTAATTTATTTTGAATCAAAGGAAACTCCAAAAAACAACAAAATGGATATTTCACTCCATTCATTGCAAATTACACCAAATGTTTATGTTATAATTTATCTCTAAAAAGGGTATGAAAAAACATAAAGAGAAACTGTGGTTATGTATCAATTACCCAAAACATTAACTCATAACACAGAACTCTAGAGACCTGAGGATTTTATTACAATCACCCATTTATTTTCCAATAGGATTGTATATATAATGATTAATTCTGACTTAATATTCAACATAAACATTAAAGAAGAAAAAAAAATCTTTTGGAGTATCTGGCATAATATTTGGATGCACATTATTCAGTCTGGGTAAAAGCTCTGTCATCTATTTGCTGTTTGACCTCTGCTACGAAGTACTCTATAAAGATTGCTGGGAAAAATATCAATAACCTCAGATATGCTGATGACACCACACTTATGGCAGAAAGCAAAGAGGAAATAAAAAGCCTCTTGATGAAAGTGAAAGAGGAGAGTGAAAAAGTTGGCTTACAGATCAACATTCAGAAAACTAAGATCATGGCAGCTGGTCCCACCACTTCATGGCAAATCGATGCAGAAACAGTGGAAACAGTGGCTGACTTTATTTTGGAGGGCTCCAAAATCACTGCAGATGGTGACTGCACCCATGAAATTAAAAGATGCTTACTTCTTGGAAGAAAAGTTATGACCAACCTAGATCACATATTAAAAAGCAGAGACATTACTTTGTCAACAAAGTTTTTCCAGTGGTCATGTATGGATGTGAGAGTTGGACTGTAAAGAAAGCTGAGTGCTGAAGAATTGATGCTTTTGAATTGTGGTGTTGGAAAAGACTCTTGAGAGTCCCTTGGACTGCAAGGAGATCCAACCAATCCATCCTAAAGGAAATCAGTCCTGAATATTCATTGGAAGGACTGATGTTGAAGCTGAAACTCTAATACTTTGACCACCTGATGTGAAGAACTGACTCATTTGAAAAGACCCTGATGCTGGGAACAATTGAAGGTGGGAGAAGAAGGGAACAACACAGGATGAGATGGTTGGATGACATCACTGACTCAATGGACATGAGTTTGAGTAGATCCTGGGAGTTGGTGATGGACAGGGAGGCCTGGCGTGCTTCAGTCCATGGGGTTGCAAAGTGTTGGGCATGACTGAGTGATGAACTGAACTGAACAACAAAGTGTCAAAGAAAAAATTATTCTTCTAAGAAAATGATGGTAAACACCTCATTCATCATGAAATGGAAGTTAAATCGCATATGCGAAATTGATTTGCAAACTGTAAATACCAACATTAATATTTTTACTAAAGAAATAACAGTTCTACTTGTAATATTTCTCATGGATTTATTCAATTTATTTTTTCAAAAACTAATCTTATTCAAGGACTAATTTTATCAACTTGTAGACATATTAGTAGAAAGAGAGAGAAATATATTACCACACACACACACACACACACACACACACACACACACACACACACAAAGTGTATCTAGAAAATCTCTCAGACTGAACAAGCCCTGGGAAATGGTGAAGGACAAGGAAGCCTGGCCTGTTGTAGTCCATGAGATCTCAGAGTCTGACATGTCTGAGTGACTGAACAACAGACGGAACCAAAGAGGTGGTAGCCAATATTATTGATTACTTAGGTATTTTGAATACTACTATATCACCTTGTATATGTTATTTTTCAATCCTAAAATATGCCAATTTGATTATAATTGGAAATTTACAGATATTTGTTTTCTCAAAGGCATGGAGAATTATAGATTATTTCTAGGATGTTGAAGAAATCAAGTTGTTAAAGCCCACAACTTCTTTCTCCCCAGCTCCCATCAATTACTAGTTGAGTTTCCTGGTGAAGTGATACTGGTGTTCTAAATATTTCTGTATAACAGCAAATGTACTGATACATTTCTTTTTTGCATGTATGCTTAGTCATGTCCAACTCTGAAACTCCATGGACTGAAGCCTACCTGGCTCCTATGTCCATGGGATTTCCCAGGCAAGGATAGTGGAATGGGTTGCCATTGCCTTCTCCAGGGGTCTTCCCCCACCCAGGGATCAAACCTGCATCTCCTGCATTGGCAAAAAACATTTATTACCACTGAGCCACCTGGGAAGCCCTTGTTTTTTTCCCTTTTACAGTTCCCAAATGCAGCTTAGTAATATTAAGTTAATTGTGGTCTGGCGGTATTTTCTTCAATGTCCATTATTTACTCATGTAAATCCATAGTTCTGAAATATTACACTTTTTTTCCTCATCCTTGGGTAGCAAGAGTCTACAACAAACAATAAAATTTATAATTAATTATGTCTCTATTGTGGAGAAGGCAATGGCAACCCATTCCAGTGCTCTTGCCTGGCAAATCCCATGGACTAAGGAGCTCAGTAGGCTGCAGTCCATGGGGTCGCTAAGAGTTGGACATGACTGAGCAACTTAACTTTCACTTTTCACTTTCATATATTGGAGAAGGAAAGGGCAACCCACTCCAGTGTTCTTGCCTGGAGAATCCAAGGGACGGGGGAGCCTGGTGTGCTGCTGTCTCTGGGGTCGCAGAGTGACTGAAGCGACTTAGCAGCAGCAGCTTGTCTTTATTGTGTTACAAATGTAGCCTCCCTCTCTCATTTCAATTCCCTTACTTTGAAGTGCAATAAAATTCTCCATGCGTGCACTTCTCAGTGTTTGTGTGTGTGTACTCACAAGTAGTTGGGAGGAAATATTTCTTAAATTTAATAAAGTGAGAATGATTACCAAAAATCTTTACAATAACAGAATCTAAGATTAAGTGCTGCTGAAGAGTCAGATGCAGAGAAAACAATGGCACCCCACTCCAGTACTCTTGCCTGGAAAATCCCATGGACGGAAGAGCCTGGTAGGCTGGAGTCCATGGGGTCGCTGAGTCAGACAGGACTGAGCGACTTCACTTTCACTTTTCACTTTCATGCATTGGAGAAGGGAATGGCAACTCACTCACAGAATTGAAGAAGCGGCACTAAATAGATGTTAGTTTTCAATAAATATATTATCCCAACTCTAGATTTAAAACAACATTGGGGAAGAATGTGGTTAATTATTGAGACCACTAGTGTTTTTGAAAGCCAACAGATGGGCAATGCTTCTTAAACCTAAACTCTCAGAATAAAGCAAGTATGAAACTATAACAAAGTTTCCTCATCTTTTATTAATCTGGCTCTAGGAAGATGCTTTATGATGAGCTTCATAGCATTTTTCAAATACAAAGATAAAAAGCTATTACAATTACTACTAAATTACTGAAGCAATCTCATTTATTATTACTATTCTCCTACAAATATTTTTATCATAGTTATTAATTCTTATGTAAAAATACAGAAATATGGTAAATGTAAGTAGCTCTAAAATAAGTTCAGGGGAAATTCCTTATTAGAGGTAAGTACTATAGTTCTATTGAAATTTGGGGAGAAATTTCATATTATCAACTATTTGTTCTTCATAGAGAATTAATGATTTATAGAAAGATACACAAAACATAAATTTTAATTTTCAGAAAATATTTAGGGAAACATTATAACACAGTTTGAAATTGATTTGCCACAATTAATCATTTCTTATTAAGGTTCATTCTTTCTTCAGTTTTTCATATAGACTCCCTGTTAAAACACTTTTATGCCATTGATCATAGTCTGTAGATCATTAGTAAAGAACTATCTGAAAAAAATATGTACACTATGTTTTATCTGTCTTTTCACGATATCACTTGAGAGATACAACGGCCCCAGTAAGTTAGAGTAATGCTTGTGGAATATGCTATGGTTAGACAAATTTTGGCAGAAATAATTTTTTTTTAAATGTTGATTCCAGGTTTCTGAGAACTATTTCCCGTAGGAACTAAGAACTAAAACACCCTGACAGAGACTACAGATTTGGACTTAGTTTCAGTTAGTCACTTCAGTCACTCGGTCATGTTATACTCCTTGTGACCCCATGGACTATACCATGCCAGGCTTCCCTGTCCTTCACCATGTCTCAGAGCTTGTTCAGACTCATGTCCATTGAGTTGATAAATGTCATCTAACTATCTCATCCTCTATCATCCCCTTTCCTTCCTGCTTTCAATCATTTCCAACATTAACGTCTTTTCTAACCAGTTGACTCTTCACATCAGGTGGCCAAAGTATTGGAGCTTCAGCTTTAGCATTGGTCTTTCCAATGAATATTCAGGACCTATTTCCTTTAGGATGGACTGGTTGGATCTCCTTGCAGCCCAAGGGACAATCAAGAGTCTTCTCCAACACCACAGCTCAAAGTCTAAATAATAAATTGAAACTAATAGAACTATGGAGTAGTTCAACTTTTCACATAATTCCAAGTATTTTATAGAGGGGAAACCGAATCTAGATCAAGGGAATATGGCAGATTCCATGATCTATTTGAGGGCTAGGCCAATTTCATACCCTCTTTGTTTTTCATGATGTCCATAATATAGAGCATTATAGTATATACTAATTAAATAATATGCATGGAGCAGTAATGTTTGTGTGGATCCTGCATTAACTTGTTTTAGTATTTGTCCTTAAAAGTCCTAATTATATTTAGTCAATGTTAATATTCACTGTAATGATCTTTCATAGAAATGTTATCTGTAAAAGTTATATAAAAAACATTTCTAGTAACATTCACTGCCTTTTTTCATCAAAATGTGGGGCATTAAGGAATGCTGAGCGATGAGGAATTGATGCATTTGAACTGTGGTGCTGGAGAAGACTTAGAGTCCCTTGGACTGCATGGAAATCAAACCAGTCAATCCCAAAGGAAAACAACCCGGAATAGTCACTGGAAGGATTCATGCTGAAGCTCCAATACTTTGGCCACCAGATGGGAAGTGCTGTCTCATTGGAAAAGGCCCTCACACTGGAAAAGATTGAAGGCAGGAAGAGAAGGGGACAACAGAGAAGGAGATGGTTGAATGGCATCATAGACTCAAAGGACATGAGTTTGGGCAAGCTCCAGGAAACAGTGAAGGACCAGGAAACCTGGCATGTTGCAGTCCATGGGGTCAAAAAGTGTTGGATATGACTGAGCAACTGCACAACAACAACTTGGGTGTATTCTTTAAAAATGCTGCCCACAGAAAGGCTTTCTTGGAATATATTGTAGTTAGCATTTTAATTTCAATATCCTAAAGAAATGAAAAATATATTTCTGGTTAAGATTAGTGAGGTAAGTAGTAAAGCTAACTACAACACAATATGTAGTTTGTGTCACACCGTTGATTGTTCTTTCATGTCCCATCACCACGGTCCCCACATATAAGGCAAGAAAAGATTCAGTGAGCTATTTTGTTTATTTTTTCACTCAAGAAGTCAGTTAAGCAAGGACAGCTCTAGATTTTGAGGGGAAAGACAGTGAGTGTTACTAGAAGCTAGCTTCCTGATTCTCCAGATCCCCAGCTTCTGGAAGTCATTTGGATGCTTAAGTGGTGGATAACAGGTGGGCTTCCCAGGTGGTGCTAGTAGTAAAGAACTACTTGCTTTCCAATGACAGATACTTAAGAGATGTAGGTTCTGTCTCTTGGTCTGGAAGATCTCCTGGGGGATGGCATGGCAAACCATGCCAATATACTTGCCTGGGGAATCCCAGGGACATAGGAGCCTGGCAGGTGTTAGTCCAATGGGTTGGAAGGAGCTGGACATGCCTGAAACAACTTAGTAAGCAAGAGGGTAGCCAGTGACTTAATTCTGCTCACTCTCCCCACACTGAAGACAGTTATGGTGGTCCAAGAACACATTAAATCATAAAAGTTTACTTCTTGAGCTCCTTGTAAAATCTCCTTTCTAGATACATTTGTGCAACCACTCAAAATCCAAGGATCCCTAGACATAAATTAGGTTTGGGGGCTTAGATTCTCCAGTCTAGTGAGACTCACCAGCAAGACTTTCTGTCATTATTCAGAAACTCCTCCCTCAACTCTTCCCACTTTCCATTGTGAACTGAGTCTCTGATAGTATATACCACCTCTATCTTCAATCTCCAGATTCAGAACTGATGTTCAAGATAGCTACAAGCAACAAAATGGCAACTGACCAAAGCATTGCCATGTAACTGCTGCACTTGTTTATGTTTGGGTCACTCTTGTCCTAGCATCATACAGGATGTGGTCTTCTTCTATTACTCCCTCTCCCCAAGACATGGCCACAGAAACAAATGACAAGAACACAACGCCAATTAAGCGATCAAACTTCCTATATAATTGATGCAGCTTCTAAAAACAAACATATGATGTGTGCTCATACTGAAGATTTTTCTCTAACACATTTGGGGAGGAGAGCAGGTTTAGAGAATAGGTTTCTGAAGACATCAAGAGGTACTATTTTCTATCCTCCATATTGAGGGGAACTCTTTATTTGCACTCTGTCAAATTAATGAGAAATGAGAGATATTTTTAAAACCAAAATCCAGGAAAAAAACATTTAAAAATGCCTGAGAGACTTATTCTTATGTGATTTCATTAAATATCTAGAGACTGAAACCTAGTCTAAATTGATCTATCAGGAATTTTAAGATCCTGAGATTGCTTAGGAGCTTTCAGTCTGTAGGAGTTAGAGAAAACAGGTTTTATATTGCTTTCTTGTGGTAAAATTTCCATCCTTTAGATCATATATTAATATGAATCTTTTGGCTTTATAAAATAATTGTGAAATTAGAGATCAAAGGTAAGAAAGATTGAACAAAGTCATTTTATTTTAATAAAAATCTATGACTGATTACCTATAATTAGGGTGACTATAAAGCCTGGTGTACCTGGGAGTGCTCCAGGTATATCAGTGATTCTGGTTTAGTTATTAATAATACCCTCTCTCATTCTCTAAAATGTCATGATTAGGATGATTAACTATATAGCCATACTTCCCATAACTCGTTAAAACAAATGCTCTCTGTTTCTATTCTCCATTATTTTAATTTTGACTTCTTTCAGGAGTGAATTATCTTTTCTTTATTTCTCTTTTGTCAGGTTATTCTTTTTCCAGAAATATAAAAATATAGTTACTTGAGAATATTGCTTTGAAGCAAATGTATATTCTCTGCTCTTTAAATTATTAGCATAGGACCATTATATTTCAGTTTAATAAATGCTGAGCTAAAGATTATAATAAAAATAACTTGGACCAACTTGGTTCAATGTGAAAAATTAAGACAATTTATTCATTCCTTATATTACATATATATATATGTGCATATGTAAGTATATATTGCATATATGGAGAGAGAGAGACAGATGGACAGAGACAGAAAAAGATCAAGACACAAATATACAAATGCATATATTCTAGAAAGAATTGAAAAATATTGATCTATACCTAAAAACATTTAGTGCTACATCTAAAAATATTGTTTTTTCTTAATATTAAGAAGGCTCTTGGAATAAACAGCTTCAAAGTACAGCTTGAAATGGACCGATTGTAAGGAGTAGAGCGGCAAACTTACGTTACCATGCACAACTGTGAATAGACTTCCAGACAGCTAAAATGTGTCATTTAAAAGGAATGTGTCTCACTTATGCACTGCTTAGAGTGATTGAAATACATTCCTCTCACCCAGTTCCTTGGCAAGTGTTTCAATTAAGTGGGCACAAAATTTATCCTAGTGCATGTTCTATTATTCTGCTCTGTAGTATATAATTACATGTGACTTTGGACTCGTGGAAGCCTTCAGTTGTCAGAAAAATAACACATCTCTTTCAAGATAATAACCGTAACTTTTCTCAGTGGAAACTCTTGTTTGGTAAAAAAGCCACTGGTGCTGGAACCACAGGGCATTTATTTTCATCAATGTATTAGAAAAAAATGGGAAATGTACACAGCTAGTGAAATCTGCAATCAGTGGAATATTAATCTATGTAAAAAAGAAGCAAAATTACATGGAAGACGGTACTATATATTTTTTGATAGAAATGATGTCTCTATTTTGGAGATGAATCATGGGTATATTAAAGATTATCTAGTACTCACATCTCCCACTGGCGTGAATTAGTAAAGAACTGACAGTAAACAAAGACTTGAGTTCATTCTCCACTGTTGTTGCTGTTTAGTCACTAAGTCAGAGCAACTGTTGGCCTATTTTAGCAATGAAGCCTGTGCGTGCATGTTCAGTCGTGTCTGAATCTTTGCAACCCCTTGGACTGCAGCCCTCCAGGCTCCTCTGGGCAAGGAATTTTCCTGAGAATGATGGAGTGGTTGCCATTTTCTTTTCCAGTGACTTTCCAGATCCAGAGATGGAACCTAACTCTCTTGCATCTCCTGTACTGGCATGTGGATTCTTTACCACTATACCACCGAGAAGCTCTAACTGTACTGTAACATAACTATTGTGATACACTGATGTCTTGAGAGCTATTCATATTAGGTTATAAGTTTAGTTCTACATTGAATGGATTCAACTTTTTGTTGAATTTATGTTCTGTAAGTTTCTTATTTCCTTAAGGTAAAAAACTTAGAATGTTGCAGTAATGTTTAGTCATATATATATATATATATATATATATATATATATATATATATTTTAATATAATTTCTATTCTTTTAAAAGACTCATACTTGACAAATACAGACATACAGAGGCAGGTACACATAACACACTCAATTACACAGAATAAGAACGTGAGGGCAGATCGTGTAATTTTATATGTCTAAAACTGTATCTTGCAAAATTGAATAGTAGAAGGGGCTTTGTTTGAGATTAGAAAACCTAGAATCCTAGCTCAGCTTTGTCAACGTGCTAGCTGTGTATATGTGACTAAATCAGTTACTTTTGAATCTTTATTTCCTCCTCACTCAAAAGAAAGAGTCTGTAAACATCTAAGTAGTTTTCAATCTTTCTATTTTATGTAGAAATGATTTACACTTGAAAAAATTCAGAAATTCTTACAGGCTGTGTCCATAGTATGCACCACATTTTATTTTTAAGAATTTGCTTTTTAAGAAAATATCATGAAGGTTAAAAGATTTCCCTCCTGCAAAAATCAAATTTGAGTTTCACAATATTATATTTTCCATGGAATGGATGTTAAATTACTAACCAAATATTTTTACATTGTCATGATTATTCCTGGAAGTAAACCAGGATCTAATGAGCTTTTAGTCACTATCTAAGAAGACTTGATAATTGAAATGGGACCCACAAAATAGGAGCATGCTACAACAGGAGGTCTCAGCATTTGATCTTAACTTTAGAAAATAATGTCTATCAGGACATTGCCAGCTGCTTTGCTTGACTTTTCTATAGTTCACATTAATTATCATCAATAATTTATTTTCTAAATCTAACTTCTTATATTCCATGAAGTAGACTACAAGTATCCTTGTTATGGACTTCTCATTTTTATGATAGCTATTATAAAATATCCATTCTCACAAGCCTAGAAATTACTCAGAATCAGGTTGGATAAAGTATGAACTTTCTCATTTGTTTAAACTCATTTGTTTAAGAATAAAAAATAATCTTTGAGGAATTATCATAGAACAAAGTTTAGAACAAAAGTCATAGAAGAAAATTTATGGAGTCAGAATTGTAGCAACCATTTTCAATGATTTCAGATCTGAGCCCACTCTCTGGGCAGCTTTTAAATGTTGATGTTTTGGTATTTGAATCTGAGTAGTTTGCTGTTTTCCATATTGAGAATATCATTTTGGAGTCATAAGAGAGTTGTACATTGCCATAATGGCTTCAAATTCTTTATTCTTTGCTGTATCTACCCTCTTTAGAATGTGACTTTAAAGTTTCTCTAATGCAGAGTCTGTTTCTCCTCCATTTGAATCTGGATTGGGCTTGAAACTTATTTTGGCCAACAGAATTCAAAGGAAGTAATATCAGATTGCTTCCTAAGATTCAAAATAGCTTACGTGCTTCTGTTCAGTAACTTGGAAACCTAAGGAGCGGCCTTGAAAATAGCCTAAGCAAGCATGATGGAAGATGGGAGTCCTCTTGAAGCAAAGATGAGACATTCCACCATACACCAAGCTGGTTCAGCCAGCTCCCAGTCCACCCAGTCCAGCAAAGATTAGATGTACCTAGTTGTCCCCACAACCTCCCTTCCAAATCACCACCCGCTTAGATTAGCAGTTATTTTAAGTCACTAAGGATTAGAGTTGGGCTTTCCTTATTGAACTAGTGGTAAAGAATCTGCCTGCCAATGCAGGAGACATAAGAGATGCGGGTTCTATCCCTGGATCAGTGGTACATGACATAGCAAATTGTTTTTTTTGTTGTTGTTGTTTTAAGATGATAGTTTATTCTATGGGAAATTTTGGGGGAAGTATCCATATGTGATTTTACTAGTTTAGTATATATATATAATTTTAAGATGACAGATCATTCTACTGGAAAATTTTGGGGAAGTTTCCACACATGATTTTACTAGTTTAGTACATTAAAATCTCTGACTTTAACTGCACTACAGAAAGTAGCTTAAAAAGATATTAGAGGCAAAATCTCTACATACTGTGAGAAGTGAGAATAATTAAAATTGTTTGACAAGGATTTTAGCCATATTTGTATTGCATTTAATGGAAGCATTTGTTAGCTACAGTACTTGTGCAGGCATTTTTCAGTGAAAGAACCAGTTATTCTGAGTCTAGTGAACCTGGTTGTAAGTTTCTAGTTTATAGACTTGAAGAAATGAAAAAGATGACAGGGGCAGCATTCCTGCCATTCAAGAGAGTAATGGGTCAATACTCATCAATATAAGGGAGATGTGTCAGGAATTTTGAATGTTCTAAGGGGATCTTTATAATTCCTCTATAAATTCTGACCAAATAAATCTATACATTTTTTTTTTCCTGCAAGACCTGTAGCAGGTTTCTACAATGCTCTAAAATGTCAATTTGGCATTGGAAACTGCTGTTTCACAGCAGAAATTGAAAGCAACCATTATGGTTATGCTGAGAAAAGTAATAATTTGCAATTCAAGGGAAGCTTAGACTTAAAAAAAATAACTGATTTTTTCATGAGGTTTTAATTCAGATATCATTATCAAGAATAGAGTATATGTTGCAATGAAATTCAACAGCTTTCTCACTGAGCACTGCTTTCAAGTGTTCCAGTGAATTGATACAGTCATTATTCTATCAAAATAAACATTCATTGACTAATTATACAGTTCAAGACATTGCCCTGAGCCTCTTTGCATAGTGGAAATATTCCTTCTTTGAAGTATCAAATATATTTGCTTTGTTTCAGATCTTCTGTGTTTGCAGGGAGCCACTGACTTTGGTCCTGGCTAAACATGATAAATTAAAACTGGTAAAAAGCGAAAATAGGAATGTATCATGTATATTCCCTCATGCTGTTGTGACATTAGAGACATTATTGTTATTACTGTGTTTCTTGTGTTAGTGTCTTAGAAATATAAACCTACTTGGAGTTTCAAAAATAATTGCTCACTTCCAAGATACACTGTTTCTTCAGAATGTACTCATATTACAATGCTCAGTATAGAAAACCCCCTCAGAAAGAAATATACAATAATATGTATTCATTTATAAACAAATATAAAATCTGCTCCCAGTTTAACACTCAAATAAATTCCAACAATAGTACATTTATGTTCAATGAAACATCACAATGAGTGCTTGCTAAATGCTTTTCAATGATTCATTTTGGGAATATTGGTATTTATTTATACATAAAATATTATTATTTGATGACATATATAAAATATATAAAAAGAAACACGTACAACAGCTTTTCAGGAGAGTTTAAAAATGAGTTTATAATGGTGTCAATTGTTAATGTCATCTGTTGGTAAGGTAAATTAATTTAACATTTTGCATCAATTTCCATTTATAAATATATAGGCAGGACCATTTTTATGATATTTACTCATATTAAATTGGTTTCTAATATCATATTATTTTCCCTGGATGATAGTCATAGCATTTTAGTTAACTCTGTTTAACTTTAATAGCTATTAATAGGAAATTCTTTCTTCTTTCAAATCAATTATGAATCCTTATGTTATTTTAGTTGAACCAAACTAAAATACATGCACATACACTAAGTGATTCAATTTAATATCCTTAAATAGCTCAATCTGTTCCATCCAGAGCACCTGGAAAAGAATAGGAAGTTTTGATATATCTGGGTATCTATTTTTTCATATTCCTTTTCATTAGTCAGAGCCTTTTTGTTGTTAAATGGGAACGAGAGTTAACAGATAACAAAAAAAAGTGGGCAAGATGTGATTGCATTCATTGGAGGCTACATATACAAGGCTTGAAGAAGTCATTTTCAACAATAGAGATGGAATCATGTTCTGAGAGAAAGAAAAAGGGAAGAGGCATGGAAAAAACACAAAAAGCAGTAGTATATTCCATGCCAAAGAAAAAGCTAAAGAACAGTTGCTTCATCCACTCATCATTTTCTGGAGTACAGCTCTTATTCCCATGAGCACCACTTAAGTTTTGTAACCATTCAGTAATGGAATCATTCAAATGAACTTCTGTTTTCAACAAACAAAACTTCTAAAACTTCTGCAGCTTTAAAACAATATTCTGGTTCTATTGTGAGTCATTTTATTGAAACATGGTTGGTTTGGTTTTGTACTTATAAAGAAAAATATATACTCACAAATAAGTAATTGATTTGATAATTCTCTGCATATTTTAATTATCTATAGCAATGTCCCCTCTATCTTATACTAGTTATTGAATGTTGGTTCTATTTTTCAAACAGTAAATAATTTTGACAGTGCTATCTATGGTAGAATGTTGAAATGAATCAATACTTTTCATAGAATAAAACCTCATTGTTAGCAAAACAAGCCTATTAAACCTAAGGTTATTTCCTATTGCTTTCAACTTTTGAAAAATGCTAACATTGCCACTAGACCTTCTTGTAAAATTGAAAACAGGCTGGTTATAGATATATAAGCCAGTGGTACTGTGTCAGCACTTTCTAAATCTGTATTGGTGCTTTCATTCCAAGTATAATCAAGGCCAATCCTGTACCAGCCAACACATCTCGGATGTTGTACAAAAATCTTATGCGTATATCGATAATGATTTGCCAGTACTCTTTACAGTACAAAGAATCTCTTAGGAAGCAAAATGTACAGCTGCCTCAGTAAAAGCATACAGGATTATTCAATTCAAAGTACCCATTTGAAAAGTACAATTTTAGGTTGAAGATATAAACAAAAGAAAGCAGTCATCTAGTTATACAGTTTTAGTGCATGCATGCTAA
The DNA here is from genome assembly GCF_032405125.1 of Capricornis sumatraensis. NCBI lineage: Eukaryota > Metazoa > Chordata > Mammalia > Artiodactyla > Bovidae > Capricornis > Capricornis sumatraensis. The sequence goes on from NC_091075.1 coordinate 51,783,106, forward strand.
GCTGCTTCAGTCATGCCCGACTCTTTGAGACTCTGAATTGTAGCCTGCCAGGCTCCTCTATCGGAGAAGGCGATGGAACCCCTCTCCAGTACTCTTGCCTAGAAAATCCCATGGATGGAGGAGCCTTGTAGGCTGCAGTCCATGGGGTCGCTAAGAGTCAAACACGACTGAGTGACTTCCCTTTCACTTTTCACTTTCATGCATTGGAGAAGGAAATGGCAACCCACTCCAGTATTCTTGCCTAGAGAATCCCAGGGACGGGGGAGCCTGGTGGGCTGCCATCTATGGGGTCGCACAGAGTCGGACACGACTGAAGCGACTTAGCAGCAGCAGCAGGCTCATTTATCCCTGGGATTCTCCACTGGAGAATCCAATCCACTGGAGTGGGTTGCCATTTCCTCCTCCAAGGGATCTTCCTGACCCAGGAGTCGAACCTGTGTCTCTAATGTCTTCTGCCTTAGCAGGTGAGTTCTTTACCAATAGCGCCACAGTTGGACACAAGTTCAGTTCAGTTCAGTTCAGTCCCTCAGCCGTGTCCGACTCTTTGTGACCTCATGAATCGCAGCATGCCAGGCCTCCCTGTCCATCACCAACTCCCAGAGTTCACTCAGATTCATGTCCATCGAGTCAGTGATGCCATCCAGCCATCTCATCTTCTCTCGTCCCCTTCTCCTCCTGCCCCCAATCCCTCCCAGCATCAGTCTTTTCCGATGAGTCAACTCTTCGAATGAGGTGGCCAAAATACTGGAGTTTCAGCTTTAGCATCATTCCTTCCAAAGAAATCCCAGGGCTGATCTCCTTCAGAATGGACTGGTTGGATCTCCTTGCAGTCCAAGGGACTCCCAAGAGTCTTCTCCAACACCACAGTTCAAAAGCATCAATTCTTCAGCACTCAGCCTTCTTCACAGTCCAACTCTCACATCCATACATGACTACTGGAAAAACCATACCCTTGACTAGACGGACCTTAGTCAGCAAAGTAATGTCTCTGCATTTGAATATGATATCTGACTGAATAACAACAACAACAATCATATACTAATTCATTTATGCATTTTTGTGATCATGAGTAAGAAACAAGATACCTAACAAGTACCTATTCTTAAAAATAAATTCTATCATGAAAGCATGCTAGTCTAGTATGAAAAATCTTATAAACACATAAAAAATATAATCTATATTATAAATTGTTATGTAAGAAATGTCAGTTCAGTTCAGTTCAGTCACTCAGTCATGTCCGACTCTGCGACCCCATAAACTGCAGCACTCCAGGCCTCCTTGTCCATCACCAACTCTCAGGGTTTACTCAAACTCATGTCCATCGAGTCAGTGATGCCATCTAGCCATCTCATTCTCTGTTGTCCCCTTCTCCTCCTGCCCTCAATCCCTCCCAGCATCAAAGTCTTTTCCAATGAGTCAGCTCTTCGCATCAGGTGCCCAAAGTATTGGAGTTTCAGCTTCAAATCAGTCCTTCCAATGAACACCCAGGACTGATCTCCTTTAGGATGGACTGGTTGGCTCTCCTTGCAGTCCAAGGGACTCTCAAGAGTCTTCTCCAACACCACAGTTCAAAAGATATACAATAAAATAAATAATCTTGTTAAGTTAGGCTGTAGTATGGTAACAAAATACTTAAAAACTCAGTTATATAAAACAATGAAGACTCTCACTCTCCCTGAGGGCCAGCTGGGATTCTCCTGCTTTCATTCCAACCCCAGGACCCAGGTTGACAACAGTAAGCTGTCAGTGTTGACAGTGCTAAGCTGTTCTTAGCACCATTGCCTGTCATAGCCAAAAAGAAAAAGAAATAAAACTGTGGAAATTGTTGAAACATTACTAAACAATCTGACACAGAAAATACAATCTCCTTTGTGGACATAACCCACAGAACTCTCCCTAGCCATTAAAGGGCAGAAAGTTCAGGCTTGCATGCACTCAGAAGACAAATAGAATTAATAATTAAGCATAAACAACTAAGGGGTAACACAATGACAAGGAGTTGAAGCTGATCTGATCTTCAAAGATGAATAAGAATTTGGACGTGTTAGGGCAGACTCCAAAGGTTAAAATTTCAGTCTCACAAGATAGTTAAATTTCAATCACAAATAGTTAAGTCCTCATCTTACCCACAAGTTCTATCAGGCTTGGAGAAAAATTGCATATTTCTATAACCCCCTACTCACATTCAATAATTTGCAATAGAGTATATCACAGAACATGGAAAAATAGTTTACTTACAATTTTCAGTTTATTACATAGGATATCTTAAAGATGCAAATGAATAGCCAAATGAAGAGACACCTAGGGTAAGATCCATAATGGTCTCAAGGGCAAGATCTCTGTCCCCAAGGGGTTGGAGAGTGCCACCCACTAAGTACACTGGTGTATTCACCAACTGAAGCTCTCCAACCTCTGTACTTTAGGAATATTAGTGAAGACTCCATCATACACACATAATCAGTTATTAAATCTTTTTCCAACATTTTACCCCTGTCTGGAAGGTGAAGCTCACCTAGAGTCACCTCATTAAAACAAAGATGTTCTTATCACCCAGGAAATCTCAAGGGATTTGGAAGCTCTGTGTCAGGAACTAGAGTTAAACACCAAATACAAGTATGGATTAAAAGAAGATACATTTTAAATTTTTAACTGCTGAAAAATATTGAGATATATAATTAAAATGAATGATTATGATTTGGGGGAGAAGGGAAAGGGGAAAAAATCAAGGAAAACTTAAGTTTTGGAGCCTGCATAAATTGTAGAAATGTTGTAATATCATTATGAGAACTAAGGAAAAGAGCAAGAGGCTTAGATATGAAAGTAATTTCTGTGTTTTGAGTTAATTCAAATTTCCCTGCCTTCTTTACAATTAAAGCCACCCTGTTCTGTTTTCTTGTTCTGTGGTAGCACAGGACTGACTGCTGTCTTCAGGTCTGCAGGCACTGTCTGCAGCTGCACCTCTTCTGTGGCTTCAGTTCCCACTACACAGACCCCCCGGATTCCAGCCTTGGGTGGGCGCTTCCATCTCCTGGGCTCTGGTTACACTGCTTCTTCTCTTTGGCTCCCCAGCCTGGTGGTTACAGTGGCTTCTATGGCCTGTATGTAACCCACAGACTGCTTTGCTTTTCCTTGTGGGCTTCTCAGCTCTCTTATGAGCTGTGTGAAGAATTTACCTCATTGAATTCCCTCAGGTTGAAATGACAGACTGCTTTCTGCTTTCCTAGTTGGACTTTGAAATATAACCTCTAAAAATAAAATCATAGTAGACACACTATAATATTGGTTCATAATTTGTGTCTGTCAGCGGGGGGTGGGCATGGAGGGCTGGAGAGATGGGAGGGGAAGTGGAATAAATATATAAGTAGAGGAAATCACAGATCCAATATCAGAGTCTGAGGATAGCTATAGACCCCTCTATTAGCTGTGGAAGGGGTTCATAGCTGTTTATATATGAATATATATACATATACACACATACATACACATAAACATACTCACAGCAGTTTTCAATATAATTATAAAGTCTCACTGAAGTGTGATCCATAGACCTCCACTTAGTAATCCTTGATTATTAAGAAATGTTTAAATACTTTAAAAGTAAGTTTGTATTTTATGTTAAATATATTACAAAATAATAACAATATATTATACATATTATAAAATGTATAGAAACTTAATATTACTATTATAAGATCATAGAAACACAAAATGTCAGCACATAGAAGGAAAAGTAGAGATTACCCAATCCAACTTCATTTTACAGAAAAGAAAATGGTGTTCACATTTGTGAAAAGACATGCCATACTGTGGAGTGGGTCAGTGAATGAAACATAGTTGGTGCCCGGATCTTTAAATATCAAGCGAACATTTCCAGGTCAAAATATGGCAGATAATGGCTTCTTGTTTTTGAAATATAATAGCGCAAAGAGCTCTCTATTGGCCTGACAGGCTTGATGGATCCACACAAGGACATGAAAGGGTCCTTGACATTTTGTAGATGCTTAGGTCAAGATAATAGTGCACACCTATAGCACAACATCATTCACTGCTCCCCTAGTTGGGGAGAACACTTACTCTTTGCTCTATTAAGTTGTCTCCTCAGAGGCTGGCTTCTTTCAAGGTTGTCTCTTGAGGCACAAAGTGGTGAAGGAACAATCGGATTGGAATATCAGGGAGAATGGTGGAGGGGAGAGAGGAAAAATAATTGCACAAAAGAGAAAAGAGTTTATCGTGTGTCTCGCATGCAGAATGAGAACACTAAAAATTTATACTGACCTACTGGTGGTTTTATTATTAATTTATTTAATTCATAGCTGCATTAATTACCCATGCTGTTTAAATTTGCTACATAATTGTGGTATAAAGGACATAATGCTGGACCAGAAGTTCAAATATTTAGTTGTATTTGAGATGAGTGAGTTGCATAATCATTCTAGGTTAAATTCATGCTATTATTTCCTCTTCACTTCTTCTTGGTGAACTCTTACAGAGTCTTTAAAATTCATCTTAACTCTCATCCTGACTAAGATACATTCCTTGAACTTTCATGCTTAATTATGCTCCTAGCCTTCACATCCCCACAATACTTTGTGTGCACCCAATTCTTGCACTCATGAAAGTTTTGTAGTCACCCCTTTCTTGTCTGTTTTCCTTACCACGATGTAAGTTACATTAGTTCAGGGATAAGTTTTATTCATATTTGCATTCTTAACATATTGCATTGTGTTTTTCATACAGTGAACTTCAGTAAGTACATGTTAAGTGACTTAATAAAAGGATACAATGATAAATGAAGGGCTTTGAGTATAGGAACAGTACAGTCTAGTCTGGTTCTTGAATTTTATTATTATTGAATGTAACTGTTTACTTTAAATGTAACTATTTATTGAATGTACTATTTACTTTGACAATGTCCATTTGTACTGATCCATTTTCTCCCTGTTATAGGAGGTCCATCTACGTCTACCATATATAGCAGGTGCATCAGAGGGTATGTCTTTGAAGGTTATAAATCTATTTCATCAAATATTATTTTAAACTATCCCAAGATATTTTTATATCTTTTTGCCATGTTTTTCTCATTTGAGTTCATCCCAGGAAGCATTCTATTTACAGTAGGGGCTAAAATTAATAATGTAGTCATGTGCTTTTATGTGAAAGAAGGGATATTCTTCCCACACAGACAAAGTTGTATTTTGTTTTCAACTTCAGGCATTAGTCACAGTAGTTTGCTTTTGAAGACTATTTACCTCGTCTTCTTCCAGATTTCTATTCTTAATATTGGCCCTAAATTCTAGACTTCTATTTGCATGTATACAATCTGGGCTTTATTTTTTGGGCTCCAAAATCACTGCAGATGGTGACTACAGCCATGAAATTAAAAGACACTTACTCCTTGGAAGAAAAGTTATGATCAACCTAGATAGCATATTCAAAAGCAGAGACATTACTTTGCCGACTAAAGTCCATCTAGTCAAGGCCATGGTTTTTCCAGTAGTCATGTATGGATGTGAGAGTTGGACTGTGAAGAAGGCTGAATGCCAAAGAATTGATGCTTTTGAACTGCGGTGTTGGAGAAGACTCTTGAGAGTCCCTTGGACTGCAAGGAGATCCAACCAGTCCATTCTGAAGGAGATCAACCCTGGGATTTCTCTGGAAGGAATGATGCTAAAGCTGAAACTCCAGTACTTTGGCCACCTCATGTGACGAGTTGACTCATTGGAAAAGACTCTGATGCTGGGAGGGATTGGGGGCAGGAGGAGAAGAGGACGAGAGAAGATGAGATGGCTGGATGGCATCCCTGACTCGATGGACGTGAGTCTGAGTGAATTCCGGGAGATGGTGATGGACAGGGAGGCCTGGCATGCTGCAATTCATGGGGTCGCAGAGTCGGACACGACTGAGCGACTGAACTGAACTGAACTGAATCTAGGCTTGCATCTACCTGTCTGCCCCTTCTTTTCTCACTACCATATATCATTGACCATTACATATGTCTTTCCTGTTTTCTTTTCTGCTTTCTCTTCTCTCCTTCTCTCTTTCACTTTCTTTCTCCCTTTTCCATTCTCTCTCTCCCCTCTTTTCTCTCTCCTTTATCTCTAGAGATCTATCTATAATATCGATCAATCAATTGATCCATCAGGAAGTTTTATATCTGCAGATTGAAAATATTTGGAAAAGTATTCCAGAAGTTTCCAAAAAGCAAAATATGAATGCACCATGCTTAGGCAACTATTCGCATAGCATATACATTGTATTAGGTATCTTAATTAACCTAGAGATGATTTAAGGCATATGAGAGGAAATGTATAGGATATATGCAAATGCTGTGCCATTTTTTATGAGACTTGAACATCCATTCATTTGAGTTTTCACAGAGTTCCTGATATTAGTACCCCTTGGATACTGAAGGATGACTGCATATAGACAAATAAAGAGTTTATCATCAATCTATACAGAGATTTATTTGTGTCATATATGAGAGAGAGAGAAAGACAGAGACAAAGAGAAACAGAGAGACAACTGAGAGCAATATCTCTTTCTACTTATTCTTATTTCTATTTTTATCTCTTATTTTTGGGTAGAAGTGTGCACCTAAAAATAGTGATTCAAATGATATAATAAAGCAGAGGGCATGATGATGTTCTGCAAAGAAGGTATATCTGTGATGAAAGGTGAATAAGGGAGTTAAAGAAATAAGATCCAGGAGGGCTAAGTATAGAGCACTGGTTAAAAGAGAGAAATAATACATAAGGATTCAGGTAAATCTGCAGACACTATGGCACAAAATTTAGAAGTTATGTATTTGAGAATTCTTCTCTTTTCTTGTGCTACTCCCTCAAAATGATTTCTCAGAGAAAGACTTGGGAACATACTGCTGCAGAAGTTCAACATCTTGTGGTTCAAGGGGAGTCCCACAAAACCTCTACCCCAGAAAAATAGTTACATCACCTTTCCTGTGATTTCTTTTTATACTATTCCTGTGGACTTGGAATTTTCTAGAGGAAAGATACTAAAAATAGATAAACTTTTCCTACTAGTTCAAACTCCTTTTAGAAAATCATTGATACTCATGAAGATTGGAATTCTGTCTTAAGTATATTATACATCAATTAATTTTATGGACTTTCTGGTCAGTGTGGATATTGTAAAATCGATGAAACTTTGAATTATTTATAGACCATTTACCACAGTCAGTGCATTAATAGGAATTTTTTGATCATGGCTTCCCTAGGTAAACTGAATACAAAACCATCTGGCTTTCCCTTCAGGGGTAAAAGTTGGAGTATAATTAAAGAAAACTAGGGGCATTAATATCCATGCTACAGGTTTTTAATTTTTTTCCTATAACAAGACTTCATTCAGCTTTGTACTGCCAATAAAAATGAAGGTACAGTAAATCTGAGCTCCTGTCGTTTGCTCTGACTCTGGGCTAATACTCCAAATAAGGAATCACATAAAGTGGTCTTTTCTTCTGGGAACATCTCCAACCTCCAACAATTTCTTTTTTTCCCTTGGAATTTAATTTTTATACACACTGTTCCCAATGATATTCCATTTTTCTGGATGAAGGCATAAATGATAGTGTCCTCTAACAGTTCACCCAGCACAGCATTAGCTAACAATTACTTTCAATATATTCATTGAGATATGATTGAGCTATTTCCCTTTACTCTAACAGTCTTACTCTGAAAGTTTGTCAAGATCATGAAGTGAAGTGAAGTGAACTGAAGTCGCTCAGTCGTGTCTGACTCTTTGCTACCCCGTGGACTGTAGCCTACCAGGCTCCCCCATCCATGGGATTCTCCAGGCAAGAACACTGGAGTGGTTTGCCATTTCCTTCTCCAGGGGATCTTCCCAATCCAGGGATCGAACTCGGGTCTCCCGCATTGCGGGCCGATGCTTTAACCTCTGAGCCATCCTTAAATTGAATCTGTAACCTCAACATAAAACATGAAGGAATCTCCACACTGTTCTCCATAGTGGCTGTGCTAGTTTGCATTCCCACCAACAGTGTAAGAGGGTTCCCTTTTCTCCACACCCTCTCCAGCATTTATTGCTTGTAGACTTTTGGATCGCAGCCATTCTGACTGGCGTGAAATGGTACCTCATTGTGGTTTCGATTTACATTTCTCTGATAATGAGTGATGTTGAGCATCTTTTCATGTGTTTGTTAGCCATCTGTATGTCTTCTTTGGAGAAATGTCTGTTTAGTTCTTTGGCCCATTTTTTGATTGGGTCGTTTATTTTTCTGGAATTGAGCTGCAGGAGTTGCTTGTATATTTTTGAAATTAGTTGCTTGTCAGTTGCTTCATTTGCTATTATTTTCTCCCATTCTGAAGGCTGTCTTTTCACCTTGCTTATAATTCCCTTTGTTGTGCAGAAGCTTTTAATTTTAATTAGATACCATTTGTATATTTTTGCTTTTATTTCTAGTATTCTTGGAGGTGGGTCATAGAGGATCCTGCTGCGATTTATGATGGAGAGTGTTTTGCCTATGTTCTCCTCTAAGAGTTTTATAGTTTCTGGTCTTACATTTAGATCTTTAATACATTTTGAGTTTATTTTTGTGTATAATGTTAGAAAGAGAGAGGGAGAGGGTGGGACGATTTGGGGGAATGGCACTGAAACATGTATAATATCATATAAGAAACAAATCGCCAGTCCAGGTTCAATGCAAGATGCCTGGGGCTGGTGCACTGGGATGACTCGGAGGGATGGTACACGGAGGGAGGTGGGAGGGGAATTCAGGATGGGGAACACGTGTACGCCTGTGGCAGATTCTTGTTGATGTGTGGCAGAACCAATACAATATTGTGAAGTAAAAAAAAATTTAAAAATTACAAAAAAAAAAAATAAAACTGGACACATTTGGCACTGAGTAAGCCAATATTTTATCAAATTCTACTATTGTACCTACTGGTGCCATCACTGACCTTCAGGTAAGATGAGAAGGACCTTTTTTATTAGGAGTATATTTATGTGGGATCATTGCTTTAATCACTTAGCATGCATCATGTACCAACATCATATAAGACAGTGCTATTACACTGTTGTTGTTCAATCGCTAAGTCATGTCCAACTCTTTGTGACCCCATGGACTGCAGCATGCCAGTCTCCTCTAGTTACTCCACTATCTCCCAGAGTTTGCTTAAATTCATGTCCATTCAGTTGGAAGCACTAGAAATATATAATATAAAAAGGTAAATGTATTTTATTTTTAGGAGTTAATAATTGTATGTTAAATTTAACTCTAGTGTATGTTTCTCTCTTTTAGTCACCTTGAATTTCTATATTAATGTTGCCTAATGGCCATGTTTGGAGCCAACTTAAAAGAAACACAATTAAAACTCTAACTAATTACCCATACATATAGACATAGTTTGTGTTTTTTTTAATTAAGAAACAACTCCATCACTATCTTCCATGTTTATGGAAACTGACTAACCACAGTGGGGCCTTAGAGCCTTCTGAGAAGAACAACTTGCCAATCACTTTATGATCATTTAGGAAACTGTCATGGATAGCATTATTCATATTATTACATTTATATAATAAAATTATTATAGAATTATTCATATGAATAGAATTATTAATCTTATTATATTTATACCATTAATATCTTTACTGTATTTCCGCTTTTATCACCTGGTTCTTCCATCATGATTAAATGATAATAAAACCCACACCCTACATTAATATTTCCTTACGACAGAGAACACATATTTACACTCTTGTAAATACACATTTTAAAATGCAAGACCTAAAAAATAAAGGATCTATTTTACAATCACTTATAATGCAAAGCAGATTAATTTGTGTCCGTCAACTATGCATCTGTTAAAGATAAGGATTTATTCTTACTAACATGTTAATTGTTCAGCTGGAGTTCTACCTCAAAATGCTGATCCATTCATCTGGTTCTGCTGATCTCCGTTGGCCCCAGTTAGATTTAGTTCATGGTCATGTGTTTAGTTGAGGTTTACACTAAGTGCCATTCACTGGCTTTTTGAGACCAGTCAGGCTGCTCAGCATGTCCTCATGGTAGAGGCAGAATGCAAGAGAGAAAGCTGAGTGCATACACACATTTCAAGCCCAGGCTGGCATCACGTCACATCTGTTGATAGCCGATGGGCCCACATCATATGTTCCAGCCCAAAGATGAGGAGAAGATAAATACACATCTTACACAGAGATATAATTCCAAAGAGTCTTCTAATATATATGATAACACACAGTTATCACCTTATCACTTTTCTGAATTCCACTCAAAACTTTCCACTAAAACTTAGAGGCTTAAATAAATTATAATGGTTAATAATTTTTTAAAAAAATGACCTTTGGACCAAAAGATCTGTGTATTAACACTCTATATATTACTGACTTCAGCACAGTACCTAACACATATTAAGCATTCTAAAAAGTTTTACTGAGTTTGGTAAAACTTCCTAAAAAGCTGTACCCAGTTTAGCTGGGTGACATAGTGTATGAGTCATAGTTGTCATTAATATAATAATGTACAACTAAAAGAAAGTGATATTCTTGTACCAAGAAATGGATTATTTCTCCCAAATTTAAAAATAAATAAATATATAATTCAGTCTTATTGAAGAACAACAATGAAGATGATTCCCACTGAATAATCGCATACAGATATCCTCCAATGTATTAACTTTCCTTGAAGGAGCTGCTTTAATTATTAGATATTTAATTAGATTTTCACTAATGGTGTAAACATAACATGAAAATTCACTTTGATTTGAGTTGTCATTTTAGAATCACTGATCAAATGAGAGGTATGAATAATCACGCAGGAGACTGAGATTTGAGCACTGAGGTCTTTTAATTTTTTTAATAAATCTGGAATCATTAGATGAATATATAGTCTCAATTACAGAATGTGAAATCCTATTACATTATCTCATATAAGTCAATGCCCAGAGGACCATTTTTGATCAGGGTAGAATAACTCATTTTTGAGGACCTTAAAGAAGGCAAATTTCATGTTTCAATGAAAGGTCACATCATGAATCCTCTTTATTCCTTCACTGTAAAAGACATGATCTGCTATTCCCCTTAATTGAGAGTAAAAATAACTTGAAAAAATAAAAAAGAATTTTGATTTAGAGATGTGAAAACTTGTGTAATTTGTAGTTATTTTGTCAGTGTTTTTACTCATAACTATTAGTAGTAAAAACTCTAGGTGACTTGGGATCTATGTTCCAATCATTTAGTATTAACTAAATGAACTCATTCTGCAAATAACACATCCTTTCCCACAATGCGCATACATGTGTGTGAGTGTACACACACATACATGAAACACACTAAATCCACATATCCCTCTTTACTACTATTTGCTATAATATAAAATCTCCTAAGTTTAAGACCAATATCATTGTTCTGATCTCCTTGTATCTGATAAAGCTACATAAATAATGTCTTCACTGCCTTTCCTTTAAGACAATCATTATCAAATACCTACCCTATTCTGTAATTACTGATTATGTGTATTTAACTATCTTAAGACCACATACTCCAAATTTTAGGCACTGTGGTTTAAATATACATTTGTGTGCCATGTCCATCCATCCCAAGGCCTAGCCCAGTTTTGTTTAAAACCTTCTTTTTTCTTTTTTTAAATAGAGTCATAGATTTGATTGGAATTATCTCTTTGATTTTTGTTGGAAATGAATTTCAATTTTTTTCAGTTGCTTTAGTTATGATCAGGTTTGCAAACATGCTCTTCCAAAAATGAATTTTGAACACACAATAATCAAATTTGTATACTTCTGAATCATAGAAATGTGTGCACAATTGGTAAAACATGTACTGCAGTAGTTGGGGTAAGTAGCTGTGCTACAAAAAACAAAAATAAAATAAAATAAGCATGTGAACAGCTTAGTAAATTATATAAATACTTTACTTATAATCTATATAATTTTCCTTATTTTATTTGGGTATTTTTCTTTTTTGAATCTATCGAATGATAAGATCAAGAGATATAATTTAGAAAGTTTTTTCCACAGAACCTTAAAAATCTACAAAGAATAATGTTAGCATTTTTTATGGTCACTTCCTATGTGTTTTTGGCCAGAAGTCAAAATTACTGGATTTAATGTATTTTGGGTTTCAGTGTTCAATAGCTAAGATTGAAATAAATAAATATTAAAAATAATAACTTAAAAAATCAACTCTAAATTTTCTTTAATTAAATTAAAATTTAATTAAACTGAATTAAAATCTCAGTGTTGAATTTTCTTTCAAGTAATTTTATCAGAGAAGCTATCACAAAAGATTCAAAGCTATGTGCATACTTTTCTTGGTGGTATATATACTTCAGAATTCAAGGTAACAGAATTTGTAAGCTATCTAGCTCTTTGTGTGTAAATGTCACTGATATTAAATAACATATCTTAGAAGTCACCAGTAAAGATTGAGTTAACAGATCATTATTAAATTTTTAAAATTTCATATGTGTATACTGTATAAATTTGAAATCTATATTCATAGACTATAGAACAAGCAGGTAGAGACATCACAAATTAAGCACACACTAGAGTAAGAAGCCTCTATTTTGGGGCTTTCCTGGTGACTCAGACAGTAGAGAATCCTCCTGCAATTCAGGAGACTTGGGTTTGATCCCGGGTTGGAAACATCCCCTGGAGAAAGGAATGGCTACTCACTCCAGTGTTCTTACCTGGACAGAGGAGGTTGGTGGGCTACCATCCACGGAGTCTCAAAGAGTTGGACGCAACTAAGCACACAGAAACATTTATTTTCACAGGTTGATTTGTTTAGGGGTACCATTTCAAAATATGCTGTCACAATTATTTTGGAAACAATGATAATTTTATTATTATTATTTTCAGTATATATTCACATATAATTCCCATTAAGTTACTGAAGCAAAATCAAACATTTGAAGAATAAATAAAGTACAGGAAAATTGACTTGCACAACTTTTTGAAATTGTCATCTTTGCTAAGCCAAAATTGTTTACTAGAATCTCCTATACTATGTGATCTTTCGTTAATTGGTCCAAACAAGAAACTATCTTTTATAAGTTCTGGTAGGTGAAAGTAAAGCAGTATTTCTGAAAGCTGTTATTTTATAGGCTGTCAGCAACAAATAAAGACATACTGGTGGATTCTAGCTAGTTCTTGCTCTTTTTGGCTCCAGACCCACCTCATCTTCCCAAGTGAAAATCTTGCTGACCAAGAACTCAGGCCCATCAAACGTGTAGACAGTAGCCTTCCATAATCTTTTCACCAGATCTCCTTTACAGGTCTACTTTGGCAGACAAAATTGCCTTGTTTCAAAGGGCTGGTTATGGACTGTTCTCTGATACTCCAATTCCCCCTTTTAGAAATCTGTAACTCCAGTAGTATACATAATTTGGGGAAGTGTTATCATATATATAACTGCTTCTATAGCTTTCAGATTGAATCTGACTGAGATATCACTTGATGAGATCACACTGCTTCTAAATGTCAGTATTAAAAATCAAATATGCTTCTTATTATTACTCAATCGTCAAAGAAAAATATTTTTAAAAAGTGGGGTTGCTAAAATAGATGTTTAGTAAAAAGAAGTTGAAGGTAAGGAATAAGAAGTTTCAAGAGAGCTTGAAGAGAGAAAAAGGAAGATAATCTAGCAGGAGAAATTGATTCATGCTTAAAGACTTTTCATGGTAGCCAATGCTATCTACCATGGGGTTGGTTACATCATAAAATACTGGTATAACTGCTAACTTTCAAAGCTTCACATCCCTAACATTCATTGAAGAGAAAAATACACTTATTTTGTCTGGACAGGATGTGTTATATATATCCTGTTTTATATATAAAACATACATTTTAGTGGATTAAATAACAAAGATTTACAATTTATCCAAGCAAAGTCTATATCAGATGAGAAGCAAGATGAACTGTTCTAAAACCAGGAACTCAGTGATTCAGAAGGAGGAAAGTGCCACCATCTTGGAGCAACATCACATGAACATATTGCTTCCTTTATCTTATTGGCACCTCAGATAAAGAGGCAACTGCCAGGCTACTGATGATTTTTCCACACTTTGTGCCAAAACTTATGTAAGCAAATTCTTCTCCAGGCCATTGGACAAAACTAATCACATGACGTAAATTATCTTCAAGTGAATAAAAAATGTAGTCTTATTTGTGCACAAATATTTGATACTAGTGAACACTGGTAATGTTATTTCCATATAACCTAGTATTTGAAATAACTGACTTTGACATAGGGTTTTATGGTAGATATTGGGCACATTAGTAAAATAATCTGTTCCTCAATTTTCTTACTAATAAAAGGAAGGCAATAATATTCACCTAACAGAACAGTTAGGGAGTCAAATGCAAGCATACAGAACTAGATAATATTGGTCATTTTCATGGGCATCATCAACATTATCATTCTCTATATCTCTAGCCCTTGACAAAGTGTGTCACCAAGGCTGAGAGATATTGACAAAAACAGAATATTAGAGTTGGAAAGGATTTTAGAGATTACCTAATCTGGTTCATTCCTTTAATTTATGAGAAAACAGATGCCCATCAAATTAAGTGACCTCCATTCAGTTCAGTTCAGCTTAGTCACTCAGTTGTGCCCAACTCTTTGCAACCCCATGAATTGCAGCTCGCCAGACCTCCCTGTTCATCACCAACTCCCAGAGTTCACTCAAACTCACGTCTATTGGGTCGGTGATGTCATCCAGCCATCTCATCATCTGTCTTCCCCTTTTCCTCCTGCCCCCAATCCCTCCCATCATCAGAGTCTTTTCCAATGAGTCAACTCTTCGCATTAGGTGGCCAAAGTACTGGAGTTTCAGCTTTAGCATCATTAGTGCCAAAGAACACCCAGGGCTTTAGGTGGGTCCTTCTCCTTTAGGATGGACTGGTTGGATCTCCTTGCAGTCCAAGGGGCTCTCAAGAGTCTTCTCCAACACCACAGTTCAAAAGCATCAGGCCCAAATCCTAGCAAAACTGGCACCAGATATCTCTGTCTAGTGTCCTTTGTTCTCAAGCCTTGGAAATTACAACTTCCTATCAAGCATGGACTGAAGGTACCCAATTGTGTTTCTTCTATTGCTATGCCTTTTTTGTATTTACCTCTTCTTAATTTGCTAATTAACTGATATTTTGTAATTAATCAAAATCTTCACAAAAGGTGCCAGCTTAATGACTGTATGAGCATGGCAGAAATACATTGATAGGGTAAAGCTCTGGTTGCCTGAGCAAACGTATTTTCTGATTTCCATGAATTTTCTGATTTCCAGTCACCTAAGGAAATTTTGTGTATTCTACTAAAATTTAGGGATTTTAATGGTAGAAAATGAATAAGAAAAAATTAAAAAGTGAAACTGTTAATAGGTTAGATTAGGCTAATGTTAAAATATTCAATATATCATTCAAAGGAAGGTAGCATCTGAATTATAATGATACAAATGATTTTTTGATCTCTCATTTCCCAAGAAACAGTAAAATAAAAGATGTTATTAGAATTATATTGGGAAAAAAATTACAGAACTCAAAATCAAGAATGTAGCAACTGTCTGCCACTATGAACTTTCTTTATGGAAGAAATTTGTACCATCTGGACATACATGAATAAGAGAGAAAAGTCCAAGCAACAAAAGCACATTAACTTGCTTAATAAGTGGGTAAAATGCAAAATGCCAAAAGCCAAAATGTCAAAATTCCACTTCAAGCATTACAAATGCTATTTTTAAAGACTTTCAAAAGCATTCTACAACTTTTTGCTATAAAACTGAAACTTTTCTTTTTAACTAATCACCTGCAAATAAATAAGATTCTTATCCAGAATCACAAAAAGATAAATCAAAAAATATATTTGCTATATCCATGTCATGTTGATGAAGCAATTGAGGGGGGGAAAAAAAAAAAAAACAGGAAAAAAGAGAGATGACTCTGTGTGTGTATGTGTGTGTGTGTAATTGTGTGTTTTGAGAGAGGCAGGAGGTAAGAGGGTAAAGTAGAGAACAGAGATTCTTTGTTTGGATTGTTTTAAGCTTAAGGGATGATCAAAATGCTGATATAAATTTATTTAAATCTGTAATGTTGCATCATTACAAAGGAACAGAAATTGAAATATATCACTTTTTAAGGTTAAAGAAACAAACACTAAAAGTATAAAGATGTGTTACATAAATGAACTGCACTGAAAAACCTTTATTCTTATTATTATGTATTAATAATCATAATTTCAGTTATATTTGTCAGTTTCTTCTCATTAAGCTTACAAATAAAACTAAAAGGTCATAACACACTGTGATATATCTTACAGCAGAATAGTCTTCAAGCAAAGAATATGAATTGGGGGAGTATACAAATCAGGAGGCAGAAAGACTAATCATGAAATTACTGTAGTTGACAAGAGAGAACATGGGTTTATAAAGATGGATTTATTTAAGAACTATTGAGAAAATAGAATTGAGTGAGCTTATTTACTATCTAAAATTAGGGCATGAAGCTAAGTGAGAAATATACATTGATCTTCATTCAGGTTTCTTTCTGGTACAGCTGAGTCAAAGGAATCAATTGTACTAAGAAAAGAGAGGAGATGAAAAGATAAGGAATGTATCAAGTGTAGTAAGTTCAGTTTTGAGTATGTTAAGTAATTTGTGCCTGATGTTAGAAGATATGTGTGGTTTGGGTGTATGAACAGGTACTAGATTTTAAAATAATTTTTATTGGAGTACAGTTGATTTACAAGGGTTTCCTTGCTGACTCAGTGATAAAGAATCCACCAGCAATGCAGGAGACACAGATCCAATCCCTAGCTCAGAAAGATCCCCTGGAGAAGGAAATGTCTACCCACTCCAATATTCTTGCCTGGGAATCATCATGGATAGAGGAGCTTGGCAGGCTACAGTCCGTGAGGTTGTAAGAGTCAGAAACAACTTAGCAACTAAACAAACAGGTTAATTTACAATGTTGTGCTAGTTTCAGGTGTACACCAAAGTGAATTAGTTATACATATATCCACTTTTTGAAAGTCTTTTTTCATATAGGCCATTACAGAGTATTGAGTAGTGTTCTGTGGGCTCTACAGCAGGTTCTTGTTAGTTACCTATTTTATATATAGTAGTGTGTATATGTCAATCCCAATCTCCCAATTTATCTTCCCCCTCTCTTTTTCCCCCTGGTAACCATAAGTTTGTTTTATACATCTGCAACTCTATTTCTATTTTGTAAATAAGTTCATTTGTAGCCATCTTTTTTAGATTCCATGATATCTGTCTTTCTCTGTCTGACTTCACTCAGTATGACAGTCTCTCGGTCCATCCATGTCACTGCAAATGGCATTGTTTTGTTTTTTTATGGCTTCTAATATTCCATTGTATATATGTGCCATTTCTTCTTTATCCATTCCGCTGTTGATGGACATTGAGGTTGATTTCATGTCCTGGCTATTGTAACTAGTGCTGCAATGAATGTTGGGGTACATCTTTTTGAATTATATACACTGAGGAGTAGGATTGTACGGTAGCTCTATTTTCAGTTTTTTTGATGAGATGGCTGGATGGCATCACTGACTCGATGGACATGAGTCTGAGTGAACTCCTGGAGTTGGTGATGGACAGGGAGGCCTGGCATGCTGCGATTCATGGGGCCGCAAAGAGTCAGACATGACTGAGTGACTAAACTGAACTGAATGAACTTCCATACTGTTCTCCACAATGGCTGTACCAATTTACAGTCCCACCAACAGTGTAGAAGGGTACTAGTTGAAACCAGAATATTTTTATATTATCCCAGATGTGTAGGAAGAATGATACATAAGAACAGACTATGGTGGAAGACCAACGTTTTAGACATCCACAAGGGATGGCAAACCAAAATTATTAAGGACTCTTAAAGAATCATAAAAAGGATGGAAGAGCCTGGAAAGAATAAACAGTTTGCTAGAGGAAAAGAAAACAGAGTGTATTATTTGATAAAGGCTGAAAAATACCACCAATTGAATGACTTAAACAGCAGCAATTTATTGTTCAGGAGGTTAAAATTCTGAGATCTAGGCTGTAGTAGGGCTGGTTCCTTCTGAGGGTCATAAGGAAGAATTTGTTCTTTGTGTCTCCCTCAGTTTCTAGTGTTTTTTTGATAGTCTAGCACTCTTTGGTGTGAAGAAGTATCAACCCCATCTCTACCTTCATTTTCTCATGACATTCACCGTGTGTCCATGGGTGTCTGTGTTCAAATGTTCCCTTTATAGAAACACTCCAGTCATATTATATTAGGGGCTGCACTAGTCCAACATGACCTCATCTTAACTAATCACATCTGCAACAACCCTATTCCATGTAAGGTCACATTCTGAGAGCTGAGTTTAAGACTTCAAAGTACAGATTTTAGAGGGACACAGTTGATTCCATAACAGAATTTTTGAAAAGACAGCTTTCAAGTAAAAAAATAAATAAATAAATATATATATATATATATATATATATGTATATATATATTTCACAATTCTATCAGTTCAGTTTAGTTGCTCAGTCATGTCTGACTCTTTGCAACCCCATGAACTGCAGCACTCCAGGCCTCCTTGTCCATCACCAACTCCTGGGGTTTACTCAAACTCATGTCCATTGATTGAGTCAGTGATGCCATTCAACCATCTCATCCTCTGTAATCCCCTTCTTCTTCTGCCCTCAATCTTTCCCAACATCAAGGTCTTTACAAATGAGTCAGCTCTCCATATCAGGTGGCCAAAGTATTGGAGCTTCAGCTTCAACATCAGTCCTTCCAATGAACACCCAGGACTGACCTCCTTTAGGATGGACGGGTTGGATCTCCTTGCAGTCCAAGGGACTCTCAAGAGTCTTCAAGACCACACTTCAAAAGCATCAATTCTTCAGCCCTCAGCTTTCTTTCTAGTTCAACTCTCACATCCATACATGACTACTGAAAAAACCATAGCCTTGACTAGATGGAACTTTATCTATTCAATAAGATCATGAAGGAAGTCATTTTTACTAACCCATTTCAGCTGGTGTTAGAGGCAGATGCCTAAAATCATTTATCCAGTTTAAATGATGAACTAGAAATGAATTTAAACTCTTATTTTAAAAGACATTTGAATTTGAAATAAAGACCAAATATAAAGCAGCAGTTATAAGAGGGAGTTTGTTCTCAAAATAAAACGTGGGGAAAAGAGATGTTTTGATTTTTTTGTTTAATTTGACCTACCATGAAGTTTCTTTTGAGAGAGTATCTTGTGGAGATAGACTGACCTGCCTGGATCTGTTTCTGGGTGTAACACAGTACAGCAAATTGACCAAGAGATTTGCCATCACAAGTTCACTGTGTCGTTCTGGATCTGACATCTTTAAACTGTGTAAGTTTGAACGTGTTTATTGACCTCTCAGAGTTTCATCTTTTACGTCTAAATCATAGATAATAGTATTCCTGCCCCAGAATATTATAAGCATATATGTTTATGTTTGCTAAAAGTGCTGTCTATCAAAATATTATATATTTTTATGGTATATATTTTTATGCCAGCTTCATTTTATTCCAAGTCTTATGTTCCCCCTTATCAAAATTATTTGTGGTAGCAATAAAGCATTTGTGAATGTTTAGAAAATGAAGAATTAGATTTCCTCTGATTGCTAGAGTATAGCAAGTATTGTTAGAAACATAATCATCTATCCAGAATACTACATCTTTTTATTTTGAAATACTAAAGGAATGTATTACTATAAAAATCTGTTGTATAATGGCAATGGCAGAAACAAATCTTAAGAAATCTTTATGAACAACAGTGAAGACAGAATGTGCAAAATGAAGTGGGTGGTAAAAGTAGAAACATTTTCTAATTTAATAAAATAGTACTATCTCATTCTGGCAAATGGACACCAGATCTCAGGAAATATTAATAGCTATTATTTTCACATTTGTAATTCAATAAAACATAATTTTATATCCTTTTGAAAATAGCAAAACTCTAATAAGAACAACTGATTAAATTAGATATGAGTGAGTAACATACAGTAAATGGGAAACCACAGTTGTGCTCAATCACATAAGCCCTAGGTATTTAGTTCCTCAAGAGGTTAAACCGTCTGCCTGGAATGCGGGAGACTGGGGTTTCATCCCTGGGTTGGGAAGATCCCCTGGAGAAGGAAATGACAACCCACTCCAATACTCTTGCCTGGAGAATCCCATGAACGGAGGAGCCTGGTAGGCTACAGACCATGGGGTCGCAAAGAGTTGGACACGACTGAGTGACTTCACACATGCCATTTAAAGATTAATATTGAAATTATGCACTTTTTCATCTTAATATGCTCTATTTGTCTCCATACAATGTACAGAGATGTGTCAATTTATGCTGTTTACACATAACACCAGGTTGTCTGACAGACTATAATGCTCATAATTTACCCAAAGGTTTTATTTCATTAAACTCAATATATAAGGATATATATTATGTTATATAAAAAGTAGCTTATGTTTTCACTTTGGGGTACATATTTTAGCAAGAAGAGTAATAATCTATCATGTCATATTCCAGAGCATTCTATGTCTAATATCTCCTTCAGCAATCCACATGTATCAATGACCCTGATCACCTGCTCTGATTAACCTGGCAAGCACGTTGCACGTAAAGAATATCACCTTAATATTTCACATACAAAAGCAAAACTTAAATCTTATTAATCCTGTGGTTAGACATTGATCCTATACTTGTCATTCTAGTCAGTGGCAGAGCTCTCCAGCTGACTGTGATGTAGAATTTCCAATGAAAACACACACCTCCATTCAGCATCTTCTATATGTATATACGTTTTAACTATCTGCTTCAGTCATGTCTGACTCTTTATGACCCTATGGACTGCAGACCACCAAGCTCCTCTGTCTGTGGGATTCTCCAGGCAAGAGTATTGGAGTGGTTTTACATGCCCTTCTCTAAGTGATCTTCCTGATCCAGGGATCGAATCTGTCTCTTACATCTCCTGCATTGACAGGTGGGTTCTTTACCACTAGGTCCACCTTGGAGGTACACGTTAGTGACCAAAATATTCAGGTATACTGCTGCAAGTAAGTACACTTAGTGAGCAATACTTTAAAAAGGAAGTTATCTCAGCTCATTTATTTTATTGATTGACTATATTTATATCTAGTCTCTTTCCCAAAACAGATGGAAGCTGTTCTTCCTTTATTTTACCTTCAAATGCAAGTTACTAAGAATTTATCTCCTGGAAAATAGGAAGAATGTCTTATTTATCTCTAAAGAATGTAATATAATATATAATATATGTGTTCATGTTCACTTGCTCAGCTGTTTCTGACTCTTTGCAACTCCATGGACTGTAGCCCACCAGGTTTCTCTGTCCATGGACTTTTCCAGGCAAGAATACTGGAATGGACTGCAGTTTCCTTCTCCAAGGGGTATTCCTGACCCAAGGATCAAACCCTAGTTTCCTGAGTCTCCTTTGTCAGGAGGATTCTTTGCCACTGACACCAGGACAGCCCAATATATAACATAGCATATATAACATAACATACAACATAATATATTTGGTATGCATGTGTGTGTGCTGAAACTGTTCGCACTGAAATGTTTGCTGATTTTTGAAAAAGTTGTCATCTACTCATTGTACTACAGGCATACAGGGATTTGAAACATGTCATAATTTTACCTATATTTTGTTCTCTCTTTTCTCTCTCTCTCTCTCGATAATCCCTTTAGGATTATCAAGACTAACAATTCTTGGCATGCATTAAACTCAATAAATATAAGGTAAACAGATCCAAACATATTTAAATTATCCAAATATACTTAAAATTAAAAATAGTTACATGATCCATGTCTAAGCACGTAGGAGTGTGTTAAGTCACTTTAGTCATGTCAGAGTCTTTGCAACCCTATGGACTATACAGCCCACTAGGCAACTGTGTTCATGGGATTCTCCAGGCAAGAATACTGGACTGGGTTGCTCTTCCTCCTCTAGGGTATTTTCCCAACCAAGGAATGGAACTCGTATCTCTTAAGTTACCTGCATTGACAGGAGGGTTCTTTATCACTAGTGCCACTTGGTGAAGCTCCTTGTCTAAGCATAGTGCCCCTAAAGGGACCAATATTAATTATGACAATCATAGAACATCCTGAGGACCTTCAGGGTCTAAGACTGAGCTGGAAGTTTCTTTAGAACATACTACAACACTTTCACAATAGATTAACTTTGCTTTTGGCATCAGAGAAATATTTTCTCCTCTGCATGAGCATCTGACTTACTAAAAGCCATTGACGTGAGGCAGTGGAAGGCAGGACACAAACGCTTACTCCTGGTTCTCAGACTTATTTTTCTTTTCTGTGAGACAAAAGTAAAGAGTCATAAAACAACAGATTTACAAGAGGATTTGCACTGATTCTTGATCAAAGGATATGTTAAAGAGTCTCCGGCAGTTATCTATCATTCTTGGTTCATAGTTCTTCTTATGGGTAGGACAAAAGCTTGTATTTACCTGGACCATTTCCCAGTATGCTTTTCGGCACGATTTGGTGACTAAATTGTAGACAGTAAAATATAAAATAGCATTTTCTCTTGTTCTTTGACAACAATTGTAAGGAGTTTCAGTCCTCTTCTCTCTTCTTCTTTTCAGTTGCCCAAGATATATTCACATTGCCTTGAGAAAGGAGCGTGCTGTTAGAATGTGAAAATGGAAGCCCACCCTTACTTTCTGTCCCTCTCAAAAGCAAAGCAACAGGATAGAAAGTCTTGGTTCCTGATACTGTGACGTGAGAAGCTGTCATTACAATTTAATCACCTCCACTCTACAGAGAACTTAACAAGCATCATGACCTCATTTAAGACTTCTGGACGGAGAAGCCTGGTGGGCTGCCATCTACGGGGTCGCACAGAGTTGGACACGACTGAAGCGACTTAGCAGCAGCAGCAGCAGCAGCAGCACAATGACACACACATGCCAAGCAAGCTTTGTGAGCTTCTTTTTAGTGATCTATTATTGGAAAGTGAAACATTCACCTCCCAACTTGTGTTTTCTGACATGGGCTGTTTGAAGTGTCCACTATCTTTCAGGTGTCACTTTCAGATAGCACTAGTGGTAAAGAACCTGGCTGCCAATGCAGGAAACTTAAGAGATGTCAATCCCTGGGTTAAGAAGAACCCCTGGAGGAGGGCACAGCAACACACTCCAGCATTCTTGCCTGGAGAATCCCATGGACAGAGGAAGTTGGCTGGCTACTGTCCATAAGGTCACAAAGAGTCGGACATGACTGGAGCGATTTAGCACACACTATCTTTCATGTCAAATATTCTTCTCTGAATGCATCGCTATCCCTTTGTCATCATTTTATCTAGTCTTGTAATATCCTCACTGTTCTCTTACTTTCTAGTCCCATCTCTTGTATGCAAGGAACATGCATGACATGAATAACTTCAGTGCCAACAGTTATTTGGGTGTGAAGGCTCTGCTCTCACGGTGAGTAGCAGTGATTGTTTCCATAAGGGGCATGGGAATTGCAGTGTCGCAACTCCTGAATCCTTCTGTTTCAGTCAATAAAATAATTTTTACTTCTGATAATGACATAGCCTCTCTGGGTTCAAAAGAATAGAAAAGCAGGGAGACAAGAAACCATCTGAGCTCTAGGGTCCCCAGGAAGCCTGGATCCAGTGGGATACCACAGTACCGCATGAGTCTTGTGGTGAGAGTCAAGTAGGATTTAGAATTTTGCCCATTCTTATCTAATTCCAGATAATTTCCCCTGCTGTTATGCCAACATGTCATGTTTCCTTGTCCACTCAAACCCCATCTCTTTCTGAAAATTTTATGAATGTTCAGTGCACTGTCATATTAATTATTATGTTCCACTCATTATGGCACTTAAACCAATTATCGCCTTGCATTGTTTCAAAATATTGAATATGTGTAATCACTCTATTTCTGTTTCTCTGTTTCAGTTGTGATGATTATATGTTTTCCCAATCTTATCTTCTCTTTTTAGCTGTCTGCTCAAGCAAAATTGATCTACTCAATGCTTCACAAAAACTTGTACAATTTGACTTCCAGAAATATTACTTTAAATATTCTATTTGAAGTGTTTTCTCTCTTCTCACTCTCTGTGAATAATGTTCATCCTTCGAAAGCTAGTTAATGCCAGTGACTCCGAAAGAATCACCCCTCCTATAAAATACTACTTGATCTTGTGTGTATGCTATTTCTCAGGGGAAAAAAAAAAAAAAATACCATAACTTATTTTGAAGATTTTTATATACTGTCATACCTTGTTTTATTATGCTTCACTTTATTGCACTTTTCAGGTACTGCTTTCCTTTTTTTTTTTTTCCTAAGAAATTGAGGGTTTATGGCCAACCATGAATGAAGCAAGTCTGTCGGCACCAGTATTTCCAATAGAATTTGCTCACTTTGTGTCTCTCTGTCACACTTTGGTAATTTCCATGATACTTCAAACTTTTTCCTTATTATTGCGTTTGTTATGGTGATCAGGGATCTCTGGTGCTACTGTCTTAACTGTTTTGGGGTACCATAAACCCTGCTAGACAAAATGCAAATGATTGACAAACGCTCTCTGTGTTCTGACTGCTCCACCGACTAGCTGCTCCCTCATCCTTTCTCCCTTCCTTGAACCTCCCTATGCCCTGAGAAACAACTATATCGAAATTCAACCACTTGATAACCTTACAATGGCCCTTATGTGTTAAAGTAAAAGGAAGAGCAAATTAAGGTAGTTTACTTCATTGTTGCCAACTTTTAAGAAATTACCAGGACTTCCCTGGTGGTCCAGTGTTTGGGAATCCCCCTGCCAATGCAGGGGACACAGGTTTGATCCCTTGTCCAAGAACTGAGATCCCATATGCTGTGGGCCAACTAAGCCCGTGAAACATGACTACTGAGCCCATGCGTTACAACTACCACAACTTGTGCACTGTAGAGCCCATGTTCCACAAGAGAATCCACCTTAATGAGATGTCCATGCATTTCAACTAGAGAGTAGCCCCCACTCACCACAAATAGAGAATGCCTATGTGCAGTAATGAGGAGTCCATGCATTTCAGTGAAGACCCAGTACAGTCAAAAATAATACATAAATAAAGATTATTTTTAAAAGAAATTGCCACAGACACCCCAACCTTCAGCAACCACCAACAAGGCAAGATCCTCCATCAGCAAAAACTATGACTTGCTGAAGGCTCAGAAGATGGTTAGCATTTTGTTTAATTAAAATAATTTTTAAATTAAGCTATGTGTGTTGTTTTATAGATATGATGCTACTGCAAGCTTAACACACTACAGTGTAAAGTAAACATAACTTTTATATACACTTGGAAACCAAAAAATATCATGTGACTCAGTTTATTGTGATATTTTATTGTGGTGATCTGGAATTAAACCTGCAATATCTCTGAGGTATACTATGTACCTTCTTCTATCATCCATCTAATTATGGCTCCATGAATCTATTTTCATACCTACCCATTTATCACTTAGTTTGTAAATGCTAAGAAAATTAATTCATGTTGAGGTACCACTTCATACTTACTAGGACGACTGTCATTAAGAAGATGGGCAATAACAAGTACTGGAAAGTTTGTGGAGAAATTAGAATCCTCATACTTTCCCTTGAGGTGGGGGGCAGCACTGTGTAAAATGATGAAGGAATTTTGTAAGTCAGTTAGTTCCACAAAAAGTTAAGTGCTGCCATATGATCCAGCAACTCCACTCAGGAATATAGTGAAGAAAAATTTTTAAATATGTCCCAAATTTGTGCACAAATAGAAACATTATTCATCATAGACCCCAAATGGAAACAAGCCAAAGTTCATCGACTAATTAATGGATAAACAAATTATGTCATATTCATGTTTGTGTGTCAGTTGCTCAGTCGTGTCCAACTCCTTGTGACCCCATGGACTGTAGCCCGCTAGCTCCTCTGTCGATAGAATTTTCTAGGCAAGAATACTGGAGTGGATAGCCATTGCCTTCTCCAGGAGATTTTCCTGTCAGGCGAGTGTATACTCCTCAGATCTGTCCCATCACAACAAAGATTTGGAGTGACAAACATTAAAGCCCTAGGCGTGTCACAGCTCTTGGGTCTTGGACAGACTGTGTTATAGCTCTTAGAAAAATCAGTGTTACAGCTCCGTGTTATAGCTTTTATTTTATTTAGAAAATAGCAGGAAAATCCATCCTTGAGACATGAGGGCATGTCGACCCAAAGACCCAAAGAGAAGAGCACCCCAGCTTGTGAGAGAGTAAAAAGACCCCTGGCCCTTTGGCTCTTCTTTTTATATGTGTGTGTGTGTTTTTTTTTTTTTAATCCCCCTGGGCCTGCCCTGTGTAAACTGGGCTAGCCAGCAGTGTTGTTTGTTCTCCCTGAGGTCCTCACTCTGGTCCTTGGACCTTCCTTTGTTCTATTTTTGCAGGCTTTTCTCTTTCTTGTCTTTGAGCCACCACCATTCTGGACTCCTGTTTCCTATTCTAACAACCTAACATTCCCAACCCAGGGTCTCTTGCCTTGCAAGCAGATTCTTTACCATCTGAGTCACCAGGGAAGCCTATGGCATATCCACAGACGAAACTATTATTTGAAATGAAGTACTGATTCACGCTACAATGTGGTTAAATCTTTAAAACATCATTCTAAGTATTATTCCTTTTATATGAAATGTCCAGAACAGCTAAATCAATCAAGACAGAAAGTAGATTAGAGACCACCAGGAGCAATAATCAACTGCTATAAGGTTGAATAGAGGATTGGCTGAATTACAAATGATGAGATAAACGGGTACTTCAAAACGATCCAAAGCAATTTTTCTCTTTTTGTTTATTATTTTTGTTGAACTCCTAATCGTAAATACTTTTTAACAAATAACACCAATTGTAAGAGCATTGCAGTTGTGTGACCATAGACTGCTGTGCTTTCCTAAAGAGACATAAAAAAAGTAAATGAATCTACACTTAAAAGTGCAAGTTTTTAATCTTTGATCTCAATTTCTCAAAGACATTCCCTGCAGTTGTAGCCATGGCCTTGGCTGCGTGGCAGTCTTTAAAATTGCATGGATTCAATCAATGAGTTTATTGATGTTGAACAACAGGAACCTGTAAATAGAGGGGTCGGAGTTGTCAGTTCACTGATAAAATCTTGCATGGGTAAGCAATTGAAAGTCTCCTGCAGTCAGCGTTGCAGAGCGAACCCTGGTAAAATGGTAGAATTTCTTCTTTTTCTCAGTTTTCAGCCCCAAGTAAGTCAAATGGAATCAAGCCTGTGCTTGATTCTTTCAGTTATTCACAAGAAATCTGCAAATGATGATTCAAAGTTAAATCAAAATAAACAGAAAAAAAAAAAAAAAAAACTAGGTCAGGATATGGCAAAGTTGCCATTTTTTATATAAAAAATTGCAATTTAATACAGGAATATCCTATCCTTTGCTTCTAAAATTACTGAACTGAAACAATTCAGTTTATCACATAGTGTTGCAGGAAGACAGACCCCTTCCAGGGCCCAAAATTGGGTTCCTGTCTAACACTCGGAAATGAATTGTCTGAGGAGACACATGTGCTGACAAAGCAAGAGATTTTATTGGGAAAGGGCACCCAGGTAGAGAGCAATAGGGTAAGGGAACCCAGGAGAACTGCTCTGCCACGTGGCTAGCAATCTCGGGTTTTCCAGGTGGTCTTTGGCCAATCATTCTAATTCAGTCTTTTCTGGTGGTGCACGCATCGCTCAGCCAAGATGGATGTTAATGAGAGGGATTCTGAGAAGTGGACGGACACGCAGTGTCTAATTTAGACCTTTCCCGAACTCTTCCGGTTGGTGGTGACTTATTAGTTCCGTATTCCTTATCAGGATCTCCTGTCATAAAACAACTTATGCAAATGGTTACTATGGTACCTGGCCAGGGTGGGCGGTTTCAATCAGTGTGCTTCCCCTAACAATAGCATTCAGATATGGAGATACACAAATGTCTGAACCCTTTTTAAGGCTTGAATAAGGCTTGAATAAGCTGAATCATCTATAGAAGTTAGTAATGTTGCCAAGTGCTACACTTCTTTCCATTAAGGGCTTTCTTAATTTTCTCACGACAGGTAGCTGAAGTATATTTTAAATTAGTGTGTTATTTTTTCTTTCTACTCTGTTGGTAGAAATTTCATAGCCTTTCACTCATATCAATTTTTATTGAACATGCAAAAGCATTGCAGGGAAATGAGCAAACTGCATAAATCATAGTCATTTACTGAGATGGTCAAACTCCCTTAGCCAAGCACTTCCCTTTAGTATAGTCTAATTTAGCATAGTTTAATTTTGTACTGAGAAACAAAGCTGATCTCATGCTTATGTTTCAGCAGTTGCATGTATACAATCTAGTAAAACAGCGTAATCCCATTTATATTCTATTATCACAGTCTTTCAAAAATATATCTAAGAATGCAACTATTTTCATTATTGAGATGTTCCAAAAGATGTGACGTAAAAAAAAAAAAAAAAAAAAGACGTCTAGAACAGACTGAAATAAACATTTTAAGGAACAATTAGGTCCTTTGTCCCATTCAATTTATTGCTTATTATTTTAACTACCATTAATTGAATTTCTATTCAGCATTCTGGGTAGAAAATATCCTAAAATAAATGTTTTGTATAGACATTATTTTCCTTCTATTACAAAAGAAGAGTAAAGGAGATAATACATACTGAATTTTTGCTTGTAATTATCATATTTGTTAGGAAAAGAGGTAAATGATAAAAATAAATAGCAGTAAATATTTGTCGACTAAAAAAATGCACAATGTGAGAGTTACGAGTTAACTTTCATTTGGGGCAAAATAAGGACTGCAGCCCCGAAGACAACACCTCAGTAAACTCTGAGAGACTGTTCCAAAGAGGTAGTGCAGAAAGAACAGTACTTCTGTGATTTTGGAGAAGGGGGAATACATTCAATCAAACACACACACACACACACACACACACACACACACATATATATATATATTTTTATAGAAAATTTCTGCTGGTCTCATGAAGCTTCTGCTAGTCACCAGAAAATTGTCACCATAAAAGATTTTAGTGCTTTTCTAGATATGAGGAGATATAAGAACTGGGCTCATAAAAATCAGCTCTTGAGAGTATTGACCACATAAAGACCTGTCCTGCCAGGTTCCCAGAGTACAGAGTGCCTCATTTCTTCTCTCCATCTTGAACTCCTTCAAGGGGTGTTGGAGGTCAGTGGCTGCAGTGGCACATAATTTAATCCTTGTAGAGACAGATGACAAGCAACCACAACAAGTGCCAGTTGGTGGCTGACATATTTGTTTAGTCAGTCTATGTTTAAGTAAAGCGTATTGTCCATAATTAGTCAAAAGTCAGTGGCTTAAAGTTCTGGTTCTTCCTTTATTATTTATGCATTCATGGACACTTTATTTAATCTTTCTAAATTGTGGTATCTTGACCTTGGAAAAAAAACTAAACTAGATTCTGGGTGTGACCTTCAAATTGGTACTTGCCATGGGTACTTGCCATCTACCTCTTTAAGGGTTAAATCACATGCTGCTGCAGCTGCCGACCTCCAACAAGCCCTGAAGGAGTTCAGAGTGGAAAGCAAAAATGTCGCACTCTGTGCTCTGGAGAAAGTGTCAGGACAGGTCTTTAGACAGATATTCTCTGGAGGTGATTTTATAAGCCCGGTTCTTATATCTCCTCATACCTAGAGAAACACTGAAATCCTGCATGGTGACAATTGTTTCTGGTGACTAGCAGAAGTGTCACAAGACCAGCAGAAACTTTCTACAAAAGATACGTGCTCGATTACATGTACTCTACCTTTACCAAAAGCACATTTATATTATCCTTCCCCCACTACCACTTTGGAATAGTTTCTCAGAACTATCTGAGGTGCTGCCTCCTGGGCTGCAGTCCTCATATTGCCTCAAATAAAACTTAACTCACTACTCTCACATTGTGCATTTTAAAAATCAACATGGGGACACTAGTGATGAAGAATTAAGGAAAGAAAAAGAAATAACTTACTCTAGACTCATAACAATTTGTCTGCAAATCCTTCTTCCTCCATTCTTTTTCCTCTCTTCCTTCCCTTTTTCCTTCCTTCCCATCCTTGCCTCTTCTTAGTCCTCCTGCTTTTGATTATTTAATTTACTAGCTAGCAGAACCATTATGGCCATCTCCTTCTACATTATATTAATGTGATGGGCACATATGTAGAAGATCACTTTATATAAAATATGCAATTTATTTTGATTTGTACTTTAAGTTAACTAGTTATTTAATTCAGATTGTTCATTGTCTCCTAAGTGTCACTGTGAATTCTTTCCAACACTTAAATGAGATATGCAACAATGATCTTTTCAATTGAATATTGATATTAATATTTAGCAATGAAATGCAATAGTTTTGTGGACATTTATTAAAATAAAATTTGTAAGATCCCCGGTATATAATATACACAATATACATTTTTTCTTCATGTCAAAGAACTCTGCAGGCTTTTGAAAAGAGGGCCTCTAATGCATCGTGGATTAGATTGCACTGGTTGCTTGGTCCCTGTAAGAGCACATTAAGTCACTACTGTTTATGGCAGTGGTGTTACCAGAAAATCTAACAAATTTTAATTGTTGTAGTTAACAAATAATTGATAGATTATGTGTTATCATGTAACATAGAATAAATGATGGAATGCAAAAAAAATCCTATATGGCTACTTCTGTTCTATTGAAATGTCCACATCAACAACTACCTTCAATTTATACAGAGGTTGTATTTAGTTAAATGTTGTCTTGTAGAGTATCATTTGGAAACTTAAGGTCTTTGAATGCTAGCACCTTTATGCACAATTTATTCTCACAATCTGTGATTCTAGGAGAGTTGCTCCAAGTTTAGGTCAGAGAATCTGTTCATTAAAATTTGGGGGTGGGTGTGTCTGGGGAGGCATCACTTTCAGGTGGTTTTCTTTTTATTTTTGAGTTAAGATTTTATTGCTGAATTCCTGGTCAAAATGCTTTATTTATTTTAAATTTATACTTTATTCATTTTAAATTTATATTGAATGAAGATACAATCTATCTTGTATAATCAGTCTATAAAAGATACATTGGTTAGACTGAACTCTCTATTCCTTTTTAACAAGGGTCCATCCCTCTTCTTTTGCATAGAGATCAAGAACAATACTTCAAGACACTAACCAACAGCAAGCAGTTCGCTGATTTGGAATGCCTTGATTTGTTTTTAATTTGCATTTAGAGTGTATCTTATTCTAGCTAGGAAGTAGTATTCTCACTTCAGTAAGTAGAGTAGTGAAACTATTTATATGCCTGAAATTGTTATATTTTGGTATTATCGGGTCTATTGGATATCTGGAAATAAGTAACTTTAATAAGTTGATTCAATTTTGTGTGTGCTAGAATTTAATGAAACTTAAATTGTTTGGAATGATTCTTGACACTTTAATAGAGGCTAATTTCAGGTCACTGAATTGTTTTACTTATATCAGGGTATTACAACCAGGATGGAATGATACGTTATAATATTTGGATACATTTTTCACACTAGTTAAAACATATTTATCCATCTTCAACAAGGACAGAGGAACAAGAATCCAGTTGTTTATGAAATAGTAAATTCATTGACCATCTGCTCTGTGCATAGAACTGTGTGATCTTTGGCTTGTATTTGAAAATGGAATTAAAGCTCCTTTTTTTCCTCATTAGATTAAGGGAAAGTCAGGGGAAAAAATATTAATGGAGGCAATTAGAGGGCAAAAGCAATCTTATTTGTTAATTAGTACAAGAATGAAAATAAATTTGAAAAAGTGCATCAGTGAAAGTTAACCTAAATTTTGAATTGTGAAACAAGCTATAAGCATGTAATTAAGCTGAACTACTTACAACTGTTCAAATGCTTTGAATTTTTTCTTATCTCAACTATTTTGCCTGGAACGTTCTTCCCTATACCCTATTAAACTGTCTCTTATTTTGAAGATTTTTCAGAATAGTTCCATGTCATCCTTCTGGAAATTTCCTCTGAACTACCCAGAAGTGAAGTTAAATGTTTCCTTCACTGCGCTCAGTTAGCACCTAGTACATTCCTTTATTATGTAACTATTCAGATAAGTTCTATCCCTCCAACTTGGCCTTAATTCCCTAAAAGGCGAGCTTTGTCCTGTTCATTCTGGATCCTCATTACAATGGACATGCTCTCAGATTTTACTCCCTTACCCAAACCCTACTGTTGTATCCAGACAGGAATTATCTTCTCTACATTCTTTCTCTAGGGGAGTCTGGTTCTATGACTTGCAATTGCAGTCTAAGACATCTCTCTTTATCCCACAGACTCCAATTTGACCACCTTCTCTGAGGTTTGATGTATACTCAACTATCTAACTGACATCTCTGCTTAAGTGCCATACAGAGGTCTCTAAGGCCACATTTTATAAACTCATCTCAGTTTTTCCATAAGCTATATCCCTTATTTCTCTTGCTGCTTAAGCTTGGATACTAGGAGTCATCCTTGAGTCTTCTCTATTCCTTATTTCTCACATAAAATATATCACCAGTTCCTGACAATGATACTTTCAAAATTCATCTCCTTGATCTTTATCATTATGGCCACCACCCAGCATTTTCTTTGTCTCTTTTTATTCACTGACTTTCAATCATACTGGACTCCTGTGTGTTCATGACTGTGATTATTAGCCACCTTGTTATTTATGCCTGATGCTGTTCTATCAAAAAAAGCACAAATTTAAATTCTTGGACAGGGCTAATTCCTTTTCTTCATTCAGCTCTCAGGTTAATTTTGATTCTCTAAGGACAATACTAAGCTACCTATTTTGTGTTGGAATCTGCTTTTGCCCAGAAATTGTTTCCTTACAGAGTATTTTTCTCCTTCTTAGCACTTAAAACCTCATTAGTTTTTATTCATGTCTGCTTTTATTATATAATATTTAATTCCCCATTATAATTTAAGAACCATGAAGATAGTAATCATCTCACCATTGTGTACCAAACACCCAGCACAAAGCCAAACACATATGTCCACCATAAATATTTGTTAAAAAGATGAATACATTGACTGAAAAATCATCAAAAGAAACTCCATAAGCAGAACTATAAAGGATGCTAAAATGCCAGCTCAATGGAGGCAAGTACATTTTGCTTTTTACCATAATATTCATTTGTCTAAGGGCATTTTGACATTTTATATCTGTTTAATGCAGAAGAATTTAGAAGGCAACACTTTAATTTTGAATGGCAGCATCAGTGTTGGGATCTACTTCCAAGATAAATAAAATTGATCTATTTTTTTTTTCCATATACATGAGTAGAGACACTTCATTTTTTTTAATGAAGTTCCTGCTCAGTATATTCACTGCCTTATCAGCCAGTGAATAAAAGGGGTAACAAGAGGGTTTTTTTTTTGGGTCACTGTATAAGATAATGTAATCAAGATAATGAAGAAGCCTGAAATAACTGAAAAATCAAGGAACACAGTAATAAATGGACTAACCATTATAATGACTTTCATAGAGAAGAAAGTAAAGAAAAGCCCTCATATTTAAAACTTTGATTGTAAGTAACAAAAGGGAAAATAAGAATTTTTTAAAAAGTATACACTTGATGGTGTAAAGCTTTTATACAGATTGGTTTTCTATCATTTGATACAATAGTTATCCAACCATAAAACTTTACTACAATAGTTCTGGCATTTATTTTTTCTCAGAGTCTATACTTTAGCCTAACTTCTAGCCCACGTGTTTCTTTCTACTCCCTGCATGAGATGATAGAAAAGATTTCTAAAATAACTGCTGCATTTTGGACAATTTACAACGGGGTGGGGGGGGGTGGGGGGGTGGTAAAAAGCGAACATCATGAGAAGCAAAATAATCATCTATAGACTAGGTTTTAGCTTTCAAATAGTAAAAACTCCCAATATGATCATATTTTAGAAAGAATTAAAGGAATACATTTTATATAATTATGTGCTCCTCCAATTCTTTACGTTTCATAAATAAATATAAATAGGTTTGGAAACAATTCACACAAAAACATGAGCTAAGTAATAATCTTTTAAAAAGGTAAATTTAATCCTAATTAAGCTACATATATCTTAGTGTAATGTTCGGTGCTGTGCTGCACTCAGCTGTGTCCACCTCTTTGCAACCCCACGGATTGTATCCCAGCAGGCTTCCCTGGTGGCTCAGATGGTAAAAGCATCTACTCGCAATGTGGGAGACCCGGCTTCAAACCCTGGGTCAGGAAAATCCCCTGGCGAAGGAAATGACCACCCACTCCAGTACTCTTGCCTGGAAAATTCCATGGATGGAGGAGCCTTGTAGGCTACAGCCCATTGGGTCGCAAAGAGTTGGACACGACTGAAGGCCTTCACTTTCACTTTTCACTTTCAGGCTTCTCTGTCCATGGGCTTTTCCTGGCAAGAGTGCTTAAGTGGGTTGCCATTTCCTTCTCCAATGCTCAATGAGGATTTCATAAAATATGTAATTTCTTTTAATTCCTCTCAAAAAGCAAAGGCAGTACATAGCTTTTCATACCCTTAACAATATGTGTTTTTTGGTGTACTATGATCGAAACTTAGAAAAATTCCCTTTTAGGTCCCAAGATCCCTGATATCACCATGAAATGATTCATTTTTGACTTGAGTAACAGACAAGATTTGTAAGCAACAATTTGCGGCTATAACAAGGTTCATTAGCGTCTCTTTGTAAAACTAAAACTGTAAAATAAGAGAAGGTTTACTGAATTAAAAGGTAAATGTAATATGCAATCATTTCATGGAATCCCGCACTGGAGGCCTGAGCTTATTGTTTCCCTTTGAATAACAGTTTTTTCCCTAAATCATTTGAAGCTTGTAGTCTGTAAATTTTAAATAGGATAGCATAATTTTGTTATAGCATAGTAGTTTAAATTTAAGCACAACCATTCTGTTTCAATTATAAAAGTGTCATTGAGTTTTAGTGATAAAATTGAAAAGACTGAGAATAAAAAGTATGTGCATGTTCCTGATCTGTAAGGGCCTGGCTCACCTAGAGCACAGCTTCTGAACCTTGGCATTATTGCCATTTTTTTTTTACTGGATTGTGTGTGTCTCTGAGGGGGGGTGGGAGGAGGAGTCAGGGAATACTGACTTGTACATTTTAGGATACTTAGCATATCTTTCAGGCATCCTGGGTGGCTCAGTGATAAAGAATCTGCCTGCCAATGCAGGAGACACAAAAGACACAGGTTTGAGCTCTGGGTCAGGAAGATCTGGAGAATAAAATGGCAACCTACTCCAGTACTCTTGCTTGAGAAATCCCATGGACAGAGGAGCCTAGTAGGCTAGAGTCCATGGGGTTGCAAAGAGTCAGACACTTCGGTTGCAAGAGTCAAACTTAGCAACTAAACCACCACCACCAGCAGCATCTTGAACTAGGCACCAATAGCACTGCAACCTTAGTATGACAAAAATCTTTCCAGATCTTAGCAAATGTCCCAAGGGAGAAATAGCCCATTTTGAGACCCACTGCCTTGAAAAAATTAAAAAAAAAAAAAAAGTTCATCAACCCACTTTGCCACTGAAAATCATAAGCCTTCAGGCCATGTCTCTTGAAACTTTATGGAAATGGGTTCACAGCAGTCACCCATCCTGAAAACCCCTAATGAAATTGCTGGCTCTGTCTAAAGTAGCAAAGCTGAATTTCTGCACTCATGAACATACTACCATGCAGTGACCAATCTCTCCTCTACAAGTACCACAGATTCAAGTCAGGAGAACTTTATCCTTTACTTTCTTTCCTCATCTTCTAAGGTACATGGAAGTAGCAATCTATGCGTTCTGTCAATAAGACACATTAGAGAAATGAACTTGTTCATCAGTTCACAAACTGGCCACCATACATGAAGGTAACTCACATCTGAGGCATGTTTTGGGTGGTTGCAAGATGAACAGATCTTTACACCTGCCCACCAGAATCTTAAAAGTTGATATTTAGGCCTTAATAGGATTCAGTCACTAGTACTGACCAGACGGTCTCAGCAACACATTGCTCTCTCAAGGCTGTGTCCTTGAAAATGGCTCCAGCTGTGGAAAGATGATCAAACCTCCCATTTAAAGGGCAGGGGAGGAGGTGAGGGGCGTCTGACTGGTGGGCCCAACTCATGAAGTCACATCCTCTTCATGACCTCCAACAGCTCCTTGTTTCCTTTTTGAAGTTAAAAGATCAGTCTTTACCTAATTGTCTATATAAAATCCCTGTGTGTTAAGGGGGCTTCCCAGGTGGCACTAGCAGTGAAGAACAGATCTGACAATGTAGGAGACTTGAGAGACATGCGTTTGATCCCTGGCTTGGGAAGATCCCTCGGAGAAGAGAATGGCGACCCACTCCAGTATTCTTGCTTGGAGAATCCCATGGACAAAGGAACCTGGTGAGTTACAGTCCTTGGGGTTGCAGAGTCAGACATGACTGAAGCAACTTAGTATAGCACAGCATGGTGTGTTAATAAGCTGGGCTTGTTTACATTTTATATCTATTAACAGACCATGGTAACATGTCCTTCACTGGGCCAAATAATGTCCGAAAAGTCTGATCACATATCACCATAGGTTCAAAGTTTCTTCCCTGGAGGAAATAATCAATAGGAACAGAATAGAATCCCACCTTTAGATGAGTCAGCCACCTTCAAAAGTGGATGACAGAGGACAAGGTCAAGGCACCAACTAACACACACTCACCCCTCCTCCCCACTACTAAAGAAGCAGCCGCAGCTCTGGGTCTATAATTTCTCGATGAGAGAAGAAAGCAACATTCTGGCAGAGGCTATGGCTAGTGAAATTAGGACCTAGATATTATTTGACATTTAAGTTTTTAGGGAAAACTTATTGAAATAATTTTGTGCAATTCCTATTTGTTGCTATTGTATCAGTTATTTTGTATTGAGTGAAGGAACCACTTGGAAACCTAACAACTTAAAGAGAGAACCACTTCCTTAGCTGAGTGCTCTGTAGGTTGACTATCTAGACTGTACTCAGCTAAACAACTGTTCTACTGGTGCTCCTGGACTTTGTCAGGCATTTCCAGTCACTTACGAGGTTAGCCAGCTCCTCTTCTAGGGGTTGGCTGGTTGGAAGTGGGGTGACAGGAGCAACTGGACCACATGTTTCTCTTTATTTGACAAGCTAGCTTATGCTTGTTTTCAAGCAAGAACATCAGCTGCAAGATGTCTTTGATTCAGAGTTGAGAATATCCACAGTCCTTCTGTCAGATTGTCTTTGTCAAAGCAAGTCACAGACAAGTCCAAATCCAAGGATCTGAGGCGTAGATTTCGTCTCCTGATAGGAGGTGCTATAATATATTTTAGTCAGTTTTTGATAATTTCTCACAGGTGTTCTGAATTTCATTTATATTCCAGTTTAGTTAAGTTAGGTGTTTTTCAGATTATTAAATTTACAATATATAATTGCACATTGTTTATAGTCTCTCAGTCGTGTCTGACTCTTTGTGACCACATAGGCTGTAGCTTGCCAGGCTCCTCTGTCCATGAAATTTCCCAGGCAAGAATACTGGAGTAAGTTGCCATTTCCTTCTCCAGGGTATCTTCTTAATCCAGGGATTGAACCCAGGTCTCCTGCATTGCAGGCAGATTCTTTACCACCTGAGCCACCAGGGAAGCCCCCCTCTGAAGAGCAGGCATGGACAATTGTATTTAACAATTGGCAAAACCAGGTACTTCTTCTAGGAAAACTGCAAGCCTTTTTTCTACTTATTTCATTTTCTTCTTTTATTCTTTTTACCCAAATTATTGCTATTTGAATGCCTTCTTACGGTAGAACAGAAACGGTATTTTTCCTTTTATGAAATTGAATAAATATTTTACTATGTATTCTTACACAGTTTCTTGTAATAGTCATCTATAGATTCATTTCCTTTTAGAAGGATTCATGATTCAATTAACGTGTCCAGGATCTTTAAAAAAATGTTTTTAGTTCATATTCAGAGATGCTCTGAGGCTGTGTAAACTGCATAACTTTCTCTCTGACATGCCAACAATTATAAGCACTTTGCTTCTGGCTTATTTCCATAGCTTTGAAGATTAAAAAATAATCCAAATTTTATCATTTTGTGTTTGATATCTGCATGTTTGCAAATATGAAAATTTTGCTTATAAGCTTAAAAATGATCAAAATATCTATATAAAATTATAGATTGAGGAGTCCCATTAAGTTTGCTATTCTAGGTTGCATACTACATACTATTTCCTTCAATAGTCAAGATATGTTTACAAAGTACCATAAGATTATAGATCAAATTAAAAAGACTTATGCCTCAAAGAAATAAAGCACAGTAGAAACTACAGGACATGAAGAAGAGACATAAGAAAGACTTAAGCCATTAAGAAAAAAAGAACAGTAGAAAATAGGATGAATAGTGGAATGATATAAAGTAGTAAAAAAATTAAAAAGCAATATATGTATAATTTATTTCCACTTTCTCATAATTTTATTTGCTTTTATTCTTTCCAGAGTAAGCTGCATGATAAAATAAATTCACATTATATTGCTGAATCCTGAACTATATTTTGAAAGTTGTTGTTGTTTAGTCATCTCCAGATCTTTTGGATTAGACTGTAGCCATGGACTGTAGCCAGCTAGGTTCCTCTGTCTATGGGATTTCCCAGCAAGGATACTGGAGTGTGTTGCATTTCCTTCTCCAGGGGATCTTCATAACCCAGGGACTGAACCCACACCTTCTGCACTGGATTCTTTACCACTGAATCACCAGATCATGGTTTAAACTGGGGAGGATGAAGACATGATTTGATTGACTTGAGCTCAGATCTACACCTAACCTTATTTACCATCTGAGATAACCTGGGTGAGCCTTCCTGATGCTCATTCTCTTCAACAGGAAATTGAACATGACAAGAGCTCCCTATTAGTATTGATGCAAAATTTTATTTTCTTGAAAAATTAAAATATGTACTGAACAATACAATAGTCCAATTAATAAATATGCTTCCAAATATTCAGTAGTATATATCTGTAAATTGAAGAGCCATCTTCTATTCCATCTCTGGTGTACATGAAATTTTTATATTTGTAGTAAATAAAACATACGTAGACACTTGATGTTTTCCTTAAGCAAAGTGTGGCTAGATTGTTTAATACTTTGGGAATACCAATAAATTTCAGTTGTGTTTTGTTCATATTTTTTTTTACAAAATCAAGAGTTTAAAAAATGTTGGTGTAAAGTTGATTCATCAAAGACAGATTAAAAATCTAGCCATAATTACTGGCAGCAATGCAAACTATGCTTTTGTGACTAAAATAGTATTTTTAAGTAATTTCTCTCATAACATAGTGAAGGAAATGAAGCAAGCAGTGTAATATATAAAACTAGCAGGAATCCTTTGTATTTTACATACATCTCTAATTTTAATAGCATCTAACTCAGAAACCAATGAATTACATTATCAATTCATTCCATTTTAATAGAATGTTTTAAAAAGAAACAACTCACATTAATTTTTCAACTCAATCTATTATCTGTTCTGCCAAACATGTTAAATAATCCTAGTCAGTAACTGATAGTTCTATCCCAGTTATAGAGACAATAATTAAGAGATGGTGTCCCATCTCTACTCAGATACTAGGTTAAACTTTTTCATGAGACACAGATGCAGTATTAGTGTGTGTGTAAAATGTTTTAAAAATTATCTATGAGATAATATATTTGCATTGGAAAAAATGCTCCACTGGCTATCAACTGCAATTACAAGAAAACCTAAAGTATTTTTTCATGGCTGATTTGAACCCACATTATCCCTTCATCCCTACCCCATAAAGCTGTTCATTGTTTTCTTCAGTCCCATTAACATTTTTCTCTTCTTTTTCTCTTTCTTTCTCCCTTTCTCTCTCTCTTCCTCTCTCTCTTTCTTCTTTCCTTTTATTTTCCTTTTTCTTCAATTCTTTGGAAACCTCAAGGCACTAACCCATTTAAAATTAAGCTTGAAGAATTCTTCTTCCTATCTCCTGCCATGGCTGACTGTTAACTAGGCACACCCTAAGAGAAGCCATTTACAACACTTATACCAACGAAACCGTGAAAACTTCTTCAGTCTATGCCCCTGTTCCATTAGCTCCTCTTTATTAACTTTTGTGTGTGTTCTGAGATTACCTTACTTAATTTTTTTTTCAAGGGTGTCTCTCTGTCAATTAGAATGTAAGCTCCTAGCAGGCAAATTCCACAGCCCTTTGATATAGAAAAAAATGCTTGATGAATGCATTACATACATATATATATATATATATATGAGTTCATATATATATAATTCATAATATATATATTCATATATATATGAATTACAATATATATTCATATATATATTTTAATAAATAAATGAACAAATATATTCATATAGGTGAAGGTGAGGGTAGAGAGACTCTCTGACTCATTTCATTCACATTTCTTAAACAAAGAACAAGTAAGTGGTTCATCTCCTGGAACACATCTAAATCGGTGTTACACTCCCCTGCCTGGGTGGGGAGGAAGTTTATCATCACTTCTCTGAGTGGCTCACTCAAATATCCTTTTATCCTGAAAATGTTTAGAGAGCTACTGTTCTACTGATAGAAAAAGTGATAGAGAAAACTGCCCACCTTGTGGTTTATTGCCTTCCAAGTCAGTTATATTTTTTCAATTTAAATTTGAGAGATAATCAATACACTGGGATGCATTCCAAATGTGTTTTTAAGACAGTAAACTGCAAATTTAATATGGCCTGAGGTTAGGGGGAAAAAAAAAAGTGTGTGGGGAGGCATCAGTGAATTTCAGTGACATCACTAAGCAGATCTAGGAAGAGGAATTCTGAAAGTAGGGAATACAGAATTTTCAGTAAGGGCATTCTAAGCTTTAGTCAGTTTCTGCTTTACTCTCTTTCAAAGTTTTTTAAATGATCTTATTAAATGCTATTCATCATTTTCACAGTAACTTTATTTTGCTTATGTACCATGGCTGATTCTACTAGAGGATGAGCTAACTCACTACAAGGAAATAATTTTGAACACAGACACAGTTAATTCCTACAAGGTACAGGATCAAAGTCTCCCATGTAGCTCAAACTGTAAGGAATCTGCCTGCAATACAGGAGACCTAGGTTTGATCCCAGGGTAAGGAAGATCCTCTGGAGAAAGGAATGGCAATCCGTTCCAGTATTGTTACCTGGAGAATCCCATGGACAGAGGAGCCTGGCGGGCTACAGTCAGTGGGGTCGCAAACAGTCAGACAAGACTGAGCAACTAACACTACTACTACTACTACTGCTGCTGCTAAGTCGCTTCAGTCATGTCTGACCCTGTGCGACCCCATAGACAGCAGCCCACCAGGCTCCACTGTCCCTGGGATTCTCCAGGCAAGAACACTGGAGTGGATTGCCATTTCCTCCTCCGATGCCTGAAAGTGAAAAGTGAAAGCAAAGTCGCTCAGTCGTGTCCGACTCCTAGTGACCTCATGGACTGCAGCCTACCAGGCTCCTCCTTCTATGGGATTTTCCAGGCAAGAATACTGGAGTGGGGTGCCATTGCCTTCTACTACTACTACTATGGGTCAAAGTAGTTTCTGGAAAAAAGTTATCTATTTTACTCAGGAAATAACTTACATAGTAGAAAAACTGGATTAACTTATTTTAGTTACCTTTCAAATATCATCCAAATAATGAAATATTATATATATATATATATGTTTATACATGTACACACATACATACATGTGTATATATACAATAAGGGGCTTCCCTAGTGGCTTAGATATAAAGAATCTGCCTGCCAATGCAGGAGACTTGGGTTTGACTCTTGAGTTGAGAAGATCCCCTGGAGAAGGAAATCGCAACCCACTCCAGTATTCTTGCCTGGAAAATATCATGGATAGGGGAACCTGGTGGGCTACAGTTCATGGGGTCACAAAAGAGTTGAACATGACTTAGCGACTAAACAACAGTGTACACATGTATATTGTACTGTTTTTCTTTTTTTTAAACTTAAAAGATTTTCTTTTCTTTAAACTTTAAAAGACTTCCTATGAAGTCTTTTCTACTGTCTTCACTATATTCTCCCTTTTATTCATTTATCCATAACAATATGCAGATGACACCATACTTATGGCAGAAAGTGAAGAGGAACTAAAAAACCTCTTGATGAAAGTGAAAGAGGAGAGTGAAAATGTTGGCTTAAAGCTCAACATTCAGAAAATGAAGATCATGGCATTTGGTTCCATCACTTCATGGGAAATAGATGGGGAAACAGTGGAAACAGTGTCAGACTTTATTTTTGGGGGCTCCAAAATCACTGCAGATGGTTATTGCAGCCATGAAATTAAAAGACACTTACTCCTTGGAAAGAAAGTTATGACCAACCTAAACAGCATATTGAAAAGCAGAGACATTACTTTGCCAACAAACGTCCATCTAGTCAAGGTTATGGTTTTTCCAGTGGTCATATATGAATGTGAGAGTTGGACTGTGAAGAAGGCTGAGCACTGAAGAATTGATGCTTTTGAACTGTGGTGTTGGAGAAGACTCTTGAGAGTCCCTTGGACTGCAAGGAGATCCAACCAGTCCATTCTGAAGGAGACCAGCCCTGGGTGTTCTTTGGAAGGAATGATGCTAAAGCTGAAACTCCGGTACTTTGCCCACCTCATGCAAAGAGTTGACTCGTTGGAAAAGACTCTGATGCTGGGAGGGATTGGGGGCAGGAGGAGACGGGGATGACAGAGGATGAGATGGCTGGATGGAATCACCAACTTGATGGACGTGAGTTTGAGTGAACTCCGGGAGTTTATGATGGACAGGGAAGCCTGACGTGCTGCGATTCATGGGGTCGCAAAGAGTCGGACACGACTGAGCAACTGAACTGAACTGAACTGAACTGAATGTTTATTATGAAGTTACCAAATGACAGGCACTAATTTATATTGGTGAATTAAAGAGGTCCTCAGTCTCACAGTGCTTACTTTCTATTGGAAATCATTAGTTAGCTGTTAAGAGCACTCATGATATTCCAGCATTCTTCTCAGTACTTTGATAGACACTATGTTAATATTATTTCTCATTCGAATGACAAGGAATCTAGGCCTCTGAGCATATAAAGCACTTTTGCAAGATCACCCAAGCTAGTTAAGTGTTAAACATGATATTTACATTTGTATATCTGACTATGTCTTTGTGTCTAGCTGCCATGCTATTTTTCCCTTTTAACACATACTTTTCCAGTGCATAGATCTATGCTATTCATGTGCTTGTTTTTATTTTTATTTTTTAAGGGAGTTTTTGTTTATTTCTTTTTTTTAAATATAAATTCATTTTAATTGGAGGTTAATTACTTTACAATATTGTATTGGTTTTACCATACATCAACGTGAATCCGCCACAGGTATACATGTGTTCCCCATCCTGAACTCCCCTCCTTCCTCCCTCCCCATACCATCCCTTTGGGTTGTCTCAGTTTACCAGCCCTTTGGCTTCTTTGTGTTTTTAAACACACTTTATATTTTAATTGTCAAAATAATAAATAACAGGATGCTTGGAAAATGGAGAAAATATTCATTGACATAAACTTTTATAACTATTATTTTCTAAATGTTCTCATATGTTTCAATCTATAAGCACTTGTAATCATAGTACCTGAGTAAATGCATCTCCTGTCTTTTCCATTTTATATTTTATTATAATTTTCTCATTGTTATGTACAATTCACACACATTTTATTATAGTTTTCTATAATGTTGCATAGAGATCATAATCATTATTTTAGCCTGCTAAATATTCACTGAGTTTCTATATCATTATATAATTTAAGCTCTCATTAATATTCATTTCTTCACTGAAAAAAAAAAAAAAAACCACAGTTTTATCACATAAAACAGCACTTTGGAA
Organism: Capricornis sumatraensis; assembly: GCF_032405125.1. Classification (NCBI taxonomy): domain Eukaryota; kingdom Metazoa; phylum Chordata; class Mammalia; order Artiodactyla; family Bovidae; genus Capricornis; species Capricornis sumatraensis. The sequence goes on from NC_091075.1 coordinate 51,827,061, forward strand.
TTTCAATTCAAATTAAATTAAACATATAAAATTATTCGACAACTTTATGGTAGTTTTCCTTCCATGTATTGGGTTGGCATAAACCAATCCAATACTATGACATACTTCAACAAATACTTCCTATATCCTACAATCACTGTCTTAAGGATGTTGAATTGATGGAAAACAGTCTCTAAATACAAGATGCTCCTAATCTAGTCAGAAGCAGCCGAAATCCAAAACAGTATGAGATAGGAGAACACATAAACATGCACCTAGTCTGCTAATGTTGTATTGATGAAAATGGATGGGATATAAAGGGCTTCTGAATACTGTCAGATTTACCCAGAAATATGGAAGAGTGGTAGAAATTGTTTAGGGTGGTTTATTAGGCTGTTCAAGCTGCTATAACAAGATATCATGGCCTGTGTGACTTAAACAACAGACACTTATTTTCTTACAGTTCTGGAGGCTTGAATTCCAATACTAAGGTGCCAACAGATTGGTTTCTGCTAGACTTTGCTTTCTGCCTTGTAGATGGTCACCTTCTCTCTGTTGTCAGATGGCTTCTTTGTGTAGGCATAGAGAGAAAGACTAGGCATATTTTCTTCTTTTTATAAAGATATGAGTTTTGTGATATTATGGTCCTACCCTAATGAATTAATTTAACTAATTACCTCATAACAGTCTTATCTAGGAATACAATCACTTTGGGGGTTACAACATCATATGAAATCATATGAATTTTGGAAAAACACAATTCAGTCTTTAACAGAGGAAGAGAAGAGCAGAGATGAGGGGTGAGATAGATAAAGCTAGTAAGCCATATATTTAAAAAATAATTTTAAAAATTTATGAGGGAGAAATAAGAAATAACTTCCTATTATTTTAGTGTGTGTGTGTTCAGTCATGTCCAACTCTGTGACACCATGGTCTGTAGTCGGCAAGGCTCCTCTACCTATGGGACCTTCCAAGCAAGAATCCTGGAGTGGGTTGTCATTTCCTTTTCCAGGGGATATTCCCCACTCAGTGATACAAACTGTGTCTCCTGCATCTCCTGCATTGGCAGGTGGATTCTTTACCTCTGAGCCACTGGGGAAGCTACTACTTTAAAGGGGATTAAATTGAAATTTCCATCAAAAATAACAATCACAGTTTGAAAATGTCACTTAAAATAAGACATCAATTATTTAACAGCATTTCTAGTTTTTAGATTTGCTTTTACTCAGGGTCAAACATGAATAATTAACTTACTTGATTACAAGTTCATTCTGAATAATATGCTCTTATTTTTCTCAAAAATAATATGAAAACTGCAATCATAAAATGTGAGAGAAGAGAATATAAAGAAAAAAGAAAGAAGGTTGTTAAGAAATATGTAACTCAACAGAGATCTCTAAAGAAACCAACTAAAATTTGGCAGGAGCAGTAGGTTGGGATAAGATTATGGATCCAGATTCTTCTTTTGACCAATATCTGGACAAACCCAGTCAGATTGATAAAGTGGAGAAGATGGCATTTGTTTTAAATATATTATCTAATAACACTGTACAAATATTTTGAAAGGCTGTCTGTATTTCAATGTATGACATTTCTCATTATATTTAGTGAGTTAAATTTCATAAAAATTTCCTTTGTTGATTTGCAATATAGGTTAATATGACAGCTAAATTTTTTACATTTTCTCAGAGAATTAAAATGATTTATTAAATGCAATTTTAACACTTTGATTTATAAAAGTGCTAGAGGTGGTAACCCACAATAAATTAATCTACTATGAATTATTAAATTATTAATATAGCTTGACTTAAACATCTGTGGTTCACAGAAATTACATGGAATTATTTATTGGTGCCATTTCCCCTTTCTGCCTTACCTAACTATATTTAATGAATGGAGCTGGTATATCTTTGTCATTACATAGGGAAGACAGTTTGTGCCAAAACATATGGCTTAGGGTTTAAAAGTTAAATTACATGAATATTTATGAATATACTGTTCAATATACAACTTCTAAAATATTTGAATGATTGAGATTTAATGTTCAAATTGATAGAGTGAGAGAATGTTGGCTTTAAATTTAAAATAAAATGACTACTATTTCTTAATTGCTAGACCGGGATAATAGGTTTAACTCTTATATTGAATTTAACTGTTCAAAACATTTTATAAATAAAAAATACTGAGGAATTCATGGAAATTCATACTGCTGATAAGTTATGAAGACCAAATTTGAAATCAAGTATGTTTGATTCAACATGCCAAAACCTCATCTGCAAAACTGAGAAAATAGACCATGTCCTCCTTAACTCACAACAGTGTTTTGAGGTTCAAATGTAACACTAAAAACATTTTATATATAGGAACACCTAAATAGCTGTAAAATTACTTCTTTAGTTATAGCTGATTTACCTATCCCATTCTCTAAATTGACTTCCCTGGTGGCTCAGATGGTAAAGCGTCTGCCTACAATGCGGGAGACTGGGGTTAGATCCCTGGGTTGGGAAGATCCCCTGGAGAAGAAAATGGCAACCCACTCCAGTATTCTTGCCTGGAAAATCCCAGTGACGGAGGAGCCTGGTTGGCTATTGTTCACGGGGTCACAAAGAGTCGGACACAACGTAGCAACTTCACTATTCTGTAAATCACCTATTCAAATATGAAATACAAATAGGACTAAGAAGAAGCCAAATGAAAAGATAGGCAGAGCCATTCTGTTCAAATATGCACCCAGCACAGTGCCCAAAGTTGTCAAGGTGATAACACTTTATTCCCACCTATCTAAAATTACATGTTAAAAAATGGCCTTGGGTATTTAACAGGGGAAAAGGCTCCCAGATGAGTGGAATATAAAGCTTTTTTGATGCCAGACATCAAATTAAAGAAACAAACAACAACAACAAAGCAAGATTTCTAGACAAGACCAACCAACCAATCACTTGGTAGTGGTGCCATACCTCCTGGTTGTGATTTTAGAATAAGGGAGACTGCTGGTAGTATGCTATGGGAGAGACAAGGCTTATATTTATTGAACTTGATGGGTTAGGACAATTGATGTGCAAATAATTTCTATTTTACTCATTTTTTTTAATACCTTAATTCAATTGACTTGAGTCAAAGAAGGATCCTTTGAAGTCTTAGTGTTCTTCCCCTCCTTCCTTAACATAACTTCAACCAAATTAGCAATTACACCATTTTCCCAGACCAGAACAAGGCCAGCTGAGATTCTTATAAGTTGAAACTCAAAAAGTCTTTTCTGATACCATCTACAGTTGAGGTTGGACACAGCTGGATGACAGCTGTCATCCCTATTCCCCATGACATTTGGAACCAATTTCCAAATATACCTAGGATTCAGAGAAAAGCAAATGCAAATGGTAGCTTTATTATGGAAAACACAGAACCAAAGGATGTTTTGCTAAACTATGGTATCAGTGAGCTTCATGACACAGTAATGAGAACATATGTACCTGGTTAGCAGAGAAGGCAATGGCACCCCACTCCAGTACTCTTGCCTGGAAATTCCCATGGATGGAAGAGCCTGGTGCACTGCAGTCCATGGGGTCGTTAAGAGTCGAACATGACTGAGCAACTTCACTTTCACTTTTAACTTTCATGCACTGGGGAAGGAAGTGGCAACCCACTCCAGTGTTCTTGCCTGGAGAATCCCAGGGACGAGGGAGCCTGGTGTGCTGCTGTCTATGGGGTCACACAGAGTCAGACATGACTGAAGCGACTTAGCAGCAGAGGTAACCATGGATGATGACAGACACATCTAGAGAAGTGGGACATTTACTTCTTTATTAACTAGAAGATCAAGAATTATGTCTTATCCCTAGGCAGACATAACTGAATGAAAGAAGAGAAAAAAAAAAAAATGTTGAGCTATGCACATCCAGGGCTTCACTGGTGGCTCAGCTGTTAAAGAACCTGTCTGCATGAGGAAGACCTGGGTTCAATCTCTGGGTTGAGAAGATCCCCTGGAGAAGGGAAAGGCTAACCACTCCAGTATTCTGGCCTGGAGAATTCTATGGACTTTATAGTCCATGGGGCTGCAAAGAGTTGGACATGTCTGAGTGACTTTCACTCATGCACATCCAAAGCCTGAGCCTAAATTACCAATATCATAATTCATCTTCCTTGTAAGGAGTGATCGAGAGGCTAGAGATAGAATAAAAGAGTATTCTAATTGATGTTTCTTCATATGGAAAACATGAAATAAGAAGGAGACCCACATAAGCACTAGACCAACTTTCAGTGTCCAAAAATCCTTTAACATTTTCTTGTATGCACTCAGATAAATATTCCAATTTCTCCTATGACATGAGATCAATCTCTAAAATAAGATTCCAAAATCTCAAACTGTGTCCATTTTCCTTCCCAAATTACAGAAGAACCATGGAGATATTTTGAAAGTGAAGCCAGAATAACCTCAGCCAGACTAGGAACAAAGTAAACAGGAAAGTGAGCCTTTACTTCTAAGCTAACTGCCTCACTGAAGTCAGAGTATAATCATGGCTTGTGACAGAAAGAAGTGCCATAATACCCAGGAATCTGGGCAACAGAGGAAAATATAGAGTCACCTGTGAAGCTCAGGTGATCATTCTTTTTACCTTTTGGAGGGTAATCAAAACAAAACCTGCTCATTTATAACTACCTAACAAAAAAGAAAATTTATATTTTCCATGAAAAATTATATCTAATTTTGACCATTTGAACCAAAATCCTCTTGTACCAAAAATGGAACACAGTTTAACTCTTTTCATAAAAATCATAGTGTAAAATTATGATCAGTTCATTAATATCTTGTTTCCTTGTGCAATACTTATTTTAAAACTTTGTAATTGCTATGTTCTATTTTATGAGATAGGGATACTTTTAGAAAATAATTTCTGAAAGAGCCAATCATGTTTTAGATGGTCAGCATAAGTGAAAATTGCATTTAAAGCTTCTTGAAACTTGTAGATAATTTTCATGTCTAGAGGTTTTGTTTCAGTAGCTCTGCAGTTTGAACTTTAGCCTGTACTCCAGATGGCACTGGCCTTATTCAAGGACCCCTACTTTAAAAATTCCTAAGAGACTTTATTTAAGGCCTGACACTATAAAACTCTTAGAGTAAAACATAGGCAGAGCAATCTTTGACATAAATCACACAAGATCTTTTTTGACCCACATCCTAGAGTAATGAAAATAAAAACAAAAAAAGTAAAGAAATGGGGCCTAATGAAACTTAAGAGCTTTTGCAGAGCAAAATAAACCATAAATAAGACTAAAAGACTACCCTCAGAGTAGGAGAAAATATTTGCAAAAGAAGCAACTGACAAGGGATTAATATCCCTTGTCAAAATATAAAAACAACTTAATAAAAAAAATCAAAAATGGACAGAAGAGCTAAAAAAACATTTCCTCAAAAAAGGCACTATAGATGGCCAACAAATACATGAAAAGATGCTCAACATCACTAATTATTAAAGAAATGCAAATCAAAACTACAATGAGGTATGGTCTCAGACTGGTCAGAATGACCATCAATCAAATATCTACAAACAATTAGTGTTGGAGAAGATGTGGAGAGAGTCTCCCTTTTTACACTGTCCATAGGAAGGTGACTCAATACAGCCACTATGGAGAACAGTATGGAAGATCCTTTAAAAAACTAAAAATAGAACTACCATTATTTAACTTATATGCAGAGTACATCATGAGAAAGGCTGGACTGGAAGAAGCACAAGCTGGAATCAAGATTGCCGGGAGAAATATCATTAACCTCAGATATGCAGATGACACCACCCTTATGACAGAAAGTGAAGAGGAACTCAAAAGCCTCTTGGTGAAAGTGAAAGAAGAGAGTGAAAAGGTTGGCTTAAAGCTCAACATTCAGAAAATGAAGATCATGGCATCCGGTCCCATCACTTCATGGCAAATAGATGGGGAAACAGTGGAAACAGTGGCTGACTTTATTTTTTGGGGCTCCAAAATCACTGCAGATGGTGACTGCAGCCATAAAATTAAAAGATGCTTACTCCTTGGAAGGAAAGTTATGGCCAACCTAAATAGCATATTGAAAAGCAGAGACATTACTTTGCCAACGAAGGTCCATCTAGTCAAGGTTATGGTTTTTCCAGTGGTCATGTATGGATGTGAGAGTTGGACTGTGAAGAAAGCTGAGCACTGAAGAATTGATGCTTTTGAACTGTGGTGTTGGAGAAGACTCTTGAGAGTCCCTTGGACTGCAAGGAGATCCAACCAGTCCATTCTAAAGATCAGCCCTGGGTTTTCTTTGGAAGGAATGATGCTAAAGCTGAAACTCCAGTACTTTAGCTACCTCATGAGAAGAGTTGACTCACTGGAAAAGACTCTAATGCTGGGAGGGATTGGGGGCAGGAGGGAAAGGGGACGACAGAGGGTGAAATGGCTGGGTTGTATCACCGACTCGATGGATGTCAGTTTGAATGAACTCCGGGAGTTGGTGATGGACAGGGAGGCCTGGAGTGCTGTGATTCCTGGGATCACAAACAGCTGGACACAAGTGAGTGACTGAACTGAATTGATGACCCAGAAATCCCACTCTTGGACATATATTCAGAGAAAATAATAAATCCCAAAGATATATGCATCACAATATTCAATGCAACACCATCTACAAGAGCCAGGACATGAAAGCAACCTAAATGTTCATCAACAGAAGAAAGACTGAAGATGTGGTACATATATACAATGGAATATTACTCAACCATAAAATGGAATGAAACTGTGCAATTTGAAACTATGCAATGATCTAGAGACTGTCATTCAGACTGAAGTAAGTCAGATAGAGAAAAATAAAATCATATAATATTGATTATATGTGGAAGCTAGAAAAATGATCCGGATGAACTTACTTGCAAAGCAGCATGGAGACACAGACATAAAGAATGGAGGTATGAGTGAGGCGGTACTTAGGGGAGGGGGAGTGGGATGAATTGGGATTTGGGACTGACATATATGTACATGTTTGCATGCTACATTGCTTCAGTCATGTCCAACTCTTTGCTGTCTGATGGACTGTATCCTGCCAGGCTCCTCTGTCCATGGAATTCTCCAGGCAAGAATACTGGAGTTTCATCCACCTCATTGGAACTGATTCAAATGTATTCTTTTTAATGGTTGAGTAATACTCCATTGTGTATATGTACCACAGCTTTCTTACCCATTCATCTACTGATGGACATCTAGGTTGCTTCCATGTCCTGGCTATTATAAACAGTGCTGTGATGAACATCAGTTCTAATGAGGTGGATGGAACTAGAGCCAATTATACACAGTGAAGTGGGCCAGAAAGAAAAACACCAATACAGTATACTAACACATATATATGAAATTTAGAAAAATGGTAATGATAACCCTGTATGCGAGACAGCAAAAGAGACACAGATGTATAGAACAGTCTTTTGGACTCTGTGGGAGAGGGAAAGGGTGGGATGATTTGGGAGAACGGCATTGAAACATGCATAATATCATATGTGAAACAAATCACCAGTCTAGATTTGATGCAGGATACAGGATGCTTGAGGCTGGTGCACTGGGATGACCCAGAGGGATGTATGGGGGTTAGTGGGGAGGTGGGAGGGGGGTTCAGGATTGGGAACACGTGTATACCTATGGCAGATTCATGTTGATGTATGGCAAAACCAATACAGTATTGTAAAGTAAAATAAAGTAAAAAAAAAATCAAAAAAAAAATACTGGAATGGGTAGCCATTCCTTTCTCCAGGGGATCTTCCTGACTCAGAGATCAAAGCTGAGTCTCCCATATTGCAAGCAGATTCTTTACTGTCTGAACCACCAGGGAAGCCCTGTCATTTATACTCTACTATGTGTAAAATATATAACTAATGAGAACCTACTGTATAGCACAGGGAACTCCACTCAATGCTCTATGGTGACCTAAATGGGAAGGAAGTTAAAAAAGAAAAAAAAAAGAGGGGGTACATATAAATATATAGCTGATTCACTTTGCTGTAGAATAGAAACTAATACAACACTGAAAAGAAACTATACTCCAGTAAATGATAATTTACAAATATATGTATATATATTTTGCAAAGGAATGTCATCCTCTGTCTGGGATGAGATTTTAACAAAGCTTTGCTTGGTTTGCTCCTTCCTGTAATCCTGTAAAGGTCATATTGTTAATGCTGACTCTTTCAAGAGGACTTTTTGTGACCGCTCATGTCATTCTGTATCACATTTCCCTGTTTAGTTTCTTTATAACTCTTTTCAATAACAGTATTTTGTCGTGTTCAAGGATGTATCCAGGTGCCCTTAACAATTCCTGATATGTAATGTAAGATCAGTAAATATCTGCTGGATAACAAAGTAAGGTATCAGAGACTAATTAGACATTTTAATCATTGGATGAGAAATGAATTAATCTTTCTTACTGAAAATCAAACATATCCATTATAGGAATCCTACACTCACATAAATGAAAATCCAAAATATTAACAGGAAATCTTCACCAGCAAATGTATTATTATCCCTGATAAATTTTTTGAATATTTTCCAGTTTTATTTTTTATAACTAAATATCATATATAATTACATGATTTGCTTTACACATTTACTATTTTATAATTTGTAGCAGATTCTTTCAGTAACTCGCCCATAATCTTTAAAGTTCTCAGTATGCTCTGACCAAATTTTAAAAAATTGTCATTTTTGCATTTATATGATTGGAATACAAATCCCAGGCATATAAATGCCCCAGTTTCCTTGTACCTCAAGTAGGAAAATTTTGAAAGGTGTTCTATATCATTTCTCAGAGTTAAATTGCTGTGATAGTTGATCTAGTAAAGAAGCTTAATTAGCTCTCCTTTCTCAATATCACTGCACCACCTCTACTGATGTTTCCCCTAAATCAAGTATTTGTCCTTGATTTTTGTCCCAGGTTTGGCTTCTAGGGGAATACAATCTAAGATACATAATGTTTTCCAGATATCTTTTCAGACTTAACATAATTGACACATGGTAGGTCTTTAATAAATATTTGTTGAATGATTTAACTATTTCATTCTCTTGTTTTTTTCTTTCAAAACTTTTTATCAATATTTTTCCATCTTTTTCTCTATCATTTTCACCTAGTTACCTACTAAGTATCTTTCAATCTCAATGCCAGGCTTCTTTTCAAGGCTCTTCACTTTGCAGTCTTATTCCTTCTTGTAGGGTTCCATGATATTTACCAACATTAATAATACTTAACCACTGTTTGTATAGACTGTGATTTCCTTGAGCAGCTTGTCCTAGGTTATCATTTATTTTCATACTGATGTTAGCACATAACATGCACTTAACAAAAATTTGGAGGAAAAAATAGAATTAAGGAAGTATATTTGACATTTTCTGTGCTTTAGTTTCTTCCTGAATTTCACATTTTCATTAATGTCTTCTCAGGGCTTGGATCAATTATTTACCAAAACTTTTGCCTGTTTTCTTTATTCTTCAAAAGTATCTGAGGATCTACATAGCTTGTTTAGAGTAAATGTTTGACACAGGAAGAATATATACATATATATATATATATACTTTTTTTTCTTTTCCATGTACATTTTCTCATTTGATATTTTCCTTTAATAAGGTATTTCTCACTTCCTGTTTTGATAGTTTTCCTTCAAAAAAGCTTTCTTGGCATTGCCTTATGTCCTTTATTTACCAGATCAACATAAAATGCACCATAACCATTATGAGTGACTGACTAGGTTGCTGAGTAGTAACTAATAAAAATTTAAAACACATACACGAGATTATGGTTGAACTAGAATGAAGTCCTTCAGTGGATTAACAGGAATTACTGAATACTGGTATTATTTTTGTTGGTAATTTCATCAAATCATGGAAGAAACAATGCTTAAAAAATCCTTTAAATCACATAATCAAAATAGATGCTTGATCCATTTCCAAATCAATCTCCCTTCCTTCTTTTAATTTGTATGTCTAATTCCAACTCACTTTGCCAAATTTTCCAAATCTTTCAAATCTCTTTGGGGTTTCACAAGTGGCACTAGTGGTAAAGAACCTGTCTGCCAACACAAGGAGACATAAGAGAGGTGGGTTCGGTCCCTAGGTTGGGAGATCCCCTGCAGAGAGAATGGAAACCCACTCCAATATTCTTGCCTGGAGAACCTTACAGACAGAGGAGGCTGGTGGGCTATAGTCCTTAGTGTCACAAAGAGTCAGACACAACTGAAGCAACTTAGCACACACACACGTGAATATTTGTTTTATGTTGTTTTATCACATATTTAAAAACTTGCTTTCAGTTGATGTTTCCTATCTTTATTTTTTTGTAGCTCAGTCCATAAATAATCTGCCTGCAATGCAGGAGACTCAGGTTTGATTCCTGGGTCAGGAAGATCCCCTGGAGAAGGAAATGGCAACTCACTCTGGTATTCTTGCCTGGAGAATCCCATACACAGAGGAGCCTGGTAAACTACAGTCCATGGGGTTGCAAAAGTTGTACGTGTCATAGCAACTAACCACCATCTTTATTTCCTAAGGTTGCTGTATGATTGTGTCTATAATATATAAAACTGTAAAGATCATGGACTCTGTTTATGTAAAACACAAAACCTTTCAACTAATTGTTTCAACTAATTTCAACTAATTATTCTGCAGTTAGCAATAAACATGAAGAAGTAAGCTCTTAATATTTGCTCCTAGTTGACAATTATAATGGCAACATAGTTTTCTGAAAAGGTGATAGCTTGCTGGGAATATTTAGTAATGGAAATACAATCTATGTGTCTGTGGCCTGATATAACAGGTGATACTGCATCTATATCTAACACCATGCAGCAGCCCTCTATAATATAAGAGGTTGAAGTAAGCAAGTCATTAAACTTTCTTTCCATATTTAGAGGCTTTATTCATTAACCAATGTCTGAAGAAATAGTTCTTAGTGTATTGGTACAGACAATATGTCTCAAAAATATAGGTAGTAATCTACCTTCTGGAATATCACTTAGTACCTAACTATGTGTATATATGAATATATTTACTTATTTTCACATCTACCTACACACAAGCAAACACAAAAACATCCATTATATGTATTTATAAACTTATATAAAAGCTTCCTTTTTTCCGTGGGAACTATCCTAGTAGTACCCTATTTCTTAAAACACATTATGCATCTAATAAAGAGGATGCTATATATATCCTTATGTGTGAGTTGAAGAAATTACTGATTATTTTGAAATAGGAATACCACTCTATGAGCTAATATATTTAGATCCAGACTTCTATTCCTTGCTGTCTTTTGAAAAGAAAAGTAGAGTATGTGTTGGAGAGGAAAGGTAGATGATAGCTACTCTAAATCAAAGAACGAAAATGTATCTTTTTGGTTGTTAAAAATGTGATACATAATTTAACCACATTCATCAAAGGAAAATATTTAGGAAGAATTAGGAGCCAGGTGGGCTACCGTCTATAGGGTCACACAGAGTCCAACACAACAGAAATGACTAAGCAGCAGCAGCAGTTAGTCCTCTATCTGTATGATAAAGCTGATATGTTATAAAATTACTTTTTTTATTGTTTTATGCTTTTTTGTAAAATGATCTTTCCCCATGGAAGAAGTTTCTTCTGCCTTGGAAAACAGCTTGCCATCAGGCATGTTCCCACGACATTTATAACTATGATAGAGTAAACGGAGTGAAGTCAAAGCCACTCAGTCTTGTCTGACTGTGACACTATGGACTATACAGTCCATGGAATTCTCCAGGCCAGAATACTGGAGTGGGTAGCCTTTCCCTTCTCCAGGGGATCTTCCAAACCCAGAGATTGAACCCAGGTCTCCTGCATCACAGGTGGGTTCTTTACCAGCTAGGACACAAGGGAAGCCCACACTAAAGGGAAGACCTTTGTATTTCAGGCCTTTGTAAATTATCTGGGATTAAGATCCAGAAGGGTTTGACCTTTTTTTTTAAAATCAGATTCTATAATTATCAATTACTGCCTTTTCAGGGGCTTCTCAGGTGGCGCTAGTGTTGAAATCTGCCTGCCAATGCAGGGAGACATTAGAGACCCTGGGTCAGGAAGATCCCTTGAAGGAGGGCATGGCTACTCACTTCAGTATTCTTGCCTGGAGAAGCCCATGGACAGAGGAGCCTGGTGGGCTATAATCCATAGGATTGCACAGAGGTGCACAAAACTGAAACAACTTAGCACCTAATAATAAACAGAGCACAGCCATTGTATGGTTCAAAATAGACTGATATTCAACAACATGAAAACATTGGTGTTGGCCTGGATTTCCTTAAGTGACAACTACAGAACTCAATCTCATTTAAGTTTTGATCCCATTAACAAGAAGCTGTCTCCATTAGCCACAAAATACTATGTAGTAGAAACATCTTAATCCACCTTAATCTCTCTTTGAAGTACATTGCTTTTTAAAACATTAACAAGTTAACTAGGTGCAAGAGGAGAATATCATAAGATTTTAGAACTAAACTCTGGTTCACAAATATTCAAAAGGTGGGGAGGGCAAAAGCAATGAATAGACTAAGAAGGAGCAGATAAAGAATTATGGTTCTGGGTTGCCAAAAGAATACTGAAATTTACAAGGAGGAGGTGTCAACATAGTGTAAAAAGTCAGGGCTCCCTCGATTCTGATACTATGTTTGACATTTATAAGCAGCAGGACCTTGAGCAGGTTACTAATTCTTGATATTTTTCTTTTATTGTAAAGTTGGATTAACAATGATACTCACCATCATGGAATTATCAGGAAAGCTTAATAAGATAAAATGTATAAAATTATTAGAATAGTGTCCAGATTTTATGTTGTATTTTATATATACTTTTATGTATGTTACTATCATCAAAAATCATTATTAAAATTAGAATTTAAAAGTGATCATTTTCTTCACTTTTATACATACAACTTCATTATCATCACGTTTCTTTATTTCTTATGTCTGTATTCAGTTCAAGCTCTCAAGCATAAAGACTATAATTTTGCTATTATTTTAAAGAGTTATCAACACATTCTCTAGAATGGAGATAATGCAGACAAAACAAACTCCCTCTTCTCTTCCCCCCAAATAATCTGCCAAACTAATAACCTGTGCATTATTGAGAATTTGGTAAACCTAAAAACTTACTTTGCTCTTTATTTTAGTGATATTAAATTAAGATGGATACAACCATTCTCTAATCTGGAGATAAAGATGAGAGATCCAGCAGCACAATTCTGGTGGCTGAAGCCAAAAAATTAGTCATTTTGAACATTAGGAAGTTTAAACCTTAGGACATTACCTAAGAACATAGTTAATAAACTAACATTAAAATGCAAAGAGTGATGTGTAGGAAACGATTTGTAAAGCTGCTATTAGCAAATGCCAAGGACTTCTCTCACAATAATTTGGTAATTTGTTTTTTTCCAAAATGTGGCCAAGGATAGAGTATTTATTAAGAATTAATTGTGATGAGTATCAGAACCATATGTTTTTGAGAAGTGCACTCATGAAATATAATGAGATAATCTATAACCACTGACTCAATATCTTCCTGTTATTTGATTGTGAATGTGGGGATGGAGAAAAAAGCTAATGAAATTCCATTCATGTAAAGATGCAGTATCGTTCAATCTCAATATCCCAACAAGTTGTTGAAAACGCATTGTCATATAGCAAATAACTGAACTGTTCATCCAGGATAATGAGCTCAGCTTCTTGGCAGTTACAACCTTCAAGACTTTGAGCAGGAGATACGCCCAGTTTCCTCCCCCAAAGCCCTGTCGGTTAGGTTTGTTTAAAATTTCATGTATCTAGAATCAACTGGAGAATTTTCAATAATACTGAAATTATGCAGTAATTTAAAAAAGAATTTTGGTATCAGAGGAAGCACAGACTAATGAGACAAAAAAAATAGTAAAAAAAAAAAAAAGAGAATATTTTGCATTTATTTGGCATTCATTTTGACTATTCGGATTCTGCTTTTGAAATACTAGAAGCACAAACTCATGATTATGAGAAAAAGGAATGTTCATTATCTATTAAAAGTACTATTTGAATTAAAACGCACATAGATTAAATAGCCTTAAGGGGCATATGAACAATTCTGAATTGAACCATTATTTAACTCTAAAGACTCAAAACTATACTTGAATATATTTACCATGAAATAATTTTATATATTCTGCACCATTTTTTAAAAAGCAGGATTCCATGATAATTTCTTTGTTTTAGTTCAAATAGGCTATTTGGAAAAGTCTTACAATGTTCATTTTAATTATATACCCTTGTACATTTTAAATATACCCCTGATTGACAACTGCAAGAAGAGAAAGAAATGGAGACAGGAAATTTCACAATGATATAGCATACAGGTACAAGAACTGAACATAAGTTGTTTTGTTTGAAAATCTTTGACAGAATTTTTTAAATAACTATTTAATTAACGTGTGATGACAAGGAAGTCTGCATCGATGGTACTCATACAATATTCACTTTGATTTCATATCTTTTAAAAATATATTTTCTATAATAACATATTTGGTTCATTGACAGTCATTCATATTACTCATTAGATGATAAGACATGAATTAAATTGTAGCTAAAGGCATAAAATATCACTACATGAGGCAGATTCTGAAGTGAATGTGTTGAAGCTGTGTTTGCCAATTCTGTAAGATATTCCAAGATCTCTGATATTTTGGGTTACCATGACAACATGCAATTTGTATTCTACCTAGTATTTAAGAATTTATTTTTATCTTTATTTGCTTTTTAAATTATATTAAATGATAATTTTTGTTTATTTATGTTTTATATATCAAAATAATAAAACTTCTGAGCACCTCAAATACATTTTATAATAAACTCTATTACAAATAACATTATTATAATAAGCTATATATAGTTTATGGAATTATAATAAGTTATACAGTGAATAAAATATATGTGTATAATTATCTAACACATTATTAAAATGCCATAATAAAAGACACAGATGAACACTTTATGGTAAATCTTTTACCCATATAGAATTCTTCTTTATTTCTAACAATACAACTAATTCTAATAGTTGACAATAGCCTTTGGTATTTAATGATTTAGCCCTCAAAGACACACAAATACACACACACTCACACACTAACAAATAAATAAAACATATATTTAGCAATATTACATGCTCCTTCTTGAAAAGACAGTGTCATATCTAGAAATACATCATTATTTATACATTATATTATGGATGACTTTAGCAGCTACTTCATTTAAGGCAAAATATTAGAGAAATCAGTATTATATCATTGGTATCTGTCTACATGTTCTGTTTAGTTGTCTTTATTACATTTATAATTTCCAATTACTCTGTCACATATTTGTCTGCTGTCTGTGTTTCCTAATACAATGTAAGCTCCACTAGGGCTTGACTCTATTCTTTATTTTGTTCTCCATGGTATCTCCAGGGCTTTTGACAGTTATTAGTATTCAAAATAATTTAATAGTCATTTTCTAGGTATCATTTTAAATTTAAAAATATTTTAAAATATTGCAACTTGGAAATTTCAAAATATTTTAAAATTTTGATGGAAAGAGTTCTTTATATGTATTTAGTAATGCCCTCTGTTATTTGTGTGTATTTACAAAGGAAAATAGAAGAAAAGTACATTGGTTAAGGTATTCCTAAATCTTCTTTGCATTCAGAATTCAACCATACTAAATCGTGTTTTGTGATTCAGATTTATTATTTTCTTACAGTATAGTCCTCAGTTCCATCAAGAAAGTACTCCACTATTGTTTCCAAATTTTCTTGCACTATAATGATATTTATTTTGAAGTGTTGATGATGACATCTGTATTTTACCAGGAAACACCAACATAGAATCTTCAGATAATAACAACTAGGATGCATATTTCTTTATCAAATGGTCTTTGAGTGGTTTGCTAACTGAAACTTCTAGCAGTTGTAGATGTCCAGGTTTAATACTAGAAATAACATTTTGATTTACCCATGTGCAGGCCATGATAATGACATCAACAACTACTAAATAAAAAGAACTATTGTAAGAGATCATTAAGTAAAAGAAGCATCTCTATCTATTTGAGATATTAAAATGCAAAAATGTTTAGCTTACGTGGATAAAACATCACAACAATAATATATCATACACAATATTGTAGAATTCATTATAGGCAAGTCCAAAGCTATATTTGTTGCTTTATATATATCATCTCATTAGATGCTAATAGTTTTTGGAGAGAGAGGCAAGTATTAATTACTATTGGGCAACAAAGGAAATTTAGGCCCAGGAAGTTTAGGTGTTTTATCCCAAGTTCACACAATTAGTGTGATGCAATAGGCTTTAGAAGCTAAACCAGTTTGACTCTGAAGCCTTAACCACTATTTAATATAAAAGCAACACTTGTTTTGTTATTTTTGTGATTGAAAAACCTCTCAGTAAAGACCTTTGTTCTATTGGTAACCCTGTTTTCTCAAAATATTTTCACAAGGAAAATAGTTGAAACAACTATAGCTAAAGAGCAGGATTTATTTTCCTAAAATATTTTATAAGTAATTTGTGCACTTTTTCTCCTATTTTTCAGTTTGTGCAGATCAACAAAAGTCAGAAGTTGTGGTAATTAAAAACCATAAAAAGCATTAAGTACACCACTACATAGTAGGTCCAGAAATGAGTTTTCATGAGTGTTTATCAGCTTTAATACAAAAATCTAAAGTAAAACCATTCAAAAGAAGGGCTCCATTTTTTCATTGGGCAGAGGGAATGTCATATTAAAATAAAAGGTAAAGAAATAGAGCATAGCCTTATACAAGGAAACAGGTAATATAGCCCTGGTTTACAACTATTTCTTAATGGATAAGTGGAGAGCAAGACAAATAAAAAAAACCTTTGAATATCTCCCAACAGCCTGTTCTTCACCACTACTTCTCTGCTAAAACAAACAAACAAACAAAAAAACTCCAATAAATTGTAATAAGGTGTGTCAATGTGTTTAAATGATAACCTAAACTCAGAGAATGAACCATATTTAGTCTAATTTGCTTGTTTTGCTAGTGGTTGGCTTAGAACAGACCATCAGAGAAAATATCAGATGCTTCCGGAAGCAACATTCCTTCTTGATGGAAACAGAGAATAGTTAAAAAAAGAGAGATCTCCGCTGTACATTTCTCTTCACTTTTGCTGTTTTCAGATATCATTGATCGATGACATAATATTCAGACTCCGATACCATCTGATGAACAGATGGGAAACAGCCAGCATACTCAGCAGAATGCTTGAAAAGACCTCATTCTACCACTGAAGTACTCTTTGTGATAGTCCTTACCTCTAGAAATTCTGTTAAAGGAAAAAAAAAAACAAAAAAACAAAAACACACAAGTGCTCACAGTTGAAGTCAAAATTATTCAGGTATCTTGCAACTTGATGACAGCATATCCTCACTGAATGAGGTGTCCACTCTGGAAATCAGATGTGGAACTGTAAATGTTTGCTGTTCTCTCTATTCCCTTATTCCACCAGGAAGTACTTTTGATTAATTTGTAAAATCAGAAAGAATTTGAAGTCATAACAAATATGCAAATCCTAGCTATAGAGTTTGTTTGCCCTTGTTTTGTCTATTTGTAATATTGGTTTGGCCAAAAGGTTTGCTTGAATTTTTCTATAAGATGTTATGGAAAAACTTGAATGAACCTTTTGGCCAACCAACTTGGTGCCCTTCTTTTCTCTGTTTCATTTACTTTTGACTCCTCATTTTCATCTCCCTTATCTTTGGTATCAATTAATAGCAATTCCTTTTACCCTATTGTTATGGTAAAATCAAGGTTAGAAATTGTTACCAATGCTAATTCAAGTAACATAAAATTCAACTATTGTTGAGTATGCATGTATAGTATATAATATTATACTTGATGTTTATGTTTGTAACTATGCTATATTTACCATAACATTAACATTATTTAAGCTTCTTCTACTGGTGCCAATTAAAGACAGAGAGACAGCAGAGGCAGATAGAACACATCACAGGAATGCAAAAGTATAACCAAAAACATGAAACAAATTAGAAAACTAGAAGGTTAACAATAACTACTTAATACAATTATTTTATTCCACTCATAAGAAAAGTAAAGATGAGAGAGGTAAAGCAATGTCAATACTTGACAGTAGTACAGTCAAGAAGTGAATAACTTCCTAATTATTGACATCAGTTCAGTTCAGTCGCTCAGTCATGTCCGACTCTTTGCGACCCCATGAATCACAGCACACCAGGCCTCCCTGTCCATCACCAACTCCCGGAGTTCACTCAGGCTCACTTCCATCGAGTCAGTGATGCCATCCAGCCATCTCATCCTCTGTCATCCCCTTCTCCTCCTGCCCCCAATCCCTCTCAGCATCAGAGTATTTTCCAATGAGTCAACTCTTCGCATGAGGTGGCCAGAGTACTGGAGTTTCAGCTTTAGCATCATCCCTTCCAAAGAAATCCCAGGGCTGGTCTCCTTCAGAATGGACTGGTTGGATCTCCTTGCAGTCCAAGGGACTCTCAAGAGTCTTCTCCAACACCGCAGTTCAATAGCATCAATTCTTCGGTGCTCAGCCTTCTTCACAGTCCAACTCTTGGTCCTCTCTAAATTACCTTATGTGGCATGCTTTCCAATAGAGCATCTTGAATGTCACTTGATTTGCCCCATTGATAAATCAAGGCAAGTTAGCCATAATGATGTAAAATAATAAATAAAGAGATGGATGCATAAAAAGGAATTAAACTAATAGATAAACAACTCAAAAAAGTATGATAGATTTTTCTTTTTTATCCTCTCTTCTCCCAATTCTCCTGTTTACATATTTCCTACAAGTGTTATTTAATTATAATTATTTGTTGACTTCTTATTCCATCTTTATGTATATTTTTCAACGTTGGTCTTTCTATTTGTGTATTCATTTAGCAAGAACATAGCCAAGTGTTTTCTAAGATCTAGGAAGATTGCAGTAAATATACTGAGAAATCGTCCTTTCTCATGTACCTTTTGCCCTAATAGGAGAAACAAATAATAACAAATAACTAAATAACCTTAGTTATTACCTGTATATTAAGCACTGTTTTAACCCCTTTAGATAAAGTAGCATCAATATTCTTAAGATACTATTATTATCTTCATTTTTACAGTTGTGGAAACCAAGGCACAGAGTAGCAAGGTGAAACTGATCAAGGTCACACAACTAGTAAAAGGTGAAACCCAGGAAATATGGCTCCAAAATCTGTGCTCTCAACAACTATGCTATGGTAGCTCTCCATGTGATAAGAGTTCTGAAAAACTGACAATGGGGCTGTTAAAAGGAAATATAATTAGTGTGTGAGAGGGAAAGGTGTTTTTTTTTGTTTGTTTGTTTGTTTGTTTTGTGTGTGTGTGTGTGTGTGTTTAAGGAAGTCAAGAAGAACCTCAATGAAAAGAAGAAAGTGTTAGCCAGACAACTAGATGAGAAAGAATTTTGAAGGGACTTGCAGAGATAAAGCCTTGTCTCGATATGTTTCCTGTATTCTGGCAAAAATTAATACAACATGTCGGACATTTTGTAGTGAGAGGCAGATGATGGATAATTTACCAGCATGGACAGTGACCAGATCACATCAGGACTTTGGATTTAAGTATGTTATTTTTATGAGTGATGGGAAAAAAAAGAAAAAATGAGGAACTTTGAGTGAAGAGGTGGCACATTCAGGCTAAAAGAATCAGTCTGGAAAATAGCATAAAAGCACTAAAAGTGAAAGAAGAAGAATGAGTAAAGATTTGGGAGAGGATGCCTACTGCTTTAACAGCAGAGGTGGTGAATGGTGGTCAGATTTTTAAAAAGATATATATCACAATTTCTTGGACACTGGATGTGAAGAGTGGAGACAATATGGAGTTAAGGCTGGCTTCAAGTTTTTTGGCCTTAGCCCACAGGTTAATAACAGTGGAAGGTACTACAATCTTGAATCCTAAGAAAGAAGTAGATTAGAGGATAGAGTAAAGATTCAGTTTGTGAATCCATAATTTTGAGACGGAATTGTGACCATGATAGTTGCTCAGCTGTGTCCAACTTTTTGCAACCCATGGAATGCAGCCTGCCAAGTTCCTCTGTTCATGGAATTTTTCAGACAAGAAAACTGAAGTGGGTAGCCATTCCCTTCTGCAGGGGATCTTCCCAAATCAGGGACTGAACCCAGGTCTCCTGCACTGCAGGCAGATTCTTTACCATCTGACTAGTAGAAACCAACCTTTACATTTTATTTAATTCACTGAATTTAAATTTAAAATGGCTACTCAATTCAGTTATTTAAAAACTTGCTTTGTGTTTGGATTATCTTGGTTTGTGACCCTACTTTTTGAACTGTAAATTTTATGACATCGAAATACAGATCAAGTAATTGATAGAATTTTAGCATCTGAATATATAATGTAAAATATTCACTGGATTTCAAAGACTTGAATTGAATAGATCATAAAATATATGTTGAGTTCATTGGAGAGGCTGAGATTGGAAACACAAATTTTGAAAGCACCATACTTTTAAGAGTAGAGTAGTGATGTTTTGGAATTCTATCAGCCAATTAAAGAGAGTGTATTTGATTAGCATAAAGTTAACATTTCCATGTGGGTGAACAATGGAATCTTAGAGTATGAAAGTGAAAGTCTCTCAGTCGTGTTCCACTCTTTGCAACCCTATGGACTATAAAGTCCATGGAATTCTCCAGGCCAGAATACTGGAGTGGGTAGCATTCCCTCATTTTGATGAGGTTTAGTTTGTTTATTTGTGCACAGGAGTTGGAGGATGGGTGTGGAAGGACAGCTTATATCCTCTTTGTTTTTAAACAATCTTAGAAAATAGCTAGATTGTTTGGATTTTAGCATTTCTCACTCACAAACTTCAATATATATAGACTAATATTGACAAGAAAAAACTGAAACTCAAGATTATTTAGCTAATTTCCCAAAAGTTTTCCAGATGAGCAATGATACATTAAGACTGGGTGCCTGTGTGCTTGGTAAGTTGCTTCAATAGTGTCTCACAATATGGATTATAGCTTACAAGGCTCCATTGTTCATGGGATACTCCAGGCAAGAATATTGGAGTGGATTTCCATGCCCTCTTTCAGGGAACCTTCCAGAGCCAGGGTTTGAATCTGAGTCTCATTTGCAGGTGGGTTCTTTACCACTAGGGCCACCTCGGACAGGGATTTATATACAGTTCAATTTATTATTTACCAATGATTTTATTAGGGGAAGCACACTGATTGAAACTGCCCACCCTGGCCAGGCACCATAGTAACCATTTGCATGAGTTGTTTTAGGACAGGAGGTCCTGGTAAGGAACAGGGAACAAATAAACCTCCACCAACGAGAATAATTTGGGAAAGGTCAAAAGGAGACACCACATATATGACCACCTCCCAGAATCCTTCTCTCTGGCATCCATCTTGGCTGAACAAGACATACACCACCAGGAAGGACTCTGAGTCAGAATGATTGGCTAAGGACAACCCGGAAAGTAAACACATCACCATAAAATCCTAGACTGCAAGCCATGTGACAGAGCTGTTTTCCTGGGTTCCCTTACCTTACTGCTCTCCACCTTGGTGTCTCCTTGGACAATTCATTTCCAAGTGTTAGACAAGAGCCCAGTTTCGGGCCCTAGAAAGAGTCTCCCTTCCTGCAACAATTCCATCATATTTGGAGTCACCAGATGCCTCGTTTGCATAAGCCTGCCCTAGTTGTTGTTGTTCAGCTGTTAAGTCATGTCTGACTCTGCAACCCCGTGGACAGCAGCATGCCAGGCTTCCCTGTACTTCACCGTCTCCTGGAGTTTGCTCAAACTCATCTCCATTGAGTCAGTGATGCCATCCAA
This sequence comes from Capricornis sumatraensis, assembly GCF_032405125.1. Classification (NCBI taxonomy): domain Eukaryota; kingdom Metazoa; phylum Chordata; class Mammalia; order Artiodactyla; family Bovidae; genus Capricornis; species Capricornis sumatraensis. The sequence continues at coordinate 51,848,932 of NC_091075.1, forward strand.
CCATCTTATCCTCTGTTGCCCACCCCTTTCTCCTCCTGCCTCTGATCTTTTGCAGCATCAGGGTCTTTTCCAATGAGTCAGTTCTTCGAATCAAGTGGCCAAAGTACTGGAGCTTCAGCTTCAGCATCAGTCCTTTCAGTGAATATCCAGGGTTGATTTTCTTTAGGATTGACTGATATGATCTTTCAGTCCAAGGGACTGTCAAGAGTCTTCTCCAGCACCATAGTCTGAAAACAACAATCTTTGGCAGTGAGTCTTTTTTTATTGTCCAGCTCTCACATCCTCACATGACTACTCAAAAAACCAGAGCTTTGACTAGACAGACCTTGTCAGCACAGCATATTCTTTGGTTTTTATAAGCCATCTAGGTTGGTCATAGTTTTTCTTCCAAGAAGCAAGTGTCTTTTAATTTCATGGCTGCAGTCACCATCTGCAGTGATTTTGGAGCACAAAAAAATAAAGTCTGCCACTGTTTTATCACTCTAATCCAATCAACAATGCAAATTTCTGTAACTTTAATCTTTCTAAAACAGGATAAAGGAATATAAAGGATTTGGAATGGCAGGAAAGGAAGGAATTCAACATAAATCAAAGTTGGAGGTGGAAGTAGCCTCACAGTATGCAGCCATTTGACAATGATGAAGAGACAGATATTTACAAAGGGGGGAAAAAAGAAAAGGAGAGAAAAGGCAGAGACATCCCAAAAAGATAAAGAATGGCAAAACAAGAGAAGGTTCTAGACCTCCCTGACATATGGCTGTTAACATTTTTTGGGAAAAACTCTTGAACATTTTCTTTAAATCTCTTCTCAGGAAAAAAAAAAAAAAAAAAGCAAACTTTTTTTTGGCAGAATAATGTTTATTTTCACCTATACACATACTGGGCTTCCCAATTTCTGGATGGCTCAATGGGTAAAGAATCTGCCTGGAATGTAGTAGACACAGGAAAATCAGGTTCATTTCTTGGGTTGAGAAGGCACCCTGTGGTAGGAAATGGCAACTCACTCCAGTATTCTTCCCTGGAATATACCATGGACAGAGGAGCCTGATGGGCTACAGTTCATGGTGTAAGAAGTTGGACAGTCTAAGCATGCATGAGCACACACTCTGGAGCAAAACACATACATATGAACCAGAAGATGTGATAATTCAGCATATTATTCTAAACAAAGACACACTCAACAACCCATAGAGGTTTATAGTGAGAAAATGTCTAGCTTGTTTAGTATCACATGGAGTATCTTTCAATTATATGCCCTATTTGAATGAACCCAAAGGAGTTCACTTTTCTCTAAATTTGCCAAGAAAGATAAGTAAAAATGTATCACATTGTCAGCTCTTTCATCTGTTTGTCATATGCAGTTTTTCCAAGTACTTTAAAATCCTCTCATAAGACTTTATCTTCCTGTAAGCTATGGTTTTTCCAATAGCCATGCATGTGAGAGTTGGACTATAAAGAAAGCTGAACGCTGAAGAATGGATGGTTTGGTGTTGGAGAAGACTCTTGAGAGTCCCTTGAAGAGCAAGGAGACACAACCAGTCTATTCTAAAGGAAATCAGTCCTGAAAATTCGTTGAGAGGACTGATGAGGAAGCTGAAACTCCAATACTTGAATCACCTGATGGGAAGAACTTACTCATTGGAAAAGACCTTAATGCTGGGAAAGATTGAAGATGGGAGGAGAAGGGAACAGCAGAGAATGAGATGGTTGGATGGCATCACCGACTTGATGGACATGAGTTTGAGCAAGTTCCGGGAGTTGATGATGGACAGGGAAACCTGGTGTGCTGTAGTTCATGGGGTCGCAAAGAGTTGGATATGACTGAGCAACTGAACTTAACTGAAGATTTTATTTTTTTCTAAGCATGTTTTCTATACTGCAACTATATGCAAGGGGTTGTTTTTGAGAATAACTCTAAAATTCTAAAAGATTGGAAAAATAAACATGAAAGAATGTAACTTGCTAAGAATGACTTCTTTGCTCCTCTTATCCACCAACCACAAGGGCTTTATTTTTTTTGCAATGAGGACATCATACCTTATGTTATGACATATGATATAAAAATAATGATATATGATATGATAAATGTTAGGAAAATAATGAATCAATTTCTAATTAATAATTCTATGTTTTATACAATTACTTTTAGGGCTAGAGATTCTTAGCATGAAGAGATGCAATATATAGCAACTTCTTTCAAAAATATATAGCAGGTTTAGAACCTCAGTGATGTTATTTTCACTGAGGCATGGGTATAATGATTTAGGCAGAGTACTTGGGAATTGGGAGATCCAAACTGGGATCTTATTTTCGCTTAGAAGATCCTCAGAATAGAGACTTTCATTTACTGCTGTGTTCTAGCCTCTAAATCAAAGTGTGACTTGTATTAAGCACTAAATAAACAGTAATGAATGAACTCATGGATACCAAGCAAGACAGTTAATATCTCATCTGAAATTTAGGGGTCATATCAAAGAATTCTAATGTCTCTGCCACTTGTTGTATTTTCTCCAACAAAGCAATGCTAAATGTACTCCTTGTTGCCTTCATTTCCCCACATCATTCTTTCTTCTTTCCTTGCCCTCCCCTTCTCTTCCCTTTGTTTACAGTTCTTTTCACCTCCATCTTTGTCTTTCTCCCACTTTTTCTTTCTTACTAACTTAAAGAAAGCAGCAATGTATCTCTTAAAGTTTAAGTACAATGAAGTCATCTTTGCTTAGGAGCAGGAAGTAAAAGATGGTTCAGATGAGGAAAACGTAACCCCTTTTCTTGCAGGGAATGCACAGAAGATAGAAAACACTTAACACAAAAAAGGAAAGGCTATGACTTCAGACTATACTACAAGGCTACAGTCATCAAGACAGTATGGTACTGGCACAAAGACAGAAATATAGATCAATGGAACAAAATAGAAAGCCCAGAGATAAATCCAATCACTTATGGACACCTTATATTTGACAAAGGAGGCAAATACACATGATGGAGAGAAGCCAATCTCTTTAACAAGTGGCGCTGAGAAAACTGGTCAACTGCTTGTAAAAGAATGAAACTAGAACACTTTCTAATACCATAGACAAAAGTAAACTCAAAATGGATTAAAGATCTAAGTGTAAGGCCAGAAACTATAAAACTCCTAGAGGGAAACATAGGCAGAACACTCTCTGACATAAATCTTAGCAAGATCCTCTGTGACCCATCTCCCAGAGTAATGGAAATACAGACAAAAATAAACAAATAGGACCCAATTAAACTGAAAAGTCTTTGTACAATTAAGGAAAGTACAAGCAAGGTGAAAAGGCAGCCTTCAGAATGGGAGAAAATAATAGCAAATGAAACGACTGACAAATAATTGATCTCCAAAATATAAGAGCAGCTCATTCAGCTAAATACCAGAAAAATAAATAGCCCAATCAAAAAGTGGGCCAAAGAACTAAACAGACATTTCTCCCAGAAGACACACAGATGGTCAACAAAAACATGAAATGATGCTCAACATCACTCATTATCAGAGAAATGCAAATCAAAACCACAATGAGATACCATCTCACATCAGTCAGAATGCCTGCCATCAAAAAATCTACAAACAATAAATGCTGGAGAGGGTGTGTAGAAAAGGGAACCCTCTTACAGTGTTGGTGGGAATGCAAACTAGTATGGCCACTATGGAGAATAGTGTGGAGATTCCTTAAAAACCTAGAAATAGAACTGTTATGCCACCCAGCAATCCCACTATTGGACATACACACCAAGGAAACCAGAATTGAAAGAGACACATGTGCCCCAGTGTTCACTGCAGCACTGTTTACAATAGCTAGGACATGGAAGCAACCTAGAAGTCCATTGACAGATAAATAGATAAGGAAGTTGTGGTATATATACACAATGGAACATTACTCAGCTATAAAAAAGAACACATTTGAATCAGTTCTAATGAGGTGGGTGAAACTGGAGCCTATTATACAGAGTAAAGTAAGTCAGAAAGAGAAACACCAATACAGTATCTTAACACATATATATGGAATTTAGAAAGACGGTAAGGATGACCTTATATGCAAGACAGTAAAATAGACACAGATGTAAAGAACAGACATTTGGACTGTGTGGGAGAAAGCAAGGGTGGGATGATTTAAGAGAATAACTTTGAAACTTGTATATTACCGTATGTGCAATAGATGACCAGTGCAAGTTTGATGCTTGAAGCAGGGCATTCAAACCTGGTGCTCTGGAACTACCCAGAGGGATGGGGTGGGGAAGGAGGTGGAAGAGGGTTCAGGATGGGGGGACACATATACACCCATGCATAATTCATGGCAAAAACTGCCAAAATATTGTAAAGTAATTAGCCTCCAATTTAAATAAATAAATTAATAAAGAAAAAGGAAAGGCTATTAGTTCTGAGATACACAGAGGTTTTGAAATAAAGGTACCCTTATAATTTTCAAAAGTTTTATTTATGCCACTTTTACTTTCAAGAAAGATCTACATCAGTACCTGTTTCACTAACCTAAAAATAATATGAAGAGGATATTTGCTTTTATCACAAAAAGGCAAAAAAAAAAAATAGTGTTCATTATTTGTTTTGCAGAGAGCTGTTATAGAGGAAGCGTGCACTACAGCAGAGAGGGGCACCACCAGTTTCCTTCTCTGGGAACCACATACAGCAGCTCAGCATCACGTCATCATATCTCTAAACTATGTCTCTGAGTGTCTGCACTTTATCTGGATTTATTTGTTATGGCCACTAACACTATGGGTCCTAACTTGATATTCTGTTTACCTTACATTATTTCACCTCAAAAATGTTTTACAGAAACACTCTCTGATGGCAGGCGACACCTGCACTACTTTCTTTTCATCTGCTACCTACTTTTTGCTCCTAAAAGCTCTGGCAATTTTAGGTCCCTGCCATGAATGTGGGCTCTTCCCCTGAACATTTCTGTAACTGTAGAGCTGTTTAACTTTATGGAACCTTTCAAGTCGTTTCAGATTCTCTTCCTATTTTAGTTTATCTAGAATGAAATTTATAGCACATTTTTGCACCTGTTCAAGGCTAAGCAATTGATGACATGCGCAGTTATAATAGCATTCAATTTTAAAACAACAAGGTGAAAAATAAAAAACTCAAAGAATTTCATTGTTAATCATTGAGTTTTAAAAATTTAGTCATTATCACTAATTCTCAGAGATATTTTGAGAGCATACATTGTATCCCTGAAATCATGCTGGATAGTAAATTTGTACATCTTTGTTTCCAAAATATAAGTATTGTTTCTGCCCAAATCAGATACATTGGACAGTTTTTACCTATAATGGCATTTCTTTTTCTCTTTCTTATTCATCTGATATAATTACACCTAGCAACTTATCTGTGCCTTTAAGAGCACCTCATACCTAACATTTGGAGAAGGAAATGGCAACCCACTCCAGTGTTCTTGCCTGGAGAATCCCAAAGACAGCAGAGCCTGGTGGGCTGCCGTCTATGGGGTCACACAGAGTCAGACACCACTGAAGTGACCTAGCAGCAGCAGCAGCAGCATACCTAACATACTGATTTAGAAATAACAGTAACAACAAAATGTTTGAACAGAAGAGCAGACAGGCAGTTAATGAGTAAAGGAAGATTTTTAAAACTCAAATCCTGTCTCAGAACAAAGGCAAAATAATTCCTTGTGACTACATGTGACTGACAAGCTCCACAACCATTGATTTCCTGCTCTTTTCTGTATTTATGAAAAACTGTATGCTTGTACACTTTTTTCTTTACTTTCATTTTTTATAAGTAGAAAATTATTTTACTACTTTCTTAGAAATAATTTATACATGTTCATCATCAAAAGATGATTCCTCTATTCTTTTACATCACTTAAAATACATATATTAGTTTATTCAATGTATTAATGATCATTGTTGTTGCTTAACTACAGTCCTTATCAACTTGCTGCCTGGTGTATTGATTATTTCCTATGAGTTGTTTTTTTTTTTTTTAATTTTTTTTCTTGTTTTAATTTTTGTTTCTTTAAGTCTGAATCAAATCCCTATATCATAATTTCAGACGATGCCAGTGGTAAAGAACCTGCCTTCCAATGCAAGATACATAAGAGATTAGGTTCTATCCCTGGTTTGGGACCCCTGAAGGAGGGCATGACAGCCCATTCCAGTATTGTTGTCTGGAGAACCCCATGGACAGAAGAGCCTGATGGGATACAGTCCATGGTGTGGCAAAGAATCTGACATGATTGAAGCAACTTACCACACACACAATAAATTCCTAGATGTTCTTCATTTCTCTACTATTTCAGATTTTCTCTCTAACAGTCTCCCTCTAAATTAATCCCCTCCCAAAGCCATTCAAATTATATCACTTTCAAAATTATTTTATATTTATGCATTGAAATAAGTCCAAATTTTCAGTTATATGTCACTGATTTAAACTATATTCCCAACTTCTTTTATTTAGTATTCTCAGCAAAGGATGTTGAAACAAATATCCACGTGCAATATTTAGGAACTGAACAAGAGTAGAGAGGTTGAAGAGACCAAATGGAAGGCAGTTAATATGGTGTACATCATCAAACTAGTTAACTTGTGCATTTGGAGTTTATTGATTCATGTGGAGCTCTTTGGGGATTAGTATAGGCTATTTCTCTTTGTGTATTTTCATATAAGGGAAGAAGATAAGATGAGATATATATCCATTCAATTGATGTAATAAAAATAATGATAAATTTACTAAATATTTAACTTTTGTTAGGCTCTGTGCTACTCTCACATGAATTACCAATATCACATAAAGTTTATGAGGTTGGTATTATTTCACAATATTTGCAGGTGTTGAGGGATCTATTCAAATTTAAAACTCACATTCAAACTTTAAACTCAGACCCGTTTGTCAACTATAATGTCAGTATTTTACCAATGTTCACTGTACACTACTTTTGGTAATGAGCAGCAATCTTCAATGGGATAACAGAAGATTACCAATGGCTTTATAATTCCATGTAACATTCAGTGGCTGTGCACAGGATCCAGTAGATGACTTATTTTCTCCTCAACTTCTGGAATTATTTCATCAGTCTTAGCTTTGTCTGCTTATATTGCAAGCTTCCTTAGGCCAGTGACAATTTTCTCCATATTATTGATAATATGCAACAATTTAACATATGTTTTTATAGAATATTATTACAAAATATTAATAATTAACTTCATCTTTTGTGTATTACTTAAAAATTGCATGTAAATATCCTTCATGTGCTATCTTTAATACAAATTTTTCTTATATTCATTACTATGTCTACTAAAATTTCTTTTCAATTTCATGTATACTGAGTTACATGTCTTTAATAGCAAATTTCAACTCAGCAATCCTAAAGTGTATGTGCATATAAAAGCATATGCACATATATATGTCATACATCTATTATATTAAATAAATTATCAATAAAATTAGAGTGCACTCAATACATATTAAAATTTTTAAAGTATTATTAAAATATACTGATAAAAACATCCTATGTAAGGAAACATTTTATTTTTGGCAGTAATAATTCACTATGTATCTCTGTATTCATCATTTTCTACAAGTATAAAGAAACAAGGCAGCAAGAGCATGAAAAGACACAATCAAATGAATAATAGACATGTACAAAAATTTTAAAAACTTAGCTTCCTTCCTCTGTTTAATAATCGTATGTTATTTATAAGATAATGCAAATATTCTCACATTAATTCACCACACTATCCTTTAAAAATATGAGAAATTGTTAAATGCGGTGAACAATGAAATACATTTTTAAATTAAGCTATTATGCTAAGTTAATGCAAATATGAATATTGCCAACTAAAATAATAATTTTTAAAATGTTCCCTTTGAAATGTTCATTTCATTAGCATGCACAGTCTTCTAAAAATCCAGCATTTACCATTGTTGTTTGGAGAAAATGTAGTGAGATATATATATATGAGGAGGGCATAAGAACCCACTCCAGTATCTTGCCTGGGGAAACCAATGAACAGAGGAGCCTGGAGAGTTATAGTCCGTAGGGTCGCAAAGAGTTGGACATGACTGAGATATGTAGTAAATGCTTGATTTAATGCTGCACTTCATCATATGAGACATAAGGGAAAAGTTCTCAGATTTGGAGGCATCTTCAAGTAGAACTAAAATATCCATTATATAATTTTCTTTTGTATTTGTGAAGTTTCAATGGTCAGTAAATATTGTGATTTAAATCCCAAAAATAATTGTATGAGTTATTTGCTTTAAATCTTATCTTAAGAATATAAATTTTCAAAGAAAATTAGTTGCAAAACCTGTTCTGACAGCACAATAATATAATCATAGTGCTAGAAAGAAATTTAAATGTTATCACTCTCAGAACATGGAGTTTACCTAGTTTGTTCAATCTTGCATCCTTAATGTCCAAAATACTGCCTGAAATACACGAAGTGCCAAATAAATGTTAGTGAATTCTAATTTACTTGAAAAGCGGCACTCAAATGTATGTTTGAGTAATACCGTTTGATACATCTTCCTTTAAAAATTATCTTATTGCTAAATCATTTTAGACGATTTCTCCCCATTCTTAGCCATTTTAAGTAAATTTGAAAAGCACTATTATGACTGCCAAAGGTACAACACATAGCTAAATTGACAGCATTTCATAGGATTTTAAATCTATTGAACGAATATAGAAAAAAGCCAATTTTAAAAAATGGTGATAATACATCTAGGAAGGCAAATTAATCAGACAGAGCAAGTTCTGGGAACAAGAGATTCCATGGCAGGCTTTTTGAAAGGTGAGACAAAATTTTACAAAAGTAGGGGAGCACTGAATAAGCACCTAAATAGAATAGGCTGACCCATCATGATATCTTAGCAAGGAGCGTTCTAAGCAAAGAGACAGAAAAATATCAAACTCTCAGGCAAAAGCATGCTTGGTGTGTTGGGGATCAATCAGAACATTCCTGTGGCTGAACTTGCATGAAAAGGGGAAATAGAAGATGACAGCTGGCTAATGCTTATACTCTTAACACAAGCTACTAATTTTGGAATTTTGAAAGAACAGGCAATTTAATATACTCAAGTCTCTAAAAAAGAGAACACCTATTTGTTTCTCAAGGTGTCAAGTCTTAGGTCCAGATGAACACGGATATACATGAAAAACTTTTAAGTGACAGATTTGTAATAGTGATCAAGATTGCAGACTGAAATCCCAGCTATATCAGCTGGTATATGGGTGACCTTGAGATGTGATTTGATCTTCTGGTGCTTTAGTTTTCCTCAGTCCCAAAATGAGAGTGATGATTGTGACTTACATGTTGGAGCATTAAAAGAAATGCGCACACATGCACTCAACACTATGTCTGGCAAAGAAATGTTCCGAAAATACTTGAGGTTTAGTATTATTTTAGAATTTTAAAGACGCAGTTATAGAGTAGTAGTTCTAGTAGCATATGGTTACAGAATTATAATGGGTGGTTGGAGAGTCATAAAAATGATAAAGATGTAAGTCATTTATGCAAATACTCTCTCAATATTCAGAAAAGAACAAAAACTAAAAAAATATGAATCCATTATTACTACACCCAGAAAACGTATGTTGATGACACAGTGGGGTTGTGGGCTTTTTATGAAGGCTGTGATTCCTAGGCAATAGCAAGGACTGAGCAAGAAGAAGCCATCTAAATAAACCATGTCATGGAGTTATGGGCTTCCCTGAAGGTTCAGATGGCAAAGAATCTGCCTGCAATGCGGGAGACCAGGTTCAATCCCTGGATTCAGAAGATCTCCTGGAAAGGGAATGGCAACCCACTCCAACATTCTTGTCCGGAGAATTCTATGTACAGGGGAGCCTGGCGGGCTATAGTCACAACTAGAGCTTTCACTTCTTACTTCACTTTATGGAGTTATGAAAGTAAAAGTTCTGAGAGATGCTACAAGAATCACACATCTTAATTTTACTGAAGCACTAACAAATCTCTGTCAGTATTATCTTTAGGAATGAACAACATCAGTCTTTGAGTAGACTGATGGTGATAGAGTTGTTTTATGCTGGGTTTCCAGGAGTCAGTCTGAGACAGGGCTTTACTGCAGGTGATTTCCTAGTGAGTGTTTAGGGGGAACAAGGCTCTAAGGAGTGAGGTTGCACAAGGATTAGTAGAACTGTGGTAGAGCTGCAGTCGAGGCTACAGCCTACTTCCATAGGGAGCTCTCAAGCTACAATGGTCTTTCATAATTGATCTAAATTGAGACAAGGGGGGTCAAATCTTTTAAATCCCACATCAACCAGTCATGGATATGGGCTGCTCAGGAGGAAAGGTTGTAACCTTAGGACAGGCAGCTCTTTTGGGTGAAGATAAGTCCTAGAGAGGGATTCAGCTCAGTCTGTAGCTGACACTCCTGGAAGCTGAGAGGATAGGGCTTGGTAAGTGTCTATGTCCTAAAGGGCTAATCAAAGAGACAATCTCTCCATATCATCCATTTTGGCATCCAAGATTCTGTCCTGTCCTTTTCCCAAAATCTCATTTGTAAAACATTCTGATGCAGCAAAACTCAGAGGATCAATTAATTAATTAATCCAGGACACACTGGATTATATTACAAAAAAGCAATTATCTTAATAGTTCACTGCTGAAACTGGTAATATAACAATAAATGTGAATGCAAAATGTAATACTTAGATTGTAAAACTAAATTACAAAAATGAGAGAGCTTAATGACTCAACACATAACAAAACAATCTCCCGTAAAACTACAGAATACCAAAAGACTGGATCATAAATTTGCACTGCATAATAGCAACACAGCATCCATATTAAGGAATGCTCCCTTGCTCATATACCTTGCCTGAGTTAGGGCACATGGAATATCTGATGCAGTTTGGAAGCAACTGAATCTGAAATTAGAAGCCACTCTAGAGCCTGCATTCTTAATAACTACCAAACCATATGGCCTTCTTAGGGTGAACAGTCCAACTTTGTAAAGTTTGTAGATATAACCTTGATCAAATTTCCTCTGGACCAGTTTGGGAGCTTTCCTTAAAATTTCTGTTTGCATTCTACCATACTCATATTTCTTATTTTGATGAGAAAATATCAGTACTTTAAGCATATCACACACCCACCCACCGTGTGCTCAGTCATGTCCAACTCTTTGCGACCTCATGGACTGTAGCCCGCCAGGCTCATCTGTCCACGACATTTTCCAGGCAAGAATACTAGAGTGGGTTGCCATTTCCTACTCCAGGGGACCTTCCTAACCCAGGGATCAAACCTGCATCTCCTGAGTCTCCTATATTGGCAGACAGATTCATTACCACTGCACCACATGGGAAGCCCTTTAAACATATTAAGATTATATTAATTTTATTTTATGTTATAATCTTCACTATGCTAGCATAATATACTATAAAGAATATGTAACTTTATTTTATTATTATTATTTTGGCTTGGAGGTGAGTATATATGGTTATGATTATTCTGAGTATAGACTATACATACACATTATACATCATTTTAATATGAAAATTATGTTATTAATAAAAAAAAAATACAAACAAGGAAAACAAAGAACACATAATTTCCCATTACCCCAGGGTGTAGAGATTTTGAAGTATATTGTTGACATTTTGAAATATGTATTTGGGTGCAGGTATCAAAATTATGCAGTATATAGACTTTTCAATCTGCTTTTTTTTTTCCATTTCTGTGCTTTGAACCTCTTCTTATTCAGTAAACATTTGTTAATAGCCTTATCTTAATGACTGAAGAGTACTCTATGAATTTACCATCATATATTCAATAATGGATGTACCAGTCATTCTTCTGGACATTTAATGTGCTTCAATTTTTATATCTACTATAATCCTTTAAGAAACAATATTAAACTTAAATATTTTTGTTCATCTCTACTATTTCTTTAAGATACACTTCTAAGTATGTAATTGTTGAGTCAAAGTGAAAGTTCAAGTCACTCAGTCCTGTCTGACTCTTTGCAACTTCATGGACTATGCAGTACATGGAATTCTACAGGCCAGAATACTGCAATGGGTAGCTGTTCATTCTCCAGGGCACCTTCCCAACCTAGGGATCAAACCCAGGTCTCCCGAAATGCTGGCAGATTCTTTACCAGCTGAGTCACAAGGGAAGCCCGTTAAGTCAAAGTAAATCAATATTTTCAAGGCTTCTTTTTAACATTCATAGCTGCTGGCATTGCCAATAAAGTTTGATCACTCCTGCATCTCTACCAGCATTTTAATTCACTCTCACCAAATTGAAGTGCACTTAAACTATGAGTAAAACAGCCATACCTAAGACTAAACAATAAACATTCACTGAATTCTGTAGTTGGTTGTGTGTGAAGCCTCCAAGATCTTCCTTCTAGGACTTCAAGACTTATCCCACAATTGCTGAGAATGTTGATAATAATACCTCCGTGCTATCAACCTGTTCTGAGAATTGCTGGTGCTGAAGACGCTCCTTGCCCAACACCATATCCATGTCCCAGGAGCAGCTAACGCATGATGACTAGCTGATGTTGGGGTATAAAATAACAACCCTACAAGTGTGGTAGGCTGAGGACTTTGTCTGACTAAAACCCCTTCTTTCAGCCTTTGTCAGGTGTTCCTCCTAATAGTATTGTACTTCCTAATAGACATCCTGCATGCTAATCTCTATCTCAGAGTTGTGTTCACCTTCCATCAAGGACCTACCATGTGCAGACACAGTATTGTGCTTCATAGTCATTGTTTCATTTAATCTACTAAGTAATAGACAAGTGTGATAAGTGAGAAAGTGGTACAATTATTATTTTCACTTTACAGGTAGAAGAATCCCCAGCTATTTAAACAGCTTCTCCTAGGACAAGCCATACAGCTAGTGAAGCCCAGGGTTTAAAACTAGAAATCTGGCCCCTAAACCTAGGTACTGCACTACCACTATACATCCTCCAGACTCAGACTGAACAACAAGCTGATAACCCTAGTATTTTAGGAATGGTGAATGACGTTTCTACTCCATTGTCTTCCAGGCTAATTTAGAACTAGTGTCACTTTCACATCGTCTCATTTTGATTTACATTTAACTCTTTTATATACTTGTCAATCACTCTCACTAAATAGTAAGTTCCATAAGAATAGTTACTAACATCACACAATACATTTTTTGCTCAATGAGTAAACTGCACTTGAACAAATGAATTGTTGACTTTGCTCATATTCATTAGAATTATTCATGCTAAATCAGGTCTACAATGTGATCTAGACAGACTTCTATCTGATTTGGTCACCAAGGTAAAGGTTGTTCAAAAATCATTCTTTCCTTGATCTCAACTCAGATAAAATATATAGGTATTCTATGACTGAAGAAAAGGATAGGTTTTAATTTGCTGCAAAGTTCTGTATTATTATTCCCCTTCTTCCTGAACTTTCCACTCTCTAGTTTCAATGAGTCTTTTATAAGAATTGTGTACATATTATCATTTTTCATTTCATATACTTTGATCATATCTAATTTCAGCTGCTATCTTTCAGATAAAGCATACAACAAATGAATTCCACCCATTCAGAAGTTGCCAGGTACTGTATTAACTAATGAGAAATTCAAGATTTTAAAAATTATATGCTTTACTATACAATACCTTATACTTTTTCTTATTTTTCATTTTTCATTCAAATGATCATAACAGATTTTAGAAAGTGATACCCCACGTATTGTTTTTGACTTACCACCATATTTTGTTTTGGACATAATTAGAATATAATTGCTATCTTTTTCAACAGTTTATTTTGAAAATATTATTTTAAAGCAAATACAATAAGTTGGTCTCAATAATCTGGCAATAAGCTAATTTTCTGACAAGATAAAGATAATATTAAATTTTTCTGAATGACTAACTGCTGATCAAAATTTGTAATGACTATTTAATTAAGGTATATACATGTAAAAATAATCATCATTTGACTATCAAGTATAATTTGACTGTTAACAAAATTACATTTGTAAGAGAATTTAAGGGACTTCTCTGGCTGTCTAGTGGTTAAGATTCCATGTTTCTAGTGAAAGGGGTATGGGTTTGATCCCTAGTCAGGGAACTAAGATCCCACATGCTATGCAGTAAAGCAAAAAATGAAATTTAAGAAAAAGAGAGGGAGAAGTTGGGTGTGAGTTTGAGGTGGCAGAATTTGAAACAGAAACAAAGAGGAGACAAAGAATCAAAAGGAAAGCAATAAACTAGCACCGGAACAGGTCTTTAGAACTGGCCTTGCTGGTGAACACTCTTCCAGTTGCAGTACTAGAGCCTGTGCCACAGTTTCCTTGAGGATTTGGTTATTCAGGTTTTGTTTCTTTTTCCTTGATGCCTTATCTCACGTCAAACATTCCACATTTCACTATATCCATGTGTATGTTTCTAATAATTTCCCTGTCAATTTTGGTTATTTTAGTACTTAATATTTCTTGCTATCAAAATGGTCCAACAGAAGAATGCATGTCATAGCAAATGTATTATTAAATGTTGTCAGTTTAGAATATGATATCCTACTGCAAAGGTAGAATTTACATATAAATAATACAGCAAAAGTGGCAATGGTCGCATGCATATTTTCTATCAAAGGGTAACTCCGTGAATATGTAAAGTTGGATTCCTATTGGAATCACACTAATTTAACAGCTCTAGAGTGATCAGCAATCACTACTGAAGAAGAACAGTGCGTCAGTTTCCTCAGGCTACTGTAACAAATTATTACAAACTGGTTGCCTTAAAGCACAACAGTTTTTCCATAGTTCTGGAAGCCAGAAGTCTGGAATCAAGGGGTCTACAGGGCCATGCTCCCTCCATAGGCGCTAAAAGGGAACTCTTTAATCTCCCAGCTGCTGCTGGCTACAGATGTTCATCCTCTTGTGACCACATCGTTCAAATCTCTGCCTCCATGGCCACACTGCCTCTGTTCAAAACTCATTCTGCCTTTTTATTACATAGATATATGTGATTATATTTAGAACCCAACTAGATCATTCAGAATAAACTGCCCCTCTCTAGACCCTAAATTAATCTTGTATTTTGCCATAAGTGATGTACAAAATTCACTCTTTTAACAGATAAAGCTATATTTATAGTTTCCAGGGATTAAAATGTGGGCATATCTATTTAGGGGCTACTTCTCAGAAATCATCAAAAATCACTTCCCATTTAAACTTTGATGTTATTTTGATCAATGCAGTTTGAAAACCCTGTGTCTCTGTAATGTTAACTAAATAACAAAGCTAATTCAGAAAGATGCTTAAAGGTTTGGCCACTCACTGTTCAGATCCTCCATTCTCTCAATTTTATGCTGCATTTGGACTAAATCCTTTAAACTAAATGACCACAAACTATCTTAAGTTTGAGTTATTAATTTGTGGTGAACATTCTCTCTGATATAAAAGATTTATGGATTTCTAAGTTAAAACAAAAACGTAGAAACATATTTTAATAATACTGAAGTCCACCCTAAAGGAAACCAGTCCTGAATCTTCATTGGAAGGACTGATGCTAAAGCTGAAACTCCAATACTTTGGCTACTTGATGCGAAGATCTAACTTGTTTGAAAATACCCTAATGCTGGGAGAGATTGAAAGCAGGAAGAAAAGGGGACGATAGAGGATGAGATGTTTAAATGGCATCACTGAGTCAATGGACATGAGTTTGAGTAAACTCTGGGAGTTGGTGATGGACAGGGAGGCCTGGCGAGCTGCAGTGCATGGGGTCGCAAAGAGTTGGACACAACTGAGCGACTGAACTGAAGTCATTATTAAAAATACAAAATAACATGCCATAATTTATTAATTACTTTTATATTAGCCAAAAAAATAATGTAGTGGTCTTTTAAAAGACAAGAATTTACATGCTTACTTTCATTTTTTTAAATTTTGATCTTGAATGTGATGTTAATCATGACTAACATGTACTGAGTGATATGACATTGTTAAGTATCTGATTAAAGAGTTAAATCCTGGTAGCAATCAAGATAGTTGCATACTACGATTTTTACCATTTTTCACATGAATAAATTAGGGAATAGAGAAATTAAACTATTTGCTAAAGGTTATAGTGTAGTAGAATGATTCAACTGGGATTTAAAACCAGTCTGTCTCTAGCAAATGTGCTTTTAGCTAATATGTTATGTTGTAAACTTACCTGCTTTCAGATATCTGTATTTATAGTTAGAATTGATGTAGTGAAAATGTATGTGAAAAGCACTTTTTAATCATAAACTTCACACAGCGATACATCTAAGAGCATAAATAAGTTGTATTAGATATTTTATATATACATATCTATCTGTAACTGATAGCTGGTGTGCATCAATTCAGTTCAGTTCAGTCGCTCAGTCATGTCCAACTCGGCGACCCCGTGAATCACAGCACGCCAGGCCTCCCTGTCCATCACCAACTCCTGGAGTTCACTCAGATTCACCTCCATCGAGTCAGTGATGCCATCCAGCCATCTCATCCTCTGTCGTCCCCTTCTCCTCCTGCCCCCAATCCCTCCCAACATCAGAGTCTTTTCCAATAAGTCAACTCTTCGCATGAGGTGGCCAGAGTACTGGAGTTTCAGCTTTAGCATCATTCCTTCCAAAGAAATCCCAGGGTTGATCTCCTTCAGAATGGACTGGTTGGATCTTCTTGCAGCATATATGTGTGTAAAGACATAGTAACTGCATTAAAACCATATTTTTTTTTTCACTAGAAATCAATTTAAGGTTATTTTACCTTAGCCAGAATAAATCTTATATCCTTAAGTAAACTGCTACACATGTATGTGTCATTTTTGAGTTTGGCAACTGGCCAAATATACTGAAAAAAAATTTAATTTTTTCTATTTTATGATATATAAGAAATTCTGTCATACAACTGAATCTGTAGTTCATAACTCAATAAATCTAACAAATACAGACATTTTGTATAATGTTTTTTAAAGGTAAGGAGAGCATTTCCTTCTCCAGAGGGTCTTCCCCACCAAGGGATCCAACCCAGGTCTCCTGCACTGCAGACAGATTGTTTACCAACTGAGCTACCAGGGAAGCACCCATCTTCTGGAGAAGGAAATGGCAACCCACTCCTGTATCCTTGTCTGGAAAATCCTATGGACAGAGGAGCCTGGCAGTTTACAGTCCATGGGGTGACAAAGAGTCAGACACGACTGACTGACTAAGCATGCACACAAGATGATTGTATAATATCTTAAGTAATGCCACTGAATTGCATGCTTAAAAGTGGTTAAAATGGCAAATGTTCTTATGTATATTTACCATAATTCAAAGTTAATGAATGTGACTTGATTTTGAAAGTAGTGTATAAGATTCTGAAGTTTCATATACTAAGACTATATATTTGGTATTTATTGTAATAAAAACCTACCGTTATAATTAGATTTGACTCTTCAGCAATTTTGACTCTTTAGCAACTCTGCTACTGCTAAGTCACTTCAGTCATGTCCAACTCTGTGCGACCCCATAGACAGCAGTCCACCAGGCCCCTCCGTCCCTAGGATTCTCTAGGCAAGAACACTGGAGTGGGTTGCCATTTCCTTCTCCAATGTATGAAAGTGAAACGTGAAAGTGAAGTCGCTCAGTTGTGTCCGACTCTTAGTGACCCCATGGACTGCAGCCCACCAGGCTCCTCCATCCATGGGATTTTCCAGGCAAGAGTACTGGAGTGGGGTGCCAGTGCCTTCTCCCTTTAGCAACTCATTAGTCTACATATCACATCTCCAGCACATGCTCCTCCTTAACAATGACAATTTCTCTTTCTTTCTTTTTTTTTTTTTTTTTAGATGTGATTAAGGTCTTGTGCATGCATGCTAAGTCGCTTTAGCCATGTCCAACTCTTTGTGACCCCACGGAATGTAGCCCACCAGCCATCTCTGTCCATGGGATTCTCCAGGCAAGAATGCTAGAGTGGGTACTCCAGGTGATTAGAGTGTTAAGAATGTCATATTGTAAGTATAGTATGATATATCATGTTTTAAAAGTTATGTACTTTTTTCCATCCCTAGAACTTCAAATTACAGGCATAAATTGTTGAATATATTTATATGAGTAAACACATTTTATTTAAATATACATGTTTTATTTAAAGAGAAGCAAGGAGGTGGAAATGCCTAAGTTATTGTACAAACACTGAATATTAGATTTTTTTTTTCCTTTCCCTCTTGTACAATCTTTTATCAGTCTCCAAATTCTAGTGTAGGTCTCATTTACCTTCTAAATTTCTCACATTTCTACTTAGCCACCACCATACACCAGACTAAGCCTCCTTGGCTGTCTTGCTCCAGAAAACTTTTTCAGATCTTCTGCTTCAGCACTTGCTCCCCTGCACTCCACTCTCCACACAGCAACTAGGCAATCCTTTCTAAAATAAAATTTTAGAGTGTATCTCCAATCTTCTGAAAGCACTTCACTCTCTTCCCATTGCCTCTAAGATTTTATATCAACTACATAAATTGGAACACAAATCCTTTTGACACTTACCTACCACTCTGTCTCATTCTTCTTCAAACCTCCCTTTAAGTAATATACTATTTTTGGTATTTGAATGATGTCAAGCTCTTTCTCTTCAAACTAATCATGATCATTAAAGATCTCCTATACCTCGGCTTTTATACATTGCTCACCAGTTCAGTTCAGTTCAGTTCAGTCACTCAGTCATGGCCAACTCTTTTCTAACCCCATGGACTAAGCAAGCCGGGCCTTCCTGTCCATCACCAACTCCCAGAGTTGGTGACACTATCCAATCATCTCATCCTTTGTCATCCCCTTCTCCTCCTGCCTTCAATCTTTCCCAGCATCAGGGTCTTTTCAAAATAGTCCATTTTTCACATCAGATGGACAAAGTATTGGAATTTCAGCTTCAACATCAGTCCTGCCAAAGAATATTCAGGACTGATTTCCTTAGGATGGACTAGTTGGACCTCCTTGCAGTCCACAGGACTCTCAAGAGTCTTCTCTAACACACAGTTCAAAGGCATCAATTCTTCAGCATTCAGATGTTTTAGTAGTTCAACTCTCACATCCATACATGACCACTGAAAAAAACCACAGTCTTGACTAGACAGACTTCTGTTGGCAAAGTTGTTTCTGCTTTTTAATATGCTGTCTAGGTAGGTCATAACTATCCTTCCAAGAGGTAAGTGTCTTTTAATTTTATGGTTGTAGTCACCATCTGTAGTGATTTTGGAGCCCCTCCCCCGCCTCTGCCAAAATAAAGTCAGCCGCTGTTTCCACTGTTCCCCCATCTATTTGCACGAAGTGATGGGATCAGATGCCATGACCTTAGTTTTCTGAATGTTGAACTTTAAGACAACTCTTCACTTTCCTCTTTTACTTTTATCAAGAGGCTCTTCAGTTCTTCTTCACTTTCTGCCATAAGAAGAATTTTTCAGGCTCCAAAATCAGTGCAGATGGTGATTGCAGCCATGAAATTAAAAGATGCTTACTCCTTAGAAGGAAAGTTATGGCCAACCTAGATAGCATATTCAAAAGCAGAGACATTACTTTGCCAACAAAGGTTCATCTAGTCAAGGCTATGGTTTTTCCAGTGGTCATGTATGGATGTGAGAGTTGGACTGTGAAGAAAGCTGAGCACCAAAGAATTGATGCTTTTGAACTGTGATGTTGGAGAAGACTCTTGAGAGTACCTTGGATAGCAAGGAGAACCAACTAGTCTATCCTAAAGGAGATCAGTCTTGGGTGTTCATTGGAAGGACTGATGTTGAAGCTGAAACTCCAATACTTTGGCCACCTGATGCAAAGAGCTGACTCGTTGGAAAAAAAAAAAAAAAAACAAAAACATGATGCTGGGAAAGATTGAGGGCAGGAAGAGAAGAGGACGACAGAGGATGAGATGGTTGGATGGCATCACCGACTCAATGGACATGGGTTTGGGTGGACTCCAGGAGTTGGTGACAGACAGGGAAGCCTGGTGTGCTGTGGTTCATGGGGTCGCAAAGAGTCGGACACGACTGAGCGACTGAACTGAACTGAACTGATCTGCATATCTGAGGTTATTGATATTTCTCCCGGCCATCTTGATTCCAACTTGTACTTCTTCCAGCCCAGCATTTCTCATGATGTACTCTGCATGGAAGTTAAATAAGCAGGGTGACAATATTCAGCCTTAATGTACTCCTTTTCCTATTTGGAACCAGTCTGTTGTTACATGTCCAGTTCTAACTGTTGCTTCTCGACCTGCATACAGGTTTCTCAGGAGGCAGGTCAAGTGGTCTGGTATTCCCATCTCTTTCATAACTTTCCACAGTTTATTGTGATCCACACAGTCAAAGGCTTTGGCATAGTCAAGAAAGCAGAAATAGATGTTTTTCTGGAACTCTCCTGCTATTTTGATGATCCAGCAGACGTTGGCATATTGATCTCAGGTTCCTCTGCCTTTTCTAAATCCAATTTGAACATCTGGAAGTTCACAGTTCACGTATTGTTGAGGCCTGGCTTGGAGAATTTTGAGCATTACTAGCGTGTGAGATGAGTGCAATTGTGTGGTACTTTGAGCATTCTTTGCGTTGCCTTTCTTTGGGATTGGAATGAAAACTGACCTTTTCCAGTCCTGTAACCACTGCTGAGTTTTCCAAATTAGTTGGCATATTGAGTGAAGCACTTTTTATTTTTTAATGTTTAGTCCTGCTCACAACTTTCAAACGTTATTTTGCCTGTTTTATTGTCAACATTAGTGATCTGTGTATAAAGAACATTAATATTTTTTTAAAAATGAGTAATCCAGTTTCATTTTTCTTTAATTTAAAATAGTATCATAAAGCATATTATGACAACTTGGGTCTTATCTTAGTGAGTACCTAGCTAGAAATTCTTTCCACCTGCCTATGCAAAGGCAGCAACAAATCCAATAATTTGTTTAAATATGTAGATTGAACAGCTCAGACTTGTTGTCATAGCAGATAATCTACAGACCATATATGACTGATTCACAGCAGACATACATTAATCTGCCATAAACATTGGATTTTTAGTTAAAAACCAGTGCAAATTAAAGTTTATTGTGGTTGTGTTTTATACATACTTAGGAACAGTTTTGATGACTGCTATCCCATGAATTTGTACTACTCTGTGAAGGCCAACATTAACAAACTATAATATTTCATTAGTCTCAACATATGGATGTAGATTTTTTATTTTAGAAAGAGACACTATTTATTGATTGGACACCCTACAGTTCTCGAGTGAAAGATCACCGTCTTTTAGGATTTGAAATAGCTCAACTGGAATTCCATTCGTAGTGATGCTTCCTAATGCCCACTTGACTTCACATTCCAGGATGTCTGGCTCTAGGTGAGTGATCACACCATCCTGATTATCTGTGTTGTGAAGATCTTTTTTGTATAGATCTTCTGTGTATTCTTGCCACCTCTTGTTAATATTTTCTGTTTCAGTTAGCTCCATACCATTTCTGTCCTTTATTGAGCCCATCTTTTCATGAAATATTCCCTTGGTATCTCTAATTTTCTTGAAGAGATTTCTAGTCTTTCCCATTCTATTTCTTTCCTTTATTTCTTTGCATTGATCACTGAGGAAGGCTTTCTTATCTCTCTTTGCTATTCTTTGGAACTCTGCATTCAAATAGGTATACTTTTACTTTTCTCTTTTGACTTTCACTTCTCTTCTTTTCATAGCTATTTGTAAGACCTCCTCAGACAATCATTTAACTTTTTTGTATTTCTTTATCTTGGGGATGGTCTTGATACTGTCTCTTGTGCAATATCAGGAACCTCCATCCATAGTTCACTGGCCTGTCTTTCTATCAGCTCTAGTCCCTTAAACCTGTTTCTCACTTTCACTGTATAATCTTAAGGGATTTGATTTAGGTCATACCTTAATTGTCCAGTGGTTTTTCCTACTTTCTTCAATTTCAGTCTAAATTTGGCAATAAGGTATTCATGATCTGAGCCACAGTCAACTCCCAGTCTTGTTTTTGCTGACTGTTTGAGCTTCTCCATCTTTGGTTGCAAAGAATATAATCAATCTGATTTCAGTGTTGACTATATGCTGATGTCCATGTGTAGAATCTTACCTTGTATTGTTGGAAGAGGGTGTTTGCTATGACCAGTGCATTTTCTTGGCAAAACTCTATTAGCCTTTGCCCTGCTTCATTCCGTACTCCAAGGCCAAATTTGCCTTGTTACTCCAGGTGCTCCTGACTTCCTACTTTTGCATTCCAGTCCCATATAATGAAAAGAGCATCTTTTTTGGGTGTTAGTTCTGGAAGGTCTTGTAGGTTTTCATAGAATCATTCAACTTCAGCATTACTGGTCAGGGCATAGACTTGGATTACTCTGATTTTGAATGGTTTGCCTTGGAAATGAACAGAGATCCTTCTGTTGTTTTTGAGATTGCATCCAAGTACTGGATTTTGGATTCACAATTAATCTGTTTCTGTGGTATGTTACCAAACTCTCTTACCTCACTACAACTTTACTGCATATCTATATGCAGATACACTGTGATTATTTCTGGTCTTTCACAGAGCTGCATTCACTCTTGACTCCAGGCTTTTCCACATGCGACTTTTTTTTATGTATAGCATGCTCTTCAATCTCCCTGTTCCCCTTATCTTTGAGCTTTAAAGAATCTTTATTTGTTAATACTGAAGAAGAATTATAATCACTAGAACAACATTTGTTTTCTTATTCATATTGCAGAACTTCTCTATCTCCTTTACCATTTTATGTGGTGCCTTTTAGCATGAGATGGTACAGACTAAAGCCTCAATGAATATCTATTGACTAGAAGATAACTAAAAGAATGCTTGCGATTAACTATATCCAAAATATAGAGACTAAAGTATAGTATAGGATGTAGATTTTCCATGACAAAAAAATACAGACTATGCCATCATCTAGTATCAATATATAGTCCCTCTCATTAAAAAAAAAAAAAAAAAGCAACATTGCTTAATAAGTTAAGATCTGGTCTCAAAATCATTGGCTCTAGAGCTTCTAACATCTCAATTTTACTTCATGATACATTGATTGATATGTTAGGGAAACATTTCTTGTTAATTGTATCCATTGCTAATAATTATATATAATTCTATATCTTTATTTTTTATTGAGCCCTTAGAGGTTATATAAGACTTCATTTCTTTCTAAATAATGTTGGATGTATTCATATACTTTCAGAAAAAATCAGCTTCGTTCTTTGTGAGCTCTGAGGTTTTAATGTAAATTTGGTGGTATGATTATGGATTACTTTGTGTCGGTGGATTGGGGGGTGGGGAGAGACTCACTCCTTCCCATTGAGAGACCCATAAAATAATGGATTTTCCATTTTTCCAGATTTATTATAATTCTTATTTATTATCATTAGTGTACTATTTATTCACTTAATTTGTTGTATTTAATTTATGAGCTCTTATTTGATACCATTAATTCACTAATTATATTTTTACTGACAATTTCAAATAAACACAGTAATAACTATTGTTTGTTCAACCTTTTCTGTGGAAGCAAAGTACTGCTTTCAACAATATCTTGTTTGCCAACAAATCGTGTGTTAGATACTATTAATAACATAATGCTGCTGATGAAGAAACTCCCAGTGCAATGACACAGTGGAAATAAAATCCATATATGCTCAGTATTTTAATCATTGTACTATGTCATCTCAAAATTAAAGGAAAATTAATGAAAAATATTAATTGTGCAAAATAAAATGCATTTACAAATGCATTCATTTCTAAAGTATACAGAACCCTTGCTTTGGATAAGAAAAATTAGGGTCATGCAGAAAGAATAAGAGGGGCCCTAATGATTAGAAGCTCTAAATATGCATTGAAAGGAATTAATTCTCATAAAATCATCCCTGTTCCTTATATTATCAATCTTGTGGTGTCTTTTAAATCTACATTCTATAACTGAAAATAGAATATAATTCACAAGAGTTTGAAGCACTCAAAGCCATATATTCAGTTTACATTTTCCAAGTAATTTTTATAGAATGATTTATAAAAGAACTAAATATATTATGTTCTTTATAAATTATGATAATATATGGATATTTCTTACCTTCTTCATATAATTAACTTCAAAGATCGCTTATTCTTCTTGAATCATCATACTACATTAAAATATTCTATTTGTACTAAAACATTTTTAAAATGTCCACTTATATAGATTCTTAACAATGATGGTTTTGGTATGGTGACTCCACACAGCCAAGACAGAAGACCTAAATGCATAAACCAAAGCATATACCTATGTGCCAGTGTTTATTTATTTTTAGTTTTTGATTTATTTTTTAATGTGCTAGACAGATTGTGAACAAGTGATTCTAGATTACAAATGGGCCTTGGCTTGGAACACAGAATCTGCACTGAGGTGAGTGAAATGACTGCTTGGTTTTAAAACAGAAGTTATTAGCTAATGCACATTTACTAATCCAGCTAGAACACCGCCCCATTTCTGAGATCAGCTCTGGAGAAATTGCTAGAAGTATCTTTAATGTTTATGAAAAATACTTCCTTATTGTTTTCATACAAATCAATAGCTTCATTGATAATATTTTAATGACAAAAATTAGTAAATACAAGATTAAATAATGAGCATGGACTTTAGAATTTCCTTTAAAATTATTTTGGTCTTAAGTATCAATTTTCCACTTAACTAGCTTAAAATATACTCTTTGATAGGAAAACTTACACAGTATTTAGTATACAATATAATGGATATAAGAAAACTCCACTGGGGAGTTTGACACAGCATTTTGGAAACCCTAGAGTTCTTTCCTCATTGTTTTCTTTAATTTTATTATTTTCCTTTCATATTCACTTGCTTCTGATGCACTGGTATATTTTACTGTTCTGACTAGCTTAAGCGACCTTGTCAACAGTTCACTTGTTGAATAAGGCAAAATGTTAGTTACAGTGTGAAAATGTAGTGTGTTGTCAGAAAAGGGCAAGCCATTAACTTTCAAATTTCAACTTCTCATATTCCATACCTCAGTGATGGCTAAAAAGCCTCTTGTATGAATTACTATTAAGAGAAACATGACATATGCATTTATGAAGCTTCATAATTATGCATGATACAAACCTTCATCCTACAAAAACTACACTTATGAGATGTTTGTGGTGGCTTGTTTTCCTTTAAAAAAGATCAAGGGACCTATAAACCATAAAACAGAGATTATTTTTAGACATATATTTCAGGGCAGAAACACATCTTGCAAGAAATGAACTAAAAACCCCATGTCAAAGAAGACTGTTGTCAAATACTCTAGACAATTTTTGAAGTTGGGAACAATCAGAGTAAATTTATGTTACTGATACAATACATTTATGTCAAAATCTTTGTATAAATAAGATATCAGAGTATATGGAAGTTCACAACCTTGCTTCAGAGTAGAGTGGCTAGAAACGGTATGACAGTAGTCATGCAAAATGGCAAATATTATGTAAAGACAATGATTATGTGTTATTGTTCTGTCAAACCACAGCATTATCATTAGATTCTGTGGTTACATGGAAATTACTCTGAACACTCCTAGAAACTTTGAAACATCTGTGGTATGTGTAATTTCTGTCATTTTAAGATATTTAAGTATCAAATATTATATAATTTTTAGGATTATTCTGAACTCCTATTTACATAATGTGAAAATGAAGGGAAATAAGACTTTTTCCATAGAGTTCTCAGTAGAGAACCATAGTGATATATGAGAGTTTAATTTAACATTAGTGGCCTAATTCTGTGTTTCTTAACCTTTGGACTCTTGGACATTTTGTGCTGCATAATTCTTTCTTGTTGGTGGAACATGTACTGTGCTTTGCAATATTTAGTGGTACCCCAGGAATTTATTTACTGAGACCAGTAGTGCTGCTCCCTTCCAGACAACAAAAATTGTGTTGAGACATTGCCAAATGTTCTACTGAGGGTCAAAAAACCTTGTTAGGTGAGAACCACTGGAATAAAGCAATATGGGATAACTTTTTTAAGCTGAAATAAATGTAAGGGAATCAATTACTGTCAAAATATCTTTGCATATGATCTCTCTTTTCTCTCTTTTTGTTGCTTCACTGAGAAGATCATATCAATGGACTAGAGCAAAGGAAAAAAAAAAACAGACAAATTTAAAAAGATATCTACACCTCAATGTTCATAGCAGTATTATTTACAATTGCCAAGATGTGGAAGCAATCTAAGTATTCATCAGGTATGAGATATGTGTACACACACACTCATATACACATAGACATACAATGAATACCACTCAGCTGCAAAAAGAATGAAATTCTGCCATTTGCAGCAACATAGGTGAAAGTAGAGGGCATTATGCTAAGTGATATGTCAGACAAATACTGTATGATATCACTTATTGTAGAATCTAAAACATACATAAACTAGTGAATATAACAAGAAGGAAGCAGACTCAAGGATATAGAGGACAAATTAGTGGTTACCAGTTCAGGTGAGGTGTATTACAGGGGGTGGAGAAAGTGTGAGGTACAAAGTACTGGGCATAAGATAGGCTACAAGAATGTATTGTACAACACAAATAAATAGTCAATATTTAGTAATAAATGGAGTTTTCCCTTCTCCAGGGGATCTTCCCAACCCAGGAATCAAACCCAGGGCTCCTACATTGCAGATGGATTCTTTGCCACCTGAGTCACAAGGAAGGCCCAGTAACTTTAAACACTGTTTAAATAATTGATGTACTTTTAAAATTAATATTACTGTGGTTCATATACACAATGGAGTATTACTCAGCCATTAAAAAGAATACATTTGAATCAGTTCTAATGAGGTGGATGAAACTGGAGCCTATTATACAGAGTGAAGTAAGCCAGAAAGAAAAACACCAATACAGTATACTAACGCATATATATGGAATTTAGAAAGATGGTAATGATAACCTTCTATGCGAGACAGCAAAAGAGACAGAGATGTATAGAACGGACTTTTAGACTCTGTGGGAGAGGGAGAGGGTGGGATGATTTGGGAGAATGGCACTGAAACATGTATACTATCAGGTAAGAAATGAATCACCAGTCTATGTTTGATACACGATACAGGATGCTTGGGACTGGTGCACGGGGATGATCCAGAGAGATGATATGGGGTGGGAGGTGGGAGAGGGGTTCAGGATTGGGAACTCATGTACACCCGTGGCTGATTCATGTCAATGTATGGCAAAACCAATACAGTATTGTAAAGCAAAATAGAGTAAAAATAAAAATTAAAACAAAATTAATATTACTTTAGTAACATTGAAAGTGTAAAAGTGAAAAGTTCAGAAAAGCCTCTAGTCAACTCTGATATGTACCAAATATAAATATTTAATAAACACTTATGTGACTTTTTTGTGCTGACTTCAGAAATTAGGCTTCTTCTCTTAATATCTCTGTTCATATGACACAACTACAAATATTTATAATGGAGAATAAAGAGTGACATTCTTTATTTGACTTTCTTTATGAAATTAGGTGTGTGCAAGCCTGGTCTTCTAAACTTACACTGATAAGCTCCATGTGAAGCACAGGAAAGCTTGCTAATCTGCTGCTGCTGCTAAGTCACTTCAGTTGTGTCCGATTCTGTGCAACCCCATAAACGGCAGCCTACCAGGCTCCCCCATCCCTGGGATTCTCCAGGCAAGAACACTGGAATGGGGTGCCATTTCCTTCTCCAATGCCTGCAGAGCCTGCTAAATTGACTGCAATCAATTTTCAGGAATCTGTGCTCTCTACCACATAATTCTTAGTTGAAATTAACAATTTTTTTTCTTTACCCTTTTTCAATTGATAGCATCAAAATATAACTTTTGTGCTAATATGGCATCTTTCAGTAATCTCTGCTTTTATTGACCAGGAGTGAGAAGAGTTACTAAACACTGAATACAAGAATCTCCAACTTCTATTCCAAACATCTCCATTTTTTAAATCTATGGTCCTTTGAGAGTGCCAAAAGTCCTACGATAATTATTTGTACATACTTTGATTTGTCTGTCTGAATTCTTATTTTTCACTACTATGTAATCAGAAGAAAAAAGAAAAAGAAGAAATCAACTGGATAGAGAAATTAATAAAAAACTTTAATTTTCTCCCATAACAGCCAATGTTGACATTTATTTATCAAAATGGATTGACTTTTCATATGTACATAGTTTAACCTTAACTTACACAATAAACTCATGCTGATAAAGCATGCATTTAATCTAATTTTTTTAATTGGAGGCTAATTAATTTACAGTATTGTATTGGTCTTGCCATACATCAACATGAATCTGCCGTGGGTGTACACGTGTTCCCCATCCTGAACCCCCCTCCCACCTCCCTCCCCATACCATCCCTCTGGGTCATCCCAGTGCACCAGCCCCAACCATCCTGTATCTTGCATTGAACCTAGACTGGCGATTCGTTTCTTATATGATATTATACATGTTTCAAAGCCATTCTCCCAAATCATCCCACCCTCTCCCTCTCCCACGGAGTCCAAAAGACTGTTCTATACATCCGTGTCTCTTTTGCTGTCTCGCATTTTTAATATTAAAGGGCTAGTTAAGTTTTAGGGCTTCCTAGTTGGCACAGTGGTAGAGTCTGGAGACAAGAGATGCAGGTTTGATCCCTGGGTCAGAAAGATCCCCTGGAGTAGGGAATGGCATCTCACTCCAGTATTCTTGCCTGGAAGCCTGGAAAAAATCCATGGATAGAGGAGTCTGGCAAGCTATAGTCCACAGAATCACACAGAGTCAGACATGACTGAATGACTGAGCACACACAGCACAGTTAAATTCAATATGAAAAAAAAAAGTTCCTATTTTTAAAACTACTTGAGATTCACACCTTTAAGCTACAACAGTTCTAAATTTCTATTAATCTGTGCCAATTTATAAATTGTGAGACACTTGAAGGAAAATAACTTTTTTCCTAAGATTTTGTAACTATGTTGTTAAAATAATTATCAAGCCATTTTTCTGAAATTTTACATTGGTGTTAATAAAACATGTTAAAGAATTCAGATATCTCATTTTTTTTCCAATCCATAGTTGTGAGTGTTGCAGTATGACTAGTCCTCTATAAGATGGGTAAGTAACTTAGGTTGTTATTTGCACTATTTAAATGCTCTTTGCCAAAACCTGTAAATACTGATTGTGTCTCCAGAACTTAACTCTCCATTGTAAATAGATGCCAGCATAAACCATTGTCAGATGTTAGGTTCATAGAAACTATACCCTTTAGCCAAGGATGGTGAGAATCATTTTTCTGCAGGTGTCTTAGCGAGTACGGATGGTGAAATCTACACTTTGCTCTTTACTACTTTCTTTCAAGGGAAATACACTCTAGTGAAGATTTCAGCTTAAAATGTCCCTTAAGAATTGAATAAGTTGAAACTGCCCAAAGGGGATGGATTATTGAATGTTTTCTTCACAAGATATTAAAAACAAAAAGAGAGAGTGCTTTCATGACCCAGCGGTAAACAGTCTTGGTCTCTTAATGGAACACCTATTTGCAGTTGTTATCCCTTGCTTTTCTATAAAAGACACAGGAAAATAAAGAGTAGGAGCAGTACAAAAATAGACATATGTGTATGACAGCAGGAAATCACTGTGAACTTCCTGGAAAATAACGTAGGTGGCATTGTATGCTGTGGCTTAATGTCTAGGCTTTAGAATTAGACACGTCTAATTTTGAATTCTAGATTTGTTTTTGCTAACCAAGAATAGTGTTATCTGCTTTTTTGATGCAGTTTTTAATGTGTTCTTGCTAAAGTCTTTGCATTTTCTCCTTTATCCACACACTCACTTATACTATCGGTATTTTTACTGCTGTTTTACAGATGATAAATCTGAACGAGCCTCAGAGAGGTTGCTTAATTTCACAGAACTAGTTAGTGGAAAGTCCAGGTTAAAGACAAGCTCTGTTACCTTTCCCTTCCCAAAACTTAGGGCTTCCCAGGTAGTAGGGTGGTAAAGAATTCAAATGCCAATGCAGGTGATGCAAGAGACAAGGGTTTGATCTCTGAGTTGGGAAGAAACCCTGGAACAGGAAAAGGCAACCCATTCCAATACTCTTGTCTGGAAAAGTTCATGTAAAGAGGAGCCTGGCAGGCTACAGTCCATGGAATCACAAAAAATCAGACATAACTGAGCACTCACACATGTACACATCCTAAGACTTAACCAAGGAAAGATCAAAAAAATTAGAACAACAAAGCACACAAAAATATTATGGTGCGAGGTCCCACTTTTTTGGAACATCAAATTATTTTCCCTTACTCTCTTTCTGAACTTAAGCATATGATTAATCGTTATATGATGTAATAGAATACCCTGTTTAAATACTCTACTCCTTTCCAATATTATTATGACTTACATCAAGATAATTTCTCAAAACCTTATTTTTCTGTCTTTAGAAGCTATTAAAATCAAACTAAAATTAGGATAAATTTCTACATACAAATCATAGGATAAAATTCTACAAATTTCTACATACAGTTTTCCATAGTGACTGAAAATTGGTAAGCTCTTTACAAAAGGCATCAATTTTAGCATACTTGCTATGACAGGTTACTGGGTATATAGTGTGGTTCCATCTTTTAAGAGGCTCATAGGTAGACAATGATAGCTGGGAAATTCGTAGAAAATTCAATTGTGGAGACTTGATTCTAAAAAATGGTCACATTGTTCATATTCATAAAACACATTATCTAGGCCTGATAGTTTTCATTCACTCACGTAGCAGGCATTTATTGGCACTCATTGCCAATATATATACTTTTAAGCCTAAGTTTCTATATAAAAGGAATTCACAATGTATTAGAGAGTGTGGTTTGATATTAATGACAGTGGGGTTCTGCTCAGATAGTTTTGCCATGGTCATGACAGCTTAAACCTTGCATGGTCTTAATTCAGACCAGAGTGATTCTAAGTATCAAGCACCTGCATTTTGACTAGAAGAAAGAGCTGAAAATGAATGCAGGAAATAATTCCACATTATGTTAGGTTTCTTGGACAAGTTGCCATGTTCATGTCTTAGGGCTCCTATACCTATTTTTCCATCTGTCTGGAACCCTCCCTTCCTGCTTCTCCACCCTATGTTCCAAGTCTTGATTTTCACTTGCTTCCTGTGCCTCTATTCAAATAATCCCTTTCTAGCATTGCTTTTACTGTTTATTTTAAACAAAACCACCACCATTAAAGCTTTCCAAACCTACCATTCCGAAGTCCTTTATCTTTGTCTGCTTCAGTTGTTTTCATAGGAATGTTTATTCCATAGGGAAAAATATTTTTAAAAAATACTTTATGCTATTTCACTAGTACCTAGAAGAATTCCTTCCACAGTGAAGTGAAGTGAAGTTGCTCAGCCATGTCTGACTCTTTGCGATCCCATGGACTATAGCCTACCAGATTGCTCCATCCATGGGATTTTCCAGGCAAGAATACTGCAATGGGTTGCCATTTCCTTCTCCAAAAGATCTTCCCAACTCAGGGATTGAACTCAGGTTTCCTGGATTGTAGGCAGATGCTTTACCATCTGAGCCACCAGGGAAGTTCACCTTCCATGGTACTGGTGCTCAATAAATATTTGTGGAATCAATTTTGAATTGTAAGAATAGTGTGGTCTTAACTCTGCTTATTTAACTTATATGCAGAGTACATCATGAGAAACGCTGGACTGGAAGAAACATAAGCTGGAATCAAGATTGCCGGGAGAAATATCAATAACCTCAGATATGCAGATGACACCACCCTTATGGCAGAAAGTGAAGAGGAACTAAAAAGCCTCTTGATGAAAGTGAAAGTGGAGAGTGAAAAAGTTGGCTTAAAGCTCAACATTCAGAAAATGAAGATCATGGCATCTGGTCCCATCATTTCATGGGAAATAGATGGGGAAACAGTGGAAACTGTCAGACTTTATTTTTCTGGGCTCCAAAATCACTGCAGATGGGGACTGCAACCATGGAATTAAAAGACGCTTACTACTTGGAAGAGAAGTTATGACCAACCTAGATAGCATATTCAAAAGCAGAGACATTACTTTGCTGACTAAGGTCCGTCTAGTCAAAGGTATGGTTTTTCCAGTGGTCATGTATGGATGTGAGAATTGGACCGTGAAGAAGGCTGAGCGCCAAAGAATTGATGATTTTGAACTGTGGTGTTGGAGAAGACTCTTGAGAGTCCCTTGGACTGCAGGGACATCCAACCAGTCCATTCTGAAGGAGATCAGCCCTGGGATTTCTTTGGAAGGAATGATGCTAAAGCTGAAACTCCAGTACTTTGGCTGCCTCATGCGAAGAGTTGACTCATTGGAAAAGACTCTGATGCTGGGAGGGATTGGAGGCAGGAGGAGAAGGGGACGACAGAGGATGAGATGGCTGGATGGCATCACTGACTCGATGGATGTGAGTCTGAGTGAACTCCGGGAGTTTGTGATGGACAGGGAGGCCTGACATGCTGCGATTCATGGGGTCGCAAAGAGTCGGACATGACTGAGCGACTGAACTGACTGACTGACTGACTGACTGAAGGCTTGCTATCAGAAGATCATGCTCATATTAAGCATTCAATAGAATCAACACTGCTAATTACAATGGCTTCCTTTTATTCAAAAAGAAGTGGAGAGAATCATGTGAAAGTTGCTTAGGGGGTATAGTATCCCTGGAAAGAGGAGGGAATCTGTGGTTCCTTTGATTTCTCAAAGACAACAGAGGAGAATCTTTCAGGAAATCACCTGCAAAGATTAGGTGTACCTCCAATAATTTAAGACTGATACTTGGCTTCTAAGTTTTTTGTTTTGTCATCTGTCCTACTGCTACCTCTCTGTACAATCTGCAGAATCTTAGGTAAGTGGGGACACAGCCTGGGGCTGACAGGGCGGTAGAGTGGAACTGCCTGTGCTCCTGCTATTGATCTTCATAGGCTGAATGAGTCTACACTGAAGTACTTCTTTGGCCTGGAGCCAT
The DNA here is from genome assembly GCF_032405125.1 of Capricornis sumatraensis. Lineage (NCBI taxonomy): Eukaryota > Metazoa > Chordata > Mammalia > Artiodactyla > Bovidae > Capricornis > Capricornis sumatraensis. Next base: position 51,881,897 of record NC_091075.1, read on the forward strand.
TTGACCCGTATCTCACATAACAGAATGTCCCTCTTCAGGAAGGAAACTCAGAAGTAAAAGACCGTGGGGAAGATGACTGGCCATGAACACTGCCTGGGAAATTGTGGGTAAAGGTGGGAATTTAGCTTAGAAGTACTAAGTTTAAAAAATTAGGAAAACAAAATGTGAGGGTGTCTATTGAATCTCTCTGAACATCTCTTGCAAGTACCGTCAAAGAGTACCATTTGGATACTTCTGCCAGAAAAGACACTGAGCACCAGGCATTGTTAGCAAGAGAAATAGGATGATTAACACGGAGAGAAGTCTGTTCCATGAACTTATTTAGTAAAGAAATGTTTTTCTTTTCTACCCTTCCTTCTCATTATCACAATAAATGGAAGAGCTAGTTATCAGAAGAGGGAGTAAAGATTGTTTTATAGCCAAAGGATCCTGTCTTTCCTCCATTCCAAACAGCCAGGACCTCCACTTTAATATTTAGTTAGGGGAGAGAAGGAAATAAAGTTTAGAGACTGAGATTGAATTTAAAAAACAACACTAACTAAAAGAAGTGGAATGGGTTTTAATTATCATACTAAGAGCTGTGTGGCTCAAAAACATGAAAACCATTCACATGTCACTATCAAGCCACTATGTGTTGTTTTATCAAGTATACTTCTATTACTGATGACTATTAGAAGAAATAGACCCTCAATATTTACAAATTAATGAGCTCAATACTATAGTTATGAGATCAACATATTGTTTAGATACCATCTCTCTCAGTAATATAATAGCTACTTGCATTTTTTTCTTTGTCTTTAAAAATTAGATGTAAAATCATAGTCTGAAACATTGGTTGAAGGCAATGGCACCCCACTCTAGTACTCTTGCCTGGAAAATCCCATGGATGGAGGAGCCTGGCAGGCTGAAGTCCATGGGGTCGCTAAGAGTCGGACACGACTGAGCGACTTCACTTTCACTTATCACTTTCATACATTGGAGAAGGAAATGGCAACCCACTCCAGTTTTCTTACCTGGAGAATCCCAGGGACAGAGGAGCCTGTTGAGCTGCCATCTATAGGGTCCCACAGAGTTGGACACGACTGACGCAACTTAGCAGCAGCAGCATAACCAACTTATGATTTATTGTAGACATAATGGCAATCCACTCCAGTATTCTTGCCTGGAGAATTCCATAGACAGAGGAGCCTGGCAGGCTACATATAGCCTAAGGAGTTGCAAAGAGTCAGTCACAACTGAGTGACTATCACCCACTCATATGTAGACGTAAAAAGACAACTTCATGGGTATCTCTGTGTACCTTTCTTGAATGAAAATTCTTCATATCTTTACATCTGGTTATAGAAAAAAAATTTTAATTGAAGAAAAGGAAAAACAACAAAAAAGCATTTAATTTAGGCTTTGTGGTCTCCTATGATTAGCAGTGGTCTCTTTTCCTGCCACTGAGGGCACTTAAGCCATCAGAATTATCCCAGAACACCAGGGTAGCATGAGGAATGGCCATCCCATTACATTTTAAAAATTGTTCAAAACATAGCAATCATTTAAATGGGCACTTTACCCAAGGAGTAATTTTAATACATTAAAAATTAGAATAGGCAGTGAGGAGGAAGTACTAAGTAGTGGTAAGTGGAATGCACATTTTCTCTTCTTGCATTTATGTACCAACTAAATGCAGTGACTCTCCCACATTTCAGTTTCAAAATGCATGCCTTCTTTCTAACCAAATGCTGTTTCTTTTCAAAACAGCAATGACAATTTCAAAGTTTTAAAGTAGGAGGGGGGTTCATGATTGGGAACTCATGTACACCCGTGGCGGATTCATGTCAATGTATGGCAAAACTAATACAGTATTGTAAAGTAAAATAAAGTAAAAATAAAAATTAAAAATTAAAAATAAAGTTATTCTTTAATGATGGGCATCTAGTAATCAATGTATAGTTAATAATAGCATTTCATACTTGGCATATTTATCATAAATGATCAAGGTGGTTTAAAGGCTATTAATAACAGTGTGGGGAAACAGTTGGCATTATAATTCTTTTTTCTTTAACCTTTTGGGAAAAAATTGAAGTAGAAAGCAATTAAATTTTTTTAGCCTCACAGAAGAAAAGTGGCATGTAAATACAAATTATCAGTGAGTGATTTGTTTTTAAGTCACAGAATGAATCAGCAAGGAATAGCTGATTTGATTTAGAAATAAAATATTTGACTCTCAACTCTCTTTACTTTTACAAAACGAGTTGTTCACAATTATTTCTTTGATGGCAGTGGTGGTGACAGTGAAAGGGTTGCCCCAGTTTGGCAAAGTCAAGACTCATAAAAGAACATATGACTTTCTTGTCTTTCATTTTAGTGAGACACTGATTCTCAAAGAAATCTAGAAGATTTGAAAACTTAAGTTAAATCTTGAATATTTATTTTCTTTACTCATAATTCTCATTTCATAACAGTAAATTTATTGCATATTTTAATTAGCACATTTCTAAGTTCTAAATTTAATTAGTATTGACTCTAATTAGAGAGGGTCTTTTTGAACATACTTATAGGCCACTTTATCCCAACTATCTCCCATCTTGCTGGAAATAATACATTTCTGAATGTTTCATTAAACTTTTTAAGCTTATCTAATTTTCTAGATTTTTCTATTTTAGTAGCATTTTACCAAAGATATTTGTGATAATAATTGCTAAAGTTAACCCTTAAATTGGGTGAATTATTGTCATTTAAGGAGAGCAAAGTTGAGCAGGGAAAACGGTTATCAGTGAAACTCAAAATAGTAGAAAGTTTTCAAAAAGGGAAGAAAATACATTTCTATGATGAATTTGCATTAGTTCAGTTACAGACTCTAAAGGACATTAGATGATCTTGCTTATTCTCTATTTGTAACAACTAGTACAATGTCTGCCATCAAATAAATATTTGTTGTGTAAATTATAAGTGAATTCATACATATTCAGTCATCAGACCAGTCTCAGTATATTCTTCTCCTAAGTTTTTTAGTGAGTTTAAAGTGGAATTAAATTTAGTTTATCATCTAGCTTTATGATTATTTTGAAGTAAATGAATAATTCTAGAACTCAGTTTCTTTAAGTCTAACTCTTAAGAGTCATGATCTTTGATTCACAAAGACTGTATAGCTACATTTAGATACTAGTGCTTCTGTTTATATTTGTAAATCACTTACAGTTCAAATACATGACATTTATAGTCACTGTAGAAAATTCATAGTGGATTTACTTTTTGGTTAATCTATTTACAACTTTAGGATTAGACAATGCTATTCCCATTTTTTAAAATAAGTAACAATAATGTTGAAAAAAGTATATTGGTTCAGAAAGCTTTTTCTTATTTTTGCTCTCCTTTTTGAGGCTATGATATTTATAGTAATACATTTCACAATTTTACTTTTAACGAGTATTCAGTGCTTGCATGCTCAGTCTTGTCCGACTCTTTGTGACCCAATGGACTGTAGCCCACAAGATTCCTTGGTCCATGGGATTCTTCAGACAAGAATACTGGAGTAGGTTGCCATTTCCTACTTTAGAGAATTTTCCTGACCTAGGGATTGAACCCGCATCTCTTGAGTCTCCTGCACTGTTGGGCAGATCCGTTACCACTACAACACCTGGGAAGCCATTTAATGAACAAGGATTTAGAATTGGTGCAAGGATCAAATAAACTTACCCACTCTGGAAAATATCATAGGGAATAGATACCCCAAACAGAAAATAGTTCAAATAATAGAGGCAATTAACATTTATTTCATGAGTATAGTATTTAAGAAGGCTTCACTAACATGAATAATTAGGTATGTGATGGGTCCAGTGTACTCTCATTAATATAAATGAGTATCAGAGATTCTGCTAATTGTTATGAGTAGACTAAATGTCAAAAAGGTATTCAATCTTATTAAGAATTTCTGAAAATTAATTATTGCATATAATTAATATTCAAGATAAATAAAGAAACTCATGTAAGGTAAAAAGAAAATAGTTCTGTGGTGTGTGTTACTCGCTCAGTCATGTCCAACTCTTTGAGACTCCATAGACTGGACTGTAGCCCACCAGGCTTCTCTGTCCATGGAATTCTCTAGGCACAAATACTGGACTAGGTTGCCTTCTCCTTCTCCAGAGGATCTTCTTGAGGCAGGGATCAAACCCAGGTCTCCTGAATTGCAGGTAGATTTTATACTGACTGAGCCACCAGGAAAGCCCAGTTCTGTCATAGGCAGAATGATACTCCCACCCTACCCCAGCAGCTCCAAAGTCAGCATCCTAATTCATGGTTCTGTGAATTTGTCACCTTCCATAACACAGAAGGGACTTTCAGGATGTAATTAAATTTAAGGACATTGAAACAAGGAGATTATCCTGTATTATCCAGGAGGAACTAATGTAATCACATGGGTTCTTAAGAGAGAACTAATTTCTGGATATAGTCAAAGAAAAACATGTCACTATACAAGAAAGGTCAAGGGTTACAGTGTTGCAGGTATTGAAGATGTAAGATGGATACCACAAGCCAAGGAATGCAGGCTGCCAGTAGAAACTGGAAAAGACAAGGAAACAAATTGTACCCTAGATTCTCCAGAAAGGAACACAAAACTGCTGACATTTTGATCTTGGTCTGGAAATATCTGTGTCAGATCTCTGATAACCAAATAGTCAAGCAATAAATGTGTGTTCTTCTAAGCTACTTAGTTTGTGATATTTTGTTACAGCTACAAAGAAATCTAATATAAATTCCAACATGAATTGCATAAATTCTTGCTAATTATTGATCATCATTTAATCATTTTATCAAAGATCAAAGTCATCCCCATGCTTAGTAATGACAACACTAAGCAAAAATTTAAGAACTGGCTTTTTCCCTTACAATTGATGATGCTAGATATCTACGAAATTAAAAAAAAAAAAGAAAAACATTGACAGTAGCTCCTACTCTACATCTGGACTGGGTACTTGCTAAAGGCTACATCATTAGTTGTAATAATGGATGTTATGATTTTCCATTAAACAAATGTGGGAAGTAAGTCTTGAAACATTAAGGCAAATTCCCAATCTCTAGAAGGTTATTAGTGATAGAGTTTGCATTCTAAGGCAGGTTTTAAACTTACCACTTCATGGCTCTGTAATAATTCCCATTCTGACAGTATTTCTTGAATCCCTTCCTTCCTACTCAATTTGCTGCTTCTAATCATCTATGGAACAGGGGAATCAAAAGAACTAATTTTCTTAGAGTTGGATATGAAAATAGAGTAGAGTGATAATGAGGACATGAAGGTCAATCTAAGAATGAAATTCATGAGCTTCAGTGGATGAACTTTTTATATCCATATTCATGATGTAAGGACTATGCCAGTTTTTAGACTTAGACGCACTACTCATCTATCAGTAGTGTGCCTGTACTGGCAGAGACAAACCTATTGAATAAGCTAAATATGTAGTGTTATTGACTTTATGTTTATATCCCTGTGAAATTCATATATTGAAATCATAACTTTCAATGTGATGACTAGGATGTGGAGCATTTGGAATATATTTAGATCATGAGAATGGAAGCCTCCATGAATGGAATTAGTGCTCTCATAAGAAGAAGGGGTTCTCTGGCAGGTTAAAGCATCTGCCTCCATGCAGGAGACCTGGGTTCAATCCCTGGGTTGGGAAGACCCCTGGCGAAAGAAATGGTAACCCACTCCAGTATTCTTGCCTGGAGAATGCCATGGATGGATAAGCCTGGTAGGCTACAGTCCACAGGGTTGCAAAGAGTTGGACACGACTGAGCAACTTCATTTATAAGAGCTTGCCTTCTTTCTCTCTGCTCTCTGCCACGTGAAGACACAAGATAGTCATCTGAAAATCAGGAAGACTGCCTTCAGGAGACAAAAGATAGCCAGCTCCTTTATCTGGACTAAGAGAAATAGATGTTTGTTGTTTAAGCCACCTAGTTTCTGGCAATGTTTTTTTAATAGCAGTTCAAACGGACTGAGATAATTGTCAAGCTCAAGATAGAGGGTATATTAATAAAAACTGTGCACACTGCATGACTGAAGTCAAGGATTATTTAGTTTCTTAAGGCTACCATAACAAAGTACCAAAAATTCGATAACTTAAAACAACAGAAATATATTGTATCACAGTTCTGCAGGCAAGAAGTCCAGTATCAAGGTGTCAGCTAGCTATGGTTCCTCTGAAACCTGTAAAGTTAACTCTTCCTTGCCTCTTCCAACTTCCCCTAGCCCCAGTTGTTCCATATCTTGTGACAGTATAACCTATCTTCCCTTTGTGCGTGTTTTCACATGACATTCTTCTCTGTGTATATATCTGTGCCCAAATATGGCTGTTCTAATAAGGACACTTGCCATACTGGATTAGGACCCTCCCTGATGGCCACATCTTAACTTGATTACATCTGCAAACAGATTAGTTTCAAATAAGGTCACATGCACAAATATGGACATTAGGACTTCAGTGGATCTTATTGGAGAATACGATTCAACTCATGAATGGAGAGATAGACAAGTACCAAGGAAAACTGAGAAATATTCTTAAGGTGGACTCGATTCCAAATGAGTGATTCTTGAGGAAGGGTTTTGGAGGAGGAATTACAACATAAAATGTTTGAAAGGTGTTTGGATACTATGGTACTCATGACGCCTAGATTCCTGATATGGTAGATATCTGAATGAAAACTTTGGTAGCTCATTTTTATTTTGCATTTTGATGTTGTCCTAGTTTGTTTTTTATTATTGGTTTAATTATTCAATTAACATTCAGTGAAGCCTGTATTTTCTGTTTAGCATAAGAGTTAAGTGGGAATAACACATATTTCACTGTGACATAAGAGTGAAGGATGAGTACACATTTAATTAACTTGTAAAAAAAGAGCTTCAGATTATTCATAAAGGCTGAGGTTGTAATTAGGCAGAAAAGGAGGGATGGACACAGGTGAAAACAGAAGAGGAATATGTATCTTAACCAAAAAAAAAAAAAAAAAAACGAACTCTAAGCAGAATAAAAGGATCAGAGGCAGACATAAAAGTGGACATTTAGATAAGAACTAAATATGATTCTAATTTTTAACTGCAACAATGAATTCATAGATTCTTTTCACAGAGCACAAATTGTATCTCAGATAATCAGGTATTTAATTGCCCAATTATGAAAATATCACTTTGAATTCTTAGGCCAATAGCTCAGCATGAAATATAATCCCCAAAGGATATCAAGAATTTAGGTAAATTTGCTGTCTTATTGAAGTCAATAAATGCTTTTCTAATGAGTTTTATTTTTATCAATAAAAGATATATTTTAAAAATCATAGGAGCAAACAAATTCAAAATAAAAGAAATAACTAATTGTTTAAGATTTTATGTGTAAACCTTGATCAATGTTTAGAATGCAAAGGAAGCAATATACAATAAGATTATTTTTGTGATTTCATTTATACTCCTTAAAAAATCAAATAAGTATATACCTTTTGTTTCTGAAAAGAAAACTCTCAGAAAACAATCAAATATAATTTTTGAAATGATTTTAATTCTGTGAATTCTATACATCCCTCATTTTTTTTTTCTTTAAATGTTTGTCTCTGGAAAACTTTAAATATTTTTCACCAATGAAATTTGCTTCCACAATTAAACATGGGAGTTAAGGATTTATTTACTTCTATTTGTTATTAACCAGGCATTTGCAAATTTATCATTCCCAAATTGCACTATATTTTCATAACATTCAATTAAGCCTCTATTTTCTGTTTAGCATAAGAGTTAAACGTTTAATATCCAAAGTGAGAATGCACAGTTTCAATTTGACTTCAAAACATGGTATTTTCTGCTATGAAATTCAGATAATACTGATGCTGAACTCACAGAATTCCGGTCAGGTTTCAATAAGGTAATACTGATGAGACATGTGTACTGTGCTTATCATATAATCAACAGAAAATACATATAACATATTAATGTTGTTGTTAAATATATTTTCAGAACCAATGACAATTTCAGTTTTAGAATTTCTGTCTGGGAAAAACAAAATGAACAAAGAGAAAATAAATGAAACCAACAGAAGGAAGGCAAAATAGATGGAAGATAATGAGAAAGGGCTTTATAATGAATCATCATTATTTCCATTTTGAGCAACAGCTCTTGTTTCCTCTAGAAATCTCCTTATGATACATATATTCCAATAGACACAGTGCCATAAACAATAATTTTAAAATAAGTATTCTGCTTATTTTACCCCATAAATGTAGCACAGAGTAAGATTTCTTAAAACTCATCTTGTTTCTTCCCTTTGTCATCAATTTCCATACATTCACCAGCTACACACACACTTCTTTCTTCAAAAATGATCTCATAACATCCTTAGTTACACAACTTAACAGTTCTAGTCCTATTTTTATCATGATGGGAAATTATCTGGTAATAAACAAATCCCATAGAGGGCAGGTAAATGAAACTGAAAGTCACTCAGTCGTGTCCAACTCTTTGGGACCCCATGGACTAGGCAGTCCATGGAATTCTCCAGGCCAGAGTACTGGAGTGCGAAACCTTTCTCTTCTCCAGGGGATCTTCCCAACCCAGGGGTTGAACCAAGATCTCCCTCATTGCAGGCAGATTCTTTACCAGCTGAGCCACAAGGGAAGCTAGAGGGCAGTGGAGTGGTGGAAATCCAATTGGCTGAGCCAGAAGCCCCTTTATTCCATACAAAAAGAAAAAATAAAATAAAATAAACTCAGACATTGCTTACTTTATTCGCACTGCATAAAAAAGCATTTTATAGTGAAGAGGTAAATGTTTAGATTGCTGTATTAATCAGGGTCTAAACATTTAATAGAAATCATCAGAATATATGAATATAGTAATGTAGAGAATTGATTATTCAAATGACAGAAAAGATAAGAATCCAAAATTAGGAGATAGGAACAGCCCAGAGATCAGAGATATTGTGTAGCTACTATAACCTACAGACTGGAAACATAAAGCAAAAATATTTTCGTAGGGAGAAGGAAGTAGGATCTAGACACAGGATAGATGAGAGGAGGAAGAATGCACAATGGGTTTCTCTGGGAAGAGTTGCATCCAAAGAGGAAACAGAACCACTCCCATGTAATCCAAGTCAGAGAGAGAGAAGGATAGAGTCCATTTATTCGTTCCCTACCCCTGACTAAAAGTCTCCCAAAAATGCCTTCCAAAGGTCATACTTAGCTGGATGTCAACTGACTAAAATCCTTGGGAAATACGACACCAGACACTCCATAACAAACAGCAAAGAAAAGAGCAAGGGTTGATTCAGGGATTCATGAGCAAACAAATGCTGGAAAAACATGGTAAATGTTAGGGAGACTGGTCGTCAGGATTCATGAAAACAACAATTTTTTTTTTTTTTTGGAAAACAATAATTAAATATTATACCAAAGACTCAGATGGATGAATGAATGAACGATGTATAGATTAGAGAGCAGGGAGAAAGAACGAAGAGAGAGAGAAGCAAGCAAACCCAAATCTTTCTTGGGTGATAGTTAGCAATTATGAATACAAGTTTCAAGGAAGATTTTGCTAGCTTTGATGCAGGTTTGGTGACTATAAGTGTTATGTTGATTTATGGATGATAACTATCATTAATTTCATGACATTTGTGTTTGTTATAATTTCTTTCTGGAAAATTTTTAATAAATAATATTAAATGGTATAACACTATGGCACTTTTTACCTCGCTTTGAGATACCTTTAAAATTGTAGCTATTCTTTCATGTTTTGCAATGTCTTCCTTTTCACAAGTTGTGGTTTCTTCAAAAACAAACATTAGTATCAGCAGAAACTCTTTAGGTCACTTTTACTTAAAGATTCAGTTTGTAATCTATGTTGTTCCATTTCAATGAATAACGTATATACTTGTGGAAAAACATATACCTACCTTCCTGGCTATTCACTGGAAAGCCAATACCTTTTTCCTGCATAAACACAGTGCTTACTTACAGCGCTGACAATCTGGATTACAACAAACTAGGTATTGTTGTTATCTTTTTTCATAAAGAATTTAGAAAGCCTGTTTCAGAGTCTCCTCTTAATCCAGAAGTACGGTTGATCAGGTCAAAGTTATTGGGAATCCATGCCAACATTCTTGGATCTCAAATGGATTGTAGGAAAGTTCTCAAGGTGAAAACATTTGTGTTTTTCAAACAATATCCTGAGTCCAGCTTGATCACACAGTAAATAATCCATACCAATACAAACTATTATGTTAACCTTTGTAAACCTCAGTTTTCTCACTCACAATGCAATTCCTATCAATATAAAATGGGTAAAATACATACATGTCCATTAAGATTCACATCTTTAGAATCTATTTTTATAGAAAAGATATTGAGAGTTTCCTAGGAGGCTTTGTGTTCTGTTATAGTTCTGAATCTCTTTATATGTTTATCTTTCATAACCTCTCTCCATTTTCAACTTCTAGTTCTAAGTGAATCATGAATTAATTTAACCATGCTAAAGAAACAGTTAAATAACAGTAGGTTGGTTCCATCTGGGGTCTAAGAAGTTGGAAAATGAATGTGCTTAATGTGTATCAGCTTTACTACAATGAACTTTATGACATTACTTCTGGTTGATTAGACTTAGTTTTTTTCACTGTTCTTTTACTTCACTGAAGATTGCACAGTTTAGGTTGTAAAAATATAATGATCTTGGTGATGTGATGTAATACTATGTTTTCTCTATTATCTCTAAGAAATCATAAAAGTGATGCTATTTCAACATTTTGAAAATTATTAAACTATTACACTTTTTCTTGTTTTTACACACAGTTATAATGGTTCTTTTAATAATTTACTTAGTCCTTAATGATGATTTTCTATAGTTGTATTAATAATAACAATGGCATTGGAAAGAATTAAGTAACCATTTAATCATTCTCTGCATTGGTCAGACAATAATTTTGTAGAAGCCATAAGCAATTCAAAACATGAGTATTTACATAGGAAAGATGGAGCAAATCAGAAATTATTAAAAACCAATTCCCTGTCCCATTACAGCCTAATCATATGAATTGCTCCTCTTTCATAATAGAAACTTCTTTATCAGCTATAAATAATGTTTACACACATGAATAAATGCATGATTTAATTACTGCATTTCTGAAATGTTTCTAAAGTGAAGTGAAAGGGAATGTCAGTCAGTCACATCCAACTCTTTGTGACCCCATGGACTACACAGAACATGGAATTCTCCAGGCCAGAATACTGTAGTCAGTAGCCGTTCCCTTCTTCAGGGGTTCTTCCCAACCCAGGGATTAAACCCAGGTCTCCTACATTGCAGATGTATTCTTTACTAGCTGAGCCACAAGGGAAGCCTGAAATGTTTGGTTGGTGTTACATCTGTGATTTTGTTTTTCTTCTTACTATATAATCATAATGTGTCAATCCCTGAAAGCAAGAGATGAAAATAAATGAATGATGCTGAATATGAGCATAATGATGATTGGAGATATGGATTTCACAATTTTTTACATGGTACCAAGAACTGACTGGGGACAAGTGAGGGTGATTTTTTTTTTTTTTTTAATTCTAGTTGAGGTTGTAGAGTTCCTGTTTTTTCACAGTGCAATTTGAAGGAAGACAAAATCAGGGGAAATAAAGGGTACACCTAGAATATGACGTGAACATCCTGCTCTTACTAATTGTGCTGATCTCCAACTGTGAACCAGTTTTAACAAGTGCTGGTCCCAGAACTTCCTGTTCAGAAATACAGAGATGAGAATGTTACCCAGATGAGATGAGAATGAAATAGATGAGGAGCTGAAAGTCTGGCAAAGACGAATGTAAAGACAGATCGCCAGGGCATGTTTTAATAAGTGATCAATGTGCTCTTGGGTCTCTAAGGATGCAGAGCCTAAAATTTATCTATTTCAATTCTGGTTTCCTTGGTGTGTATGACAGAGGGATGGTGCAGGGAGAAAGGAGGGAGGGGGGTTCAGGATGGGGAACACGTGTATACCTGTGGTGGATTCATGTTTATGTATAACCTCCAATTAAAATAAATAAATTTATATTTAAAAAAATTATCTAAACTAATAGAATGATTTTTTAAAAACCTGCATTGTTTATTGCTTCATTTGCTGCCACTCAAATATTCTATTTGTTCAGTTGAATGAAATAATCATTGGATGTTAAGCACTTATCATGTGCAAGGTGTTGAAGGATTAAAAAAAATACCATTTATAGTAACATTGTTCATATGTTCATAGTAACACTGTGTCTTATGAGGGAAAAAGCAGGCAGGTAATAGCAAGCTATAAATAGCAGAATTTTAAATATGTACTGATTTCCAAAAATTTGTGATGGAAGCATAAGAGAAAAATAGTTTATTCCGACATTAGGAAAATATCCTGGAGGAGAGAGTAATTGTTTTAATTTTTTCAGGTGAATGATTTTAAGAACTGGAAAATGGGAAGCAGGTCTTCTCAGACTGAGAGATAAGGATGGGCAAATATATGAAGCAGGAAAAAAGACTTTAGCAAGCAGAAATAACTGAAATATTGGATAAAAATGCTCCAGGGCAATGAATAATGAGGCTGAAGAAGGAAATTAGGACAAAGTCATAGGGAAATTGGCATTCCATTGAAAGGTATATCATCAGTGTTTCCTTCTTCTTCCTTCCCTGCCCATATCTGTGTGCTCAGAAAAGAATGTCTGTTAAGTCCAGCTATGTAAAGTCAAACTGGGTTCTCAAATACAGTGTGATTTGTAAGTGCCAGAGAAAACTCCATGGAATATATGATATCATAAGTCTCAACTATAGTAGTGTGGTTATACATTTTTCACTTTTGTGTCTTTTTTAAGAGTCTATGAAAATTGTCAAACTTCTTGGAAGAGTCAAAATTTAATGCATTATTAGTAAATGCCTCAATAAATGAATAATAGCTTGAATGTCTAATAGACATCTCACATTAAGGTGTCAAATGCAAAACCAGTTAGTTCTCTTCTCTCCCAAATCTGCTTACCTAGTTATTACAGCAAAGCAGGTCATGTCAACTCCATCCTCCCATTTTCAAAATAAAAACCTTGGCATTGTCCTTGATTTCTTTAGCTCATTTGCAACCCATATCCAAAATTTCCTGGTTTTGCATTCAAATTCTATTGTATCTCATCAGCTCTACAGCTACCATCCCTGGGTTTTCCAAAAAGGCCTCCCTTCTTCTACCCATGCTTTTCAGTCTTTCTAAATACAATCCTAGAGGATTTTTTTTTTAAACAGAGATAATAGCATCTTGCCTCAAAATCCTGAAAAAATTCTCCGATGGTTAATTGTCTATCACCTTGCCTAGGCCATGAGGACCTCAGACTTTTGGCCTTACATTATTCTAAGTGTGTCTATGAGGGTATTTCTAGGTGAGATTAACATTTAAATTGGTAGACTAAGTAAAGCAGAATATCCTTCCCAATGTGGGAGGGCTTCGTCCAATCAATTGAAGAATTAAGTAGGACTCAAGAGGAAATCTTCCTGCCTTGTTGCTTGAATGGCGATACTGATACTTTACAAGCTTTTGAACTTAAACTGAAAAATCAACTCTACTTGGTTCTCCAGCCTATAGGATTTTAGACCAGAATATGTACTATTGATTTTCCTAGATAAAAGGACTTTAGACTCAGAATAGAACTATTCTGTTGGCTTTCCTGGGTTTGTAGCTTCTCAATTGCATATCTGTGGCTTCTCTACCTCCATAATCACATGAACCAATTTCTAATTTTATATATTGGCATCTGTTTCTCTGAGCAGTATAGATTTTGGTACTGAGAATGGTTCCAGAGGTAAATAACTTTAAGGATGAGTTTTCTTAGAATTCCCTGGAGGTCCAGTGTTTAGGACTTTGTGCTTTCACTGCCGAGTACATGAGTTCAATCCTTGATCCTAAGATCCCACAAGACATGCAGCACAGCCAAAAACTAAAAAGGAATGAGTTTTATGAACTGGTTCTGGGATTTCTGGAATTTACTCTGTAATATGATTAGATTTAAAATGCTACTGATTCAATCTCTAATACTAGAACACTGATAGCCCATGGCTTGATCTAGCAATGGAGAGACATAATATATATCCATTGGATACATCAATCACTTATAAGAAGCAAGAAGTTAGATAACCTTTCATATAATACTTTTAGCAGTACTACAGCCCTTAATCCAGCCCTACATCAAAATACATGTTGCAGGGAAGTTAATCATCTTTTCCTTTCATAAGATATCATAAAATTTCACTGTACTGATGATACTATGCTGATTGGACCTAGTGAGAAAGAAATAGAAATTACTCTGCACTGATTGGTAAGAAATATTCATGAGAGTCCCTTGGACTGCAAGGAGATCCAACCAATCCATCCTAAAGGAGATCAGTCCTTTAGGTATTCATTGGAAGGACTGATGTTGAAGCTGAAACTCCAATACTTTGGCCACCTGATGCGAAGAGCTGACTCATTTGAAAAGACCCTGATGCTGGGAAAGATTGAGGGCAGGAGGAGAAGAGGATGACAGAGGATGAGATGGTTGGATGGCACCACCGACTCAATGGACATGAGTTTGGGTAAACTCTGGGAGTTGGTGATGGACAGGGAGGCGTGGTGTGCTGCAGTTCATGGGGTCACAAAGAGTCAAACATGACTGAGCAACTGAACTGAACTGAACTGACTCATGCCAGAGGATGGGAAATAAATCTGACAAAAGTTCAAGGGTCTTCCACCTCAGTGACATTTTTTTCAAACTAGGCAAACTGGAGCATATTGAAACACTCCTTTTAAGATGAAATAAAAATTATTAAGATATAATATAAAGTATAAGTTGTCATATCTGCCCCTTTCTACAACTGAGACAACAAGATCTCTACACAATGGACCTCTTTGGACCTTAGAGAGAATGTTCCTCACTTGAGTCTATTATTCTGGCCTATTATTGACATATTTGGAAAACTGCTAGTTGTCAGTGGAACCCAGAAGAACAGAAGTCTCTGGAACAGGTCCAGGCTACTGTTCAAGCTGATCTGCCATGTGGGCCATGGAATCCAACAGATCCAATGGTGCTTGAAATTTTAGTAGCAGATAAGGATGTTGTTTGGAGCCTAAGCTAGGCTCCTATATCTGAATCACTGTGCAGGCCATTGGGAACTTGAAGCAAAGCTCTGCTGTCCTCCATAAATACTCTTCTTTTGAGAATAAGCTCTTGACCTATTACCGTGCCTTTGTGAAGACTGAACACCTAATCATGAGTCACCAAATTACCATGTGACCTGAGCTTTGCTTTATGAACTGGGTTACCTAGCTCATCAAGTCATAAAGTTGGGCAGGCACAGCAAAACTCTATCATCAAAGATGACTGATATATATGTGATCGTGGTCAAATAGGACCTAAAGACCTAAGTAAGTCACTGGAGGAAGTGACCCAAATCCCACCCCTGTTACACTGCCTTTTCTGCTCATCTGGCACACACGACATCATGGGAAATTCCCTTGGATCAGATGATATAGAAAGAAAAGGCAGGCCTGGTTTACAGATAATTTTACACAATATATAGGTGTCACCAGAAAGTAGACAGCAGTAGTGCTACAACCCCTTTTAGAAACATCCATAAAGGACAATGGTGAATGCAAATCTTACTAGTGGTCAGAACTTCTGCCAGTGCACCTAGCTGCTCCCTGTGCTTTGAAAGAGAAATGGCCACATGTGTAACTTTGTACCAGTTCTTGTACTGTGGGCCAAAGTTTGACTGGATGATAGGGGAATTGGATGAAACATGATTGCCAAATTGGTGTCAAAAAAGTCTGGAGAAAAGGTATGTTGATAGACATTTCTGAATGGGCAAAGGAAAAAAATAAATGAAGAAACCCATGTCTCATATGAGTGTTTATCAAAGGGTAACTCAAGAAGAAGAAGATATTAATAATTAAGTAGATAGTGATAGCTTATGGTGAATGATGTCAGATTCGAGATTGAAGAAGAAGAAGAAGATTTAGCTTCTGGACCAGGGACTAGGCTTGATCACTCAAGAGCTTTTGTGTAGCAGAGTTATATTAAAGTATAAAAAGGGACAGATAAAGCTTCTGACATAGACATCAGAAGGGGGACAGAGAGTGCCCCCCTCACTAAATTTAGCAAGGGAATTATGTACTTTTAAAATTGGTTATTACAATAAATCAAAAGAATGTCTCAAGGTTGTAAAGATCTTACTAGACCTACTTCCACAATTTACATTTTCAGATAACAGGATTAGTCAGGAGGTTTTCAAGGAGATACTGTCCTCAAGCAGGATACATTGTTGTTATATAATCATTGGTAGAAAGGAGCTACCCCACATCTGAGGTCAGGAGCGGTGGCTGAAAGGAGCAACTCCATGACCGAGGAGAGGTGGCTGTGCCAATACAAGGGCCAAGAGGAGCTACTCCACGTTCAAAGTCAGGAGGGGCGACCTCGTCCAAGGTAAGGAACAGCAGCTGTGCTTCGCTAGAGCAGCCGTGAAGAGACAACCCCACATCCAAGGTAAGAGAAACCCAAGTAAGACAGTAGGTGTTGCGAGAGGGCATCAGAGGGCAGACACACTGAAATCATAATCACAGAATACTAGTCATCTGATCACATGGACCACAGCCTTGTATAACTCAGTAAAACCAAGCCATGCCTTATGGGGCCAACAAAGATGGACGGGTCATGGTGGAGAGGTCTGATATAATGTGGTCCACTGGAGAAGGGAATGGCAAACCACTTCAGTATTCTTGCTTTGAGGACCCCATGAATATTATGAAAAGGCAAAATGATAGGATACTGAAAGAAAACTCCCCAGATCATTAAGTACCCAATGTTACTGGAGATCAGTGGAGAAATAACTCCAGAAAGAATAAAGGGATGGAGCCAAAGCAAAAACAATACCTAGTTGTGGATATGACTGGTAATAAAAGCAAGGTTCAATGCTGTAAAGAGCATTATTGCATAGGAACTTGGAACGTTAGGTCCATGAATTGAGGCAAATTGGAAGTGGTCAAAAAGGAGATGGCAAGAGTGAACGTTGACAGTCTAGGAATCAGCAAACTAAAATGGACTGGAATGGGTGAATTTAACTCAGATGACCATTATATCTATGACTATAGGCAAGAATACCTTAAGAGAAATAGACAAGCCATCTTGGTCAACAAAAGAGTCCGAAATGCAGTAGTTGGATGCAATCTCAAAAATGACAGAATGATCTCTGTTCGGCTCCAAGGCAAACCATTCAATATCACAGTAATCCAAGTCTATGCCCCAACCAGTAATGCTGAAGAAGCTGAAGTTGAACGGTTCTATGAAGACCTACAAGACCTTTTAGAACCAACACCCAGAAAAGATGTCCTCTTCATTATAGGGGACTGGAATGCAAAAGAAGGAAGTCAAGAAACACCTGAAATAACAGGTAAATTTGGCCTTGGAATACGGAATGAAGCAGGGCAAAGGCTAATAGTGTTTTGCCAAGAGAAAGAACAGGTCATAGCAAACACCCTCTTCCAACAACACAAGAGAAGACTCCACACATGGACATCATCAGATGGTCAACACCAAAATCAGATTGATTATATTCTTTGCAGCCAAAGATGGAGAAGCTCTATACAGTCAGCAAAAATAAGACTGGGAGCAGACATTGGCTCAGATGATGAACTTCTCATTGCCAAATCAGACTTAAATTGAAGAAAGCAGGGAAAACCACTAGACCATTCAGGTATGACCTAGATCAAATCCCTTGTGATTATACAGTGGAAGTGAGAAATAGATTTAAGGGACTAGATCCGATAGAGTGCCTGATGAACTATGAATGGAGGTTCATGACATTGTACAGGAGACAGGGATTAAGAAAATTCCCGTGGAAAATAATGCCAAAAAAAAAAAAAAAAAAAAAGGCTGTCTGAGGAGGCCTTACAAATAGCTGTGAAAAGAAGAGAAGAGAAAAACAAAGGAGAAAAGGAAAGATATAAGCATTTGAATGCAGAATTCCAAAGAATAGCAAGGAGACATAAGAAAGCCATCTTCAGCAATCAATGCAAGGAAATAGAAGAAAACAACAGAATGGGAAAGAATAGAGATCTCTTCAGGAAAATTAGAGATACCAAGGGAACATTACTTATCTAGTGGCTCAGACAGTAAAGCATCTGCCTACAATGCGGGAGACCCAAGTTCGATCCCTGGGTCAGGAAGATCTTCTGGAGAAGGAAATGGCAACCCACTCCAGTATTCTTGCCTGGCAAATCCCATGGAGAGCAGAGTCGAGTAGACTACAGTCCATAGGGTCGCAAAGAGTCGGACTCGACTGAGCAACTTCACTTTCTCACTTTCTTTCACAAGGGAACATTTCATACAAAAATGGGCTCGATAAAGGACAAAAGTGGTATGGACCTAACAGAAGTAGAAGATATTAAGATGAGGTGGCAAGAATACACAGAAGAACTGTACAAAAAAAGATCTTCATGACCCAGATAATCACGATGGTGTGATCACTCACCTAGAGCCAGACATCCTGGAATGTGAAGTCAAGTGGGCCTTAGGAAGCATCACTATGAACAAAGTTAGTGGAGGTGATGGAATTCCAGTGGAGCTATTTCAAATCCTGAAAGATGATGGTGTGAAAATGCTGCACTCAATATGCCAGCAAATTTGGAAAACTCAGCAGTGGCCACAGGACTGGAAAAGGTCAGTTTTCATTCCAATCCCAAGGAAAGGCAATGCCAAAGAATGCTCACACTACTGCACAATTGCACGCATCTCACACACTAGTAAAGTAATGCTCAAAATTCTCCAAGCCAGGCTTCATCAGTATGTGAACCATGCTGGATTTAGAAGAGGCAGAGGAACCAGAGATCAAATTGCCAACATCTGCTGGTTCATCAAAAAAGCAAGAGAGTTCCAGAAAAAAACATTTATTTCTGCTTTATTGACTATGCCAAAGCCTTTGGCTGTGTGGATCACAATAAACTGTAGAAAATTCTGAAAGAGATGGGAATGCCAGACCACCTGACCTGCCTCTTGAGAAACCTGTATCAGGTTCCTGCAGATCAGGAAGCAACAGTTAGAACTGGACATGGAAAAACAGATTAGTTCCAAATAGGAAAAGAGTACATCAAGGCTGCATATTGTCACCCTGCTTATTTAACTTATATGCAGAGTACATCATGAGAAATGCTGGGCTGGAAGAAGCACAAGCTGGAATCAAGATTGCTAGGAGAAATATCAATAACCTCAGATATGCAGACGCCACCACACTTATGGCAGAAAGTGAAGAGGAACTAAAAAGCCTCTTGATGAAAGTGAAAGAGGAGAGTGAAAAAGTTGGCTTAAAACTCAACATTCAGAAAACGAAGATCATGGCATGTGGTTTCATCATTTCATGGGAAATAGATGAAGAAACAGTGGAAACAGTGTCAAACTTTATTTTGAGGGGCTCCAAAATCACTGCAGATGGGGATTGCAGCCATGAAGTTAAAAGATGCTTGCTTACTCCTTGGAAGGAAAGTTATGACCAACCTAGATAGCATATTAAAAAGCAGAGACTACTTTGCCAACAAAGGTCCATCTAGTCAAGGTTATGGTTTTTCTAGTGGTCATGTATGGAGGTGAAAGTTGGACTGTGAAGAAAGCTGAGTGCTGATGAATTGATGCTTTTGAACTGTGGTGTTGGAGAAGACTCTTGAGAGTCCCTTGGACTGCAAGGAGATCCAACCAGTCCATCCTAAAGGAGATCAGTCCTGGGTGTTCATTGGAAGTACTGATGCTGAAGCTGAAACTCCAGTACTTTGACCACCTCATGCGAAGAGTTGACTCATTGGAAAAGTCCCTGATGCTGGGAGGGATTGGGGGCAGGAGGAGAAGGGGATGACAGAGGATGAGATGCCTGGATGGCATCACTGACTCGATATACATAGTTTGGGTAAACTTTGGGAGTTGGTGATAGTCAGGGAGGCCTGGTGTGCTGTGATTCATGGGGTCACAAAGAGTAGGACACGACTGAGTGACTGAAATGAACAGAGTTTAAACTGAGCTGTTTGTTGTGTAATCATCAGTTCTTGGCTTAAAATAAACGTTTTATTTTAAAACTAAGCAAGTTTTAGGAATGTAGAGTAAGACTAAGGAATGTAGAGAGAGAACAACAACAACAAAAAATAAGACATTTATCTTTTCCTCCTCCTTGAAAATTCCAGACCCCTATCTCCTCTTCGAGGACCTCAGATCCCTCTCTCTTCCTCAGGGACCCTGGACTTCTTATCAACCTGCCTAGGAACTGACTCTTTCAATAAGATGACTTGTTTTGTAGATGCCAGTCAGCATCTTTCCTCAGGAACTCCTGTCATTGTCCAATGGGTCATTGACAAACTGGCCATGGTGACAGGGATCGATAATGCATGGACATGGCAATATGAACTTCTATTCACCAAGGACAGCTGGCTGTGGCTACTGCTGAGTGATCATCTTACCAGCTGCGGAGACCAACATTTGGGTTTTAATGTGGCAACATTGCCAAGGGTCATCCGTCATTGTGAGGTAGGTAGAAACAAATAAAATTTCAAATTTTCCTAAATTTTAAAATGTAAGAGTGAAAGGGAGATGGGTAAGAGTTTATTAAGGAACAAATATATATAAAGATATAAGCTGTTTTAGCATAACTCTTCTCATGCTTCAATAGTGTGTACTTATCTTTAGCAAACAGCCAAAGGCCTCTCAAAAACAAGATTTTAATTTGTCATTAACCCAAGATGTATAAAAAATAAAGTTTAGTTCTAGAACCCGAATTAGAACATAAGTTTAATTATGCAGTTTTCCCTAAAGTTGCCTAGGACTTGGCTCTGGTACATTGTATTCTATAGGGGAGAAAAACAACTGTGTGAAATAGGTGATGAGTAAATTTTTTCTGGCAATAAGGTAAGTAAGTGTTTTGAAAAGCTCTAACACTGCAAAATGTCAGAAATACAAAATGTTGTATACATTGTCAAACACGTATATTAAAGGATGTTGCCAAGTTCACGGGGAATTAGGTGAGATTCCAATGGGCCACAGAAAATATACGTACAAAATTAAACCATAGAGAAAAGTAGAAAGTAGAAAGCTAATGTCTATTTCAGGGACCACGAGGTTTGGGGAACAAGAAACTTAAAGATATAAGTCTCAGGCCAATGTCAGGAGTGAAGACAGGAGAATAGGACTGAAATCAACACCTTTATAAAACATTAACCCTGAGAGAACTCACACACCCTCAGGATGAATGAAAAACAAAGTCCACTGATGTATAGAAAGACAATGAATAATATTTGTTGATATCTTTTCTAAATTAGGTAGAAAAAGAAACATAAAATTCTAAGAATTTCTGCTACGATGTATCATCCAGCTCTTCCCTCTGTTGGGGGCTTCCCTGATAGCTCAGTTGATAAAGAATCCACCTGCAATGCAAGAGACCCCAGTTTGATTCCTGGGTCGAGAAGATCCATTTGAGAAGGGATAGGCTACCCAGTCCAGTATTCTAGGGCTTTCTTTGTGGCTCAGCTGGTAAAGAATCTGCCTGCAATGTGGGCGACTTGGGTTTGATCTCTGGGTTGGGAAGATCCCCTGTGGAAGGAAAAAGCCATCCACTCCAGTATTCTGGCCTAGAGAATTCCATGGGCTGCATACTCCATGGGATCGCAAAGAGTTGGGCATTACTGAGCAACTTTCACTTTCACTTTCCCTCGACTGGGGCTGAGGTTTGGATATTTGTTGATTATATCAAAAGTGAGAACAGATGCAAATTCCTATCATCCTTGGATGCCCTACAATCAGATTTCTCAGGATTTCTATAGATTTAACTCAACTAAATGCTAATTACAATGCAAAAATAATTAAAACCACAAAGAAATAAACTATTATAGCAGGGCTGCAAGCAGGATGGTGTTCTCAAGGCAAGAATACTGAAGTGGTTTGCCATTCCCTTCTCCAATGGACCACATATTGTCAGAACTCTCCACGATGACCCATCCTTCTTGGGTGGCGCTACATGGTATAGCTCATAGTTTCATTGAGTTAGACAAGGCTGTGGTCCGTGTGATCAGATTGGTTAGTTTTCTGTGACTGTGGTTTTCAGTCTGATGGAGAAGAATAAGAGGCTTATGGAAACTTCCTCATGGGATAGACTGACTGATGGGGAAACTGGGTCTTGTTCTGATGGGCATGGCCATGTTCAGTAAATCTTTAACCAATTTTCTGTTGATGTGTGGCTCTGTGTTCCTTACCTGTTGTTTGACCTGAGAGCAAACTATGATGGAGGTAATGAAGATAATGGTGACCTCCTTCAAAAGGTCCCTTGCAGGCACTTCTGCACTCAGTGCCCCCAAACCTGCAGCAAGCTACTGCAAACCACACTTCTGCCAGAGACTCCTGGACACTCACGGGCAAGTCTGGGTCAGTCTCTTATGGGATCACTGCTCTTGGGTGAAGTCACTTTCTCCTGGGTCCTGGGGTGCACAAGGTTCTATTTGTGCCCTCCAGAGTCTGTTTCTGCAGTCCTGCGTAAGTTCTGGCAGCTCTGTGGTGGGGTTAATGGCAACTTCTTCCAAGAGGGCTTATGGCATACCCAGGTCTACTGCTCCCAGAGCCCCTGCCCCTACAACAGCCCACTGCTGACCCGAACCTCCACAGGAAACACTCAAACACAGTTCTGTCTCAGACTCTGTGGGGTCTCCGGTTCCTGGTGCACACAAGGTTTTTTTGAGCCCTCTGAACATCTCTGATGGCTATGGGATTTGATCATAAATGCGATTTTTATCCTCCTACCATCTTACTAGGGCTTCCCCTTTGCTCTTGGACATGGGATATCTCCTCAAAGTCACTCCAACACCTCACAGCCACTGCTCCATCCCATGCAGCTGGTGCAATATCGCATAGGAACCTGGAATGTTAGGTCCATGAATCAAGGCAAATTGGAAGTGGTCAAACAGGAGATGGCAAGAGTCAACATCAACATTTTAGCAATCAGCAAATTAAAATGGACTGGAATGGGTGAACTTAACTCAGATAACCCTTATATCTACTACTGTGGGCAAGAATCCCTTAGAAGAAACGGAATAGCCATCATGGTCAACAAAAGTCCAAAATGCATAACTTGGATGCAGTCTCAAAAATGACAGAATGATCTCTGTTCGTTTCCAAAGCAAACCATTCAAAATCAGAGTATCCAAGTCTATGTCCCGACCAGTAATGCTGAAGAACCTGAAGTTGAACAGTTATATGAAAACCAACAAGACCTTAGAGAACTAACACCCATAAAAGATGTCTTTTTCATTACAGGGGACTGGAATGAAAACGTAGGAAGTCAAGAAACATCTGGAGTAGCAGGAAAATTTGGCCTTGGAATACGAAATGAAGCAGGGCAAAGGCTAAAAGAGTTTTGCCAAGAGAATGCACTGGTCATAGCAAATGCCCTCTTTCAACAACACAAGAGAAGACTCTACACATGGACATCAACAGATGGTCAATACAGAAATCAGATTGATTATATTCTTTGCAGCCAAAGATGGAGAAGCTCTATACAATCGGCAAAAATAAGAACAGGAGCTGACAGTGGCTCAGATGATGAACTCCTTATTGCCAAATTCAGACTTAAGTTGAAGAAAGTAGGGAAAACCACTAGATCATTCAGATATGACCTAGATCAAATCCCTTATGATTATACAGTGGAAGTGACATATAGATTCAAAGAATTAGATCTGATATAGAAAGTGCATGAAGAACTATGGAGATAGGTTCATGACATTGTACAGGAGGCAGTGATCAAGACCATCCCCAAGATAAATGCAAAAAGGCAAAATGGTTGTCTGAGGATTCCTTACAAATAGCTGTGAAAAGAAGATACACAAAAGGCAAAGGAGAAAAGGAAAGGTATACCCATTTGAATGCAGAGTTCCAAAGAATAGCAAGGAGAGATAAGAAAGCCTTTCTTAGTGATCAGTGCAAAGAAATAGAAGAAAAAAATAGAATGGGAAAGACTAGAGATCTCTTCAAGAAAATTAGAGATACCAAGAGAATATTTCATGCAAAGATGGGCATAATAAAGAATGGAAATTGTATAGAGCTAACAAAAACAGAAGATATTAACAAGAGGTGGCAAGAATACACAGAAGATCTAAACAGAAAAGTTCTTTACAATCCAGATAATCATGACAGTGTAATCACTTACCTAGAACCATACATCCTGGGATGTGAAGTCAAGCAGGCCTTTGTTCATCAATACAAACAAACCTAGTGGAAGTGATGGAATAACAGTTGAGCTATTTCAAATCCTAAAGATTATGCAGTGAAAGTGCTGCACTCAATATACCAGCAAATTTGGAGAACTCAGCAGTGGCCACAGGAAAAGGACAGTTTTCTTTCCAATCCCAAAGACAGGCAAGGCTAAATAATGCTCAAACTACCACACAATTGCACTCATCTCACATGATAGTAAAGTAATGCTTAAAATTCTCCAAGTCAGGCTTCAACAGTATATGAACTGTGAATTTCCAAATGTTCAAGCTGGATTTAGAAAAGTCAGAGGAACCAGAGATCAAATTGCCAACATCAGCTGGATCATCAAAAAAGCAAGAGTTCCAGAAAAAATATCTATTTCTGCTTCATTGACTATGCCAAAGCCTTTGACTGTGTGGATCACAACAAACTCGAAAATTCTGAAAGAGATGGGAATACCAGACTACCTGACCTGCCTCTTGAGAAATCTGTATGCAGGTCAGGAAGCAACAGTTAGAACTGGACATGGAACAACAGACTCATTCCAAGTCAGGAAAGGAGTACACCAAGACTGTATACTGTCACCCTGCTTATTTAACTTATATGCATACTACATCCTGAGAAATGCTAAGCTAGAAGAAGCACAAGCTGGAATCAAGATTGCCAGAAGAAATATCAATAACCTCACATATACAGATGATACAACCCTTATGGCAGAACGTGAGGAAAAACTTCTTGATGACAGTGAAAGAGGAGAGTTAAAAAGTTGGCTTAAAGCTCAATATTCAGAAAACTAAGATTATGGTATCTGGTCTCATCATTTTATGGCAAATAGATGGGAAACAATGGAAACAGTGAGATACTTTATTTTGGGGGGCTCCAAAATCACTGCAGATGGTGATTGCAGCCATGAAATTAAAAGACGATTGCTCCTTGGAGAAAAAGTTATGACTAACCTAGACAGCATATTAAAAAGCAGAGACATTACTTTGCCAAAAAATGTCTGTCTAGTCAAAGCTATTGTTTTTCCAGTAGTCATGTGTGTATATGAGAGTTGGACTATAAAGAAAGCTGAGTGCCAAAGAACTAATACTTTTGAACTGTCGTGTTGGAGAAGCCTCTTGAGAGTTCCTTGGACTGCAAGGATCTCCAACCAGTCCATCCTAAAAGGAATCAGTTCTGAATATTCACTGGGCAGATGGATGTTGAAGTTGAAACTCCAATACTTTGGCCACCTGATGCTAAGAACTGGCTCATTTGGAAAAACCCTGAGGTTGGGAAAGATTTAAGGGGGAACAGGGGACAACAGAGGAGGAGATGGTTGGATGGCATCACAGACTCAATAGACATGAGTTTCAGTAATCTCCAGAAGCTGGTGATGGACAGGGAAGCCTGGTGTGCTGCAGTCCATGGGGTCACAAAGAGTCGGACACAACTGAGTGACTGAACTGAACTGAACTGAAAGTAGGATGAAGTGAGTGAAGCACTGATCATGGGTACAAAATTTAAAAGGGCACCGAAAATCTCTTAGTCAAAACAAATTGTACTTTATTATATTATTTTAGCAAATCATAATCAATGTTCAAATTTAAGATAAATAGAATGTCAAGATTTAAGCAAAAGTAGGATCTGCTATAGATGGGTTAGGGTGAAACAAATGGGCTGAATTGTAGAAATTCAAGGTCAGATCTTGTCTTTACCTAAATTTTTGACATTTGTTTATCATGAATTTTCTGCAGTAATTTTGATTTTAAAATTACACTCATAGTATTTATTTTGATTACTGATTATTTGGTACCTATATTTGGCACATACTCTAATGTGAGTGAGTCACTCACCTAACTCTATCCCTGGATCTGTAGCTGAGACTCAGCAGTAAAAAGAAATAACATGCTTAAATGATAAAATTTAAGATACTAATATATCAGTGGCATATGCAGAATATCTATGCATTCAATATGTAAATAAAGTTGAAAATATTAATCATCAAGGCACAAAATGATTTTAAATAATGAAGAAATGTTTTTATGACTATGATAATCAAAATCTCACTTAAAATGTGTTTCATATAGAAGCATAATATGTATATAAACAACTATGAAATTAAAATTCATTTCATGAGTCAATATGCAGATTAGACAAAACTGAAAAGAGAATTAGTGAACTAGAAAATAGAATTGAAAATTCCAAAAAGAGATTAATTTGAAAACATAATAAGGACTAATATTCTTCTCATTAAAGTTCAAGAAAAAGCCAAAATTGAGAATAAGAATGAGGAAATAGCTAAAGAAAAAAATAATGGTTAAGAAATTTTCAGAAATGACAAAGGACATAAAGTTTAAAATTCAAAAGTATATATTCTAAAGAGGATTAATAAAAAGAAATGCAAACTTACACATAATAGGTATTTAAAAACAAAACTAATCTACAAACAAAATAAAAACTGTATATTGCAACTTATAGTAGACTTTCCAATAGCAACATTCAGAGACAAAATCAATGGAAGAATGTGCTCAAAATGTTGAGAGAAATGAATCCTCAATTTTCAGTTATGTAACTTACAACCTCTCTTTCAAGAATAAGAACAAAATAAATAAGTACTGAGAAATTTACCATGAATAGACTCTCCCTAAAAGTAATTATTTATGTTTTACATATATGTATATAATTCTAACATCTGTAATATATAGCTACCAAAACTAAATAGATGATGAGAAGATTTCAAAAAGAACCACCAAAAACAGAAAGTATACCTTTCAAATTTTATAGAGGAAAATTTACAAAATATTTTTTTTCATTTTGAAGTAATAAAAGAGGAAAGAAACAAAATATCACTATATAATTTTACAAAAACAATTTACCAAATTTTAAGTAACAGATACAAATTTTACAAAGCACAGAAATATTAAAAACATTAATTTTAAAAGGCATTTTACTGACACAAGACCAAAAAATTTTAATAAAATGTATTAAGCACTCATGATCATGGAAGCAAAGCATTTAAATAATGCAATGGGTAATATAATCAGATTATATTTTAAAATCTAAACTAAATGAGTTCTATTTCCTAGATTAAAGTTTTAGTAAAGCTATTCATACTTTTCCTCCATAAAGTGATTAAAGATAAATAAAATATATTCAAGTGAATAAAAATAGATAAAGTTAACATATCCAATGGAGATTTTTTAAATCAGTAGTAATGAACAGGAATGGGGACTTCCCAGGTGACCCAGTTGTAAAGAAGCAGCCTGCCAATGCAGGACACAGAGGAGATACAGGTTCTATTCCAAGTCCAAAAGATCCCCTGGAGGAGGAAATGGCAACCCACTCCAGTATTCTTGCCTGGAGAATCCCATGGACAGAGGAATCTGGCAGGCTAAATTGGAGTCACAAAAAGTTGGAGACAACTTAGTGACTAAATAACAACAATAAACATGGATATTTATTCCAGGATTGTGGTAGCAAGGTAACAGTCAAAAAATCCCCCAAATGAAAGAATGGGCAAAGCAATTATATAGCAATACTGTAGAATTAATTATAGGCATATTAATGAAAGAGCCATAGTCAATCAAATCAAAATATATCAAACTCACAAATATATGCAGCTTAGCAATGACTTTGGAAAAAAACACATCTTATATGCCATCAATTACATGAAAATAAAATTATGTGAAATAAGTATATATGCATATTTATTAAAAGAAATGACTGTCTAGCATCATTGTTTAAATTACTATGTGTATGATTTGTTTACTTGCTAAAATGTGTTTGTAATCCTCAAAACTATAGTCTAGACATCCTCAGAACAGTGAAAAATTTGAGTCTGAGGTCCATGCTCCCAGCTGACTGCTAACAAGGCCAGGTGCTCAGCTTTCTCCCTTCAGCTCTCATAGAGATGCCCAGAGGAAGGAGAGGGCAGTGTACTGCAGAGCAAGCCGCTCTGGCTCTGGGGCCAGGTGGACAGGGACTGAATTCCAGCTCTGGCAACCTGTTAGTGGGGAGGCCTAAAGCAAGTCACTTAACCATGCTGAACCTTATTTCCTCTTTTGTAAAATGAGATAAAATCAAATCTGCCAGAGTGAGCTGCTTTCACAATTCAAGACTGTAATCTATGTGAGGTGTGTGAATGTGTGTGTGTCCATATTTCCTCTAGGAGCGATAGTTAAGTATTTGCTAAGACAGTGTTCACCTCAACCTTATGCAGCATAAATACCATGAATAAGGAGAATAAACACATGAGGAAAACCAAAGAAATAATGTATATGTATAGTAATTCTTTCCAGAGAGGAGTGAGAGGTGATAGGGGGTAGAAAATCATAAAACCAAAAGGGTCACAAAGGGAGTTTTTAACTGCGCTGGTAATGCTCTGCTGGATAATTCAGATGTTGGGTCCTCAAATTCTCACTTTATTATTTATGGCATATGACACATAACATATAAAATTATATTTATAGAATATTTCATCATAATTAATTTATTTCAAAAGATCAATCTGTTTTTGTTTAGAGCTGGGGTCAGTTAACTATGGCCCATGAGTATAGCCACACTCAAGTTTCATTTAGAGCATGAACAGTCAAACTATGGCTCATAATCCAAATTCACCTGTTTTTATAAAATTTTATTAGAGCATAGCCTGACCATTTTATGTATTTTCTGTGGCTATATTTGAGGTACAAGAGCAGAATTAAATAGTTGCAACAGAGAATTTATGGTTTAAAAATCTAAAATATTTATTATTTGGTCCTTTACCAAAAATTTTGCAAACCCTTAATTCAATGCAACATCTTAATACTCACACTAATTGGTAAGAATAGCTCAGGAGGCATAGCCAAAATGAACCATGGAGAGAAACATAGAAGAAAACTTTTTTTTCTATATGATAAAGTGGCACAAGCTTTTAATTTTTTGAGACATCCATAAAGCAGCAGGTGTAGGGGGCTGGAGCAATATGCCAGCAAATAAAATTGAAAATAAGTCAACAAGAAAACACAAATATTAATTCATAGAATCCTCACAATCCCCATGCAAGTCAACTGAAGCACCGATAGATTAAGAAAATCACCCATGTTTACACATGTTGTATCTAGTGAAGCTAGAATTCCATACAACCTCACTTCCTTTGCAGACAAATCCACATAATCTATTATTAAGGTGATTCCCATGGCAAACTATACACTGTGAGAAAACTCTACTTTTATTATCTCAAAACTTCTGCAAATTGTGTTATTTTAAAGAGTGAAAGAGGCAGTGACAAATTCAGTATACCTCTTGGGTGGGAAAACAAAGATTCAGTGGACTCAAAACATTGGAAAAAAAGAGAAATTTAAGTCTCTTGGTCACCTGTGATGTTATTAAGAGATGCTGGTTTTCAACCGGGGCCTTCCCCTAGTGACTCAGCAATAAAGAAACTACCCAAAATGCAGAAGCCACAGGAAACACAGGTTCAATCCCTGGGGCAGGAAGTTCCCCTGGAGGAGGGCATGGCAACCCATTACAGTATTCTTGCATGGAGAATTCCATGGATAGGGGAGTTTGGCAGGCTACAGTCCACAGGGTCACAGTCAGACACGACTGAAGAGACTTGGGTACTTAGTACGCGTGCACACACTGGTTTCCAATCATATATAATATGGAGTTTTGACATTTAGTACGTAGGTGGTTTATGTGCTCAGTATATAAATATTAAAGGAAAGGACATACAAAGGAATTGATATCACCAAATTGATTGATATATGGGTTACTTTTTATGAATACAATGATTATTATTTTGTTTTGCAATTAGTCAATTTATGAAAAATGAGGATGTTATGGTGGGAAAATATTTATATCTGCTTGCTTTACTTAAAAAGAGCCAGAAGAATTATCTTCACTTGGTGTATAGCAAGCCATCGAATGCAAGGATCAAACTAATGTTTGACTTCCAGAAGAAGGGAAAATATTTTTTGAATTCAATTACCAAAAATGAGGTAAGTAACATGAGTATTTCCTTGTGTTCTTATTGAAAATAATTATTCTTTTACTAGAAACTAAGGTTTTTATTGAAAATTATTAAAGATAATTAGAATGTCAAAATGAAATTTAAAGCAAATTGACATAATGTAATAAATATTATTTCACAAAACATTAAAATATAAGATCTTTTTTAAATTATATATTTTTAGTTTAAGTGTATACTATATAAAATCAGTTTTGCTCTACCACAAGTGAAAGTTCATTAGAAAGACTATAATTAATCAGGAGGAAAATCTCTTTTTTAATTGTATTTTCTTAGAGTCCATAGATCAAAGAAATGTAGGCCATAGAGAGATTTGAGATTTAGGTTAAAAGCCTTCTGTGCCCCCAGATATAATTGATGTTGCACAGAAATTAAAAACACTACCTAGAATTCTTAAGCATAATGGCTTAATTTATTTTTATTATTATACTTTTATGTAGAACAACACATTTATCACACAGGCTTGAAGAATTTTGATATGGGTTGAGTGAAGCACATTTATTAATACACTAACTTTTTTAAGTTATCTGAAAAGACAATTATTAGAGTCTTACACTTTGAGAACATTATTTTAGCAATATGACATCATTTAGTGTTTTCATTTATATTCAATTAAGCTTTGATCTATGGTTTCTAAAAGATATAAAGTCAAAGCAATTTCCATAATTTTGATATTTTAATGTAATATATCTTGTTACTTATCAAAGAGGTCACATTTGTCATCCCATTAATTCCTACATCATTATACAAACGTTTTAGGATTTCTTGTAGGCAAAGATTCTTTCTCCTTTGTCCCTCACATTTCCATGTGTACTTACATGTGTACTTCTAAGAACCCATTTGCTACATTTGCATTTGGAACCTCATTCCCTCTCTTGTTAGGGAAATGGGCCAGAAAACCACTGTAAATCCTCATTTGCTGATCACAGAGAACTCTTGGTCACTTGTCATGGAATAAATCTTTCTTCTCTGGGAAGTCCACATTTTGCCTACTGATTAACTGTCAGTAGGTAAGCATGCTATTAACAGAATTGGGCCAAAAAACCAAACAATTACATCTTGCAAAACAAAACATAAGGTTATGAGAAAGTTAGTGGTCATTAGTTTCTATGTAACTCAATGGGAAATCATCAAACAACCTATGAAGAGTTCCCAATGAGACAGGATATATTGTAGCTGGAGGTGATAGCTAGACATAATATAAAAGCAATTGCTTTAAATAAGAATTTAGTAATGTGGTGGTAAGGTGTGGGGAAGGTGGTGTTCTACAGTCCTATGATTACATCTGAATCATTTAGTGAGCCTGTGCTTCTGAAGCCCATTTCCAGTTTCCCCCACAGTCAGTCTATCCCATTAGGAAGCTTCCATAAGCCTCTTATCCTTCTCCATCAGAGGGCAGACAGACTGAAAACCACAATCACAGAAAACTAACCAATATAATCACATGGACCACAGCCTTGTCTAACTCAATGAAAGTAAGAGCCATGCGGTGTAGGGCCACCCAAGATGGACAGGTCATAGTGGAGAGTTCTGACAAAATGTAGTCCACTGGAGAATGGAATGGCAAACCACTTCAGTGTCCTTGCTTTGAGAACCCCATGAACAGTATGAAAAGGCAAAAGTTAGGACACTGAAAGATGAACTCCCCAGGTTGGTAGGTACCCATATGTTACTGGAGATCCAGAAGAATGAAGAGACAAAGCCAAAGCAAAAACAACCCCCAGTTGTGGCGGAGACTGGTGATAGAAGTAAAGTCCAATGCTATAAAGATCAATGTTGTATAGGAACCTGGAATGTTAGGTCCATGGATCAAGGCAAGATGGAAGTGGTCAAACAAGAGATGGCAAGAGTCAACATCAGCATTTTAGGAATCAGCGAACTAAAATGGACTGGAATGGGTGAATTTAACTCAATTAACCCTTATATGTACTACTGTGGGCAAGAATCCCTTAGAAGAAGTGGAGTAGCCATCACAGTCAACAAAAAAGTCTGAAATGCAGCACTTGGATCCAATCTCAAAAACAACAGAATGATCTCTGTTCGTTTCCAAGGCAAACCATTCAAAATCAGAATAATCCAAGTCTATGCCCCTACCAGTAATGCTTAAGAAGCTGAAGTTAAATGGCTCTATGAAGACCTACAAGACCTTCGGGAGCTAACACCCAGAAAAGATGACCTTTTCATTGTAGGGAACTGGAATACTAAAGTAGGAAGTCAAGAAACACCTGGAGTAACAGGCAAATTTGGCCTTGGAGTACAGAATGAAGCAGGGCAAAGGCTAATAGAGTTTTGCCAAGAGAACGCACTCGTCATAGCAAACATCCTCTCAAACAACACAAGACTTTACACATGGACATCACCAGATTGTCAATATTGAAATCAGACTGATTATATTCTTTGCAGCCAACAATGGAGAAGCTCTATACAGTCAGCAAAAACAAGACCGAGAGTGGACTGTGGCTAAGATTATGAACTCCTTATTGCCAAATTCAGACTTAAATTGAAGAAAATACGGAAAACTACTAGACCATTCAGGTATGACATAAATCACAATTATACAGTGGAAGTGAAAATAGATTCAAAGGATTATTGGATAGACAGAGTGCCTCAAAAACTACAGATGGATGTTCGTGATATAGTACAAGAGGCAGGGATCAATACCATCCACAAGGAAAGAAATGCATAAAGGCAAAATCATCTGAGGAGGACTTACAATACCTGTGAATAGAAGAAAAAGCAAAATGCAAAGGAGAAAGGAAAGATATACCCATTTGAAAGCAGAGTTCCAAAGAATAGCAAGGAGAGATAAGAAAGCCTTCCTCAGTGATTAATGCAAAGAAATTTTAAAAAAAGCAATAAAATGGGAAGAGGTGGCAAGAATACATAGAAGATCTATACAGAAAAGATTTTCACAACCCAGATAATCATGATGGTATGATCACTCACCTTGAGCCAGACATCCTGGAGTGCTAAGTCGAGTGGGAATTAGCAAGCATCCCTAGGAACAAAGTTAGTGGAGGTGATGGAATTACAGTTGAGCTATTTCAAA
The DNA here is from genome assembly GCF_032405125.1 of Capricornis sumatraensis. Lineage (NCBI taxonomy): Eukaryota > Metazoa > Chordata > Mammalia > Artiodactyla > Bovidae > Capricornis > Capricornis sumatraensis. The sequence continues at coordinate 51,915,196 of NC_091075.1, forward strand.
TCCTAAAAGATGATGCTGTGAAAGTGCTACACTCAATATGCCAGCAAATATGGAGAACTCAGCAGTGGTGACTGGACTGGAAAAGGTCAGTTTTCATTCCGATCCCAAAGAAAGGCAATGCCAGAGAATTACCAAACTACTACACAATTGTACTCATCTCACACACTAGTAAAGAAATGCTTAAAATTCTCCAAGCCAGGCTTCAGCAGTACGTGAACTGTGAAATTCCAAATGTTCAAGCTGGACTTAGAAAAGCCAGAGGAAGCAGAGATCAAACTGCCAACATCATCTGGATCATCAAAAAAGCAGGAAAGTTCCAGAAAAAAATATATTTCTGCTTTATTGACTATGCCAAAGCCTTTGACTGTGTGGATCACAACAAACTGTGGAAAATTCTGAAAGAGATGGGAATGCCAGACCACCTGACCTGCCTCTTGAGAAACCTATATGCAGATCAGGAAGCAACAGTTAGAACTGGACATGGAACAACAGACTGGTTCCAAATAGGAAAAGGAGTACGTCAAGGCTGTATATTGTCACCCTGCTTATTTAACTTCTATGCAGAGTACATCATGAGAAATGCTGGGCTGGAAGAAGCACAAGCTGGAATCAAGATTGCCGGGAGAAATATCAATCACCTCAGATATGCAGATGACACCACCCTTATGGCAGAAAGTGAAGAGGAAATAAAAAGCCTCTTGATGAAAATGAAAAAGGAAAGTGAAAATGTTGGCTTAAAACTCAACATTGAGAAAATTAAGATCATGGCATGTGGTTCCATCACCAATAGATGGGGGAAACAGTGGAAACAGTGGCAGACTTTACTTGGGGGGAGGGGGTGCTCCATAATCACTGCAGATGGTGACTGCAGCCATGAAATCAAAAGATGCTTACTCCTTGGAAGAAAAGTTATGACCAACCTAGACAGCCTATTAAACAGCAGAAACATTACTTTGCTGGTGCAGGTCCATGTTGTGAAAGCTATGTTTTTTCCAGTAGTCATGTATGGATGTAAGAGTTGGACTATAAAGAAAGCTGAGTGCTGAACAATCAATGCTTTTGAACTGCGGTGTTGGAGAAGCCTTTTAAGAGTCCCTTGGACTGCAAGGAGATCAAACCAGTCAATCCTAATGGAAATCAATCCTGGATATTCATTGGAAAGACTGATTCTGAAGATGAAACTCCAATACTTTGGCCACCTGATGCGAAGAACTGACTCATTTGAAAAAACCCTGATGCTGGGAAAGATTGAAGGCGGGGAAGAAGGTGACGACAGAGGATGAGACGATTGGATGGCATCACTGATTCAATGGACATGAGTTTTAGCATGCTCAGGAGTTGGTGATGTACAGGGAGGCCTGGCGTGCTGCAGTCCATGGAGTTGCAAAGAGCTGGACAGGACTGAGTGACTGAACTGAACTGTGCTTCTGGATGATGAATTTCACAAGTGTGTCTCAGTTCTTTATTTCCTCCACACTTTTATGGAACAAAATGGCTAGTGTTGCCTGGAGTTGAGTATTTCTCTTCCCCCAGGTCAGTTAGGATCTGGCATTACCCAGCAGATTAAGCTCTTGTTAAGTAGATTCTCTTAAGGGAGGGCTTTAAAAGAAAATAATGCTCTGATGTATAGTTGACCCTTGAACAGCACAAAAGTGAAATCGCTTCATTTGTGACTGACTCTTTGTGACCCTATGGACTGTAGCATATCAGGCTCCCCCGTCCATGGAATTTTCCAGGCAAGAGTACTAGAGTGGGTTGCCATTTCCTTCTTCAGGGGATTTTCCCGACCCAGGGATCAAACCTGGGTCTCCCACATTGCAGGCAGATGCTTTACCATCTGAGCCACTGGGAACAATGTAACTGAATTATGTGGTTTCATTTTTATGTGGATTTTTTTCAAGAAATAAATTTATGTACTGTAAGTGTATTTTCTCTTCATTATGATTTTCTTAATAAAATTTTCTTTTTTCTAGTTTACTTTATTGTATGAATACAATATATAATACATAAGTGTAGCATACAAAATATGTGTTAATTGGCATTTTACGTTATTGGTAAGATTTCCAGTCAACAGTAAGCCATAACTAATTAAGTTTTTGGAGAGTCAAAAGATATATTCAGACTTTTGAGAGTGTAGGATTTTGGTTCCTTTGTTCCTTCATGATAAGGGTCAATTATATTTCAAAATGTTTCCTTTCCCCTTCCCTCTGGAGGCATCTCGAGATGTTTCCTCTTATATTCACCAGATTGAGCTCCTGGGGGGTAACACTCACAAAAATGTTGGGGTGTCTCTATGACTGGGTCCCCCAGAAGATTTTAACTTTTGCAGACTTGTCTGCACTGTGCACATCCAATTCATCAGTTACACTTCTGGTTTTCCTACCCCAGACCCTGTTCCCTGGGACATTTCTGCCTGTGAGTCTTTGTCTCAGTAAGCTGATGAACTGTATTCATCTGTTGGCCATTCCAATTTGATAGCAGTATTTTGACTGTGTCCTCCCGTTTATAAAATCCAAGCCAAGTTGCTAATTTTTCAGTCCGTTCTGCTTTTTATCTGTTTTCTTAAGATTTAAAACATTTCTTCATTTACTTTTTTTTTTTTTTTTTTTGCCGCACCATGCAGCTTATGATATTTTAGTTCCCTAACCAGGGACTGATCTCTGGCCCTTGGCAGTGAGAGTGTGGTGTACTAACCTCTGGACTGCCAGGGAATTCCCTGTTATGTTTTTTACTTGTTGCTTGAACTCTGTTCCTTATAAGTGGAAACTAAAATAGAAATTCTAGGTTATTATTCTAAATAGTTTTAATAAAACAAGGAGAAACATAATTTTACCCCAGAGCAAATAAGCATCAGATTGTGTGCATAGAAACTAACCATAAGTAATCTCTTAGAAGATCTACCCTAGGATACAGTGTGGGCTTCCCTGGTGGCTCAGGTGGTAAAGAATTTGCCTGCAATGAGGGAGACCTGGGTTCAATCCCTGGGTTGGGAAGATTCCCTGGAGGAGGGCATGGCAACCCGTTCCACTATTCTTGCCTGGAGAATCCCCATGGACAGAGGAGCCTGGCAGGCTATAGTCCATGGGCACAAAGAGTTGAACATGACTGAGTGACTAAGCAGAGGAGAGCACAGGATACAGTGAATGTGTGAGTGTGTTTGGAGAAGGTGGGGCAGTAGTGTGGGCAGGGTTCCTCACTCTTAAGACCTTGGAAGCAAGTATAAAGAAACCTTACAACATAGTGCATGTCACACTGATACTTAAAAATAGGGTTTTGACTGGAACATGAAAAGGACGTTTTTGAGAATTATTTTTTCAAATGTTTATATTTTGGAGTTCTAACTCATCAGCTTCCAATACAAATCAATTAATACAGAGCATGGTGAGAGAAAACAAATCTCCAAAACTTCATCAAGAATTCCACTAAATCTAAGTTAATAGCCAAATTTACCATTATTCCCAGAATTGTTTCTTGTAGAATGAGTACACTTCAAAAAAAAAAAAAAAAGAATGCTGTAGGTTAAGGATTAAATATTCGTAGTCTATGAAGTTGTACAAATGACTGATGCCTTCGCTCTCTACTCATGCACTTCTTCCATCACCAACTTCCTCTCTTCTATTAACATTCAAACTATTGCAACATTTAAATAGCAGTTGTAAGAGTAAAGTAAGTAAAAAGTAAATAAAATAAGTAAAGCCTCATCTCATCGGCTTTACTTCATTTGACATTAACACTCAAAAACCAGTGAAATGCTGTTTTACCCTGTCATGCTTAATATGTCAATAGTCTCCTTGTTAAATCTAGTGGATCCTTATCAGGACACTTCTTACCACTGCAGCACCTGATATTAAGGGCAATTTTCTTTGTATTTTGCATTTCTTCTTTTCTTATTTCCATGATACAACTATTTCAAGGTTTTTTCTTATCTTTCTAGTTGCTCTTTTTTTATAATGTGAACTATTTCCGAATTACAGCTTCTAAATTTTGGTGTGCCACAGAAGCAGTGTCCTATACTGTAGGAAAACTATTCATTTTGTCCTGGTATCTCTGTCACTCTAATGACTTTATATATATATATGAATATATATGTTCATATATATATATATATTCAAGACAGACTTTTTCCCTAGAGCTCTGTACTTACCAATAAACCTAAATTATCTTCTGATTATCTCCACATAGACATTCTATAGAATGTCTTGTATTGCTAGGTTTTAACTCAACTGGTTGAAATAGGAGCTTATTATACCCCTAGAAAACATATATCTATTTTCTCCATCTCTGAAAATGGCACTTGTAACTGCCCCCGCTCCTTGACCCATTAAACTCCTCAGTTGTACTTGTTCCTGTTGGTGTCAGTAGGAACAAAATTGCCTTTTGGTTGAAGAGCAATCAAAGTTGAAATATAGCAAATTTGCTAAAATCACAAGTTCCAATTTACAAAGCTTCAACACTAAGAAAATGAGTTCTATATCTTAACAATGATGATAGTCAAACAAGTAAGACTTCACTTAAACATGATCACCTTGTCTGTTTTAAATATTACCTGTGCAACATGGAGACAAAATAAAGCAGTACAACCCATGAAAGTCCTGGCCTTACAAGCTGTGTACATTAGATATCTTTGTGGCCCCATAGGTACCATATTTGATTTCAGCAGCAGCTATGCTGGACACCTCATGCAATACTTGCTCAATCAATTATCTGTATTACCTTCTCTCTGTTAAAATAACTGATGTGACTTCTGTTTTCCTGTCTAAGCCTAACTGACACAGCCAGAGAATGGAGATATGCCCAAGATCAGGGATATATGCTTGGATACATGTATCTGTCTCCTCAGGGGCCCTTTTACTTTTCACAGAGGCACATCCAAATTGCAGAGGCCCTAGTAGTGTGGATGGCATATGGAGTCCATGGAGTAGAAGAGAATAGAGACAGGTTCATTCTTTACTCTGTGTCTATCACACGGGGTTGGGAGTTTGGAGGTGATACATGTCAGCATGCAAAGGTCCATATTATGACGATATAATACTTCTCTTACTTTGCACAGCTAAACAATCAGGTTTAATTTCTTGCAGCTCTAATGGGTTTCTTTCATTATGTCCTCTTTCATTACGCCTACCCATGACCCACCTCAGCCTGTGTGGTATGGTCCACTTGTTTTCCTTCTGGCCTGCTGCCATCCCCTCTCAGATAGTGAAGGAATAAAACTTTACATCTATTTTTAAGCATAAGAAAGTTTTTCCTGCATTAGAGCTTTTTTGCATATGCATCATTCTATGCCAAAAGTTAACTCCTCTTCTACCATGATACTTTTCACAGTGGTAATTCCTAGCATGTATCTACCTGGATGACTCATACTTATTTTTCAGGAAACAATGTTTCTTCAGGGAAGCCTTTCTTTATTACCACTCTCTCTCACTCATCTAGAGTAATTCCTCTTGTTTAGACTCTACCACTTCATAGATCATTGTGTCATGGACATCACTGACAAAAGCTCAGAAATGACTAAAGGAAAGCCAATGAAATCACAGAAACAGCAATTAAGTTCATTGTTCAGACACTAAAAAGGTAGTCTGTTAACTGATAGCACTCAAACCAAAGCACAGATGAGGCTCAGGGGTATATTGTTATAACATAGCTTGTACAGTGAGGAAGAAATGACTATTCTCCCCAGTGATTGGTTATAATATTAGAATTTTCTTAAATGATAGAGAATTGGCCAGTGGTTACCTCATATCATCCTTGGGAAAAGGTTTAAGCTTTGCTTATGATTTCCAACAGCATAAATAAGAAATGACCCAGGTCAACTTGGCCTTGCATAATAAGCTAAATTAAGCTTTGCTTTTATACTGAACTGATTTTGTCTACTTAGGGAATTTTCAAGGCTGGTCTTCATTTGTTTTTCACTTTATGTAGTTTTGTTCATTAATATTTTATTTTTGACTCAATTTCAAGAATATCAGCCTGATGAAAGCAAGCACTGTATTCATTTTATTTATTCTCTTATTCTTGGAACAAAAGACGTGCCTGATACATTATAGAGATCCTAAGATATTAGTTAATGACTCAACAAATGGATGAATGACGATTGTTTGAATGTTGCTGTTTATATCAGTCCTTAATTTTTTTTCTTTTTTTTTAGTTTTGGAAATGCTGTATGTCTGAATTACCCATCATGGAAGACTAGACATGCGTAGCTATAGGACACTTAAGATATGACTAGTGTGACTAAAAAACTGAACTTTTAATTTAACTTTAATTAACCTAAATTTAATTTTAAATATCTACATGTGGGTAGTTGCTAACATATTGGACAGTTTTAGGTATGGGGACAGAATCTATAGGGATGTTCTTTAAAAGATATGTCTGGCAACCCACTCCAGTACTCTTGCCTGGAAAATCCCATGGATGGAGGAGCCTGGTATGCTGTAGTCCAGGGGGTCACTAAGAGTCGAACACGACTGAGCGACTTCACTTTCACTTCCATGCATTGGAGAAGGAAATGTCAACCCACTCCAGTTTTCTTGCCTGGAGAATCCCAGGGATGGGGGAGCCTGGTGGGCTACCATCTATGGGGTCGCGCAGAGTCGGAAATGACTGAAGTGACTTAGCAGCAGCAGCATACAAGAGACAAATTTGGGGAAATGACAAATCCTAAGCTGAGCATATATGGAAAAAAAATCACATTTTTTGAACAGAGAACACAAGAACAGAGAACTCATATAGCACTCTAAAATAAAATTCTTCTCTAAACATAGTTAAAGCACAAGTTTCCTGTATGTGTCAAACTAGAGACATAATATGACCAATATTTGAAAGAGTTACATTATAACTGTTTGCTCCTCTTGGCCACCGCCCCTTGCCTCGGACGTGGGGTAGCTCCTCTTGGCCATTCCTGTGCCGTCGCAGCCTGGCACTCTAGGCCGCTGCCCTTGACCTTTTTGGAAACATAGAAAGACTAACTCTCATTGAAAATGCATTTGCTTTGTGAATATGATCCAGCCTCAGTCTTTCATTATATTTTATATAGTGCCTATATAGTTCACACCATCTTACTTGGGTTTCTCTTACCTTGGGCATGGGGTATCTCTTCACAGCTGCTCCAGCAAAGCACAGCCACTGCTCTTTTATCTTGGATGAGGGGTATCTTCTCACCACCACCCTTCCTGACCTTCAACCAACCAGCTGAACGGTTCTTTGAAGACCTACAAGACCTTTTAGAACTAACACCCAAAAAAAATGTCCTTTTCATTATAGGGGACTGGAATGCAAAAGTAGGAAGTCGAGAAACACCTAGAGTAACAGGCAAATTTGGCCTTGGAATGTAGAATGAAGCAGGGCAAAGATTAATCGAGTTAATGCACTGGTCATAGCAAACACCCCCTTCCAACAACACAAGAGAAGACTCTACACATGGACATCACCAGATGGTCAACATCAAAATCAGATTGATTATATTCTCTGCAGCAAAAGATGGAGAAGCTCTATACAGTCAACAAAAACAAAACCTGGAGATGACTGTGGCTCAGATCATGAACTCCTTATTACCAAATTCAGACTGAAATTGAAGAAAGTAGACAAAACTGCTAGACCATTGTGGTATGACCTAAATCATATCCCTTATGATTATACAGTGGAAGTGAGAATTAGATTTAAGGGCCTAGATCTGATAGATAGAGTGCTTGATGAACTATGGAATGAGGTTCGTGACATTGTACAGGAGACAGGGACCAAGACCATGCCCATGGAAAAGAAATGCAAAAAAAGCAAAATGGCTGTCTGGGGAGGCCTTACAAATAGCTCTGAAAAGAGAAGTGAAAAGCAAAGGAGAAAAGGAAAGATATAAGCATCTGAATGCAGAGTTCCAAAGAATAGCAAGAGGAGATACGAAAGCCTTCTTCAGTGATCAATGCAAAGAAACAGAGGAAAAGAACAGAATGGGAAAGACTAGAGATCTCTTCAAGAAAATTAGAGATACCAAGGGAATATTTCATGCAAAGATGGGCTCGATAAAGGACAGAAATGGTATGGACCTAACAGAAGCAGAAGATATTAAGAAGAGGTGGCAAGAAGAAACAGAAGAACTGTACAAAAAAAAATCTTCATGACCCAGATAATCACAATGGTGTGATCACTCATCTAGAGCCAGACATCCTGGAATGTGAAGTCAATGGGCCTTAGAAAGCATCACTACGAACAAAGCTGGTGGAGGTGATGGAATTCCAGTTGAGCTATTTCAAATCCTGAAAGAGGACACTGTGAAAGTGCTTGGAAAACTCAGCAGTGGCCACAGGACTGGAAAAGGTCAGTTTTCATTCCAATCCCAAAGAAATGGCATGCCAAAGAATGCTCAAACTACCGCACAATTTCACTCATCTCACATGCTAGTAAAGTAATGATTAAAATTCTGCAAGCCAGGCTTCAGCAATACTTGAACCATGAACTTCCTGATGTTCAAGCTGGTTTTAGAAAAGGCAGAGGAACCAGAGATCAAATTGCCAACATCTGCTGGATCAATGAAAAAGCAAGAGAGTTCCAGAAATACATCTATTTCTGCTTTCTTGACTATGCCAAAGCCTTTGACTATGTGGATCACAATAAACTGTGGAAAATTCACACACAAGAGATATGTGGGAATATCAGACTGCCTGACCTGCCTCTTGAGAAATCTGTATGCAGGTCAGGTGCAACCATAGAACTGGACATGGAAAAACAGACTGGTTCCAAATAGGAAAAGGAGTACGTCAAGGCTGTGTACTGTCACCCTGCTTATTTAACTTATATGTAGAGTACATCATGAGAAACGCTGGACTGGAAGAAACACAAGCTGGAATCCACATTGCTGGGAGAAATATCAATAACCTCAGATATGCAGATGACACCACCCTTATGGCAGAAAGTGAAGAGGAACTAAAAAGCCTCTTGATGAACGTGAAAGAGGAGAGTGAAAAAGTTGGCTTAAAGCTCAACATTCAGAAAATGAAGATTATGGCATCTGGTCCCATCACTTCATGGGAAATAGATGGGGAAACAGTGGAAACAGTGTCAGACTTTATTTTTGGGGGCTCCAAAATCACTGCAGATGGTGATTGCAGCCATGAAATTAAAAGACACTTACTCCTTGGAAGAAAAGTTATGACCAACCTAGACAGCATATTCAAAAGCAGAGACATTACTTTGTCGACTAAGATCCGTCTAGTCAAGGCTATGGTTTTTCCTGTGGTCATGTATGGATGTGAGAGTTGGACTGTGAAGAAAGCTGAGCGCCAAAGAATTGATGCTTTTAAACTGTGGTGTTGGAGAAGACTCTTGAGAGTCCTGTGGACTGCCAGGAGATCCAACCAGTCCATTCTGAAGGAGATCAGCCCTGGGATTTCTTTGGAAGGAATGATGCTAAAGCTGAAACTCCAGTACTTTGGCCACCTCTTGCGAAGAGTTGACTCATTGGAAAAGACTTTGATGCTGGGAGGGATTGGGGGCAGGAGGAGAAGGGGACGACGGAGGATGAGATGGTTGGATGGCGTCACTGACTCGAAGAACGTGAATCTGAGTGAACTCCGGGAGTTTGTGATGGACAGGGAGGCCTGACATGCTGCGATTCATGGGGTCGCAAAGAGTCGGACACGACTGAGCGACTGACTGAACTGATATTGTTCACACATGGAGAAGGCAATGGCAAGCCACTTAGTACTCTTGCCTGGAAAATCCCATGGATGGAGCAGCCTGGTAGGCTACAGTCCACGAGGTCGCTAAGAGTCGGGCACGACTGAGCTACTTCACTTTCACTTTTCACTTTCATGTATTATGGCAACCCACTCCAGTACTCTTGCTTGGAGAATCCCAGGGACAGAGGAGCCTAGTCCCTGCCATCTATGGGGTTGCATAGAGTCAGACACGACTGAAGCGCTTTAGCAGCAGCAGCAGCAGCAGAGTTCACATAAGTGAAAAATTTGGATAGTATAATGACCATTATTTAAGTGCTTTGCCTCTGTTTGTCATATAGTAACTTGAGATAACCTATTGATTGTATTATTAGAACCTATTAACATTTACATTTTATGTTTTAAAGTTTGAACAGTTTGAATACTTTATACATGTTTATATGTACTACAGATGTTTTAGTCAACATCATCTTAATTTTTTCTCCCCATGGCTTTTTCTTTCATAACATGCATATAAACTTAACCATTTTAATTAATTTCTTGTATCATCCTTAATAGAATAATATATATTTGTCTTTCACAATTGTATACTTACCACTTCATAGAGAAGTAAAGAGTGTATAAGAAATATTGCCAATAAATATTTGTTATCTAAATATATAATAAGCAAACTTTATATGTTAATGTAAATGCATTCTTGTAAAATTTGACATATCTTACACTACTTTTGTACTATTAGCTTTAAAAAAAAATATTTTGGTAATTCTAATTCTCTTGAGCCAAACAACTGTTCCTAAGTTCTCTGAACATTCACTTCTGCTTGATTTAAACTTGTTTTTGTAAAAGTTAAACTCATATAACTCTATCTGCATTTAGGGTTACTATTTTAAAATTAAATCACATCATCTAGATAGTATTTATACCTGATCTACATTTCTTCAGCTTTGGAAACAGTGATGATTTCATTCATTTCTAATAATGCATTACCACCTTGGTTAAAGATACTTTTGACTTATTTTCATTTCAAACCAGGGAGACTCAAAGCACCACCTCTAGTCACTTCATACCACCTTCTTCAAGCTAGAGATCTTTGCAAACACAATTCAACAAAGAAAAAATAATAATAGTCAACCTATTATCTATGAAATGGTAAAATATTTTCTACTAAATACAACATTCTAAAATTAGATCAATAATTTGAGAATCAACTAGTGGTCTAACAATTCTCTTAACCATGTTCTTGGGTCCTGCTCTTTTCTGAAGGCAGATTTCTAGCTCTGGAAGTGTCCCATATACATTTTCAGTAGTATAGAGTAGAATGAGAAGGAAGTATTAGTAAATCCCACTTTCCAGTTTTTCTGAATACATCTCAGCCTCTTAGAGGGCATTTCATCATATCCCTTCCCCCCCTTTCTCCACATGCACAAAAACACACAAAGCTACTTCCCTGCTGTCCCAGTGGTTAAGATTCCACTTGCCAACGCAGGGGACAGGGGTTCAATCCCTGGTCTGGCAAGATTCCACAACTAAGCCTATCCACCACAATTACTGAGCCCATGTGCTACAAATACTGAAGCCCATGTACCCTTGACTCCATGCTCCACCACAAGAAAAGCCACCACAATGAGAAGCTCACAGATCACAACTAGAGAGTAGTCCCCACTTGTTGCAACTAGAGAAACCCTGCACAGCAACAAAGACCTACCACAAAAAAATAATTGACTAATTAATTAATAAAAACACACAAATAATATCAACATCTTTTTTTCACGACTGGCAGGCAAGGAATACAACTCAGCAGTAAGTAGTCAATTCTGCTTTCTTTACAGATATTCTCCCCCACTTGCATTTCATTGCATTAATTATCACACCAACACCCCATGAAATCTTTACCAACTTAGCATCATCTTCTGCTGGGGTATATTTGTGCCCCACTAACCTTGCAAGATTCAACCACTAGGAGATGATGAGCCAGTTCCACCTTACCATCTGTGTTCTCAGATCATTCTCAGTGCCAACTGCATGTGACTTCAGACTGTGGTGAAGATCTCTACCTGTGGAAGGAGAGAGGGAAGGAAGGAGGATTAGATAAAAAGAGTACCAGACTGCAGTACAGTTCCAAGAAAGGAAAGACAAGTCCAGTGAGCAGTCCTTGGATGAAAGGTGGCAACATAAAAATATGGAAGACTAGTTCTTCCACCTGGAAATATGGAAAATTAGTTCTTTTGGGTGAGGAGGAGTTGACAATACATATCTATAGGAATATTTACTTTGTTATGGTCCTAAAATTCTGAGATAGAACCTTTGCAACTACAACCATAATACACAAAAGTAGCTAGTTGAAAAGTTCTGCATTCAATCTAAAGAAGTATTAGGCATCACTTGACGATAACAAATTGTTTTCCTGAATTCAACTTATTAAATTTACTGATTTGGATATTACAGCTTTTTGCTTGCTCAGATGGATTGAGGTAGAGAAAAAAAATGGTAGCAAACAGCAACTTACTTATGTTTGATTCTATTTTATATCATGAATTGAAAATCATTTTGGCACAAGATTGTATAGTGTATCTTTCCTTCAGGAAACTACTTTCTTCATGGTTGGCAATGATCTCTTAAAGACTTAAATTAATTGTATTCAATCCTAACTTACTTGACCAACCTATAGTATATGATTCTGTTGTCCTCTCCCTTCAAAATTGAAAAACAACCAAGAGAATTTGGTTTCTATAAACTGGCACCTACTGTTTTGTTTTTGGCACTTCTTGGCCTCCATTGAGCTCATTTTTCCTTCCCTCCCCCTTTTATGTAGGTTTTTCTCAGGATTCTGTGATTTGTGCTCTATTCATCATAACTGTATGTGTTTTGCATCAGCAGTTAAATTTACTGTGACAGTTCTAAGTAAATCTTTATATTTCAATTCAGTTCAATTAATTCAGTTGCTCAGTCATGTCTGACTCTTTGTGACCCTATGAATCACAGCACACCAGGCCTCCCTGTCCATCACCAACTCTCGGAGTTCACTCAAAATCATGGGCATCAAGTTAGTGATGCCATACAGCCATCTCATCCTCTGTTGTCTCTTTCTCCTCCTGTCCCCAATCCCTCCGAGCATCAGAGGCTTTTCCAGAGTCAACTCTTCGCATGAGGTGGCCAAAGTATTGGAGTTTCAGCTTTAGCATCAGTCCTTCCAACGAACACCCGGGACTGATCTCTTTTACGATGGACTGGTTGGATCTCCTTGCAGTCCAAGCGATTCTCAAGAGTCTTCTCCAACACCACAGTTCAAAAGCATCAATTCATCAGCACTCAGCTTTCTTCACAGTCCAACTCTCACATCCATACATGACTACTGGAAAAACCGTGGCCTTGACTAGATGGACCTTTGTTGGCAAAGTAATGTCTCTGCTTTTGAATATGCTATCTAGGTTGGTCATAACTTTCCTTTCAAGGAGTAAGCATCTTTTAATTTCATGGCTGCAGTCACCATCTGCAGTGATTTTGGAGCCCAAAAAATAAAGTCTGACACTGCTTTCCCATCTATTTCCCATGAAGTGATGGGACCAGATGCTATGATCTTAGTTTTCTGAATGTTGAGCTTTAAGCGAAATTTTTCACTCTCTTCTTTCACTTTCATCAAGAGGCTTTTTAGTTCCTCTTTACTTTCTGCCATAAGGATTGTGTCATCTGCTTATCTGAGGTTATTTACATTTCTCTCAGCAATCTTGATTCCAGCTTGTGCTTCTTCCAGCGCAGCGTTTCTCATGATGTACTCTGCATAGAAGTTAAATAAGCAGGGTGACAGTATACAGCCTTGACACACTCCTTTTCCTATTTGGAATCAGTCTGTTTTTCCATGTCCAGTTCTAACGGTTGCTTCCTGACCTGCATATAGATTTCTCAAGAGGCAGGTCAGGTGGTCTGGTATTCCCATCTCTTTCAAAATTTTCCACAGTTTCTTGTGATCCATACTGTCAAAGGCTTTGGCATAGTCAATAAAGCATAAATAGATATTTTTCTAGAACTCTCTTGCTTTTTTGATATGACTTGAAAATCTTGTATTAATCAGGTGGCTCAGATGGTAAAGAACCAATGTGGGAGACCTGGGTTCAATCCCTGGGTTGAGAAGATCCCATGGAGAATGGAACAGCTACACAGTTCAGTATTCTGGCCTGGAGAATTCCATGGACTGTATAGTTCATGAGGTCGTGAAGAATTGGACATGACTGAGCAACTTCATTTCACTTCACCTCTAGAGAAACAAAACTAATAGAATTTGTATAGATATGTAGAAAGGTATATATTATGAGGGATTGGCTCACACAATTAGGAAAGCAGAGAAATCCCTCAACTTGTCTTCCACAATCTGAAGAACAGGAAAGCCTGCAGTGTAGCTCTTGTCTAAATAAAAAATCTGAGAACCAGAGGAGCCAGTGATGTAAAGTCCTAGTTCAAGTCTGAAGGCCTGAATATCAGGCTGTGTGCTGATGTATAAGGCAAGACAAGATGGATGACCTAACTCAAGAAAATGGCAAATTAAAGCCCTTCCACCACCGTTTTGTTCTATTCAAGCCTTCAGTGGATTGGATGATTCCTCATATTTTTCTAAGAAAGAGCTTTACTTAGTTCACAATTTGAACACTAATCTTTCCTAGAAACACACTCAAATACACACAGACTCAGAAATATGTCTTACTAATTACTGTTCCTCAGACCTGTCAAGTTGATACATAAAGTTAATCATCACAAAGCCATAATGCTATCTTAGTTATTGTTTCAGATCTTTGAAAATTGTACATCCAGATATTCTACTATAATCACACTAATTGTACTTCAAATCAACATAGGCAATATAGGCACAACTTTCAAAATATATCTTGCCTCCTAATTTTTTTTTTTTTTTTTTAGGATAGAATATAATAATTCTCTACAACAATGTATGGGCTTCCCTGGTGGCTCAGCTGGTAAAGAACATGCCTGCCAATGCAGGAGATGCAAGAGATGTGGGTTCAATCCCTGGGTCTGGAAGATGCCCTGGAGGAGGGCATGACAACCCACTCCACTATTCTTGCCTGGAGAATCCTTTATCCCATGGATAAAGGAGCCTGGTGGGCTTCAGTCCATGTCACAAAGAGTCAGACAGGACTGAAGACAAAGAACAATATTATGCAATAAAATATACAAACTCTATGTATAAATCTTGCTCAAATTTTGTTATGTACCTGATATAAATATATCAAAGATTAATATATACCACATTTCCAGATCCCTGATTGTGGATTCAGGAACCTCAATCCTAAAGCATCCTAAAGGATCCTCCCTGCCCCTTCCCAGTCAGTACTCTCAAGGCAGCATTACTTTGACTTCTGTTTACATATACTGATTTTACCTGATGCTTTTTTAAATGATCCAAAAAATAATCCTATGTGTTATTTTGGGCCTGGCTTAGTTTGTTCTTTATTGGACCTGAGAGATGCACCCATATTATTTTGTGTAGCATTGTTTCATTCTTTTTTATTGCTGGATAAAATCTCACTGTATAAATAGATCAGATTTTATATATCCATTCTTCCACTGGTGGACATTTGGGTTATAAATGAGTTATCAATTGCTGTGTAACAAATTTTCCTAAAACACAACCACTTAAACTAACATTTGTTATCTTACAGTATCTCTGGGTCTGGAATTCAAAGTAGATTAGTTGCAAAGACTGGCTCAGGTTTCTCATGAGCTTGCCATCAAGCTGTCAGCCAGGACTTCAGTCATCTGAAGATTTCACTGGAATGAAAGACTTACATTCAAGTTCACTCACATGGCAATTGGCCAACCTTGATTTGTGTTGGCCAGAGACTCATTCCATAGACTTCTTTCATGTCATATAGAGGACTCTATTTTTATCTGTTATTCTGGTTAAGTTTTACACAAGTATCCTCATTTTCTTTTTGATATAAAAATCTTTTTTAAACAATGGATCTATTCCCTGATTGATTACTTTATAGCCTTGACTCGGCTTTTGATCTTTCATGCTGTTATTCCAGGTACTTGAAGACATGAGGGCTTACCGATAATTTTCAATGATATCATTTTTTTGTGATATTTTGTGTACTATTGTTGCTGTTGTTTAGTCTCTCAGTCATGTCTGACTCTTTGTGACCCCACAGTTTGCAGGATGCCAGGCTTCCCTGTCCTTTACTCAAACTCATGTCCATTGAGTCAGTGACGTGATAAAACCATCTCATCCTCTGTCATCCCCTTCTCCTTCTGCCTTCAATCTTTCCCAGGATCAGGGTCATTTCCAACGAGTCTGCTCTGTTCATCCAGCAGCCAAAGTACTGGAGCTTCAGCTTCAGTCCTTCTAATAAATATTCAGGGTTGACTCCTTTAGGATCGACTAGTTTAATCTCCTTGGTGTTCAAGGGACTCTCAAGAGTCTACTCCAGCACCACAGTTCACAGCCATCAATTCTTCAGCGCTTAGTTTTTTTTTTGTTTTGTTTTGTTTAGTCCAGCTCTTATTTCTCTACTTGACTATTGGAAAAAACATAGCTGTGACTACATGGACCTTTATAGGCAAAGTGATGTCTCTGCTTTTTAATACACTCTCTAACTTTGTCATTGCTTTTCTTCCAAGGAGGAAGCATGTTTTAATCTCATGGTTGTAGTCACTGTCCACAATAATTTTGGATTCAAGAAAGTAAAGTCTGTCACTGTTTCCATTGTTTCCCCATCTCTTTGCCATGAAGTGATGGGACCGGATGCCAGGATCTTTGTTTTTTGAGTGTTGAGTTTTAAGCCAGCTTTTCACTCTCCTCTTTCACCCTCATCAAGAGACTGTTTAATTCCTCTTAACTTTCTGCCATAAGGGTGGTATCATTTGAGGTTGTTGATATTTCTCCCCACAATCTGATTACAGCTTGTGTTTCATCCAGTCCAACATTTCACACTATGTACTCTGCATGGTAAATAAGCACGGTGACAATATACAGCCTTGACATACTCCTTTACCAATTTGAAACCAGTCTGTTGTTCCATGTATGTTTCTAACTGTTGCTTCTTGACCTGCATACATGTTTCTCAAGAGGCAGGTAAGGTGGTCTGGTATTCCCATCTCGTAAAGAATTTTCCAGTTTGTTGGGATCCGCACAGTCAAAGACTTTAGTGAATAAAGCAGAAGTATATGTTTTTCTGTAATTCTCAAGCTTTTTCTATGGTCCAAAAGATGTTGGCAATTTGATCTCTGGTTCATCTGCCTTTTTTTAAACCCAGCTTGTGCATCTGGAAGTTTTCGATTCAAACACTGTTGAAGTCTGGCTTGAAAGATTTTGAACATGACTTTGCTACCATGTGAAATGAGTGAAGTCATGTGGTAGTTTGAGCATTCTTTGGCATTGCCCTTCTTTAGGATTGTGTACCATAGATGCTTAACATATTAATTTTGAAAAAATAATAAATGGCTCTAAGACTTTGATACTTTCAACTCCTTGTGACAATGACAAATATCACTTCTCCCTCATATACATATCTTATTATAAAGTAAATATGTGACTAAGTGTGAATAACAACTCAAACAGTTCAAATTTCCTGCATTTAGTGATCAGAATCCCATGACAGACCAAGTTAACCTAGTATTTTAGTACAATTTCTAGTGTTTTAATACAGTTTCAGGTATTATAAATTAAATAAATCTCATAACTTTAGTGAATTTAATTATAAGGATTCACAGCTATTCAGTTCAGTTCAGTTCAGTCACTCAGTCGTTTCCGACCCTTTGCAACCCTATGAATCACAGCACACCAGGCCTCCCTGTCCATCACCAACTCCCGGAGTTCACCCAAACTCACGTCCATCAAGTCAGTGATGCCATCCAGACAGCTCATCCTCTGTCGTCTCCTCCTCCTGCCCCGAATCCCTCCCAGCATCAAAGTCTTTTCCAATGAGTCAACTCTTCACATGAGGTGGCCAAAGTACTGGAGTTTGAGCTTTAGCACCATTCATTCCAAAGAAATCCCAGGGTTGATCTCCTTCAGAATGGACTGGTTGGATCTCTTTGCAGTCCAAGGGACTCTCAAGACTCTTCTCCAACACCACAGTTCAAAAGCCTCAATTCTTCGGTGCTTAGCCTTCTTCACAGTACAATTCTCACATCCATACATGACCACAGGAAAAATCATAGCCTTGACTAGACGGACCTTAGTCAGCAAAGTAATGTCTCTGCTTTTGAATATGCTGTCTAGGTTGGTCATAACTTATCTTCCAAGAAGTAAGCATCTTTTAATAGCTATTAATCTATTCCAAATGGTAAAACTGCCATAGTTGTCAGCTACTCAATGCTATTAACACAATCAAGCCCACTGTTTATTTTGATGGCATATCAGACATTTTAAACTTTCTAAAAACTCTCTATTATGCTCACTTTTCCTCCATACTGCTGAGTTCAGATTTACCCATCTTAATTAAATAATTTTCTAGTGAAAATTTAAAAGTGAGAAAACGTGTATCGTTTCAGTAACATAACTGTAGAATAGAAAAGACAAAAGTGACAATGAGACTGGAGATTACCTGGTATAAGATGTACTATGAGTCTGTGAAAGTGAAAGTTACTCAGTCATGTCAGATTCTTTGCGACCCCATGGACTATACAGTCCATGGAATTCTCCAGACCAGAATACTGAAGTGGTTAGCCTTTCCCTTCTCCAAGGGATCTTCCCAACCCAGGGATCAAATTCAAGTCTCCCTCATTGTAGTATATGCACAATATCAAGTTCTTTAAAAACACAACAGAAAAAGGATATGTAAATTATTGTCTATGTGAGAAGCACAATGAAACTAATTCTTTATCTTGATAGAAATTATGTCACACTTTATATATTAATGCAATCATAATGTTTGTGGTTTCATTTAATTTACTTAACTCTAGAATTCACATTTCGGAATATAATTTCTGCTTCTGTATTTTCCTTTCTGTGATACACAGATGAAGAAAGATGTTCATTGTGTTTTTCACATAGACAATAACTTACATATCCTTTTTCTGTTCTTATTTTTGAAAGAAATTGATATTGTGAGTATACTTCTAAATAAAGAATGTGTTACCCAAATAACCAAAGTATTTCTAAATATTTTCATTATTAATTACAATATAATTACTTCATAAAGACTTTTTTTCTCTAAGTCTCTAAGACAAGAATACACAGAAGAACTGTACAAAAAAGATCTTCATGACTCAGATAAATAATCACAATGGTGTGATCACTCACCTAGAGCCAGACATCCTGAAATGTGATGTCAAGTGGGCCTAAGAAAGCATCACTACAAACAAAACTAGCGGAGATGATGGAATTCCAGTTGAGCTATTTCAAATCCTGAAAGATGATGCTGTCAAAGTGCTGCACTCAATATGCCAGCAAATTTGGAAAACTCAGCAGTGGCCACAGGACTGGAAAAGGTCAGTTTTCATTCCAATCCCAAAGAAAGACAATGCCAAAGAATGCTCAAACTACTGCACAACTGCACTCATCTCACACGCTAGTAAAGTAATGCTCAAAATTCTCCAAGCCAGGCTTCAGCAATATGTGAACCATGAGCATCCATATATTCAAGCTGGTTTTAGAAAAGGCAGAGGAAACAAAGATCAAATTGTCAACATCCGCTGGATCATTGAAAAAGCAAGAGAGTTCCAGAAAAAACATCTATTTCTGCTTTATTGACTATGCCAAACCTTTGACTGTGTGGCTCACAATAAACTGTGGAAAATTCTGAAAGAGATGGGTTTACCAGACCACCTGACTTACCTCTTGAGAAACCTGTATGCAGGCCAGGAAGCAACAGTTAGAACTGGACATGGAACAACAAACTGGTTCCAAATAGGAAAAGGAATACATCAAGGCTATATATTGTCAACCTGCATATTTATCTTATATGCAGAGTACATCATGAGAAATGCTGGGCTGGAAGAAGCAAAAGCTGAAATCAAGATTGCCAGGAGAAATATCAATAACCTCAGATATGCAAATGATACCACCCTTATGGCAGAAAGTAAAGAGGAACTCAAAAGCCTCTTGATGAAAGTGAAAGAGGAGAGTGAAAAAGTTGGCTTAAAGCTTAACATTCAGAAAATGAAGATCATGGCATCTGGTCCCATCACTTCATGGCAAATACATGGGGAAACAGTGGAAATAGTGTCAAATTTTTTTGCTGGGGCTCCAAAATCACTGCAGATGGTGATTGCAGCCATGAATTTAAAAGACGCTTACTCCTTGGAAGATAAGTGATGACCAACCTAGATAGCATATTGAAAAGCAGAGACATTACTTTGCCAACAAAGGTCCATCTAGTCAAGGCTATGGTTTTTCCAGGGGTCATGTATGGATGTGAGAGTTGGACTGTGAAGAAGGCTGAGTGCTGAAGAATTGATGCTTTTGAACTGTGGTGTTGGAGAAGACTCTTGAGAGTCCCTTGGACTGCAAGGAGATCCAACCAGTCCATTCTGAAGGAGATCAGCCCTGGGATTTCTTTGGAAGGGATGATGCTAAAGCTGAAACTCCAATACGGGCCACCTCATGCAAAGAATTAACTCATTGGAAAAGACTTTGATGCTGGGAGGGATTGGGGGTAGGAGGAGAAGGGGACAACAGAGGATGAGATGGCTGGATGGCATCACCAACTCGATGGACGTGAGTCTGGGTGAACTCTGGGAGTTGGTGATGGACAGGGAGGCCTGGCTTGCTGCGATTCATGGGGTCGCAGAGTCGGACATGACTGAACGACTGAACTGAACTGATTTGGCTTCTGTAATTGATGTAGTAGGAAGCACAACAAAATGTTTAATAATTTTGAATATAGTTTTGTATATTATTACTATGAAGTAATTCAAAGGGATCATAATACTTTTAAAATTTTTTAAGGCATTAAATCTCTACTGCTTTATGTCTATTGCATTCATTGATTTTATTTGTTTCATAAACTGACATTGAAACTTAAACATCATAAATTTCATTGTTAAGACACAAACAATCAGAATTAGAATTGGTTAAATCTAAAATATCACTTAGTGTAGTACCCAGTTTAACATTTTTTTTAAACATAAAATCTAAACCTAAGTGACTTTGTTTGTTTTATAAACTAGGACATTCCATTCCTAAATGTCCTTAGGAAAGCAGGCAGACAAATAAAAAGTGAAAATTGTAAAACCATAGATGATTGATATTGATAAAATAGTATTATAAAATAAGAAAGTAATCTCATAGATTTTATACACAAAAATAGAATCATCCTATTTCCTCAAAATTGTAATCATACTAATTATTATAGTTTTTGTTAATATTAAGTAACTGAATGAAAATACTAAATTTTTAAAGCTAGTTACTAATTTGAGCCTTCTTTAGCTTATTCATGTAATCTTACATTCTATCATATTATTATAAGAAGGTATATAGTAAGTCAAATATTCTTAATAAATATTACTTCCCAAATCATGATAGCTAAAGATTATATACTTGAAAGCATTTTGTGATCATATATTTGAACATTTCAAAAGAAGTCTTTTCAAAATATTGTTTCTCTTATGTTTGGTAAGATGTGAAAATGAGCAGTTAATATGGGCATTTGAATAAATTTAAATTTTAGAAATCCATGCATAAAATCAAATGATGGCCAGCGAATAATGATGTAGATTAATGTTCCAATTTTATGATTTTTCACATCTTCTGAATACTTAACTCTTTTGAATGACATCTTCCTAGTTCCAGCATGACAAGGGAAACAAAATGAGGCTATTTTAGATGTAGTACAACTTGTCTTTTACCAGAAAAGAGGAGAGTAAGTTCTCCTGCTAGCATCATGAGCACAGTACATGAAAGTTCATGATATTAATAAAATTTAATTCTATAAAAATTCAAAGAATAAAAAAATTTCAAAGAATAAAGACTCTAATTAGAGTCAAAATCCTAATAGCAAAATTAGCTTTTATTGCAGATATTATCTTTAATTATATTTAATCATCAGAGGAAACACTGTTTCAGTGAAACAATTCTGGTTAAATTAAATATTAAATGTAAACATAATATGGAATTTTCTAAAGGTCTGCCTACTTGACTAAAAGAGCCAAACTCATTTTTTTTTTTTTTGTAATCTTATCTATACAGAGTGCATCATGAGAAACTCTGGGGTGGAAAAAGCACAAGCTGGAATCAAGTTAGCTGGGAGAAATATCAATAACCACAGATATGCAGATGACACAACCCTTATGGCAGAAAGTGAAGAGGAACTAAAAAGCCTCTTGATGAAACTGAAAGAGGAGAGTAAAAAAAATTGGCTTAAAGCTCAACATTCAGAAAACGACGATCATGGCATCTGGTCCCATCTCTTCATGGGAAATAGATGGGGAAACAGTGGAAACAGTGTGAGACTTTATTTTTTCGGGAGGGGCTCCAAAATTACTGCAGATGGTGATTGCAGCCATGAAATTAAGATGACTACTCCTTGGAAGGAAAGTTATGACCAACCTAGATGGCACATTAAAAAGCAGAGACAATACTTTGCCAACAAAGGTCGTCTAGTTAAGGCTATGGTTTTTCCAATGGTCATGTATGGATGTGAGAGTTAGACTGTGAAGAAAGCTGAGCACCAAAGAATTGATGCTTTTGAACTGCAGTGTTGGAGAAGACTCTTGAGAGTCCCTTGAGTTGCAAGGAGATCCAACCAATCCATCCTAAAGGAGATCAGTCCTGGGTGTTCCTTGTAAGGACTGATGTTAAAGGTGAAACTCCAGTACTTTGGGCACCTCATGCGGAGGGGTTGGGGGCAGGAGGATAAGGGGACGACAGAGGATGAGATGGTTGGATGGCATCACCGACTCAATGGACGTGAGTCTGATTGAACTCCGGGAGTTGGTGATGGACAGAGAGGCCTGGCGTGCTGCAGTTCATGGGGTCTCAAAGAGTCGGACATGACTGAGTAAATGAGCTGAACTGAAGATTCAAAACTTTTGAAACATAGGCTTCCAATGTATCATTTACTTTGTAAGAGGTACACTTTTCTCACCATCATTGCAGAATCACAGATATAATAGTTATTTAGAGGCAATTTTATATGATCTCAAAGGGCATTTTTTTTTTAATTTTTATTTTTACTTTATTTTACTTTACAATACTGTATTGGTTTTGCCATACATTGACATGAATCCACCATGGGTGTACACGTGATCCCAAACATGAACCCCCCCTCCCACCTCCCTCCCCACAACATCCCTCTAGGTCATCCCCGTGCACCAGCCCCAAGCATGCTGTATCCTGCATCGGACATAGACTGGTGATTTGATTCTTACATGATAGTATACATGTTTCAATGCCATTCTCCCAAATCATCCCACCCTCTCCCTCTCCCTCTGAGTCCAAAAGTCTGCTATACACATCTGTGTCTTTTTTGGTCTTGCATACAGGATCATCATTGTCATCTTTCTAAATTCCATATATATGTGTTAGTATCCTGTATTGGTGTTTTTCTTTCTGGCTTACTTCACTCTGTATAATCAGCTCCAGTTTCATCCATCTCATCAGAACTGATTCAAATGCATTCTTTTTAACAGCTGAGTAATACTCCATTGTGTATATGTACCACAGCTTTCTTATCCATTCATCTGCTGATGGACATCTAGGTTGTTTCCATGTCCTGGCTATTATAAACAGTGCTGCAATGAACATTGGGGTACATGTGTCTCTTTCAGTTCTGGTTTCCTCGGTGTGTATGCCCAGCAGTGGGATTGCTGGGTCATATGGCAGTTCTATTTGCAATTTTTTAAGGAATCTCCACACTGTTTTCCATAGTAGTTGTACTAGTTTGCATTCCCACCAACAGTGTAGGAGGGTTCCCTTTTCTCCACATCCTCTCCAGCATTTATTGCTTGCAGATTTTTGGATCGCAGACATTCTGACTGGTGTGAAGTGGTACCTCACTGTGGTTTTGATTTGCATTTCTCTAATAATGTGTGATGTTGAGCATCTTTTCATGTGTTTGTTAGCCATCCGTATGTCTTCTTTGGAGAAATGTCTATTTAGTTCTTTGGCCCATTTTTTTCAATGGACATTTAAACACACATGTACAAGAATTGCTTGGTTAAATCTAGTCATCAGTTCAGTTCAGTCCAATGAGTCAACTCTTTGCATGAGGTGGCCAAAGTACTGGAGTTTCAGCTTTAGCATCATTCCTTCCAAAGAAATCCCAGGGCTGATCTCCTTCAGAATGGACTGGTTGGATCTCCTTGCAGTCCAAGGGACTCTCAAGAGTCTTCTCCAACACCACAGTTCAAAAGCATCAATTCTTTGGTGCTCAGCCTTCTTCACAATCAAACTCTCACATCCATACATAACCACTGGAAAAACCATAGCCTTGACTAGATGGAACTTTGTTGGCAAAGTAATGTCTCTGCTTTTGAATATGCTATCTAGGTTGGTCATAACTTTCCTTCCAAGAAGTAAGAGTCTTTTAATTTCATGGCTGGAGTCACCATCTACAGTGATTTTTGAGCCTCCCAAAATAAAGTCTGACACTGTTTCCACTCTTTCCTGTCTACTTCCCATGAAGTCATGGGACCAGATGCCATGATCTTCGTTTTCTGAATGTTGAGACTTGGCCAACTTTTTCACTCTCCTCTTTCACTTTCATCAAGAGGCTCTTTAGTTCCTCTTCACTTTCTGCCATAAGGGTGGTGTCATCTACATATCTGAGGTTATTGATATTTCTCCCGCCAATCTTGATTCCAGCTTGTGCTTCATCCAGCCCATTGTTTCTCATGATGTACTCTGCATATAAGTTAAATAAGCAGGGTGACAATATACAGCCTTGACATACTCCTTTTCTTATTTGGAACCAGTCTGTTGTTCCATCTCCAGTTCTAACTATTGCTTCCTGGCCTGCATATAGGTTTCTCAAGCAGCAGGTCAGGTGGTCTGGCATTCCCATCTCTTTCAGTGCTTTGCTATAGCAGCCGTGAAGAGATACCCCACATCCAAGGTAAGAGAAATTCAAGTAAGATGGTAGATGTTGCCAGAGGGCATCAGAGGGCAGACACACTGAAACCATAATCACAGAAAACTAGTCAATCTAATCATGCCAGGACCACAGCCTTTTCTAACTCAATGAAACTAAGCCATGCCATGTGGGGCCACCCAAGATGGGTGGGTCATGGTGGAGAGGTCTGACATAATGTGGTCCACTGGAGAAGGAAATGGTGAACCACTTCAGTATTCTTGCCTTGACAATGCCATGAACAGTATGAAAAGGCAAAATGATAGGATACTGAAAGAGGAGCTCCCCAGGTCGGTAGGTGCCGAATATGCTACTGGAGATCAGTGGAGAAATAACTCCAGAAAGAATGAAAAGATGGAATCATAGCAAAAACAATACCCAGCTGTGGATATGACTAGTGATAGAAGCAAGGTCCGATGCTGTAAAGGGCATTATTGCACAGGACCCTGGAATGTTAGGTCCATGAATCAAGACAAATTGGAAATGGTCAAACAGGAGATGGCAAGAGTGAATTTCGACATTCTAGGAATCAGCAAACTGAAGTGGATTGGAATGGGTGAATTTAACTCAGATGACCATTATATCTATGACTGTGGGCAGGAATCCCTTAGAAGAAATGGAGTAGCCATCATGGTCAACAGAAGAGTCCAAAATTCAGTACTTGGATGCAATCTCAAAAACAACAGAATGATCTCTGTTCATCTCCAAGGCAAACCATTCAATATCACAGTAATCCAAGTCTATGCCCCAACCAGTAACACTGAAGAAGCTAAAGTTGAACAGTTCTATGAAGACCTACAAGACCTTTTAGAACAAACACCCAAAAAAAAGATGTTATTTTCATTATAGGGGACTGGAATGCAAAAGTAGGAAGTTAAGAAACACCTGGAGTAACAGGCAAATTTGGCCTTGGAATGTGGAATGTAGCAGGGCAAAGACTAATAGAGTTTTGCCAAGAGAATGTACTGGTCATAGCAAACACCCTCTTCCAACAACACAAGAGAAGACTCTACACATGGACATCACCAGATGGTTAACACTGAAATCAGATTGATTATATTCTTTGCAGCCAAAGATGGAGAAGCTCTATACAGTCAACAAAAACAAGACCAGGAGCTGACTGTGGCTCAGATCATGAACTCCTTATTGCCAAATTCAGACTTAAATTGAAGAAAGTGGGGGAAAACCACTAGACCATTCAGGTATGACCTCAATCAAATCACTTATGATTGTACAGTGGAAGTGAAAAATAGATTTAAGGGCCTAGATCTGATAGATAGAGTGCCTGATGAACTATGGACGAAGGTTTGTGACATTATACAGGAGACAAGGATTAAGACCATCTCCATTTGAAAAGAAATGCAGAAAAGCAAAATGACTGTCTGGGGAGGCCTTACTAATAGCTGTGAAAAGAAGAGAAGTGAAAGCAAAGTAGAAAAGGAAAGATATAAGCATCTGCATGCAGAGCTCCAAAGAATAGTAAGAAGAGATAAGAAAGCCTTCCTCAGTGATCAATGCAAAGAAATAGAGGAAAACAACAGAGTGGGAAAGACTAGAGATCTTCAAGAAAATTAGAGATACCAAGGGAACATTTCATGCAAAGATGGCCTCGATAAAGGACAGAGATTGTATGGACCTAACAGAAGCAGAAGATATTAAGAAGAGGTGGCAAAAATACACAGAAGAACTGTACAAAAAGATCTTGATGACACAGATAATCACCATGGTGTGATCACTCACCTAGAGCCAGACAGCCTGGAATGTGAAGTCAAGTGGGCCTTAGAAAGCATCACTACGAACAAAGCTGGTGAAGGTGATGGAATTCCAGTTGACCTATTTCAAATCCTGAAAGATGACGCTGTGAAAGTGCTGCACTCAATATGCCAGCAAATTTGGAAAACTCAGCAGTGGCCACAGGACTGGAAAAGGTCAGTTTTCATTCCAATTCCAAGGAAAATCAATGCCAAAGAATGCTCAAACTACCACACAATTGCACTCATCTCACACACTAGTAAAAGGTAATGCTCAAAATTCTCCAAGCCACTCTTCAGCAGTGCATGAACTGTGAACTTTCAGTTGTTCAAGCTGGTTTTAGAAAAGGCAGAGGAACCAGAGATCAAATTACCAACAGCCACTGGATCATGCAAAAAGCAAGAGTGTTCCAGAAAAACATCTGTTTCTACTTTATTGACTATGCCAAAGCCTTTGACGTGTGGATCACAATAAACTGTGGAATCTAGTCATAAATAGCCTCTTATTTTAAACAATGAGTTGCACTGTTAAGAATACCTAATTGTTTGAAATTATATATTTACATTGATTATATACACATTATAGATATACATATTATAATTTGATAACCATGGTCTAAATTGATCTTCATAAGTTTATCAGAGTCTTTTGACCTTTCAACTTTCAGTTATGAACACACACACACTATTTTTTTTTTTTAAATAAAGCTTGCTTAGGTATAAATTTTAAATTGTTAAAGAAGGGATCTTAAGTGTACAGCAAAATAAATTTTGATAAATCCATATACCCATGAAACCCAAGCTTTCATATTCAATATATAGAATGATTCCATAGCCAGGTAAAGATGACCCACTTCTTAGATGACCACTGTGCTTATTTGTCACCAAATGCTAGATTTGACTGTAATAAACTTGATATAAATGAAGTCATTCAATATATACTAATTTCTGCTGTTTTTTTATCCAGCAAAATGATTTTGCTATTCATCCATGCTGTTACACATACTGGCAGTGATCATTTCCATTGCTCAGTGATGTTTCATTGTGTAAATGTGACTGTTTATGCATTTACCCCTTGATGGATACTTGTATTTTTCTTATTTCTGGGCTAATATAAATAAAGCTGCTATAAATATTCTTGTGCAGCATCCTTTGTGAACATGTGTTTTAATTTCTCTTAGGTAAATAGCTAGGCATAGAATCACTGTGTCAGTGTAAATGTACATTCAATTTTCCAATGCATTATTATGAAAATAATCAAGTATGCAGCAAATTTGAAAAAAAGTCTGCAGTGAATATCAATATCCACCACCTAAATTCTAACATTAATATTTTAAAATGCTTGTTTCATCACATATCTATTCTATATACACATCAGTCCATTTAAATTTTTAATACATTTCAAAGTAAACTGCAGACATAAATTTAGTTCTCCTTCAAAACTTCAGCACACATATCACTAAACAGAGTTAAATCTTTATTTACATTTTTTTCTTTTGATATAAAATGTACTTAAACATGTGTGTACATTTGCTGAGTATTGATATGTGCATCTATCTATATAACCCAGACACTTGTAACATTAATATTGCTCTGGAAGATAACCTCATGCTTATTTCCAATCAAATCCTTTCAGCATCTTAGCTAATGTAACCACTCTTATGTATTTTTATCAACATCAGTTAGTTTTTCTAGCTCTAGAATTTCAAATAAACAGAAACGTATTTATGTAACTATTTTGTGACTGGATTTATTCATTTTCATTTCAGGATTCCTCTGTATTGTGTTTGTCAGTGGTATGTTATTTTTTTATGCTTAATAATTTATTATATGAATAAAATATATTTTAGTGATTTTTATACTGACAAATCTAGATTCTTTCATTTTTGGCTATTATAAATAAAGTTGCTAAGGTTTTCCATGTAATTTTTGCATTAGTACATTTCCTATTTTCCTGAGAATATAACCAGAATTCTTAACTCAAAGATAGGTGTACTTTAGTTTTTTTTTTTTTTTTAATGCTAGAACATTCTAAAGTGGTTGCAACATATTTCTCAAAAACAATTTGAGAGATCAGTTGTTCCAAATCATTGCTAATGTTTGGTCTTATCAGCCTGTTTGATTTTTGTGTGTGATGTGAACCATGAGGTGAGGTTCAATTCCTTTCAAAATGAATATTCAGTTTTTTCAGTACCATTTATTGATGAAATTTTTTTTCACATTTGTATTGCTTCTGGTTCCTTTGTTGAAAAATCAGTTGGCCACAAAAATGAATGATTTTATCTTGGCTAACTGATTTGCTCAGCTGCTAAGTTGTGTCCAATTCTTTGCTATCCCATGGACTGTAGCCTGGCAGGCTCTTCTGTCCATGAAATTTTCCAGGCAAGAATACTGGAGTGGGTTGCCATATCCTTCTTCAGGGGATATTCTTGACCTAGGGATTTACCTGCATCTCCTACATCTCCCGGATTAGCAGGCAGATTCTTTACCACTTGAGCCAGCTGGGAAGCCCCTCACCCTAAAATAAATCCCACCTCTTCTCTATTATATGAGTTATTAACATCAATACACTTGGAAAACACACATTCATCTCACTTTTCATAAGTCCTTTTATACTATTTTTACATTACCAAGATGTTGGCTCGGTTATAAATTCAAAAGTGCTCCCAAGGTTCTTGATGATGATTCATAGAGAAATCTTTCCAAGTTATCTTCTTCCAAAGTAATTTCCATGAATATCTTTAGTTGATAGGCATGTTAAAATTGTCATTTATAGTGACAACATGACAAACAGCAACCTCACTAATCATAACAGAAAAATACTTGTTATATTTTTTTCTTATTTAATTATCTTTATGTACTTTTAATCTCCACAATTGTATGAAGTAGGTGCTATTTTTACCCTTATTTCATCAGTCAGAATACTAAGTTCTGGAACTTAACTTGCTCAGTCTCACACATCCCATCTTTCTCACCATTGTGTTTAATTAAATTACCTAAAGAATTTAGAAAAAACAATAGAAATTTATTTCCAATTGACAACATCTCATAATAAACACAATATTAGGGACAGTATCCAACGGACAATGAATACACCCAACTCACTTATTTTCCAATTAAAAAAAAAAAGAACTTCAGTTAAAATTTCAAACATTGATTAATTCAAAATATAACTACATTTGTCTGATTCACTGACATGATATAATAAAATACAACCCATAATTTAACATTTTCTATATTATATGAAGTGATTTTGCATTATCTAATTTAATTTGGTTGACTTTTATGCATTAGTTCAAATAAAAAAGCCTCCTGCCTTGGAATCTGAGCATTATTCTTTAAACACTGCAAGCATTTTTTGTGTGTGTCATATAGATTATAATGAAGGTATAGTCATAAAGGCCTATCTGGAATATATTTCAAGTTTGGTTTAAGACCACCCTAACAAAGTGAATATAGAAATAAAATGAGTCAAATAAACTTTTTGGTTTCCCAGAGTATATAAAAGTAATGCTTTCATTACTTTTTTTAGTCTATGCAATAATAGCATCTTGTACTTTAATTTAATTTAAAATGATTTATTGTCAAAATTTTTAACCATCATCTGAACCCTCAGCGAGTTGTAACCTCTTTGCTGGTAGAGTCTTCCATCCCTGGTTTGGGAAAGTGAAAAGTGAAAGTGAAGTCTCTCAGTCATGTCCGACTCTTTGTGACCACATGAACTGTAGCCTACCAGGCTTCTCCATCCAAGGGATTTTCCAGGCAAGAATACTGGAGTGGGTTACCATTTCCTACTCCAGGGGATCTTCCTGACCCAGGGATCAAACCCAGGTCTCCCACACTGCAGGAAGACACTTTACCCTCTGAGCCACCAGGAAGCCCTGTTTTGAGAAAATCCCCTGAAATAGAAAACGGGAATCTTCTCCAGTATTCTTGCCTGGAGGTGGGCTACAGTCCATGGGGTAGCAGAGTCTGATGTAACTGAGCACACATGCACAAAATTTACTGAGTTAACTGACTCCTCTCAAAAATGATTTCTCTGTAGCATGCAGTGCTGTTTGATAGCATTTTACCCACAGTAGAACTTTTTTTTTTTTTCCCAAAAAAACTGGAGTCAATCCTCTGAAATCCTGCCAAACATTTATCAACTAAGTTTATATAATATTCTACATCCCAACAATCTTCACAGCATCTTCACCAGGAGTAGATTTCATCTCAAGAAATCACTTTCTTTACTCATCCATAAGAAGCAATGTTTTGTCCATTCCAGTTCTATAATGAGATCACAGAAATAAGTCATATTTTCAGGCTCTGCTTCTAATTCTAGTTCTCTATTTATTTCCAGCACATCTGTAGTTACTTTCTCCACTAAAGTCTTAAAACCCTCAATGCCATTTATGAGGGAGGGAATCAGCTTCTTCTAAACTCCTATTAATGCTTATGTTTTGACTTCTCCCTATACACCACATAGCTCAGATTGTAGAGAATCTACCTACAATGCAGGAACCTATGGTTTGATCCTGGGTTGAGAAGATCCCCTGGAGAAGGAAATGGCAACCCACTGAAGAATTCTTGCCTGGAGAATTCCATTGGACAAAGGAGCCTGGCAGGCTACAGTCCATGGGGTTGCAAAGAGTCAGACGTGACTGAGCAACTAACACTTTCACTTTCATAAACCACAAATGTTCATATAGAATGATGAATCCTTTCCAGAAGGTTTCAATTGATTTGCCCAGATCCATCAGAAGACTCACTAAGACCGCATAGACTTATAAAGCATATTTCTTAAATAATAAGACTTGAAAGGTGAAAACACTCCTTGATCCATGAGCTGCCAGAATGGGTGTTATGTTAGCACACATGAAAATCACAGTAATCTCGTACACCTCCATCAGAGCTTTTGGGTAACCAGGTGCATTGTCAATCAGCAGTAATATTTGATAGGGATCTTTTTTCTTTTCTTTTCTTTTTTCTTTCTTTCTTTTTCTTTCTTTTTTTTTTTTTTTTAGCAATAGCCCTCAATAGAGGAAAACAATAGAATGGGAAAGACTAGAGATCTCTTCAAGAAAATTAGATATACCAAGGGAACATTTCATGCAGACTGGCTCAATAAAGGACAGAAATGGTATGGACCTACAGAAACAGAAGATATTAAAAAGAGGTGGCAAGAATACACAGAAGAACTATATTAAAAAGATCTTCATGACCCAGATAGCCACGATGGTGTGATCACTCACCTAAAGCCACACATCCTGTAATGCAAAGTCAAGTGGGCTTTAGGAAGCATCACTACCAACAAAGTTAGTACAGGTGATGGAATTCCAGCTGACTATTTCAAATCCTAAGAGATGATGCTGTGAAAGTGCTGCACTGAATATGCCACCAAATTTGGAAAACTCAGCGGTAGCCACAGGACTGGAAAAGGTCAGTTTTCATTCCAGTCCCAAAGACAAGCAAGGCCAATGAATGCTCAAACTACCACACAGTTGCATTCATCTCACACGCTAGCAAAGTAATTAAAAATTCTCAAGCCAGACTTCAACAGGACATGAACCATGAACTTCCAGCTGGATTTAGAAAAGGCAGAGGAACCAGAGACAAAATTGCCAACCTCCGTCGGACCATAGAAATAGGTAAAGATTTCCAGCAAAACATCTACTTCTGCTTTATTGATGATGCCGAAGCCTTTGACTGTGTGAATCACAATAACCTGTGGGAAATTCTTAGAGTTGGGAATACCAGACCACCTGACCTACCTCCTGAGGAACCTGTATGCAGGTCAAGAAGCAATAGTTAGAACCGGACATGGAACAAAAGACTGGTTCTAAATTGGGAAAGGAGTACGTCAAGGCTGTTTATTGTCACCTTGCTTATTTAACTTATATGCAGAGTACATCATGTGAAATGCTGGGCTGGATGAAGCACAAGCTAGAATCAAAATTGCTAGGAGAAATATCAATAACCTCATATATTCAGATTTCACCACACTTATGGCAGAAATTGAAGAACTAAAGAGTCTCTTGATGAAAGTGAAAGTTTGCTTAAACCTCAGCACTGAAAAACTAAGGTCATAGCATCTGGTCCCATCATTTCATGACAGGTAGACGGAGAAACAATGGAAACAGTGAGTGACTTTATTTTTGGAGGCTACAAAATCACTGCAGATAGTGACTGCAAATGAAATTAAGATGCTTGCTCCTTGGAAGAAAAGCTATAATCAACCTAGACAGCATATTAAAAAGCAGAGGCATTACTTTGCTGACAAAGGTCCATGTTGTCAAAGCTATGGTTTTCTAGTAGTCATGTATGGATGTGAGAGTTGGACAATAAAGAAAGCTGAGTGCTGAAGAATTGATACTTTTTGAACTGTGGTGTTGGAGAAGACTCTTGAGAGTCCCTTGGACTGCAAGGAGATCAAACTAGTCAATCCTAAGGAAATCAGTCCTGAATATTCATTGAAGGGATGATGCTAAAGCTGAAGCTCCAACACTTTGGCCACCTTATTCAAAGAACTGACTCATTTGAAAAGACCCTGATGCTGGGAAAGATTGAAGGCAGGAGGAGAAGGGGACGACAGAGGATGAAATGATTGGATGGCATCACCAGCTCAATGGACATGAGTTTGTGCAAGCTCCAAGAGTTGATGGTGGACAAGGAGGCCTCATGTGCTACAGTCCAAGGGGTCACAAAGAGTCCAACACGACTGAGCAACTGAACTGAGCTCTGAGCAATGGTCTTAAAATATTCAGTAAACCATGTTGTAAACTGATGTGCTTTCATCAGGGCTTTGTTGTTCCATTTATAGAGCACAGGCAGAGTATTTAGCCTACTTCAGAAGGGCCCTAGGATTTTAGAATGTAAATGAATATTGGTTTCAACTTAAAGTCAGCACTTGCATTGATCCCTAGGATGAGAGTTAGCCTATGCTTTGAAACTTTGAAAGTGAAAGTGAAAGTCGCTCAGTCGTGTCCAACCCTTTGCGACCCCATGGACTTTATAGTCCATGGAATTCTCCAGGCCAGAATACTGGAGGGGGCAGCCTTTCTCTTCTCCAGGGAATCTTTCCAACCCAGGGATCAAACCCAGGTCTCCCGCATTGTGGGCGAATTCTTTACCAGCTGAGCCACAAGGCACGCCCTTGAAGCTTTGAAACCAGGCATTAACTTTTCCTCTCTAGTTATGTAAATTCTAGATGGCAGCTTCTTCTAATACCTTGTCTTGATATCAAAGCTTTACTTCCTTTATAAATTCCATACTATTATCTCTCTTTTCAATAATCTGGAATAATAAGTCGCTCAGTCGTGTCCCACTCTCTGCAACCCCATGAACTGTGACTTACCACGCTCCTCCATCCATAGGATTTTCCAGGCAAGCATACTGGAGTGGGTTGCCATTTCCTTCTTCAAGCTTATCTTTTAGGGGATTTTTTTTTTTTTTTTAAGATTTAGACAAAATATTTATTAAAATTATCTAATCCTAAGGACTTGTAACAGGCTGGTTCCAAATAGGAAAATGAATACATCAAGGTTGTATATTGTCACCCTGCTTATTTAACTTATATGCAGAGTACATCATGAGAAATGCTGGGCTGGAAGAAGCACAAACTGGAATCAAGATTGCCGGGAGAAATATCAATAACCTCAGATATGCAAATGATACCACCCTTATGGCAAAAAGTGAAGAGGAACTAAAAAGCCTCCTGATGAAAGTGAAAGAGGAGAGTGAAAAAGTTGGCTTACAGATCAAAATTCAGAAAACGAAGATCATGGCATCTGGTCCCATCACTTCATGGGAAATAGATGGGGAAACAGTGGAAACAGTGTCAGACTTTATTTTTGGGGGCTCCAAAATCACTGCAGATGGTAATTGCAGCCATGAAATTGAAAGATGCTTACTCCTTGGAAGGAAAGTTATGACCAACCTAAATAGCATATTCAAAAGAAGAGACATTATTTTGCCAACAAAGGTCCATCTAGTCAAGGCTATTGTTTTTCCAGTGGTCATGTATGAATGTGAGAGTTGCACTGTGTAGAAAGCTGAGCACCGAAGAATTGATGCTTTTGAACTGTGGTGTTGGAGAAGAGTCTTGAGAGTCCGTTGGACTGCAAGGAGATCCAATCTGTCCATCCTAAAGGAGATCATTCCTGGGTGTTCATTGGAAGGACTGATGCTAAAGCTGAAACTTCAATGCTTTGGCCACCTCATGCGAAGAGTTGACTCATTGGAAAAGATTCTGATGCTGGGAGGGACTGGGGGCAGGAGGAAAAGCGGACAACAGAGGATGAGATTGCTGGATGGCATTACTGACTCAATGAACATGAGTTTGAGTGAACTCCGGGAGTTGGTGATGGACAGGGAGGCCTGGTGTGCTGCGATTCATGGGGTCGTAAAGAGTCAGACACGACTGAGCAACTGAACTGAACTGAACTGAAGGACTTGTAAAGTAAACACTGACAAATTTGTGTTTTTCTATGGTTATTATTTAATTTTATTCAATCATTTGTAACTTCTCAGGAAAAAATAAAAGATGTGTTCAAACTGGTTTCTTAGTAAATAATCATTGCATTCTTTTTTAAAACTCCCTTGACATTGCATTTCTTTTATGTAATTTTTATTGATTTATCTTGGTTTCAGTTTTTTCCAACTTCAGTTATTTGCTTATTTATTTAATTGTAATGTTCACCTGAAGTTAGCCAATTTTAACTATGTAACAATTAAAGACTTTTTAGTGTTCAATTTTTATTTCAATAACATTGATTAGTATTCCATAGGACAGTATTTTTGTTATTCCTTTTAAAGTTTATTTTGAATTTAGTTAACCATGCATTTTGCATGTCTCATTATTTTATCTTAATTATTTTTATGAATAATCTAGATGCTTTTCCATTATTTCTACTTGCCTGTCCTTTTCTTAATGCTGGATAATCTTTTAACATTTATGTGCCAATACCTGATTAAATATTCTTCAGGATTATTTCTATTTCTATTTAGTTATTTTAAAAACTATGCTTAACTCAACTTAATCGATTTTAATATTACCGTCTTTTTTTCTCATCTGTTTTTCTTATGGTTTCCTTTAATGGCCTCCTCCTGCTTTACAGACACTATTTCCCTTTGCATGTACTTAAGGCACAAGACTATATACTTTTTTCTTGTTTTATATAATACATAGTTGTTTTTGTTTTCTTATAAGCTTTTCCAGATGCTCAGAATTCTTTGTTTTCTCTTAGTGCTATAGTGTATTTTTTTTTTAATTTGCCTTATGTTGTTGCATTATGTGGCTACATACTTGAATATGTATACTAATGTAATATACACTGAAGGTATCTTTCCCAATCCATTCTTCCTATCAGAGACTATGAGGATTACCCTTACTCTGTACTTGTGTGCATGAGTGCTCATTTGCTCAGTCATGTCCGACTCTTTGTGACACCATGAATTGTAGCCAGCCAGGCTCTTCTTCCATGGGATTCTCCAGGCCAGAATATTGGAGTGGGTTGCCATACCCTCTTCCTCAGGATCTTCCAGCCCAGGGATTAACTCCCATCTCCTGCTTCCCCTGCACTGGCAGACAGGTTCTTAACCAGTGTGCCACCTCAGAAGTCCCTATTTTGTACTTGGAGTTAGTCAAACACTGTCAAGAGACAATGGAGCCAGTTATTGCCATGGAACCTGCACACTTCCATGTCTCCACAGTTATTGATTGAGAAAGAGTATTTGACTAACACCAAGTACATAGTAGTCAAATACTCTTTCTCAGGTCAGTAACTATGGAGACATGGAAGTGTACAGGTTCCAAGGCAATAACTGGATCCACTGTCTCTTGATGATGTTGGTATCTTTTATTTTACTCTTTTGAAAAAGTGGCATCATCTTTCTGCCTTGATTCCTTCATCAAATTCATATTCATTTTTCAGGTGTCTTTTCTTGAATAATTTTTTGCCAACATTAATAAGTCACTGAGTTGTAATATATCCCGTCACCAACCATTGGTAATTTTTTTTTATATTACTCACTAAAATAAAGTGAATATTTGTGAGTACTCACTCACAAATAAAGATTGACTGTAAGCAATCTGAAGAGCAGCCCCAATCCATTCAATAGGTAAGGTCCAGTAGCAAAAGAAATTTAAGACATACACAGAGGTTTCAGTATGGACATTGGGTTGCAGAAAGATTGTCTGTCAACCACAGTTGAGAAGTGTGGGGAAAACTCTTATAGGAAATCAACCTCCTATATGTCTGAAAGATACTGACTTGAAGATCTCTGTGAACTACTATATTTAAATGGTCCTCACGGTGTAGACATTCTCAGTTCTGTAAACATAACTCCTTAAAACTACTTCTCTTCCTCTGCCACCTTTTCTCTTTAATGACAAGAAGAAACATCATTTTACTTCATGTTCTGAATATAAAACAGAATACACAAAGGGCTATGGGACATTACCAAGAAAATGAGATTAGATATTATTATTTTACCTTCACCCAATTACATTATGAATTGCTGTGTTGAAGGTAACAGAAACAGGTCTGCTATTTATAAATGCATATTTCATGAACATTACTGGTTAAAGTTAAATTAAGTAATCACAAGAATGTTTAAAAATAATATTTTGACAGGGATTACAAATGTACCACCTTGTGAACTATTGAGAATATATTTCAATTTTCATAACTATTCTAATGAGAATTATTATAATGGAGTTAAATCCTGGCAGAATTAGATGTGAAAACTTGCCAACACTGCATCAATCATAATTTTAACTCTAAGCCTGCAAAATTCTGTTTAAAATATATAACAATGAAACTTATTTTAGCTCTAGGGTTGAAAATGAACTCTGGCTGCTATGTCATACATCTTAAATCAAAAACAAGAGTTAACCATAATTAGCAAATTTCAGATTTGCTTCAAAATTATTTTGCATGACTTGAAGAAAGACCAATAGTGTGGTAACTCTCTACACTCCCTTTTTTACCCAGATTGATTGCATAATTATCAGACTCTCCACTTGGTTGAGTCCTTATAGTCACTGAACAATCAAGTAAAAACAACCCAGCTATTTGCATTATGCCCTGTATTTAGAAGTGCCAGGAAGCAACGGACAAAATAAGCATTGCTACTAGAAAAATAAAGGGGGAAAAAAAAAAACCAGAAAGCATATTCTATTTAAAAATAATCTCCTAGACCTTAATCTAGACTTTATTAAAAATTAAAAGCAGGTTCTTAATTTTGGGGGGATTTCCTGCCATTATAACTTTTAACACTATGTATTGAGTATCATTCTAGACATTAAAAAAAAAAAATTAGACGCAATTCATGCTTCACAGTACATGTTTCAGAGAGGCGAGAAAACGTGTAATCAAATAAAAAACAAAATGACGTGTTCTGGAATCAAAGGCAAAGTCTAGCATCTGTGCATGTCCAACTCTTTACAACCCCATGGACTGTAGCCTGTCAGGCTCCTCTGCCCATGGAATCTTTCAGGCAAGAATATTGAGGTAGGTTGCCTTTTCCTCCTCCAGGGGATCTTCCTGACCCAGGGGTCAAACCCACATCTCTTGTATCTCCTGCATTGGCAGGTAGATTCTTAACCACTGTGCCATCTGGGGGAATTACAAAATAGAGGTCAATTATATATGGCTATGAAGTTGAGCTGTCTTTACAGTAAAAGTGAAATAAAACTTAATGAGTAGAATGCTTTCAGTGGTTCATAAAATCCACAGCATGTAAATTTTCAGAGGTAGTGATTAGAAAAATTAATTTATTCTTTTAAGGAAAAACTATAGATGGCAATATGGATTTCAATTTAGTTTTGTTTTGTTAGATTAAAATTCCAGGATATTATCTCTAACTTTCACCTGAATGTACCTAAAGAATTAGCCAGGTAAGGAGTGGGAGTAACAGCATTCCAAATGTGAGGCAGGAGAACAGAAATGGCCTGAAATAATGAGAGTATAGGCTTTAAACTAGCAACTTTTCATGCATACACTTCCACAGGGCTTTCCTGATACCTCAGTTAGCAAAGAATCTTCCTGGAACTCAGGAGACCCCAATTCTACTCCTAGGTTGGGAAAATCCCTTGTGGCTCAGCTGGTAAAGAATCTGCCTGCAAAGTGGGAGACCTGGGTTCAATCCCTGGATTAGGAAGATACCCTGGGGAAGGGAAAGGCTACCCACTCCAGTATTCTGGCCTAGAGAATGCCATGACTGTATAGTCCATGGGGTCACAAAGAGCTGGACCCAACTTTTTCCTTTCACTTTCACTTCTTTCAGGCTTTAAACTAACAGCTTTTCATGCATACACTAAAAGATTCTTCTCTACTATTTATAGGAATCATTTTCCCATGGAGTTTCATTTTAGTTCAGTCACTCAGTCATGTTCAAATCTTTGCGACCCCATGGGCTGAAACAGCCCAGGCTTCCCTGTTCTTCACCAACTCTCGGAACTTGCTCAAACTCATGTCCATTGAGTTGGTAATGCCATCCAACCCTCTCATCCTCTGTTGTCCCCTTCTCCTCGTGCCTTCAGCCTTTTCCAGCATCAGGGTCTTTTTCAATAAGTCAGTTCTTCACATCCAGGTGGCCAAAGTATTGGAGTTTCAGCTTCAGCATCAGCCCTTCCAATGAGTATTCAGGACTGATTTCCTTTAGGATGGATTGGTTTCATCTCCTTGAAGTCCAAGGGACTTTCAAGAGTCTTCTCCAACACCACAGTTCATAAGCATCAATTATTCATTGTTCAGCTCTCTTTACAGTCCAAGTCTCACATCCATACATGACTACTGGAAAAACTATAGCTTTGACTAGAAGAGCCTTTGTCGGCATGGAATTTGTGTGATATAAATTTCATAATAATCCATTTGCTATAAAATAGGTTATACTCATATGACTTTTTAGGCTTTTAAAAATTATTTTAACATTGCAGTCTTTATGTATACTATCATGTAAGAATTGAATCGCCAGTCTATGTCTGACGCAGGATACAGCATGCTTGGGGATGGTGCATGGGGATGACCCACAGAGATGTTATGGGGAGGGAGGTGGGAGGGGGGTTCATGTTTGGGAACACATGTAAGAATTAAAGATTTTAAAATTTAAAAAAATAATAAATAAAAAATAAAATAAAATAAAATAAAACCCTCTTTACTATGATTTTTTAATCAATATATAAAAAGTGACCAATTATCTTCTGGTTGTAACTAAAACAAAACAGCAAGTTACAATTTTTAAAGATAACTTGCATTCAATGGTTTTATAGTTACTAGAAGACACATTGTGATTATGCATCTTATTTAAGTATTGGCCTGTTCTCCTTTGGACTTCCCTGGTGATTTAGAGGGTAAAGCATGTGCCTGCAAAGGGTTCGATCCCTGGGTCGAGAAGATCCCCTGGAGAAGGAAATGGCAACCTACTCCAGTATTCTTGCCTGGAAAGTCCCATAGACAGAGGAGCCTGGTAGGCTACAGTCCATGGGGCTGCAAAGAGTCAGACACGACTGAGCCACTTCACTTCACTTCACTTCTGCTCTCCTTTTAAATTTACGACAAAAACTATTGTCTTATTGGCACTTTATGATACCTAGACTGCCCCACGCTCAGTCCCAACTATTAGAACACTTGCTACTATAAATTGAAATGCTCTAGGGTTAGACATAGATATGATAAAATAAAAGCTGTAGCATGCAGCATCCATCATGGACAGTAAGTCCTTAATCACCTAATTCTGTTTACCTAATTTTGTTCCACAGTGTGAGTTAAAAATCTTTTGTTCTAATTTCTATATACATTCATCTCTGTTAAGAACATCTAGACTTAAAAATAAGCTGCCTTGCTCTCTTTTCAGTATCTGTCTCGGTTTGTTACTGTTTACATGAACCAAAGTTAAGTACTGTCTCATTTGATCCTTGTACATTCCTGCTTTTATGTTTCCTTCCTCTATTGTGTAGGCACAATCAAAGCCATTTTAAGGAAATCTCAGTCCCAGAAACTGTTAACCAGAGGCAGCTCCAAGGTTTTCTGGAAAGAAATGTTGGTCCCTGATTTCTGTTGGCTCTATCTTTTTCAAAGAATATTTTCAAGATAGTTGATTGTTATTAACTACAAATCACAAAATTGTGGATTTTCCTTCTGGCTAAAATTTATTTGTAGTCCCAAAATCAACATTCATGGACTTTCACAGACATGTACAAAGGGACAAAAAATTAGAGTCATCTAAGGAGAATCCAGAGTTGAGATCAAACAAGGCTATGCCCTGCCATCTTGTTTCAAGTCTCCTCCTGAAATTCAGTGCTTTCTCCCCATATATTTAGTCCCACATTTTTGCATTTTAGTGCTATTTATCAGAGAATTTGCTATTTAAAATGGCCCCAAAGAGTAACATTAAAGTGCTGTCTATTGTTTCTAAGCACAAAAAGGCTGTGATGTGCCCTCTGGAGAAGATACAAGTGATAAGACACATTCAGGCATGAACTGTGCTATCTGAGTTCAATGTTAGTCAATCAACAATGTAGTACTTCCGGAGAGGAGAAAATTTAATGATTTTTATAGGGTGGTGCGTTACAAAGTGTTAAAATAAAATGTCTAGTTTATGATGAAACTATGGAAAAGATGGACAAGTGCTAAATTTGTGGATTTACGAGATAACTGATAAAATAAGTATTGCACACAGCACTGGGTGACTTTAAAATCCAAATATATTTGTAACCATGTTATCTAGGTTCATGAAGCTATTAAAGTCTATTCAGTTAATGCTTTCTTACAAATAAGTACTGAATATCACTAATGATTTCTTAGAAATATATGTTCAGTTCAGTTCAGTTCAGTCACTCAGTCATGTCTGACTCTTTGTGACCCCATGAATCACAGCACACCAGGCCTCCGTGTCCGTCACCAACTCCTGGAGTTCACTCAGACTCACATCCATCGAGTCAGTGATGCCATCCAGCCATGTCATCCTCGGTCGTCCCCTTCTCCTCCTGCCCCCAATCCCTCCCAGCATCAGAGTTTTTTCTAATGAGTCAACTCTTCGCACGAGGTGGCCAAAGTACTGGAGTTTCAGCTTCAGCATCATTCCTTCCAAAGAAATCCCAGGGCTGATCTCCTTCAGAATGGACTGGTTGGATCTCTTTGCAGTCCAAGCGACTCTCAAGAGTCTTCTCCAACACCAGAGTTCAAAAGCATCAATTCTTTGGTGCTCAGCCTTCTTCAAAGTCCAACTCTCACATCCATACATGACCACAGGAAAAACCATAGCCTTGACTAGACGGACCTTAGTCAGCAAAGTAATGTCTCTGCTTTTGAATATGCTATCTAGGTTGGTCATAACTTTTCTTCCAAGGTGTCTATAACCAAAGCACATAAAACACAAGCTTATGTTTGACTGGTTAAAGAAAATGTCATGATGAGTGTCTCTCAAGAACCTAACTCTATGTTTCCTCTAAGAAAAATGTTTCTGGATTTATTAAGTCAGTATTGACTGCAACTTTACAAAACAACTATTGTGAAAAATTAGAATCAATTGCACATAAAATGTGATCAAGTTCTTCTTTATGGATAGAAAACATTAGTTTCCTTAGTTTTTTCCCAACTGCTCCCCTATATAATCAATAATCAAAAATGAGAGAATCTGAAGTCATAGAATAGAAAAATGCAAGATATGAGATCAAATGACATTTTACCCAGTGTCCATAAAGTAGGATTTCTAGAAATAGAATTCATCTAGGAAATGCTACTTTTGTGTCATTTAACTTAGAGAAAATATATTTACCTGTTACAGTACTCCTAGTCAGTAGATGAGAAGATTTACCTGATTTAATAGGTTATATCATAACTCAATTAGGAAGTCAAAGAGAAATAGAATACAAAAGTATAAATTGAATAAACATAAAATAATAGAAAAGGGGTATTAAGGAATATGCATTGAGCAGTAAAAGATCATTTCTGTAAGTTAACTTGCTTGGATAAAAATGTACATTTGTTTCATTTAATGAGAGCAAAGACTTTACATGCTATCAGAACATGAACCCTGTACTTTAT
Source organism: Capricornis sumatraensis (assembly GCF_032405125.1). Taxonomy (NCBI): domain Eukaryota; kingdom Metazoa; phylum Chordata; class Mammalia; order Artiodactyla; family Bovidae; genus Capricornis; species Capricornis sumatraensis. Next base: position 51,957,669 of record NC_091075.1, read on the forward strand.
TTTCAAGGCCCATATCATCATGGTAAATTTCATTCAGAAAAACAGTGTATACACATTTGAAGGCAGCCAAATAGTTTCCATCTGACTGCAGATTTTATCACCAATTTTCTTTTTAATATTATTTTGTTGAATTGAAATAAATGCTTTAAAGCATGCAGAAAATATTTAAACTATTTTCAGAGGTATTTAATGCTTGTTTACATTAAGAAAGTTTATATATATATATATATATATATATATATATATATGTAACTCTCTTTTAGAAAGAACCAAAACCTAGCCTAAAAACAATAAGAAAATAATCTCAAATATTATTTTAGGGAATCTAATGCATTTTTGCCTACTCTGACTCATATTTACTATGTTTTTCAACATATATCTTTGAGTTCTTTTTCTCATATGATGTCTTATATGGATGTACAGAGGAAAGAATGACCTATTTTCCTTTAAAGTGATAACTCTTCTAAAATCGCAAAGTATATATCTCTCTTACACAAAAATGTATGAAAATGATTTGTCCCCAGGCAGAGGCATTGTAAATCAAGGTTTTGCCATTATGACATTTTTGCCATTGAGTTACAAACCTATACAGAAGTTATAAACCTTGAAATATGACAGACTTTATAAGTGTGGCCCAGGTGGTGTTGTCATACTACAGCAGGCACTTTAGAAAGTACCATAAAACTAAATTACAAATGAATGTTATTATCCACAAATAGAACTTCTGCAGGAACCACATTCAAGATAGTATTTTCAAATAATTCAACTAAAAAACATACAATTGAATTTTGTCTCTCTTCAACAATTTTATGAGAATAAATATTTCCAGAAGCAACATCCATGAGCAAACCTGCTATTGTGGATCATTCAATGGTACACAAAAATCTAAAAAAGATGCTCCTCAGTTTCACTCTTTTTAATGTGGCTAATGCATAAGTAAAAGGCTCTCAATTTTTTTGTTAATTCAATTTCAAGTTAATCAACATTAAGCTGATTTCTTTAGTGAGAAATTTGTTATAGTTTTAGCAAATATAAAGTTGATTGAGTGATGAGTGACTGAAAGCTGTTCAGTCATGTCTGACTCTTCATGATTCCATGGACTGTAGCCCACCAGGCTCCCCGTCCATGGAGTTCTCCAGGACAGAATATTAGGGTGGGTAGCCATTCCTTTCTTCAGGGGATCTTCCCATCCCAGGGATAGAATCCGGATCTCCTGCATTGCAGGCATATTTTTTACCATCTGAGCTAGAGATGTGCTAAAATGCAGATGTCTATAGGCATGTAATTCATATACAGCCTCATAAGAGGAATTGAGTGGTTATAAAGCTCCAAACAATGGCATATTTTACTTTTGACTACTTTATCCACAAAACAGGTGTGTGTGTGTGTGTGTGTGTGTGTGTGTGTGTGTGTGTGTGTGTGTGTGTGTGACACCTAGAATATTGCAGAACACAGAATACATCTTGGGAACTTTTTCATAAAAATATGTGACACATTCCAAGTGACCTTAAATGTTTTATTTCTAACTCTTTTTGAGGAATATTTAAATATAATATCCTAAGAAGTTAGGATGAGTTCACTCAAAAATTTTTTAGAAAAATTTATATTGCAATTTCTTTTGTAAACATTCTGATTTCTTGGTATAGAAAGAGGAAAAAATAAATGAAATAAGATAACTAAGATGTGTTTGGTGTTAAAATACCCAATATATTATATGAATATGTAATATTGCCTCAAATCTTGCTTAGATTAGGGAATTCATATGACTGATAGTAAAATGCTTGGTAAGTTTCTGTTACTATTTAGTCATCTTAAATGGTCAATGTTTTTGATAACGAACTCTATGACCAAAAGGCTTCATTAATTTCATGGACCATGTGTCTTCTCAGTAGCTCAGTCGTGTCTGATTCTTTGCAACTCCATGGACTGTAACCCAACAGATTCCTCTGTCCATGGAAATTTCCCAGGCAAGAATACTGAGTGGGTTTCAATTTCCTACTCCCGGGTATCTTCCCAGTGCCTGTTAGGGATCAAACCCATGTCTCTTGCCTCTCCTGCGTTGGCAGGCGAATTCTTTACCACAATGCCACCTAGGGGTCCTTCACAGAGTACACAAGCAATTTATGACAAACTCTACCTCAAGACACAAGAACTTAAAAATTACTCTTTCAAGGCACTATTAGTAGTGACTAATATTAGACTAATGTCTACTAGGATAAGAAAACAAAATATTGAATACAGTTTTTGAGTTTATCAGTATTTACTGAACTGCTTTCCAGAAATCTGCACTTATATACAATTTTATAAAAATGTGACAATTAGTTTACTGATATATACATATTAAAAAGTACTATTAATATATATTAAAAGCATATGTTAATAGTACTTTTTTTACCTGAGATTTTATCTGATATAGATTACATGTAAGAGTCTTGAATGATTTTATTAATCTAAATTCTAAGGGAGGGAGATTTCAGAGTTAATGGTCAGTTATTAAATGTACAGAACTTGTGATTTTTTTTTTTTGGATTATTTTATGTACTGTTTGGCCTCAGATCAACTGGAAGTCCATAGACTGATGATGGGTTTTGAGTATGAGATTAGGTGTCTTTTAAATTAGCTTTACGATTAAATTCCAGACTCTCAGTACTCATTGTCCTACACATTAACAAAGATTCAACAGTTTGAAAAAGGCTCACTCTCTTAATGAAGATCTTGCAGATTGAAGAGACTGATCATTAACCAGAATACACGTTCTGTCAAAACCAAGATTTTCATGCATTGATTTTGCAGCCTAACATGTAAACATCCACTCCACACCTAACTTCATTTCTCTTTCTAAAACAATAGAATTGATATGCATATAACAGGGAAGGTCTTGTATTTTCAAGTCAAAAATTCTTCAAAAGGAAAATAAAGATATCTTAAAGTGGGTTTTTGAAAAGAAGGAAGGTTAGTAACTGCTCAGAAGAACAAAGGGAGAAAAATCAATGAGGATGTTTAAGGATGTTAGGATGACAGTTAAGAGAATGAAACATTAGAGTTTTATTGTTATTTGAATTGTTTAACAATTAAAATATGTGATATAAAATTCTGCTGACCTTCTCACCCTCTCTCCAGACTAACTCACTCAAGTTCTCTTTCCATGCCTAGTCCAGATGAAGTTCAAGGGCCGTCGATAAGTATTTTCCCACCAGGTCACGTGATACTGGTTTTTATTATAGGCATCACCTTTTCTGCAAGGAATTATTATTAGCAATCTCTCACCAACTCCTTCTGTAAGGAGTACCAAAAATAAAACATGCATATCTCCGTCTAAAAACTCTATTATATGAAGTTTTACTGAGCCAAGATGGCTTAGTGGGTAAAGAACCTGCCTGTAATGCAGGAGACATAAGAGACACAGATTCTATCCCTGGATCAGGAATATCCCCTGTAGAAGGAAATGGCAACCATCTCTAATATTTCTTGCCTGAAAAATCCCATGCATCTGAAATTTCTCCTGGAGTTTCTATACTCTGATTAAATAGACAGGGAGGAAATGGAGGTGAGGTACAGGAAAGGATGGTAATATGGACCTGTTCTGCCCTCTATTTGTAAGGTCTATGGCGATTTCTCTTAAAGGACACAGCAGGTATTAATGAGCTATGCTGTTTAGCTTTAGAGCATTTACCTCATTTCCAAGGCAATACTTGTCAGGTTCCCCAGCACATAGAAACTAATGACTGATAATTAACCTGAGATGAAATAAATACCTCTTATCATCTCAAAGTGTATTAATATTTCTAATACTCTAATACAAGGAAAATTAGATAAGGTTAATGTATTTTTTTTTCAAACAACATTTTAAAACTTTAAAAGTAGGTACTTATTTCTTCACATTCCTGGAAGTTTATCTATAAAAGTTAGATATTACAGCATAATTTTTAAATAATTGGAAATTTTGTGACATGAAAGGTTTTCACAGGCTCCCAGGATCTATGAGACTTTTTAAAGACTTGACAGAGACCTTTCACACAGAGTTTACTGTGCAATCCAAAGATTGTGCTTCTTGTTTTAAGAAAATTTCATTTGTATCCAAGCATTTTGAGATATAATTTCCTAAGAAAATACCATGGGAAGTTCGTATATAAACACCATGCTTTAGAATTAGTTTGTTAATAAGTCAAATCACATCTGTAGAGGATCTTATTTGAAAAGCTAAACTATACACCGTTGCTTAAAGCCATAATATTGGGTGACAGGGTCACCTGAATGAGGAAAAGAAAATTCAGCATCAGGTATACATCATGTTTTTAATGAAAGTTTCTAAAAAGTTTTTATTCTGCTTCAATTTGTTCTTTCTGAACAAAATTAGTCTTTCAAGTTCTTTATGACTAAACTATAAAAAATACAGCATGTGTACCATTTTAATATGGTACTTAAGTATAAATTTATTAGTATTTCTAAATATTCTAGTTTACTAATTCAATTGTTCTTGTTCAATCACTAAGTCGTGTCTGACTCTTTTGTGACCCCGTCAACTACAGCATGCCAAGCTTCCCTGTCATTCACTATCTCCCAGAGTTTGCTCAAACTCATGTCCATTGAATCAGTCACTGATGCCTTCCAACTATCACACTCTCTGTCTCTCCCTTTTCTTCAATCTTTCCCAGCATCAGAGTCTTTTCCAATGAGTCGGCTCTTCACATCAGGTAGCCAATTAAAAGATTGCATATTAATATAGACATGTTCAGTTATATATAAATTATAGCAACACTATTCACCATTAGAAAATAGACATCACATTAAACTTTCAAAGCAGTGACAATTTAGTCAGATAATAAAATTACACAGGAAGAAGTTTCCTGATATTACCTACATAGATAAGCTCCTATGGAGTTAAGCTTTCTTATAATTGAATCAACTCATTATACATCAACAATCACTGTTTAATATAAAATCTTTCCAAGAAGACTGAGCCTTATTTATAAAGATGAGTATACACTAAGGTAAATATAAATACAAATGATTATAGAACACACTGCATCAAAAATATACTATGTGTATTTTTAGTATTTGCACAATCCCAGTCATTAAAGAGTTACAATGTTTTAGCAATAAGTGACATTTTCAAATTCTAAATAAATTTGACTTGTCATTTTTTTCACTGGGGATACAAACACATTTTGCTGCAAATTTATTACAAGACCAAGGCCTATTTATTTTCAAGTTCATGTCCCCTGGGATAAAGTGGCAGTAAATGGATAATCCATGGCTTGATTTCACACAGTTAGGCATCCCATCATGCACCAGGAAGAGAGCAAATGAAAGAATCAGGGCATTTATAGCAAAGTTCCCTGCAGACTCATTACTGGCAGTGCCATGAACCATTACAAACCCAAAGCCCTGAAAGCTCAGAAATGAGTGCTGTGGTATACCACATTCATTGAAATATAGCATAGTGAATTTTCTAACTCTTTAATTCATATTTAACGTTTCATTTCTAAAAGTTAGAGTAATTGAGTTTCACATGAAAACAAAATTTAGTTAATTTATTATATTTTTATAAACCAAATATATTTGGAAATGCAATATACACATATATAAATAATTGAAAAAATTTAAAGCATTTTCATTCCTCATAATGGCTAAATATCTGACACTTTGTTTTCAAAAGCACTTTAATATAACATTTAGGTTTTATTTTTTAAAAAGGTCAAAGTAAAATGCTACCAAATTGTACATAACAATCAAAAAGTATAAAAATGTTATTTCTTTTCACAGCAAAATATAATTAATGGTAATATATAGAAACTCAATGCAGAACAAAACATTATTCCAACCTTATAATTTCTCCTGGTCAAATAATATACAATTAATTATTTCACAGGAGGAAAATAAATTCTCATAATACATAAAGCAAAGAATATTAGCACAAAAAACTCTGGTACTCATATTGATACATAACTATCATAAATATGGAAATAGTGCAAGGGAATTAAGCATTTTGCAATGTTAATAGAACTGTAACTATCTGCAGGGTCAAAATATTAAGGTTTGCCATGGTTGATGTTTTCTGGCTATCTGCAACATAAATTGAAAAACCCAAAAAGAACCAATAACTTGAATATTAGAAGAAAAATAATTTACAATGTTATAGGCAATTAACAATATAAACCTACTTATTACCAAGATATATAAGATTGAAAACAGATCAATAAGTGAATAAAGGACTGAGTAATCCAAACATAGAGTTCTATAGCTTTTATATAGATAACTTAGCTCCAATTTTTAAGACTAAACTCATCTTGGGTAAGCTTCTCCCACATGGATAAGCATTAACAATAATAATCATATTTACTTTTTAAAAGATGATCTAAAATGTGGTAGGTTTTATGTAATTAGATAATTATTTACTGTAAATCATTTTAAGTCATACTATTTATAGTTTATAAGTTGAAGGATGTTTACAAGAGAATTATTTTCATTCTCATATCATTGTATTAAGAAGGTTAACAGAGTTTTGATAAGTAAAGGAAATACTGGGACATGTTAGCAGATGCAGACTTATTGCCTATAAGATATTTTGAACATTATGAATCTCACTTCATGGTAAATGTGTGAAAAAACACTTTCAAAATTGAAAATAGTCTCATACACACACAAAATTTCCTAGAGTCTAGATCATCAGTTGGTAGCATATGGCTAGCTCAGCAAATATAGCTGTTGAGATCATTTTTAGTAAAGACTGTAGAAAAATCTATGGATGAACGCAAGGACTAACTTTTGAGGAAAAAAATCATCAGCAAGCAATGTTGGATTTTTTTTATGGCTTTTCCCCCACTTCAGCTGGTTATGTCCATTTTCTGGATCTTCTTTTAGGGATGTGTTTCTTACCAACTTGCTCACTCCCCTAATGCACTCTTTCCCTCTCTGGAGTGGTGGAAGCTACCTCCTCTGGACTCTCTTCCAAGACATTCATCAGTGGCTAAAGATTTACCTCATTAACAAAGTTAGCCTGGAGTAGTACTTTTAATATAAACTTTGCCTAATTTTATTTATTTAAATATTTTATATATTAAATAAAAAAGGACCAAAGGATTAAATTAGGAATTGTTTCACATTCAGTCTTACAAATACAAACAGTTCTGCAGAGTTCCTGTCCCTCAGCACCTCCTCTCTAATCTTATCTCACTAACCTTTTGTAACAACCATGCTGGCATATGTTGTTCCTGGAACAGGGTAGAAATGCTGTACCTTAAAGTCTTGACACTTGTCTCCCCACCTCCCCAATACATTCTTTCCAAAGAGTCACACCTCTTAGGTCTTAGTCAGCTAAGTGACAGGTATTGACAAATACCTGAGATTGGTAGACAATCGTCCTTTTTAAGCTTTCTACCACAAGTTTGCTTTTCTGCTTGAAATGTCTATCTCTATTATCTTTAATGTCAGTTAAAGGAACTTGCAGCATATCACTTAATGAAAAATTTTTGTTTTGTATTTCTAGTAGAAAACTTCTTAATCTCCACTGATACACTGATAGAAATTATTGCTCATTGTTAATCAAATATTTTCAAGTCCTTAATTATCCTATTGGTAAAAAGTGTTGCGCTGCAGTTCAACCAGTTTTTAATCTCCTTGATGACAAGGATCATGACCATTGTTTTCTTGTATGTCTGTTACCCATTACTCTCCTCTCTCTGGTGGGAAACCAGTGTATTGTTGTATGCTGTCATGGTGAGTGGACAAATGGTTTTATAGTCTTTTGAGATGGCTTTGTTTAAACTGATAAATTTGTGTTTGTAAGGCAGCTGTCAGCTCAAAAAGAAGTAAATGCTATATAACATTCAAAAATATAGGCTAGATAGCTGTTAGTAAAGACATTGATTTCTGTTTTTTTTTTAATTGGAGTGTAATTGATTTACAATGTTGTGTTGATTTCTGCTGTACAACAACATGAGTCAGCCATAAGTATAGACACAGACATAGATATAGACAGATATTGATACAGATATTCCCTTCCTTTTCCACTTCCCTCCCACCCCCACCCCACCCCTCTAGGTCATCACAGAGCGTCAAGCTACGCTGCTTTCTTTATTTGATAAATATCACTGAAATTCTGCATAGAAATATGTGAAGACTAAGCTTTTGATTAAAGCTTGAATACCCAAACTATTTTGTTTTAATCTGAAATCACTTGAGCATAGCTTTTATGCCTTTACAATCTCTAGTGTGCACCTCAAAAAGAATAAAACGAACTCTGCACAGTTTCACATGTGAATCAAGTTAACCTAGTTGATCAATGATTAATTCTGATGCTGATGAAATGAAGTACTCTAATATCCTAATATGACCCTTACTAAGCCTGGATACAAATTATGTATTTTGATCAGAATTCAAAGCCATTACATAAAAATTATATATAAGCTGAATTTTCTTCATAAGTGTTAAAAAGCAGTTACTCAAAATGCAGTATAAAAGGGGGAAAAAGAGGACTAGGAAATTTTGTCATCAGAATGATCTATTTTCAGAGACCTTTGCTGTTTTTAGTATTATTTGCAACTTTTTGACAGGATTCATTTTATCAGTATCTGTTTATAGAAAATTAGAAAAAAACCTCCATCATCTATTTATATCCTTCTTTTAGAAACCTGACTAAAGGAGAGAATACTGGAAATCTCTTTGGCCTGGGCTAAATGGAATTATTATTTGTTGCATGTATAGCTGAGGACTTTTATATTCATCTCATTTTAAAACAAGTAAATAAAGTCCATCAATGTGACAGACATTCAAAATTTTGAGACCTAAAAAAGAAAAGTAGCATCAAAATTCCTCATAGAGAATTCACTATCTTGTGCAAATTCACACTCATATATAATTACAGAGTGTGTTAGGTCTTACTACTATATTTAGATTATATAATATTAATTATATTAACCTCTCTTACTGTAAACTCAAAGCTAAATTCATATATTTCATGTTTTACCCATTCGTATAAATTAAATTAAATTATTACTACAAGATACACCTGAGAAAATTTGTAAGCTTTGCAGTGTTATGTAAACAAAGCTGGATTTAAAAGATTTAAATATTTAAAATATTAATACTTTGTTACTTCATTTTTTGTTTGTTTGTGTGTTTCCATTAAGAAACTACTTGAAAAAGAAAAGGACTTTTGGTAAAAAAAAAAAAAAAAAATTCTCATCAGGTTGTTTCTTCATGTTTACATTTGGTCGCACATTGTGTCTTGCTGGAGAATTTACATCTAAAACCTTTAGACTTGGACAAGGGTATCTCTGTGAAGAACACTGAAAATGTAAGCTGTTTTCTCTTACTTGCATATATTTAATTACTACAAAAAGCAGATAATCTTAAAAACAACAACAACTAGGAAATATGTATGTAAAATTTAGAGGATTAGGACTTTCTACCTTAGAAAATAGACATATTTCTCACCTCTAACTTCCCTACCCAGAGGAAGATTCTCAGTTTAGGACACAGCTAAAGGTCAAAGACAAAGTCCAGAAAATACACGGAGTCAGAATAAAGATCAAATCTGTAATATGCCTCTGCTAGGGGGAACCATGCTCACTGAAACTGCTCACTCTGTCCAGGCTCTCTAGTAACCATTTGCATGAGTTGTTTTATGACAGGAGGTTCTGGGAGAAACACGGAACTAATAAGCCACCACCAAATGGAAGAGTTTGGGAAAGGTCAAAAGGAGACACCACATGTCTGTCCACCTCCCAGAATCCCTCTCACTAGCATCGATCTTGGCTGAGTGATCCAAGCGCCACCAGGAAGGACTCCAAGTCAGAATGATTGGCCAAAGACAACCTGGAAAATAAACCCGAGACTGCGAGCCATGTGGCAGAGCAGTTCTCCTGGTTACCCTTACCCTTCTGCTCTCTGCCCAGGTGCCCTCTTCCAATAGTCTCTTGCTTTGTCAGCACATGTCTCCTCAAACAATTCTTTTCTGAGTGTTAGACAAGAGTCCACTCTTGGGGCCCTGGAGGGGCCCCCCATTCCTACAACAACTGGCAACCATAAAAGGACTCCCATTTTTACTGCGGCTGATATCTGGACTGCTCAGTACTCCAGGACCATCTTACCTGCCTCAGACCTGACCCAGTGGCCACAACTGGGACTCGTTTGTCCCTGGTCTTCTTCTGACACAGACAAATGACAAGAGTGCCCTGACCAGGTAAGGAAAAAGAGATTTTGTTGACTCCTTTTATCTCACCCCTCTTTTCAACCCATCCTATCCTATTCTATTTTTTCCTGTTCCCCTGTCCTGGATGCAGGAATCTGGTTGAAGGGCCTCAGTCTGAGCTGAGGATTGGAGGCTGATCACCTCCTATTGGCAGAGAACTTGAATTTCGGTTCTGGTTGGGCTGAGTTCCAGTCCTCCCTTCTCTGGAGGCCCAGGGAAACATCCTGTAATACCTAGTCATCTGAAAGTGGCTGGAGATGCCCTACAGACATCTCCAGCCTCTTTCTCTCCCCAACTCAGACCTCTTTTCTCTCCCCACTCTTTCTCTCTCAACCTGGCCTCTTTTGCTCTCTTTGAAGACCCGTTTACTCTGTCTGTCGATACTCAGCCTGAAGTTCTGGGTCTTTGTAAGATATTTTGAGAGGCTATGCTCTCTCCTCCCCATCAATTGTGCTTTCTGTTCTTGGGGAGATAACTAGAAGCACTTCACTGGGTGCCCTGTTTCTATAAATTCACCCATTTAATTGAGCATTTGGCTGAATGCTTCCACGTGGAAGTGATTGATGGGGTTCAGTATAGTCTCACCTGGTCTTGGGTGAAAATGACCACGCTAAATATATGTTTAGAAGTTAATTCACCTTTCAGGACCAGTCCTACAGCCCTCTTCATTGTATTTACTACTGAACACTTCCTTTCAATGAGGCGCTTTGGGACCAGGAGAGAACTCACAATCTCTCTAGAGTCAGATATGGGACATCCACCCCAGTACCTGTACCCTGGGAACTAGATATAAACTATATCAACATTAAAGTGGGAAATAAGCCTAGCTTCCCTTTAGACACCCCGCTGGGTTTTCTTTTGGTCCACTGGGAGGGATACCAACTGGAAGGGCTAAAAAAAGAAGAAAAAAAAAGTATCAAATACTATACTTGATACTGGCCTACTTACTCCTGGAGAGGAGGTGAAAAATGACCCCAGTCGGAGTCACTTGGATTCAACACCATTTTACAGCTCAGTCTATACTGCAAATGAAAGGGTAAATAGAAGCAGGTTCTCAATGTCCAGGCCTTTGTGGCCCTCTAACCAAGATTCCAAAAAAAAAGAGAGAAAATATAAGCTTGAAGACTTTGATAAATGCTCTTTCAAAATTCTTTTGGCAAGGTGTGAAGCAGAAGATCCCCTTGACCTTCTCTTGACCCCCCCTCAGCTTGGGCAGAGAGGTCACAGGGAAAGGAAATTCAGACAAGCCTGGAAGTCACGAGGCTAGGCCTGGAAGTCACGGGACCAGAAGGAAAGTTGCTTATAGTCACCTTGGCTCTGCCTCCATATGTCCCTTCCCCCATGGGATTAAGATCTGCCCTGTACAGAAGGAAAGGTCATCCTCAGACAAAATCTGCCCCCAAAGAGAGGTATTGGATGGGGAGGGGAAAACTATGCATGTTCATATTCCTTTTTCTATGCAAGGCATTACCCAATGTACAGAGCAATTGAGTTCGTTCATGTTCTGGGAATTCCCAAAAATGTAGGGATGAATTTGAGCACATTAGCCTTAACTTCCCCCTCACCTGGATATACTGGCCATCCTCACCTGGTGTTGTAATGATGAATAAAAAGCTAGAATCCTAGATCAGGCTAGAAAAGTGACTGATGAAAGACAGCAGGTGGATGTCAGTCTGGGCTCTGCTGAAGAGGAAATCCCCTCTAAAGAGCTAGATTGGGATCCCAATACAAGTGTGGGAAAGAAATCCTTAAGATACCTCACTACTTGCCTACTACAGGGAATGACCCGAGGTGTCCAAAAGGTTGTTAATTATAATAAGATAAAAGTGGTTACACAAGGAGAGAATGAAAATCCAGCTCTTTTTTGGGGAAGACTCACAGAGACCTTTAAAAACTTCACCCAGGCAGATCTAAAAAGTATGGAAGCAAGAGTCCTGTTGGCCCAATCCTTAATAACCCAGGCAGCCCCAGACATAAGGAGAAAATTGCAAAAATTGGGAAAAAGACCAGAGACTCCAATCTCCAATTTGGTGGAAGAGTCAAATTGTGTGTTTTTGAATAGGGACTGGGAGGAGGAAGACAAAGCGGAGGAAAAGGAAGCCTGAAAAGATAGGAAAATAGAGAGGCAGACCCAAGCCTTGGCCTGACAACAGGCTAAACTCCTGGCCTTGATTCATCCTGCCACTCTGCAAGATTCATGGGGAGAGCAAGGAAGAAAAAAGGATCTTAGAAATCTACCACAGCTGAGATGAATCCAGTGTGCCTACTGCAGAGAGGATGGGCATTGGGAAGGGGAGTTTCCATATTGCCTTAAGGGAAGGCATATGAAGACCCCTACACCTGCTCCCTCTGCGTTAGTCCTGGGCAACCCAGATTGATTCTCAGCAGCTCAAGAAACCCCCGTGAATGGTGAGATCCAGATCACACTTCTCAACCCTTGGGTGACTCTACAAGTAGAAGGTAAGGATGTGAACTTTCTTCTGGACATGGGGGCTGCCTTCTCTGTTCTTCCTTTCCTATTAGGACCTTTAGACTCCCTGATTAAAATGGTGATGGGGTAGATGGAAAACCCCAAAGCCGAAATTTTACTAAGCCCTTCCATTGTAAGGTGGGCAATTGGCAAGGAACCCACCCCTTCTTATACTTCCCTGGTTGCCCTGCTCCCCTACTGGGGAGAGACCTTCTTTGCCACTTCCAGACCAGAGTGACTTAGGGAAAGCTAGAAGCCAATAAATTCCTTTGCCTAGTGTCTGAACATTTGCAGTCAGCTGCAGAAAAGTAGGAGTCTGTCCCTTTCTTAGATGAGGTCAGTCCCCAGGTGTGAGATGTCTCCAGTCCTGGCCTAGCCATAAATGTTGCACCAGTGAAGATTCTTCTAGGCCAAATGTGTCCTACTCCTGGAAAAGACAATATCCCTTAAAACCAGAAGCTCAAGGATCTTAGACCATTAGTTAACAAATACTGAGATATTGGAATTCTAATCACCTATAAGTCTCCCTGAAATACTCCAATCTTGCCTGTTAAAAAACCAAATGGATCTTATCAATTTGACTGGGATCTAAGAGCTGTTAACGAAGCTTTGGTTCCCATCCACCCCATATTCCCAAACCTTTATACCCTCCTATCCCAAGTCCCAGGAAATGCTAAACACTTCTCAGTCTTGGACCTTAAGGATGCTTTCTTTTGCATTCCTCTCCATGCTGAATCCCCAAATCTGCCTTTGAGTGGCGGGACCTGGGAACGAAGGAGGCCATACAACTTTGCTGGAATCAACTACCACAAGGATTTAGGTACAGCCCTCATATTTTGGGGACTTTCTTGGGAACAGAACTAAGGGAATTAACCTTAACAAATAATAATCGAATACAGTATGTGGATGACTTGCTCATAGCTATTACAGATTTTACCAGCTCTCAAATGGATACTATTAAAACTTTAAATTTCCTTTATGAAAAGGGTTATCGACTATCCCCCAAAAAAGCTCAGATTAGTTTAACTCAAGTAAAATACCTTGCACTTATAAGAATGGAGGGAAAAAGAATGTTCAACCACCAGAGGATATACCTCATCTTAAATACCCTATACCCCTAAATGAAAAAGTAGCTTAGGGGATTTTAGGAACAACTGGGTTTTGCAGGATCTGGATCCCTGGTTATGGAAATCTGGTCCAACTGCTATATGAGAATTTAAGAGGAAAGAGGAAGAGCCACTTGATTGGGATGAGACCTGCAAGGTTGTCTTTAATGCTGTGAAAGAGTCTATCACTATAGCCCCAGCTTTAGGCCTCCCAAACCTGGAAAAGACTTTCAGGTTGTATTTCTCTGAAAGGATAGGAACTGTTCTTGGGATGTTAGGGCACATGATGGGGCAGGTATTACAACCCATGGCTTACCTCTCAAAACAACTAGACAACATGGCCAGACGGTGGCCCACTTCCCTCTGGGCAGTAGTGGCCACTGCTCTTATGGTTAAAGAAGCATTTAACCTGACCCTGGGTCAGCCCACCACAGTGTATACACCTCACCAGGTGCAAGCAGTCTTGGAAACTAAAGGGGATAGATGGATGACAGGGGGAAGGATCACCCAATACCAAGCCCTCCTCCTTGACACTCCAGAAATAAAGTTGAGGGTCTGTTAGACTTTAAATCCAGCCTCCTTAATGCCAGATATCTCTGGATCACCAATGCATACAAATCATAGACAAGTTATACTTTTCTTGCCCTGACCTATCAGAGATAATTTTATCTGACCCATAGGAAGAATGGTACACAAATGGCAGTAGTTTTGTAGAAAAAGGAGAGAGGAAAGCAGGTTATGATGTAGTGATCCTAGAAGAAACTTAGGAAAGTGGGTCTCTTCCCCCAGGCACCTCAACCCAGAAAGCTGAATTTTTTGCCCTGACAAGAGCTTTGGAATTAGGGGAAGGAAAGAGGATTAATGTGTGTACAGACTCTAAGTATACTTCCCTCATCCTGCACGCCCATGCAGCAATTTGGAAGGAAAGAGGGATGCTCAGTGCTCGAAGCTCTCCTATTAAACACAAAGAGCTCATTCTCAGGTTCCTGGAGGCAGTCAAATATCCTGCTAAATTAGCTGCCATCCACTGCAAAGTTCACCAAAAGGGGCAAAAAAAAAGGAGGCCCAGAGAAATAGGAAAGCTGATAAAGAGGCAAAACAAGCCCCTAGGAAAGCTGCCCTGGTCACTGCTATCTGCCTGCTTTTCCCCAAGGTAACCCTGACTCCAAATTATACCCCAGAGGAACATTCCTTATATGCTAAGCAGGGCTGGGAGATTGGGTCCCATTGGTGGTTTCAGACTGATCAGGCCCAAATAATACTCCCTCTCAGGTTTGGAAAATTACTAACTCCTTACATAAAAGTACCCAATTTGGAAAAGATAATCTGTAAACTTGCTCAAGCCTATTCTCTCTCATTCCCAGTTGGCTAACGTTGTTCAACAGGTCACACAAAATTGTGATACTTGTCTAAGAAAAAATCCAAAAACCAGACCCTTGCCACCTCCTCTAATTAAACCTGTCCAACATTGGAGATCATACCCAGGAGAGGACTGGCAGGTGGATTTTACAGCCATGCCAAAGACCCAAGGTTCTTTTATTTGCTAGTCTTTATTGACACATTCACAAGATGGATTGAAACATTCCCAACTAGGACAGAGAGAGCTACAGAAGCCTGGAAAGCTCTGCTGAAGGAGATAGTGCCTAGGTTTGGGCTGCCTCAATCACTTCAGAGTGACAATGGGCCCTCATTTACAGCCACAATATCCCAGAACTGGGCTGTATGCTTAGGAATCAAATACCTCTTTCATTCATCCTGGTGGCCTCAGCTCTCGGGAAAGGCGGAAAGAACCAGTCAGATTCTTAAAGGGGCTCTGGCCAAACTACATCAAGAAACACATAATAAATGGATCCATACACTACCCATAAGCCTCATGAGGGTACGGGCAGCCCCCAAGTGGCCACTATTACTAATGAAATGATGAATGGACTTATGAAATGATGTATGCACGTCCACTCTTAACTTTGATTTGTTTTTTGATGAGGATACCTATACACTCCTAAAACATGTAATTAACCTGGGAAAGTTTCAATAAGAACTCCAACAATATGGAGAAAAGATCCTCCCTAGACCACAGGAAGACTTGAAAAATCCCCAAGTAGAGCTGAGGGATTAAGTATTGGTAAAGACCTGGCAAGAAATAGGGAGTGCAAGCCAGCTCTCCAAGAAATTGACAGGGACATATCAGGTTGTCCTAGTAACCTCAATTGCTGTAAAAGTTAAGGGTCTGTCTGCCTGGGTCCATAATTCTATAATAAAATCCTATGACCTACAGGAGGGGGAGATGGTGACTGATACTTCAAAGCCAGAAGACAACTAATCCTGTGAACCTGTTGTGAACCACAGACTCTTGTTCAAGCAGAAACCCATCAAATCTCCCTCAGATAAGTAAAATGCATTCTATGATGTTCTTCCTCTTCCTGATCACGTCTTCCTGTATGGCTATTAGTTCAATTCAGCCGCTCAGTCATGTCCAACTCTTTGCGTCACCATGAACCGCAGCACACCAGGCCTTCCTGTCCATCACCAATTCCCGGAGTCGACCCAAACCCATGTCCATCGAGTCAATGATGCCATCCAACCATCTCATCCTCTTCGTCCTCTTCACCTCCTGCCCTCAATCTTTCCCAGCATCAGGGTCTTTTCAAATGAGTCAGCTCTTCACATCAGGTGGCCAAAGTATTGGAGTTTCAGCTTCAGCATCAGTCCTTCCAATGAACACCCAGCACTGATCTCCTTCAGAATGGACTGATTGGCTCTCCTTGCAGTCCAAGGGATGCTCAAGAGTCTTCTCCAACACCACAGTTCAAAAGCATCGATTCTTCGGTGCTCAGCTTTCTTTATAGTCCAACTCTCACATCCATACATGAACACTGGAAAAACCATAGCCTTGACTAGATGGACCTTTGTTGACAAAGTAATGTCTCTTCTTTTTAATATGATGTCTAGGTTGGTCATAATTTTCCTTCCAAGGAGTAAGCGTCTTTTAATTTCATGGGTGCAATCACCATCTGCAGTGAATGTGGAGCCCAGAAAAATAAAGTCTGACACTTTCCACTGTTTCCCCATCTATTTGTCATGAAGTGATGGGACTGGATGCCATGATCTTAGTTTTCTGAATATTGAGCTTTAAGCATACTTTTTCACTCTCCTCTTTCACTTTCATCAAGAGGCTTTTTAGTTCCTCTTCACTTTCTGCCATAAGGGTGGTGTCATCTGCCTATCTGAGGTTATTGGTATTTCTCCCTGCAATCTTGATTCAAGCTGTGCTTCATCCAGCCCAGCATTTCTCATGATGTACTCTGCATATAAGTTAAATAAGCAGGGTGACAATATACAGCCTTGACGTACTCCTTTTCCTATGTGGAACCAGTCTGTTGTTCCATGTCCAGTTCTAATTGCTTCTTCCTGACCTGCGTACAGGTTTCTCAAGAAGCAGCTATTAATCTCTCCCTAATGATGCACATATGCTTGCAAACTGCACTGTTTCTCAACTCAACCTAACCAGCCCTTGCTGGATCTGCATTAATGGCAGAAGTTGGGGGTATATCCAACCTATTCCAGAGTATCAGTGGTCCACCTTTCCAGTCCAGCTACATGCTGTCACCCAGCATACCCCATCTGGTCATGATATGGCCTTTTGGGAAAAGGGGTGGGGGAAAAATCATGCCTTGGTATCAGCAACAACTGTCTATATTTACTCCCATGATAACATCTGCAATCCCACCTGAGCCCTTATTTTCTCTCTTGACTAACATTCCCCAAATGCCCTTCCCTATCTGCCTAAAAAGTGACTTCCTAACAAGAGTGTCAGTGGGAAACCTGGACAACTCACGATGTGGGGTAACCATCATTGTCAGAATTGATGGAGAAAAAACAGGATCTAGAAATTTTTCTAGGGTATTACAATTTAGGCCAAAGTCTCAGAGCTAGAGGTTCTGGCAGAATGGACACACTATATCTATTCCTGAGCATGAGGCTCTCCTTGGATGCTATTAACCAATATCAAATATCCATGTTCTGTTCTGGATGATGAAAAAAAAAACCAAAAAAACACATCCATTCATCCTGGTTTCTAAATCTGGCAAGCAACTCTGTCCCCTGTTAGTCTCTTGTTGGGGTAACCATCCCTGAAAACCTAACCCCATGGTGGGAGCCTAAACAAAATACTCTCTATCTTGAGGACAAAACCCAGGATGCCTCACAGCACTTGAGCCCCTTCCTAAATGCCCTCACTGCTGCCAGTTTTGCAGCAAGTGGAGTGATGGTCTCCTCTCAGCTAAGACTGCCCCTGTTCCATTATGCCATGTTCCAGTTACAAGGCAGATGGAAACCCTGTTCCCCTTTGGCAAACCTGTTTTGCTGCCCAGCTTGAACCCAGTTATGGGGTCTACTTCATATATGGGGATAAAGCTTATTTATCCCTGCCACCTTTTTGATCAGGAACCAAAAATTACAACAATTTAGTGAATATAACAAAAGAAGCTCACAGAGAAAACTGGTTACCACTGAGGAGACAGAAAGGGAGAGAGGAAATAAAGGGACAGAGAGTAAGTGGTACAAACTATTATGATAAAATAAGTGATGAATATGTTGTACAACACAGAATTTTATGTTTTATATTGGAATATAATTTATTTACAATGTTGTATAAGTTTCTGATGTATAGCAAAGTCTTTCAGTTATACATATACATATATCTATTTTTTCAAATTCTTTCCCCACTTAGGTTATTACAGAATGTTGACTGGAGTTCCATGTGCTATATAGTAGGTCTTTGTTGAATATATAGTAACATATATATATATATATATATATATATATATATATTAATCCTATACTCCTAATTTACCCCCCACCTTTCCCCTTCAGCAACCATAAGTTTATTTTTTAAGTTTATGAGCCTGTTTCTGTTTTTTTAAATAAATTCATTTGTATCATCTTTTTAGATTCCAATATAAGTGACATCATATGATACTTGTATTTCTCTGTCTGGCATACTTCACTAGTATGATAATCCCTAGGTCCATCCATGTTGCTGCAGATGGCATTATTTCCTTTTTTGTCATGACTAGGTAATATTTGATTGTGTATATGTAGCACATCTTTATTCATTCATCTATTGATTGACATTGAAGTTGCTTCCATATCTTGGCTATTGTTGACTACTGCTGCAATGAATATTAGGGTGCGTGTATCCTTTGGAATTATATGTGTGTGTGTGTGTGTGTGCTCAGTTGCTCTGTCGTGTCCAACTCTTTGCAACCTCATGGACTGTAACCCATCAGGCTCCTCTGTCCGTAGGATTTCCTATACAAGAATACTGGAGTGAGTTGCCATTTCCCTCTCCAGGGATCTTCCCAGCCTAGGGATCAAATCTACATCTCTTGTGCCTCCTGCATTGACAAGCAGATTCATTACCACTGTGTCACCTGGGAAGTTATTTCTGAATTATGGTTTTCTTCAAATATATGCCCAAGAGTAGGATTGATGGATCATAAGTTATCTCTTTTTTAGTTTATTTTGGGGGGGGCACAACTCTGTACTATTTTCCACAGGGGTTGTCTGAATTTACATTCCCACCAACAGTGCAGAAGTATTCCCTTTTCACCACACCCTCTTCAGCATTTACTGTTTGTGGACTTTTTGAGGATGGCCATTCTGCCTGGTGTGAAGTAACACCTCATTGTAGTTTTAATTTGAATTTCTTAGATAAATAAATAAATTTAATTATTTTTTAATAATTGCTCATTATTAGAGCAATGTAGAGAAGCTTTACACATGTTTTTTGTCCATCTGTATGTCTTCTTTAGAGCAATATCTATTTAGATCATTGTTGAATCACTCGGTCATGTCTGATTCTTTGAGACCCCATGGACTTCATCATGTCAGTCTTCCCTGTCCTTCACTGTCTCCTGGAGTTTGCTCAAACTCATGTACAGTGAGTTGATGATGCCATCCAACCATCTCATCCTCTGTTGCTCTCTTCTCCTGCTCTCAATCTTTTCCAGTATCAGTGCATTTTCCAAATGAGTCAGCTCTTTGCATCAGGTGGCCAGAGTATTAGAGCTTCAGCTTCAACATCAGTCTTTCCAATGAATATTCAGGGTTGATTTCCTTTAGGATTGACTAGTTTGATCTCCTTGCTATCCAAGGGACTCTCAGGAGTATCCTCCAGCACCACAATTTGAAAGCATCAATTCTTCGATGCTCACCTGACTTTATGGTCCAGCTGTCACATGGATAAATGACTACTGGAAAAACCATAGCTTTGACTGTATCACATTATATATCTATTTAGATAATATGGAGATTATAGTCAATATCTTATAATATCTATAAATGGAAGGTAATCATTAAAATTGTGAATTAAAATTGTACTATATTGTAATCCTATAACTTACACAATATCATTTATCAACTCTACTTCAATTAAAAAAAAAAAAAAGAAAACAGTACTAGAGCATGAAACTCACCTCTGAGCAAACAGTGAGCTGTGAAACTCTCAGGGAGCAGAATAACCTATTCAACAAGCATCCCATATCCAAAGAGTGGATGAAATTGGCAAAAAACACCCAGTGGAATAGTAAAGTTGGTATGTACCAATGGCTCCATTTACCTATGGATAATACAGTTTCCACTCAGACATTAAAAATAAGTTCAAAGGTAAATCTCCAGATATGTAAAAAGTGTCAGGTGACACCTTACAATAACAGTACCCTGACAGCAATTATTTATGGAGACACAGAAGGATGGTATGATAATGACCATGAAGGTATGACATGGTCATTGTCCATGTCCAAGGCCAAAGGTATGACCATGATGGTATGACATTGAAGGATGGAACAATGACAAAGAAAAATCTAGCTTGTAGTAATTCAGAACAGAAATGGCTATTCAGGACCTCATCCTCCAGGCTGAACCCAAATTGTTGTCAACAGTTGGCCAAGAAAAATTATTGAAAGAAAAGAAATGAAGTTAGAAACGAAGTAAGGAGAAAGTTTCAACTCAAAGACATAATTATTAAGTGTGTAATCTATTAAATGTACATGTTCACTACTTATATAGAGTTATACATAGTTATTAAATAGCTTTTTTAATAGTACACAACACATATATGTCATACACTGTTTTAGGTGCATTACAAATATTAAATCAATTAATCCTATAATAATTATTTGAAGAAGGAACTATATAAGCACCGTTTTACAAATAAGAATCTGATGCCAGAGAGGCTTATTGACTCTTTTGATGTTCGCTAAGCTACTTCACATGCTAGTAAGGTTACGTTCAAAATCCTTCAAGCTAGCCATCTTGACTCAAACTTTTAGATGCACAAGTTGAGTTTGAAAAAGGCAGAGGAACCAGAGATCAAATTGCCAGCATTTGCTGGATCATAGAGAATGCAAGTACCTGTTTCATTGACTATGTGGAAGCCTTTGACTGTGTGGATCACAAAAAGCTGTGGACAACTGTTAAAGAGATGGGAATATTAGACCATCTTACCTGTCTCCTAAGAAACCTGTATGAAGTCAAGAAGCAATAGAATCTTACATGGAACAACTGACTGGTTTAAAACTGGGAAAGAAGTACTATACGGATATATATTGTCACTGTTTATACTAAGTTGTATGTAGAGTGCATCATGTGAAATGCCAGGCAGAATAAGTTATAAGCTGGAATCAAGATTGCTGGGAGAAATATCAACAACCTTAGATATGCAGATGATACCACTCTAATGGCAGAAGATGAAGAGGAACTAAAAAGCGATGACCATGAAGGAGGGGAGCGAAAAAGCTGGCTTAAAACTCAGCATTCAAAAAACTAAGATCATGGCATCCAGTCCTATCACTTCATGGAAAATAGAAGAAGAAAAAGTGGAAGCCATGACAGATTTTCTCTGCTTGGACTTCAGAATCACTACAAAATGGTGACTGTATCCATGAAGACACTTGCTTCTTGGGAGGAAGGTTATGACAAACCTACACGACATATTAAAAAGCAAAGACATCACCTTGCCAACAAAGGTTTGTTAGTGAAAGCTATGGCCTTTCCAGTAGTCAAGTATGGATGTGAGAATTGGACCATAAGGAAAGCTAAATGCTGAAGAACTGATACTGTTGAATTGTGGTCCTGGAGAAGACTCTTGAAAGTCACTTGACAGCAAGGAGATCAAACCTAAAGGAAATCAGTCCTAAAGGAAATCAACCCTGAATATTCATTGGAAGACTGATGCTGAAGCTGAAGCTCCAATAATTTGGCCACTTGATTTGAAGAGCTGACTCATTGGAAAAGACCCTGATGCCTGGGAAAAGTGAAGGCAAAAGGAGAAGAGGGCAGGATGAGATGGTTGGATATCATCACTGATTCAATAGATATGAACTTGATGAACTCTGGGAACTGGTGAGGGACTGGGAGGCCTGGCTTGCTGTAATACATGCGGTCACTTAGAGTTGGACATCACAGCGACTGAACAACAACAGCTAGTAAAGTGACAAAGCTGCTATTTGAGCACAACATCTTATTTTACCTTTTCAATTACCCTGTGCCACAACATTGTTACTGTTTTACAGTTAGGAAAACTGAAGTCCAGGGAATTTGAATAATTTATGTAAGGTGATAACTAGAATTCATTGCAGCTTATATTTAAAGCCAAGTACATTTAACTCAGATACCAGTGCTCTTACCATTACATCACTTCCCCTTTGCTTATATAAATAAATGCACCAGACAGTCTGTGAAGGAGGGAGATGTGAGTCATATATAAGGACTACAAGTTAATGATCAAGAAGTGAAGAATCAAAGAACAAACTAGAGGTTACCAGAGGGAAGAGGGAAGGGTGAGGGGCAATAGAGGGTTAGTGAAATAAGAGATACAAACTATAAAGTAAACTACAAGAATATATTGTATAACATAAAGAATATGGTCAATACACCTATCATAACTATAAATTCTTGAATCACTAGATTGTACACCTGTAACCTACATAATGAAAATTAAATATTTTGTAAAGAAATTGGTACTTCCCTGGTGACTCAGATGGTAAAGAATATTCCTGCAGTGTGGGAGACCTGGGTTCAATCCCTGGGTTGGGAAGATCCTTTGGAGGAGGGCATGGCAACCCACTCTAATATTCTCACCTGGAGAATCCCCATGAACAGAGGAGCCTGGTGGGCTACAATCCAGGGGGTCACAGAGAGTTGGATATGACTAAGTGACTAAATACACAAATCAAAAAAAAATTAAATTAAATGGAAAATACTTAAACATGTCTGGTACCCAGAAATTTTGTTAAAGAAATCAACTCATAGTTTAAAAAAAAGAAAAGAAAAATCATAATACAATGATTTTTTTTTTTTAAGTCAGGCTCCTTAGCACAGAATGATGTTAACTATATCTCCATGGGGGTGAGGGGATGGGGAGAAGAATTAGAAATATATATCACAGAAAATACTTGAGATAATGAAAAAGCAATTGCAAATGCCAAAAATATATTAAGGACCAGGATATATCTTGCATAGCTTCTATTTTTAATGAGGACTACTCAAGTTTTTAAGAGGTTAAGCAAAAGTGTGTCTAGTAGCCTTAAAACAGAGACTACACAGAGTGAGTGAGACAGAAAGACACATAGATAAATAGAAAAAAAAAAAAAAAGAAAAGAAAAAACAGACTAGAGAGAGATATGGAAAGAATACAGAGAGAAAGAAAAGGAGGGAGAATTCAGACTATATAAAAGTTATATGTAGAATCTCCAATAGTCAGATCACTGTGTTAAAAATATTAGCAGAAATGATAGATTTAAAATTTCTTATTTTATCCTTTTAACTGATTTACTCTTGATATTTTCTGTTTATAATGAAAGTTATAAACATGTCTTTATCCATGAAATACTTGATAAGTGTCATTAATCTGAAATGGAGTAGGCAATGGCACCCCACTCCAGTACTGTTGCCTGGAAAATCCCAAGGATGGAGGAGCCTGGTGGTGTGCAATCCATGGGGTCACTAAGATTTGGACATAACTGAGAGACTTCATTTTCACTTTTCACTTTCATCCATTGGAGAAGGAAATGGCAACCCACTCCACTGTTCTTGCCTGGAGAATCCCAGGGACAGCAGAGCCTGGTGGGCTGCCATCTATGGGGTCGCACAGAGTCGGACATGACTGAAGTGACTTAGCATAGCATAGCATAGCATTAATCTGAATATATTTTAAATCGGTTTGCAATGTTAACAGAGCTCTGAAGGATGTTCACTATTTTAAAATAACTAAAACCTTAAAATCTGACTTAGAACCTATTTCCAGAATGAGTTGAAATGTTCTAGATAATCAGTGGGCTTCCCTGATATTTCAGCTGGTTAAAAATCTGTCTGCCATGAAGGAGACCCTGGTTTGATTCCTGGGTCAAGAAGAACCCCTGCAGAAGGGATAGGTTACCCCCTCCATTATTCATGGGCTTCCCTGGTGGCTCAGGTGATAGAGAATCTGCCTGAAATGTGGAAGACCTGGGTTCAATGCCTGGGTCATAAAGATATGCTGGAGGAGAGCATGGCAACTCATTCCAGTTTTCTTGCCTGGAGAATCCCCATGGACATAGGAGTCTACTGGGCTACAATCCATGGGGTTGAAAGGGTCAGACATGACTGAGCAACTAAGCACACATGTAACTGCTGCCCAATGAAGTAACAAATATATATATATATATACTGTCTTTTTTTCTTTTAATAAAATGATATACCCTTAAAAAGTCACTTCAAAGAACCTGTGCTGTCACAAAGCAAACATGTGCTTTAGACTAATAATCATTACAGCTTCCCAGGCTGTTCAGTGGTAACAAATTTGCTGTCAGTGCAGGAGAAGAGGATTCAATCCCTGGGTCGGGAAGATCCCGTGGAAGAGGAAATGGCAACCCACTCCAGCTTTCTTGCCTGGGAAATTCCATGAAGAGAGAAGCCTGGTGGGCTATAGTCCATGCGTTTGCAAAGAGTAGAACATGACTAAGCACACACCACAGCACATAATAACCATTATAAACTTAATGGTAAATCTTTTGAAGATTTATATTAAAAAGTTAAGAAAATCACTAAAATGAACTAATGTCTATCATACCTTTTTTAGGATGCAAATGTTTACTCAAAATATTTAAGACAAAATCTTCTGAAATAAAGGGAAAATAAGGGATGGAGCCAAAGCAAAAACGACACCCAGCTGTGAATGCGACTGATGATAGAAGCAAGGTCCAATGCTGTAAAGAGCAATACTTCATAGGAACCTGGAATGTCAGGACTATGAATCAAGGCAAATTGGAAGGAGTCAAATAGAAGATGACAAGAGTAAACATTGACATTCTAGGAATCAGTGAACTAAAATGGACTGGAATGGATGAATTTAACTCAGATGACCATTAGATCTACTACTGTGGGCAGGAATCCCTTAGAAGAAAATGGAGTAGCCATCATAGTCAACAAAAGAGTCCAAAATGCAGTACTTGGATGGAATATAAAAAAAAAAAAAAAACAGAGTGATATGTGTTCATTTCCAGGGCAAACCACTCAATATCATGGTAATCCAAGTCTATGGCCCAAGCAGTAACGCTGAAGAAGCTGAAGTTGAACGGTTCTGTGAAGACCTACAAGACCTTCTAGAACTATAGGACACTGGAATGCAAAAGTAGGAAGTCAAGAAACACCTGGAGTAACAAGCAAATTTGGCCTTGGAGTACAGAATGAAGCAGGCCAAAGGCTAATAGAGTTCAGCCAAGAGAACGCACTGGTCATAGCAAACACCCTCTTCCAACAACACAAGAGAAGACTCTACACATGGATGTCACCGGATGGTCGACACGGAAATCAGACTGATTATATTCTTTGCAGCCAAAGATGGAAAAGCTCTATACAGTTGGCAAAAAAAAAGACTGGGAGTTGACTGTGGCTTGGGTCATGAAGTCCTTATTACCAAATTCAGACTTAAATTGAAGAAAGTGGAGAAAACCACTAGACCATTCAGGTATGACCTAAATCAAATCCCTTATGACAATACAGTAGAAGTGAGAAATAGATTTAAGGGACAAGATCTGATAGACAGAGTACCTGATGAACTATGGAATGAGATTCGTGACATTGTACAAGAGACAGGAATCAAGACAATTCCCAAGAAAAAGAAATGCAAAAAAGCAAAAAGGCTGTCTGAGGAGGCCTTACAAATAGCTGTGAAAAGAAGAGAAGCCAAAAGAAAAGTAGAAAAGGAAAGATATACCTATTTGAATGCAGAGTTCCAAAGAATAGCAAGGAGAGATAAGAGAGCCTTCCTCAGTGATCAATGCAAGGAAATAAAGGAAAACAATAGGATGGGAAAGACCAGAGATCTCTTCAAGAAAATTAGAGATAAAAAGGGAACATTTCATGCAAAGATGGCCTCGATAAAGGACAGAAATGGTAGAGACCTAACAGAAGCAGAAGATATTAAGAAGAGGTGGCAAGAATACACAGAAGAACTGTACAAAAATGATCTTCAGGACCCAGATAATCACAATGGTGTGATCACTCACCTAGAGCCAGACATCCTGGAATGTGAAGTCAAGTGGGCTACTGGAGGTGACAGAATTCCAGTAGAGCTATTTCAAATCCTGAAAGATGATCCTGTGAAATTGCTGCACTCAATATGCCAGCACATTTGGAAAACTCAGCAGTGGTTACAGGACGGGAAAAGGTCAGTTTTCATTCCAATCCCAAAGAAAGGCAATGCCAAAGAATGCTCAAACTACCGCACAATTGCACTCATCTCACACGCTAGTAAAGTAATCCTCAAAATTCTCCAAGCCAGGCTTCAGCAGTACATGAACTGTGAACTTCCAGATGTTCAAGCTGGCTTTAGAAAAGGCAGAGGAACCAGAGATCAAATTGCCAACATCTGCTGGATAGTCAAAAAAGCAAGAGAGTTCCAGAAAAACATCTATTTTTGCATTATTGACTATGCCAAAGCCTTTGACTGTGTGGATCACAATAAACTGTGGAAAATTCTGAAAGAGATGGGAATACCAGACCACCTGACCTGCCACTTGAGAAACCTGTATGCAGGTCAGGAAGCAACAGTTAGAACTGGACATGGAATAATAGACTAGTTCCAAATAGGAAAAGGTGTACATCAAGGCTATATATTGTCACCCTGCTTATTTAACTTGTATACAGAGTGCATCATGAGAAATCCTGGGTTGGAGGAAGCACAAGTTAGAATCAAGATTGCCGGGAGAAATATCACTAACTTCAGATATGCAGATGACACCAAACTTATGGCAGAAAGTGAAGAAGAACTAAAAAGCCTTTTGATGAAAGTGAAAGAGGAGAGTGAAAAAGTTGGCTTAAAGGTCAACATTCAGAAAAGTAAGAAAATGGCATCCAATCCCATCACCTCATGGCAAATAGATGGGGAAAGAGTGACTGACTTTATTTTTCTGGGCTCCAAAATCACTGCAGATGGTGATTGCAGTCATGAAATTAAAAGACACTTACTCCTTGGAAGGAAAGTTATAATCAAGCTAGACAGCATATTAAAAAAGCAGGGACATCACTCTGTCCACAAAGGTTCGTCTAGTTAAGGCTATTGTTTTTCCAGAGCTCATGTATGGATGTGAAAGTTGGACTATAAAGAAAGCTGAACAGTGAAGAATTGATGCTTTTGAACTGTGGTGTTGGAGAAGACTGTTGAGAGTCCCTTGGACTGAAAGGAGATCCAGCCAG
The DNA here is from genome assembly GCF_032405125.1 of Capricornis sumatraensis. NCBI lineage: Eukaryota > Metazoa > Chordata > Mammalia > Artiodactyla > Bovidae > Capricornis > Capricornis sumatraensis. Next base: position 51,985,177 of record NC_091075.1, read on the forward strand.
TCCATCCTAAAGGACATCAGTCCTGGGTGCTCATTGGAAGTACTGATGTTGAAGCTGAAACTCCAGTACTTTGGCCACCTGATGTGAGGAGCTGACTCATTTGAAAAGATCCTGATGCTGGGGAAGATTGAGGGCAGGAGGAGAAGGGGACAACAAAGGATGAGATGTTTGGATGGCATCACCGACTCGATGGACATGGGTTTGGGTGGGCTCTGGGAGTTTTTGATGGACAGGGAGGCATGGTTGTGTTGCGATTCATGGGGCTGCGAAGAGTTGGACATGACTCAGTGACTGAACTTAACTGATCTGATATAGGTATTTATTATATATATATGCATATATATATGCAATATACACACATGTATGTTTTACTATATATTTATACTGTATACTACCATCATTTTGTCACCATAAAGAGATCCAGAACTTGGAAAAGGCTGATGATGATGATAATGTCTAGCGAGGGGAACAAACTGTATCTGTAATGTCATTCTAGTGTCTCTGAATTAAAATCAACTTTAAGCACTCTTTTCTCTAGACTTTCAAATGCTATCTTTTAGAGTCTGGGTTGAGTTTTTCTATTACCTAAAACTCAGAACTTCCCATTAATATAACAAATCACATTATATCTAAGCAATTTTTAAATATGTTTTCTTGGATTTTCTAGGGAGAGATAGATGGTAGATATAGAAGTTACTTCATTTCAGTTCAGTTCAATTCAGTCACTCAGTCATGTTTGACTCTTGGTGACCCCATGGACCGCAGCAGGCCAGGCCTCCATGTATATCACCAGCTCCCGGAGCCTACCCAAACTCATGTCCATTGAGTCGGTGATGTTATTCAACCTTCTCCTCCTCTGTCATCCCCTTCTCCTCCTGCCCTCAATCTTTCCCAGCATCAGGGTCTTTTCAAATGAGTCAACTCTTTGAATCAGGTGCCCAAATTATTGGAGTTTCAGCTTCAAAACCAGTCCTTCCAATGAACACTCAGGACTGATCTCCTTTAGGATGGATTGGTTGGATCTCCTTGCAGTCCAATGGACTCTCAAGAGTCTTCCACACCACAGCTCAAAGATGTCAATTCTTCGGTGCTCAGCTTTTTTTTATAGTCCAGCTCTCACATCCATACATGACTACTGGAATAGCCATAGCCTTGACTAGACGGACCTTAGTCTGCAAAGTAATGTCTCTGCTTTTGAATATGCTATCTAATTTGGTCATAACTTTCCTTCCAAGGAAAGTTTCATGCTACAATCACTATCTACAGTGATTTTTGGAATGCAAAAAAATAAAATAAAATAAAGTCAGCCACTGTTTCCACTGTTCCCCATCTATTTGCCATGAAGTGATGGGACCAGATGCCATGATCTTAGTTTCCTGAATGTTGAGTTTTAAGCCAACCTTTTCAGTCTCCTCTTTCATTTACATCAAGAGGCTCTTTAGGTCTTCTTCACTTTCTGCCATAAAGGCGGTGTCATCTGTATATCTGAGGTTTTGATATTTCTCCCGGAAATCTTGATTTCAGCTTGCATTTTCTCTAGCCCAGCATTTCTCATGATGTACTCTGCATATAAGTTAACTAAGCAGTGTGACAATATACAGCCTTGATGTACTCCTTTCCCATTTCTATTATTTTCCTTTATTTCTTTGCACTGATCACTGAGGAAGGCTTTCTTATCTCTCCTTTCTATTCTTTGAAACTCTGCATTCAAATGGTATATCTTTCCTTTTCTCTTTGCTTTTGGCTTCTCTATATTTCACAACTATTTGTAAGGCCTCCTCAGACAGCCATTTTGCTTTTGTGCATTTCTTTTTCTTGTGGATGGTCTTGATCCCTGTTTCCTGTACAATGTCACGAACCTCTGCCAATAGTTCATCAGGCACTCTGCCTATCAGATCTAGGCGCTTAATTCTATTTCTCACTTCCACTGTATAATTGTAAGGGATTTGATTTAGGTCATACCTTAATGGTCTAGTGGTTTTCCCTGCTTTCTTCAAATTAAGTCTGAATTTGGCAATAAGGAGTTCATAATCTGAGCCACTGTTACCCCCTGTCTTGTTTTTGCTGACTGTATAGAGCTTCTCCATCTTTGGCTGCAAAGAATATAATCAATCTGATTTCTGTGTTGACCATCTGGTGATGTCCATGTGTAGAGTCTTCTCTTGTGTTGTTGGAAGAGGGTGTTTGCTATGACCAGTTCTTTCTCTTGGCAAAACTCTATTAACCATTGCCCTGCTTCATTCTGTACTCCAAGGCCAAATTTGCTTGTTACTCCAGGTGTTTCTTGACTTTCTACTTTCTGCTCTCCCTAGAATGAAAAAGCAGAGAAGGCAATGGCACCCCACTCCACTACTCTTGCCTGGAAAATCCCATGGACGGAGGAGCCTGGAAGGCTGTAGTCCATGGGGTCGCTGAGGGTCGGACACGACTGAGCAACTTCATTTTCACGTTTCACTTTCGTGCATTGGAGAAGGAAATGGCAACCCACTCCACTGTTCTTGTCTGGAGAATCCCAGGGATGGCGGAGCCTGGTGGGCTGCCGTCTATGGAGTCACACAGAGTCGGACACGACTGAAGTGACTTAGCATAGCATAGCATAGCATAGCATAGAATGAAAAGGATATCTTTTGGGGGTATTAGTTCTAAAAGGTCTTGTAGGTCTTCAAGAACTGTTCAACTTCAGCTTCTTCAGCATAACTGGTTGGGGCATGACTTGGATTACTGTGATATGGAATGATTTGGCTTGGAAATGAACAGAGATCATTCTGTCATTTTTGAGATTGCATCCAAGTACTGCATTTCAGACTCTTTTGTTGACTTGATGGCTACTCAATTTCTTCTAAGGGATTCTTGCCCATAGTAGTAGATATAATTAATGGTCTTCTGATTTGAATTCACACATTCCAGTCCATTTTAGTTTGCTGATTCTTAAAATGTTGATGTTCACTCTTGCCATCTCCTGCTTAACCACTTCCAATTTCCTTATTCATGGACCTAACATTCCAGGTCCCTATGCAATATTGCTCTTTATAGCATCAGACCTTGCTTCTATCACCAGTCCCATCCACAACTGGTGTTGTTTTTGCTCTGGCTCCATCTCTTCATTCTTTCTGGAGTTATTTCTCCACTGATCTCCAGTAGCATGTTGGGCACCTACCCACCTGGGGAGTTCATCTTTCAGTTTCCTATCTTTTCGCCTTTTCATATTGTTCTTGGGGTTCTCAAGGCAAGAATATTGAAGTGGTTTTCCATTCCCTTCTCCAGTGGACCACATTTTGTCAGAACTCTCCACCATGACCTGTCTGTCCTGCATGGCCCTACATGGCAAGGCTTAGTGTCACTGAGTTAGACAAGATTGTGGTCCATGTGATTTCATTGGTTAGTTTTCTGTGATTGTGGTTTTAGTCTGTCTACCCTCTGATGCCCTCTTTCACTGTCTACCATCTTACTGGGGTTTCTCTTACTTTGGACGTGGGGTATCTCTTCACGGCTGCTCCAGCACAGCTCAGCTGCTTCTCCTTACCTTAGATGTAGAGTATCTCCTCTCAGCCTCTCACGGCTCCAGCACCATGCTGCCATTGCTCGCCACTCTCAGTAATAGATGTTACTAAGAGAGACAATTTCTTGGCAGGTTGATAAGTCCAGGATCCCTATGAGGAGAAAGGCTTCTGGGGCTCTTAAGGAGGAGATAAGGGTCTGGAATTCTCAAAGAGGATCAAAGGACATACTTTTTTTTCTGCATTCCTTAGTAAGATTATATAACAACAATGTATCCTTCTTGTAGACAGTTTCTCCTTGAGAACCTTCTGACTAATCCTGTCATTTTAAAATTTAAATTGTGGAAGTGGGTCTAGTAAGACCTTTACAACCTTGAGACATTCTTTTGATTTATTGTGGTAAACAATTAAAAAGTATATAACTCCCTTGCTTAGTCTAGTGAGGGGGCACTCTCCATCCCCCTTCTGATGTCTCTGTCAGAAGCTTTCTCTGTCCCTTTTCATACTTTAATAAAACTGCTACATAAAATCTCTTGAGTGATCTAGCCTGGTCCCTGGTACCGAAGCTAAATCTTCAGAGATCACGAATTTGACATTGTTCACTGTAAGATATCATTACTATGTATATCAATGTATTGCTATGTATTTATAACATATATAATCCTGTTATAAACATGAAGTCAACAAAGACAGGAAAATGATGCTCTGCTACGTTATAATCATATTGTACTAGTAGCTATAAGTGCAATTATTTATTTGTATTTGGGAAAAATAATTAATAATAGGTTACATAAAGAATGATTTCAATTATATAAAACTATGTGTTAGGAAAAGAAATAAGTAGTGATTTTTTGTCTACTGTATGAATAGTTAAATAATGTGTAATTCATAAAGTTGTTAAATATTCTAGATTCAAGAAATCTTATATATATATGAAGAAAAACAGTGTTATTTAAATACTTTAAAATATGCTGTATATGTATACTTTATTTTTATGATATAAATATATACATATATAAGTAATATGACATTAAAATATATAATATATTATGCATATATAGCCTTATTAAACTATATATATGATATATATTCTCTTTAATAATCAAAAAACAAAAATGAGAAATACACAATATATTAATTTTTAGAAAAAAGTGTATACATTTATATATATATATATATATAAACAGGTATTATTTACTAGTAGACATTGCTGCTTCAACAATTAATGCCACCATACTACTGGTAAACATTATGGTTTGAGATGCTGAAAAAGACACAAAGAAAGCCAATAAAATTATCAATTTTCCACATAATAATACAATAATATTGACAGTTTGAATTGATATACTACTCAAAAATGTCAAGCAAAGTGCTGAATTTTAGTTAAGAAAGATATATTTGTTACTTTAAAATGAATTAATTTAAAATAAAATATAAGAAAAAATAAGACACAACTAATATATCCAGATCCTTATATCTTTCCTTTTCTCCTTTGCTTTCAGAAGTAAAAAGCAAAGGAGAAAAAGAAAGATATAAGCATCTGAATGCAGAATTCCAAAGAATAGCAAGAAGAGATAAGAAAGCTTTCCTCAGTGATCAATGCAAAGAAATAAAGGAAAAGAACAGACTAGAGATCTCTTCAAGAAAATTAGAGATACCAAGGGAACATTTCATGCAAAGATGGGCTCGATAAAGGACAGAAATGGTATGGACCTAACAGAAGCAGAAGATATTAAGAAGTGGCAAGAATACACAGAAGAACTGTACAAAAAAGATCTTCATGACCCAGATAATCATGTGGTGTGATCACTCATCTAGAGCAAGATTCTGGAATGTGAAGTCAAGTGGGCCTTAGAAAGCATCACTACAAACAAAACTAGCGGAGATGATGGAATTCCAGTTGAGCTATTTCAAATCCTGAAAGATGATGCTGTGAAAGTGCTGCACTCAATATGCCACAAATTTGGAAAACTCAGCAGTGGCCACAGAACTGGAAAAGGTCCGTTTTCATTCCAATCCCAAAGAAAGGCAATGCCAAAGAATGGTCAAACTACCGCACAATTGCACTCATCTCACATGCTAGTAAAATAATGCTCAAAATTCTCCAAGCTAGGCTTCAGCAATACATGAACCGTGAACTTCCTGATGTTCAAGCTGCTTTTAGAAAAGGCAGAGGAACCAGAGATCAAATTGCCAATATCCATTGGATCATGGAAAAAGCAAGAAAGTTCCAGAAAAACATCTATTTTTGCTTTATTGAGTATGCCAAAGCCTTGGACTGTGTGGATCACAATAAACTGTGGAAAATTCTGAGAGAGATGGGAATACCAGACCACCTGACCTGCCTCTTGAGAAATCTGTATGCAGGTCAGGAAGCAACAGTTAGAACTGGACATGGAACAACAGAGTGGTTCCACATAGGAAAAGGAGTACGTCAAGGCTATATATTATCACCCTGCTTATTTAACGTATATGCAGAGTACATCATGAGAAATGCTGGACTGCAAGAAACACAAGCTGGAATCAAGATTGCCAGGAAAAATATCAATAACCTCATATATGCAGATGACACCACCCTTATGGCAGAAAGTGAAGAGGAAATAAAAAGCCTCTTAAAGAAAGTGAAAGAGGAGAGTGAAAAAGTTGGCTTAAAGCTCAACATTCAGAAAACAAAGATCATGGCATCTGGTCCCATCTCTTCATGGGAAATAGATGGGGAAACAGAGGAAACAGTGTCAGACTTTATTTTTTGGGGCTCCAAAATCACTGCAGATGGTGACTGTAGCCATGAAATTAAAAGACACTTACTCCTTGGAAGAAAAGTTATGACCCACCTAGATAGCATATTCAAAAGCAGAGACATTACTTTGCTGACTAAGGTCCGTCTAGTCAAGGCTATGGTTTTTCCTGTGGTCATGTATGGATGTGAGAGTTGGACTGTGAAGAAGGCTGAGTGCCGAAGAATTGATGCTTTTGAACTGTGGTGTTGGAGAAGACTCTTGAAAGTCCCTTGGACTGCAAAGAGATCCAACCAGTCCATTCTGAAGGAGATCAGCCCTGGGATTTCTTTGGAAGGAATGATGCTGAAGCTGAAACTCCAGTACTTTGGCCATCTCATGCGAAAAGTTGACTCATTGGAAAAGACTCTGATGCTGGGAGGGATTAGGGGCAGAAGGAGAAGTGGACGACAGAGAATGAGATGGCTGGATGGCATCACTGACTCGATGGACGTGAGTCTGAGTGAACTCCAGGAGTTGGTGATGGACAGGGAGGCCTGGCGTGCTGCAATTCATGGGGTCACAAAGAGTCGGACACAACTGAGTGACTGAACTGAACTGAATGTATCCAGCTGAGTTATTTCAAATCCTAAAAGATGATGCTGTGAAAATGCTGCACTCAGTATGCCAGCAAATTTGGAAAACTCAGCAGTTGCCACAGGGCTAGAAAATATCAGATTTCATTGTACCGAACAATTGCACTCATCTCACATGCTAGCAAGGTAATGCTCAAAATCGTCAAATCTAGTCTTCAACAGTACGTGAACCAAGAACTTCCAGAATTTCAACCTAGATTTAGTTAAGGCAGAAGAACCAGAGATCAAAATTGCCAACATTCATTGGATCATAGAAAAAGCAAAAGAATTCTAGAAAAACACATCTACTTCTGCTTCATGGACTACTAAAGCCATTGACTGTGGATCACAAAAAAACTGGAAAATTTTTCAAGAGATGGGAATACCAGGCCACTTTACCTCCCTCCTGAGAAACCTGTATGCAGGTCAAGAAGCAACAGTTAGAATGGGACATGGAACAATGGACTTGTTTCAAATTTGGAAAAGAGTATGTCAAGGCTGCATATTGTCACCCTGCTTATTTAACTTATATGCAGAGTACATCTTGAAAAATGCAGACTGACTGAAGCACAAGCTGGAATCAAGATTGCTGGGAGAAATATCAATAACCTCAGATATGCATATGACACTACCTTACTGGCACAAAGTGAAGAGGAACTAAAGAGCCTTTATTATTATTTATTTTTTTTTTACTTTATTTTACTTTAAAATACTGTATTGGTTTTGCCACACATCAACGTGAATCCGCCACGGGTGTACACATGTTCCCAATCATGAACCCCCCTCCCAAGTTCCTCCCCATACCATCTCTCTGGGTCATCGCAGTGCACCAGCCCCAAGCATCCTGTATCTTGCATCAAACCTAGACTGGCAATTCGTTTCTTATATGATATTATACATGTTTCAATGCCATTTTTCCAAATCATCCCACCCTCTCCCTCTCCCACAGAGTCCAAAAGACTGTTCTATACATTTGTGTCTCTTTTGCTATCTCGCATACAGGGTTATCATTACCATCTTTCTAAATTCTATATATATGCGTTAGTATACTGTATTGGTGTTTTTCTTTCTGGCTTACTTCACTCTGTATAATTGGCTCCAGTTTCATCCACCTCATTAGAACTGATTCAAATGTATTCTTTTTAATGGCTGAGTAATAGATGAAGATGAAAAAGGAGAGTGAAAAAGGTGGCTTAAAACTTAATATTCAAGAAGTAAAGATCATGGCATATGGTCCCATCACTTCATGGCAAATAGATGGGAAAACAATGGAAACAGTGACAGACTTTATTTTCTTTGGCTCCAAAATCACTGTGGATGGTGACTGCAGCCATGAAATTAAAAGTCACTTGCTCCTTAGAATAAAATCAATGACAGAAGCAATGACAAAAAACCTAGACAGTGTATTAAAAAGCAGAGACATTACTTTGTGTAAAAAGGTCTGTCTAGTCAAAGCTATGATTTTTCCAGTAGTCATGTACAGATGTGAGAGCTGGAAAATAAAAAGAGGCTAAGCACCAAAGAATTGATATCTTCAAACTGTGGTGCCAGAGGAGACTCTTGAGAGTCCCTTAAAAACACCAAGGAAATCGAACTTGTAAATCCTAAAGGAAATCAACCCTGAATATTCATTGGAAGGACTGATGCTGACTCCAAAACTTTGGCCACCTGGTGCAAAGAGGTGACTTATTGGCAAAGATCCTGATGCCAGAAAAGATTGAGGCCCCTAGGAGAAGGGGACAAGAGAGGATGAGATGGCATCACCAACTCAGTGGACATGAGTTTGAGCAATCTCCAGCAGATGGTGCAGGACACAGAATCCTGGAGTGTGGTAGTCCACATGGTCACAAAGAGTAAGGCACGCCTGAGCAACTGAACAACAACCAAATGAATCCTTTTTTTTTTTTTTTTCCTTTGTATTGAACTGGGATGAAAAGTAATGCTTCAAAATGCTATATAGTAGCCTCAGTAATGCTGGGCATATTTGAATGAACCACCTCTCACCAAAAAAAAAAAAAAAAGACTATATCTGTACTTATATGAAGCACAATAGAATATGGATTAAAAGGCTAAAATGTTTATGCAAAGCAATGTTACTAAAGATTTTAGTTTTTTTGTTTATTTAAGAAATGGAATTTTCCATTATTATTATCTTCTCTTAAACTGAAACTGGCTAAGCATTGATAATTTCAGTCCAAGTACCATGTTTCTGGCATTAGAAGGCCTCCATTTGGAAAACAATGTCATAAGGTTCATGTAGACAGATGGATAAATGAACAAAAGCAAAATAACATCCTAAGTTTTCTCCCTTTGTTGGTTTTCTGCCAAATGGAACTATATTTCTGTACAAAACTGAAAAAAAGTATATATATGCTGGCATAAATTTAACTCTTACTACATCAATTTCTCTCTGAATTTATCTTCTCTGGCATATCTCCTATTTCACAGAATGATTATATTAAAAACCTCTTTAGTGTGAACATGTACCCAAATTCTCTCAGTATATAAATTATTCTTTGGTATAAGGTTAAATTTATATTAACTACTACATTTTTGATTGTAGTTGGCATGGGCTCAGTTGGATCCTCCCAAGATACATATGTTGAAGTCCTAACCCATGTGCCTATATTTGGAGATAACATGTTTAAAGAGGTCATCAAGTGAAAAGAAGATCATTAGGTAAAGCCCTAATCTTCTGAATGATGTCTTTATAAGAGATGAGGACACAGACAGGACTTCCCAGGTGATGTCAATGGTAAAGACTCCTCCTGTCAATGTGGGAGAGGCTAGAGTTGTGGGTTTGATCTATGGGTCAGGAAGATCCCCTGGAGTAGGTAATGGCAATCCATTCCAGTATTTTTGCCTGGAAAATTCCATGGACAGAGGAGCCTGGCGGGTACAGTCCATGGGGGCAGCAAAGAGGTGGTCATGACTGAGCACACATACACACACTCATGTAGAGGGAAGACCCTGTGAGGACATAGAGAGGGGAAGGCCATCTCCAGCCAAGAAGGAGGCATCAGAAGAAATCACCTTTAAAGACATTTTGATCTCAGACTTCTACTCTCCAGAATTGTGAGAAAATACAGTTCTGCTGCATAGCCACCCAGTCTGAGGTACTCTGTTGTGGCCCACTAGGAAACTAGTACATCTATAATAAAAAGCTTGCTATTTTGAGTTTTACTGGTAGCTACTTTCAATATAATTTGTCCAAGTATCTGTGTGTACTCCTAAACTATGAAGTTTCAGTAATTGTTGCAGTCAGTTGTACACACAAGATTTGAAAGCTATAAGATTATCTATCCCATGAATTAGAAGATTTCCATATCTGACACAAAATAAATTTATTCTCTTTTGTAAATCAACAATGATACCTACTTTTAGAGATTATGTGAAAATGAAGCAAGGTATTTGTAGAAACACCATATAATCAATAGTCAATATTATACTGAGCTGATTTGAAAAAGATACCTTCCTACTTACCAAGACTACTTAATCAATAAATGAAAGATATCAATGGAAATGTTAGAAACAGTTTATTTTATACAGGAAATTCATTGTATGATAGTGTAGAAAGCTGAAGGAAGTTGATACCAGAAAATATTATATATAATAGTATGTCCAGGGAACAATAAGAGACTTTATTTCTTAGACTGAGAGGCATATGATAGGTACTATTAGGACCTATAGATTAGGTCATCATAAGTTAAATTGGGGAGGCAGAAATAAAAAAATTAGAAATTATGTGGGAGAAAATATGCTCCTAAGGAGAATACATGCTGAAAGGAGTGCTTAAAAAAAGATTTGTCTGACAATGCAGGCTCTTCATTCCTTGATATTTTACTTTAATGCTTGTAAATCAAGGATAATGAAATATGACTTATGGGGAAATTGAGAGGATTAATTACAGATGCTAATGTTTGTAAAGAGCTTTAAGAAATGCTGAATTCAAAGTCTTATTGCATCTGAGGTCAGAGTATTTGCATTCTTCCTCTTGTGAATTTCTGTTCATATTTTCTGAAGCTACTTTAGACTGAACTCTAATAAAAGTAATTTCTGAAAGCATTTAATGAAAAAGAGGCACCTGAGAAGAGCAACTGGCCCTGTCAGACCACCTCAGTAGAAGAAAGGCTGGATTCCCAAAATGAAAGGTCATTAGTAAGAGTTTCTAAGAGAAACCAGACAGCCTTCTTCTGTTTTCCTCACTAGTTATCCTCTACTCACCTCTTCACTTTTTCATTCTCAGATTCCAGATACTCTCAGGTCAATCCATATGATAAATAATAATTAACCATAGAGGTAATCCATAAATGATTAAGGGATCAAAACTGCTCATTAAATAGTTGCTATAAATTTGATTACAATGAAAGTTCCACATTCTTGGAATAAACAAATAATTCTTCCAAGGCAATTAAAAATGTAATATATAAACTGCCCACGTGAAAAATTTCTCACATACAAATTACACAAAGGCCGTAGAAAATCAGTAATCTCTTCATGAATTTTGTTTCATTGTCATATATCATTTTTACTAAGTGTCCTCTGGGAGTGCAGAAACTTACATGCCAGCTCTGTTGCTTAATCACTGTTACTATTAGTAATGAAATTCCTTTATGCAACTAATATGAAGATATAGTATTTGTCAGGCACTATTCTTGGCATGTCCGATTGTGAGTGGATAAGTGAGACTAAAAAGGAAATTTAAATTTTTTCATCTTTATATGTATCTCTTATTTTTTATATGTTTCTATTGAATTTATGACAAAATGTATTAAAACTAAATTTCATACAATCATTCTTTCCCCCAATAAGTCATTTTTCTTGGAAATATCATCTTTCACATCATAGGTTGTTCTAACCAAACTGTGCCCATGCATTTAGTCTCTCTACTCTTGCCTTTTCATCATTAGCTTATATCAAAAAGTCATCCTTTATATTCCATCTCTAATTCCCACTAATGTAATTAATCAAGGCCTTAAATCAGGCATACCTTTATCAAGTGGCTTGTCCACTTTGCTTTCTTTCCTTCATCTCTCATTCCGCTCAGTCTGCATCACCTGTGGTTTTTGGTAAATTTAAAGAACAATAGTATGGTGATATTCAGTTCTGAGTTTCACTAAAATTCCTCATTCTGTGACCTTGCTAATGTCACTTTAAAATATTAAGTTTTAGTGTCATCAACTTGGAATGGAGGAGATATTACCAAAGATAGCACTATTTCCTCCCTTACCATAAACATTTTTGAAGCTGCTCTTTTTTAAACATCTATACTGGATTCACGATATATTTTTTTTAATTTACTTTTTGCCTCAGCTTTTTTTTTCCCACTACTCTATCACTGTGTTCTTTGATCAAAAAAGCAGGTTAACTTAGTTTAAGAGCTCCTTCCCCATAAACCTTTTCTCTAGTTATCTAAATAAATATACATATTTATTTACATAAAATTTTATTTATCTATTATTGATACATGGATATGATCTATGTACATAAATACATTTTCATAAATTATCTTCATATGTAAAATTCTTACTTCAGATTCAAATACAATTCCTGCTTTTTTCCTTTACAGTCTTCTACAATAATGCAAGCCATTAATGCAATACTTTTTTACCCAAAAGCTTTTATCAGGATTCAACACATGATCAAAACTATAGTATATTCCTATTTCAAAACTACTCAGATGGAGGATGGGATCATCTCTCTGGCTTTACTAACCCTGATTCACTACATTAAGTTATGGAGAGACACAGCTTCCCATGAAGTACAAGACTGCCTAGGTCCCAATAGCAAGCATGGTGCTCTACCAAGGAAGATGTTGAGGGGCTTTAGAATTGACATAATACATTGTTTCTATAGGTCCCAATAGCAAGCATGGTGCCCTACCAAGGAAGATGGTGAGGGGATTTAGAACTGACATAATACATTGTGTATAGACACCACATGCTATGTGCTATTAGCAAGTTCCCAAATACTTTATCAAAATTTTAATAGCTAGAAGAGGAGAAACAATTTATATCTGCACAGTTTTTTAGTGGAAGATTAGAGCTACATATAAAAGTAATGGATTTTTTTTCCGACTCTATATCTAACGCCTGTTGCTGTACCTTTGCACCTCTTTTGGTGTAATGCTATTTGGCCAGTTTCCTCGTGTTAGTGAAGGTCTTGAGGGAAGGGAATTTAGTAAATCACAGGCTTCTGATTTGAGTGTTCATATGAAAAGTGAAACTATTTAGTAAGATAGAAAATGTCATGGAAGGGTAAATTTAAGGAGATGAATATGAGAAGAACTAATGGATGTGAAAAATCTGCACAAATGAGAGATTCAGTAGAAAACTGACTGCTGATGCCAATATTGTCCAGCACAGATATATTAGAAAATATTTGTCATTTATAAAAATATATAATATTTGAAGCTACTGGGCACAGATGAAGTGTTATTCTAAAGAGATTGAATATAGAGGTCTAATTAACACCAACATAGAGTTATGTATATAATTAATTGAGACTACAGGCTTTATCTGATGACTATATATGTGTGTATATATTTTTTTTAATTCAAAAGTAATATTTCATCCACCTCATTAGAACTCATTCAAATGTTCAGGATGGGGAACACGTGTATACCTGTGGCAGATTCATGCTGATGTATGGCAAAACCAATACAATATTGTAAAGTAATTAACCTCCAATTAAATAAATGCTGCTAAGTCTCTTCAGTCGTGTCTGACTCTGTGCGACCCCATAGACAGCAGCCCACGAGGCTCTCCCATCCCTGGGATTCTCCAAGCAAGAACACTGGAGTGGGTTGGCATTTCCTTCTCCAATGCATGAAAGTGAAAAGTGAAAGTGAAGTCGTGTCTGACTCTTAGTGACCCCATGGATTCCAGCCCACCAGGCTCCTCCGTCCATGGGATTTTCCAGGTAAGAGTATTGGAGTGGGGTTCCATTGCCTTCTCTGAATTAAACAAATAAATTTATATTAAAAATAAATAAATAAATAAAAATTAAAAAGTAAAAATAAAAGTAATACTTCAGGAACTGCTTTGGTATTTTTAACTGCGTTTAACCTTGGCAATTGTACACAGCTAGTATTTTGAGAAATGTCTTATTTTTAATGAATGTTAGAAATATATTTTGGAAAAAATATATTTCTATGTAAATAATTTTGCCAATTAAATTTCTCAATATAAATGATCTTTTCATTGTGCCTCACATTTTGCTTGCTTTTGGTTTCTGATCTCCGAATTCTTTGTTTGACTAAGTTGCAAAATGTAATAAAGACACAGTGCAATCAGATATTTTTTTTTTCACTGGAATAAGTTGCTGATAAAGTGCGTAGAATTAAGGGGAAATGAGGATATAGATAAGCCAGCTGCTTTTAGTGATTGTTAAAAATCAAATTCCAAATAGAAAATTCCAAAATAATCTACCATTATTTTCTGGGAAATAAAGAATTAGCTATGGGTTAAGGATTTCATCTTATGAATTTGATCTTTCCTGTCATTACCATTTCATTATCGGGCATATGATATTTTGGTTAACAACAACAACAAACATTTTTTCTTCTTGTTAATGATTATTAAAAAAAAGAACTTCATATCCATGCAGAAAGATAACACATAATGCGAATTTGTAAATTTATTTATCTATGTCTCCAATCACTTTTTCAAAAATATTACTATAAGTACTAGAGAAGTAAATATGTTTATTTTCTTTATTCAATAACTTTCCAGAAGACTACTTAACATATAGCTCATACAATAAATGTTTATAGAGTGGAGGAGTAAATAAAAGTGATAAGAATAAATATACCTTTATACTATTAATCATAATGTAATATGATAAGTTCTATAATAAATATCAGAAAAGTTACTAAGTTACTATGAAAAGACTGCTGTTATAAGAAGGTTTTACATGCAGATATGACTATGGAAAGATCAAATGTCAGTCATATAGGCATATATGCACTATTTAAAGATGTGAATCACAGTAAATATGGAATTAATAACTGAATATATTAGTTAATTGGAGGAGGAAATGGCAATCCACTCCAACATTCTTGCTTGGGAAATTGCACAGACATAGCAACTTGGAGGGCTACAGTCCATAGGGCTACAAAGAGTCAGACATGACTTACGGACTGAGTGCAAGCATGATATTAGTTAATACTTGATCAAAATGGCTTATACAAAAGGCTTTGTTTATCATATCACTTTTTTCTAATTTATTTATTTTTAATTGGCAGATAATTGGTTTACAATATTGTGTTTGTTTCTGCCATATATCAACATGAATCAGTCATAATTATACCTATGCCGCTTCCCTCTTGAACCTACTTCCACTTCCCACCCCATTTCACCCCTCTAGGTTGTCCCTGAGCACAGGATTTGAGCTCCCTGCATCATACAGTAAATTTCCACTGGCTATCTAATTTTATATATGGTAATATATATATATTTCAATGCTAGTCTCTCAATTCATCTCACCCTCTCCTTTCCCACCTTTGTCCACAAATCTGTTCTCTATGTCTGCATCTCTATTGCTGACCTGGAGATAGGTTCATTCGTATCATCTTTCTAGATTCCATTATTGTTCAGTTGCTAAGTTGTGCCTGACTATTTACAACCCCATGGACTGCAGCATGCCAGGCTTCTCTGTCCTTCACTACCTCCTGGAGTTTGCTCAAATTCATGTCCATTACATTAGTGGTGCTACCTAACCATCGCATCCTCTTCTGCACTCTTCTTCTTTGCTTTCAATATATGCACTAACATATGATATTTGTCTTTCTCTTTCTGACTTACTTCACTCTATATAATAGGTTCTAGGTTCATCCATCTTACTAGAAGTGAGTCAAATATGATCCTTTTATGACTGAGTAATATTCCATTTTGCATACATACCATACTTCTTTATCAGTTGATCTGTCAGTGGGCATCTAGGTTGCTTCCTTTCCTAGCTATTGTAAACAATGCTGTGATGAACTCTGGGGTGCATATCTTTTTTCAATTATGGTTTCCTCAGGGTATATGCCCAGTAGTGGGATTGTTGGGTCATTCTTCCCAAGATAGGTAGTACTAAAGAATGTGCTAACCACTGGACAATGGCATTCATCTCCCATGCTGGTAAGGTCAATGTTTAGAATCTTTCATGCTAGGCTCCAGCATTATGTGAACCAAGAACTTCCAAATGTCCAAGCTGAATTTAGAAAACGAAGAGGAACCAGAGATCAAATTGCCAACATTCACTGGATCATAGGGAAAGCTAGAGAATTCAAAACAAACAAACAAACATATACCTCTGTTTCATCAGCTATGCCAAAGACTTTGACTGTGTGGATCATAATAAACTGTGGAAAGCTCTTAAAGAGATGGGAATACCAGACCATCTTACCTGTCTCCTGAGAAACCTGTATGCAGGTCAAGAAGCAACAGTTAGAACCCTGTATGGAACAACCGATTGGTTCAAGATTGAGAAAGGATTATGACAAGGCTATCTGCTGTCACCCTGTTTGTTTAACCTATACACTGAACACATCATGAGAAATGCTGGGCTGGATGAGTTATAAGCTGGACTCAAGATAGGTGGGAGAAACATCAACAACTTCAAATATGTGGATGATACCACTCTACTGTTAGAAAGTGAAGAGGAACTAAAGAGCCCCTTGATGAAGGTGAAGGAGGAGAATGAAAGAGCTGGCGTAAAACTATTGAAAAAACTAAGATCATGGCATCCAGCTCCATTAATTTATGGCAAATAGAGGGTGAATATGTGAAAGCAGTGACAGATTTCCTCTTCTTGGGCTCTAAAATCACTGCGGACAGTGAATGCAGCCATGAAATCAGAAGACGTTTTCTTCTTAGCAGGAAAACTAAGACAAACTTAGACAGGGTGCTGAAAAGCAGAGACATTACTCTGCCAACAAAGGTCCATATAATCAAGGCTATGGTCTTCCCAGTGGTCACATATGGTTGTGAGACTTGTGCTCAGTCCGTGAGGTCTCAGAGTCAGACAGAACTTAGGCAACTGAACAACAACAGCATGGTAGTTTTATTCCTTTTTTTTTTTTTTTTTTTTTTTTTCAAGAATCTCCATATTCTCTATCAGTTCAGTTCAGTTCAGTTCAGTTCAGTCACTCAGTTGTGTCTGACTCTCTGCGACCCCATGAATCACAGCACGCCAGGCCTCTCTGTCCATCACCAACTCCCAGAGTTCACTCAGACTCACATCCATCAAGTGAGTGATGCCATCCAGCCATCTCATCCTCTGTCGTCCACTTCTCCTCCTGCCCCCAATCCCTCCCAGCATCAGAGTCTTTTCCAATGAGTCAACTCTTCACATGAGGTGGCCAGAGTACTGGAGTTTCAGCTTCAGCATCATTCCTTCCAAAGAAATCCCAGAGCTGATCTCCTTCAGAATGGACTCGTTGAATCTCCTTGCAGTCCAAGGGACTCTCAAGACTCTTCTCCAACATCACAGTTCAAAAGCATCAATTCTTCGGCGCTCAGAGTAGCTGTATTAATTTGCATTTCCGCCAACAGTGAAAGAGAGTTCCCCTTTCTCCAAATTCTTTTCAGCATTTATTGTTTGTAGAGTTTTTGATGGTGGCCATTCTAACCAGTGTGAGGTGATACTTCATTGTAGTTTTGATTTGCATTTCTCTAATAATGAGCAATGGTGAGCATCTTTTCATGTGTTTGTTAGCCATCTGTATGTCTGCTTTGGAGAAATGTCTGTTTAGGTCTTCTGCCCGCTTTTTGATTGGGTTGTCTGTTTTTCTGGCATTGAGTTGTATGAGCAGCTTGTTATTTTGGAGATTAACCCTCTGTTATTTTGTTTTGTTTGCTATTATTTTCTCCCATTTTGAGGGTTGTCTTTCACTTTGGTTATAGTTTCCTTTTCTGTGAAAAAACTTTAAAGTTTAATTAGGTCTAATTTGTTTATTTTTTATTTTTAAATGTGTGTGTTTCAGTGTCATAAGTCTTGCTTTTTTAAAAAAGATTGTCAGCAAATATACTTGGAGAGAAAAATGCAAAAAGTAAAGGATCTAATAAATATTTCTGGCAATATAAAGCACTTTATAAAGCACAGATGTGTTATGTAAACAGGAAATTAAAGTTGTTAGTCAAAGGAAAATTCAACTATAAGAAGAGGAAAAAACTCCTACTCATCCCATAAATATACAAATCATTACTACTTAGAACATTTAACTATAATAAGGGGAAAGAACTCCTTCTCATCCCATAAATATAAAAATCATTCTCATTTATCATAGATACTTGAGTAATTAGGTGGAGGCTTTCTTTTTCTTCCTTTTAAAAACCCATGTTTATAACACTTTGTGTCGTGAATATACATTAGATATCATACTAACTAAGTTTGGATATCATTAGGCAGATTAAATAGAATGATGAGAGCTCTTTCTAATAAAATGAACATGGTTCTCTTTCTTGTTAACTGTATTAAACAAAATCTTCCCTTGGGATTGAGTCATTAAACTTATCTTCTCAACCTATAAAATAGAGCCATTATACATTCAACTTGATCAATATAAATGTCCAATTAAGGCAATTCTGAACTAAATACTTTTCCTATTCAAATGCTATTTGGTTTACTTGATCTACCAAGGCACTTTTAATAAAAATGGAAGCATTATTATTTTGCTTTTTATATATTACAAAGCAAAGCAATAATAAGACATATAACTATTGCTTAATCTTATTTGACCTATTTTTATTGAGATATAATTGACATATTATATTATATTCATTTAAGCTGACAATATAATGAGTTAGTATGGGTAAATATTGTGAAATGATTACAATAAGTCTACTTAAGATCCATAACCACACAGTTACAATTTTTTTCTTGTGATGAGAAACTTCAAGGTTTACCCTTTTAACAACTTTGAAATATACACTAGTATCATAACTATAGTCTGCATGTTGTATGTTATATCTTCATAACTTATTCATTTTATAATTGAAGGTTTTATCTTTTGACCAACTTCATCTTTTTGTCTACCTGCATACCACTACCTCTGGCAATCACTGATCTGTTTTCTTTATCTATGAGCTTATTTTGTTTGTTGGTTGGTTTGGTTTTCAGATTTCATATATAAGTGAGATCATATGTTATTGGTCTTTCTATGTCTGATTTATGCCCTCAAGGTCTATCCATTTATCCACAAGGGCAAGATCGCCTTCTTATTTTTTTTAATCAAACTTCAGTTTAATTCCATTTCAAGGCAACATTTTCAATATCCTCCCATGTTTGATGTTTTTGATGTCACATATTACATTTTTTAATTCTGTGTATCCCTTAATAAATAGTGTGTATAAATTTTTATCTTTTAACATTCTTACAAGAGTTGTGAAATCCACTACTTATATTGTAAGTTTACTTTTACAGTTAGATTTATTCTTTAATATGTGTTCTTGTCCTTTTCATTATAGGGGACAGGAATGCAAAAGTAGGAAGTCAAGAAACACCTGGAGTAACAGGCAAATTTGGCCTTGGAATATGGAATGAAGCAGACGAAAGGCTAATAGAGTTTTACCAAAGAACGCACTGGTCATAGCAAACACACTCTTCCAACAACATAAGAGAAGATTCTACACATGGACATCACCAGATGGTCAACACCAAAATCAGACTGATTATATTCTTTGCAGCCAAAGATGGAGAAGCTCTATACAGTCAACAAAAACAAGACCCGGAGCTGACTGGGGCTTAGATCATGAACTCCTTATTTCCAAATTCAGACTTAAATTGAAGAAAGTAGGGAAAATCACTAGACCATTCAGGTATGATCTAAATCAAATCCCTTATGATTATACAGTGGAAGTGAGAAATAGATTTAAAGGACTAGACTGATAGATAGAGTGCCTGATGAACTGTGGATGGAGGTTTGTGACATTGTACAGGAGACAGGGATAAAGATCATCCCCATGGAAAAGAAATGCAAAAAAAAGCAAACTTGCTGTCTGGGAGGCCTTACAAATAGGTGTGAAAAGAAGAGAAGAGAAAAGCAAAGAGAAAAGGAAAAATAAAGCATCTGAATACAGAGTTCCAAAGATTAGCAAGAAGAGATAAAAATACCTTCCTCAGCAATCAATGCAAAGAAATAGAGGAAAACAACAGAATGGGAAAGACTAGAGATCTCTTCAAGAAAATTAGAGATACCAAGGGAACATTTCATCCAAAGATGGGCTCGATAAAGGAAAGAAATGGTATGGACCTAACAGAAGCAGAAGATATTGAGCAGAGGTGGCAAGAATACACAGAACTGTACAAAAAGATTGTCATGAACAAGATAATCACAATGGTATGATCACTCACCTAGAGCCAGACAGCCTGGAATGTGAAGTCAAGTGGGCCTTAGAAAGCATCACTATGAACAAAGCTAGTGGAGGTGATGGAATTCCAGTTGAGCTATTTCAAATCCTGAAAGATGATGCTGTGAAAGTGCTGCACTCAATATGCCACAAATTTGGAAAACTCAGCAGTGGCCACAGGACTGGAAAAGGTCAGTTTTCATTCCAATCCCAAAGAAAGGCAATGCCAAAGAATGCCCAGGTTCAGTTCAGTTCAGTCACTCAGTCATGTCGGACTCTTTGAAACCCCATGAATCGCTCCCAGAGTTCACTCAGACTCACATCCATCAACTCAGTGATGCCATCCAGCCATCTCATCCTCTGTCGTCCACTTCTCCTTCTGGCCCCAATCCCTCCCAGCATCAGAGTCTTTTCCAATGAGTCAACTCTTCACATGAGGTGGCAAAAATACTGGAGTTTCAGCTTTAGCATCATTCCTTCCAAAGAACACCCAGGACTGATCTCAATCAGAATAGACTGGTTGGATCTCCTTTCAGTCCAAGGGACTCTCAAGAGTCTTTTCCAACACCGCAGTTCAAAAGCATCAATTCTTCGGCACTCAGCCTTCTTCACGGTCCAACTCTCACATCCATACATGAACACTGGAAAAATCATACCCTTGACTAGACGGACGGTAGTCAGCAAAGTAATGTCTCTGCTTTTCAATATGTTATCTAGGTTGATCATAACTTTTCTTCCAAGGAGTAAGCGTCTTTTAATTTCATGGCTGCAGTCACCATCTGCAGTGATTTTGGAGCCCAAAAAAATAGTCTGACACTGTTTCCACTGGTTCCCCATCTATTTCCCATGAAGTGATGGGACCGGATGCCATGATCTTCGTTTTCTGAATGTTGAGCTTTAAGCCAACTTTTTCACTCTCCACTTTCACTTTCATAAGAGCCTTTTTAGTTCCTCTTCACTTTCTGTCATAAGGGTGGTGTCATCTGCATATCTGAAGTTATTGATATTTCTCCCAGAAATCTTGATTCCAGGTTGTGTTTCTTCCAGTCCAAGAATGCTCAAACTACCGCACAATTGCACTCATCTTACACACTAGTAAAGTAATGCTCAAACTTCTCCTAGTGAGGCTTCAGCAATACATGAACCGTGAACTTCCTGATGTTCAAGCTGCTTTTAGAAAAGGCAGAGGAACCAGAGATCAAATTGCCAACATCCGCTGATCATGGAGAAAGCAAGAGAGTTCCAGAAAAACATCTATTTGTGCTTTATTGATTATGACAAAGCCTTTGACTGTGTGGATCACAATAAACTGTGGAAAATTCTGAGAGAGATGGGAATACCAGACCACCTGACCTGCCTCTTGAGAAACCTGTATGCAGGTCAGGAAGCAACAGTTAGAACTGGGCATGGAACAACAGACTGGTTCCAAATAGGAAAAGGAGTATGTCAAGTCTATATATTGTCACCCTGTTTACTTAACTTATATGCAAAATATATAATGAGAAATGCGGGGCTGGAAGAAGCACAAACTGGAATCAAGATAGCTGGGAGAAATATCAATAACCTCAGATATGCAGATGACACCACCCTTATGGCAGAAAGTGAAGAGGAACTAAAAAGCCTCTTAAAGAAAGTGAAAGAGGAGAGTGAAAAAGTTGGCTTAAAGCTCAACATTCAGAAAACGAAGATCATGGCGTCTGGTCCCATCTCTTCATGGGAAATAGATGGGGAAACAGTGGAAACAGTGTCAGAGTTTATTTTTTTGGCCTCCAAAGTCACTTCAAATAGTGACTTCAGCCATGAAATTAAAAGATGCTTACTCCTTGGAAGAAAAGTTATGACCAACCCAAATAGCATATTGAAAAGCAGAGACATTACTTTTCCAACAAAGGTCCATCTAGTCAAGGCTATGGTTTTTCCAATGGTCATGTATGGATGTCAGAGTTGTACTATGAAGAAAGCTGAATGCTGAAGAATTGATGCTTTTGAAGTGTGGTGTTGGAGAAGACTGCTGAGAGTCCCTTGGACTGCAGGGAGATCCAACCAGTCCATTCTGAAGGAGATCAGCCCAGGGTGTTCTTTGGAAGGACTGATGCTGAAGCTGAAACTCCAGTACTTTGGCCACCTCATCTGAAGAGTTGACTCATTGGAAAAGACTCTGATGCTGGGAAGGATTAGGGGCAGGGAAAAAGGGGACGATAGAGGATGAGATGGCTGGATGGCATCACAGACTTGATGCACATGAGTTTGAGTGAACACTGGGAGTTGTTGATGGACAGAGAGGTCTGTCGTGCTGTGATTCATGGGGTCGCAAAGAGTCGGACACGACTGAGCGACTGAACTGACTGATGTGTTCTTGTTACAAAACAGTGCCCCTTCTTTTTCAAGTTAAATAAGTAACTTTACCATTTCTTATAAGAAAAGCTTAGTGTGATGAACTCTTTTAGTTTTTCTTGTATGGAAATTTCACTTTCTTTCATTCTGAATAACTTTATTGAAAGAATATTCTTGGTTGGAAGTTTTTTGTGTGTATGTTTTGTCATTTTGAACATATCATGTCACTCTCTTCTGGCCTACAAAATTTGTACTGAATGATTTGCTGAGTCTTACAGTCCTGCCAGCTATGTAACACATTGTTTTAGTCGTGCTGCTTCTAATGTTATCCTCTTGTTTCTAACTTTTGTTATATTAATTATAATATGTTTTGGTGTGTGTCTCCTTGGGCTTCCCAAGTAGCTCAGTGGTAAAGAATTCATCTGCCTATGCAGGGAACACAGGTTCAACCTCTGGGTCTGGAACATTCCCTGAAGGAAGAAATGGCAACTCAGTCCAGTATCCTTGCCTGGAATATCCCATGGACCGAGGAGCCTGGCAGGATGCAGTCCATAGTGCTATAAGGAGTTGGACATGGCTGAGTGACTGAGCATGCACACATGTGGATCTCTTTGGGTTAAAAAAACATATATATATAGTTTTCTGGGCTTCTCCAGTCTAGATTCTTGTTTCCTTTCCCAAGTTAGTAAAGTTTTTCAGTCATTTTTTCCACATAAGATTTCTGCCACTTTCTCTTTCTCTTCTACTTCTAGGAGTCCTGTATCATATCATTTAAAATGATGATTAGCTTCCTTGAAAGACTGTTAAGATTGTGGATAAAATACCTGGCAGGACACACATCCAAAATTAAAAGAATATTTGAAATTCTGCACAACTTGCTAAAATTAGGTTATATATATTTTCCCATTCTTAAAATATGTGCTAAAATGAAGGTTGCAATTCAATTTTATTTTTTACTTTTTATACATATGAATACAGACTCATAATATTCAAGCTGCTTTTTTCTTAAGGTCCTGTTCACAATGTGAAGAAATATGACATTCTAAATCAACCTTAGTATTCTCTCTTCCATTTGTTTCCACAAAAGCATTTAATCAAAAATGATGGAATCATTTTATAGCAAATAATTTAACTTATTATTCTTAATAGAAAGAGAATTTAACTTTGCCTAGCTCAGCTTACTTTTCAAAGCTGTCCTGGATATATTACCTCATTTTTTATATTCACAAGGTCATATATACTTACATGTATTTTTCTCTTATTTAACAAACACATACAACATATGCCAAATGGTAATATAGACATAATTTTCCATAATTTCAAGATGAAGAAACTAAGGCATGAAAGGTGATATGCTTGCCCGAGGTCATTCAAGTAGTATTTGGTAAAGCTGGCTTTTGAATCCAGATAATCTGGCTCTTTGCTCACAAAAATCTGTATAGTCAAAGCTATAATTTTTCCAGTAATCATGTTTGGATGTGAGAGTTGGACCATAAAGAAGGTTGAACACTGAATAACTGATGCTTTCGAATTGTGGTGCAGAGGACTCTTGATAGTCCTTTGGAGAGCAAGAAGATCAAACCAGTCAATCCTAAAGGAGAACAACCATCAATATTCACTGGAAGGACTGATGCTGAAGCTGAAGCTCCAATACTTTGGCTACCTGATGAGAAGAGCTGACTCATTGGAAAAGTTCCTGATGTTGGGAAAGACTGAGGGCAGGACAAAGGGGCAATGGGAGATGAGATGGTTAAATGGCATCACCAATGTAGGGACATGAGTTTGAGCAAACTTCAGGATATGGTAAAGATCAGGGAAGCCTGCTGTGCTGCAGTTCATGGGGTCACAAAGAGTTGGACATGACTTAACCACTGAGCAAAAACAGTCTGGCTCTAAATTAAATCCCTTTAGTTCCTACACCGTATAGATATAAATTGTCAGCCAATCTTTCAAAGCAGTCTTTAGGTAAACAGACACACCCTGATCATGCTTTCATATGGAAGAGAAAGATTAATAACAAATTGGATGAGCAATGATTTCAAAAACATTTTCTAGATTAGATACGTGTTTGTTGACCATTTAAGAACACTTTCATGGACATACTGCGATGTCTTTCCCAAGATAAGTTCAAGCCACTTTATATTTCTTTTTAAAAAGTATTAAATTATATCACTAAATATACTTTTTCTTCCATTATTTTTCTTTCTCTGAGGATTACAAATATTTGTACTTGATATTCACGATGTCTGTTTTCTATACATAACACTTTCTCTCTAGATGTTTATTTTTTATATTTACTCTTTTCTCTCTAGACCTTGTTTGTTTATTCATTGTTTTAGGGCAAGGTTAGGCTTTTGAAATGAGCTTAAATATTTATTTCCCCTACCAGCTATCATATATCTTATTTATTAACAGGGAAATAAAGTATTTCATGAATTTAAATCTCACAAGTCTCATTTCTGGGAAATTAAAATTTAATAAAACAAATATTGAAGTACACTGCAACTTAGTCAAAGACATATCTCAAACTCTTATTTATATTTTGGTAAGTTAATGCATGCTATTCCATGTAATATTGTTTATAAGTCTGGATTCTCTTTTTATGTAATTCAGAATCATTCAGTCTTATTCTTATATAAACAAAGAGTTAAACTGAGGGGAGTATTTGAGGAGTGGTACTCAGATAAAAACCCTAGCTTCATTTTTTCAGTTTATGAAATATTTACAACTATAAATTCTGGGTACTCTTTATGAGTTTATAATACTCAAAGATTTTATTTTTATTAATATTAATTACTAGTATATTTATTTATTTATATAGACAGCATATTAAAAAGCAGAGACATTACTTTGCCAACCAAGGGCCATCTAGTCAAGACTATGGTTTTTCCAGTAGTCATGTCTGTATGTGAGAACTGGACTGTAAAGAAAGCTGAGTGCCGAAGAATGGATGCTTTTGAGCTCTGGTGTTGGAGAAGACTCTTCAGAGTCCCTTGGACTGCAAGGAGAGCCAACCAGTCCATCCTAAAGGAGATCAGTTCTGAGTGTTCATTGGAAGGACTGATGCTGAAGCTGAAACTCCAATACTTTGGGCACCTGATTCAAAGAGCTGACTCATCTGAAAAGACCCTGATGCTGGGAAAGATTGAGGGCAGGAGGAGAAGGGGAAGACAGAGCATGAGATGTTTTGATGGCATCACTGACTCAATGGACATGAGTTTGGGTAGACTCTGGGAGTTGGTGATGGACAGGGAGGCCTAGCATGCTACAGTCCCTGGGGTCGCAAAGAGCCAGACACGACTGACCTACTGAACTGAACTGAATATTTATTTATAAATAAAGGGATGTGTCTTGGGCCTAGTGGAGTGAAGACAGAAAAAATGTCAAAACTCAGATGAATTCATTCACAAGAATAAAATAATCTTTGGTTGTCATATGACAATTTGCCTTTTTCTACTATGAACAAGAGGAGATAACCTGGATATTTTCTCACATCCCATTTACCAGTCTAAATTACCACACTGTATGTTTCTTTTTCAATCACAATGTTTAAACAGGGATAATAACAAGGATACTGCAACTTACTTTCGAATGGAACACTTTATAATCAGGACTCAGCAAGAAATTACAATATCAGAGCAAAGAGTCATTGTAAATCCGCTCCTTTTCTGATATATCTACAACTAATTTTCACTTAAGGCGATCTGGATAAATAAATCCATATTTCTGACATAATTGAATCTTAATCCTTGGCTCCAAAAAGATAAGATTTATATATATGTATGTATAGGTGTGCTTGGAAAAATAGCATCTCAAGAAAGCAATAAAATATTACTGTGGGTAAATGAATCCAATCAAATATTTGATTTAGAATATCATCAGTAATTCAATAGGAAATGTTTATGTCAGTAGTTACAAAAGGTAGAGTGCATCTGAGATTCTTCTAAACAAACTAGTAATCATTTTCACTTAGGTGGTGATGATACTAGAAGATGTAATGATAAAGATGAAAATATGGAATATCCACATATTTTTATCTGAGTCATTAAAAATGCTCGATTACTTAAATTCAAATAAAAATTTTTCAATTGGGTGAATATTTTATTTGAAAGATGGTGATAGTAAAAGCAGTCAGTTTTGTGTAAGCTTAAATAATATAAGAATTTCAGTTTATACTGCAACATCCATCCAAAACAATCTTTTATCATGATAAATTATGCTTTTAAAGAATTTATTTCAGAATTAAAGTCTTTTAACTTAAAATACAATATCCATAATTCTTCATATTTTTACTTTACTCACAAATATCCCATGTAAATTTCTTGTAAACTGTGTTGTGCCCGCATCTCCCAGATTCACATATTGCAACCCTAACCTCAATGTGACTGCATTGGAAGATAAGGCCTATAAAGACAGTAATTAAGGTTAAATGATGTCATAAGAGTGAAACTCTTCTAAGGGTAAGAGATACCGGGAATGTGTGTGACAAAGGGAAGACCATGTGAGGACATAATAGAAGGTGGCCATCTGCAAGTCATGGAGGGAGACCTCTGGAGAAAGTGACGCTGCTTGGACTTTTTGCCCCCCAGAACTGTGACAAAATATTTTCAATCATTTACTCCACCCGGCCTGTTATTTAAGTTCTGCCAAAGTAATATGAAGTTTTAAGACCAAGTTGTTTAACTTCTGTAAATAAGTTTGGGGACAAGGAAAATATATACAGAAATCTATAATTTAGTACTTTTGCTTAAAGATTTGACCTGAAACCTTAAAGGTATTAAGTTTTAATTCAAAAAAAATGGCTGAGATGGAAAAGCCAGATGTTTCAGTTCATTGTCCAAAAATGAAGCAAAATGAGGTATGGGAAATAATGGGAAAATATATATATAAAGTTCAAATGGATTGTCAGGGTTTAAAAGCAGAATTCAGAAAAGCCTAAATTGATAAATTCATGTGTAGTTCTGATATGTTTCCACTCCTACTAAGATAGTGACTGGTTGAATATAAGGAATATATCTGGTCTTTGGCAATGGCACCCCACTCCAGTACTCTTGCCTGGAAAATCCCATGGACGGAGGAGCCTGGTAGGCTGCAGTCCATGGGGTCGTGAAGAGTCGGACACGACTGAGCAACTTCACTTCACTTTGAAAATATAAACAATTAAACAAGATATCAGTAATTTAGACAAACAGACCAAAAATGGACCTCAGGGCTATAGGAGCATTGGAGTACTTTGCAAATAGGATGCTGCATATGGTTGGTTAATAGGATCCAGCACCCTTGAAGGGTGCTTTTCTGTACTGCAAAAGAAGACAGCTAAATATTTGTTTCCTAGATTTCCAAGTCATTAAGAATACAAATTAGGTTCTATCAGTTAGATGCATTTATATAAGTTTTTTTAAGGGAAAAATTGAAACGAAGCCATCTTTCTGTTGATTTTTGTTGGTTTGTTGTTATTGTAAGCAAGCTGTGAGGATGCAGTTTTGTTCTGTGGCTTTGGTTCAGAATACAGTTTCCAGCTTCACTGGTGTTTAAGTATAGTTTGGAGGTGGCAGCTTCCTGATTCATGCAGACAGTATGTCAAACTCCATGGTGCAGTGGTGGCCTTTTGATTTTCCACTTTTCTGACTATCAGAGGTCAGCCCGCGGTTGATCAATTCAGTATGTAATGTTCTAAGGTATTTCTCAGAACCTATTCTTCCAATAGTTCTCTGGATTAAACCCCATTCTGTTCATAATATTTAGTGCATTCTGACTGTTAGATAAACCAACAAGAAAGGGTAAGTTTTCCATATGGAATCTATTCTACTGGTGTTTGAGAAAGTAATGTGTTATCCATACTCTAAATTTGATGAAACATAAAATGTATACAATTAAAACCCATAGATACCTCCAAATGTATAATTGAATATGTAAATATCCCTCAAGCATGAAAATATCTCCAATTTCATACTTTGAACTTCTTTTTTCTTTGATGCACAGATTCTTTCTAACTTCCTGTCCCCACATAATGTGGTATACATTTGCTGAATTAATTATCATGACTAATAGTTAAATAGAAAAAAAAAAAAAAGGTCAAACTATTTTCTCAACAAGGGAACATCCTTGATTTCATTATCAATTAGCCAAAAAATTGAATCAGCACATAACCACAAACATACACACTGGTATTAAACCTTATTTCTCAGACCTGGTAACAATAAATAGGAAGAGTGTATGAAAGAAAAAAAAATAATGTTTTTTCAACCTTTTGTTCAATTTGATTGCTTCCCTTCCTTACTCAGAGACTAAAACTGTATTGAGCTATAGACCCTTGCCCTAATATTTACCTGAGCTAAACCTGAAGAAGCATTTCTTAAAATTATTTAATGAAAAGGAAAGGAGGAAAAGTTTGTGTTCCTATGGCTGCAGTGATTAACTACTGAAGAGAACTTCATTAGATCTCTCTGAGGCTGAGATTTCACTACAGTTAAAATCAGAGGTGAGCTAAATGATCTCTAAGACACCCAGTTTCTCTCCTGGCTATGCTATTCCAGGAAGGAATATTTAAAGAGAGTGTTTAAAATAGGCTGTTAGATTATGAAAGAATATGCTAAGTTAGAACCTATTAATTAAATATGCAGAGAAACGTGGGAAGAAACACGGCATTTCCCAAAGGAGAATCCATTATCTAATGCAGATTTTAATTAATATAAGACCAGAAACTATCAATAAATATTATGAAAGGAGCTTCTTTCTCCACCAAGCTTACTATACTCCCATATGCCTTCTACTGTCCCCTGGGAGAAATGCTGGCACATATTTTCCTAAATCTTAAAAATATACTTATCTACAAAGTTGTGTATTTTTGCTGTTTTTCTCTCTTAAAAGAGAGTAAAAAATGAAACTATCTGAAAGTCATAATTTTCAAGGTGATTTTTAGAGAAAAGCATAAGGATGAAGAAATTTTGTCATGATGTTGGTGATAGCAGATTATCCCTAGGATATTTACTTTTATTAAAACCTGTGGCTCCACTTTCTTAATATCTGTAGGGCTAAGATTGCTTAGATGTTTGGAGAAGACAGCAATGGCAACAACTGTTTAGAATTTATCATCATTCTATCTAAAACACATTTATGTTCTTTGAGCTGACTGAATACATGAAAAAGAAAACATGTCTATGAAAGAAGCTGTAGAGTTCAACTTTTATTATAAAATCTAAAAATTAATTTAATTACCCAAATCCACTCAATACTATAAACTGGTTCTCTTAGGTGAATGGAACAGTGCATAGAAAGTTGCATTATCAGTGGGACATTATGGCATTTTTCCACAGGATGGCCACATATAGATTCTTCACAAAAAGAAAACACTCTAGTGCTCACTTTGGTAGCATATGTGCTAAAATTGCAACAATACAGAAAAAAATTAGCATGACTCCTGCATATGCCAACTTGTGAAGCATTCCACATTTTTTATAAAAAAAGCTTTATAATTTCAGGCATATTGGTAATTGTCTGTAATTTGAGAAAAAAACATTGCTCACACTGCATAGTTTGACCATTTGCCTAAGCACCCTAGTCAATCAGGAGAGTGAACATAATGATTAATGAAATGAATTGACAAGCTGAGTGACTGAAGCAACCAAATAATATAATTCATCTAACGTGAAATATGTGCAGTCTAACTACTGCAAAATTCTTTAATTCCACTATTTTTTTCCATGCTCTGGGAAGTCTCTGATCTCTTCTAATCTGCAAAATATCACCTTCAAAAGCTAAATAGGCTACATGCATCATATTGTTGGAAAACTCAAAACAAACATATGCTTATGGAGAATTAAAACTGATGTATCTAGCTTCCGGCATCTTTCTATGCTGAAAACTAGGGAAACCTCCAAAGAGACAGGAAAACACATTGTGAGTTAATGATACAGGATTAATAATTTTCATTGCACAAAGACTGTCTTTTAAATACTGGAGAGCAGAAAGACAGAGTTTCCAAGTCAAAAAGGTTTTTATATACAAGTGCCATTATGCAGGACCTTAGGGGCCTTCCCAGAAGCAATACCCCCGCCATATCCCCTCTCATCCTGTATCTTCCACCTGCCTCTTATCTGCTGAAAAACTTTAGACTATTGGCCTTCCCCAAGTTCCAAGAAGTAAATATAATCATAGAAATAAGAAAATCCCAAAAAAAAAAAAAAAGGAAAACAGTCAAAGAAGACAAAATAATAATAGTTTAGCCATTAAACAAAGTAAAAGACCTTTAGACCTTCTTCAGGGGCTATAGATGATATTATGAAAGATAGCCTTTGAGCTGTTTCACAGATACAGAAACATTCACTAGATGGAAGAAGTTAACTATAGCTGACCACAGTATGTAGACCCCAGATAAGTTGGAATCAGAAGGTTGACGATGTTGACTTCTTGCACTCTGTAACTCTCCTCCCCATCTGATACCCTGTCTTTAAAGACCTTTCCCTGAAAGTAATCAGGGAGTTTCGGCCTTTTAAACACCAGCCACTTGGACTCCTTCATCAGTTCAGTTCAGTCCAGTTCAGTCGCTCAGTCGTGTCCGGCTCTTTGCGACCCCATGAATCACAGCACCAGGCCTCCCTGTCCATCACCAACTCCGAGAGTTCACTCAGACTCACGTCCATCGAGTCAGTGATACCATCCAGCCATCTCATCCTCTGTCGTCCTCTTCTCCTGCCCCCAATTCCTCCCAGCATCAGAGTCTTTTCCAGTGTGTCAACCCTTCACATGAGGTGGCCAAGGTACTGGAGTTTCAGCTTCAGCATCATTCCCTCCAAAGAAATCCCAGGGCTGATCTCCTTCAGAATGGACTGGTTGGATATCCTTCCAGTCTGAGGGACTCTCAAGAGTCTTCTCCAACACCACAGTTCAAAAGCATCAATTCTTTGGCATTCAGCCTTCACAGTCCAACTCTCACATCCATACATGACCCCTGGAAAAACCATAGCCTTGACTAGACTGACCTTAGTCGGCAAAGTAGTGTCTCTGCTTTTGAATATGCTATCGAGGTTGGTCATAACTTTTTTTCCAAGGAGTAAGCATCTTTTAATTTCATGGCTGTAGTCACCATCTGCAGTGATCTTGGAGCCCCAAAAAATAAAGTCTGATACTGTTTCCACTGTTTCCCCGTCTATTTCCCATGAAGTGATGGGACTGGATGCCATGATCTTTGTAGTACCCTGCAATTAATGCTGCACTTTGCTTCAGCACAACCCAGTATCAGTAGATTGGCTTTATACTGTGCGTGGGTAATCAAACCCAAGTTTGATTAATTAAAACAAGGAGTGTGGATGTATCACTGGATAGCTTCATTAGTATTAACTTTATACATAAAGACCCGCATACACTCTGCAGCCCAGTGGAAAGCACGGAGGCTTTGGGGCTAACAGAACCTGTAATTACATTTCAAACAATCTTACTGCATATGACTCCACAATAAATTTTGTGTGATATAAAGATATGAGATATGAGATAGGCAATTCACACTCAAAATACATAAGTGACTTGCCAATGACCACATAAGTAATAAATATTAGAGCCAGGTTTAGTATTCACATTTTTAAACTCTTAATTCATTGCCCATTTCTATTACACATATTAAATCTTACATGTTACAGTTATAAATGAAAGTGTCAAATAAAATAAGCTCCATCTCCCAAACATAAGCCACTATGGAGAACAATATGCAGATTCCTTAAAAAATTAAAAAGAGAGGAACCATATGATTCAATAATCCCACTCCTGGGCATATATTCAGAGAAAACCATAATTTTAAAATATGCATGCACCTCAATGTTCACTGAAGCACTGCTTGTAATAGTCAAGACATGGAAGTATCCTAAATGTCCATTGATATATGAATGGGTAAAGAAGAGCAATGGAATATTACTCAGCCATTAAAAAGAATATGATAATATGAAATAATGCCATTTGCAGAAATGCGGATGGACCTGGAGATTTATCATACTAAATGATGTAAGTCAGACAAAGACTAATTTTCACATGTTATCACTTATATGTAAAATATTTTAAAAATCACGGAAATGAACTTATTTGTAAAATAAAAATAGACTCACACACTTAGAGAATGAATGTGTGGTTACCAGTGGGGGTGGGCGGAGGAATAGATAAGGAATTTGACATTGATATGCACACACTGCTATATTTAAAATAGAGAGTCAACAAAGACCTGCTGTAAAATAAAATAAAATAAAGTGGAATATTATAAAATAACAAAAAATAAGGAAACTATATCAATGGAATTTCTGTTTATTTCAATAAACATTTTTTAATACAAGACCAAGTTTAAAACACTTAGAACATTCTATTATTCTACTGAAACATTCTATTACTTGTTAATATATGATCAAGCTCATCCACTTCTAAGAGTCTTTCTAGAGTTTTTCTACCTATTTCCAAATGATTTTTACAATCACCTTGTCCAGATACTAATGCATACATATGGAATTTAGAAAGATGGTAATGATAACCCTGTATGCGAGACAGCAAAAGAGACACAGATGTATAGAACAGTCTTTTGAACTCTGTGGGAGAGGAAGAGGGTGGGATGATTTGGGGGAATGTCATGGAAACATGTATAATATCATATAAGAAACAAATCTCCAGTTGAGGTTCGATACAGGATGCTTGGGGCTGGTGCACTGGGATGACCTGGAGGGATGGTATGAGGAGGGAGGTGGGAGGGGGGTTCAGGATGGGAACACGTGTACACCCGTAGTGGATTCATGTTGATGTGGGGCAAAACCAATACAATACTGTAAAGTAATTAGCCTCCAATTAAAATAAATAAATTTAAATTTTAAAAAAATGGTTGGTTTTTCAGTTAAGTTAGTCATGCAACTGCATGTTTAAGAACAAATTATTGGTTGTTATTATTAATTTTACTGTTTCTACATTCGAATTTGTAAATTGAACTTTTCTTCTTTTTATAAATTATTTTGTTTCACTTAGTTTAACGCTATCATATTTTTCTATCTCTGAATTTAATTTATAATCATTTTATTTCATAATTTACACATTAAAGTTATAAAACAATTTTGAAGATAAAAATATTGTATTTCCTAATCTTCCCCTTGCTGCTGCTGCTGCTGCTGCTGCTAAGTCGCTTCGGTCATGTCCGACTCTGTGTGACCCCAGAGATGGCAACCCACCAGGCTTCCCCGTCCCTGGGATTCTCCAGGCAAAAACATTGGAGTGGGTTGCCATTTCCTTCTCCAATGAATGAAAGTGAAAAGTGAAAGTAAAGTCGCTCAGTAGTGTTCAACTCCTAGTGACCCCATGGACTGCAGCCCACCAGGCTCCTCCATCCATGGGATCTGCCAGGCAAGAGTACTGAAGTGGGTTGCCATTGCCTTCTCCAAATCTTCCCCTTAAGTAACTGTTACTCAGTATTTTTTTTATCTTTCATGGTCTACATGCTTTCGAAGAGGACCAGTCAATTATATTGTAAAATGTCCCTCAGTTTTAGATTGTCTCACATCTTCTTATTATTAGGTAAATGCTATGCTTCTTGCAGCAAGGATACCACAGAGTAATGCTGTGTTCTTCTCAGCATGTCATTATAGGGGAAACATGATACCAATATATGATATTACTGAGGGTGTTAACTTTAAGAACCTGCTGGGTTTCCCCATTATAAAGTTACTTTTTTTTTACTCTTAATTATTAAATATATTAGGGTATATGACTTGAAGACAATGCAAATACACTGTTCATTTTCAAAATTTGGTCCACCAGTTTTAATACCTATCGATAGATCCTGCCTGTATCATTTCCTGTCATGTTCTTTTCCCCTAGTCTTTTTTTCTCTATTTTTTTTATATTATAGTTATTAAGTAAAGAAGAGATATCCCTTCTCTTTTACTTACTTATGTGTTCAGCTTTCAGTTTATATTATTAAGTGCACATGGACATTTATTTTATTCTGTGCTTTTTGATACTAAATTATCATTGTGTTCTTCAACATGTTATAGCTTTAACCAAGAACTATTTCAAAGTGCTTCTTATAGTCTTCTGATATGTACCCCTCTTCCTGTGAGCACTTTCTTACTTTCTGTCACCATACAATGCTCCAGAGGCACTTGTATTTCCTACGCTGCAGTTCTGGCCTCTGGAATCAATAATCTCTTGAATACGGCCTTGTTCCTCTTATTCAACGTTGATATTTATAAACCGATACCTTGTATTTAGAAATACGCCTAACAAAGTGTCCTTGTTTCCAGGCCTTCTGAATGGATAGAACTTGAAAAATATAAATATATTTTCTGTATATGGATGGATGGATAGATATCTATACATCCCATTAGACAGAATACGTTTAATTATCAGTAAGCACCACAGAGTTCATCCTAACAAAGTGAAAAATCTGCTTCTAATCATTCACAAAGCATTTACTTATTTGTACTATGCAGGTCAGGAAGCAATAGTTAGAACTGGACATGGAACAACAGACTGGTTCCACAAAGGAAAAGGAGTACGTCAAGGCTGTATATTGTCACCCTGCTTATTTAACTTATATGCAGAGTACATCATGAGAAACGCTGGACTGGAAGAAGCACAACTGGAATCAAGATTGCCAGGAGAAATATCAATAACCTCAGATATGCAGATGACACCACCCTTATGGCAGAAAGTGAAGAGGAACTAAAAAGCCTCTTAATGAAAGTGAAAGTGGAGAGTGAAAAAGTTGGCTTAAAGACCAACATTCAGAAAATGAAGATCATGGCAACTGGTCCCATCACTTCATGGGAAATAGATGGGGAAACAGTGGAAACAGTGTCAGACTTTATTTTGGGGGGGCTCCAAAATCACTGCAGATGGTGATTGCAGCCATGAAATTAAAAGACGCTTACTCCTTGGAAGAAAAGTGATGACCAACCTAGATAGCATATTCAAAAGCAGAGACATTACTTTGCCAACAAAGGTCTGTCTAGTCAAGGCTATGGTTTTTCCAGGGGTCATGTATGGATGTGAGAGTTGGACTGTGAAGAAAGCTGAGTGCCAAAGAATTGATGCTTTTGAACTGTGGTGTTGGAGAAGACTCTTGAGAGCCCCTTGGACTGCAAGGATATCCAACCAGTCCATTCTGAAGGAAATCAGCCCTGGGATTTCTTTGGAGGGAATGATGCTAAAGCTGAAACTCCAGTACTTTGGCCACCTCAAGTGAAGAGTTGACTCATTGGAAAAGACTCTGATGCTGGGAGGGATTGGGTGCAGGATGAGAAGGGGATGACAGAGAATGAGATGGCTGGATGGCATCACTGACTCAATGGACATGAGTCTAAGTGAACTCCGGGAGTTGGTGATGGACATGGAGGCCTGGCGTGCTGCGATTCATGGGGTTGCAAAGAGTCGGACACGACTGAGCAACTGAACTGAACTGAGCATACACAATTTCAGAACTGATGATCTCTGAGAAACGAATTTATTACTGTATGATATTTGTGCATAGTTATTTTTGTCTTTAGCCTTTCAGTTTCCAGGCAGAACACTCTTTTCCAAAGTAACATAGGTTATTCTTTCTCTGCATCTTTCAATAAAGTATATAATTCATACTTTGTCCATGTGGCCTCAGATGTTACATTTAACTACATTAATTTCTTCTCATACGTTGCTTGATTTTTCATATCTACAGAGTATGCCTTGTCAGTTAGTTCAGTCGCTCAGTCATATCCAACTCTTTGCTACCCCATTGACTGCAGCACACCAGTCCTCCTTGTCCATTGCCTGCTCCTGCATTTTTCTCAAACTCATGTCCATTGAGTCAGTGATGTCATCCAACCATCTCATCCTCTGTCATTCCCTTCTCCTCCCACCTTCAATTTTTCCCAGCATCAGGGTCTTTTCAAATGAGTCAGCTCTTCACATCAAGTGGCCAAAGTATTGGAGTTTCAGCTTCAGCATCAGTTCTTCCAATGAATATTCAGAACTGATTTCCTTTAGGATGCAGTGGTTGGATCTCTTTGCAGTCTAAGGGACTATCAAGAGTTTTCTCCAACACCACAGTTCAAAAGCATCAATTCTTCAGCTTTCAGTTTTACTATACTCCAACTCTGACATCCATACATGATCACTGGAAAAACCATAGCTTTGACTAGACAGACCTTTGTTGGCAAAGTAATGTCTCTGCTTTTCAATATGCTATCTAGGTTGGTCATAACGTTTCTTCCAAGGAGCAAGCGTTTTTTTTTTTTATTTCATGGCTGCAGTCACAATCTCCAGTGATGTTGGAGCCCCAAAAAATAAAGTCTGACACTGGGTCCACTGTTTCCCCATCTATTTGCCATGAAATGATGGGACCAGATGCCATGATCTTAGTTTTCTGAATGTTGAGCTTTAAGCCAACTTTTTCACTCTCCTCTTTCACTTTCATCAAAAGGTTCTTTAGTTCTTCTTTACTTTCTGCCATAAGGGTGGTGTCATCTGCATATCTGAGGTTATTGATATTTCTCCTGGCAATCTTGATGCCAGCCTGTGCTTCTTCCAGCCCAGCATTTCTCATGATGTACTCTGCATATAAGTTTTATAAGCAGGGTGGCAGTATACAGCCTTGACGTACTCCTTTCCTGATTTGGAACCAGTCTGTTGTTGCATGTCCAGTTCTAACTGTTGCTTCCTGACCTGCATATAGGTTTGTCAAGAGGCAGGCCAGGTGGTCTGGTATTCTTATCTCTTGAAGAATTTTCCACAGTTTGTTGTGACCTACACAGTCAAAATCTTTGGCATAGTCAATGAAGCACAAATAGATATTTTTTCTGGAACTCTCATGCTTTTTTGATGATCCAGCGGATATTGGCAATTTGGTCTCTGGTTCCTCTGCCTTTTCTAAATCCATCTTAAACATCTGGAATTTCATGGTTCACATACTGTTGAAGCCTGGCTTGGAGAATTTTGAGCATTACTTTACTAGCATGTGAGATAAGATCAGTTGTGGGTAGTTTGAGTATTCTTTGGCATTGCCTTTCTTTGGAACTGGAATGAAATCTGATCTTTTCCAGTCCTGTGGCCACTGCTGAGTTTCCAAATTTACTGGCATATTGAGTGTTGCACTTCACAGCATTATCTTTTAGGATTTGAAATAGCTCAACTGGAATTCCATCACCTCCACTAGCTTTGCTTTCAGTGATGCCTCCTAATGTGAATTTATTTGAAACACAAATGTGAATTTATGTTTGTAGAAGAAGCGGATGCATAGATGGACCAATAAACATTTTTTTCCAGGAAAGTTTCTCTGGCTTGTCTCTCAGATCATTTTCCTGTTTTGGTGATTATCAGATGTGGCTTGTCATAGTCTTTCAACATTTTTGATCATGTAACTGCTCAGTGTTCTGGGTGCATTTATGTAAGGGTGTGAGAGAGAGAGTGAGAGAAAGATAAACACAGAGACAAAGTCAGAGACCAAGACATAGATCAAAAGGTCACAAGAGATGATGGGAGAAGAATACTTCCAATTCTGGTGTTTTCCTCATTGATTCATCCTCTGGCCTAGTGCCTCCAGATTCTGTTTATTGCCTTATTCTTGAGACCATTTAAAACTTTCTCAGATACCATACCAGTTTATTTGTCCTTTCATAGAGTCACACTCTTGAGAGAATTTCTTTTTACTAGGTTCCTGGCCCTGTTGTCCATATTGAACTTCTTACTAGCATTAATAAGATATATTTCTAAAACTAAATTATAAATATTTAACAACTTCAGCTGCTAAAAGAGAATCGAAAGTATAAAATTCTGGCTGAGTAGCAAGATTAATTTTGCTACTTCATGGCTTCAATATACAAAGTTTGCCTGGAGAATAAGAATTTAGATTCAGCAATACTAATATGAAGAGAGTGAGGTAATTGCCTTAAGGCATAAAATTTAAAAGAAGAAACAAAAATACTTAATAATCTATGTGAGATATTTTAATGCAATATCATTGAATGTTTCATTTGCCTCAGGCTCAAATACGGTTTATTAAGTTATAGCTGCGGATCTTGCCTGAATCTAAAAATTTGATAGTTTGTTCATTAATCATTTGCATTAATTTTCATTTTAAAATATGCATTACATAATATTCATCTTGATTACTGAGTTGTGGTGTACATTCTTGAATGTTCCTGAGGTAACGTCCTACCCACCTCACTCACGTCACTGTAACCAGCCCTGCTTAGTTTCCATTTTTATCTGCAATCAAGTTAGTAAATGTCACCCCAGAGTATATATAGTAGTGTCTGTGTATAAACATATACATACACATATAAAATGAAAGAGGAATAATATCAACAAATATCAAAATAAACAGTTTATCTCAATAATGTATTAATACTTTCTTAAAGAAAATATCAGAGTATCAAATATTCACAAAATATTTCAGCTAATACTTCCTACAACAGCAAATAGCAAAATCACAATATCTCAAATAAAACAATGAATGTAAAAGAAACTTTATTAGGCTGTTGTAACTTAGTTGACAGAAACATATGAGAATTCTATTATAGAAGTGAAGACATTAATTATAGACTTCTCGTCAGGATTGATGAATGCATGTCTAACCACGATATAAGACGGGTTCTGCACTAGCCACATTCTTTCACCCTATCAAGCAGGGACTTCATATTGTTTTACACTATTAAATACAAAAAGAATGCAAATTCCCAACTGCTTCAATTGCTAAATTTCACTTTAAATGCTACTAGATATTTTGATATCTCAAGTGTCTTATGATTAATATATTTCTCTGGTGTAGTATATTAAGAAGTCAATACTGACCCATTCTGGTGCTCGATGTCCCAGCTTCCCTATTCACAATATAACAGTATTGCCTAAAATAAAGACATATTTATTTTACTAAATTGGTTACCTAAAAATATCTAGAGAGAGGAGAAAAAAGAAAAAAACAATTGCGTATGATTCTGTTGTCAAGCTCATCTCAAATAGCTGGAATAGTATTTACTCTGAGCTTCAAATCATCCAATATTGAAGAACCCTGGTTTCAATTTAGAAATGAATAAAACCCAAAGTGACATTAAAATATATCTGTATTTCCCAAATTACCTCCAAAAGGCAGTATTTTTAATACTGGCATTATATGACACCAGAACATCACAGAAGATCCTAAATGAGTAAGCTCCAATGGTTGCTTAACAACTCCTGAGCTAGTAGAAACTGAAACAGCTATTTTAGAATGCTAGTCTTAGTCACTCAGCCATGTCTGACCCTTTGTGACCATTCTATGGACTATAGCCGACCAGGCTCCTCTGTCTATGAGATTCTCCAGGTAAGAATACTGGAGTGGGTAGCTATTCCCTTCTCCAAGGAATCTTTCCAATTCAGAGATCAAACCTGGGTCTCCTGCATTGCAGAAATATTCTTTACCATCTGAGTCACCAGAGAAGCCCACTTTATAGTGCTAGAATCTAGTCAAATACTTTAGCCAGGGACAGGGAAGTGCTTGATGAAGAAAGACTCATATATTTCAGTGAATTTTGAAATTCCTTGTGTAGCTACTATTCCCTAACCCCCTCATCTCCTATCTCTGTGAGTGAGGCCTAATGTGCTTTCCTAGGTCTGGGGAGGGAAATAGAAACCTTCTTCTCCAAAAAGTTGCCTTTTCCTCTGTGATCGCTGCTACTGATTGCTGAAGAGCGAGCACAGAGTTTGGCCATTGATTTTATGCACACGGGCTATTGATGAAATGAAATTTCAAAAGGTAGACTTTTAATTTTTTTCTCTCTTTTATTCAAGCCAGGCACTTAAGGAAATTTCTATCAGGCTGCCTGTTAATTGAGAGAATAATGGAATAGAGACAGTAGTGAACACATACAACAAGGAACACAATCTTTGTAAAAAGAATCTAGAAAATTCACTGAACAGACTGATGACTGCAACCTTCATCAGGTAACAGCAGTAATCCTAGGTGAGAGACAGGATGTGATGTTCAGAAATGCCTCACTAAAATATTCAAAATGTCTAGTTCTAAACAAAAAGTTATAAACCATACAAAGAAATATGGAAATGTGGCCTAATTATAAGAAAGATTAATTGATAGTAACTCTCCATGAAGAAGCTGTTGATGGTTTTGATTGTTAAGCTGACAAAAGCTAAAATGAGAAAGAGAAAAATACAAAGAGGAAAGAAAGGGGGATGGAAGGAAAAAAGGAAGGAAGAGAGGCAGAGAGAGAGGGAGGGAAGAATATGAGGCACTAATTCAGTTGCAATGAAAAGGTATACTGGAGTATGCTTGTGGTCAGAATATGGTCTGGTAGTGAGAATATATTGCTTTTATTCCTAGCCTTGCTGTTTACTCTGCCCTTGGCTTTCTCTACCTTGAACAGAGCTTGTGATGTCTTTAAAGGACTTTGATCTCATTTGAAAAAGATGATGGGGAAGGCATAATTTTCCTCAGTTCTAGTAGACACTTGACAGCAAGAGCTATCAATTTCTCTTATGAAGTATTGGAGTCCCTTTTCTGGAAATTTTAACAATTGACTGGTCAAATCATAAGAAAATATTGTAAGAAAAATGGAAAGAAACAGTTTTGTGCCTTTGGGAAATAGACTGACAGCAGTGGCAGACTTGGAGGTTTATTATATTCTTTGTTTTAGTAGAGCTACAATTTTTAACACACTTTTTCTTTTAAAAATTGTGTATCCCATTTTAAAATAATTTGAAAGAAGCAGCATCTGTTACTTCCCTCAGAAATCTATCTTTCCAAATTTATGGCTCATGCTGTGATTTTTTTTTTCTTCATGAACAGCCGCTTTCTTTAGATTCTTGTAAGCTTTTATGAACAACATCAATTTAATTTCCTTGGGGTTCTGATCTAAATTTTCTCTCTTCTCTGCTGTACTGGATACTACAATTTCAATTTTAACTTCTACAATGTGTGTGTGTGTATGTGTGTGATCAAAAGTATTACATCACAATTCCTACACATTTTATGGTGCCAAATATTTATAAAATCAAATCAAATGGCTTGTGTATTTTAACATGTATTCAAACATAATACATTAAAAGGAAAAATTATATAATGTTGTGAGACATACTCAGTATTATGGAGATAAATTTTACATTTCTTTTAGCTCAAACAAACTGGTATGTCAGTTTTGGGACAATCAGAATCTTACTTCAGATTATCTGTGATTATATTAACAAGAAAATTCTGAAAATTTCCTTCATATTCATTATTCTTCAATAATATTAGTTCTTCCATGAATAGCTTCTCTTAATAAAATTTCCAACATAATCAAATATTAAACCTGTCAGGTTTTGGAAAAACTATGTATTTATTTGGAAATATTTCATAAGTAGGGATATAAAAATCCTTGTGTGATAACTATCGATGCTTAATGTCTCTTAATCTTTTGAGTTTATATGATTTTTAAATACTTTTAACTATTGTATTGTATTTAAACTAAAAATATTTTGGTTTAAAAAGAATCATTTAAAGAGTTTCTAAAATAAACTAATTATACCTTCTTATATGAAAGAATCAAAAAGTCTTCACAGTTTTATGATTAAATGATCAGTATTTGAATGCTGTGACATTGACTTTACCTATTACAGAAAAATCTGTTTTTATAACGATAAATACTGTATTTCTAAATTATTACTGATTCAAATTTAATATATCATTTTCAATCACAAGCTAAACTTGCTGCTGCTGCTGCTGCTGCTGCTGCTGAGTTGCTTTAGTCGTGTCCAACTCTGTGTGACCCCATAGACGGCAGCCCACCAGGCTCCCCAGTGCCTGGGATTCTCCAGGCAAGAACACTGGAGTAGGTTGCCATTTCCTTCTCCAATGCATGAAAGTGAAAAGTGAAAGTGAAGTTGCTCAGTCGTGTCTTAACACTTTGCGACCGCATAGACTGCAGCCTACCAAGCTCCTCCATCCATGGGATTTTCCAGGCAAGAGTACTGGAGTGGGTTGCCATTGCCTTCTCCAAAGCAAAATTTAGATGTATGAATTTAAATATGACTAGTAGAAACAATTTAAAAGCAGTAGAACAAAAGGGTAGACTTTTTAATATCATTTCTATGTGTTAGAGCATGAACATATCAAATATGCAGTTATTTTTATATTTACAATACATCAATTCAGGAATATTTCTTAACCATGTAATGGTTAACTTTATGAGTCACCCTGGAGGGTGTTTTGGGATGAGATTAACATTTAAGTTAATACATTTTGGGTAAAGCAGATTGCCCTTCATAATGTAGGTGGGCCAATCCAATCAAATGAAACATTGAGTAGAACAAAAAGGTCTGCCTTCCAGAGCACATGAGTTCTCCAGTACGCCACCTTCAGACTTTCAGACTTCTTCATCTACACCATTAAATCTCCAGAGTTCCCAGTCTGTTTGCCCACACTGAAGACTGTGAACTTAACTAGCCTGGCTAATTATGTAACCAAATTTCTTATAATCTTTCTCTGTATGTATATATCCATAGATACTACTGGCTGGAGAACCCTGATTAATTCAAGTGTTGACTGTATCACTATTTTAAGTGCTCTTTGAGACTTTTAGAAGGTTGGTCAGGAACAGCTCTGGTGAACATCAATCATGCCTATGCTTTGAACTATGGTATATTCTATTGCACTGTTTTTTAATAAACATTCCTGTGGTTAGATGCATATCTACAGAAAGAATCTAAGTTACTGACAGAAATATATAGCAACTGAAGTAAACCCATTTCAGTTGCATTTACAATCCTTGTTAACATATCCCCTCCCAGCTGTCTGCCCACCACTTTGCTCCTTTAGATGTTATACCCATCCATCCCCTGAGTCAGCAGAACTCTCTGCTAATCAAAAAGCTTCCCAGGCCCCTCTTGAGAAGAAGAGGAGAGAATGACAGGAGAAGCCCTCTTCTCTACTCTTTAATGTGCCACCTCCTGACTCCCAGTGTGCAGAGCTTACATTTGGACTGCCTTTGAATATATTTCACCTCATCGGGAGCTTCATCTGCTATAGTAAGTCAGATGAATTGGTAAAAGTGAAAGTGTAAAAACTCATAATGTTTTACTTTTTGTAGCAACCGTCCTCTTTATTCTCCAATTCTAAAACACTTCCCTTTGGTGGGAAAACAGGACTTCTGAGAC
The DNA here is from genome assembly GCF_032405125.1 of Capricornis sumatraensis. NCBI lineage: Eukaryota > Metazoa > Chordata > Mammalia > Artiodactyla > Bovidae > Capricornis > Capricornis sumatraensis. Next base: position 52,028,814 of record NC_091075.1, read on the forward strand.
ATAAATATCCAAGTGGACATACATCCAAATTTTACATGTTAAGAGAGATGTCCCTTGATTCTTAGTAACTAAAATTCATCTTCCTCTTTCACATTTGATGCATTCTGCTTTATTTTTCTTCCTAGAACTCACAAGTCTTTGACATTATATATTTTATATATTTATTATAATAACTGCTATTTCTTTGTCCAGAATCTATGTTTTGTGGAGAAAGGAGCTATATTTGATATTGTTTAAACTCAAATTCCAACTGCTATAACAACTAGTAGATGATCATTAAATACTTCTTAAATACTCTTGAATAAAATTATTAAGAGGTAAATAAATGAATTGTATGTTTTGGAATAAATCATTTCCTTCTGTGGACAATCTCAGTTTCCACCTATATCTTTTTTGCCATAAAAAAAGAATCTTCTCACATTTCTATTCATATTAAAAAATATTTTTCTTAAATTAATGAATTTTTAAATTTCTTTGTGGAAAAGTCTCAGAGCAATAAGTGGTAAAATGTGCTAAAATTTCAATTAAAAAATTCATGCAGTTTGTTCAGCAATATTTTCTTAGCCTTGTATTTTCATTGTGCAATACTATCCTAGTATATTGCAGCTGAAATCATTTTCCCCAGACCTCTTTCTTTGGAAAACCCCATGTATTTGGTAGTTGGATATGCTTAATCAACAGTAATAAAATAGTTACAGCTCAATCACTTACAGATTAAAAAATCAATATATAAAAAGAGGTGATGTCCCTGACTATCTTTTCATCACAGGAGGTTTTTTCTGCTTCATAAATAACCCTGACCTCTTGTAATTCATCATTCTTCATAGTCTTAACAATGAGCACTGGATATCGTGCTCAGCACAGTGGGTGATACAAAGATATATAAGATATGGTTCCTGGCCTTTGAAGATTATTTTAAAAGTATTAAAATATTCATAGTGTGAATAACAGCAAATTCACAATTTGCTGTTACACAATTTTATACAATTTTATTTATCTTAAAACTCACACTTAGAAATAATTCAACATATAGTTTGTCAAGCCATTTCTGATTCTCCTTAATGCTATCTCCAAGTGTTGAAATTCATGTACAGGTTTCTTTAACATTAATGTTGAAATCCTTTGTCTAAATAGTATCATGTATGACCCACAACTGCTAATACATGAGTAATCTCAGGCTTTTTCTTCCTTTCCTTCATAAAAGAGAAAACTGCCCTGCTCGTTTTCTTCTCATTTCTCCAATTTACAAGAAAACTATTGCTTGCCAAACCAATTATTTTTTAGTTTTATTAGTGTTATTGTTTGTTTGCATTTGTTTTTATTTGTGTTTTGCTTTTTGGAGTGTAAAATTTGGACAAAGAGGAACAAGGAAAGAAAGGAATGGGATGGGTCAAATTAGAATTTAAAAAGGAAAAAGCTGAAAGCAATTATGTCAAGAGGAACATGGAAGCGAATAAAACCTTTTTAAAGGAACATGGCTTAGGTCAAATATGTATACATCACAGTTTTTGAAAAACACACACAATAACCCTGGAATGCATTTAAATTTGGCTATGGATAGAGTTTATTCACTCCTGACACTACTATGAGTTTAGATCATGTCCATGGAACCACATAACTATTAACATGTTTAATTTTGCTTTCCATCTATATATATTAGATGTTTATTCCAAGCTGAGCACTCTCCTAGTGCATATTTTCCTAGATATAACTCTTGTAGAAGGCTCAGCCATCATAAAACTTACATTCTAGGAAAAGGAGAGCAGAAGTACATTAAAACAAAACCTAACAAAAATATCTTCCTATAGTAAAAATTGCTAAGAAGAAAAACAATGGTCAAGTCAGAATGTTTTGGGAAAAAAAGGAACTACCCTGGGGATATCAAAATATGGTCAAAAACAATTGAAGCAAAGAGAATCCTTAGAGCAAAGGACTGCAGTCAACAACAAGCCTGGCATGTTAAATACAAGCAAGTAAGAAGGCCAGTGCAGGCAACAGTAGCATAGGGTGTAAACAGAGCCTGCTTAAGCTGAGATAAAGGAAGTAGGGAGAGACATTGCATTAAACTTTGTGGGTCACAAAAAAGGAAACAGGGTTAAGTTCATACGTTTGCTTGTTTGTCTTCTAGAACTCATGTAAAACTTTTACAGCTTAGTCAGAAATGATCTGTACCAGATAGTAAAACTTGAGGCCAGAATGATAAAATTGCATACTCCTAAACATTTGGGAAAGAAAATTCCAGGAACTGATATAGGAATGATTTATATTCATTGAAGTTGAAAAAAAAGATATATTAATATATGAGCTGAACTTCTATCAAATTGAAGAGAAAGATTTATAGAAGGAATAGAAACCAACAAAAATCCACTGGGGAGCCTTAAGCACTGTAGCTAGCTTTTAATATAAATTGTTAACTGAAATGTAGCACACAGGAAAGTGTGCAGACCATGCAAGAACATGCAATGAGTTATAAAGGAACACATGTGGAGCTTCACCAAGACTAAAAAAGGAAAAATAAAATAAAATTGACACCTAACGCATTCTGGAAGTGTGAAAATGCCACATCTCAGCCTGTCTTCTTCCCAGAGGGTAATCCTATCCTTACATCATAATTTTTATTGTTTCCAGTTTAACTGCGGTAGTATACACATATACATAAATGTTCAGAAAAATCTCCTGATTAAAAAGTGGAAACCCTGTTATCAATATTTTGACAACATGGATAAAGCATGAGGATATTATGCTAAGCAAAATAAGTCAGATAGATAAAGATAAATATTGTATGACTGCACTTACATGTGGACTCTAAATAAATTGAACATACAGGAATAGAGAAAAGATTTGTAGTGGTCAGGGTGAGTGGTTGAGGGTGTGGAAATGAGTGAAGTGGTCCAAGGGTGAAAGTGAAACTGTTAGTTGCTCAATTGTGTCATACTCTGTCTGAGTCTTTGTGACCCCATGGGACTGTAGCCTGCCAGAGATTTGTCCATGGGGTTCTCCGGGAAAGAATACTGGAGTGGGTTGCCATTTCCTTCTCCAGGGGATCTTCCCGACCCAGGGATCGAAACTGGGTCTCCCTCATTGTAGGAAGATTCTTTACTGTCTGAGTCACCAGGGAAGTCTTGTCAAAGGGTACAAACTACTAGTTACAAAATTAGTAAGTTCTGGGATGTAATGTACAGCATGGTGACTATAGTTAACAATAATGTATTGTTACTTGGAAGTTGCTAAGAAAGTGAATTTTAAAATTTTAACCACACACACAAATTTTGACTATGAAAATTGATGAATATGTTAGCAGTGTCAAACTTTAGTTTGGGGGGCTCCAAAATCACTGCAGATGGTGACTGCTGCCATGAAATTAAAAGACGCTTACTCATTGGAAGAAAAGTTATGACCAACCTTGATAGCATATTCAAAAGCAGAGACATTACTTTGCCAACTAAGGTCCATCTAGTCAAGGCTATGGTTTTTCCAGTAGTCATGTATGGATGTGAGAGTTGGACTGTGAAGAAGGCTGAGCACCCAAGAATTGATGCTTTTGAAGTGTGGTGTTGGAGAAGACTCTTGAGAGTCCCTTGGACTGCAAGGAGATCCAACCAGTCCATTCTGAAGGAGATCAGCCCTGGGATTTCTTTGGAGGGAATGATGCTGAAGCTGAAACTCCAGTACTTTGGCCACCTCATGCAAAGAGTTGACTCATTGGAAAAGACTCTGATGCTGGGAGGGATTAGGGGCAGGAGGAGAAGGGGATGACAGAGGATGAGATGGCTGGATGGCATCACTGACTCCATGACGTGAGTCTGAGTGAACTCCGGGAGTTGGTGATGGACAGGGAGGCCTGGCATGCTGCAATTCATGGGGTCGCAAAGAGTCGGACATGACTGAGTGACTGAACTGAACTGAACTGAACTGAACTTTATTATGGCAATCATTTTGCAATATATACATACATGTATCAAATCATTATATAGTACACCTTAAACCCAGGTCATATTATATATTAATTACATCTCAGTAAGGGAACTTCCCAGGTGACTGAGATAGTAAGGAATCCGCCTACAACGCAGGAGACCTCGGTTCAGATCCTAGGTGGGGAACATCCCCTGGAGGAGGACATGGCAACCCATTCCAGTATTCTTTCTTGGAGAATCCCATGGACAGAGGAGCCTTGTGGGCTACAGTCCATAGTGTCACAAAGAGTCAAACATGACTGAAGAAACAAAGCATGTATGCACTATTAAAATCATTTTGCATATCCTAAATTCACAAAAATTTGTGCAGACACGCAGAGGGCTCTGAGATTCATAGAAGAAATTTTCCCAGAATTAAAAACAGACTAAAATAGATCTTTGCAGCCAAATTCTCACATGGATAATTAAGAATGAACAAGATATAAAGCACATAGTACAGAGAATCTATACAGGAATTCATTTCCATTTAAATTAGTTGTCCTCTCACCTAATAGGAGGTAATAATGATGATGACCGTAATGAAAAGGGTAATAACAGTAAGACTCTTTTTTTGCAACTACCACTAAATTAAATGATTACTATGTGCCAGGTACTGAGTTAACCACTTTACAAATAGTATCTCATATAATCCTCATAACATTCCTACATGTCTGTACTAAAACCCCCATTAAAGATGAGAAAAGTCCATCCTAAAGGATATTAACATGGTTTTCCTGGGTAATATATTTAATGTATGACAGAGCTAGGATCCATACCTGAACATCTGTGAATCCAGAGCCCATACTTTCAGGGACTGTACAATAAAACGTGGTGATAAAATCTAGATTTATTCTATAACTTATATGGTGTTTTTTCTTACTCTTTGCTTGTTTCTCTGAATAATACCAAACAACATCACTAGAAAGTAAGGACTAGAGATTTAAAATTATTTTCCTATTATGTCAATGAGATGACATTTGCAAAGTTTTCATATCTTTTTTTTAGCATCTCAGGAAGGCACCAGCTGAAAGATATTGCCTATGTCTATATTCATGTTTAACTCCTTCCCCCATATTCTTGTATGAGGGGAGAAGATGGAAATATAAACAAGTTGCCATAGGTCTGGAATGACAAATGTTACTTTTCTAGTCAAAAATAACCCATTCAGGAGTAACATAAATCTTGAATACATGTTTACTGAATGCATATTTACTGAATCTGTTGAAATTCTGAGAATTCAGCCAGTATCTAAGATATTGGGCAATGTTCTAATTTTGCTTACATTTACTTTGAAAACTCTGTTTTCTTAAACACAGGATGCTATGTTATTTGTGTAATTTCCTATAGGACAAATCACTGTTCTGGACACTGGATGCAGCACGAGTTTCTAATACCTAAATAAGATTATACTAATCTTCAATTTAAAGCACTTAAATATCTTCCCATTGATTGTAAAATATAATCCAAGACTTTTATCATTGAATATGTGGCTTTTTTATTAGTCAGCAAATGTCTATTGACATGTAATGCATTGTTATGGTTTAAAGACCAATTATATATTGATTTCACAGAAAAGAAAACCCAGAATGAGGCTGTTGTGGGGCTGGTGCAACGATCCAGTGCCATCATCAGACATGATTCCAGGTTCTTTTCATCTTTCACCTCTACTCTTCTTAGCACATAGTTCTCTATCTCCACTCTTATCATTTCCTGGTTACAAGATGACAATTTTTCTTCAGCTCCTGCCTTCATAACAGCCTAACTGGGGTAGGTAGGTGGGGAAAGAGAGAAAATTATGCTCTTACAAGGGAAACAATGTAGGCAGACTACTTAGTGGAATAGGACTATTTTACAAACCACCTCTAATGTGGGGGGGGGGGGGGTGCTGGGAAATAGACTTTAGACAGACAGGCTGGAAAACTAAAAATAAAGTTTTATGTTTAAGGGAGAAAAACTAAATAGACATTGTGTTGGTACCTAGTGGTACTTGACTAATATATGGAAAAAATGTTAGTCACTGGGGTTAGAAATTATTATTACTGTTCCCACTTAGAGAACTTATTTTATATAATCTAGCCTATTCAAATTGTTTCATCTCTTGTCCTGACATAATCTTCATTTTCCCTCTACTGTATTTTAGCTGAACTACTAATTCCTTGAATCATCTGTGCACTTTCTCTGTTGTTTTACAGTTGCAGTTACTATAACTTTAGTTTGCAGAGTTCTGTCTTCTTGAATTGACTGCTGAGTTTCTTCTTTACCTAGATGTCAATTCAAGCATCTTTTACTTTATTCTCATATTCTCTTAAATGCATTTAAAATACCATTCCTTTATGCTAATACTGTTCAACCATAAAAAAATAGAATAATGCTATTTGCAGCGAGATGGGTGCAACTGGAGGTGATCATACTAAGTGAAGTAAGTCAGAAAGGGAGAGACAAATACTATATGATATCACTTTTTTGTGGAATCTAAAGTATTACACAAATGTACCTATCCACAAAACAAAAAGACTCACAGACATAGAGAACAACTTGTGGCTATCATGGGGGCAGGATTGGGAGAGGGATTGAGTGGGAGCTTGGGATTATAGGACGGGCGAACAACAAGGTCCTACTAAACAGAACAGGAAACTATTCTCAACATCCTGTGATAAACCATAATGGAAAAGAATATAAAAGATGTCCATATGTATAAAACGGAGTCACTTTGCTATATAGCAGAGATTAGCACAACGTTACTCCAAAAAAGATAAAAATTGTAAAATATTTATCTTTTTGTCACATCATACTGTGAACATTCATGCATGCTTACATTATTATGAACAAGTGATTAACACAGCTGAGAATTGAGGATATATTCAATCTGTGGACACAGGAAAATATTTAAGTGATAAAGTGATGAATATCATTAAGCATTTGCAAGTTTTGTTAATTCCATCCTTGTGGCCATAAGAATATATATATGTGCATGTGTGTGTGCGTGTGCGTGTGTGTGTGTGTGTGTGTGTATGTGTGTGTATACTGGAAGTTTATTCTTTTGTTAAATTTTTTGAAAGTTTATATTTTTAGTGAAAAGAAATGTTTAGGTTGGTTGTATTATTAAATTTTAGGCACTGTAGAAGAGATAATAGTGGATGTGTGAATAAGTGATCTTCTAGATGTCTTATACTATGATGACATAAATACTAACCTAGTAATGTTGGATAATTGTCTATAATTTTGAATATATCAGTCTATAAATAATGTTAGTATAGCACTTTGGTGTTTTCAATTTGCTTTTATACCCTACTTACTTGATTTTTATAACAGTCTAGTAAAGTAGAGATGATAAATATAATTATTTTTTCTTTTACAGAACAGATAAATGTGTGGTTCAGAGAGGTTCACAGATATGCCAAAGGTCAAAATGTGAGTGGTAAAATTAGAAATTAAATATAGATGTTTTATTCCAAACCCACTGTTTAGTTAACGAATTCTGACTCTTGTGAATATGAGTATATAAAATTATCTACTTTTGTCCTCCTGAGTGTTCTGTATTCATATTTTATTAACAGGTCTTCCCTGGTGGCTCAGTGGTAAAGAATCCGCCAGCCAGTGCAGGAGAGGTGGGTTTAATCCCTGGGTTAGAAAGATCCCCTGGAGAAGGAAACATCAATCTACTACTAGTATTCTTGCCTGGGAAATCCCATGGACAGTGGAGCACAGGCTACAGTCCATGGGATCACAAAGAGTCACGCATGACTTGGTAACTGAACAAAAACAATAACTTATTAATGAGATTACCCCTGGTAGTTCAGTGGTTAAGAATCCACCTGCCAATGCAAGAGACATGGATTTCATCCCTGGGTCAGGAAGATCACCTGGAGAAGGAAATGGCAACCTACTCCAATATCCTTGTCTGGGAAATTCCAACGACAGTGCAGTCTGGTGACCACAGGTTCACAAGAGTCAGAAACAACTTAGAAACTAAACAAGAACAAAATTTATCAGTAACGAATGATACCTACTATATTTTTAAAACATTCAGTTCAGTTCAGTCACTCAGTCGTGTCCGAATATTTGCAACCCCATGAATTACAGCACTTCAGGCTTCCCTGTCCATCACCATCTCCCGGAGTTCACTCAAACACACCTCCATCAAGTCAGTGATGTCATCCAGCCATCTCACCCTCTGTTATCCCCTTCTTCTCCTACCCCCAATCCCTCCCAGCATCAGAGTCTTTTCCAATGAGTCAACTCTTCACATGAGGTGGCCAAAGTACTGGAGTTTCAGCTTTAGCATCATTCTTTCCAAAAAACACCCAGGACTGATCTCCCTTAGAATGGACTGGTTAGATTTCCTTGCAGTCCAAGGGACTCTCAAGAGTCTTCTCCAACACCACAGTTCAAAAGCATCAATTCTTTGGCACTCAGCTTTCTTCACAGTTCAACTCTCACATCCATACACGACTCCTGGAAAAACCATAGTCTTGACTAGACGGACCTTTGTTGGAAAAGTAATATCTCTGCTTTTCAATATGCTATCGAGGTTGGTCATAACTTTCCTTCCAAGGAGTAAGCGTCTCTAAATTCCATGGCTGCAATCACCATCTGCAGTGATTTTGGAGCCCAAAAAAATAAAGTCTGTCACTGTTTCCACTGTTTCCCCATCTATTTCCCATGAAGAGATGGGACCAGATGCCATGATCTTCGTTTTCTGAATGTTGAGCTTTAAGCCAACTTTTTCACTCTCCTCTTTCACTTTCATCAAGAGGCTTTTTAGTTCCTCTTCACTTTCTGCCATAAGGATGGTGTCATCTGCGTATCGAAGGTTATTGATATTTCTCCCGGCAATCTGGATTCCAGCTTCTGCTTCTTCCAGCCCAGTGTTTCTCATGATGTCCTCTACATAGAATTTAAATAAGCAGGGTGACAATATACAGCCTTGATGCACTCCTTTTCCTATTTGGAACCAGTCTGTTGTTCCATGTCCAGTTCTAACTGTTGCTTCTTGACCTGCATATAGGTTTCTCAAGAGGCAGGTCAAGTGGTCTGGTATTCCCAACTCTTTCAGAATTTTCCACAGTTTATTGTGATACACACAGTCAAAAGCTTTAGCATAGTCAATAAAGCAGAAATAGATGTTTTTTCTGGAACTCTCTTGCTTTTTCAATGATCCAGAGGATGTTGGCAATTTGATCTCTGGTTCCTTTGCCTTTTCTAAAACCGGCTTGAACATCTGGAAGTTCATGGTTCACGTATTGCTGAAGCCTGGCTTGGAGAATTTTGACCATTACTTTTTACTAGCGTGTGAGATGAGGACAATTGCGTGGTAGTTTGAGCATTCTCTGGCATTGCCTTTCTTTGGGATTGGAATGAAAACTGATCTTTTCCAGTCCTGTGGCCACTGCTGAGTTTTCCAACTTTGCTGGCATATTGAGTGCAGCACTTTCACAGCATCATCTTTCAGGATTTGAAATAGCTCCACTGGAATTCCATCACCTCCACTAGCTTTGTTCATAGTGATGCCTTCTAAGGCCCACTTGACATCACATTCCAGGATGTCTGGCTCTAGGTGAGTGATCATACCATCGTGATTTTCTTGGTTGCAAAGATCTTTTTTGTAGAGTTCTTCTGTGTATTCTTGCCACCTCTTCTTAATATCTTCTGCTTCTGTTAGGTCCATACCATTTCTGTCCTTTATCAAGCCCATCTTTGCATGAATGTTTCCTTGGTATCTCTAATTTTCCTGAAGACATCTGTAGTCTTTCCCATTCTCTTGGTTTCCTCTATTTCTTTGTGTTGATCGCTGAAGAAGGCTTTCCTTATCTCTTCTTGCTATTCTTTGAAACTCTGCATTCAGATGCTTTTATCTTTCTTTTTCTCCTTTGCTTTTCACTTCTCTTCTTTTCTTAAAACATTATATATACCCAAAACATCTTGAACATATTTTCTATGTAAAATACTCATTACTGAAAGTCTAAATTGCCCATTCCTTGGTGGAGTAAACAACTTGCCCAGCTTTGCCAAGAACTTCTCTGTTTTTCAAATTCCTAAGCCCCAGTAAATTCCTTGGTCTGGGAAAATTAGAACACTTCATCACCCTCCTGAAATTGTGGAAGACAGAATGCTAAGCCCTATGTTATTTTGAGCAGTCTTAGAATTGTAGACACTTCAACTGATAATAAGGAATCTTGAAAGACAAGAAATTGTTGACACAGTTTAATAAAGGGTTCAACTTTTTATTAAGCTATTAAACATTGTAAAAATAATTTATCCAAAAGTCTAATGAAAGGAAGCAGAGAGTAGAAATATTTTAAGAAAAAAAATATTTATATCAACAATTTCTAAAGCAATACCAGTATACTAACTGAAAGAGGGTTTGCTATATTGTGTGGATTGTGACTGTGTGTGACCTGCCAGGCTGTAAATGACCAGCTAGTTCTGGTTTGATCCTCACAACGTGGACAGCAATGTTGATTGTAAGAGAATGATTGAAAAATGACTCTATCAAAAACTATTTCTTGTTGTAAAAATACTATATATGTCATTGAACCAAGCCAATTTATGACTAGAAAGAGGTGTAATGGATGAACATGCCGAAAGAATTTTGAAAACAAAGGTGTAACAGATAACATAGCTGGAACTTCACAAGAGATGTGTCATTTCCTCTTAGATAATGAGAATGCTATTAATGACTACACATTCTCTAGGGAAATGTTGCTGACCATCATATTGGAACTTAGGGAATATCTTTGTTAAGTAAACATTTAAAATTATTACAATGACAATATATTTAGCATATATTGTAAGCATACATAATATTTATATGTATTTTCATTACTAGAGTTATCCCATGTGATTTCCATCTATGCAAAATGATGTTATATATTTAATGAATGTTTTCATTGGTTTCAACTACATGGATAGATATTGATGATATATCTTTAATTGTACCTCCTTTTGTTTTTAAAATATAAAATATCAGATTAAAAAAAATTGGGTGGGGGAGAAGAGGGAAAGGATGAGATAAATGAAGAGAGTAGCGTGGATGCGTATACAGTAACACATGTAAATAGATAGATGATGGGAATTTGCTGTATGACTCAGGGAACTCAAACTGGGGCTCTGTAATAACCTAAAGGGGTGGGCATAGGTGGGAGGTGGGAGGGAGATTTAAGAGGGAAGGGGCATATGTATACCTATGGTTAATACATGTTGATGTATGACAGAAATCAAACCAATATTGTAAAGCAATCATCAACCAATTAAAAATAAAAAAATATAAAAACATTGAAAAAATCTGCATATTATCTGTGGTTAAAAAGAAAAGAAAAGTTGCACTTTATTTGTGAAACTCTTCCATTATTATATAAAGAGGGAACATGTAGTAGACATCTAGCTCAGATTACTCAACCTCTTACCCTTACCTACTCCAAAGCACATTAGAAAGTCTATATGAGTCACTTGTTCAGACTCCCCTGAAGCCGGGAGTGGTCAGTGAAACATGAGCACAAACCTGATCATACTCCCTACCCCTTGTATGTTTCCCTTTTCTTTCTTGGAACAGGAGAAAACAATTAATAATTGCACAAACTTTTGAGTCATTGGTTCAGCAGCTGCCTATCTCCCATTTTTTTTATTATATTAGAGAAATAAACATTATTTATGTTTATAGCAACAAAAGTCATGTTTTCCATTATTTTCAGCTGAAATCTTGTTTAACTGACATTAACAGATAGATTTTCAGACAAAGTTGAATTTATACTATCAATGTCTTTTGAATCAGTTATGTATTACATTTAATTTAATAGTTAGTAAAACAATGAAACAGAAGTGAAAGGGAAGAAGTTACTGAAAATCAGATATGTTTACAAATGATATGTTTGCAAAAAATGATACTGAACTTAAAAAATATATCAGAGATAATTTTGATATTAGAGATTGTATTTTAAAAATTTAAGCTTCTTAATACTCTCTTGACTCTCCTCTGTGAAAAATGATAATACTGCCATACAGGAAGTTCCTGCTAACTCTCATTCTTTATCTCCTATTGTGTTGTTAATTGAGTTATTATTTTTAAATAAGGTTTATAATATTTATATTTTACAAACATTTTGAAATGGTTTAGTAGGTTTCTTTGTTCATTTTTTTAAGAGATGTAATGCCCACACCTTGCTTCTCCATTCCAGGTTCCTGCATTATTTGACTAAATATTTGTCTGTCTTTTACTAAAGACCTCAAATATCAATGTTCTATTCCTGAGGTTCTGGCATACATAAAATATTTTTCATGTTGCCTTTGTAACTGAAGAAAATGTATCCTGTATACAATTACTTAGACGCTTTATGTGTTTTGAGAACTATGTAAATATTACTCAATCATAATTTTTTAAAAGGAAGTATTTATTTCAGAAAGATTTTTCTTCTTTTATGCCTAAATCCTCATGTTCTATTGCTTTTTTTGTCAGAAGTCATAATTTTGCTTATGTTATTCTTTATAATATTGCATATTCCAAATCACTTATCTTCTCAAAAATCAGCCATTAATCATTTTATATTTCAATTTTTAATTTTCCATTATGGGATAATTACTCATAATCACTATGTGATTTTGAATTGCATTTATTTTTATGTCCCTCTCTTCTAACATGGCATTTATTTCTGTTATCTTTTTCTGGGCTATCTTTTTCTGCTAGATTCCTTTCCACCTCATTCACATTTCAATTATCTATTCTTCAATCATATTCACTTACTCTTTGAGTTTCTTTTATTATTAAGATCATTTGAAGCAATGTCTATTACAAATGTTATGTTTTCTTGATAAGTGCTCTTGAAATGTAATGTATTTGTATGCTTTTGCCTTGTGTGTTTTCTCTTTTCTAATGGGCAAGTTATGTCTTGTGTCTTTCTGCTTATCACTCATCTTTTAATAGAGCCAATTATTTGTTGGTAAAGATTATGGAAACTATAAAGTGTAGTGAGACAAGGCAGCTCTCAGCTTTAATTAGGGTATGCCATATCAACATATTTATTTTGTTTAAAAAACAACATTTCTGTGTATTTTTTGTTTAAAATCTGTGAATCACAGGTTAGTTCTCTACGTCTCAGGCTCTACGTGTTCATAGTTTTCTCAGCCTCTTTCCTCCATCTCCCTGCCTTACATCTGTTCACCTCCCTCAGTAGAGAATTGCAGTAGTTGTCAGTATGGATTTTTATTTGAGTCTACCTCAACAGGGCATCCTATTGAGTCTAACATAGTCATTTCAAGCACATAGTCCTAGAGCTTATCACTCCCATCACTGGCCAATTCCATATCCCTTTCAAAACTATGTATTTAAGTTAATGGAAATTTTAAGTTTTATTTCATTTTTGGAGAGTAATAAGCTATAGGAAACTACCAGAAATAATGGCCTTAAACTTGGAGTGAGACTTGACTTTACCATGTAAATAAAGTAATAACAATAGACTACAATGTTTAAGCAAACACTATGTGTTTGTTCTCTGAAATACGGACTGCAATCTATAAAAACAAAAGAGATCATACAAGCTGTAAATCCCCTATTAAAAGTCCCTCTTGGTTGAGAATTTATTTGTTGATTTCTAATGACTCTATCAAAATTTGATGAGGGTTTGGCAAGAAAAGCAGCCCTGCATTGCCCTCAGTGAGCTAAAGGCACTTATGTTTGAATATCACACAGAGTCCACAGAATGGACCCCTAGGAAAGCAGTTCAAATCAGAGCATCCATTTCCTGTGCATATTCTCCTGGATATGCCTGCTGAGCATTGGCTATATATCTTAGGAAATACCTCTACCATTTTCCTCCATCACTGAAGCTCGGGAATCAAACTGAATAGTCAGAGAGAGGGCAGAAGCAGGGCAGGTAATACCTGGACATTCCTAAGGACTTTGATAGAAATTGTTTGAAATTTATAAAAATGAGGATTCTTATTAACTCTCACTACATGCTACTTTTTAAAAATACCCTAGTGATTGAATTTTCTATCTAGGGACTCTGCTATGATATTTTAATAAAATTCCAGTTTGTGTCATAGCTATATGTATTCTTTATTAATTTCTGCTACCATATGGATAGCATTTAAAGGCAAATGGGCTTCCCTTGTGGCTCAGCTGGTAAAGAATCCACCTGTAATGTGGGAGACCTGGGTTCAATCCCTGGGTTGGGAAGATGCCCTGGAGAAGGGAAAGGCTATCCACTCCAGTATTCTGGCCTGGAAAATTCCATGGACTATATTCCTTGGGGTCGCAAAGAGTTGGACATGACTGAGTGATTTTCACTTTCCCTTTCTAAAGGCAAATTATTATAATTCAGCAAACCTTCATTCTAATTAATCAATAAAATCTTGATGAATATATACAATTGTTTTACAAAAGACAATGTATTTCTAACAAAAGGAAGGTATAAGTCAAGCTGTAATTATTTGATGTCCGGGATAAAAGAATGTATCATAAGATATAACTTAAAGGAATCAAACAAATATATTTATATTTATTGCAAGATCATATGTTCTATTTTGTCTGAACATATTGGAGAAATGGCAACCCACTCCAGTGTTCTTGACTGGAGAATCCCAGGGACGGGGGAGCCTGGTGGGAGGCCATCTATGGAGTTGCAGAGTCGAACACGACTGAAGCGACTTAGCAGCAGCAGCAACAGCATACAGACTTGAAGGGGCTTCTGGCTGGCTTAGTGCAGGAGATGAAGGTTTGAACCTGGGTCAGGAAGATTACCTAGAGATGGAAATGGCAACCCACTCCAGTATTCCTGCCTGGGAAATTTCACAGACAGAGGAGCCTGGCGGCTACAGTCCATGAAGTCGCAAAGAGTCAGACATGACTGAGCTTGCAACATGCATGCAGAGACATAAGAAGCATTAGTTAAGAAGCATTAGTTAAGAAGCCTATGTCAAACTGCAATTACAGATCAATCACAGAATTGTACTCATTTGACACAGAAAGAAAGAAACAAACAAAATTGTATCTCTATCTCTCAGCAGATAGCTAATGTTGGTCAGAGTAGGAGAAAGTCTCTCTACCCACACATTACTTAACAGACTCAGGCTTACTGAGCCTCTACCATCTGATAATTACATATGGACCCTGTGACCTAATTTCTTGTTATGATAAGTGAAAAGAGGTTGTAGTACACTTGCTATCTTATACTTCATTTATCTGGAGAAGGAAATGGCAATCCACTCCAGTATTCTTGCCTGGAGAATCCCATAGACGGAGAAGCCTAATAGGTTACAGTCCACGGGGTCGCAAAGAGTTGGACACGACTGAGTGACTTCACCACCACCACCACCACTTCATTTGTATACTTCAGAGATTATCATTTTCCGCTTAGAACTGATTCTAAAAGTAGCCATATCACCTCTCCTGAATGCACAGGGGCTATAAAAAATAACTAATCATTTTTTCTATGGAATAAAATGGATAATAGCCAATTAAATGCATTTTATGATGTATGTGTGTGATGTATATGTGCACCAACTATCAAATACATCCTGATAAATACTGTGTCATCTGTTTGGGAATACAGTGTATACCTAAAATGTGGAAGGTGTGTTACCTGCTTCACAAATTTTTAATTCTGAGGAAAAATGTGTGATTATTAAATATCCTATATATGGGCTTCCCAGGTGGCCATAGTGGTAAAGGATTCATCTGCCAATGCAGGAGACCTAAGAGATGCCAGTTCGATCTCTGGAACTAGAAGATCCCTTGGAGAAGGAAATAGCAACACACTCCAGTATCCCTGCCTGGGAAATGTCACAGACAGAGGAGCCTGGTGGGCTACAGTTCTAGGGGTCACAAAGAGTTGGACATGACTGAATGACTGAACACACGCATTATCTTGTCATTTAAGGAGTCCAGGGTTTGAGGGGAGTGTTCAAAAAATAAATCTATAATTTAAAACATCGCCTCACTAAATAAGCTGTCTCTACCCCTGTCAATAATCACTCTAGCATTAACTGAAACATACGTATGACACGCATTATACAAATGTTCTTTTCGAAATACAGATGGCTCTTAGAAATCTACTGTAGATACTTTTACCACATATTACTATTTTGGCTTCCTTTTTTATTATTGCTTTGAATATAAAAATTAAAGTATTAGATTAAAATTTCATATACTTTTTGATAAAATATTTTGAAGAATCACATCTATGTTTCATCAGTATAAAAGAGATTATATGGCAAGTAAGAATATTTGCAGCAATATGGAAACTCAAGTCATTTTTCTTCCCTTATTTTACTATTTTTCAAAAAACAATGCAAAATAATATGTGGTGAAGCAAATAACTTATGATATATTGCAGTAATACTCTCACCACAGTCACCAAAAAGTTCAAGAATTCAGCAGAAGTTCAAGATATAAGAATATCTGGGAAACTTTGTAAGTAACTCAACAGTAATTAGAAAATATATAAAACATTTTACTTTAGGCTGTAGTACTGACATTTTCTAATTACCTTCTTACCTCATGAAGTACTTCTAAAGTTTTCAATAAGTAGATTTAGAAAGCATTAGAGATTAGGCTAATAGTACTAAATGCATTAAATATGTATTGATTGTGAGATAATTTATATATTATAACATAGTTTCTTCCCACCTAAGAACATGGGATGACTTTTCTTTTTTGCAGATCTCATGTTGTCTCTCAATTAATGTGCTCTCACTTTGTTCATATGCAGTCTCTGTATTTTTTATTAAATTTATGGGTAAGTATTTCATAAAGTTTCCTGATTTTGGTTTGATGAATTTGTTACTCTTGTTGTTTGTTCATTGTGAATAGATTAATTTCCCCATTTCTTTAATTAGTTGTTTACTGCTAAATTCAAGACAACATACTGATTTTTGTAGTCACTAATTTTATATCAAGTCACTTTATCAAGTTACCTTACTCATTTCAGTAGTTGAGAATAAAGATCAGGGCTGTAGGTATTAATCATATTATCACAAAGAAACATAATTTTATCTCTTTTACAAAGTTTATATTGACTTATGAATTCTTATATTTATAAAAACTCAAAAAAAGTTACATAAAATGATGAGAGATAGATTCCCATTAACTTATTTGTCTTAAATACTTTTAGAATTTTGTCCTATAAGGTAATGTTTGTTTAAAGATTCTGGTAAAAGGTTTCTTCCTTCTGTTTCTGTTGTACTCATACTTTTCATTAAGAATGAATTTTTACATTAGAAAATGCCTTATTGCACATACCAATAGAAATTTTCACTTTTTCTCCTTGAATATGTGAAGGTGAAATTTACAATATATAAAATATTTTATACTGAGTCACACTTTTGCTAATAGAATAAAGCCTTCTTAGTAATTTTACATTATATTTTCATATATTCCTTGCTTCTATTTGTTGATATTTTATTTAAGAATATGTATTTTTATACTGATAAATAATATCTCTGTTTGTCTTTCACTTTTTCTCTCCTTTTTTCTTTTTGAAACTGGAAACTTGAATCAGGTTTATCTCATAAAACAAACTGAAGAATTGTCTCCCTTTATACATTGAAAACAATGCAAACAATCAGTTCAGTTCAGTTCAGTCACTGAGTCGTGTCCGACTCTTTGCGACCCCATGAATCACAGCACGCCAGGCCTCCCAGTCCTTCACCAATTCCCGGAGTTCACACAGACTCTCAAATATCGAGTCAGTGATGCCATCCAGCCATCTCATCCTCTGTCGTCTCCTTCTTCTCCTGCCCCCAATTCCTCCCAGCATCAGAGTCTTTTCCAATGAGTCAACTCTTCACATGAGGTGGCCAAAGTACTGGAGTTTCAGCTTTCGCATCATTCCTTCCAAAGAAATCCCAGGGTTGATCTCCTTCAGAATGGACTGGTTGGATCTCCTTGCAGTCCAAGGGACTCTCAAGACTCTTCTCCAACATCACAGTTCAAACACAACAAGTCTTAGGCGCTCAGCCTTCTTCACAGTCCAACTCTCACATCCATACATGACTACTCGAAAAACCATAGCCTTGACTAGACAGACCTTAGTAAGCAAAGTAATGTCTCTGCTTTTGAATATGCTATCTAGGTTGCTCATAACTTTTCTTCCAAGGAGTAAGCATCTTTTAGTTTCATAGCTGCAATCACCATGTGCAGTGATTTTGGAGCCCAAAAAAATAAAGTCTGACACTGTTTCCACTGTTTCCCCATCTATTTCCCATGAAGTGATGGGACCGGATGCCATGATCTTCATTTTCTGAATGTTGAGCTTTAAGCCAACTCTCCTCTTTCACTTTCATCAAGAGGCTTTTTAGCTCCTCTTCACTTTCTGCCATAAGGGTGGTGTCATCTGCATATCTGAGGTTATTGATATTTCTCCCGGAAATCTTGATTCCAGCTTGTGTTTCTTCCACTCCAGCGTTTCTCATGATGTATTCTGCATAGAAGTTAAATAGGCAGGGTGACAATATACAGCCTTGACGTACTCCTTTTCCTATTTGGAACCAGTCTGTTGTTCCATGTACAGTTCTAACTGTTGCTTCCTGGCCTGCATACAGATTTCTCAAGAGGCAGGTCAGGTGGTCTGGTATTCCCATCTCTTTCAGAGTTTTCCACACTGTATTGTGATCCACACAGTCAAAGGCTTTGGCATAGTCAATAAAGCAGAAATAGATGTTTTTCTGGAATTCTCTTTCTTTTTCCATGATCCAGCGGATGTTGGCAATTTGATCTCTGGTTCCTCTGACTTTTCTAAAACCAGCTTGACCATCAGGAAGTTTGCGGTTCACGTATTGCTGAAGCCTGGCTTGGAGAATTTTGAACATTACTTTACTAGCGTGTGAGATAAGTGCAATTGTGTGGTAGTTTGAGCATTCTTTGGCACTGCCTTTCTTTGGAATTGGAATGAAAACTGACCTTTTCCAGTCTTGTGGCCACTGCTGAGTTTTCCAAATTTGCTGGCATATTGAGTGCAGCACTTTCACAGCATCATCTTTCAGGATTTGAAGTAGCTCAACTGGAATTCCATCACCTCCACTAGCTGTGTTCATAGTGATGCTTCTAAGGCCCACTTGACTTCACATTCCAAGATGTCTGCCTCTAGAAGAGTGATCACACCATCGTGATTATCTGGGTCATGAAGATCTTTTTTCTATAGTTCTGTGTATTCTTGCCATCTCTTCTTAATATCTTCTGCTTCTGTTAGGTCCATACCATTTCTGTCCTTTATTGAGCCCATCTTTGCATGAAATGTTGCCTTGCTATCTCTAATTTTCTTGAAGAGATCTCTAATCTTTCCCATTCTGTTGTTTTCCTCTATTTCTTTGCATTGATCACTGAAGAAGGCTTTCTTATATCTTCTTACTATTCTTTGGAACTCTGCATTCTGATGCTTATATCTTTCCTTTTCTCCTTGGCTTTTCACTTCTGTTCTTTTCACAGCTATTTGTAAGGCTTCCCCAGACATCCATTTTGCTTTTCTGCATTTCTTTTCATGGAGATGGTCTTGATCCCTGTCTCCTGTACAATGTCACGAACCTCATTCCATAGTTCATCAGGCACTCTATCTATCAGATCTAGGCCTTAAATTTATTTCTCACTTCCACTGTATAATCATAAGGGATGTGATTTAGGTCATACTTGAATGGTCTAGTGGTTTTCCCGACTTTCTTCAATTTGAGTCTGAATTTGGTAATAAGGAGTTCATGATCTGAGCCACAGTCAGCTCCTGGTCTTGTTTTTGTTGACTGTATAGAGCTTCTCCATCTTTGGCTGCAAAGAATATAATCAATCTGATTTCGGTGTTGACCATCTGGTGATGTCCATGTGTAGAGTCTTCTCTCGTGTTGTTGGAAGAGGGTATTTGCTATGACCAGTGCATTTTCTTGGAAAAACTCTATTAGTCTTTGCCCTGCTTCATTCTGCATTCCAAGGCCAAATTTTCCTGTTACTCCAGGTGTTTCTTGACTTCCTACTTTTGCATTCCAGTCCCCTATAATGAAGAGGACATCTTTTATGGGTGTTAGTTCTAAAAGGTCTTGTAGGTCTTCATGGAACCGTTCAACTTCAGCTTCTTCAGCATTACTGGTTGGGGCATAGACTTGGATTACCGTGATATTGAATGGTTTGCCTTGGAAATGAACAGAGATCATTCTGTGGTTTTTGAGATTGCATCCAAGTACTGCATTTCACACTCTTCTGTTGACCATGATGGCTACTCCATTTCTTCTGAGGGATTCCTGCCTGCAGTAGTAGATATAATGGTCATCTGAGTTAAATTCACCCATTCCAGTCCATTTTAGGTCACTGATTCCTAGAATGTCGATGTTCACTCTTTCCATCCCCTGTTTGACCACTTCCAATTTGCCTTGATTCATGGACCTGACATTCCAGGTTCCTATGCAATATTGCTCTTTACAACATCAGACTTGCTTCTATCACCAGTCACATCCACAACTGGGTATTTTTTTTGCTTAGGCTCCACCCCTTCACTCTTTCTGGAGTTATTTCTCCACTGATCTCCAGTAGCATATTGGGCACCTACTGACCTGGGGAGTTCCTCTTTCAGTATCCTATCATTTTGCCTTTTCATACTCTTCATGGGGTTCTCAAGGCAAGAATATTGAAGTGGTTTGCCATTCCCTTCTCCAGTGGACCACATTCTGTCAGACCTCTCCACCATGACCCATCCGTCTTGGGTTGCCCCATGGGCATGGCTTAGATTCATTGAGTTAGACAAGGCTGTGGTCCTGGCATGATTAGATTGACTAGTTTTCTGTGAGTATGGTTTCAGTGTGTCTGCCCTCTGATGCCCTCTTGCAACACCTACCATCTTACTTGAATTTCTCTTACCTTGGGCTTGGAGTATCTGTTCACGGCTGCTCCAGCAAACACAGCCGCTGCTCCTTACCTTGGATGAGGGGTATCTCCTCCCACCACCCTTCCTGACCTTCAGTGTGAGATGGCTCCTCTAGGCCCTCCTGCGTCCGCACAGCTGCCACTCCTGGGATGTCGGGTTGCTCCTCCCAGCCACTGCCTCTGGCCTTGGGCGTGGGGTTGCTCCTCCAGATCAATGAGAGACTTTATTTTGAGGGGCTCCAAAATCACTGCAGATGGTGACTGGAGACATGACATTAAGACAGTTGCTCTTTGGAAGAAAAGCTATGACCAACCCAGACAGCATATTAAAAAGCAGAGACATTACTTTACCAACAAAAGTCCGTCTAGTCAAAGCTATGATTTTTCCAGTAGTCATGTATGGATGTGAGAGTTGGACTATAAAGAAAGCTGAGCACAGAAAAATTGATGCTTTTGAACTTTGTTGTTGGAGAAGACTCTTGAGAGTCCCTTGTACAGCAAGGAGATCCAACCAGTGCAACTTAAAGGAAATCAGTCCTGAATATTCATTGGAAGGACTGATTATGAAGCTGAAGCTCCAATACTTTGGCCACCTGATGCAAAGAACTGAGTCATTGAAAAAGACCCTGATGGGGAAATGTTGAAAGTGGGAGGAGAAGGGGATGACAGAGAATGAGATGGTTGGATGGCATCACAGACGAGATGGACATGAGTTTGAATCGACCCTGGGAATTAGTGATGAACAGGGAAGCCTGGGATGCTGCAGTCCATAGGTTAACAAAGAGTCGGACATGACTGAGCAACTGAACTGAACTGATAACTTGAAATAATTTAAATGAACTGAGAATGAAGCTGCCTAACAGTTGGTTAAAACTTAGTTGATCCAGGTTCCTTACACTATAGTTTTTAAACATATATTCTGTTTCTTCCATTGTAATGCATATTTTCAACGTCTATTTCTTGAATCAATTTTGGTAATTTGTATTTGTTAGAAATCATCCATTTCCTCAAAATTTTTCACATGTGTTCTATAAGGTTTAGTATGAGATGATGTTTGATGCTTTTATTTTGCCTATATCTTTATTATTTCTCATTTTTCACTCTCATTCATGAATGTTTACTCTGTCACCTTTTAATAAATATCACTTGACTTTTAAAAATTTGAGCTTCTGAATTTTATGCATAGTGATGACTATCTCTTGTTTTTTCTTAAATTTTATTCTATCTTTATTAAATTCATCTTTCTTTTTTATCTTAGTTTATCTTGTTAAATAATGGTGTTCATTGCCTATTTGCTTAAAAATAAATCAATTAAATTTGGTCATTCATCTTTCTAATAATGACAGTACCTAAAACTGTAAACTTACTCTTGGTACATAAACTTCATCCCATAGTTTTTGATACGTTCTCATATTTATTGCTTTTTGTATATTTTAAAATTTCCCATTGGACTCTCCAAAGGTACTCTATAACTATTATTCTGAACACAAAAGTAGTTGCAGATGACCAAAACAGGGCCTAAAAATGTTCAGCTTTATAGAACTTACAAAGATTCATTTTATGAATCTATTTATGAGTTCTAGTATGTGCACTATTTTGTTAATTTTCCACTGATTTAAAAAAAATAAGCATCCTGTATGAGATAACTATGATTCTAAGTATCCCTATCAAATTAATTTGATTAATTGTATTTTTGTTCTATGTTAATATTTGTTGCCTTTTACATCACTCAAACTTTGAAGAGATTATTGAAATCTACATTTCTAATTTTGTAAATTGTTTTGCATTTCCAAGATTTTCTTTTATGTATTTAGCTGCTGTTTGCTCTATGAGGATTTTTAACTCTTATCTACTATGTGTTTTCAAATCAACAAAAATTCTGTCCTTATTAATGCTTTAGGTAGCCTTAAAAATTCTAACTTGTCTAAATATATTTCCTCTTCACTACTATGTGTATTTAACCCTTATTTCCTTGTTCATTTTATTTCATTTCAATATCCTTTTATTTCTTTCATATTATTTTTTTTCTCTTTTTGATGTTTAAGAGCATATAATCCAGCAGTATTTTTTGACCTCTCATCTTTTCTTTCTAATGAAAGAAATCAATGTATTCACATTCAATGATGATGTTTAGACAACTGTGCTTCTTATATCTCACATAACTTTTTTTTTTTTTTTTACTTCATTAGTTGCTCATTTTGATTTTCCATATTTTTGTGGGTTGGATAACACTTTTTTCCCCCAAGGGAAAACCTCTGTGTTTCAGTCAACTATATTTTGAGAGAATGGGGGCAGTAACAAACGACCTAATTTTCCCTGGTTTTCTAGCAACAACCAAAAAATAACCATAATATATAATCTCATACATCACGTTCTTAACGTCTATTCAGTAAACTGTTTTGTCCGTAGAGAAACATTAATGAATGCTGTGTTAATCCATTTAGAGGGTTTGCCAGAGGACCTATGGCCTTGCCAATCTAGGCCATTTTATTTTCGTATTAACTTTACATAAGCAAAAGTCTACCAAGTATTTAAGATTGTACAACATGAGTGATTGTCTTCCAGCCTCTTATAATAGACTAACTGTCACCACCAATGTGTCAAATTTTAGTTCAGTTTTCTTTTATTTGGAGCAATTCTGTTTTATTCAGCTTTGCTATATGGGCTGTTACAGATCAGCTATATGGGCAGTTACAGATCAGTTTCAGCGTTCCTATCATATGGGTCTGCTTATATTATTACCCAGGCTGAAGATACAGGTCTTATTTGGAATATGTTGTGCTAGTGGTATAAGGAAAAAAGTAAAAGAGAAAGCTGAACCACAACTGTACTTAAAGTTTTTGTTCCAAGAGGGTATGTTTTATCTACTCTGATCCCATTGGTCAAAGCTAGTCAAATGAAGTAGACCATCAGTGGTACAAGCAAGTAAAAATCTACCCACAGAAGGAACTGCAAGTCACAGGGCAATAGGAGATGGGTAATTCCCCTACAAGGAATGGAAGGACTGAATACTAAAGGACAACAATGTGCTCTATGCCGTCCCCTCATTAATTCTGAAGTGGCCCTTACCTTTCCTTCAGTGGCTACCACTCTTTTCTTTCTCTTCACACTTAATTATACATACCTTTTTACTAATATTTTCTAACAAAAGAATTATGTTTCCCTCCTCACACTGCCCCTCCTCCAACTGACATTCATAAGATAAAAGTACAATAAAATTTTGAGACACTTTCTTTTGCTATATCATAAAAAAGGCATCATGAAAGGATTCTAATTACATTTTCTTTCTTATCCCTAGATATTAGTCCATTATTTTTTGGTTTTATGTACTGCACTAACTTTAGTATGGTTCTTTTTTTATTTATAGATAGTACATTTAGTACCAGAGGCTTATAAAATTTTTTCTATATTTTTAGAATGTAAAGATTTTATCAGAATATGCTTTATTGTATTTCTTTTCTCAACAATCATTCCTGAAATTCAATGAACTGTTTAATCTATAGGCTGGAATCTTTATATTAGAAGAATTATTTTTCTAGTATCTTTGATCAAATGTTACTCCTTTTCCACATGTGTCTTTTTTCTTCTCATGCCTAGCATAACTTTATCCCCATTTGCCACACACAGCCCTAGTTTATACCTGTGGTTTCAGCAAATCTATTAATGTCCATCCTCTTTTTCTCTGAAACATGTCCAACTTTGATAATAAATTATACAGTCAGCCTACCTATAAATCTTACTATTTGCAGATAGAACTCCTGAAACTATCCTCTAAAAACTTTACCTTTTCCCTTATATGTAGTTGAATAAACTGTTCATCTACAAAATGTATCTACACCATTTTCTATGTGACTGCAGTTATCCCACCAAAGGTGAAGTAAACTTTCCACCTCTTTGGCCTTAGCTATATACTTCTTTTGCCAATGGGTTGTCAGCAGATGTGACTGAAGCAAAATAGGAGATGTGTTTTTGTAATAGAAGTTGGCCTCTTGTTCTTCAATCACCATGAGAAGAATATGTCCTTTAAGGGTCTTCCTTGACCACTCCTGCTGCTGCTAAGTTGCTTCAGTCGTGTCTGACTCTGGGCAACCCCATAGATGGCAGCCCACCAGGCTTCTCTGTCCCTGGGATTCCTACTACTCAGTTAATGAATTATTTAGTCCTATCAACTTCCTCATCTTTCATCAACACCATCCCAGTGACACCAGTATTTCTCACTCAAATTACTCCAGTAGCCTCCTATTTATAGCTTCCCTGGTAGCTCAGATGGTAAAGAATCTGCCTATAATGTGGGAGACTCAGATTCACTACCTGGGTGGAGAAGATACCCTGGAGTAGGAAATGGCAACCCACTCCAGTATTTTTGCCTGGAGAATTCCATTAGACAGAGGAGCCTGGAATGCTATAATCCGTGGGGTCAGAAAGAGTCCGACATAACTGAGCAACTAACTCTACTACTAATAGCCTTTTATTTGACTTAATATATCTTTTAAAATGGACATGAGTTTGAGTGAACTCTGGGAGTGGTGATGGACAGGGAGAACTGGCATGCTGTGATTCATATGGTGGCAAAGAGTCGGACATGAATGAGTGACTGAACTGAACTGATCATTTAAAATCACAAAACATATCAAGCCATCCTTCTCTATTTAAACCTTTGGAGTAACTTCTTATTTTATTTTATTTTACTTTATTTTACTTTGCAATACTGTATTGATTTTGCCATACATCAACATGATTCCACCACGGGTGTACACGTGTTCCCAATCCTGAAACCCCCTCCCATCTCCCTCCCCATACCATCTCTCTGAGTCATCCCTGTGCACCAGCCCCAAGCATCCTGTATCTTGCATCAAACCTAGACTGGCAATTCATTTCTTATATGATATTATACATGTTTCAATGCCATTCTCCCAAATCATCCCACCCTCTCCCTCTCCCTCAGAGTCCCAAAAGACTGTTCTATACATCTGTGTCTCTTTTGCTGTCTTACATACAAGGTTATCATTACCATCTTTCTAAATTCCATATATATGTGTTAGTACACTGTATTGGTGTTTTTCTTTCTGGCTTACTTCACTCTGTATAATCTGTTCCATCTTCATCCACCTCATTAGAACAGATTCAAATGTATTATTTTTGATGGCTGAGTAATACTCCATTGTGTATATGTACCGCAGCTTTCTTATCCATTCATCTGTTGATGGACATCTAAATGACCCAATCAAAAAATGGGTCAAAGAACTAAATAGACATTTCTCCAAAGAAGACATACAGATGGCTAACAAATACATGAAAAGATGCTCAACATCACTCATTATCAGAGAAATGCAAATCAAAACCACAATGAGGTGCCATTTCACACCAGTCAGAATGGCGGCTATCCAAAAGTTTACAAACAATAAATGCTGGAGAGGGTGTGGAGAAAAGGGAACCCTCTTACACTGTTGGTGGGAATGCAAACTAGTACAGCCACTATGGAGAACAGTGTGGAGATTCCTTAAAAAACTGGAAATAGAACTGCCTTACGACCCAGCAATCCCACACCAACCAGAATTGAAAGAGACACATGTACCCCAATGTTCATCGCAGCACTGTTTATAATAGCAAGGACATGGAGTAACTTCTAATTTCACTTTAAAATGTGAACAAAATCAGGATATGGCTAACATAGCCATGCTTAATGTGACTCTTCCTCATTCTTTCTCACTTTGCTTCACGTTTCCCATTGCTCTCTCTCATTCACCCATGGTAATCTGCTCCAAGATCCTCAAACGTCATGGCCTCAAGAAATAAAGGTAAACCTGAATCTGTTTCTTTTCCTTTCTTTTTAATTTACAAATCTAGGCTTCTCTTTTTGCTCAGTGTTGAAGAGTCAGCCTGCCAGTGCAGAAGACGTGGGTTTGACCCATCGGCGGGAAGGATCTCCTAGAGAAGGAAATAGCTACCCACTTAGTGTTTTTGCCTGGAAAATCCCATGGGCAGAGAAGTCTTGTGGGCCTTCATGAGGTCACAAAGAGTTGGACATGACTGAGTGACAAACAAACAACAATGAAGAATTTAATATTTACTATTTCTGAGATATCAGCTAACATATTATTTCATGAAAGAAAACTTTGTCATACCAGATCAGGGTAAACTCTTGATTGGATTGTCTCTCAATGTTTCTTCCCTTTTTGATAAATATTTATTTAATATGCATCTGTGTAGATGGGCTTTAAATTCCCAAAGGGAACATGTGTGTATGTCCTAGACAGCTCTATGTTCTAGTAATGGATACATTTAATAACTGTGAATGACTAATTCATATGCTTTGGACAACATAGGAATCAACCTTACTGCATAGATTTTACATCAGATTTCTATGTCAGTTCCTCATGCCTAATCCACTTTTCTACTTTGTCTCAGCTGTTCAATATGTGGATGTAGAGTATGTTTTTTACTTTACGTAATTATCTCAAGTTTAATTTCTTGAGCAAATGGATACTGACTTCTTGAAGTTTAAACAATGATTCAACTCTATGTTCTTACACTAAAAATATGGTAGCAGAAAATTTATTTGCATATTCTGACATGTATTTTAATTAGTTTAAGTTTCCATATAAGTCAGGATCATTTTAAAATAAGAAAATAGGGGAAAATTTTTTAGACACATTCTTTAATGAAATATTCTCTTTATTTTCTCAAAACTGGGAATTGACTTAGTCACACCATCATTGAGAGGATTAAATGAACAGAATAAAAAAAAAAATATTTTTAGTTCAGTTCAGTTCATTCTCTCAGTTGTGTCCTATTCTTTGCGACCCCATGGACTGCAGCACGCCAGGCTTCCCTGTCCATCACCAACTGCTGGAGCCTACTCTAACTCATGTCCATCATGTCGGTGATGCCATCCAACCATCTCATCCTCTGTTGTCCCCTTCTCCTCTCGCCTTCAATCTTTCCCAGCATCAGGGTCTTTTCCAAAGAGTTGGTTCTTCACATCAGGTGGCCAAAGTATTGGAGTTTCAGCTTCAGCATCAATCCTTCCAGTGAATATTCAGGACTGATTTCCTTTAGGATGCACTGGTTGGATCTCCTTGCAGTCCAAGGGACTCTCAAGAGTCTTCTCCAACAGCATAGCTCAAAAGCATCAATTCTTCAGCTGTCAGCTTTCTTTATAGTCCAACTCTCACATCACATCTTTATAGTCCAACTCTCACATAAAAACATTTTATGAAATACATATTAGATTTGTTATTACTATATTAGTCTTGTACAGATGGTATTAAAATCATACATCTTTACATAATCACTATATTATTTCAATCAAACCTCCTTATTTTTCTAATTTTTACTTTTGGTCTCGTAAATAATTATTACTCAAAGAGTGCAGGATATGTTCAAAGCCAGTGTTGTGGGCAACAAGACTTTTCAGAATCATTTCCTCTAAAGATAGAATGTAATTGGCTGACCGAATGCTCAAACTAGGGATTCTAGATGATCACAGTTAAAATTTACTAACATAGGGAATAGACTTATGGACATGGGGAGAGGGGAGGAGAGGATGAGATGTATGGAAATAATAACATGAAAACTCACATTACCATATGTAGAATAGATAGCCAATAGGAATTTGCTGTATGGCTCAGGAAACTCAAACAGGGATTCTGTATCAACCTAGAGTGGTGGGATGGGGAGGGAGATGAGAGAGAGTTTCAAAAGGGAGGGGATATATGTATACCTATGGCTGACTCATATTGAGGTTTGACAGAAAACAGCAAAATTCTGTAAAGCAATTATCCCTCAACAAAAAATAAATTAATTAAAAAATTAATATCACCATTAAATATATGGGGGAAAAACATTGCTATGAATTTGAACGAGAAAAATTTCATCTCCATTGCCTTAGGGTCCATTTTTAGAAACTTTTATTAACATTTATATAAAAAGATTCCTCCACTCAGGATCCTTATTAGAAACTAATATTCCAAAGCCAAACATGCTACCATTTTTTAAAGTTACTCTTATTTTTTTTTTTCTTGCCATGGGATTTTAATAGTCAGATCCCCCAAGATCTATGATTATGCAGGTAGTTTCTGAGACACACAGCACTTAAAGTTTGTTTAGGACCAAATGAGGCTCTAAACATCACAGACCATTTGTAGAATAATAATAGGCTGGACATTCATTTGCTCAAGCAATAAACTGGTCTCTCAATAGTCATATGGTTATATCTTCTTTACAAATTGAGCTATCAGGGAAGCCTTGGCAACCCACTCCAGTACTCTTGCCTGGAAAATTCCATGGACAGAGGAGCCTTGTAGGCTACAGTCTATGGGGTCGCAAAGAGTCGGACACGACTGAGCAACTTCACTTCTATATCTTCTTGGAAGCTTTAGCAATTGATGAACATGTTTTAGTATGGCAAAATAATACATTTATATATATATATATATGTATATAAATATATATATATTATTACATATATATATATATATGCTGTTGTTAAGTTGCTTTAGTTATGTCTGACTCTTTACAATCCCATGGACTGGGGCCCACCAGGCTCCTCTGTCCATGAGATTCTCCAAACAAGAATACTGGAGTGGGTTGCCATTTCCTTCTCCAGAGGATCTTCCCAATCCAGGGATCAAACTGGTGTCTCTGGTGTCTCCTGCACTGGCGGGCAGGTTCTTTGCCACTAGTGCCACATGAGAAGCCCATATGTGTGTGTGTGTGTGTGTGTGTATGTGTGTATATATATCTATATATATATAGATAGATATATATACAGTGAAATTATTCCTATTTGAAAAAAAAAAGAATAATGAATTTTCAATTAGTTATCTCATATAAAAATACACTCTGAAGCAAAGTTATTAAAGTCCCAAATAATCTGCCTGCAATTCAGGAGACCTGGGTCCGATCCCTGGGTTGGGAAGATCACCTGGAGGATGACACAGAAAACCACTCCAATATACTTGGCTGGAGAATCCCCATGGACAGAGGAACCTGGCAGGCTGCAGTCCATGGGGTCACAAAGAGTTGGACATGACTGAGCGACTAAGCACAGCACAGAATGTGGAATAAAATAATGATTCAATATATTCATTATGAGCTAAACTAAAATATGCAAGGCATTTTAATGACACAAATTCCAAATCCAACTTTAACATATTAATTTCCAAAATATGGACAGTTGTCAGAGAAAGCTGGAAAGAAATAAAAAGAGAATTTGAGTTTTTAAAATTCACTATCTACAATATCAAATTAAAACTTACTATTTCTGCATTTTTTTCTTAGTAAAGATGAATGATTTTGCTTTCATTTACAACCATGCATAAATAATTCCAATCTGCTTATTGTTTTCATTTAGCATTTTGCACAAGAATATTAAAGACATTACTGAACTCTGAGAAGCAGTTAGCACAATCAGCTATTTGCTCTTAGGATTACACTGCTATGCTAAGTTGATTTTTACTTCTGCTGCACTTTAGAATATAAGCATTACTATATTTCTAGTCTAAAAGTGGTGTTATTTGAAATAAAACTTGCTTGGCATCATGTCAAGACAACTAGATGTTTTTAATTTAAAAATAAAAAGTACTAGCATTAATAATAATAATTGTTGAAAATGTAAAAAAAAAAAAAAAAAGTAACATTTCCATATGAAGCTTGACCATGAGATAGATAACAATAAGGCCTCCAAATGTATTCAAAAGTGAAAGTGAAAGTGAAAATGTCAGTCACCCAGTCCTGTTCCACTCTTTGGAACCCCATGGACTATAGCTTGCCAATCTCCTCTCTCCATGGAATTCTCCAGGAAATACTGAAGTGGGTTGCTATTCCCTTCTCCAGGGGATCTTCCTCACCCAGAGATTGAACTTGGGTCTCCTGCATTGCTGGCAGATTCCTTACCTATTCAAAATTAGATGCTGCTAAATAATTTATTGGGTGATGTTCTATACTTCCTGTAAGATGTAATCAAAATGTATAGATAATACTCAGATTTTCTAAAGCACTATAAAGGACTTTGTGATTCTGGATTATATATCCCAAGGTGTCATATTGTGAAGCTGCAAGATAATAAACCCTTGCTATTCAACTTAGTTGCCTTGCCCTTCAAAAACTAAATTCAGTTTTAGACACCTCATTTCTAATGAAATATAAAAAGCCAGATATATTTCTGAAAAAGATCGACAGTAATGTTCAGAGAGCTGGAGAGCATATTTTTAATAAGATAATGTTCATAGCAGTTTTTTTCTCACATCTCTAGAACATGATTAGATGTCTGCTGGTCTTGTTTTCTGTGTAAGCACACGGTCTTTTGATTTAAAAACAAGAGTTTACTTAAAATAAGATTATTTTCATAGGATTTCCTAACCAGGAAAATCAATAAGTATCACCTTATTCAGTATCCACTAATTAAAACTGAGGATTTGCGCCCAAAGTTGTCATCACAAAAAAGTCCCTGGAGCCTTCTGGTGTCAGAACCAACATTAAAATCCCACATTTATTATAATAGACTTCCCTGGTGGCTCAGACGGTAAAGCATCTGCCTACAGTGTGGGAGATCCAGGTTCTATCCCTGGGTTGGGAAGATCCTCTGGAGAAGGAAATGGCAACCCTCTCCAGTACTCTTGCCTGGAAAATCCCATGGATGGAGAAGCCTGGTAGTCTACAGTCCATGAGGTCACAAAGAGTTGGACACGACTGAGTGACTAAACTTTCAAACTTTGTTATAATAAAAAGTTTTTCCCAATTTGCCACATGCTCTAAATATCTCTAGTTACTGTCATTTTACTGAATTAAAAGTACCACATTATATTTTTTTTTTTCCAAAAACATTTTGGGCATTCTTACTATTAAAATGGACTTGGTATAAAACAACATAATTTAAGTCCATGTGGCTTAGACGGTAAGTCGTCTGCCTACAATGCAGGAGACCCGGGTTCAATCCCTGTCTTGGGAAGATCTCGTGGAGAAGGAAATGGCAACCCACTCCAGTATTCTTGCCTGGAAAATCCTATGGATGGAGGAGCCTGGTAGGCTACAGTCCGTGGGGTCTCAAAGAGCCAGACACAACTGAGCGACTTCACTTTCACTTTCACTTTCTGTAACCTAGGTATTTGACCTTGGCCTAAATACTTATGGGCTTCCCTGATAGCTTAGTTGGTAAAGAATCTGCCTGCAATGCAGGAAATCCCAGCTCGATTCCTGAGTTGAGAAGAACCCCTGGATTACTTCTGTTTTCATTTTCCTGTTTATTTGAAATTTTAAATGATATAAATTTTGAAAAACACAACTACATGAAACTCATACAAGAATAAATAGGAAACCTGATTGTTCCTATATATAAAATAAATTAAATCTAGAAAAATCCAATCAGAAACTTCCTTACTCAAGTAAAACCTGTGAATCACTTTAAACATTAAAGAATAATCTGCAGTGATCTTAAATATTTCCAGTTATTAGAAAGGATGGGGGAAGTCCACAGTTCATTTTATGAGCTAAGCATGAATTTAATAGCAAATTGTGAAAAAATACAAAGGACATATACAAATGAAAAATAATAATACATGAACCATCTTCACGATATACAGAAAAAAAATTCCTTCTCACTTATAGACAATATAAAAGTTAAAACAATGAAACAGCATTTTTCTGACTTTGATATAACAAAATGTCTTAAGCAAAATTTCTGTATGTTAAAAGACAATACTAAAAAAGTAAAAAAGCAGTCCATATTTGATGCTAATTAACAATGACATACTTGGAATCCAAACATAAAAAAGAATTTCATATTTTCGTAGGAAAAGACATACAACTCAGGAAAATAATGGCAAAATTTCTTGCAACAGGTTAAGAGACTGTTCAAACAGTCAACAGGCATGCAAAGTGTTATCCAGCCTTATTAGTGATAAAGGAAACACAAAACTAACGTGTTACAAATACAGTCACCAAAATGGCTAAAATTAAAATGACTGGCATCACCTACAAATGGTGTGATGTAAGCAACTAGAATGCTTATACACTCTTGGCAGTGTCAAATTTTTAAAACTATCTTGGAAAAATATTCAGCAGTATTTACTAAAACTGAATGCAAACATTCCCTGTTGATCAATAATTCTCATATTTGCATCACAGGACACACACTATACTGTTTATAGTAGTATTATTTCCAATAGTGTGAAAATTAAAATAGAGTCCAGAACCCTGAAGAGCGATCTCTTACACTCTTTGTTCTCCGCATACCCTAAACAAGAGAGCTGCCCTGCATCTCCAACAAGAATGCTACCACTTTATTACTCCAGCAAAAGGAGACGATTTTCTCCTTGCCCATCAATAGCCCCAGGCACTGAGATATCACCACCACGGAGCCAATGAGAAACTGTCACTACCCTGAACTCTTGCTTTCTCCTGGATGGACTTTGTTTCAAAGCAGTCCTTCTCAGCTTTCTACCTTCAGTTCAGTTCAGTTGTGCAGTCGTGTCCGACTCTTTGCGACCCCATGAATCACAGCACGCCAGGCCTCCCTGTCCATCACCAACTCCCGGAGTTCACTCAGACTCATGTCCATCCAGTCAGTGATGCCATCCAGCCATCTCATCCTCTGTCGTCCCCTTCTCCTCCTCCCCACAATCCCTCCCAGCATCAGTCTTTTCCAATGAGTCAACTCTTCAGATGAGGTGGTCAAAGTACTGGAGTTTCAGCTTTAGCATCATTCCTTCCAAAGAAATCCTAGGGTTGATCTCCTTCAGAATGGACTGGTTGGATCTCCTTGGAGTCCAAGGGACTCTCAAGAGTCTTCTCCAACACCGCAGTTCAAAAGCATCAATTCTTCGGCGCTCAGCCTTCTTCACAGTCCAACTCTCACATCCATACATGACTACTGGAAAAACCATAGTCTTGACTAGACGGACCTTAGTCGGCAAAGTAATGTCTCTGCTTTTGAATATACTATCTAGGTTGGTTGTAAGTTTTCTTCCAAGGAGTAAGCGTCTTTTAATTTCATGGCTGCAATCACCATCTCCAGTGATTTTGGAGCTCCCAAAAAATAAAGTCTGACACTGTTTCCACTGTTTCCCCATCTACTTCCCATGAAGTGATGGGACCAGATGCCATGATCTTCGTTTTCTGAATGTTGAGCTGTAAGCCAACTTTTTCACTCTCCACTTTCACTTTCATCAAGAGCCTTTTTAGTTTCTCTTCACTTTCTGCCATAAGGGTGGTGTCATCTGCATATCTGAGGTTATTGATATTTGTCCCGGCAATCCTGATTCCAGCTTGTGCTTCTTCCAGTCCAGCATTTCTCATGATGTACTCTGCATAGAAGTTAAATGAGCAGGGTCACAATATATGGCCTTGACGTACTCCTTTTCCTATTTGGAACCAGTCTGTTGTTCCATGTCCAGTTCTAACTGTTGCTTCCTGGCCTGCATACAGATTTCTCAAGAGGCAGGTAAGGTGGTCTGGTATTCTCATCTCTCTCAGAATTTTCCACAGTTTATTGTGATCCACACAGTAAAAGGCTTTGCCATAGTCAAGAAAGCAGAAATAGATGTTTTTCTGGAACTCTCTTTCTTTTTCCATGATCCAGTGGATGTTGGCAATTTGATCTCTGGTTCCTCTGCCTTTTCTAAAACCAGCTTGAACATCAGGAAGCTCACGGTTCATGTATTACTGAAGCCTGTCTTGCAGAATTTTGAGCATTACTTTACTAGCATATGAGATGAGTGCAATTGTGTGGTAGTTTGAGCATTCTTTGGCATTGCCTTTCTTTACCCTCTGTAAAGTAGCAATCCTCTCCTTTCCTGGAGTTTTCCTATAGTATTGTCATAGCTTTCAAGTCCAGAACTGCAGTTCCTCTGCTATCCCAAGTAAACCCAATTTGCTGGTAAAATAACTGTCTGTTTTCTTTTAAAGGTTGGCATTGCCTTTAAATTAAAAACAATCAAAAGTCCAGAAGCATCAGAATGGATTCATCTTAATAAAATCATAAAATAGAATACTATCCGTTAAAAAGATAGTATTAAAACCACAAAAACATGTCTGAATTATACTTTATGTTGAGAGAAAAAACATTGGTACAAACACACATACTCAAATGCAAGCAGAATAATCCTGCTGTGTGTGTGTATGTGTGTGTTGTAAAACAGGCACCATACACGAACAGAATTCAGGAAAGTAAATGTCTTTAGGGAGGGGTATCAGAGGGGCTTCTGGGAATTGGCATTTGTCTAATTTTTGATGTGAGTAGTGGTTGCACAGTTGTGATCACACTTAGTGAAATTATAGAGCTTTACATTTTATAATGTATTCTTTTTTTTTATATGTGGATACTTTTTTCAGAGAAAAGTGTAAAATATGTGAATACAAGCTCATGTAATTCTCTTGAATGTTCTTTGGATTCTTGCTTCCTAAAAATCTCTCACTTTTCAGGGTTTTTTGGGCTCTTTGATACCCCCACTTCTCTTAGGTTAGTTTATAGTTTTGAGCCTCTCTCTGACAACTTTTTAGCACACTTAAAATGTCTATTCAAAGGCTACTGACAAAGAAATTCTGCTCATGATATTCTACTAAAACATGACTCGTTTTATTCACTCTGAAGAACACATCTCCCGTCTCATCTGCTCAAAGGTTTTTAAAAATGCTTTTCCAAGAAACTTATGACTAACATCATTGTTTTGATGTGAAAACAGCTAACATCTGTGGCTTCAGAAAAAATAATAAAACATGCTTCAGAAAGAACTTGTTCCATGTACTATACAAGTTCTGTATTATCAATGCTCGTACTTAGAAAGAATCTGTTCTAATTATTTTTTTCCAGCTATACCAAAAAGAAGAGAGGGGAAAAAAAAAAACAAACTATGAACTGCTTTTTCATAATTCAGTTTTGCTATTGATGACAACTGACCTTCAAAAATTGACGCTGGTTTATTTGCAATTACTTATCACATTTTCTTTTTTTAACTAAAGTCAGCCACCTGTCAGTCAGGAAGATCTGTAGAGTCTTAAATCAGATGACGTGTTAGGATCCATATGTCTGCATGCTTAACTCTATGGTATTTTATGAGAATTTTAATATACATGTGTTTTTACTTTTCTTTAATTTTAAAACACTCATGAAAAATAATTAACTCTTCCAAAGTCCATTTTATGCCACTTATATTTTAATTATGTTTTGGGATTTGAGGATAGTATTTTATAATTAAAGATAATTTATAGCATAGAATCTGATGAATGAAATTCATCAGAATTACTTTCATTTCATTGTATTATATAGAAAATGTGAACATTACACCTTAGTGTAATTAATTAATCCATCATAGCATAAGCTATATACAAACTTTTTATGAATAAATACAGCAACTAGATACATTTGAAATTTGAATGGACATTTCTGTTTACTAAGAACTATATTTACTATGGTTAGCAGACAATAACTTAATTTTTACTCAAGTTATTTACAGCTGTTAATAACCCATCTCTCAAATATAGTAAAATAATCATGTTCATGATCTTAAATATTACCAGGTAAACCACATTTTGCTCTCTGGGAGGTAAGTAAGAACTAAGGCAGAGTTAAATGAAATCAACATTTCTCCTCAAAAAGCTTTTCAGAAACATGAAGAGAAAATCATGAAGCTTTCTCTCGTCTGTTAAATAGAGCTGCTTCATCACATTTATGAGCCTAGAATATCATGCTTTTTGACTGAACAGAGACAATTTTCACAAGCTAGAATAGGATTACAGAGAACAGTGAGATGTCTTTCTTTGAGATTGTGCTGGAGAAAGCTGAGAAGAAATGACTTGCAGAGGATATGTTCCTAAGGCTAACTTCCACAACACATTCATTAAAGAAACAAAACTAAAAATGAATAATATGTAAAGAAATGTTTTATTTTTTAGAGATTTCTGCCAGCCCAATTATTTCAATACTGAATATTTCAAGTCTTTCATCAGGAATTCATCAATAGATAAATAAATATGACTTTATTACAATCAATACAAATAATATGTAGTTTTAGTTTTGTGTGAATTAGAATACAGTGAAAGCCTCCACATCAACGTATCCTTATTTATTTATTATTAAATGACTGTTGGGACTTCCCTGGTAGCTCAGCTGGTGAAGAATATGCCTGCAATGCAGGAGACCCAGGTGTGATTCCAGGATCAGGAAGATTGCCTGGAGGAGAGATAGGCTACCCACTTCAGTTTTCTTGGGCTTCCCTGGTGGCTCAGTCAGTAAAGTGTTTGCCTGCAATGTGGGAGACCTGGGTTCAATCCTGTTGAGTACTTACTATCAGTTATTTGGTCTACTAGACACTAGGGATACAAAGAAATATAAACAGTGGTCTCTGTAGTCAGACACTGTACAGGAGATTGGCAGAAAGTGGCAAAAAATTCCAAATGACAACACAGTAGGATAAGTAAAATAACAAGGATGTGCAAGGCTGTATATTGTCACCCTGCTTATTTAACTTATATACAGAATACATCATGAGAAATGTTGGACTGGATAAAGCACAAGCTGCAATCAAGATTGCCAGGAGAAATATCAATAACCTCAATATCAATAATATGCAGATGACACCACCCTTATGGCAGAAAGCAAAGAACTAAAGAGCCTCTTGATGAAAGTGAAAGAGGAGAATGAAAAAGTTGGCTTAAAACTCAACATTCAGAAAACGAAGATCATGGCATCTGGTCCCATCACTTCATGGCAAATAGATTGGGAAACAATGGAAACAGTGACAGACTATTTGGGGGGGGCTCCAAAATCACTGCAGATGGTGACTTCAGCCATGAAATTAAAAGACACTTGCTCCTTGGAAGAAAAGTTATGACCCACTTAGCATATTCAAAAGCAGAGACATTACTTTACCAACAAAGGTCCATGTAGTCAAAGCTACGGTTTTTTCAGTAGTCATATATGGATGTGAGAGTTGGACTATAAAGAAAGCTAAGCACCAAAGAATTTATGCTTTTGAACTGTGGTATTGGAGAAGACACTTGACAGTTCCTTGAACTTCAAGGAGATCCAACCAGTCCATCCTAAAGGAAATCAGTCCTGAATATTTTTCGGAAAGACTGATGTTGAAGCTGAAACTCCAATTCTTTGGCCACCTGATGCAAAGAACTGACTCATTTGAAAAGACCCTGATGCTGGGTAAGATTGAAGGCAGGAGGAGAAAGGGACAACACAGGATGAGATGGTGGATGGCATCAATGACTCAATGGACATGAGTTTGAGTAAACCCCGGGGGTTGGTGATGGACAGGGAGGCCTGGCGTGCTGCAGTCCATGGGGCCACTAAGAGTAGGACATGACTGAGCTACTGAACTGAACTGAACTGAAGGATGTGCAAAGAGTGAAATGGGGAATACCAGGGAGGTAAAACTGTTTTGTATTTAAATCAAAAAACAGGTTATTTTCAGGTGAAGAAATAATTAATACCAACCAGCAGAAAAAGCATTTACAAGAGTGGCAAGATGAGAAGGCACGGTGTTAGGTAATTATACACAGTTCAATATGGATTAAGCATGTGTTACAAAGGAAAAATATGAAGAGATAAATTTTGAGAAGTAATTAAAGAAGACATAAGATATCTTTGTAAGTACAATACGGAGAATGGATTTAATCTGATTTGCAAATGAGAGAGGCTTTGAAGAAATTCAAGAAGAGTGACTGGTGCCAACTTGTACATTAGGAAGATGACTTAGGCCACAATGCAGGGCATGGACTAGAATAGGAACAAAAGGGTAAGGCAGCTGCTTGGAAAATCAAGCGAGAAACAATTAAATCCTGGACTAAAATAGTGGCAATTGAAATAGAAATAGGATAGTTGTTCCCATTAAAGAGTTAGACTAAACAGCACTTAGTAATTATTTGGATGTTTGGTAGAGCAAGACTTACAATCATGGATATCTACAAGTGGAGAGGTTTAATACCAAATGGAGAAGATATGCTTGCAACATTCACCAAAAATGAAAACTACAGAGAGAAACATGTTTGAAGGAAAGTGTAAGTTTACTCTGGACATGCTGAGATTCAGATAAAGGTGGTAATCATGTTCAGACAACAACGGACATAGCTTTTAGAACTCAACAAAATAATCTGGACAAGGGATATACTAATTTAGGAGTTCCCCAAACAATTCCAATTGCTGACATCATTGAAGTTTCATTTGCTTTTCCCAGAGAAAGCAGAAATGAAAGTTTTAGAACCTTGGTGAACACTAAAGTCTAATGAATATGAAATGGAAGAAAAAATTATAGAGACTCTAAGAGAAAGCATGAACTGAAAATATATGATATCACAGAATCCAGGAATGGAAAGAGTTTCCAGTCAAAAAATCTAATAAAATCTTAAAGCAGTTATGTTAGCAGTATATGAATTAAAATGCCTGTAATGAATTTAACTATAATCAGGTTTTAGTTAACTTAGTTCAGTTCAGCTGCTCAGTCGTGTCCTACTCTTTGTGGCCCCAAGGACTGCAGCATGCCAGGCCTCCCTGTCTATCACCAACTCCAGTAGTTCACTCAAACTCATGTCCATCGAGTCAGTGATGCCACCCAACCATCTCATCCTCTGTTGTCCCTTTCTCCTCCTGCCTTCAATCTTTCCCAGCATCAGGGTCTTTTCAAATGAGTCAGTTCTTCACATCTGGTGGCCAAAGTATTGGAGTTTCGGCTTCAGTATCAGTCCTTCCAATGAATATTCAGGACTGATTTCCTTTAGGATGGACTGGTTGGATCTCCTTGCAGTCCAAGGGACTCTCAAGAGTCTTCAATACCACTGTTCAAAAGCATCAGTTCTTCAGCACTCAGGGTTCTTTATAGTTCAACTTTCACATCCATACATGATTACTGGAAAAACAATAGCTTTGACTAAACAGACCTTTGTTGGCAAAGTAATGTCTCTTCCTTTTAATATGCTGTCTAGGTTGTTCATAATTAACCAATTTTACTGCTGTGAAAATAATAGAAGCCAGACTCCTGTTGGACAAGAAAAAAATAATGATAAAATTAAGAAGTAACACATATAAATTACATATTTCAAAATGTGTCGGGATGGGGGCAGAGACACAAATTAAGTAATATAACAGAATTCCTTGACTGTGCTACAATAAACAACCTTAATTTCTTATTGCTTAAAATACCAGAAGTTATTTCCTTCTTAGGTTTCTTGCTCATCTCATGTCAGTAGACAATTCTGATCCACAATATTCTCACAAAAGATTCAGGCTAAAGCAGGGCACTCAAAGCCATTGCTCTGGGAAAACCCAGAGGATGGGATAGGAGGGAAGTGTCAGGAAGGTTCGGGACAGGGAGACCCATGTACACCCGTGGCTGATTCATGTCAATGTATGGCAAAAAGCACCACAGTATTGTAAAGTAATTAGCCTTCAATTAAAATAAGTAAATTATTTTTTTAAGCTAAAAATATTAAAATAAATAATTTGAAAAAATCCATTTGAGCTTCCATGGAAAAACCAGGAGGCAAGTCATCCAAGTTTAACTGTGGATTTTTCTTTAACTCTTGCTGTTAAAGTTCACTTACCATAAAAAAAAAAAAAAAAGAATTCAGGCCAATCTAACCTTTAAAATTTGGAATTATCATGGCAGGGAGGGAGAAGAAACAGAAAACTGTACACTGAATTTTGAAGATTTCTGTCCTCATATCATAACCAAGCAAGTTACATGGTAATTCCTGTGTTTGTGGAAGTAAAATTTATTTTTCTATCAGAATGAAAAAGACAGAAATATTTATAAAAAGTGCAAATACTACTACAATTTATTCTGGTCACCAAATACTCTGTTCACTCTCCTTCCTGAATCCAAGTTTACTTACCTCAGCCATAAAACCCTTTCAGTCATGGCATCAACCTAAAAGTACCAGTTTTCTCAGTGAAAAGGTCTTTTTCCTAGAATGACAGATAAAGAGATTTTAGATAAATCATAGCTGTGGCTATTCTAGTCTTGGAGATCTCTGAATTTAGAAAGACACGTTATTTGTTCCCCCAAACACACCTCAATAAATATTTGGAAGAACAGGGTCTGGATAATTACAATAAATACTTATTTTTAGAAAACAGAAGAACTGCAACACAAATCAGAAACCATATTCTTTTCTTCTATCTTCCTTTGCCACATTTGAAATGGACATCATGGACCAATGTTCTCCTTAGACACTACAAATAGTTCTCAGATTATTATCTCTCTATAGATAGTTGAGGCTAAGTGTCATTTCAAGTCTCAAATGGCAACAATATTCCCTGGGCCTAGTTGGTTTTGTTTTCTGCTTTTTGTTTTTCTGACAGTACTTTCTTTTTAAAAATCTAGTTGGTTTTTACCAGTTTGATTCCAGTCAGATTTATCTTTATATCTCAGTATTCATAAGCACATTTCTTTGCATGACACAAATCTCATACATAGTATATTTCTCTCTCTCTCTTAGTCTCTCTCCCTTTCTTAGTCTCTCTCTGTCTCTCAATACTTTGACTTAACAAATACTTGGAGATTAAATTGCTGAGGTAGGCAAGTACACAGTCTCTGTTTTCTGAGGCGTGTTGCCCATTTAAAAATATTTATCGGATGTCATTATCTGTATCTTAATCAGGGTGGTTTTGAGTATGACTTTCATGGTCACTTCCTTAATTTGACATTTGTTCTCAGGCAACTTAAATTGTTGAAAATTATTCACTTTATTTTTACGTGCAAGACTCAGTTTAAATCAACATTTTATTTAATCCTTGAAACTTTCCTCACTTTCCTCCCCCTACTGTTTAGGGTCTAAAAACAGTTGTCTTTTTAATATCACAAGACTTCATATTCTGGAAATGGTTTATTCCATTTTATTCATTCTTGAAAACTGGCCGATTTATTTTGAGATCCTGCTATTTTTGTAATGGCTTGTAAAATATATTGAATATACACCACCGCCTCCAGTTTTTCTACTTCCTTCATCAACACTCACATCCACAACTAGCATGGCCTGCTTTCTAATTATAACCAACAATATTTTACTAAAAGTTTAGTGACTAATGTGTATCACTATTTTTTAAGCTTTAAATAGCATTTTTCTCTTTGTTTACCACATGGATAGTAAGACATTATCCTATATTTTAAGTTTTTGTTATGTTAGCACCCAAATTCTAGGACTCAGTTTCTATATTAATGCAGATAAGAGAAATTATGCTTTGGTAAAGAGAAAACCCACAATTTCAGAGCTTAAAATAAAGACGTATTTCCTACTTATACCACAGTATTTTCATTTCAAGTCACCAAGGTTATCTACTCAACATTATGATCACTCAGGGACCTAGTCTGACCAACATCTGCCTCCTGGATAAATGAAAAGTGTACAGAAAAATGGAGAACTTTGAGCTGGCTCATAGTGTAAGGCTCAAAAAATGTCATTATCAATCTTACCACATGGCTGAAAGAAGAAGAATATTAATGTAAGTGAACTGACCTATTGGTTAAAATAGACAATATATAGAGAGGTAAGTGGAATTAGAATATCATTTTTTATTTTATTTTTAAGGGGTAAGTAATTAAATATGTTTATTTGCTGAGAAGAAACTTCAAATGAGAAAGAAATGATGAACAAAGGAAAGAATAGTGGTCATTGTTGGAGCATCATTGCTGAGGACACTAAAGAAGATAGTGTCTGTGTAGAGGTGAAGTACTTAACAAGCAAATGGACATTTTTCTACCCTTTGAAAATGGGAGAAACAAAGTTAGATGGCTGCAGAGAAAGGTAAATGTGAATGTGAGGAGCCGAGAATCATAACTGAGAATCAGGACTTTCTCAAAGAAAAAGTCCTGTTCATGGAATTATCTAGGCAAAAGTACTGGAGTGGGTTGCCATTTCCTCCTCCAGGGGATCTTCTTGACCCAGGGGTCGAACTTGCATCTCCTGTGTCTCCTGCACTGGTAAGTAATTCTTTACCTGCTGAGTCATATGAGAAGACCCTCTTATGAGATTGGAAAGATCTAAATGACAATGATAAACAGGAAATTCAGAACTGATTTCCTAAATCTTTTTTTTAATTTAGAATTTATAGTTTCACTTTTCCAATAAGTATTTTTAATGCCTAATAAGGGAATCTAGTTACATACTGACCCTCTTTTTAGAATTTCTACCGTGGAAGGGAGAATAAGGCACACATTTATGTGGTTTAATCTCTGAACTTCACATGTGAAATATAAACATAGAGTTATATATCTCACATATTCTTACATTTCCAAAGTAGCAAAAGTCCAGATATCTCTCCCTCAGTCTCCTACCAATTTCTCTGCCTCCTACAACTAATCATCCAAAAAAGAAAAGGAAAGGAAAAGAAAGAAAAGGAAGGAGGAAAGGGGAAAAAGATAAATGAATACAGGATGCAGGGTGCTATGAACTGAATTATGTTCCCTGAGAATTGATATGCTGAAGACTTACCTCCAACATGATTGCCCACGAGGTCCTAAACCTGGGTTCTAATCCAGTAGTTATCAGTAGTTTTATAAAAAGAGGAAATAGAGAAAGATATATGTCTCTCCAGGAGCACACACTGAAGATGGGCCACGTGAACACCCTGTGAGAAGGCAGTCATCTGCAAGCCTAAAAGAGGGCTCTCACTGAATCTGAGCATATTGGCATCCTGAGAGAGAGCATCCAGTCTCCAGAACAGTCAGAAAACGAATCTGTCATTTCAGCTCCCTACTCAGTCTATGGCATTTATGATGGCAGCCCAAAGAGACACATAAGGAGGAAATTTAAAAAATTGAAACAAATGTCCACAATTCTACACAACTGGAAATTAAAAATCTACTGTAATAATTTATAAAACAAAAAGATGATAAGATGGTTCTAAATAGCTTTTGTGCTGCTTCTACATAAGTTCTCAATTCCTTTCTACTTTAGCAGAAAGGGGTTTTCCTGGTGGCCCAGCCGGTAAAACTGCCTGCATGTGGAAGACCTGGATTCTATCCCCAGGTTAGGAAGATCTCCTGGAGGAGGAAATGGCTACCCACTCCAGTATTCTTGCCTGGAGAATTCTATAGACTGAGGAGCCTGGTGGGTGGGCTACAGTCCATAGGGTCTCAAAGAGTTGGACATGACTGAAGCAACCAACAGTTTCAGCAGAAATGAATCAACTGACACACTTCAACGAACTTAATCAACTTTGGGGCTCAACTTGCAGTTATACCTGGGGATCCCACTGAATTTAAACAAGGCATCCTATACAGTTTTAAGGGAGTTACTGAACTTAAAACAAGTGTGCTTCACTTTATCCAGAACTAAACCTGTCCTAAATTCCTAATGGTCATAAACTTATTGCCCTAAAATATCTCATAAGGGTCACAGAACACTGATCTAATAAATAATGAATTAAAGTTAAATTAAGTATTTAGTACTTAGGAGTTTGCAGAGTACATCATGAGAAACACTGGGCTGGAAGAAGCACAACCTGGAATCAAGATTGCAGGAGAAATATCAATAACCTCAGATATGGAGATGACACCACCCTTATAGCAGAAAGTGAAGAGGAACTAAAGAGCGTCTTGATGAAAGTGAAAGAGTGAAAAAGTTGGCTTAAAGCTCAACATTCAGAAAACAAAGATCATGGCATCTGGTCCTGTCACTTCATGGGAAATAGATGGGGAAACAGTGGAAACAGTGTCAGACTTTATTTTGGGGGGCTCCAAAATCAATGCAGATGG
Source organism: Capricornis sumatraensis (assembly GCF_032405125.1). Taxonomy (NCBI): domain Eukaryota; kingdom Metazoa; phylum Chordata; class Mammalia; order Artiodactyla; family Bovidae; genus Capricornis; species Capricornis sumatraensis. The sequence goes on from NC_091075.1 coordinate 52,073,300, forward strand.
TGATTGCAGCCATGAAATTAAAAGACGCTTTCTCCTTGGAAGGAAAGTTAAGACCAACCTAGATAGCATATTCAAAAGCTGAGACATTACTTTGCCAACAAAGGTCCGTCTAGTCAAGGCTATGGTTTTTCCAGTAGTCATGTATGGATGTGAAAGTTGGACTGTGAAGAAAGCTGAGCGCCAAAGAATTGATGCTTTTGAACTGTGGTGTTGGACAAGACTCTTGAGTACCTTGGACTGCAAGGAGATCCAACCAGTCCATTCTAAAGGAGATCAGTCCTGGGTATTCATTGGAAGGACTGATGCTAAAGCTGAAACTCCAGTACTTTGGCCACCTCAAGCGAAGAGTTGACTCATTGGAAAAGACCCTGATGCTGGGAGGGGTTGGGGTCAGGAGGAGAAGGGGACGACAGAGGATGAGATGGCTGGATGGCATCACCGACTCGATGGACATGAGTTTGAGTGAACTCTGGGAATTGGTGATGGACAGGGTGGCCTGGCGTGCTGCGATTCATGGGGTCCACAGATTCGGACACAACTAAGCAAGTGAACTGAACTGAACTGAACTTAGAAGTTTATTTGACCAAATATAAATTTGATAGATCTTCCCCACTCCCAACCTTTAAAATTTAAAATAGTTAAGATGACCCAATGGAAATTAAACAGAGACTTTAAAAATTGAAACACAGTATACAAGACCTATTCAGAAAATGGGTTATTGCCCCCATTGCTTCTCCATTTAACTGTCCAATTTAAAGTTTTCTTAAACTTGGAAAACATGACATGCTGAATTCAACCCTCATGCTAAATTACTGCTACCTTAATGCCCCCATCCATTAAGGCCCCATGCTCAATATTATTGAAATCACTGACTCCATCCAATCATGAACTGATAAATACTTCACTACTATAGACTTGGCTAATATGTTTTGTTCATCACCTATTTCAGTAGCCTCTCAAATGTAGTTTGCCTTCACTTTTGAATGGAGATAATACATCTTTACCAGGCTGCCCATGAAATAACTCAAGAGAAAGGCATTGTACACAGTCTTTGCTGGCAAAACTTTAACCATATCTAACTCACTCCAAGAATACAGGTATAACATCAATTTAATAATATCTGCTCCAATGAAACTCATTTGACACACTTATCTAGGATATAAAATATTCACAGAAGAACTCAAAAAAAGGGTACACTCTCCCACTGCCACCCATAGTGCAAGGCTATATGCCCTCTCACTTAACTTTTTGAAAATTATTGGTAAACCGAGGGCCACTCCAGTCCTGACACTATCAAAACAGCTATTGATCCTCGCAGCTCCCACAACAACTTTTAAGTTTCAAGATGAAATTTATTTCTTATTTACACTTTTTACTTTAGTCCATTTATCATGTATTTGCAAACTGGCTACTTCTGGCTCATTTATTCTTTCTAATAAAATACTCTATGTCTGTCCAACAAGCATCCCCACAGGTGTCCCCAAGAGACTGTTTCACTGTAAAGGTCTTAGCAAACTCCTTTCATACTTCTGAAGTTTCAGAATATCTGTGATGCCCATAAGTGGTTCTTAAGTTTCTGACACATGAAACAGCTCCCCTCAGCTCTGCATTATATGCCATTAAAGTGAAAATTGCTGGCTGGGTTTCTTGGAAACAGAGGTTCTCACAGGTCCTAGCCTGTGACCCTCCATACCCAGGTGCTCATTACGCCTTGGCTCATGGAAGCAGCACCCTATAAGCTTGACACCCAAGACTTGACACCCTGACCCCCTCAGACACCCAAGAATGTCGAGAGATAGACCCAGACTTAGACACTCTGGTATATCCCACCTCCGAAAGGACTTGTCTCTGTCACTTGGGATGTCGGATGTCACAGCACTAGAGGAGACTATTCCTCTCCCAGACTCCTTGGCTTCTAAGCATCTTGGGATCAATAGAGTAAACAATAATGAAAGCCCTCCCTTTATAAAATGGCCACCATCAGATGTATTGGGGGCTCAGTGGAATGTTTTTCCTTTTCATCCCTTATCTAGGATACGCTGATGAAGGACAGGAATCAAAGTTCAGCACAACTGACTGAACTTCAGGCAGCCATCTTAGTTCTGGAATCCCTGGCCCACAATGTTCACATCTGTACCTTTTTACAAACTCTTGAGCCCCTGCAATTGGTCTGGCTGCTTGATCAAGCCAATGGCAGCAATGATAATTGCTTATCTAAGGTTGCCTGTGATTTATGGGGTCGCAAAGAGTTGGACACGACTGAGTGACTGAACTGAACTAAACTGAACTGAAGGTTGTGTTTTGTGATTAAAAAAAAAAAAAAAAAAAAACCCTCTAGGAATCTCTGACCTTACTAGCACCCAAAGTATAAAATCAAGGTTATGCATGTCTCTAAATCCACAAAAGCTACAATACAAGGTCTCCTCATGACACTCTTTCTCCATTCCAGAGTCCTAGATATCATTAATAGTGACCAAAGCAACCACTTCATTTCCCAGAATGAGACTGCACAATGCTGGGATTATGCAGCACACAGTCGACAGAATGTTCACCTCTCTTACCAGTATTAGGTGGCTGCCTGCATACATACCCCTCAAAATCTACTTAAACAACTTCAAATTCAATTAAATGAAAAGTGGGAAATTTCAGTCACTAAAAATCAGCAGTGTCCCTGACTATTTTTTGATGGAGCTTTTAAGGCTCAACTCTACTTTTCCCCCTTGTACTCCACATCTGCTAAGAAAAACAATGATAAAAAATGTGATTTTTAAAAAATCATTGATGTTCTCTCCTTTAGTCCTCATGAGAGGTTCAAGCCACAGCAATCCCTTTGCTTGCATGGGAACCCTCATCATGATCCACCCACTGACCACAGAATAAAACCCCCAAGCCACTATTTTTTTCCCTAAGATCTCAGGCCACGTTTAAACTTGGTTTGGAGCTGACCTGCTCTTCCAGGAAAGTTTTATCATGTGACAAATAATCTTTCCATATCCTCTTGGGATGTATGTGTGGCATCACGAATCTCAAAATCTGAGAAAAATTTTGGGTGGAGCTTCATCTTACTTCTGGAAAATGGTCACAACAGCTAGACAGGTAGGTAGAAATATAGATGACAGATAATGACTAAAGTTGAAGCAAACTCACACAGCTCTAAAGAGTGAATCTCAGCATCAACTTCCTAGCATTTGTTTTGGTGGTAGTGGTTTAGTCACTAAGCTTTGTCCAACTCTTATGACCCCATGGACTGTGACCTGCTGGGCTCCTCTGTCCATGTAATTCTTCAGGCAAGAATACTGGAATGGATAGCCATTTCCTTCTCCAGGGAGTCTTCCTGATCCATGGATTAAACCTGGGTCTCCTGTATTGCAGGCAGATTCTGTACTGACTGAGCTATGAGGGAAGAATTTGTTTTAAAATTTAGGAAATAGGATGTGTTATTGACCTAGTTTAGAATAGTGTTTCTCAATTCTAATGTACATGTGAATCAACTAGGAATCTTGTTAAAATGTAGATTTTAATTTAATGAAGGTAGAGTGGTGCCTAAGATTCTGCATATCTAACAAGCTTTCATCAGGTTTCCATATACACCATATACACCATTCCAGTCCTAGATTAAGGCATAAGGTATAAGAGTATTTTGATTCACAGTCAGTAACACCATATACACTGACAGAGAGGTAGTTCCCCCAATAAAGTTGTAGCCAAGGTTAAAAAAAGAAAAATGAGAAAATGCAAAAATGGGTGCTTTGCACAAAATAACTAATGCTTCTTCAACTTGGAAAGTGAGTTTCATCAGCTGAGTAATGTTTTATTGAAGCGGTTTATTTCTCCCTGAAACTCTTTTTCCTCACTTGATGGCAGCTACCCTTTCAAAACTCAAAGCCCATGCTTATTACTACTATCGTTGAGAAAAACTAGACCATAATATCTAGAGTGTCCACTATAACAAAGCTTGTCTTGCTGTCATGCCTCACAGTCAAGCCAAGAAATAATGTCTGAAAACTGGAAGCACAAGTTTGTGGGTGATTATCTTAGTGTTTGTCAGTGTTGGTCTATCTTGGTGATTTCTCTTTTAAAAAATCAGTTCCTATTTGCCTCAGCCTCTATCTATTGCCAAACTCTTCAATATCCCAAAGGCAGTAGTGTCTTCAAGAAAATTATACAGACATATATACAAGATAGCATGCATATCTAGGATCTGCTCTTATTTACAACTATATATGCAGCATCGATATAAATTATATGATTTTTCTGACATCCCCATAACTGTCTCTTCTACTGCTAACTTACTAAACACATGTGGATTTTTGTTATTAATGGTTATTTTTATGTCACTTGTCAGATTTTTTTCTCTGCTATGGCCATTGTTGGTGTTTTCATTATTGCTTGTTTAAGTTTCCCATTTTGATCCACAGTAAGAAAAAGTTGTTTATTTCTAGATTGGGCGTTTGCTCTCTGCTATGTATAGATTGGGAGCAGAGAAATTTAATGAACTTGCTTCATGTTTACTTTGATTATATGCCAAGTGATGAGGCTTTATTATAGTTATTCCCTTGCCTGTCTTAAATCCTGTCAACCTGCACAGGGCATATGCTTGTTGGACCACAAGACCTTTACCAATTGTCACAAACTTGAAATTACATGGTTTGTTTATTAAAGTCACTGAGTCATCGTTAATCACTAATCCTGTTTCTGGCTATCTCCATTATTCATTTTGTTGGAGCTCTTCTTATGTACATACTCTTAAGTGTAAGTTTCTAGGATTGTCAACACACCTTGATAATATAAAGGAAACATTACTTTGATTTACTTCATTGATTCAATCTCTGATTTATGCATTTTTCCTCTCTGTTGCAGGAAATTCATGACTAATAAGTCATCCTTACTTGATGACATAGTTATATGGGAAACACTAGACTGTGTATTGTCAACTCTGTCACTTCAAAATAACAGACAACTTAAAGGTATTCATTTTTTCTTATATACCCATTGCAAAGGATACTAGTGATTCTTATTTAAAGAAGGATTGTTTGTTGTAATCTTAACATAAAAAGAATAGTCTATATTTGTTAATTCCACCTAAAACTAGCTACTATGCATATGCTTGTAAATATTTCCTTGATGTTATTTAAACATTATTTCCTGCTTATTAGAACTCATGTTGTAGAATACAAAGACTAGCCTTGGATTTTAACTTGCTACTTTCATACTTTTTTTTTTTTTAATTTCCAGCACTTAATTTCTTTCTGCTTCATTTAAAAATCCTATTAAATGTTAAAACCAACAATGACCAGTATCAGTGAAGCCAATGAAATGAGAATACTGTGATGTAGCTGAGAATAGAAATCAGTTACATAACTTCATCTCTCCAATTGATGCTATAAGTGATCATAGAGTTTTGCTTGCTGTATGTCTTCAGAGAAGGGCATAATGTAGGAATCTTTGTGAGGGAAAAAACATCCTTAAGAGCAATGCATTTGTGACAGTCTTCTTCCTCATTCAAAAGAGAAGAAATCTCTACATTTTTAAGTTAGAAAGAAAATCCATATAGTAACTTGAATATTGCCAGTGTACTAATAGATAAAAATATAGTGCATCTGTCTAATGGCTATGACCCTAAAAGGAGGCCTCAGATATAATAAAACTTCTTGTAAGCTTTGGTAATTCATCATGAATTCTTCTTCCCTTCTGACTCTAACTGTTGGGAGATTCAAATGCAAAGCCCAATAAAAATTGAAATATCTGTAAATTAATAGCATCGAGTAAAGAGTCAATATGCAGAGCTCTCTGAAATATTCTGGATGAAGTAATACTGCATAGTCCACTTTCACTACAGTGAATACATTCAGGAATCTGAGTCAGCCTCATTCTACCCACCCATGTGAAGCAGAAAAAGGTTACCCTGTGGAAAGAAATCCTATCTAGTATGCCTTTTACAGGAAAACAGGAACTGTAAGAACTCACAGCCCTTGGGCTTGTGCACATTCAGTGGAAAACAAGAAATGAATTAGCAGAGAGCTGAAGTCAATACATCTTGTCAGTGCACAACTATTGACCTTCCACTCAAAAACCCAACTGAGTAGAGAGAGGGCCAAGAACATGTCCAATAATTAGAAGAAAAAAAAAAATCATTACTTCTCCCTTGGTGTCCTAGCAATATATAGGTGGGTCAAAATGTTGGAAAACTTTTCATTCTCTCTTTACTAAAGGAGAGACATAAGGGCATAAATAGAAGGGATCTCCCTCAACCCCCTATTTCTTAAGCTAAAGATACCACAGAAAATTGTACTTTTTTTTCATTTGTTTTTATTGAAACTATCTCTCACAGAGTTTCATTTGAAGCTGCATAATGCTAATAATGCACAAGACACTGTTCTAAGTTGTGTAAATACAGCAACAAATGAAACACAAAAGCACCTGTCTTCCTGGAGCTTACATCTTAAATCAGTAACTTTTGTGTGCCACATTTTTCAGTTCAGTTCAGTTCAATCGCTCAGTCATGTCCGACTCTTTGCAACCCCATGCATCACAGCATGCCAGGCCTCCCTGTCCATCACCAACTCCTGGAGTTCACTCAAACTCATGTCCATCGAGTCAGTGATGCCATCCAGCCATCTCATCCTCTGTCATCTCCTTTTCCTCCTGTCCCCAATCCCTCCCAGCATCAGAGTCTTTTCCAATGAGTCAACTCTTCACGGGAGGTGGCCAAAGCACTGGAGTTTCAGCTTTAGCATTATTCCTTCCAAAGAACAACCAGGGCTGATCTCCTTTAGAATGGACTGGTTGGATCTCCTTGGAGTCCAAGGGACTCTCAAGAGTCTTCTCCAACATCACAGTTCAAAAGCATCAATTCTTTGGCAGTCAGCTTGCTTCACAGTCCAACTCTCACATCCATACATGACCACTGGAAAAACCATAGCCTTGACTAGACGGACCTTTGTTGGCAAAGTAATGTCTCTGCTTTTGAATATGCTATCTAGGTTGGTCATAACTTTTCTTCCAAGGAGTAAGCATTTTTAGTCTTTCAGAATTCCAGGACTTAAGATCAGGAAAGTCTAAAGGCCCATGCTATTAGAAATGATTCTGTACATTCTTATAGTTTAAAATACAAAGAAACTAAGCCATAAATCACTAGTTGCAAGTTTTCTTTTAATTTGTTTTTAATTGTTATTTATTCTTTAAGCTTGACAACTTCAAAGACAGTGGTCTTGTATTTTTATTCAGCAGAATCCCCATGGTGTTTTGCAGTAGCTTAAAATATACTAATTATGTTAATACAAGACTGATATGAATCAACTTTCCGAAATGGAATTATAACCCATGTAACATTATTGCTATTGATTCTTGGACCACACTTTAGGAACTAGCAAGACTTTCAACTTTAAAGGAAGACCTTTATCTTGTACAGGAAAAGGACTACTATGAGATGAATAGGAAAAAGATAGGTAAAGGTGAGATGGAGAGAAATTCCCATTTGTATCCCCTGATTTGTCAATATATAAGAGGTTCAGTTCAGTTCAGTCGCTCAGTTGTGTCCAACTCTTTGTGACGCCATGAATCGCAGCACGCCAGGCCTCCCTGTCCATCATCAACTCCCGGAGTTCACTCAGACTCACATCCATCTAGTCGGTGATGCCATCCAGCCATCTCATCCTCTGTCGTCCCCTTCTCCTCCTGCCCCCAATACCTCCCAGCATCAGGGTCTTTTCCAATGAGTCAACTCTTTGCATGAGGTGGCCAAAGTACTGGAGTTTCAGCTTTAGTTCAGTCCTTCCAATGAACACCCAGGACTGTTCTCCTTTAGAATGGACTGGTTGGATCTCCTTGTAGTGCAAGGGACTCTCAAGAGTCTTCTCCAAAACCACACTTCAAAAGCATCAATTCTTTGGTGCTCAGCGTTCTTCACAGTCCAACTCTTACATTCATACATGACCCCTGGAAAAACCATAGCCCTGACTAGATGGACCTTTGTTGGCAAAGTAATGTCTCTGCTTTTGAATATGCTATCTAGGTTGGTCATAACTTTTCTTCCAAGGTGTAAGTGTCTTTAAATTTCAGGGAGGATAGATTTAAGGGGAGATGAGTGGGTGACACAATATATTTTCTAGGCAGAGTTAGCTTCTATTTAGTGTTAATATTCACTAATTTTTATTATGGGCTTTCCAGGTGGCTCAGTGGAAAGAATCTGCCTACAAATGTAGAAGACGCATGTTGGATCCCTGGGTCAGAAAGAACCCCTGGAGAAAGAAACGGCAACTCACTCCACTCTCTCATGTCCAAATCTGATAGACAGATGAGCCTGGCTGGCTACAGTCCATGGGGTCACAAAAGAGTCAGACATGATTTAGTGACTACACAACAGTACAACAATTTTTAGTACAGCCAGTCAGCCTTATCCATTTGATTTTCTGCAGCTTTTCTTCAGGAATGAAGAAGTCATTTCTTAGTTTAAACAAGGGTTGAGTTTTACCATGTTTATGATGGAGAATGAAAGAGAGCAGTGAGGGTATGATATGGGGACAAGAACGATTAATAGTAAACCATGAGATCCAAGCTGCAAAAGGAAGCAAATGAAGACAAGTGTTGGGATAGTGAAAGAAAGTCAGCTACATGGTTCTCATGAACTCAAAGAATTGTAGAGAAAGAAGTACAATACTAATAGAGAGGAAATAATAAAAATTTTAGGTAAAGATACATCTTTCTTTGTACATTATTTGGGCATAGCGCCAATAATTTGGAAGTTTTTTTTTTTTTAATTCTCTATTTTCATAAATCAGTAAGAAAATACATTTAGATAAAAATATTGGATACTGTGAATTCTAAATCACATCTATATTGCTGTACTGTGTTTGTGGAAAGTTATGAAAGAGATGGGAATACCAGATCACCTGAACTGCCTCTTGAGAAACCTGTATGCAGGTCAGGAAACAACAGTTAGAACTAGACATGGAACAACGGACTGGTTCCAAATAGGAAGAGGAGTACATCAAAGCTGTATATTGTCACCCTGCTTATTTAACTTATATGTAGAGTACATCATGAGAATTGCTGGACTGGATGAAGCACAAGCTGCCATCAAGATTGCTGGGAGAAATATCAATAACCCTAGATATGCAGATGACACCACCCTTATGGCAGAAAGTGAAGAGGAACTAAAAAGCCTCTTGATGAAAGTGAAGAGGGGAGTGAAAAAGTTGGCTTAAAGCTCAACATTCAGAAAACAAAGATCATGGCATCTGGTCCCATCATTTCATGGCAAATAGACAGGGAAACAGTGGAAACAGTGACAGACTTTATTTTGGGGGGCTCCAAAATCACTGCAGATGTTGACTACAGCCATAAAGTTAAAAGAGGCTTACTCCTTGGAAGGAATTTTATGACTAACCTAGACAGCATATTAAAAAGCAGAGACAATACTTTGCCAATAAAGGTCCACCTAGTCAAGGCTATGATTTTTCCAGTGGTCATGCATGGATGTGAGATTTGGACTATAAAGAAAGCTGAGCACTGAAGAATTGATGCTTTTGAACTGTGGTGTTGGAGAAGACTCTTGAGAGTCCCTTGGACTTCAAGGAGATCCAACCAGTCCATCCTAAGGAGATCAGTCCTGAGAGTTCACTGGAAAGACCGATGTTATATCTGAAACTCCAATACTTTGGCCACCTGATGCGAAGAACTGACTCATTCGAAAAGACCCTGATGCTGGGAAAGATTGAAGACTGGAGGAGAAGGGGACAACAGAGGATGAGATGGTTGGATGGCATCACCAACTCAATGGACATGAATTTGGGTAAACTCTGGGAATTGTTGATGGTCAGGGAGGCCTGGGATGCTGCATGCAGTCCATGGGACTGCAAAGAGTGACTGAACTGAACTGAAGAGCCAGTAGTTTATAAGTATATGGTTTTAGGATTCTTAACTCTTTTGACACATTGTCTGATAGCATTCTAGATGTTTACTGTTAAACAAATATTTGCTGAGTGCTTAATCTATGCCAGATAAAACAATCCTTGCACCAGCATCATTCAGTTCAGTTCAGTCACTCAGTCATTTCTGAATCTTTGTGACCCCATGGACTGCAGCATGCCAGGCTTCCCTGTCCATCACCACCTCCCAGAGCTTGATCAAACCCATGTCCATTGAGTGAGTGATGCCATCCAACCATCTCATCCTCTGTCATCCCCTTCCCCTCCTGCCTTCAGGGTATTTTCAAATGTGTCAGTTCTTCATATCAGGTGGCCAAAGTATTAGAGTTTCAGCTTCATCATCAGTCCTTCCAATGAATTCAGGACTGATTTCCTTTAGGATTGACTGGTTTGATCTCCTTTCAGTCCAAGGGACTCTCAAGAGTCTCCTCCAACAGCACAGTTCAAAAGCATCAATTTTTTAGCGCTCAGCTTTCTTTATAGTCCAACTCTGCTTACCTCCTTATATTTTCATGTGAAAACAAAAACCCAGAGGATTTTAAATTTTGACTCAGTTTTCACATTTTATGTGGTTTTTATTATGTCATGCTATAGCCACTTAAAGACTACAACTATTTCTCCAGATATTAAAAGGATTTCTATAGCTCATGTAGTTCACATTTTATGCATTTTATGGCAATATTCTTTAAAAATACATTATTTGAGAATTTGTATGTACACTTTATTTTTCTGTCACAGAATAAATGCAATAATATTAAAGAGCTGTAAGTTAAGTGACAAAATGGTCTTCCTCCTTCTGAATAACCCTTCAGCAATGTGCAGCTCTCTCTGTGTACCTGTAGTCCTATTTGTCTTGTTCCTACTCCTATTATAGTGCTCTCCTTCAGAGACTCTGGTGGAGGGGAGGGAGTAAGAGCCAAATCAGTTTATTTGTATTTCAAAATTGCTAAGGGAGTAAACTCGGGGGGAAAAAAAAGTCCACAAGGGCCTCAGCAAAAATACTATTATTTCTTGAAAATGATATATGTACCAGGACTCTGTTACCATATTATTCACAATGACAAAGAAAGGAGAAAAAAATAAACAGCTACCAGAGTGTTCATTAACAAAGGATTGTTTGAACAAAAAGTATTATGTCCAAATGGGAAATATCATTTGAATTTTAAAATAATTAAGTAGGATTCTACATACTGCTATCACAATGCTATGGAATAGCACCTCTGATGTACCATTCTTTGGGGAAAAAATACATAAAATAATATGTATGATAGGATCAAATATGTACACTGGCACATGTATTAATAATATGGTGGGCAAAAAGTAAAGGAGAAAGATTTCTTAGGTTAGTCACTCTATTACTCAAGCAATAAACATTGCTTTCTAATTGTCTGGAACCCCTTTTGAAAATGCATACATTGTTATCAGTGAATGATTTAGACTAAAGAGTCAAAAAACAAATATGCAAAAATACCTTCCCAACCTGTTCCTGTGAAACATATTAGGAATTTTATTTTATACATGATTGCATTATTTACAAATATTACTTATGTGAATCACATGACTGAAATGGTCCATATGATTTAAATGTGTCACACTGACCAGCCCTACTCACAGATACAGATATGTGCTTAAGTTGACAGAAGATGACTCATGCAAAGAATAAAGTTACTGAACTTCTCTTCATTCACTTGGATTAGAGTATTAAGTAATTCACAAAATAATCCCAGTATCACTTCAGACAATAATGTGTTTTTTTTAAGTGAAAAAGTGAAAGTTGCTTAGTTGTGTCCAACTCTTTGAGACCCCATGGACTGAATCTCTAGGCCATAATACTGGAGTGGATAGTCTTTTCCTTCTCCAGGGGATCTTCCCAACCCAGGGATCCAACCCAGGTCTCCCACATTGTAGGAGGATTCTTTACCAGCTGAGCCACAAGCGAAGCCCAAGAATACTGGAGTGGGTAGCCATTCCCTTCTCCAGAGGATCTTCCCGACTCGACCCAGGGATCAAACCTGGATCTCCCACATTGCAGGCAGATTCTTTACCAACTGAGCTCTCAGGAAAGCCCCCATTTTTCTTTTTAAGCAACTTCATATTCATATTTTTAAACAACTTCATCTAGCAGTCGCACTGGCATTATTTGCACATTATAGAGACAGTAAGTTTTATTTTTTTTATTTTTGGCTATCCTGGGTTATCATAGCTACGTAGGTTTTTCTCTAATTGTGGCAAGTGAGGGCTACTCCTTAATTGTGGCGCATGGGCTTCTAATTGTGGTGACTTCACTTGTTGCGGAGCACAGGCTTTAGAGCAGGTAGACTCAGTAGTTGTGGCATGTGCGCTCAGTAGTTGCAACTCCTGAGTTTTAGAGCACAGGCTTAATAGTTGTGGACCACAGGGTTAGTTGCTCCAAGGCATGTGGGATCTTGCCCGATCAGGGATCCAACCTGTGACTCTTGCATTGGCAGGTGGATTCTTTACCACTGAGCTGCCAAGGAAGCCCTGTTTTATCATTAAGTCACATTTAGCTGATCTCAGAGAAATTTTAGTTTATAGATTTTGTTTTCTCAGATGCACACAAATAGCCTGAACTTTGCAGTAGAAAAGGAATTTAAATAAAAAGGCCCACTGAAATATCTGCACTTTATCTCTTTTCCTCCTCTTAAAAATATCAGCAGAAAAAGAAACACTTTCCTCAGTAATCAAGTCAAAACTGCTTAGTAAAATTTAATTAATATGCCATGCTTGGTGATATAACTTTGATCTGCTGCACTTCACTGATAACACAGCAGCCACAGACATGTCAAAGTTTTAACATGGTCAATTATTTGAGAAATTGGATATCAATTTTGTTGTGATCAAGTGGAAATTGATTTTCTAGGATATATGTGGGAGTGAGTTAAGTGTGTTTCATAGGAAAACAGATGGAATCATTTCAGAAAGTAGCATTTACTTTAAAATGTTTTTCTAGAATCTCTAACAAAATTTAATGCTTATCAAGTAAAGCCTTACTTTGTAGATGTGGAAGAATTTGATATTTACAGGGAGAGCCACCCAGTAATAATTTATTGCTTCCCTTTCAGCGATTCAGAGCTCTGTATTTCAGTCAAGACATTATTTTATATATTAGTGTAATGAAAAAAAATCCTTTATTCTATTGATCAGAAAATGCTTACTTTAAAATAAAAGGGTGAAGGTAAAAAAGCACATTGACAAAATATAAAGTGTTCATGTTTGAAATAAGGCTAAAATTTGAATGCAGACTCTATTCTAATGGTTATGTGACTTTAGTCATGCCATTTAATTAGTGTCAGCTTCAATTCCCTCATATGTAATTAAGACTAAAGTACATGAGATTAAATATATAATATATTTAAGAGGAAGCCTAAAATACAGTAATAAAATCATTAACAAGTATAGACTACTGACCTGTCCCAGAAAATGTTCCAAGGACTCTATATGTATTACCTCTAGAGTAGGTATAATTATGACTCTCACTTTACATATGAGCAAACTCAGGAACAGAGAGGGTAAATAATAATTAGGCCAAGGCAGGACACAGATAGGAAGTGAGAGAACCAGATTTGACTTCTTAGAGCCAAGATACTAAATTGTGTCTCTCTTTAGGAACTCAGTGATCACTAATGATTTAATAATTGTCTTTATTAAACTATAAGAGTATCTTCTTATAAACTGGTCACAGTGTTATAATATTAAAGAAGCATTTCTGATTTATTTTATTGGATGACAAAGTTCTAAGTATATAGTTGCCAAATAAGGATTCTTTTCTTTCCCTAACACAGAAACCAAGACTTGGAAGTTATTTGTGAAATCTGTGCAACACAAGATGAGAGCAAAGAGAAAAAAAATTAGATATTACTTTTTGAATACATCTTTGAATTTCTTTGTTTTATAAATCCTTCAAGTTCACTGCCATCTTTTATTGATGGAACACTAACAACTAACATATTCATATCTTTCAAAATGTCAGTTTAATTAACATAACTCACATCATTTTCTATTTAACACAAAGGACTGTTTTCCTAATTTGTGCTTAAATGCATAAAAGTCATTAATTAACAACCATACAGCCTTCTCTCTTTCAAAGTCTATAATTCCTCTTCTCTCCTTTTCTTCAATTTCTATTATAAATGAATTTAATTAATTTCATACCATCTCTTTGATTTCCTTCCAAGTATTTTCCAGCTATCTTTATTGGCTGTGTCCCAGTCTGGACACTGAACAATGAAAAAGAATGCTCTTGATATAGCATCAAGAAACAAATTTGACTGAATTATTAAAATGTAAATGTCAAGATTGCCGAGAGAAATATCAATAACCTCAGATACACAGATGACGCCACCTTTATGGCAGAAAGTGAAGAAGAAATAAATGGCCTCTTGATGAAAGTGAAAGAGGAGAGTGAAGAAGTTGGCTTAAAGCTCAACATTCAGAAAAATAAGATCATGGCATCCGGTCCCATCACTTCCTGGCAAATAGATGGGGAAACAGTGGAAACAGTGTCAGACTTTATTTTTTGGGGCTCCAAAATCACTACAGATGGTGACTGCAACCATGAAATTAAAAAATGCTTTCTCCTTGGAAAGTAAGCTATGGCCAACCTAGACAGCATATTACAAAGTAGAGACATTATTTGTCAACAAAGGTCAGTCTAGTCAAGGCTATGGTTTTTCCTGTGGTCATGTATGGATGTGAGAGTTGGACTATAAAGAAAGCTGAGCAACAAAGAGTTGATGCTTTTGAACTGTGGTGTTGGAGAAGACTCTGGAGAGTCACTTGGACTACAAGGAGATCCAACCAGTCTATCCTAAAGGAGATCAGTTCTGGGTGTTCATTGGAAGGACTGACATTGAAGCTAAAACTTCAATACTTTGGCTACCTGATGCGAAGAGCTGACTCATTTGAAAAGCCCCTGATGCTGGGAAACATTAAGGGCAGGAGGAGTAGGGGATGACAGAGGATGAGATGGCTGGACGGCATCACTGACTCAATGGACATGGGTTTGGGTGGACTCCAGAAGTTGGTGATGGACAGGGAGGCCTGGAGTGCTGCAGTTCACCAGGTCACAAAGAATCGGACATGACTGAGTGACTGAACTGAACTGAAAACGCTTTTATCAGCTACAAATAACCTCATCTCCATCTGCCATCTCTGTCATAGTGTTTCTTGCTGCACAGTTTTGATATTCAAAGGATTTTTGCTCATACATTTATTTATGCACTTACACATTACTCAGAGCAGATAGAGAATATTTATCATATATATAGCACTGTCTTAGATCTTAGGTGAAAAAGAAATAACTAAAGTAGTTCTTGACCCTGAGAAATATAAAATATAGTGGAAGAAAAGATGGGTAGGAGACTATGTTTTTTGATGACATATAAACCTCCATGCTCCCCATCTCTGTCCCCCATGGGAATAAATATTATGTGTTCTCTAGCTGCAAATGCCCAATGCTATAAAAATTTTAAATGTAGGTGATAAACATCAACAACAAAAAAGGAAATAATATTGTCAAAGAAGTTCAGATAGAATTCATCAAGGTTCTTTCTGACACCCTCTTATTGAGTAGTTTATAGTACTATTACTATGCTGTTCATAGAATGTCTATTACCTTGTTAAATTTAATTGGATGGCTATTTTTTTTTTTTTACTATTTTACCCCTTCAATAGATTCCAGTTAACCAAATGAAATATTTATTTTCTATTATATGCTTTAGTACTTATAATAAATGGGTTCATGATGTAAACTTTGAAAACCTGATAATATATGGAAACCGTAATTATTGTTTTGTTTTGGAATTATGAACTTTGTGAAAAAACATTTTGATTTATATAAATTTGCCAAATAAAGTTTTAGAAATTAAAATACCTGAATATGTAACAAAAAGAAATAGTTTTTTAGTTTGATTATAAGATTTTCTTATTTGAAATAGAGAAACCTAAATATAATATAAATTTAACCATAGAAACATAAACATGGTATATAATCATACATTTTCATTAATAATGAAATGTTAGTAATAATATCAGTAAATAAAGATTTTTTTATGGTATTCTATTATGTGGGAGTATATAATTTATTTAACCAATCTTTAATTGAGAGGCAATTACTCTGTTTTCGGAGATTTCCTACACATAAATAATATTGTGAGGATCATTTTCCTAAGGGGCAAGTCCCAGCATTATAATTGCATTTACATCATTATTATTCATATGGTTAAACTGTTCCTTAAACAAGTTGTACTGATTTCTAATCGCGACTGCAAGTTTTCTATATTCTTATATTTGTGTGTGTGTGTTTCTGGCTCAGTAATGTCCAACTCTTTGTGACCCCATGGACTGTAGCCTGCCAGACTCCTCTGTCCATGCGATTCTCCAGGTGAGAATACTGGAGTGGGTAGCCATTCCCTTCTCCAGAGGACCCTCCAAACTTGACCCAGGCATCAAACTCTGATCTCCCACATTGCAGGCACACTCTACCATCTGAGCCACCAGGGTACCCCTGGTAGCTTTGGATTTAAAACTGCCACTTTTTTCTCTTTGGTTCCAGGTCCTGCCTGCCTAATTGGCCTTAGTCTCAGGTCCTTGTGGCCTGTATTCTCATTCTGTTTTTTCAGACCTTTGTAAGACAAAGACAATTGTTTCAATTTCCACAAACAGTTCTGTCACCTAAAGTTACTAAAATCAGTGACAAGATTTTTAATCAAACTGAAAATTATTTTACAGAGTCTTATGTTCTATAGCTTATCGTGTCTTTAAAGGGTTGTATAAGGCATTTAGGAAAGACCTTTCTGAGTTTATGAATTAGTAAGTATCAATATATATTTGTACATACACACACTTATTCAGTGACTACTTATGCACATGTTATGAATTGTTAAACCTTCCAGCACAATAGTTAAAGGGTAAGATTTACTTTCTTTCTTGACTAGTAGTATAAAGATGCATTAGACAATAGGATCAAATGTACCAGGTACATGAAGTTATAAAAGCAAAATTGCACACTTCTTTTAGAAACCATTTATTTAATGGCTCAGTTGTGTCCGACTCTTTGCATCCCACAGATTGTAGCCCACCAGGTTACTTTGTCCATGGGAGGACAGGCAAGAATTCCATTCCATTCCAGGCAAGAATTCTGAAATGAATTGCCACTTCCTTCTCCAGGGGATCTTCCCAACCCAGGGATCAAACCCATGTCTCCTGCATTGAAAGATGGAAATTATTTCCCACTGAGCCATCAGGGAAGCCCTTAGAAATCACAGTATCAACCTGAAATTTAAGAATAAATATAAGTAAAATCTAACCCGAGTCATTTTCTTTTTCTATAGAAAACATTCAATAACTCTTTCACCAGGTCCAATTTAAAAAAGTCTATTTTTTTCCTTCAAGGGAAATGGAGATAAGTGTATCCATCATACATTTGTTTCTATTTATTCTAAAATATAGACTCTATTTCAAATCCCTCTCAATCCATATTATTCATGTTATCTATTCATGGCTGCAAGAACATGTACAAAGAGGGAGAAGGCTCTTGTAAACAAAAACAAATTCATTAAACTTAAGGTTTCAGTGTGAGTACCATTGTTAGGACAACTAAACTTCTAAAAAATTCATGAAAGAAAAGGAGATCACCTTAAGAAATGTTTTAAGTAGTCATAGCAACTACTATTTTAAAACCAAGCGTTTTCTTTCTTCCTCCTGAATTAAGATCTGTAAATAATAGTTTCCCTCTTTCCACAAGTTTTAAATATTTTTATATCATAAAAAATACAAATTTTAGATGTGCCAAGCTGTCTCCAGTAGTTTTATTGGTAGTAGATAGATATCACCATCATGAGGGTGTTGTTAATGGTATTATTATCTTCACAGATTTTACAAGCATTAGGTTTCATATTCACTTGAAATAGAAAACATGCTTTGGAAACATTTGCTATAACAATAGAAATAGTAAATTATCTTTGAGAAGCTTAATATTTTTAGTATATTTTGTTTTTTTGTAAAGCCAGATTTATCTCTAATAATAATTTCAGCATTTGCTTTCCTGAGATTTAATTTTTAAAAATTTTTCCTTCCTCTTTCCTTCCTTTATTTATTTATTTTTTAGTTTGCCTGAAGTAAAATATTTTAGACCTTCTCTTAGGTTTTTATTCTTAATCCTAAAACTATAACAATCTTCTGTTAGTTACACACTGTATTCTGTCACAGTGGAGCTCAATCCCCTTCGACATTCCTCACTCATTAAACCCCTTTGATAAATGAAGCTGAGGTCTAAAGATAGAGTTTCAATGCTCCAAAGAGAAAATTTTCTTGGGAGAGGCTAAAAGAAAATTTAGAATTTTGTGATTTTTCTTTCTCTCTTCACTTCTGGTATCTTCTTTAGATTGCATTTCACTTCATGGGAAATAGATGGGGAAACAGTGGAAACAGTGTCAGACTATTTTTTTGGCCTCCAAAATCACTGCAGATGGTGATTGCAGCTATGAAACTAAAAGACGCTTACTCCTTGGAAGAAAAGTTATGACCAACCTAGATAGCATATTCAAAAGCAGAGACATTACTTTGCCAACAAAGGTCCGTTTAGTCAAGGCTATGGTAATTCCAGTAGTTATGTATGGATGTGAGAGTTGGACTGTGAAGAAAGCTAAGCACGAAAGAATTGATGTGTTTGAACTGTGGTGTTGGAGAAGACTCTTGAGAGTCCCTTGGACTACAAGGAGATCCAACCAGTCCATTCTGAAGGAGATCAGCCCTGGGATTTCTTTGGAAAGAATGATGCTAAAGCTGAAACTCCAGTACTTTGGCCACCTCATGCGAAGAGTTGACTCATTGGAAAAGACTCTGATGATGGGAGGGATTGGGGGCAGGAGGAGAAGGGGATGACAGAGGATGAGTGGCTGGATGGCATCACTGACTCGATGGACGCGAGTCTGAGTGAACTCCGGGAGTTGGTGATGGACAAGAAGGCCTGGCGTGCTGCGATTCATGGGGTTGCAAAGATTCGGACATGACTGAGTGACTGAACTGAACTGAACTGAACTGACCTTATCTCTGGGCTTCCCACATAGCTCAGTCGGTAAAGCATCTGCCTGCATTGTGGGAGACTTGGGTTCATTTCCAGGTTTGGGAAGTTCCCCTGGTGAAGGAAATGGCAACCCACTCCAGTATTCTTGCCTAGAGAATCCCATGGATACAGGAACCTGGTGGGCTGCAGTTCATGGTATCTTTAGGACCCAATTTCTTAAAATCCTGTTTCTTGAGTCTCCCTCATTCTCAGTAGGACTATAAGGAAGAAGGGGAGCTCTAGGATAAAGAAGAAATAAACTGAATAAATTATTGTAACTCCCTAGATTTTAAGGAGAGCAACTTATCCATGCTTCTCTTTTGCAAGATTTGTCTCTCCACACTCCACCGTATGTGTCACAGGGTAACTAACACCCAGTTGCTGATTCCATTTCTTTCACAATTACTTTTTTTTTTTTTTGGCATGATGATGAAAGTATTTATAAGTATTTATAAAGGAAGTGCAAGCCTAGGTATCTAAATGAGTGTCAATAAAGGTTTAGGATATCAATTAGGCATTGCTTTTGTTAGAAAATCCCTGGAGGATGATGATGCCAAAGGACGACAGTGGTGTGCAGTGCCCACTCGTGTGGTTACAGATGGTCTGAAACACTGGTTCAGGTCCTTTCCTGAGTGTTCCTGAGGCGGGGGTCGGGGTAGGAGGTGAGGGGGAGGATGCCCTGTGACAGTCAGGACACTATGTGGTCCTGTTTCCAACTCTTCAATGTGGTGGCTGATGTCTAAATACCTCGTTGGGTCCAACCTATGACCTCATTTCAGGTTCTAGAAACTACCTCATTTCAGGTTCTGGAAAAATATTATTTTCCTCTATCTTTCCCAGGAAGCTGGTCTATCTAGTTTTCTCTAGGATTGAGGAGTA
Source organism: Capricornis sumatraensis (assembly GCF_032405125.1). NCBI lineage: Eukaryota > Metazoa > Chordata > Mammalia > Artiodactyla > Bovidae > Capricornis > Capricornis sumatraensis. Next base: position 52,093,193 of record NC_091075.1, read on the forward strand.
GTCTGAATCTTTATCTACAGTACTTTTAATTTCATTCTGTACCTCTCTTTTACTTGGGGCTTTGCTTTTATTCTTTTGGGGTTTTGCTTTGATTATTTTGAGCTTTTTGTTTATTTGCTTTATAGCACTTTCTTATTTTCACATCTGAATACTGCAGAATTTGGTTTTCAAAATTTCTGTGTCTGGGGAGAATTTTAAGAGAATATTGTAGATGGCATAAAGTATACTTGTTTTTCAAGAAGTAACACAGATCCTCCATCTGAATGGGGAAATGGTCACTAATGGAGAAATGAGCAAAGAAAAAAAGGAAGAAATTTAATCAATTAAACAGCTTCTCAGGTGGCACCAGTGGTAAAGAATCTGCCTGCCTATGCAGGAGACAGAAAAGAGACACAGGTTCTATCCCTGGGTCAGGAAGATCCCCAAGAGGAGGGCATGACAACCATACCAGTATTCTTGCCTGGAAAATCACTATGGACAGAGGAGCCTGCCAGGCCATAGTCCATAGATTCACAAAGAGTCGAACACGACTGAGACGACTAAGCATGCACAGAATCATTTAAAATATTATCTGCAAAATATTTCCTGACGGGAAAGGAATCAAGAAGACTTTTGACTACAGGGGTAAATGAAATCCTTAGTTCAGTTCAGTTCAGTTCAGTCGCGCAGTGGTGTCCGACTCTGAGACCCCATGAATTGCAGCACACCAGGCCTCCCTGTCCATCACCAACTCCCGGAGTTCACTCAGACTCACGTCCATTGAGTCAGTGATGCCATCCAGCCATCTCATCCTCAGTCATCCCCTTTTCCTCCTGCCCCCAATCCCTGCCAGCATCAGAGTCCTTTCCAATAAGTCAACTCTTTGCATGAGGTGGCCAAAGTACTAGAGTTTCAGCTTTAGCATCAGTCCTTCCAATGAACACCCAGGGCTGATCTCCTTTAGAATGGATGGGTTGAATCTTCTTGCAGTCCAAAGGACTCTCAAGAGTCTTCTCCACTGTTCAAAAGTATCAATTCTTTGGTTCTCACCTTTCTTCACAGTCCAACTCTGACATCCATACATAACCACTGGAAAAACCATAGCCTTGACTAGACAGACCTTTGTTGGCAAAGTAATATCTCTGCTTTTTAATATGCTATCTAGGTTGGTCATATCTTTCCTTCCAAGGAGTAAGTATCTTTTATTTCATGGCTGCAATCACCATCTGCAGTGATTTTGGAGAGGAAAAAAAAAAAAAAAAAAGTCTGACACTGTTTCCCCATCTATTTCCCATGAAGTGAAATGAAATCCTTAAAGCTGACTTAATATAGCTCAATTCACTGAGACAGGAAACCACTAAGATCAAAGTCTTGGACTAATATTTTCTTAAACAATTGTTTCTTAGGATATTGCTACTATTTTCAAGTAAATAAAATAAAAAGGGAGAATGTTGTTCTGTGACCCAACATTTGAGGAATGTTAAATCAGGTTTAACAGATTCAAGTATCTAAGGGCAATTAAGCCTTTAACACACTTCAATTCAGTTCAGTCACTTGATGGTGTCTGACTCTGTGACTCCATGAAGCGTACCAGGCCAGGCTTCCCTGTCCATCACCAACTCCTGGAGTCCACCCAAACCCATGTCCATTGAGTCGATGATGTCATCCAACCATCTCATCCTCTGCCATCCCCTTCTCCTCCTGCCCTCAATCTTTCCCAGCATCAGGGTCTTTTCAAATGAGTCAGTTCTTCATATCATGTGGCCAAAATATTGCAGTTTCAGCTTCAACATCAGTCCTTCCAATGAAAACCCAGGACTGATCTCTTTTAAAATGGACTGGTTGGATCTCCTTACAGTCTAAGGGACTCTCAAGAGTCTTCTCCAACACCACAGTTCAAAAGCATCAACTCTTTGGTGCTCAGCTTTCTTTATAGTCCAACTCTCACATCCATACATGACCACTGGAAAAACCAGAGCCTTGACTAGACAGACCTTTGTTGACAAAGTAATGTCTCTACTTTTGAATATGCTGTCTAGGTTGGTTATAACTTTCCTTCCAAGGAGCATGCATCTTTTAATTTCATGGCTGCAATCATGATCTCCAGTGATTTTGGAGCCCCAAAAAATAAAGTCAGCCACTGTTTCCACTGTTTCCCCATCTATTTGCCATGAAGTGATGGGACCGGATGCCATGATCTTAGTTTTCTCAATGTTGAGCTTTAAGCCAACTTTTTCTCTCTCCTCTTTCACTTTCATCAGCAAGCTATTTAGCTCTTTTTCACTTTCTGCCATAAAGGTGGTGTCATCTGCATATCCGAGGTTATTTATATTCCTCCCGGCAATCTTGATTCCAGCTTGTCCTTCCTCCAGCCCAATGTTTCTCATGATGTTATCTGCATACAAGTTAAATAAGCAGGGTGACAATATACAGCCTCGATGTCCTCCTTTTCTTATTTGGAAGCAGTCTGTTGTTCCATGTCTGGTTCTAACTGTTGCTTCCTGACCTGCATATAGGTTTCTCAAGAGGCAGGTCAGGTGGTCTGGTATTCTCTCTTTCAGAATTTTCCACAGTTTATTGTGATCCACACAGTCAAAGTCTTTGGCATAGTCAATAAAGTAGAAATAGATGTTTTTCCGGAACTTTAGCTTTTTCGATGATGTTGGCAATTTGATCTCTGGTTCCTCTGCCTTTTCCAATACCAGCTTGAATATCTGGAAGTTCATGGTTCACATAGTGCTGAAGCCTGGCTTGGAGAAATTTGAGCATTACTTTGCTAGCGTGTGAGATGAGTGCTATTGTGATGTAAATTTCCATTTATGTTGCGGATTTAATGAATAGGGTTTCGCAAAAGGGTTTCCCCAAAGAACTCTGTGTTCAGGGTTTGTGCCACTATCCCAGTCACCACTTACATCATGCTTACTTATGTGAAAGAAAGATTAAGATATTAAATATATATAAAGTAGCAGTTGTCACATTGCAACACATTGCTATGAACTGAGAAACTATGGACAGTTTCCAGAACACCTTTCTCTGCAGGTCTTCCTCAGTAATTTGTATTCAAAATCTCTTAGTTAAAGGTACAGACATGTGGAATCCTTGCTTCTCTTAATAATTCTTTGTACTCCACCATCATTTACTTAGTGCTTATGTGGAAATAAAACATTAAATATTAAATAGATATTAAATTGTAACAATTTTAGTTCTATAATCTGAAAATCACATGAGAATTATATAAGATTTATAATTTTTGATTCTATCTTGATAAACTAAACCAAAATCTATAAGATCTTATGTAAAAACTACAAACTAAATAAACTAAATGATATTTCACTCTATTATCCACCCCTTCAAGCAAAAATGATCTTACTGTGTTTAGTAAGGAAATATCCTTCATTTTTAAGCATCCATGTAAGAAAGGTATGCATTATAATAAATTAAGGTATAAGTAAAAAAGATGTCCTTTTCATTATAGGGGACTGGAATGCAAAAGTAGGAAGTCAAGAAACACCTGGAGTAATAGACAAATTTGGGCTCGGAATACAGAATGAACCAGGGCAAAGACTAATAGAGCTTTGCCAAGAAAATGCACTGGGCATAGCAAACATCCTCTTCCAACAACACAAGAGAAGACTCTGCACGTGGACATCACCAGATGATCAACACTGAATCAGATTGATTATATTCTTTGCAGCCAAAGATGGAGAAGCTCTATACAGTCAACAAAAACACAAGACTAGGAGCTGACGTGGCTCCTAGTGGCTCAGATCATGAACTCCTTATTGCCAAATTCAGACTTAAATTGAAGAAAGTAGGGAAAACCACTAGACCATTCAGGTATGATCTAAATCAAATCCCTTATGATTATACAGTGGAAGTGAGAAATAGATTTAAGGGACTAGATCTGATAGACAGAGTGCCTGATGAACTATGGATGGGGGTTCATGACATTGTACAGGAGACAGGGATCAAGACCTTCACCATGGAAAATAAATGGAAAAAAGTTAAGTGATTGTCTGAGGAGGTCTTACCAATAGCTATGAAAAGAAGAGAAGTGAAAAGCAAAGGAGAAAAGGAAAGATACAAGCATCTGAATGCAGAGTTCCAAAGAATAGCAAGAAGGGATAAGAAAGCCTTCCTCAGTGATCAAAGCAAAAAAAATAGAGGAAAACAACAGAATGGAAAAGACTAAAGATCTCTTCAAGAATATTAGAGACACCAAGGGAATATTTCATGCAAAGATGGGCTCGACAAAGGACAGAAATGGCATGGACCTAACAGAAGCAGAAGATATTAAGAAGAGGTGGCAAGAACACACAGAAGAACTGTACAAAAAAGATCTTCATGGCCAAGATAATCACGATGGTGTGATCACTCACCTAGAGTCAGACATCCTGGAATGTGAAGTCAAGTAGGCCTTAGAAAGCATCACTATGAACAAAGCTGGTGGAGGTGATGGAATTCCAGTTGAGCTGTTTCAAATCCTGGAAGATGATGCTGTGAAAGTGCTGCACTCAATATGCCAACGAATTTGGAAAACTCAGCAGTGGCCACAGGACTGGAAAATGTCAGTTTTCATTCCAATCCCAAAGAAAGGCAATGCCAGAGAATGCTCAAACTACCACACAATTGCACTGATCTCACATGCTAGTAAAGTAATGCTCAAAATTCTCCAAGCCAGGCTTCAGCAATACGTGAACTGTGAACTTCCAGATGTTCAAGCTGGTTTTAGAAAAGGCAGAGGAACCAGAGATCAAATTGCCAACATCCTCTGGATCATGGGAAAAGCAAGAGAGTTCCAGAAAAGCATCTATTTCTGCTTTATTGACTATGCCAATGCCTTTGACTGTGTGGATCACAATCAACTGTGGAAAATTCTGAAGGAGTTGGGAATACCAGACCACTTGACCTGCCTCTTGAGAAACCTACATGAAGAATAGGAAGCAACAGTAAGAACCAGACATGGAACAACAGACTGGTTCCAAATAGGAAGAGGAGTACGTCAAGGCTGTATATTGTCACCCTGCTTATTTAACTTCTATGCAGAGTACATCATGAGAAACGCTGGGCTGGAAGAAGCACAAGCAGGAATCAAGATTACCGGGAGAAAAAACAATAACCTCAGACACACAGATGACACCACCCTTATGGCAGAAAGTGAAGAGTAACTAAAAACCCTCTTGATGAAAGTGAAAGAGGATAGTGAAAAAGTTGGCTTAAAGCTCAACATTCAGAAAATGAAGATCAAGGTATCCGGTCCCATCACTTCATGGGAAATAGATGGAGAAACAGTAAAAACGGTGACAGACTTGTTTTGGGGGGCTCCAAAATCACTGCAGATGGTGACTGCAGCCATGAAATTAAATGATGCTTACTCCTTGCAAGAAAAGTTATGACCAACCTAGATAGCATATTCAAAAGCAGAGACATTACTTTGCCAACAAAGGTCCGTCTAGTCAAGGGTATGGTTTTATCAGGGGTCATGTATGGATGTGAGAGTTGGACTGTGAAGAAAGCTGAGCACTGAAGAATTGATGCTTTTGAACTGTGGTGTTGGAGAAGACTCTTGAGAGTCCCTTGGACTGCAAGGAGATCCAACCCATCCATTCTGAAGGAGTTCAGCCCTGGGATTTCTTTGGAGGCAATGTTGCTGAAGCTAAAACTCCAGTACTTTGGCCACCTCATGTGAAGAGTTGACTCATTGGAAAACACTCTGATGCTGTGAATTATTGGGGGCACTAGGAAAAGGGGATGTCAGAGGATGAATGGCATCACTGACTCGATGGACATGAGTCTGAGTGATCTCCCGGAGTTGGTGATGCACAGGGAGGCCTGGTGTGCTGTGATTCATGGGGTTGCAAAGAGTCGGACACGACTGAGCGACTGAACTGAGCTGATTATGTCTATGGGCTTCCCAGGTAATGCAGCAGTAAAGAATTTGCCTGACAATTCAGGAGACACATGTTTGATCCCTGGGTCAGGAAGATTCGCTGGAGAAAGAAATGACACCCATTCCAGTATTCTTGCCTGGGAAATCTCATGGACCATGAGTGGGATCATGGGATCACAGAGTCTGATGACTTAGTGACTAAACAGCAGTTATGTCTATAGAATAATCTTAATAATTTATTAAAATATTATTAATTAAATGCTGAATTGTTTTCCCACATGGACAGTATTGTTATATCACTTTAGGCCTTATGAACCTTTATAATTTTGCTAATAAATACTAGAAATCTAAAATAATATTATTTTCTTTAATTCCATTGCTTTGATTACCATCAGGATCATCTCAACACACTTTTTTAGTTTTTATATTTCTATCTTTGTAAATTGTCTATTCATAACTTTTTCTATTTGTCCACTTGAAACTGATGGTTTTTTTTTGACTTTTATTTGTAGAACTAAATTGATTTCAGATAATTCTTCCTTGTTTCAAATACTGCTAACATTTTTTCCCATTCTGTAATCTAACTATTATCTTTGTCTGCAAGTATTACTTATTCAGCAAAACTGATTAATTATATGAAATAGAATTTAACCATTTTTTGCTCTGTGTTTTTGAATGGAAAATTTTAAAATACTTTCCACCCCTAGGTCGCAGAAATATTCTGTAACATTTCTTATATTAATTATGCATTTCATTTTTCACAATTCTGTGTTTAATTCATCCCAGTTTCTATCTTTGTGTAAGACATTATGCAAGGATTAAAATGCATTTTTTTTTCATTTAACTGGCACTGAGACTCTTTTATAAAGTGATATTTTCTAAGCACACTTTTCAATTCATTTACAGCTTTGAGACAGTGTTCATAGAGCACTTGACACTCAGAAAAGAAATTTTAAAAATCTTCTTCTCCACCTTGACATAATTATTTTCATTAATCAATACATTAAACAAAAACAATAACTATTTCCTTGATTCATTCAATGAACAATTAACAACTCCCAAGGAGTATTATCCATATTTAGTGAAGTATTGCTTGCATGAACTTCAGTTTAACTTATAAACAAAAATGCCACACCATCCATTTTGTACTGTTTCTCTAAGTTAAAATTTAAACACAAATAAAAAGTTCAAGTGCTCACACAGAGACAAAACTGAAGTAAGTGAAGTTTTCACTGCTTCTTTATCATTGTTTTGCTTGTACTATCAGTATTTATCTTGAACTTACTGTTTAAACACAAAGACGTGAAGTAACACAGAGAGTACAGACAAGAATGATTCCAAAATATTACTGGGTCTCTAAATACATGGGTGCAACTGAGTCCAAGGCTGTCATGACCCAACTATATAAATGGAGGTTCTTTATATTAATGTCCACGAATCATCCAATGTTAATTAAAGAGTAATAAAGCATAAACTAATTTGACATTTTCATAAATATTAAAATTCACAATAACCACAGAACTTGTTAACAACTCAGCCCAGGAAAAATATTTTTAGGAGACATAGTTTATCACTGATATTATTGAAGATCACTGGTGCATGGTAATGGAATGAAGCAGGACATTTAGAGAGTTCGACTATGGTGTTTGAATTCTTACAAACAATGCACCTATGCACTGGGAGGACCTGTAGATCACACCTCCTGCCATGCCTTTGGAGATTAGAATATGAGCTTATAGTTCCAGGCCAAAGCATCATCCTATGTATGTTTGTATGATACCCAAGGCTTCTTCTGGTGGCTCAAGAGTAAAGAATCCACCTGCAATGCAGGAGGCCCAGGAGAAGCAGGCTCAATCCCTGGGTTGGGAGGATCCCCTGGAGGAGAAAATGGCAACACACTCCAGTAGTCTTGCCTGGGAAATCTCATGGACAGAGGATCCCAGTTGGCTACAAACCATGGGTTCGCAAAGGAGTTGAAAATGACTTAGTGACTAAGCAAAACAAGTTTAACAACATGTCGATTGTAGTTTTTGATCAGCAATGATTTCTCTCGTGATTTCAGTAGGATGACTTCCCTGGCAAAAAGGAACTGTGACGTCAGATGGTCTGTGTAGTTGGGAAGAGCCATGGAAAGTAGATAACTTCACTCACTTCCATCTGGAAAGTTGCGCTGTGCACCACAACATAGGAGTGTCCTTTCATTTATAATGATGTTACAGTCTATCCTTGTGTGTGTCTTAGTCACTCAGTCATGTCTGACCCTTTGCAACCCATAGACTATAGCCCGCTCAGGCTGCAGTAGCCTGTAGTAGCTATTGTAGCACATGAGGCGCCTCCATCCATGGGATTTTCCAGGCAAGAATACTGGATTGGGTTGCCATTTCCTCCTCCAGGCAGCCTATCCTTGCTGCTCAATAAACTGAAGCACCATGGGCTCTATGGTGGGACTTCACAAATTAAAAAGCCACAGCACATCTGGGCTGGCTTGAGCATGAACAAGCAAAGGACCCCTGTCTAATGGAATGATTAAAAGTTTAAAAATGCTGTTTTAATCCAATCAATTAAAAGCATAAACAGCATGGGTTTGATTGAATCAATTTAAAGAATTACACAGCAGTCAATGTGCTCATCAGCAGGAGTGAAAAATTCATGTACCACCTACAAACAGCTTGAAATCTGTATCCTTCAATTAAATGTAACAAACAATCTTTTAGCACATTCCAGAAAGGTGACTCTTTCCCTAGAACCAAAGAATGGTGCTACACCAGAGGGACATGCTATTAGTTATAACTAGTGCAGCTGTCATCCAGTTTGATATATTTAACAAATATCATATCTTCATTATTAATAACTGTGTCTGCTGTACTCAAAATTTGATTCTAAACATGAAAATGTACTTCTCCTTTTATTTAAAAATCTTGAATTATCAAGATGCAATCTTAAAATAATGTAAAATAATATGTGTACAGAGGCAGTGGTGTTTTAAGATAATCATGAACTAAATGAAGTAATTGTTGTGTGTCTGCTTACTCTAGCAAGAAGCTACAAATACATATATATATTTACAGCTGCAGCTAAATAAAGCTAATAGAAACAGATAAACCTGAGATTTCTAAAAAAGATAATAATACTCCAAATTTCTAATTCACTCTCCTTTTAATAATCCTGTAGTCTGACTATGATTAATAGAATTGTTTTGAGGGGAAGAGATTTTTAATACAATTTTCACCACTAAAACTGAGCCAAGACAATCATAGATTCAGTGGAAAAAACAGGGTAAATCAGTATGCATGAAATTTCAAGTGAAAAATAAAATAAATCACAATAAACTGAGCATTTCCATTTCACTAGCACAAAGCTTTATACATTTTGATTTCTAGACTTGTAAAGGATGTGTTCCCTTAATCATATCTGGTTTAAAAAGCTATAGAATTTAGATGCAAATAAAAAAATTGTAGATTCTTCTTTCCCAATGTCATCTAAACTGAGTCTATTCCAGTCTTTATCCTCATACATACTCAGTTTGTATGGAAACCATGATGCCATGAACTGAAATGCCATGAGAAAACTCTGTCCAAGAGTAAGTGTTCAGTTAATGTTAGAATTAACATCTTTTAGATTTCATATCAAATTAATTTAGGATCATTAATTTCATTATTAATGTTGTTTAGTCGCCAAGTTGTGCTCGACTCTTTCGCGACTCCATGGATCAAACCTATATCTCCTGAATTAGCAGGTGGATTCTTTACTAAGGTACCTGGGAAGGGAAATTTGGATTTCAGAAAGCCAGTATAGTTTGTATGTGTATGTATAGACATGTATAGACATATATATTATAAATTATATGTAGAGGTAGGAAGTAACATAATCAAATTTATTGATGCTTTGGAAAAAGAACACATAATTAGCCACCCTACTCAGAATAAATAATTTCAGTTTTTGTCACAAAATGAGTTAAAGTTTTTCTTTTATTTAAAAAATTTGAGAGCTCTCTGCATTCTCTCTATGTGAATCTATACTCACAGCAAAGAATAGATTGCCATGTTGGATTGATTTTATACTTATGGGAAAAATGCAGAGACAGGCCTAGAGAGGTGAAGTAAAACCACCTAGCTAAGCAGTAATGGAGCCATGATTCAAAACAAAGTCAAATGGTTCCAGAGCCCACATATTTATGCCTCCTTTCTCCCTCCGTCTCTGGTTGTGTACCACAATCATTTCACACTCTATAGTCACCAAAGAGCAGGTTTTCTAACTTTAGAAGGAGGCACTGCCTCACAAGGTAAGTAGGAAAGTAACAATCAACAATTTACCTGTCATGTGTCCCAGGACAGAGCTTATCCTGACGGTGTTACTGATGCAAGTGTTCTAACAGGGTGTTAATAGATCTGTAGCCCTGATGTCTCAAATACTACACCAAAACTTTGATTAGTTATCAGTTAACAGATTAAATGTACTGTTTGTGCCAGAAATGAGTGTCATATTTCAAAAAACAGATGTCAGGTTAGCGTGTTCATGTCTCATTTATGTCAGCAGCACTTGGCCTGCACTGACCTTGATGAGAAAACGCAGTCAAGTTCACCTGTGAGTGTCTGTCAACAGTCAGAGGCAGGTAGGCAAGCTCTGTAAGTCCAATATCATTAAGATACAAATCTCCTCATCTGTAGGGCCTGTACACCAAAGCAGAGTTGTAGGAGCTGAGGCAAAAATTATGACTGTAGATGATTAGAAACCAATTTGAATGTACACCAATGCTGAATCCTATTATTTACAAAGTAAAAATTTTTTAAAAAATGTAAAATTTCAAGGAAATAGTGTCAGGTAATTTAGAAGTACTTCTCATCTTGTCACTCATCTTGTCACTCAGCATTATAATTTTTTGAATTATAATGCTGCTCATTATAATTCCATATTATGAAGTCAGTGAAAACTTCTATTTAAGCTAAATATCACTACACAAGCAAGTTATATAGGACAAAAATCACCACTGGAAAAAAAAATGTATGTGCAAGTAATATTTTAAAAATAAAATGCAATTGTAAAAGATCTTGGTTCAAACATTTTGAAAACATGTTTCTCAAAAGCACTATGACTGAGACTTTTGCCATTTTTATGTTCTAAACCTTTTCAACTTAAGAAGTATTCCTAATGTAAACTTGTCTTCAAATGTGGCAGAGAAGAATCTGCATATGTTTCAGTGAGAAACATGATCTCACATTGTGAAAAAAGATGTGATGGAAGATGATATCTTCAGTGCATAAATACATACTGTAAACTGTAATTTTAATACCCTATCTTAAATGCTTTGCTCTAATTTCTGTGCACAAATTTCTTTCTCTTTGCCAACTCAACAGTTATCATCATGAATAAATTCCATCGTCTGAGGAAACTCCACACTTAGGCTTTAAGTGGCAATTTATTTGGTATTTCAAGATTCTTTCCACAAAATAACCTTATACTATCTGATGCTTATTAAAAGAGTAATAAAATGTGACAAACATAATGGATAAGAGCAAATTAAGGGTGAAACATTTAATTATTACCAGTAAATGATTGTTTGAGTCCTTGACATTTTTTCTTCTCAGAATCTCCAAGGATTGTTTATACCTCATAAGATAGCATATATACATAAGAAGAATAAACCTAAATCAGGCTCTTGACATATAAATTAAATTCATAAGAGTTATGAATTTATGAGTTAAGGATAAAGCCATTGGTAAGGCAACTGTAGAATTAACAGAAGTGCCTAATCTATCTTACAAATTAAACAATAATATAGTAACATAGTTTCTAACAAAATAGTTGTTATTTCTAATAAAAAGTGTATAATTAGTCATTGGTTTCTTTCTAATTTGCTAAACTTTTTTTTTTTTTTTCAGTTCAGTTCAGTCCCTCAGTCGTGTCCGACTCTTTGCGACCCCGTGAATTGCAGCACACCAGGCCTCCCTGTCCATCACCAACTCCCGGAGTTCACTCAGACTCACATCCATATAGTCAGTGATGCCATCCAGCCGTCTCATCCTCTGTCATCATCCCCTTTTCTTCCTGCCCCCAACCCCTCCCAGCATCAGAGTCTTTTCCAATGAGTCAACTCTTCGCATGAGGTGGCCAAAGTACTGGAGTTTCAGCTTCAGCATCATTCCTTCCAAAGAACACCCAGGGCTGATCTCCTTTAGAATGGACTGGCTGGATCTCCTTGCAGTCCAAGGGACTCTCGAGAGTCTTCTCCAACACCACAGTTCAAAAGCATTATTAAAATTTTTTATTTTAATATTATTTAAAATTTCAAAATGGCCACAATATCATATGCACAATAAATTGTATATATTAAAGTATAGATTAAATTCAATTGCATAGTAAACTATGCATGAGATATCTAATCAGTAAAATGGAGATGCCAAGTCATAATTATATTTTTCCAAGAGCTTTAAGATTATTTTATTCTCTGAGAGTGCATCAACAAAAATAAATGTATAAATAGCATTACTTTATTTTTAAAATGCCTTTAATGATACTAAAATCTAGTAAGCTGTGGTCCTACACAGAGGTCAGACTTATCTTCATTTTATAAAATAAAATGGATTTCTATGATGTGATGAACAATTTTTCTAGAACAAATGTCTTCCAGAAGTAATGTATTTTAATCTGTTATTTTTCCTCTGTTTAAAATATTTACCAATCTATTTCAAAATTATAATTATCAGCTCCTTACTTTGTGGCCTCTGAAGTTTTCTCAATTTGGGTTGTCTCTTTAAGAAAAAATATGTAAAACTATTAATGCAATTACTTAAAAAATATTAATGTGAGATAAAAAATAACACATTATGAATTTTAAAATCAGGCTTTGTATTTTCAACTCTTTTTATTTCACTTTCTATAGCGGTACTGAAAGGTAATTCCATTTACCTTCTACATGGTTGGTAGAAATATTTCTGTTATTTTTGATATTAGTTTAGGAAATTTCAGATTTGCAAATGATTATTAAACATGAGAAATTTGAGAAGAAAGTCTTTCAATTTTCACATATGGGCTAAAATTTTGAAAGATTTTTTTCGAAAGATGAGCTTTTGGCTGCATGTATTTCTAAACTTGTTTCTCTTCTCTCACCCGTGCATTTCCAGTTCAAACAGCACTGTGAGTTCAGACAATGCATCTCCATGGCCAACTAACCTGACATAATGAGCTGCAGGACATTCCTGTGTGCCATTCATTCACTCAAATGGGTAATAATAATTTAACAATATACATGGCATGACTATGGAGCTACATAAATATATAACCCACTAAGCCCAAATTAAATGTATACATAACTTTTCAGTCACAGGGTCTCAAAAATGCTGGGGTTGAAGAAGAAAAGTTGGCATGAAAACAGATCAGTTCAGTTCAGTCACTCAGTCATGTCCAACTCTTTGCGACCCCATGAACCGCAGCATACCAGACCTTCCCGTCCATCACCAACTCCCAGAGTTTACCCAAACTCATGTCCATTGAGTCAGTGATGCCATCCAGCCATCTCATCCTCTGTTGTCACCTTCTCCTCCTGCCCTCAATCTTTCCCAGCATCAGGGTCTTTTCAAATGAGTCAGCTCTTTGAATTAGGTGGCCAAAGTACTGGAGTTTCAGCTTCAACATCAGTCCTTCCAATGGATACCCAGCACTGATCTTCTTCAAGGTGGACTGGTTGGCTCTGCCTGCAGTCCAAGGGACTCTCAGAGTATTCTCCAACACCACAATTCAAAAGCACCAATTCTTAAGCGCTCAGCCTTCTTTATAGTCCAACTCTCACATCCATACATGACCACAGGAAAAACCATAGCCTTGACTAGATGGACCTTTGTTGACAAAGTAACTTCTCTGCTTTTCACTATGCTGTCTAGGTTGGTCATAACTTTCCTTCCAAGGAGTAAGCATCTTTTAATTTCACAGCTGCAATTACCATCTGCAGTGATTTTGGAGCCCCCAAAAATAAAGTCAGCCACTGTTCCCACTGTTTCCCCATCTATTTGCCATGAAGTGACAGGTCTGGATGCCATGATCTTTGTTTTCTGAATGTTGAGCTTTAAGCCAACTTTTTACTCTCCTCTTTCACTTTCATCAAGAGGCTCTTTAGCTCTTCTTCATTTTCTGCCATAAGGGTGGTGTCATCTGCATATCTGAGGTTATTGATATTTCTCCCACCAGATAATAGTCTTTCACAAATTGTAGTTAAAAATATCTTACTCTTCCAATTTGCACAAAAACATATAATCCTGTGAACACCATGCAAAGCTTCCTTCCAGGACCTTGGAAGGGGTATAAAATTGAAGAACATTTCACTTTAGGCTTCATAAGCTTCATTTCTTAGCTCATCATATCAATAAGACTTTTAAGGTTATAAAACAGTTTTTCATTAAAAAAGAGAGAGAGAAAATTAAGCTACCCCTGTGCCTTTGGAGAAGGAAATGGCAACCCACTCCACTATTCTTGCCTGGAGAATCCCATGGATGGAGGAGCCTGGTGGGCTACATACAGTCCATGGGGTCACGAAGAGTCAGACACAACTAAGCGACTTCACTTTCTTGTGCCTTTAAAACTCTGATGGGTTTAATATGAATTTCAGCAAAGGCTGGAAATTTTACTCTAAGGTAATATTGTTCCATGATAAGTTCATCCTCCCACGCTAACTCATAGTGAATCTATGCTATTTTTTTTAAAGAGAGTAACAATAAATTCCCTCAAACATTAAAACAATATATAATAAAGTATTTAATCCCAAAATTTTCCAAAGAACACTGGTTACAATTATAAAAATGTGGTCATAATCCAAGTCTGTGAGCCAGAAAAAAATCAATAGGGATCAGTAGCACTTTATGATCAAGCCCACTTTAGCACTTTCCTAGGTTTGGTGTAACCACTCACTATTGCTAAAATAGTTTCTGAATAAAACTGAATGAGGGAACAGAAGGGACACACATTAATAATAGAACACCACAATGTGTGTAATTAATACTCATTCATTCAATTATTGAAGAATTATTAATTGAACACATACAATGCACCATGGTGCTCTTCCAGAAACTGGGGATATGACAATGAAATCCAATAAAACCTTTGGCTATGTTCAGTGGAGAATTTTGTTATAAAAAATAGAAACATATATAGAAGTTACCATATATATTATACTCTTCCTACTTTGAACTCTTACTGATGGTTTATAATCTAACTTCTATAAAAACTTAAGCCTCTTGAATACAAGGTTCCTTTTATAGGATGCTGCATACATTCAATAACTGTATGATGATTATAGAGATGACATATATCAGTTTTATATTTCAAACTAGACTATAAGCTTTTTATTATACCATGTATTTGGCATTTAATATACTTACTGGTTAACTGATTGTTGAATGAGATTTTATTCTCAGTACAGGTGATCTTTCTATCAATAATCCCTCATAGCATTAAAGAATAGAAAGCTGGGCCATTCAAGGATAATCACTTCATATAAATTGAATATAATAGATATAATTACACATGACACTATAAACTTTTTACATTACAGTGCAAACTGATTGATTGTGCTGAAGTGTTTTTTCCACATAAAACATAACACAAAGGAGTCTTATTATCCATTTGGAAATTTATTCATTTTATCTTATAATCCAAGGAGATTGTCTCATAGCATGATACTTTTTAGAGTCCATAAGGCATATTTATTGACTATATGAATTAATTCATTATTGTTCTAATTTTCTATTGTTACAAACTGATCTAATTCTATTTAGTTATGATAGCTCTTAAGTTTTCAGAGATAACTAATCATCAAAGATTTAGATGGTAAAAGTCACCCACCTATTTTCAATACCATATACAATAAAAGCACAATCAATATTTTTAAAACAATTAGCAAATCAGGTACAGAAAAGAGCACACAATTTGTTCTATGAAGTTTAAGTTCTCTGAACTGTTAAGTTCCAACCAGAAACATTGGGCAGAAATGACAGAATGCTGACAGAAATATTCACACAAGGCAAACAGTCTAACATTCCAGAAGGAGTCTTCATTTCCTAGTCTGTATCAGAACAATTAAATTCTTCTAAATCAATGGCTGGATGTGCACAGAGTTAAGTGATAAATTCTGGGTGACATCCCTAAGACTGAAGGCTTTTAGCCGTTTTTCATCCTTCTCATGAAAGATGAAGGAGGATTACTGAAGTAACTTTAGGCAATAAGAATCTACTTTTGACTTTTTTTATTTTTTACTCAAAAAGTCATTAAGTAGAAAATGATAGGGCCCTTCTTGATATGACATCTACTGACAACTTCTTCACTATTCTTTCTTGATGGTGACACAGTTATAACTTAGTCTATGTAACACACATAATTGTTTTACTGCATACACTGAAGGCATGCAAGGTAAATGATAGACATTATAACGCCCATATGATATTCTCTTTAATGAAGCTTATACTATGCACTTAAATGAGGAAGTACCTCAGAAATGAAAGTGTGAGCTCTGTGAATCTGCTGGCCAGCATATCAACCATAATTTGTGAAAAGTATAAAAGTAACCATAAAAATCTCTGGCAACTTTCTTAAGGGCATATAGCAGAGAAATGTTTATGCAAGAAATTTACTATATCTCTGTAACAACAGAGACTTGATGGCTTTTGAGCCATGACCTACTCCCTGCACCAGCCCCCACAACTCAATGCGGTCAAAGTTTTACCAAGGGTAATGAAACCAAGAAAATGGGGATGTTTTTCTCCCATTTCCATTTAGGGTGATAGTTTCTCCCTAGAAAGGGCAAGCAACAGCATTCTCACTGCCCTCCAGCCTTATGCTGTAGAATCCTTCCTAGGCAAAGCATAGAGAGATATCTGGGGCTTCTTCCTGCTACACAGTACCCACCTGCAGAGTGGAAGCTCTCATCCAACCATGGCAGGGCAAGAATCCTGGGCCTTTGAATACCTTACTCCAATTGTTCACAGCATGGATATTCCGTAGTAGGAAACACAAGCCATGAAGACAAGAGGCTACCACCTCCAGCCACCGCCCTTTGTTAAGAGGAGAATTGTCACTCCAAGAAAAGCCGGTCTTAGTCTAGGCCTATAACTCAGACACACTGCCACAAAGATTCTGTCCAGGAAATGAGGTGAGTTGTAAGAACAGTGAGTTCTCTATTTCTCCCCATGATAACTGATTTTTCTTTTGGGCAGGGGTGGGGGGACAAATTATAGGAAGTTTCAGCATAACAGTTCTTTCAAAAACAATGAAGATTTTCTTGCTGAACAGTTAAGAGGAGATATGTTCCATGTTAGCAAGAAATGAAACAGTCAATCAAATATATATAAAGAAAATCAGGAAAAGAGACAGTTAACAAGGACAAGTCTGCCATCAGAGAAAGCTTAAAGACTGGTTACAAAAACTACCTCTGCAAAGAATTTGGACTTTAATTGATTTAGATTGTGGGGCATTTTATACTACAGGTCATTACTGGAAACAACAATCGACTACCACTTAGTGTATGCTAACAGCTTGGAGAGATATCAATAAAGGCTGGCCCGCCAGAGGCTTAATAGGGAAAGAGATAAAGAGAGCCAGTTGAAGTCTATCATCCATTGGGGTGAGAAGTGGGAGGAAGAAGTGATTGGAATTATTGTGTGTATACCCAAAGCAGTGTCCTTTGAGAAATGATATCAGAGATTACACATTGCAGAGGAAACAGACTGCACTGAAAATTTTAATGCAACACAAGCCAACACAAGCAAGCAAATGTATAACAAATTCAAGCCTCAAAGGGGGAAATCATCATCCAAACTGAATAATATATGATCTCAAATGTCCAATTTTAAACAAAAATCACAAGGCATGTAGAGAAATAGGAAAATGTGATGCATACACAAGAAAAAAATGGCTAAAGATAATTTGTCTTTGAGAGAGCCCTTTGACTTAATGGACAAAGACTTCTAAACAGTCATTATAAATGTATTCAATTAATTAAAGAAAATAATGTTTTGAAAATTAAATAAAAATATAATAATGAGGTCTCATCAAGTACAGACTACCAATAAAGAGAAATAACTATTTTGAAATGAAAGTATAATAAACAGATTAAAAATTTCACTAGAAGGGCTCAACAGTATACTAAAGCTGGCAGATGGAAACATCAGCAAGTTTGAAAGTAAAAGGATAGAAATTATGCAATCTGGAGAACAAAGAGAAAGAAAGGGAGAAAAATGATCAAGCCTCAGAGGAATGTAAGGCACCATTAACTGGAAAAACATATATATACATATATATTTATATACTTGAAGAGTTAGATAAGAGAGAGAGAAAAGGGCAGAACACGAATTTTTAGAAATAATTGCAAAAATTTCCCAAATATGATGAAAGATACTGGTTTGCACATCCAAGCAGCATAATGAAATACAAGTAAGCCAAATACAAAGAGATCCATACCCAGATACTTATAGTCAAAATGTTGAAAGACAAAAAGGAAACTCTTTAAGGCAGGAAGAAGAAATAACTTATCAAGTACAGAGGAACTCAAGCGAAATTACAGCTGTCTTTTCATCAGAAACAGCTAAGATCAAAGGTAGAGAGATTATATTCAGAATGGTGAAAACAATTGTTAGCAAAGAACCTTATGTCTAGTAACTTTATCTTTTAATATTGAAGGTGAGGTTAAGATTCCCACATAAACAATGAGAGAATTGATTACTAAGAGACCGACTTTATAAGAAAAGCTTTTCTTAAAGAAAGTTTTTCAGGCTGAAAACAAATGACACTATACAATAATCTAATGTATAAGCCATGAAATTAAAAGACGCTTACTCCTTGGAAGAAAAGTTACGACCAACCTAGATAGCATATTCAAAAGCAGAGATACTACGTTGCCGACTAAGGTCCGTCTAGTCAAGGCTATGGTTTTTCCTGTGGTCATGTATGGATGTGAGAGTTGGACTGTGAAGAAGGCAAAGCACTGAAGAATTGATGCATTTGAACTGTGGTGTTGGAGAAGACTCTTGAGAGTCCCTTGGACTACAACGAGATCCAACCAGTCCATTCTGAAGGAGATCAACCCTGGGATTTCTTTGGAAGGAATGATGCTAAAGCTGAAACTCCAGTAATTTGGCCACCTCATGCGAAGAGTTGACTCTCTGGAAAAGACTCTGATGCTGGGAGGGATTGGAAGCAGGAGGAGAAGGGGACGACAAGAGGATGAGTGGCTGGATGACGTCACTGACTCGATGGATGTGAGTCTGAGTGAACTCCGGGAGTTGGTGATGGACAGGGAGGCCTGGCATGCTGCGATTCATGGGGTCGCAAAGAGTTGGACACGGCTGAGCGACTGAACTGAACTGAACTGAACTGAACTGAATGTACAAACACACAAAAGAGAATTCACAAAAGTGATTATGCAGGTAATGGTAAAACTGTACCACTATATATTTCTTATTCTTAACTGATTTAAAAGTGAGTATCATGAAACGAATGTATATAATTATATTGTTGGGCCTATAACAAACACATATAATACCTATGATAATTACAAGACAAAGGAGTCAGGCGGAGCAAAACTATATGGGATTAAGAAAATGACACCAGATGGTAACAGATGGTCACTCAAATCTACAAGAACAAGTGAAGAAAATAAGAAATTGAAATAATGAAGCAATATATATTTATGTAACATACATATATAGGTATATGTATATTTGGTCTACTTTCTCAGTTTCTTTAAAGTATATGATATATATATGTATATATATATATATATAAATTATAAAAGTACATCTGGGGGGTTGTAAAATAAATACAGGTAAAAGGTATTAAAACAGCACAAACACAAGAGGGGGTCATAGAGTACATAGGAGTTACATTTCTAAATCTCACTTAAAATTAAGCTAGGAAAAATCCTCATGGCTCAGATGGTAAAGAATCTTCCTGCAATGCAGGATACCCAAGTTCCATCACTGGGTTGGCATGAATCTCTGGAGAATGGAATGGCAACCCACTACAGTATTCTTGCCTGGAGAATTCCATGGATAGAGGATTCCGGTGGGCTAGAGCCCATGGGGTCGCAAAGAGTTAGGCACGACTGAGTGACTAACAGGCACAGATATTTGAAATAATTTCTGATACATTAACATGAATACTAAATCCTAGAGCAACCAATAAGAAAATCATTCAAAAAAGGTAGTGAAAAATATCGAAGAAATTGAAGTATTACATGAGAAAATTTACTTTTGTCTGGGAAAAGACAGCAATTTAAAAAATGACAAATGGTAGGGAAAAATTCAACCTTATTAATAATAAATTCCTTTTGAATGAATTGAACAATATCATCAATAGGCAGAGATTGTTAGACTTGATGAGTAAATAATATATAATTATATGTTGCATGCGGATGACACAATTTATTATTAAAGATTCAAATAACTGTTATTTAAAAGAAAGGTATATTATATATAATACAAACAGTAAGTATCAAATTGGAATAAATATTATATCAAAGTAAAATTTAAAATAAACTATATTACTATAAAGGTGAAAGTGAAAGTCACTCAGTTGTTTCCGACTCTTTGTGAACCCATGGACTATACAGTCCATGGAGTTCTCTAGGCCAGAATACTGAAGTGGGTAGCCTTCTCTTCTCCAGGGGATCTTCCCAACCCAGGGATCGAACCCAAGACTCCCGCATTGCATGCGGATTATTTACCAGCTGAGCTATCAGGAAAGCCCAGGTAAATATTTATAATGATCATTTGCAATGATCTTTAACTATCATTGATCTTAATGACATCAAGAATAGAAAAATAGGGAAATCAATAAATATAAAATATGTCAATTTGAAAAATCAACAAATTTTTTAGAATTAGCTACACTGAATAAGAAAAAAAGGATTTCAAAGAAAATGAAAGAAAGAACATCATTAATGGCCACATAAGAATTACAAAATAATTTAAAATATTATAAGGCAACTACATAAATATATGGATATCAATGAAGTATATAACTCAGATGAAATGGACACATTTCTAGAAAGAGAAATTTCTGAAACTGACTCAAGAAGAAAAAGAAAATCTGAAAGATTTATAAAAAGTAAAGTAGTTGTATTAGTAATTAAGAAAAAACTGCCTAAATAAATAAATAGCCCAGACTTTTGTTCCACCAGTGAATTGTACCAAATATTCATAAAATAATCAATACCATTCCTTCAGAATTTTTTCCAGAATATATGATAGGAAGGAATAAATTTCATCTAATTCTATGAAGTCAGTTTTACACTGACAACAAAACTATACAAAGATATCATAATAAAATAAAAATTCAGACCATTTTCCCTTAGAAATATAAATTTAAAAATCCTAAATAAAATGCTACCACACTGACTCCAGCACCATATAAAAAGTATTGTCACAAAGAAGAACAAACCTGACTCCATATTGGATCTATTTCTCTAGCACTAACCTTTGTGCCCTGTTGCCTGGGCTTACTCAGGAGGGCTCTGCACTTTTGTCTCCCCAGTCAGCAAAAGAATGTTGCCTATAGCCTGAAATATGTTGTACATAAGAGTCCTTTCTCAAGGTTCTGCCTTCCAGGCTGGACATTTAAAGCCATATCACTTTTTGTTCGCATAGAGATAAAAATGTGCAGAACAGAAAATAACATTTGTCTTCTTGAAGGTTTATAGGAACGTCGTGACCAGACCTATGTGGACAGCTGCAAGATCAAAGGCTTATCACATCCCTTTCAGGGTCTGGCCAATACCAAGAAGTGTGTAACAACCAGACCCCCACTATTTCTTTTAGTATAAAAGAAGTCTGAATTCTTAAACTCTTGATTTATTGCCCTGTCATGTGGCAAATAGTATGAGCTTGGATTCAGTAACATTATTATACACAATGATCTAATGGGATTTATCCCAACAGTACAAGTTTGGTTTAATATCTGAAAATGGATTAATATGTCATATAAATGAAATATAGGTAAAAATTCAATGATAATCCCAAAGTACACCAAAAAAGACATTTTACAAAATCCAACACATTTTCATGACCAAAAAAAAATAAGTAGAAATAGACTATAATTTATCAAACTGATAAAGGACGTGTATGTAAAGCCCACAGCTAATACATTAGAGTATGTCATCACTTCTTGAGCTGCAGTAGTACAAGCAAATGAGGGGAGAAAAGCCAATCTTTACATCATACAGAGGTATCATTGTTTTGCTTAATTTTTAATATCATGTTTAAAACTCTAGTATGGAAATGTTTAACCACACATAATACTATAAAATTTATTATATTATTTAACAGACTTCTTGAGCAGTTTTAAGCTTATGTAAAAATCTAAGTAGAAAATAAAGACTTTCCATATACTACCTTTCCCCTAGCAACCAGTTACTCCTATTACCAATATCATACAATATGATGGCACATATGTTACCATTAATGAGCCAATATTGTTAAAAGACGCTTACTCCTTGGAAGAAAAGTTATGACCAATCTAGATGGCATATTGAAAAGCAGAGACATTACTTTGCTGACTAAGGTCTGTCTAGTCAAGGCTATGGTTTTTCCTGTGGTCATGTATGGATGTGAGAGTTGGACTGTGAAGAAGGCTGAGCGCCGAAGAATTGATGTGTTTGAACTGTGGTGTTGGAGAAGACTCTTAAGAGTCCCTTGGACTGCAAGGAGATCCAACCAGTCCATTCTGAAGGAGATCAGCCCTGGGATTTCTTTGGAAGGAATGATGCTAAAGCTGAAACTCCAGTACTTTGGCCACTTCATGCGAAGAGTTGACCCATTGGAAAAAACTTTGATGCTGGGAAGGATTGGGGTCAGGAGGAGAAGGGGACGACAGAGGATGAGATGGCTGGATGGCATCGCTGACTCGATGGACGTAAGTCTGAGTGAACTCCGGGAGTTGGTGATGGACAGGGAGGCCTGGGGTGCTGCGATTCATGGGGTCACAAGGAGTCGGACATGACTGAGCGACTTAACTGAGCTGATCGATATGTTATCAACTAGAGACCATAGTTTATATTAGGGCTTATTCTTTGTGTTGTACATTCTATGGGTTTTGACAAACGCACAATGACATATATCCACCATTCCAGTATCATACAAAATAGTTTTAATATCTTAAAAATCCCTATTTTCCACCTACTCATCCCTCTAGTTCTTTTCATGACTGAAAATTCATTTTTTGTGTCTGAATGATATTTCATTATATAGATAAATGACAGTTTCTTTATCCATTTATTCACTGAAGGACATCTTGATTGCCTCCAACTTTTGGCAATGATGAATAAATTGCCTATAAAGATTTGAGAATGAGTTTTTATATGGACATAAGTTTTCAATTCATTTGGACATATACCAAAGAATGCAAAGGCTGGGGCATAAAGTAAAAGTGTTTTTAGTTTTGAAAGGAACATCTCAACTGATGTTCAAACTGGCTGGACCATTGTGCATCCCCACTAGCAATGAGAGTTAATGTTGCTTGCCTGTATTGTTAGTGTTTTAGACTTTGGACAGTCAGAGAAGTCTGTCCACTTTTTATCATCATTATTTGGTCATTATATCTAATTTGGCAGACAATGCTAAAATCCTAGGGGGATTTTAGTAGGTACTAGTATTTTTTATAAAAGTATTATTTCCAAGTTCTGGCATAGACATTGAATAAATTAAAAAAAGACTTTGAAGAACTTATCTAAAATTTCCCTGGTATTTCATTCTGATGTTTAATAACTTTCATTATGAGAAAAATATGTATATATCTTAATCTTGAAAATAGTTGTTTAAACCAATATTTTCCTCTCGTTATTTTTTATATATTGGACTTCCCTGGTGGCTCAGACAGTTAAGTGTCTGTCTATAATGCAGGAGACCAGGGTTCAATCCCTGGGTCGGGAAGATCCCCTGGAGAAGGAAATGGCAATCCACTCCAGTACTATTGCCTGGAAAATCCCATAGACAGAGGAGCCTGGTATGCTACAGTCCATGGGGTCGCAAAGAGTTGGACATGACTGAGTGACTTCACTCACTCAATCTTCTTCTTTTAGGTCCACTAAATAGAGTTCATAATCTAACATTTGGATACACTCTATGTTTGGGGGGTAGATTAATATAAATAACTCCATCTCTTCTATTAATATTTACATTTTTAGATATCTCTTAGGACAGATTCCATGCCTTTCCAAAGGACTTTTCACAGAGTATGCAGATGCTAAGGAAACCAGTCTACAACTATAACTTGCCACTGATATACATGTAAGAAACACAGGATATATTATAGACATCTTCAAGCAAAACTTTCCTAAGTATAGGGAATCTTAAAGTTTGAAACACTGAATCTTATAATTATTTCATATATTCCAAGATATTCACCAAAAAATCATGAAAATCAAAGTAACTCATGGCCCATTTTGATATAATTCATGGTTCTACCCTAATTGTGAGAAAAAAAAAAAAACCCTCTGCATATATACGTATTATTCCATGAATTTTATCAAAAGTTACCCTTGACAACTATAAATTTCCATTAATATGTCATTTTTTAGTTTATACTCAAGATAAAAGAAAATTCTAATTTATTATCTTGCTATTTGAACATCAATTTTGTGTTGTTCACAGATTGTTTTCTTTTTTGATGTGGACAATTTTTAAAGTCTTTATTAAATTTGTTACAGTATTGCTTCTGCTTTATGATTTGTTCTTTTTGGCTCCAAGGCATGTGAGATATTAGCTCCCCCAACCAGAGATTGATCCCACACCCCCAGATGTTGCAGGCATTGGAAGTCAACGTCCCGACCACTGGGACCACTAGGGAAGTCCCTTGATTTTGTATTTTTTTCTAATTAGCGATCACCACATAGCTATTTATTTTCTAAATATGACAGGCTATTTCTTAGAATTGTACATTGAAGTAAGACTTTATCTGGTATTTTTTTAAGGCAAGTAGCTAGATAACAGATATTATGAATGATGCAGATATATTTTAAATTAAACTGGAGGTTTTCATGTATAGAATTTTATGTAATTGAAAATGACATATATGCATATATACATCCATCCCTAGTATATATAGAAATGTATATAAATTCACATATAGACATTTATCAAAAACATTGTACATGTCAATACACAGACATTCTCTGAGTTTTCAATTCTATGAAAACTTGATTGTCAGTTTTTGTGAGTAGTTTTGCACTTGAAGTGTCCACTTGATCTGTAAAAATTTATAATGAGTTTATAGATCTTGCCCTGAAAAGCGAAAGGTTGAATACAAATGAAGAAAAGATGGTCTCAACCTGAAAAATTTAGTAAATGACTGAATTTTTAATACTCTATAGTAGAATGAAAACAAGTATGAGATATGTTTAAATCTTGTAATCAAAGTGTTTAAATTTTCAGTTAAACTTTAAAATAACAAATCAAACAACTTCATGCAGCATATCCTATGGTGAGAAAATTGACTCCATTAGACAGTGGGAGCCACTTAAGATTACCCAATTAGATATGGACAGGTGTGAGTATGTCTTTCACCCAGATGGAGAAATTCAGACACTGGAGGATTAAGGAATTCATTTAGGAATCCACAGCTGTTCAAGTTAGTGCAGACATGATGAGAACCCAACAAGAATGGAACCTAATCCTGGGGTTTGTTTGCCTGATTGATCTGCCTTTTATTTAGTTGCTTTAGATTCATATTTTTGATTTCCTGTTAGTAGAGTGCTATTTATATGTCAAACAATTGGGCATAAAAACAAGTAGTGTTCCAAATTAATGTCAAGTATCTATAAAGTCAAGAACTCTGCCTATATTTATCTTTGTATTCATAAGAAACTAATTCATAATTAACTAAGCTACCAGATCAATGTATTGATTAAGTTATAAATAGGGAGAATGCTTTTCTTCTTTGTACATAAATTTCCATTCCATTTCTCTAACCATATAACCAGTCTTGAAGTTGCTGTTTCCCTCCTCCTGTCAACTAGCTTCCAGGTGAGCATCGAGTGTTTCAGAAACAGAAGCGCATTTTCCTAATCCTGGCCCAGAACCTCGGTCAATTACGGTTCAAAATGTACCACTACCTTCTGTTTCTCCTCACTCTCCACCTCAGCTTATTGTAATTATAATTAATATAGTACAATTTGTTTAACATCTCTATTCTGTGCTAACAGATGGACAGGATTTGGGTCTGCAACTGGCACAATAGTGTTAGTTTGTTAGTCGCTCAGTTGTATCTGACCCTTTGAGACCTCATAGACTGCAGCCCGACAGGCTTCTCTGTCCGTGGGATTCTCCACGCAAGAATACTGAAGTGAGTTGCCATGCCCTTCTCCAGGGAATCTTCCTGAACCAGGTATGGAATCCAAGTCTCCTGCATTGCAGGCAGATTCTTTACCATCTCAGCCACCTCAGTTCAGTTCAGTTGCTCACTCATGTTTGACTCTTTGCAACCCCATGGACTGCAACATGCCAGGCTTCCCTGTCCATCTCAAACTCCCGGAGCCTACCCAAACTCATGTCCATCGCATTGGTGATGCCACCAGGCACCTCATCCTCTGTTGTCCCTTTCTCTTCCCACCTTCAATCTTTCCCAGCATCAGGATCTTTTCCAATTAGTTGTTTCTTCACATCAGGTGGCCAAAGTATTGGAGTTTCAGCTCCAGCATCAGTCCTTCCAATGAATATTCAGGACTGATTTCCTTTAGGATTGACTGGTTTAATTTCCTTTCAATCCAAGGAATTCTCAACAGTCTTCTCCAACACCACAGTTCAAAAGTTTCAATTCTTTGGCACTCAGCTTTCTTTATAGTCCAACTCTAACATCCATACATGACTACTGGAAAAACCATAGCTTTGACTAGATGGACATTTGTTAGTAAATAATGTCTCTGTAGTAGGAAAAGGCAAAACGGTATGACACTGAGCCACCTACTTGCCATTAAATAAACTAAACTTTATTAGCTAAGGTGACTGAAATTTTCTTAATTCACCATTTTCTGTTCTTCTTTTCCTTCCATTTAGCCTCTCTTCAACCTCAACTATTATGGCTTGCATTTTATTTTACTGGTGTGAGAGAGTAGTGTAATTAAGCTATGCTATGGGGGAGTTATTCTGAAAAACACAGGGTTATTTGTCCACTAATTATGTTAGTCTAGCCAGATCCTTCCTGAGAAAAACAGATATCTAGACAAAGTTCAACAGAATACTTTCCTTAAAAAACATGAACATTCATGGTTGGCCTCTGATTACATTTTGAAACTAAACACGGATGATTTTACAGTTTTTTCATTGTATAGTATACATTCCACTCACCTGTAGACATAGTCCAGTGTTGACAGTTCCTTCCTTTGGACTTCAGAAAAGGCATTCAGAGGATTCACTCCAAACTAATTTTGGCACTGACTAACTTCACTGGCATTTCTCTCCACCTGATTCAGGATACATATCATTTTGAGCTTAATCAAATAATGGTTTACAATTCCTCTGTGAATATAGCACAATAACTTTTGTAATCTTTATGTCACTTTGAAAATTTACTGTTTTCATCATTGTTATTCTAAGAGTCTATTGAACCTCTTACTTTAAAACTTGGTATCACTTTAAAAATACTCATGGATATCACTTTAATATATAGAATTAATAGAATTAATCTATGGAAACAGAAAACATACAAAAGTATACCTCAGAAATAGCTAAGAGAATATATGAAAGACATAAGCTTGGTTACTGCCTTTGGGTTTGGAAACAAACTGAAACTGTGATGAAGAGAGATTTACTTGTTAATGCTATTCATTGATATATAACATCTTGAGCATTTGAAAATTCTGTGTGTGTGTGTGTGTGTGTATATGTGTGTGTGTGTGTGTGTGTGTGTTTAGAGAGAGAGAGAGGGGAAAAAAAAAAAACAGTACATTTTATTAGGTTCAGTTCCGTTCAGTTCAGTCACTCAGTCGTGTCCGACTCTTTGCAACCCCATGAATTGCAGCACGCCAGGCCTCCCTGTGCATCACAAACTCCCGGAGTTCACTCAAACTCAACTCCATTGAGTCGGTGATGCTGTCTCATCTCATCCTCTGTCATCCCTTTCTCCTCCTGCCCACAAGCCCTGCCATCATCAGAGTCTTTTTCAATGAGTCAACTCTTCACGTGAGGTGGCCAAAGTACTGGAGTTTTAGCCTTAGCATCATTCCTTCCGAAGAACACCCGGGGCTGATCTCCTTTAGAATGAACAAGTTGGATCTCCTTGCAGTCAAAGGGAATCTCAGCAGTCTTCTCCAACACCACAGTTGAAAAGCATCAATTCTTCAGTGCTCAGCTTTCTTCACAGTCCAAGTCTCACATTCATACATGACCACAGGAAAAACCATAGCCTTGACTAGATGGACCTTAGTTGCCAAAGTAATGTCTCTGCTTTTCAATATGCTATCTAGGTTGGTCATAACTTTCCTTCCCAGAAGCAAGCGTCTTTTAATTCCATGGCTGCAGTCACCTCTGCAGGGATTTTGGAGCACAAAAAAATAAAGTCTGACACTGTTTCCACTGTTTCTCCATCTATTTCCCTTTAAGTGATGGGACCAGATGCCATGATCTTCGTTTTCTGAATGTTGAGCTTTAAGCCAACTTTTTCACTCTCTTCTTTCACTTTCATCAAGAGGCTTTTTCATTCCTCTTCACTTTCTGCCATAAAGATGGTGTCATCTGCATATATGAGGTTATTGATATTTCTCCCAGTAATCTTGATTCCAGCTTGTGCTTCTTCCAGCCCAGCGTTTCTCATGATGTACTTTGCATAGAAGTTAAATAAGCAGGGTTACAATATACAGCCTTGATATACTCCTTTTCCTATTTGGAACCAGTCTGTTGTTTCATGTCTAGTTCTAACTGTTGCTTCCTGACCTGGATATAGGTTCCTCAAGAGGCAGGTCAAGTGGTTTGCTATTCCCATCTCTTTCAGAATTTTCCACAGTTGATTGTGATCCACACAGTCAAAGGCTTTGGCATAGTCAATAAAGCAGAAATTGATGTTTTTCTGGACCTCTCTTGCTTTTCCATGATCCAGCGGATGTTGGCAATTTGATCTCTGGTTCCTCTGCCTTGTCTAAAGCCAGCTTGAACATCTGGAAGTTCACCATTCACGTATCGCTGAAGCCTGGCTTGGAGAATTTTGAGCATTACTTTACTAGCATGTGAGATGAGTACAGTTGTGCAGTAGTTTGAGCATTCTTTGGCATTGCCTTTCTTTGGGATTGGAATGAAAACGGACCTTTTCCAGTCCTGTGGCCACTGCTGAGTTTTCCAAATTTGCTGGCATATTGAGTGCAGCACTTTCAAAGCATCATCTTTCAGGATTTGAAATGGCTCAATTGGAATTCTATCACCTCCCTTAGCTTTGTTCATAGTGATGCTTTCTAAGGCCCACTTGACTTCACATTTCAGGATGTCTGGCTCTAGGTGCATGATCACGCCATCGTGATTATCTTGGTCATGAAGATCATTCTTGTACAGTTCTTCTGTGTATTCTTGCCACCTCTTCTTAATATCTTCTGCTTCTGGTAGGTCCATACCATCTCTGTCCTTTATTGAGCCCATCTTTGGATGAAATGTTCCCTTGATATCTCTAATTTTCTTGAAGAGATCTCTAGTCTTCCCCATTCTGTTGTTTTCCTAGGCTGCCATGATAAAAATATCACAGAAGGAGAGACTGGGAGGCTTAGACAACAGAAATTTATTTTTTGATATATCTGGAGTAAAGGAAGTCCAAGATCCAGGGCTAGCAGAGTATATTTCATTCTGAAACCCCCTCTTTTTAGCTTTTGAGTGGCCTCCTTCTTGCTGTGTGTTCAGATGACTTCTTTACTCACACATGAGAAGACAGAGAAAACAAATTTTTTGGTGCCTCTTTTCACAAGGACTTTATCAGATAAAGCTCCCATTCTTAACATTCTCATTTTACCTTAATTATTTCTTTAGAGGTCCCATCTCAAGCTACAACCAGTGGGGATTAGGAAATCAGCATATGAATTTTGGGGAGACACAATCATTCCTATATATTCAATAAATACATATGTTCATTTATATATACATGTATATCTATTTAAATTATATGTAGAGTACATAATGAGAAATGCTGGGCTGGAAGAAGCACAAGCTGGAATCAAGATTGCTGGGAGAAATATCAATAACCTCAGATATGCAGATGACACCACCCTTATGGCAGAAAGTGAAGAAGAACTAAAAAGCCTCTTGATGAAAGTGAAAGAGGAGAGTGAAAAAACTTGGCTTAAAACTCAACATTCAGAAAACTAAGATCATGGCATCTGGTCCCATCACTTCATGGGAAATAGATGGGGAAAAAGTTGAAACAGTGTCAGACTTTATTTTGGGGGGCTCCAAAATCACTGCAGATGGTGATTGCAGCCGTAAAACTAAAAGACGCTTACTCCTTGGAAGGACAGTTATGACCAACCTAGATAGCATATTGAAAAGCAGAGACATTACTTTGCCAACAAAGGTCCATCTAGTCAAGGCTATGGTTTTTCCAGGGGTCAAGTATGGATGCGAGAGTTGGACTTTGAAGAAAGCTGAGTGCCGAAGAATTGATGCTTTTGAACTACGGTGTGGGAGAAGACTCTTGAGAGTCCCTTGGACTGAAAAGAGATCCAACCAGTCCATTCTAAAGGAGATCAATCCTGGGTGTTCTTTGGAAAGTATGATGCTAAAGCTGAAACTCCAGCACTTTGGCCACCTCATGCAAAGAGCTGACTCATTGCAAAAGACTCTGATGCTGGGAGGGATTGGGGGCAGGAGGAGAAAGGGACGACAGAGGATGAGATGAGTGAATGGCATCACCGACTCAATGGACATGAGTTTGAGTGAACTCCGGGAGTTGGTGATGGACAGGGAGGCCTGGTGTGCTGTGTTTTATGGGGTTGCAAAGAGTCGGACACGACTGAGTGACTGAGCTGAACTGAACTGAACATGGTTATATATAAACACTGAAACATTATGCACTTAAACTACACTTTTTTTAAGGTATCATATGTTAGGCACCCATATAAATGTATAGAACCTTACCATACAACCTAGCTCAATAGTAAGTAATATTATTTAGGAACACTTTTAAGAAATTCTCCATGAAGCTGTTTATAGCAATTAAGCCCTCAGCATAAATGTGAATCCTATAATAGAGTGATATGATACAGAGACTAACTCCTCTCCACTAAAGTTTCCTGGAATATCCAGTGGGTGGTAGAGGCTTTTTTCTATCATGGCAAGGTAAGATAATGGAAAAGGAAAAGAAATAAATAGTATTGCTATGCTGAGAACACAAATAATGATAATCTCTTCCTAAAGTGTTACTGTGGAGAAGGAAATAGCAACCCACTCCAGTATTCTTGCCTCGAAAATCCCATGGACAGAAGCGACTGACAGGTACAGTCTGTGGAGTCACAAAGAGTCGAACATGACTGAATCGACTTGGCACCCATGCAAACTGTTAACTGAAAAAATTTTAGGGGAGCATGTTCTTATGCCAAGACTAGGATAACCAGGTAAATAAACAAAAAATCTTATCAATTTCCCAAAGGTCAAAATTAAAGAGATTTAATATGAAAATAATTAAAAAGTAGTAAAAATAATGATAATTTTTAGAAACAAGTGATAATTTCAGGGAGAATACAGTTAAAAGATTCTCCGCATTCTTTTCAAGAATATCAACCCAAACATTCTAGAGCTGGGAAGCAGAAGAATCAAATCCAGAATTATAAAAAATCTGGTGACTGCCATAGAAATTATTTCCAAACCAAATTTGAAGAAAATGTACGAGGATTGATGTTCTCTAAAAGCTCAACTGACCCTTAGAAAGACAGGAAAGAAAACCAAATAGTAGAAGTTAGAATCTCTGTGAGATGAGGATGGTTTGAATGAGTGCCATAATACCATTTTTCATTAGTTTCCCCTTAATACTGCTAGGTCTGTAAAAGAATTATATTCTAGAGATGGCACAGAAAAAGTCATGTACAAAAAACTGCTGTTCCTTCTAGTCAGTGAGTTTTTCTTGAATTTACTGCAAGAAGGTTTCTCTGTCCCCACACCTTCAGCACAGCACCACTTTTAGGATAAACTTTCCATCTAATACAAGGATGGGAAACACAGCGCACACACACACACACACAAAATCCCACTTGGAGAAAATCTCATGAAAGAAGTTTGTATTTGTTTTTGTTGTCACTGTATAATGTCCACCTAGTACAATGGACAAAGTAGATTCTCAATAATTATTTGTTGAATAATTAATAAATTTGTGTAATTTAGTCACCTGAGTTTTCACAGCAGAATTTCACTTGGCTATCTGCAACACACCTCTCAATAACTAGAGGAGTCTCTTCTGCCTGGCATGGCAGTAATACAAGTTCTCTAACTGCAATTTGGCTGACAACTTCTGACCCTCCTCACTGTGTTGACTGCTGCTTTTTTCAGGTAAGTGATTGACTTCTTGGCTTTATGAGAAGCTGAGATTGAATTGACTTCCTCTTTCTTCACAGACGTTGTCATTATTTTCCTATGGAATTTGGTCATCAGAAACTACTGCAAATGGAATGCCGACCAAACCATATTGCCATGCTTTAAACTCCTAGGCAAAAATAGACCAGTGGTACTATATCAAACTAAAAACTTCTGCACGGCAAAGCAAACTATCAACAGAATGAAAAGGCAGCTGTCAAATCAGAGAAAATATTTACAAACCATCATCTGAGAAAGGCTACATTTTTAAAATGTACAAGAAACTTTTATAAATCAATACAAAAACAAACAAGCAAACAAACCAATTAAGTTTTAAACTGTGCAAAGGACTTGAACAAATGTTTCTCCAAAGATGGCATACAAATGGCCAACAGGTATATGGAAAGATGCTCATCTAAAAAGATTCCCTAAATGATTGAGTGAAGTCGCTCAGTCGTGTCCGACTCTTTGCGACCCCATGGACTGTAGCATACCAGGCTCCTCCGTCTATGGGATTTTCCAGGCAATAATACTGGAGTGGATTGCCATTTCCTTCTCCATGGGATCTTCCCAACCCAGGGATTGAACCCTGGTCTCCCGCATTGTAGACAGACGCTTAACCAACTGAGCCACCAGGGAAGTCCAATTAATGACTAGGGAAATGCAAATCAGAAGTTAAATGAGATATCTCATTCCTGTTAGGATAGTTATTATCAAACAAAACAAAAGATAACAAGTGTTGACAAGCATGTAGATAAAAGGAAACCCTTGTGACCTCTTAGTGCAAATGTAAATTTTTAGCCACTACCTAAAACAGCAAGAAGGTGTCTCTAAAATATAAAAGTTGAACTAATTTATGACCCAACAATCTCACTTTTAGGTATACAACCAAAAGGATTAAAATACATACGCCAAGGAGATATTTACAATTAGTTTGATCACAGTATTGTTTACAATAGCCAACTTGTGTACAGATGAATGGATAAAGAGAAGGTGGTATATAAATACAATAGAATATTACTTGCTCTTAAAAGAGAGAAATCCTACCCTTTTTAACAGCATGGATGAACCTAGAAGCCACTATACTAAGTAAAACAAGCCAGTGACAGAAGAATATTTCATGATTCCATTTATATGATGTATCTAAACTAGTAAAACTCATAGAAGTGGAGAATACAATAGAACTTGCCAGGGGCTAAGGAATACAGAATATGAGGAATCAGTGACAATGAGTATAAAGTTGAAGTTATATAAAGATGATTAAGTTTTAGAGATCTGCTCTACTATAGTTAACAAAATGGTATTGTACACTTCAAATTTTGTTAAGTTAAATCTCATCTACAGTGATCTTACCACAAAAAAAAAAAAAAAAAAGCCTAAAACCCCAAACAAGCAAACCTAAGAGAGTCACAGAAACACAGAGTGCTGCCTATGCCTATTATTTTGATTCTGGTAATGGTATCACAGATGTTGGCATATATCTAAATTCATCAAATTGTACATGTTAAATAAGTATAATTCTTTGTATATCAGTTATATCTACATAAAGCTATTAAATAAAACTCTCAAAAAATCCTAGATATGCAAAGACTAATATATCCACCATACCCTCTCCCACCATGATTTTTACATTTGTACATGACCACATAACAAAAAACTTCACATCCTATTCTCCAACTTTGCAATTTGCATAATAATCAGTTCTTATATTATTAACAGCTTTCAGTAATGTGACTTTTCAAAATTTACATACTAGTAATTGAAGAATTACTGACTTCCAGATTCAAGTCTTTTTTTTCTTTACTGCTAGTATTTTTGTACACCTCCACAGCCAGAGTAGTTATAAGCTAAAAATGTTTACATAAAAAAATTTTTTTTAAATAGTAAACATAAAATAAGACTGGTATTTATAAAATCAGAGAACCAAAACACCCTATAGGCAAAGAGGAGGATGATGCCTCTTTCCAGCAATGAGAAGGGACAATATTACACATGTGCCTTGGTGGTCAATGAGAATCACCCAGAAGAACTAAGGAGACAATTGTATCTTTATTCTTAGGCTGACAGATGATATTCTAGAGTAACCAGTACTTTAAGAGCTCTGGTCCTAACTTTCTTAATTCCATTACCTATCAAAATTTCTACTGCAGAGTTATTTCTAAAAGATGAAGAAGAAAGGACATTAATTTTGAAAAAAAAACAGTCAATCCTAAAGGAAATTAACCCTGATGATTCATTGGAAGGACTGATATTGAAGTCCAGTACTTTGGCCACTTGACGCCAAGGGCCAACTCAGTGGAAAAGACCCTGATGCTGGGAAAGAATGAAGGCAAAAGGAGAAAGGGGTAACAGAGGCCTCGATGATCAGATAGCATCACCTATTCAACAGACATGAATTTGACCAAGCTTCAGGAGATAGTGAAGGAAATGGGAGCTTGTTGTGGACTCCAAAATCACTGTGGATGGTGACTGCAGCCATGAAATTGAAAGACGCTTACTCCTTGGAAGGAAAGCTATGACAAACCTAGACAGCATATTAAAAAGCAGAGACATTACTTTACCAACAAAGGTCCATCTAGTCAAAGCTATGGTTTTTCCAGTAGTCATGTATGGATGTGTGAGTTGAATGATAAAGAAAGTTGAGTGCCTAAGTATTGATGCTTTTGAACTGCAGTGTTAGAGAAGACTCTTAAGAGTCCCAAAGAGATCAAACCAGTCAATCCTAAAGTAAATCAGTCTTGAATATTCATTGGAAGGACTGATGCTGAAGCTGAAACTAAAATACTTTGGCCACCTGTTGTGAAGAACTGACTCCTTGGAAAAGACCCTGATGCTTGGAAAGATTGAAGGTGGGAGGAGAAGGGGAGACAGAGGATGAGATGATTGGATGGCATCACCAACTCGATGGGCATGAATTTGAGCAAGCTCCAAGAGATGGTGAGAGACAGGGAAGCCTGTCATGCTGCAGTCCGTGGGGTCACAAAGGGTCAGACATGACTTTGGACTGAACAACAACAATACTAACTACCAAGGACATACAGCTAATAAAAATCCAACTAATGCTGGACTTCAGAACCTTCTGTTTAAAATACCTCCATTCATTGAAGAATGCCCAAGAGAGGCAAGCTATTCCTTTGAAGATAATCAGCAGTCAGTGGCTTTAGGCATCCCTCTTGAAGCCCTGGCTCCTCCCCTCATGTTCCATTTGCACTTTCCCTCCATGTTAACCGATAATGAACCATAGCTTTCCCATCCCCCATATTTCTTAAGGAAAAAGAAGTTAGAATGATAATCACCATTCTCAATAGTGCTAGCTTTTTTTCTTCTCTCTGTTTTTCTTGTTTTCTTTTTTTTTTTTTTTTTAATTTGCT
The DNA here is from genome assembly GCF_032405125.1 of Capricornis sumatraensis. NCBI lineage: Eukaryota > Metazoa > Chordata > Mammalia > Artiodactyla > Bovidae > Capricornis > Capricornis sumatraensis. The sequence goes on from NC_091075.1 coordinate 52,128,940, forward strand.
CTCCAAACCAGGCTAGTTGAAGAGAATGATAAACTTTATCACATAGAGGAAAATCTCATCCAGATAAAATTATGAGTGCCAGAAGAAAACAAAATGCTGAAACTGCAAGATAGACAGAAATCATTTTGCCTGATAAGAAATGGTTCAAAGTAAAGGTAAACATTATTTAGAGACCTCCTATTTACATTTTACGAAGATATCGTTTCTGATTGTGACTTAAGCAAACATTTTGGAAGACAATGTCAGTTTCCTCCCTTATACTGAACTCAAATATTCAGAAATACCCATCTAAGATTTTTTTTAACATTCTATTATCTTTTAACCTGCCCAAATATTTCTTATATGTTAGCATATTTTTTAAAAAAAACCAGCAGGAGTTGAAAACACATTCAATTTAATTCCAAGTACATGAAGAAACATGAATTTACATAACAGAAGGCAATGGCTGTTTTTGTAGGTAACCAGGAACAGCTTAAATCATGTGACTTTTATTACTGGTAAGGTTTTACTAATTGAATGAGCTAGAGCTAATAGCATACATTTTCTTTTCTTTCTTTAACATAGCCATAATTTTGCCAATTTATTTCATAAGTTTGTTCATCCAATGAGACATTTATGAAAATATGACAATAATTAGGATGTTTGTAAAATATCATTTTTTAAATGGCAAGTAACTCTTCAATCACTGAAATATCCTCTAGGAATTCACTTTGAACTTCATTCTTGGCATTTATTTGACAACATATATTACAGAATAGAATCTAAGCCTTGTTAAAGGAAAGTTAAATCATTTGTTCGCTTGTCTTTTTCACACTTTTAGACACCTTGAACTTCAACTTCAAGTATGAATCAGAACTTTGGGCTCGGTAAAAATAAAATCAATTTACTGTTGGAAGGCAATGTTTTTTATTCCATCTCTGATTTCCATGAGAAGAGATTCCCCTCCATTCCCCTTAACCTTTCTCTACCTACTTAATAGATCTGCCTTTCTTCCCCTTGTTTCCTATAGAGAACACACATCCCCCTACCACCACTCATGCTGTGAGGAGCTGTCCCAGTTCAGCCTTACTTTAGAATTGACTAAGCAAATCTCCCTGGATCAGGCACTCAAATAGTAGGTCAATCTATCTTTTACCCAGAGTATACTCATCTTACTTAGCTTTGCCAGTAGTAAAGGTGACATTGAGGACACCTATGACTCTCCTTTATTTATGTTATTTTACTTTTTATTTTAAAAACAAAGTTTTGAAGACTGTTTAATAATATAACAAATTCTTAGTTTGTTGGTTCAGTCGCTCAGTCGTGTCCAACCTGTCTGACCCCATGAATCGTAGCATGCTGGGCCTCTGTGTCCATCACCAATTCCTGGAGTTCACTCAAACTCATGTTCATAAGTCAGTGATGCCATCCAGCCATCTCATCCTCTGTCGTCCCTTTCTCCTCCTGCCCCCAGTCCCTCCCAGCATCAGAGGCTTTTCCAATGAGTCAACTCTTCGCATGAGGTGCCAAAGTATTGGATTTCAGCTTCAGCATCATTCCTTCCAAAGAACACCCAGGACTGATCTCCTTTAGAATGCACTGTCTGGATCTCCTTACAGTCAAAGGGACTCTCAAGAATATTCTCCAACATCACAGTTCAAAAGCATCAATTCTTCAGCGCTCAGCTTTCTTCACAGTCCAACTCTCACATCCATACCTGACCACTGGAAAAACCATGGCCTTGAATAGATGGACTTTTGTTGGCAAAGTAATGTCTCTGCTCTTTAATATGCTATCTAGATTGGTCATAACTTTCCTTCCAAGGAGTAAGCGTCTTTTAATTTCATGGCTGCAATCACCATCTGCAGTGATTTTGAAGCCCTAAAAACTAAAGTCTGACACTGTTTCCACTGTTTCCCCATCTATTTCCCATGAAGTGATGGGACCAGATGCCTTGATCTTTGTTTTCTGAATTTTAAGCCAACTTTTTCACTCTGCTCTTTCACTTTCATCAAGAGGCTTTTTAGTTCCTCTTTACTTTCTGCCATAAGGGTGGTGTTATCTGCATATCTGAAGTTACTGATATTTCTCCTGGCAATTTTGATTCCAGCTGTGCTTCTTCCAGCCCAGTGTTTCTCATGATGTACTCTGCGTATAGTTAAATAAGCAAGGTGACAATATACAGCCTTGACGTACTCCTTTTCCTATTTGGAACCAGTCTCTTTCTCCATCTCCAGTTCTAACTGTTGCTTCCTGACCTGCATATATGTTTCTCAAGAGGCAGGTCAGACGTTCTTGTATTCCCATCTCTTTCAGAATTTTCCACAGTTTATTGTGATCCACACAGTCAACGGCTTTGGCATAGTCAATAAAGCAGAAATAGATGTTTTTCTGGAACTCTCTTTCTTTTTCCATGATCCAGCAATGTTGGCAGTTTGATCTCTGGTTCCTCTGCCTTTTCTAAAACCAGCTTGATGTCTGGAAGTTCATGGTTCACGTATTGCTGAAGCCTGGCTTGGAGATTTTTGAGCATTACTTTACTAGCATGTGAGATGAATGTAATTGTGCAATAGTTTGAGCATTCTCTGGCATTGCCTTTCTTTAGGATTGAAATGAAAACTGACCTTTTGGACATTTTCCAGGCCTGTGGCCACTGCTGAGTTTTCCAAATTTGTTGGCATATTGAGTGCAGCACTTTCACAGCATCATCTTTCAGGATTTGAAATAGGTCAACTGGAATTCCATCACCTCCGCTAGCTTTGTTCATAGTGATGCTTTCGAAGTCCCACTTGACTTCACATTCCAGGCTGTCTGGCTCTAGGTGAGTGATCACACCATCATGATTTTCTTGGTCGTGAAGATCTTTTTTGTACAGTTCTTCTGTGTATTCTTGCCACCTCTTCTTAATATCTTCTGCTTCTGTTAGGTCCATACCATTTCTGTCCTTTATCAAGCCCATCTTTGCATGAAATGTTCCCTTGGTATCTCTAATTTTCTTGAAGAGATCTTTAGACTTTCCCATTCTGTCGTTTTCCTCTATTTCTTTGCATTGATCGCTGAAGAAGGCTTTCTTATCTCTTCTTGGTATTCTTTGGAACTCTGCATTCAGATACTTATATCTTTCCTTTTCTCCTTTGCTTTTCACTTCTCTTTTCAAATTCTTAAGTTAATATCAATTCTTAAAATTTAAATCAAAATATAAATGTAGCATAATCTTATTTTTAAATATAAATATACTCATTAAAATAAGCAGAATAATTAAACAATGGGAAAGAAATATATCTAAATTTTACAAAAGATCATATTCCATAGAAAACTTATCATAAATTTTTTTCCACATTTTAAAATATTTTCTAAAGCTTTGACAATAAGCATGTATTTGAAGAATAAATTCAAGTGAAAAAAATAGAATTCAAAATTAGTATACTATTTGATAACTATATAGCAAAATACTGGAAGTGTTAATAAAAATATTAATAATGATTTTTTTTTACTTTTTTATAAATTATTGTTGTTGTTGTTTTCCACAGGAAGACTCTTCTTTGATTTTGTTTGTTCTCAAATTCCTCAGAACTGTATTGAAGAGAGATGCTATTTATTAAAGAGCCCCTGAGAAACTTGACTTTCTGATTTGTTTAAAGATTCAATTCCCCTTGCCAAATCTACCCAAATCAGATGGACTGTATTTAGAAAACTCCATAGACTTGGGTTTGCTTCTGAAGCAGAGGGTGAAGATGCCTTTGACTATCTGCTTCTAAGGTGAGTATGGCTGGCAGCTGATTCTTTGTGGATAATTCCACAGTGAACTCATAGGAAAATCTATTATGCATTATTTATCAGGAATTGCAATTTTAATACTTCAAGACAACATGTCCTGAGAAAATGACAAAATTAAAGGAACTCCACTTTTTGAGTTCCTAGAATATGATGGTTTCCCCGATGGCTTAGACAATAAAAGAGTCTGCCTGCAATGCAGAAGATCTGGGTTTGATCCCTGGATTAGGAAAACCCCCTGGAGAAGGGAATGGCAATGCACTCCAGTATTCTTGCTTGGAGAATTACATGAACAGAGAAGCCTGGTAGGCAACAGTTCAGGGGGTCTCAAAGAGTCAGCAATGACTGAGCAACTTTCACCTTCAGAACATGACAAGTCCTTTGCAAGGCATTGAAACATGTATACTATCATGTAAGAATCGAATCTCCAGTCTATGTCCGATGCAGCATATAGCATGCTTGGGGCTGGTGCACGGGGATGACCCAGAGGGATGTTGTGGGGAGGGAGCTAGGAGGGGGTTCATGTTTGGGATCGTATGTACACCCATGGTGGATTCATGTCAATATATGGCAAAACCAATACAGTATTGTAAAGTAAAATAAAGTAAAAATAAAAATTAAAATAAATAAATAAATAAATACATTAATATATATATATATATATTGAGAGTTGAGAAATTGGGCCTCAGGGGAGTTAAATAATCTATGTAGAGAAACAATCAGGGAATTAATGGAATGAAGATTATAACTTAAAAATTTTGCTCCAAAATCTGTTCTTTTAATAGTACAAAATAACATTTGCATTCTGTAAAAAATTCACCCTAGTTCAAAGATAAGATTTACAGTACAGTTATATATAATATATGTATAATTTTTCCCACTTGCCAAGAACATTTTTTAATATTATTAATATATATATCAAAATAGTGATAGCATAAAGTTCATACTCGAATTCAGTTTCAGAGAAAAAAATGAATAAGGCTTAACCAGAAGTGAAAAAATGAAGAAAAATCATATACACACATATATGTGAGTGTACATATACATAACACAGTCCCTTCTCAATAGATAGACCTTCCATTAACTTCAGCAAGCAAATGCTTGAACTGCACCCATTATCTACATAAATATATAATGTCCCAAGTGTGCAATTACATTATTCCACAGTGAAGAATGACTTGGTTTCACAATGCGTGTGCTAGGAACCTGACTGATTCTGAAATATTTGCATTTGAAAGGATAGAGACTATTCACATAAACTGTCAGTAGCTTAGTGCATCCTATTAGTAGTGTGCACATTATACTAAAGAAAGAACATTATGGCTGGGAATTCTCTTTCTTCCCTGCCAGAGTGACATACTTTCTCTATCATAGTCTGTTGTGTCTGGGGTTAGTTGGCTCATTGCTCATTCCTTCAATGTAGAATATTCTCTCCATGCATATTTGGGCTTGTAATATATAAGAAGATCCTATCTGAAACATAATATGGGCAGTCCATTTACTATTCAATCAATAATATCATGCACAGAACTAAATATACATGTTTACTATTTCATCACGACTGCATTAAAATATTCCACAATCTTCTTCCTAAGTGCTTGACTAGACACAGTATGACCATATATCTCCTTAAGAAGTTAAAAATCTAAATAAAATTGCAGACCTTGTAAGAGTGGTGTATTACCCCATACAGAAGAGAAATCTGCTTAATTTTAAATTTGATTAACGTGTTTTTATATAATATTACCATTAATATTTCATTGGAAAATATATTTTTAATAAAAATGATAACATTAATGAAAGAATTACTACATTTAAATACTTACTGAATTCTGCTAAGCAAAATAAGTAATTTATTTTAAGATACTATTGTAGCTATTATGCCCCCTAAAACAAATTCTTTTTTTTAATTTATTTTTTAATTGAAGGATCATTATTTACAGAATTTTTCTGTTTTCTGTCAAACATCAAAAAGAATCAGCCATAGGTACACCACCAAGAATCAACAAGAATCAGCCATAGGTACACTATTGTAGCTATTATGCCTTAAAACAAATTCTTATAATGTTGGAAACATAAGACACCTTCACATGTGAAAATTAATTAATAATATAAAGCACTGTATAATAAACATTTTTTAAAGTGGCAGTTTGAACTAAAGGAATTCTAAGAAATAACTGATCATAGTAGATTGAATTAAACATGGAATATTACAAATTATATGGAAGTTAAAGTAGTCCTTGAAGGATAGATAATTCAAAATAAGTTTATTATTACTCCCATTTCTCCCTCCATATATTGCTTCTCCCCATCTTTCCACCAGTAACCACAGTTTGCTACACGGTTTGAAGATGAAAATAACACGAGAAATCCCCAGACCCTAGAGGGAAGAAGTTATGAAGCAAAATAGACTTGAGGACATTACCAAATTAAACAGATCTTACAGAACCAAAGAAACTGGCATCAAGAAGTAAAGACTTTGAAGTCACGTTGTACCGTGGTCTTTAGCATTCACTGTGCTATGTCATACATCTCCTCGGGGCTAAAAAAAAATGTTAAGAGTGGATGACTCTCAGATGTCAGGAGGGCATTTTACTAAACATAGCCAATTAGCTACAAGAGAAGGGATCTTAAGGAAATGGAAGTTAGGCAAAGGTACCACTGTCACTGTGGACTTTCCATCAGATAAAAGTTTCCAGGAAGATTCTTTAGGGTGAAAGAAATTGGAGTTCCATAAAATTCTTATTCTACTGAGTTTGTGGGAACATTAGGCGTTCACCAAGTATTTGTGAGCAATCTACTATGCTTGATAGTCTGCAACATACTGAGGAAATAAAGATATGTGAAATTGAGTACTGCTTTTTAGAAACTTCAAATTCTAACAGGAGATGATAGGTGGAGAGATGGACAGACAGATAGGAGAAATAGCAGCCTAATGAGTGGTTTAATATGATAGGGGAAAGAAGGAGTAAGTGCCTTATTCTGCCAGAGACACATGGAAATTGAATAAATTCAAAGTATTTGAAGTGCAAATCTCTAGGATCAATTCATATTCCAGCTAGTTATTTTTCAGTCACTAAGTCATGTTCGAATTTTTCTGGACTCGTGGACTGCAGCACATCAGGCTTCCCTGTCCTTCACCATCTCCTGGAGATTACTCAAACTCACATCCTTTGAGTTGGTGATACTATCCAACCATCTCATCCTCTGTCACCCCCCTTCTCCTCTTGCCCTCAATTTTCCCAGTATCAGGGTCTTTTCCAATGAGTCAGCTCTTCGCATCAGTTGGCCAAAGTATTGGAGCTTCAGCTTCAGCATCAGTCCTTCCAAAGACTATTCAGGGTTGATATCTTTCAGGATCCTGGTTTGATCTCCTTGCAGTCCAAGGGATTCTCAAGAGTCTTTTCCAGCACCAGAGTTCGAATGGTCAATACCAAAATCAGATTGATTATATTCTTTTCAGTTGAAGATGGAGAAGCTCTATACAGTCAGCAAAAGCAAGACTGGAAGTGGACCATGGTTCAGATCATGAGCTCCTTATTGAAAAATTCCAGCTAGGTTGTCTCCTATTATCTGTGCTTTGGACTGCTGCTGCACAGACATCTGACAACCTTGGCCATCTTATACTTTGCCATCAGTGGTCGAGCTTTCCTTAGTTTTTGACACTCCAAAGTGTAGATACAAACTCTCCCCTTCCATTTTCTTGCTGTTGCTGCTGCTGTTTAGTCACTAAGTCATGTTCAACTCTTTGCAACCCCATGAACTGTAGCCTGCAATGCTCCTCCGTTCATGGAATTCTCCAGGCAAGAATTCTGGAGTGGGTTTTCCATTTCATTCTCCAGGGGATCTTCCAACCCAGGAATCAAACTCATATCTCCTGCTTGGCAGGATTCTTCACCACTGAGACAAAGAGTTAATACAAGACCATACTCATTTTCATTCTTTTTTAAAGGCTTGAAATTAGTAGAGGGAACTATAACAACAACAACAATAACAAAACCATGGAGCTGATATTATCAGATTTCTTATTTTTAGATCCCAGTGAATATGTCCCCTATTGAGCATATTTCTCTTTAGTTCCAACAGACATCCATTTTGCAGAAATGTCATACTTTTCCAGACAGAAATTAACTTATTTTTCTCTCACTTTACTGCTACCAACCTATTTGTCTTTATTACTAACCAGCAAGAGTGAAAGTTGATGACAATATGTCACTCTCTTCAAGCTATAATCTGGGTTCACATGCTAAAACCAGATTAATTAGATTTTCATCCCATTATTGTCATTTACCAGCTGTGTGATATTTGGGAAATTACTTAACCTGTCTGTGCCTCAGTTTTATGAGTGTAATGAGGTTAATAATAGTATTTTTCTCATTGGGTGGTTTTGAGAATAAATTATTATAATATTAATTATAAATTGCTTAGCAAATAATGTTCAACAGGCATTAAAAATATCATTACTATCATTCAAAATAGACAAATGTATTCAACACCCTCATCTGATATATATTTACTCAGACACCTTTCCCAAGTCAAGTCTTCAAAAACAATTGTTTACAACCTATTTACATTTTCTTCCCTTGTGGCTCAAATGGTAAGAATCTGCCTGCAATGCTGGAGACCCAGATTCGACCCCTACGTTGGGAACATCCCCTGGAGAAGGGAATGGCAACCTGATCCAGTATTTGTGCCTGGAGAATTCCATGGACAGAGGAGGCTGGCAGGCTACAGTCAATGGGGTCTCAAAGAGTTGGACAAGACTGAGCAACTAAAACACACAAATTTGTTTAATTAAAAGATCTATCCTAGAATAATGGGTTTCTGCCTCAAATGTATGTAACACCTTAACTCTTAACTTCAGTAACTGAAAAGGTTAGTAAATTACAACCAGACATTTACAATTTTTGTCTTTATTTTATTTTATATGGTCTCCATTGGGCCTTCCATACATTATAAAAGTGGAGCAAGGCTATAATTTGAGAACATGCAGAAGACCATAATGTTGTAGTTTACATTAAGAACATAAGGACACTTTTATTAAAGTAAAAATGTTCTCAGAACCTCATAAGATAATCTTTCTCTGAATTTACTGACTGAAAAATGCATAATGACAACACACTACTTTGCAAAGCTTTTAAAGACTGTGTTTTATTCATTATGACTATGCATCTAAATCGGTTCAAAATTGGGAAAGAAGTATGCCAAGGCTGTATACTGTCACCCTGATTATTTACTTATATGCAGAGTACATCATGCAAAATGCTGGATGAAGCACAAGCTGGAATCAAGATTGCTGGGAGAAATATCAATAACCTCAGATATGCAGATGATACCACCCTAATGGCAGAAAGTGAAGAGGAATTAGAGAACCTCTTGATGAAGGTGAAAAAGGAGACTGAAAAAGCTGGCTTAACACTCAACATTCAAAAAACAAAGATTATGGCATCCAGTCCCATCACTTCATGACAAATAGATGGGGAAACAAAGGAAACAGTAACAGACTTTATTTTCTTTGGCTCCAAAAATCACTACAGATGGTGATTGTAGCCATGAAATTAAAAGACCCTTGCTCCTTGGAAGAAAAGCTATGACAAACCTAGAAAAAGCTATTAAAAAGCTGACACATTACTTTATTGACAAAGGTTGTCTAGTCAGAGCTATGGTTTTTCTAGTAATCATGTGTGGATGTGAGAGTTGCACCATAAAGAAGGCTGAATGCCAAAGAATTGCTGCTTTTGAGCTGTGGTGTTGAAGAAGACCCTTGAGAGTCCCTTAGACTGCAAGTAGGTCAAATCAGCCCATACTAAAGGAAATCAGTCCTGAATATTCATTAGAAGGACTGATGCTGAAACTGAAGCTCAATACTTTGGCCACTTGATGTGAAAAGCCAACACATTAGAAAAGACCCAATGCTGGGAAAGATTGAAGACAGGAGGAGAAGGGGATGACAGAGGATGAGATGGTTGAATGGCATCACTGACTCAATGTACATGAGTTTGAACAAGCTATGGGAAATTATGAAGGACAGGGAAGCCAGCTATGCTGTAGTCCATGTGTTGCAAAGAGTCAGGCATGACTGAGCACTGAACAATAGCAACAATGTATCTAAAGTCTGATTTTCTCTGCTTCTGGGACCAAGATGTCAAGGATGCCCAACCAGAATTGAATAAAGCAGGGCAGGCAGATTCAATGTTGACCATTGTCACCTGCTTCAAAGGTACACTCAACTCTACCCAGAACTGTATTTTCAATCTAAGAACATCTTACTCTGCCATCTCTCTCACAAGGGTTTAAACTCTCTAAACCTCTGCCTCTCTACAGCTTCTTCCACACACCCTTTCTGGCCTCAAATTCTAATTTCTGGAAGAAGCAGAAGCCATCAAACAGAAAATACTTCCTTTACTAATATGAAAAATATATAATCCTACCTAGATTGACACCCATTTATCTTCAACAGACTGTTATTAACTCTACTCACAATGCTGCATATTGCCTCCCCAGGACTTATTTATGTCATATTTGGGCATTTGTTTTCCTTTACCTATTTCATCCACCCCTTTTTCCCTCACCTCTGGCAACCACCTATGGGTTCCCTATACATTCATTTACGTTGCTGTTTGTTTTACATTCCACATATGAGAACTTAAGTATTTGTCTTTCTGTGTCTGACTAATTTCACTTAGCATGATGCACTCAAGGTCCATCCATATTGTCATAATTGACAAGACGGCCTTCTTTTTTATGGCTAAATAATATCCTTCCATCCTTTTCAATATGCTCAAGTCTCTCTTAACATGAAAATCCTCCTTCACCCTACTTCAAACTATTTCCTTCTCTCTCTTTACTTTCTCAGGCAGTATGGAAATGTTTTTACTAGTATCTAGTCTATGGATTTCCATCTTCTCCATTCAATCTTCCAGTCACATTAATATGGCTTATTTCTTATTATTTAAAATACAATCTTGATAATACTATATTTATTTTTCTTAAAAACTTTGAATAGAATGGAATTAAGTATGCCTTAATATTTTGTATATTTCTTCCTAAAATCATTTGGAATTGATGATATTTACTGAACAGAATTAAAATTTTTAAATGATTCAGTTCAGTTCAGTCACTCAGTCATGTCCAACTTTTTGCAACCCCATGAATCGCAACACACCAGGCCTCCCTGTCCATCACCATCTGCCGGAATTTCTCCAAACTTATATCCATCAAGTCAGTGATCCCATCCAGCCACTCATCCTCTGTCGTCCCCTTCTCCTCCTACCCCCAATCCCCCCCAGCATCAGGGTCTTTCCCAATATGAAGAGTTGGTCTTTCCCAGCTCTTCACATCAGTGGCCAAAGTACTGGAGTTTCAGCTTTAACATCATTCCTTCCAATGAACACCCAGGACCGATCTCCTTTAGAATGGACTGGCTGGATGTCCTTGCAGTCCAAGGGACTCTCAAGAGTCTTCTCCACAGTTCAAAAGTATCAATTCTTTGGTACTCAGCTTTCTTTACAGTCCAACTCTCACCCTGATACATGACAAATGGAAAAACCATAGCCTTGACTAGAAGGATCTTTGTTGGCAAAGTAACGTCTCTGGTTTTTAATATGCTGTCTAGGTTGGTCATAACCTTTCTTCCAAGGAGCAAGCGTCTTTTAGTTTTATGGCTGCAGTCCCCATCTGCAGTGATTTTGGAGCCCCCAAAATAAAGTCAGCCACTGTTTTTATTGTTTCCCCATCTGTTTTCCATGAATTGATGGGATCAGATGCCATGATCTTAGTTTTCTGAATGCTCAGTTTTAAGCCAACTTTTTCACTCTTCTCTTTCACTTTCATCAAGAGGCTCTTAAGTTCTTCTTTGCTTTCTGCCATAAGGGTGGTATCATCTGCATATCTGAGGTTATTGATATTTCTCCCAGAAATCTTGATTCCAGCTTGTGCTTCTTCCAGCCCAGTGTTTCTCATGATGTACTCTGCATAGAAGTTAAATAAGTAGGGTGACAATATACAGCCTTGACATACTTCCTTTTCCTACTCGGAACCAGTCTGTTGTTCCATGTCTGGTTCTTACTGTTGCTTCCTATTGTTCATGTAGGTTTCTCAAGAGGCAGGTCAGGTGGTCTGGTATTCCCATCTCTTTCAGAATTCTCCACAGTTTATTGTGATCCACACAGTCAAAGGCTTTGGCATAGTCAGTGAAGCAGAAATATATGTTTTTCTGGAACTCTCTTGTTTTTTAGATGATCCAGCAGATGGCAATTTGATCTCTCATTCCTCTGCCTTTTCTAAAACCAGCTTGATGTCTGGAAGTTCATGTTTCATGTATTGCTGAAGCCTGGCTTGGAGAATTTTGAGCATTACTTTACTAGCATGTGAGATGAGTGCAATTGTGCAATAGTTTGAGCATTCCTTGGAATTGCCTTTCTTTAGGATTGGAATGAAAACTGACCTTTTCCAGTCCTGTGGCCACTGCTGAGTTTTCCAAATTTGCTGGAATATTGAGTGCAGCACTTTCACAGCATCATTTTTCAGGATTGAAATAGCTCAACTAGAATTCCATCACTTCTACTAGCTTTGTTCTTGGTGATGCTTTTTAAGGCCCACTTGACTTCACATTCCAGGATGTCTGGCTCTAGGTGAGTGATCACACCATCATGATTATCTGGGTCGTGAAGATCTTTTTTGTACAGTTCTTCTGTGTATTCTTGCCATCTCTTCTTAATCTTCTGCTTCTGTTAGGTCCATAACATTTCTGTCCTTTATCGAGCACATCTTTGCATGAAATGTTCCCTTGGTATCTCTATTTTTCTTGAAGAGATTTCTAGTCTTTCCCATTCTGTTTTCCTCTATTTCTTTGTGTTGATTGCTGAGGAAGGCTTTCTTTTTTCTCCTTGCTCTTCTTTGGAACTCTTCATTCAAATGGGAATATCTTTCCTTTTCTCCTTTGCTTTTCACTTCCCTTATTTTCACAGCTATTTTTAAAGCCTCCTCAGACAGCCATTTTGCTTTTTTGCATTTCTTTTCCATGAATATGGTCTTTATCCCTTTCTCTTGTACAATGTCACATACCTCCATCCATAGTTCATCAGGCACTCTATCAGATCTAATCTGTTAAATCTATTTCTCACTTCCACTGTATAATCATAAGAGATTTGATTTAGGTCATACCTGAATGGTCTAGTGGTTTTCCCTACTTTCTTCAATTTAAGTCTGAATTTGGCAATAAGGAGTTCATGATCTGAGCCACAGTCAGTTCCCACTCTTGTTTTTGCTGACTGTATAGAGCTTCTCCATCTTTGGCTGCAAAGAACAAAATCAATCCGATTTTGGTGTTGACCATCTGGTGATATCCATGTGTAGAGTCTTCTCTTGTGTTGTTGGAAGAGGGTGTTTGCTGTGACCAGTTTGTTCTCTTGGCAAAACTCCATTAGCCTTTGCCCTGCTTCATTCCGCATTCCAAGGCCAAATTTGCCTGTTACTCCAGGTGTTTCTTGACTTCCTACTTTTGCATTCTAGTCACCTATAATGAAAAGGACATCTTTTTTTGGTTGTTAGTTCTAAAAGATCTGGTAGGTCTTCATAGAACCATTTAACTTCAGCTTCTTCAGTGTTTCTGGTTGGGGCATAGACTTGGATTACCAGAATATTAATTTTTATTCTTTAATGAATTTTGGTAGTCTATATATTTATGCTTTTTGCTTTCCTTGGGTTCATTTTCCTATTTTTCCTTAAGTTTTTAAGATGGATGCTTATCTCGTTGATTTTCAGTCTTTCTTTTTTTCAGAAATAAGTATTTAAATCAGTTTTAAAATGGCATCCTTGCACTATTATTTTTTATTCATGTTTAAATATTTGTTATTTTCTTTGACCAAATAGGTATTTGGAAATGTAATATCTAATTTACACATACATTTAGTATTTTTAAATTATCTTTTCATTATACTCATTCTAATTCAATAAAACTATGGTAATTTTATATAATTTGCTCAGCATTATCTGGAGTTTCATTAAATTTGCATTACAGTTTATTTCTTTGTCAGTTTTCTGTGTATCTAATGTATTCTTGAAAAAAATAATATGCTCTTTAATTTTGAGACTCAGGATTCAATGTATGTTATTGAGAATAGGACTATCAACTATGTTTTTTTTTCAAATCTTCTATATCTTTACTAAGTTTGGGTTTTGGTTTTCATAGTATCAAGTTGAATGAAATCTCCCTGTATGTTAGTAGATTTATTGCATTATGCCTGCCATCTGTTACATCTTTTTCTTTATAGTACATCTTTGACTATCTTATTCTGTGCAAAAAAATGTAAAATTGCTCTATATTCCTCATATGAAATGAAAGCTTTTATCCCACATAATGATTTTTTGCCTTAGGGTCTATTTTGTCTGATATTAAAATAACTGTAACAGCTTTATCTTAGTAGGTGACTCTATGCTTTTTCTTTCAAACTCCTCAAGTATTTAACTTTTACATGAATCTCTTGTGAATTACATATAGATGGAATTTTAAAAATAAAATCTGATAATCCTTATAGCTGTTCCTTTCAATCCATTCTACTTTCCATTACTGCTCATTTACATTTTTCTCATTAATAAAACATGCCTTCTTTTATATTGATATTTACACTGATATTTAAGTGATGGACATTTCTCAATTTACCCCACATGCATTTTGATATTTAATGATTTAATTGTATATTTTAATGGTTGCATTTAAGTTTAAACACACTAAATCAATTCTGAAGGAATATAATATATATTTCTCCTCTAAACAAACAGAATTTGCATATCTTAAACTATGATTATAAAGTATTCAACACTGCTAACATTCATGCTTTCTTCAACAAGTATTTCAGTTCTACATTACTGATATATCCCTTTATCCTTTTCTTACTTAACAAACAGTTATAAAATTCTGGCCATGTTCACAGTACTACTTGAAACACTTAAATCTTTTTAATTCTCAAAATAATCTTATGATATTATTCTTCAATTCAACATTTTTGTTTTCTCATTTCTGCATATGTTTAGCATTTTATGTTGTCATATATGTCTAGATTTAAGTCTTTTTCTCTATATTCAATTTATCTGTCCCTGAAATATATTATTTAGAAGTTCTGCTAGTGGGAATGCACTGTTGGTAAACTTTGTACAACTTATCCATAAAATGACTTTATTTTGTGCTTGTTCATAAATCATGGTTTACCTACATTAAAAAATCATGCATTATACTTATTTAAATTAATTCAATTTTCTGAATGATTTTCTAAACTCAGTTGGCACTCAAGAGAACTCTCCTGTTGGTATCATAGCTTTTACTTTATGTGTAATTTTTGTTTCACTTTAGATGCTTTTAAGATCTTCTCTTTATCTTTGAAATTTAAAACTTTACCAAAATTATCTTAAATGTGGTTTGCATTTGTATAACACATTTGTGTTTTGTTGCACCTCCTAAATCTGAGCATTTCTGTCTTTCACCTATCCTAGAAAAGTGTAAAAAATTATCTGTTAAGATATTGCCTATCCAAAACCATCTGGATTTCTCCCTCTGGAATTCCCATTAAATATATCAAACTTTCTCTTATCTATCATATCTATAACTACTGCTCTTTAATTCTCTTTTTCTTCATACATTTCATTATATATCTATTTCAGACTATTAAGCCATTCTCTCAAGTTATTAACAATATAATCTTAATACTCCCACTGAATATGAAACTGAAATATATCTATTTTGCATTTCTGTAAGTTTTACTTGGTTCTTTTCTAAAGTTGTCTGTATAATCTTGTTTTTCTATTATTATTTCTATTTTACACTTCTCACAAAATATTATATGAGAAGTGTGAGAGCCTTTTCAAAATCTGTTTCTCTTCAAAATGCATTGGCATCGATACTGTGGGGTTTCCCAAGGTGCTTATGATCATATTAAACAAAATTTTTTGACTGGAGGTTTTCTAGACTCTAAAAAAGTAAATATTCAAACACGTTATATAGATGAGAGCTGAACTCTGGTTATTGATTCTCAGCATAGAATACTTTCCAAACAAGATCAGATCATAACAAGTGTAAAATACCTTATCATCTCTCTTTTCTTGGGAGTAGGATTTTTATGTTTTTGTTTATTCTTTCTTCACTGGTAGTCATTTGAAGGTCTAGCCTTTATTATGGTATCTCAGTTTTAACTCTGTATTTTGCATACACCCAAAGCCCTATAGCCTATGCTTATCTTAAGTGTTAAAATCCACAGTTTTAAGTACAAAGAAAAGATGTTCTCTCAAAAACTCCATCATTAATTCAGGTTTACCATTCAGGTTTTAAGTTTTTCACATTCTTCTGAAATGTGGCCACAGGCCACATAGTAAGATTACTTCAGGCAGTAATCTTACTCCCTTCTGGACTCAGTTACATATTATTCTTTTTATCCAACAGTATTAGGATTTATTTTGGTGTATGGTGTATATGCCTGTGTATGTGTGGTTTGTTTAACACATAATCATTTAACTTCCTCTTGCTCAAATCAACAATGATCTCCATGTCTTTATGCCTAGGACATAGTTGATTAATTCTTCTAAAGTTCAATGTACCTTTTAGTAGCATTGAACACTGTAGACCCCCCTTTTAAGGTACTTCCTTTGTTGGCCTTCCACTATATTACCACATTCCTGTTTTTTCCCTGTCTCACTGTTTTTTTTTCTTTCTGACTGGTTTAATATCTCATGCTCCTTTCAGTTCAGTTCATTCAATCAGTCATGTCCAACTCTTTGCGATCCCATGAACGCCAGACCTCCCTGTCTATCACCAAATCCCGGAGTTCACCCAAACTCATGCCCATTGAGTCGGTGATTCCATCCAACCATCTCATCCTCTGTCGTCCGCTTCTCCTCCTGCCCTGAATTTATCCCAGCATCAGGGTCTTTTCAAATGAGTCAGCTCTTGGCGTCAGGTGGCCAAAGTATTGCAGTTTCAGCTTCAACATCAGTCCTTCCAATGAACACCCAAGACTGGTCTCCTTTAGGATGGACTGGTTTGATCTCCTTGCAGTCCAAGGGACTCTCAAGAGTCTTCTCCAACACCACAGTTCAAAAGCATCAATTCTTCACTGCTCAGCTTTCTTTATAGTCCAATTCTCACATCCATACGTGACTACTGGAAAAACCATAGCCTTGACTAGACAGACCTTTCTTGCCAAAGTAATGTCTCTGCTTTTTTAATATGCTGTCTAGGTTGGTCATAACTTTCCTTCCAAGGAGTAAGCGTCTTTAAATTTCATGGCTGCAATCACCATCTGCAGTGATTTTGGAGCCCCCCCCCCCAAAAAAAAATAAATAAATAAAGTCAGCCATTGTTTCCACTGTTTCCCCATCTCTTTGCCTTGAAGTGATGGAACCAGATGCCATGATCTTAGTTTTCAGAATATTGAGCTTTAAGCCAACTTTTTCACTCTCCTCTTTCACTTTCATCAAGATGTTCTTTAGTTTTTCTTCACTTTCTGCCATAAGGGTGGTGTCATCTGCATATCTGAGGTTATTGCTATTTCTCCCAGCAATCTTTTTTTTTTTCTCCCAGCAATCATGATTCCAGCTTGTGCTTCTTCCAGCCCTGCATTTCTCATGATGTACTCATGCTCCTTTAATAGACTCCTTTAAATAATGAAACTAAGCTTTATCCAGTGTCCTCTCTTCTTCAACCATACTCTATGAGTGTTCCTGCCACATTCATTATAAATAATTACCAATAAAGATTGTTTTAAAGTACAAATCTGATTATTTCACTCCACTGCTTATATTTATTCAGTGATTTTCAATACTCTAAGAAGAAAGATGGTGTTTATTAGCATGGTCTACAAAAGTCTTAAAGAAGATTTCTCCCCACCTACATGCCTCCCCAGTGCCATGCTTTCTCTCCTTCTCCCTTCATGTTGCCCCTCACCTTCTTTAGTTCTTCATATTCATTATTCTTATTCCTAATGCAGAGCTTTTATATAACATTTCCCTAGGCCTGACACAACCTTACATCTTCTTTCATCTAAATATTTCCTACCCATTATTTAGAACACAGAATTCAGCTATGTCAGAGTTGTCTTTACTAGTTGCTTTGAACATATCAAATTTATTTTAATTTACTCTCAGTTATTCAAGAAATAAATAATTATTATGAAGCTACTGTGTGCCCAAAACTGCCCTATATGTTGGGCTATATTTAGCACTAAATAAAATATATCAAATCTCCTTCCATACAGTTGACAGAGGCAATAGGGAAAAATGATATAGAAACATACATAGTATACATAAAAATACATAGTATTCAGAAACTGTTTGCTAATTGAGAAACAGAGTCCTTAGAATTTGCAACAGATTATTTAAATTAATAATACATGTCTATGCTAATTTCTACTTATTACTTGACCCCCAATATTTTTCCATAATGCCTACTGTGGTCAGTTGCTCAGTTGTGTCTAAATCTTTGTGACCCATGGACTGTAGCCTGCCAGTCTCCTCTGTCAATGGAATTACATAATTTCTATCACACTGTAAATGTTCATTAAAAATTTATATTTGTATCATATTTATGTGCAGTGAGACATTTTATGTCACATCTGCAGACATCTTGATACAATATCATTCTTTTCATTAGACAACAAATATCTGTTAGTTAGTTTAAGTATAACCTTGTGTCCTGCACTATATACCATCTTAAGGTTTGTATTCTCTTGGGTACTGAAATGAAATAATAAGCAGTTTAGTAAAAACAATCATGAATTCTTAAATCCATCATAATAATCTTATACCTTTTAATAAGGAACCAACACTCATCAGCTGGAGAATATAAGTACTGTAATTTTAAACTCTCAAATTTATATAACCTCTATTATGCTCTGCATTAAAATTGAGTAGGCTACAGCCAAAGCTAGCACAGTATCTTTTCTACCATTCAAACAAGGTCATTTTGTACTACAGTATGTTATACATTGCATAATGTATTTAAGGATAATCATGTTTAACCAAAAAAATATTATTCTAGGACTAAAATTCAGTCGCATAACAAAGAACCTAGCACAGTGCATGATATAAAGTATGTTTCAAACAATATTAGTTCCCTCAGCCCAAGTACAAGAATATCTGAACAGATCCAACTTATCTCTTTTTTGTTGTTGTTGTTCTTTGACAGGGGGTCAGGGATGGAGGGCGTTAACTTAGAACATATTCCAATGCTTGTACAACTGAACATAGGAAGAGATAAGAATGATAAAATGAACCTTGGTAGCTGGGTACTAAAATAAAGTTGAGTTAATTTCTAAAACTTTCCCAACTTCTGTCTTTTAGGATTGTTACTGTCCTTGTATTGATCCCTCTTGCCCAGAGGCTTCCAGTGGATATTTCATATGAGTTATCTGTGGAAGATGGAATACAAAGATATATATTCTACTCCACAAATGAGAGCAATATAAATACACAAAAAACTGTCAAACTAAGGAGATATACAGTGTATTAATGCAAAGTAATCAAAATATACTCTAAATACAAGTGATAAAAAGAAATTTTAGAATTCTACCGCGTGGTACCTTATGATCCTATATGCCTTTCCACGATGAAAAAGAGAGTCATTTGGAAAGACTCATCAAAAACTCTTAAAGATAAAAACCGGGGAGTGGGAATGGAGCAAAAGAAGGGAATGAAGAAAATAGGGGAGCAGAAACCAAGAAAAAGTGAACAGCAATCAGCTGTTGTGGATCATGTCCACAAATATTGCAAGAGGGTATAAAAATATATGCATTTTATTTTTTCTCAACCTCTTCCTCACTGTTGAGGGAAAAAAAAGAAGGGAATTGAGTTAGAGCCAAGGCAAGAATCATTAATCTGGGAACATGACTTAAGGCAGCTGGCCAAAAGTAAGGCAAGAGAAATAAAAAGATGATCCATCAAAAAAGATCCCTTGATCCAAGAATCTTTACAGAGACCTAGACTCCTGTTGGGTGATATATACTCAACCTAAAGCAAGGAAAATATATATCCATAAGCCCCCTTTAACCTCCTTTCCTCTTGGGAAAAGGCTGGGATTCAACAGAGTGCAGGGCAACTGCTGTCTGATTTACCCCTCTGGTTCTTCTGAAACACAGGGTTAACTGTTAGTTCATAAATGAGAAACGTGCAGCTTCCCAGCCTAAACGCTAAAGTAATGATTTAATCATTGCCCGGATAAGCAGTTACAGTAAAATGGAGAGAGAAAAGAAAACACAGGTTAAAAAAAAAAAAAAAAAACTGACCTAATTCACTGTACACATCTATAAATGAGAATCATTAAGGGGGAGCAAGAAACAGAGAAGTAAAAATCACCTAACATGGGGACCATTTTCCTCCTGTATACTTTAAATAATCCCCAGATTACCTACAATACCTAATGCAATCCATATGTTATATAAATAGTTGTAAATACAATATATTATGTAAATAGTTGTAGGCACAAGGCAAACTCAAGTTTTGGTTTGGGGAACTTTTTGGAATTTGTCTTTTAATATTTTCAACCTGCAGTTGATTGAATCTGCAGAGTTAGAATCTGAAGATATGGAGGGCTAACTGTATATGTATTAATATGCATATATTTATACATAATAAGATGACATAATGAAAATATGTTATGATTCTAAATAAAAAAGGAGTAAGACACAATCTGGGTGATAAACATAAATTACATGCAGTCTTTAAGGTTGTGGGACAGGTTCATCACTCTAAGACATACATGTTTAGTGGGATACGAGGAGATTCCTGATTCAGGAAATGACGTTGTTAGAAAAAAGGAACCTATGGAGCACAGTAGGCTTCCCTGGTGGCTCAGCTGGTAAAGAGTCCACCTGCAATGTGGGAGACCTGGGTTCGATCCCTGGGTGGAGAAGATCCCCTAGAAAAGGGAACAGCTACCCACTCCAGTATTCTGGCCTGGAGAATTCCATGGACTGTATAGTCCATGGAGTCACAAAGAGTTGGAAACAATGAGCAACTTTCACTTTCTTGGAGCACAGCAGCCGGCATCAGACTGTACCTACATTAAATTCACTCAGAACTGCTCCTGCTAAACTATAAAAGGAGACAAAAGACGGATGCAAGGGAAAGACAGTGAGCTACCCAAGTCATTGGAATTAGCCTCCCCTGAAGTTTAAATAAAATTCTCATAATATATTTTTTTAATGAATCATTTAGTATTAAAATAGTCAAGCCAAACTTCAAGAAATGCAAGCAGAAAATTTATATAACACAATCAAAGACTTTAATTATATTCTGTGAATTGAGTAGAAAGTATCTAAACCCCTTAATTAATAAATTTGAGCATATTTGTATCTATATCCACATATACACAACAGGAGAATGAGAATAAAACTTCTTTAAAATGAACTCATATATTAGTATATGAAGATAAATTGGATCCCACCAAAATTTGGTAAATGAGAAATAAGAGAATCTTGAAATAGGATGTCTTGATTATTAATCCTGCTTTTTTTTTAAAGTGGATTTTTTGAAGTAATTTTAAGTGTACATAAAAACTGAGTGAAAAGTATAGCAATTTCCCCTATACTCCCTCATGCCTATTTCCCAATGTCTGCTATTATTAGCATCTTGAATTACTGTAGTGCATTTGTTACAATTGGTGAGCCAATATTGCTACATTATTATTAACTGAAGTCCATAATTTATACTAGGGTTCATTCTATATTGTACATTCTATGGGTTTTGATGATTATCTTAATTATAGTATACAAAATAGTTCCACTGACCTAAAATTTCCCATGTTCTTTTTTTTAATATAATTGTATTTATTTTAATTGGAGGCTAATTACTTTACAATATTGTATTGGTTTTGCCATATATTGACATGAATCTACCACAGGTGTACATGTATTCCCCATCCTGAACCCCCCTCCCATCTCTCTCCCCATCCCATCCCTCTGGGTCATCCCAGTGCACCAGCCTCGAGGATCCTGTATCATGCATAGAACCTGGACTGGTGATTCATTTCACATATGATAATATACATGTTTCAATGCCATTCTCCCAAATCATCCCACCCTCTCCCTCTCCCACAGAGTCCAAAAGACTGTTTTATACATCTGTGTCTCTTTTGCTGTCTCGCACACAGGGTTAACATTACCGTCTTTCTAAATTCCATATATATGTGTTAGTATACTATATTGGTGTTTTTCTTTCTGGCTTACTTCACTCTGTATACTAGGCTCCAGTTTCATTCACCTCATTAGAACTGATTCAAATGCATTCTTTTTAATGGCTGAGTAATACTCCACTGTGTATATGTACCACAGCTTTCTTATCCATTCGTCTGCTGATGGACATCTAGGTTGCTTCTATGTCCTGGCTATTATAAACAGTGCTGCAATGAACATTGGGGTACACTTGTCTCTTTCTGTTCTGGTTTCCTTGGTGTGTATGTGCAGCAGTGGGATTGCTGGGTCATATGGAAGTTCCATTTCCAGTTTTTTAAGGAATCTCCACACCATTCTCCATAGTGGCTGTACTAGTTGGCATTCCCACCAACAGTGTAAGAGGGCTGCCTTTTCTCAACACCTTCTCCAGCATTTATTGCTTGTAGACTTTTGGATAGCAGCCATTCTGACTGGCGTAAAATGGTACCATATTGTGGTTTTGATTTGCATTTCTCTGATAATGAGTGATGTTGAGCATCTTTTCATGTGTTTGTTAGCCATCAGTATGTCTTCTTTGGAGAAATGTCTGTTTAGTTCTTTCCCATTTTTTTTTTATTTTACTTTATTTTATTATTTTTAGATATATTTTTTTTAATTTTAAGTGTACTTATTTTAATTGGAACTAATTACTTTACAATATTGTATTGGTTTTGCCATACATCAACATGAATCCGCCACAGGTGTACATGTGTTCCCCATCCAAAACCTCCCTCCCCATACCATCCCTCTGGGTCATCCAAGTGCACCAGCTCCAAGCATCCTGTATCCTGAATCGGACCTGGACTGGCAATTAGTTTCTTATATGATATTATACATGTTTCAATGCCATTCTCCCAAATCTCCCATTTTTTGATTGGGTCATTTATTTTTCTGGAACTGAGCTGCAAGAGTTACTTGTATATTTTTGAGATTAATTCTTTGTCAGTTGCTTCCTTTGCTACTATTTTTTCTCATTCTGAAAGCTGTTTTTTCACCTTGCTTATAGTTTCCTTTGTTATGCAAAAGCTTTTGAATTTAATTATGTCCCATTTGTTTATTTTTGCTTTTATTTCCATTACTCTGGGAGGCGGGTCATAGAAGATCCTGCTATGATTTATGTCAGAGAGTGTTTTGCCTATGTTTTCCTCTAGGAGTTTTATAGTTTCTGGTGTTACATTTAGATCTTTAATCCATTCTGAGTTTATTTTTGTGTATAGTGTTAGAAACTGTTCTAGTTTCATTCTTCTACAGGTGGTTGACCAGTTTTCCCAGCCCAGTTGTTAAAGAGATTGTCTTTTCTCCATTGTATATTCTTGCCTCCTTTGTCGAAAATAAGGTGTCAAATGTGTGGATTTATCTCTAGGCTTTCTGTTTTGTTTCATTGATCTACATTTCTGTCTTTGTGCCAGTACCATACTGTCTTGATGACTGGCTTTGTAGTCGAGGCTGAAGTCAGGCAGGTTGATTCCTCCTTCCCTGTGTTCTACTCTTCCTTTCCTCCCTCCCTCCCTTCAAGCCCCTTGTAACTACTAATCTTTTTTACAGTCTCTAAGTCCACTGGGGAAGGGAATGGCAAACCACTTCAGTATTCTTGCCTTGAGAACTCCATGAACAGTATGAAAGGGCAAAATGATAGGATACCTAAAGAGTAACTACCCAGGTCAGTAGGTGCCCAATATGCTAATGGAGATCAGTGGAGAAATAACTCCAGAAAGAATGAAGGGATGGAGCCAAAGAAAAAACAATACCCAGTTGTGGACGTGACTGGTGATAGAAGCAAGGTCCGATGCTGTAAAGAGCAATATTGCATAGGAACCTGGAATGTCAGGTCCATGAATCAAGGCAAATTGGAAGTGGTCAAACAAGAGATGGCAAGAGTGAACGTCGACATTCTAGGAATCAGCAAACTAAAATGGACTGGAATGGGTGAATTTAACTCAGATGACCATTATATCTACTAATGCGGGCAGGAATCCCTCAGAAGAAATTGAGTAACTATCATGGTCAACAAAAGAATCCAAAATGCAGTCTTGGATGCAATCTCAAAAACGACAGAATGATCTCTGTTCATCTCCAAGGCAAACCATTGAATATCATGGTAATCCAAGTCTATGCCCCAACCAGTAATGCTGAAGAAGCTGAAGTTGAAAGGTTCTATGAAGCCCTACAAGACCTCTTAGAACTAACATCCAAAAATTTGGCCTTGGAATGCAGAATGAAGCAAGGCAAAGACTGATAAAGTTTTGCCAATAAAATGCACTGGTCATAGCAAATGCCCTCTTCCAACAACACAAGATAAGACTCTACACATGGACATCACCAGATGGTCAACACTGAAATCAGATTGATTATATTCTTTGCAGCCAAAGATGGTGAAGCTTTATACAGTTGACAAAAACAAGACCAGGAGCTGACTGTGGCTCAGATCATGAACTCCTTATTACCAAATTCAGACTTAAATTGAAGAAAGTAGGGAAAACCGCTAGACCATTCAGGTATGACCTCAATCAAATCCCTATGATTATACAGTGGAAGTGAGAAATAGATTTAAGGGCTTAGATCTGATAGATAGAGTGCCTGGTGAACTATGGAATGAGGTTCATGACATTGTAGAGGAGACAGGGATCAAGAACATCCCCATGGAAAAGAAATGCAAAAAAAGCAAAATGGCTGTCTGGGGAGGCCTTACAAATAGCTGTGAAAAGAAGAGAAGCAAAAAGCAAAGGAGAAAAGGAAAGATATAAGCATCTGAATGCAGAGTTCCAGAGAATAGCAAGAAGAGATAAGAAAGCCTTCTTCAGCAATCAATGCAAAGAAATAGAGGAAAAGAACAGAAAGGGAAAGACTAGAGATCTCTTCAAGAAAATGAGAGATACCAAGGGAATATTTCATGCAAAGATGGGCTCAATAAAGGACAGAAATGGTATGGACCTAACAGAAGCAGAAGATTAAGAAGAGATGGCAAGAATACACAGAAGAACTGTACAAAAAAGATCTTCATGACCCACATAATCATGATGGTGTGATCACTCACCTAGAGCCAGACATCCTGGAATGTCAAGTGGGCCTTAGAAAGCATCACTACGAACAAAGCTAGTGGAGGTGATGGAATTCCAGTTGAGCTGTTTCAAACCTTAAAGATGATGCTGGGAAAGTGCTGCACTCAATATGACAGCAAATTTGGAAAACTCAGCAGTGGCCACAGGACAGGAAAAGGTCAGTTTTCATTCGAATCCTAAAGAAAGGCAATGCCAAAGAATGCTCAAACTACCGCACAATTGCACTGATACTCACATGCTAGTAAAGTAATGCTCAAAAATCTCCAAGCCAGGCTTCAGCAATATGTGAACCATGAACTTCCTGATGTTCAAGCTGGTTTTAGAAAAGGCAGAGGAACCAGAGATCAAATTGCCAACATCTGCTGGATCATGGAAAAGCAAGAGAGTTCCAGAAAAACATCTATTTCTGTGTTATTGACTATGCCAAAGCCTTTGACTGTGTGGATCACAATCAACTGTGGAAAATTCTGAAAGAGATGGGAATACCAGACCATCTAACCTGCCTCTTGAGAAATCTGTATGCAGGTCAGGAAGCAACAGTTAGAACTGGACATGGAACAACAGACTGGTTCCAAATAGGAAAAGGAGTACATCAAGGCTGTATATTGTCACCCTGCTTATTTAACTTCTATGCAGAGTACATCATGAGAAACACTGGACTGGAAGAAACACAAGCTGGAATCAAGATTGCTGGGAGAAATATCAATAACCTCAGATATGCAGATGACACCACCCTTATGGCAGAAAGTGAAGAGGAACTAAAAAGCCTCTTGATGAAAGTGAAAGAAGAGAGTGAAAAAGTTGGCTTAAAGCTCAACATTCAGAAAACGAAGAATATGGCATCCAGTCCCATCACTTCATGGGAAATAGATGGGGAAACAGTGGAAACAGTGTCAGACTTTATTTTTGGGGGCTTCAAAATCACTGCAGATTGTGGCTGCAGCCATGAAATTAAAAGACGCTTACTCCTTGGAAGAAAAGTTATGACTAACCTACATAGTATATTCAAAAGCAGAGACATTACTTTGCTGACTAAGGTCCGTCTAGTCAAGGCTATGGTTTTTCCTGTGGTCATGTATGGATGTAAGGGTTGGACTGTGAAGAAAGCTGAGCACTGAAGGATTGATGCTTTTGAACTGTGGTGTTGGAGAAGACTCTTGAGAGTCCCTTGGACTGCAGGGACATCCAACCAGTCCATTCTGAAGGAGACCAGCCCTGGGATTTCTTTGGAAGGAATGATGCTAAAGCTGAAACTCCAGTACTTTGGCCACCTCATGTGAAGAGTTGACCCATTGGAAAAGACTTTGATGCTGGGAACATTGGGGGCAGGAGGAGAAGGGGATGACTGAGGATGAGATGGCTGGACGGTATCACTGACTCAAATGACATGAGTCTGAGTGAACTCTGGGAGTTGGTGATGGACAGGGAGGCCTGGCGTGCTGCGATTCATGGAGTCACAAAGAGTCGGACACTACTGAGCGACTGAACTGAAGTGAACTCAACTAAGAGTGTTGCTTTTTCCAGAATGTTATATAGTTGGAATCATAGTCTGTAACCTTTGCAGATGGGATTCTTTTACTTAGCTATATTCATTTACATTTTCTCCATGTCTTTCATGGTTTGATAGCTCCTTTGTTTTTAACACTGAATAATATCCCATTGTCTGGATGTACCAAAGTCTGTTTACTCATCCATCCACTGAAGGACACCTTGATTGCTCCCAGGTTTATAAACTGAAGAGTAAGAAAACATGTGTAAGTTTTTGGCTACCTGCAAGCTTTCAATTTATATGGGTAAGTATCAAGGAAAGCAACTGCTGAGTCATATACATGAATATTTTTAATATAGGAAACTGCCAAACCATCTTCCAAACACACTGCAACCATATTGCATTCCCACTTGCAATGAATGAGAGTTTGTATTGCTCTGTCCTCAGTAATATTTGGTGTGGTCAGTGCTGTGAATTTTGGCCATGCTAACAGGTATGTAGTCATATCTCATAGCCATTCTCATTTGCAATTCCTTAATGACATATATTTTCTTATGCTTATTTATATTTTATACATCTTCTTTGGTGAGGTATCTGTTCAAATAATTTGCCCATTTTTTAATTAGGCATTTTTTTTTTCTTATATACTGGACTTCTGTGCTGTCTAACCAATTATCACACACTTGGCAACTTATTACAACTCACAATTATTATCTCACAGATTTCCTGGCTCAGAAGTTTGGATACAGTGCAATGAGGCACCCTATGCACAGAGCCTCAAAGCTGGGAGGGGCTGCGATCTCATTTGGGGTTCTAGATCCCAAGATGAGCAGTGCCAGGCTCACTGGTGGTGGGCTGGATTCAGTTCCTTGCAATTGCAGGATTGAGGCCCTCAGCTACTGGAAGCTTCCCAGGGCTCCTTGCCATTTGGCCTTCACAGTATAAAAATTTGCTCCCTCAAGGTCAATAGGCTAGCTTCTGCTGCTGCTTCAAGTCTCTTTTAAAGGGTTTTTCTGACAAGGTCAGGCCCACCCAGGATGATTTTCCTTTTAATTAAAGTCAACTGATGCAGGCTTTGATAATATTTCCAAACCCTGACCTTTACTATCCCTGACCCCACCACCAAGATGCTATCAGTACTTGAGATCCTTTGGCTTAGTGTACACAGTTCCTAGTGGGCAAGCTTTTATTCACCAATAGCCTGTGCTTGTGGGTCTTCATCAGTGGGCTTCCCTCAGGCTGACACAGAGAGCCCATGCTACGTGCACACACAGGGATTCCTGCTTCCCCGTCCCAGTCCTTATGATTGACAGCTGAGTGCAGGACTCCAGCTCTCTTGCCCCCACATGGGACAGCTATGGGGGAAGTCTCGGGGCAGTATTATCTCTGTGCAACTTGGCCACATTGTGCACCCTTGCTTGGTTTCCGTCCCTTCTTCTTACTCCCCTAATCTTTTCCCTGGGAAAAAATTCTAATAAACATTGCTTATTCTCATTCATGTAAATCTTATTCTTAGTTCTGCTTCTGGAAAACTGAGCCCAAACCACCACATTCAGATCCGTTCAGTTCAGATCAGTCGCTCAGTCATGTCCAACTCTTTGCGACCCCAGGAACCGCAGCACTCCAGGCCTCCCTGTCCATCACCAACTCCCGGAGTTCACCCAAACTCATGTCCATCGAGTCAGTGATGCCATCAGCCATCTCATCCTCTGTCGCCCCCTTCTCTTCCTGCCCTCAATCTTTCCCAGCATCAGGGTCTTTTCAAACAAGTCAGCTCTTCAGATCATGTGGCCAAAGTATTGGAGTTTCAGCTTCAACATCAGTCCTTCAATGAATATTCAGAACTGATTTCCTTTAGGATGAACTGGTTGGATCATGCTGCTGTCCAAGTAACTCTCAAGAGTCTTCTCCAACACCACAGTTCAAAAGCATCAATCCTTCAGTGCTCAGCTTTCGCTATAGTCCAACTCTCACATACATACATGACCACTGGAAAAACCATGGCCTTGACTAGAAAGACATTTGTTGGCAAAGTAATATCTCTGCTTTTTAATATGCTCTCTAGGTTGGTCATAACTTTCCTTCCAAGGAGTAAGCATCTTTTAATTTCATGGCTGCAGTCACCATCTGCAGTGATTTTGGAGCCCAGAAAAATAAAGTCAGCCACTGTGTCCACTGTTTTCCCATCTATTTGCCATGAAGTGATGGGACCAGATGCCATGATCTTCGTTTTCTGAATGTTGAGCTTTAAGCCAACTTTTTCACTCTCCTCTTTCACTTTCATCAAGAGGCTCTTTGGTTCTTCTTCACTTTCTGCCAAAAGAGTGGTGTAATCTGCATATCTGAGGTTATTGATATTTCTTCCAGCAATCTTGATTCTAGCTTATGCTTCGTCCAGCCCAGCGTTTCTCATGATGTACTCTGCATAGAAGTTAAATAAGCAGGGTGACAATATACAGCCTTGACATACTCCTTTCCCTCTTTGGAACAAGTCTGTTGCATGTCCAGTTCTAACCGTTGCTTCCTGACCTACATATAGGTTTCTCAAGAGGCAGGTCAGGTGGTCTTGTATTCTCATCTCTTTCAGAATTTTCCACAGTTGATTGTGATCCACACAGTCAAAGGCTTTGGCATAGTCAATAAAGCAGAAATAGATGTTTTTCTAGAACTCTCTTGCTTTTTCCATGATCCAGCAGATGTTGGCCATTTGATCTCTGGTTCCTCTGCCTTTTCTAAAACCAGCTTGAACATCAGGAAGTTCACGGTTTACATATTGCTGAAGCCTGGCTTGGAGAATTTTGAGCATCACTTTACTAGTGTGATATATTAAATATATTAAAGACATATTTAAGTTTAAAATTAGTCATCTTTATACACTAAGTTCCCTACATACACAAACCTT
The DNA here is from genome assembly GCF_032405125.1 of Capricornis sumatraensis. Taxonomy (NCBI): domain Eukaryota; kingdom Metazoa; phylum Chordata; class Mammalia; order Artiodactyla; family Bovidae; genus Capricornis; species Capricornis sumatraensis. Next base: position 52,158,337 of record NC_091075.1, read on the forward strand.
CAAGTTATAGACTTTCAAAGATGTCAATCTGTAGTCCATCAACATCAGGACTGAATGAAACTGCAAAGCTTGCCCTCCGTCCTGGTGATGATCCTTCAGCTCTACGTCTCCCACCTCCTCTCCCTTTTCCGGTCAGTAACTCTTCTTGCCAGTTCACTAGATGCCTCCCCTTCTATGCCTGCTGTAGACCGAACTACTGTACTTTTCAAGGTACTGTACTGTGCGATTTAAAAATGTTTTATTTTTTATATTTGTTTTCTATGTATTATTTGTGTGAAAAGTATTTAAACCTATTACAGTACAGTACTATATAGCTGGTTGCGTTAGTTGGGTTAACTAACCTAGGGTAAGTTTGTTGGGCTTATAAGCAAACTGGACTTATGAACACACTCTATGAATGGAACTGATTCATATGTATGGGACTTACTGTAATCTAATATATGCTGAAGTGTTAGAGACTGCTAATGAGTTATTACTTCTAGATAAGTTATTTAGGTTTACACAGTGGCATTCTGAAAGCAAAGCCTCACTATGAAATAAACTAGCGGTTATTTCAGGTACCCATAAGAAGCAAGCAGAAATAGGAAAAAGAGAAAAAAAATCATTAAGATTGGTTTCTTAAAACTGTCTTACAGGACAGAGCTGTCTTTACTCTTCTAGTTATTTAGTCCTAATTCACATTAAGAGCCCTCTGACTGCTACTGGTTCAGGGCATTGCTGTTTCTATTTCATTAAAATCAATTTCAGCTGAATTCTGAAGACCCTCTGCAGCTTGGAGATGGAAGTATGAAGAGTATGGAAAAAAAAACAAGAGAATCCTATTTCAGTTTCTTAGTGTAGTACCTAGCCTAGAGAAGAATATCACTATATATCAAAGATACATCTCCAAACAACCAGATTTCTCCATCTCTACTGCTACCCCCACTCCGCCAAAGCAATACAGCAGCAATTTGAAATAGGCTCCTAACTGACCTTCCTGCTTTCTCTCTGGAAATACAGTACACCATTTTCTATATATCACTCAAGGTATGTTTCAGTCATAAATTACATCATATACTTTGCTACTTAAAATCCCACTTTTTATTGCAATAAGAGAAAATCCATTTTTTTAAACAATGGTCTGCAAGGCTCCATACCAAGTCCTCTGCCCTCCAGTGCTAACTAGCTCAAGGAGTAATACTCCAGCCACACAGACCTCATTTCAGTCCCCTCATTTGTAACCCAGAGAGACTCTCTGTCTAGTGTTCAGTCACCAGCTCTCCACCTACCAGGCTACTTCATATTCATTCTACTCTCATTTTAAATAGACTGTACACCACACCACCTTGTTTTATCATCTTTCAGTACATTTCACTATATGAAATTATTTCATTCAATTAGATGTCTGTTTGCTTATTGTCTGAGACCCTCCTATACACACACATGCATACACAAACACACAGAACAGGATTATAAGAATAAAAACAGTGACCTTGATAGTCTTGTTCACTGCTACATCTCCTGCCTCTTGACAGTAACGAGGAATCTGTAAAGACTAAAAATTAAATAAATGAATGAAGGCACAAATGAAAAAAAATCAATGGATGGAATTTTTCATCTCTTCTCTTCTGTTAGTGGGAATTGAACAATCTACATCCAAGTTCCTGTTATGGACTTTCTGACATTTTGACTTACAAGCAGTTGTGTCATGATTTGATCAGGCTAAAATCATGTTCAGATATAATTTTCTTCCAATTAATTGACAAAGATAAACTAAATTCACATTATAAGATTCAGGATGGTTCAAGAAAATAAGTGCTTTAAATACAACTAGTGAATAATAATTTGATTATGCATTTTAAAATAATTTTCAAAAATAAAATGGCATAGCAATTCTATATTTAGATATTTAATCTAAGAAAATGAAGTAAATATTTGCCAATACAAATTTCCACATCAAACCATTGAGCTAAGAAGTATGTACAAAGGGACAATATGGGAATACTTATCCGGTAAATATATTGAAAGCAAATATTTATTAAAATGAAAAATACTCCAAATAGTATTGTTATATCAAAAACAGTATTATAGTAAGTATGTAATACTTCTTTCCATCTATATAAGATATATGTGTGGGCAGGTATGTACTCAACAAATTATCTGAAAAGATATATCAGATTCATCAGTGCTGATTATCTCTAGATGGTAAAATTAGAGGTTATTTTTTAATTTCCCTCATTATTGATTTACATCTATACTTCACTGCTGCTGCTGCTGCTGCTGCTAAGTCGCTTTAGTCGTGTCCAACTCTGTGCGACCCCATAGACGGCAGCCCACCAGGCTCCCCCGTCCCTGGGATTCTCCAGGCAAGAACACTGGGGTGGGTTGCCATTTCCTTCTCCAATGTATGAAAGTGAAAAGTGAAAGTGAAGTCGCTCAGTCGTGTCTGACTCTTTGCGACCCCATGGACTGCAGCCTACCAGGCTCCTCCATCCGTGGGATTTTACAGGCAAGAGTACTGGAGTAGGTTGCCATTGCCTTCTCCGATACTTCACTGGTTTTATTTAAAAATAAATATTTTGTATTTTTAAAAATGCAGTCACATATACTTTAATATTGAATCCTCTGCATGCAGACAGAATAATGCATGCATATATACTCAGTTGTGTCTGACTGTTTGTGATCCCATGGGTTGCAACCCATCAGGCCCCTCTGTCCACGGAATTATTCAGGCAGGAACACTGGAGTGGTTTCCATTTCCTTCTCCAGGGTATCTTCCAAAACCAGGAATGGAACCCATGTGTCCTGCATTAGCAGGCAGATTCTCTACCATTGAGCCACCTGGGGCTACTCTAGACAAAATAATGCCTCCCCCTCAAATATGCTCATATCCTGATCTCTAGAACCTGTGACGATGTTATATTACAAGGCCAAGAGGACACTGTAGATGTGATTAAGTTAAAACTTTCAGATGAGAAGATTATTCTGGATTATGTTACTGGAGCCAACATAATTGTTATTAACAAGGGTCCCTATAAGAGGGAAGCAATATGGGTCATAATTTTTTAAAAAAAGCAGAGTTTGGGATACAAGCTAAGGAATGTGGGCAGTTCTGAGAAGCTGGAAAAGACAAGAAAACTGATTCTCCCCTAGAGCTGCCAGACAGAGCATAGAGCCCTGAAAATACATCTAGACTTCCTACCTCCAGAAATGTAGAATAATAAAGCAGTGAGGTTTTTTAAGTCACTAAGCTTGTGGTTATTTATTAGTACACCAGTAGGAAACTAATACCACCACCACCACCACACTGCCATATAAAAATTAAGACAAAGTAAGAGGATATTTGGGGCTTTCCCACTGGCTCAGTGGTTACAAAAAAAAAATCCACCTGCAATATAGAAACAGCAGGAGATGTTGGTTTGATCCCTGGATTGGAAAGATTCTCTGGAGGAAGGCATGACAATCCACTCCAATATTCTTGCCTGGAGAATCCAATGGACAGAAAAGCCCTGTGGGCTATAGTCCACAGGATCTCAAAACTCTTCAGACATGACTGAAGCTACTTAGCATGCACACACAAGAGGATATTTACAGAATAACAATATTCACAGTGACCTACATGGACAAGGGTATTAAAATCACATTTTTTTAGATGAAGTGATTTTTTTTAAATTTTGGACCAACCGAACCTATCTAATATAAAATCTTTTAATATGCAAACTGTGGTTACAACAGTACGCACATAGCAGAGAGAGGATGGGGGCATGTGTGGGGAGCATGGCTGGTAGAGGAGGGAGTTTTCAGGTTAGTGCTTCCCTGGTCTGCACTGTGGCCTCTGCGAGCATGAGGTCTTATTAGCAAATGTTAAATCAAGGCCACCAGAAGCAGAGGGACCCTGATACCAATACTGAGACAGACCAAGGACAGCAGGCCCCTCTAGCATGCCATCTTCTCACAGGGGCAGCCTCCAGGGAAAGCCAGATCCAGTTGAAAGGAAAGAGTTGGAGATGTTCAAATACAAATTTTTGAGCCTATTTGTTCAGGCATTCAATAATCATACCAAAATTTATACAAAGATATTCTGGAAGTAGTATTACAGCACCCAATGACAGTAACAAAAAAATGAATACCACCCATACATACGGACACTCCAGAACATGCTCCATCACATCAGCAAAGTCATCCCCTTCCAATCTTTTCCTTTAAGTTCGCTTTACTAGCTCATTTTAATCATTATTTTTAGTCTGAATAAAAATGATAAGGGGACAAATGAGTATAATTTACTCCAGACCTACCAAGTAGAAAATGCAGTCATTACCTGCTTTTTAAAAAAACACAAAGGCATGAGTTTGTGATTTGGTAATATTTGTCTCTACCAAGATATGTAAATTCAACAGTAAGTAAGTGGAAATATTTTTAGTCTACTTCAAAAATGGTTGTTTTGAAGCATTCTTCTCCAAAACCTATGATCATGGAAAGCTTAGAGATTTTTTTTTTTCCTTTCTACTGCCCAGCATGCAGAAACAGCATGCCAACTTGTTGAAGTAGAAGAAAGTACATATTTTTCATATTTTTTTAAAATCATTCAACTGATTACTCTGATAGCATAAAAAAAATTCTACTTTGGGGCTGAAGTCAAACATTTTACATTTAACAGTATTAATTTTTGAGTCACTAAAAAGGTTTTGTATAAAGCGCTGTTTACCGATTAGCTAGTTTTTGGTGGCTGTTATTGCTTGCTTTATTTTATAATCTGTGCTGTCATTCTGGATTCAAAGTCATGGCAGCTGATGGGGATGTGGTCCAAATTTCTGAGTAATACAAAGTGCTTTGAATGACCAAAAGGCAGCCTTGGACTAAATTATGAAATTGACAAATGTGTTTTGTTTTCTTCTTATGCCCCCACCCCTTGATCTGGCTACTTCCAAGGAACCTAGCAACCATAGCCCTCACACTGCTTCTGTGACTCTCCCAGGAACCACACTCTTGTGCTACAAGTAGTTTTTGTGCTTTTATCCACAGAAGAGAATGTGCCTTCTTCCTTTTCTACTTTGGATTTGGTCATGTAATTTGTCTAAAAATATTGCTGAAACTTCTAGTTAAGAAGGTTTTGTGAGCTCATACTTTGTTATTCCCCTTCTACTTCAAACACTAAGGTACTTGAAAATAGGAAGATTCAGCACTATATAAATCAAAATAGTGTCTCTAGAGGTACACGTATGAAGATGCATAGACACTCAGGGGAGCAAGCCAGAATGAAGATTGTGTGACTACTGGATCTGGGTCCAGATTCATGCAGAGACAGATGAGAGTTTATTTCCTTCAAGTTTCCCCATTTGAGGTAAATAGTTCAACTGTGCACATTTCATAAAAATAGCTGACATGGATTCAGTTCAGTTCAGTCGTTCAGTTGTGTTCAACTCTTTGCAACCCCATGAATCACAGCACGCCAGGCGTCCCTGTCCATCACCAACTACCGGAGTTCACTCAAACTTCTGTCCATCAAGTCAGTGATGCCATCCAGCCATCTCATCCTCTGTCGTCCCTTTCTCCTCCTGCCCCCAATCCCTCAAAGCGTCAGAGTCTTTTCCAATGAGTCAACTCTTCAAATGAGGTGGCCAAAGTACTGGAGTTTCTGCTTTAGCATCATTCCTTCCAATGAACACCCAGGACTGATCTCCTTTAGAATGCACTAGTTGGATCTCCTTGCAGTCCAAGGGACTCTCAAGAGTCTTCTCAAACACCACAGTTAAAAAGCATCAATTTTTCAGCACTCTGTTTTCTTCACAGTCTAACTCTTGCATCCAGACATGACTACTGGAAAAACCATAGCTTTGACTAAACAGACATTTGTTGGCAAAGTAATATCTGCTTTTCAATATGCTATCTAGGTCGGTCATAACTTTCCTTCCAAGGAGTAAGGGTCTTTTAATTTCATGGCTGCAGTCACCATCTGCAGTGATTTTGGAGCCCAAAAATATAAACACTGTTTCAACTGTTTCCCCATCTATTTGCCATGAAGTGATGGGATCGGATGCCATGATCTTTGTTTTCTGAATGTTGAGCTTTAAGCCAACATTTTCACTCTCCTCTTTCACTTTCATCAAGAGGGTTTTAGCTCCTCTTCACTTTCTGCCATAAGGGTAGTGTCATCGGCATATCTGAGGTGATTGATATTTCTCCCAGCAATCTTGATTCCAGCTGTGCTTCTCCCAGCCCAGCATTTTTCATGATGTACTCTGCATATAAGTTAAATAAGCAGGTGACAATATTCAGCCTTGATGTATTCCTTTTCCTATTTGAAACCAGTCTGTTGTTCCATGTCCAGTTCTAACTGTTGCTTCCTGATCTGCATACAGATTTATCAAGAGGGAGGTCAGGTGGTCTGGTATTCCCATCTCTTGAAGAATTTTCCACAGTTGATTGTGATCCACACAGTCAAAGGCTTTGGCATAGTCAATAAACCAGAAATAGATGCTTTTCTGGAAGTCTTTGGCTTTTTCCATGATCCAGCAGATGTTATCAATTTGATCTCTGGTTCTTCTGCCTTTTCTAAAACCAACTTGAACATCTGGAATTTCATGGTTCATGTATTGCTGTAGCCTGGCTTGGAGAATTCTGAGCATTACTTTACTAGCATGTGAGATGAGTGCAATAGGCCTCTACAAAAAGGAAATTCATCCACACATTTTCATTTTTATTGTTAGGTTAGTGATTTTGGTTTGGTTTTTTGTACTAAGGAATCTTACTTTATCCCATGACTATAAGGATTTTCTTTCATGTTTATCCATAAATTTTAAAGCTTTAGTTTTCATATGCACGTCTATGATCCTACAGAAATTAATTTTTGTGTTTGGTGTGAGTTAAGGCATGAAGTTACTCTTGTTACATGTGTTTATCCAGTTTTTGTAGTATAATTTCTTGAAAGGCTTTGTCAAAAATCAACTGAAGTGCATATATGCAGCTCTAATTCTGGACTCTCTACTCAGATTTTATGACTTGTCTATCTTTATATAAATCCCACAATGTCTTGATTAAAGTGGCTTTGTAAGGCTTAAAATCAAGTAGTATAAATCCTCAAATTTTATTCCTTTCATCAAAAATGTTTAGGCTGTTCTAGATTTTGCATTTCCACATATATTTCAGAATTATTCATTTTATTTAAAATGTTTCTAGGATTTTTATTGCATTTTAGAATTTATAGAGCAATTTGAGGAGAACTGATAACAATATTTGGAGAAGGCAATGGCATCCCACTCCAGTACTCTTGCCTGGAAAATCCCACGGACGGAGGGCCTGGTGAGCTGCAGTCCATGAGGTCACTAAGAGTCAGACAGGACTGAGGGACTTCACTTTCACTTTTCACTTTCATACATTGGAGAAGGAAATGGCAACCCACTCCAGTGTTCTTGCCTGGAGAATCTTAGGGACAGGGGAGCCTGGTGGGCTGCCATCTATGGGGTCGCAAAGAGTCAGACATGACTGAAGCGACTTAGCAGTAGCAGATAACAATATTGAGACTTCCAATCCATGAGATGTACATATGCGTTTACTTAGGTCCTTAACTTCAACAATAGCTTTTATTTTTGTATTTAGGAATGTTTTTATGCTACTATAAATCATTTAGTTTATATTTCTTCCAACTGTTGCTATCATAAAAAATACAATTGAATTTTGTATACTGACTTTGTTTCTTACAGTATTACTAAATTTACTTAATACTTAGTCCTAGCATTTGAGTCCTAGTACTGTAGATGACTACTTAAAATATTACTGCATCTACTATCTAAAAATAAAAACAATCCTTAATTCTGTTTTTTTTTTTTTCCTTTCCCTATTTTACTGGCTGGGTCTTTCAATCTCATGTTGAATCAAAATAATAAGAATTAATATCCTTGCCTCTGTTTTTAATTTTAGAGGGAAAATAATTATTATATCACCATTTAGTATGAGGTTATTTTAGACTCTTATTAGATGCTGTATTAGTTGATTTGGGCTGCCATTACAAAATACCACAGACTGGGTGGCTTAAACAGCAGATGCTTATTTACTCACAGTTGTAAAGGCAGGCAGTCTAAGATCAAGTTGCAGCACAGTTTGTTCCTGATGAAGACTTTTTTTGGCTTACAGCTGGTATATTATGTGTCCTCATAATGTCTTTCCTCTGTGTACACACACACATACACACACATGCACACAGAGGTCCCTCTATGTTCTAATAAGGACATCAATCCTATCTGATCAGGGCCCCACCTCAAGATCTCATTTAACTTAAATTATAATCTACAAGACTATCTTGAAATATAGCCACATTTGGGATGAGGGCCTCAATATATGAATTTGGAGGGAAATATAATTCAACCCAAAATGTCTTTAATACATTCAGAAACATGTCATCAGTTTCTGGCTAGATAATTTATTTGATCATGAAAGGGTGTAGAATTTTATCAAGTAATATGTCTGCATATATTGAGATACAAATTAAGTTGGGATAGTACATTACATTGTTTGATTTATTAATATATAAAGAACTTTGCATTTCTGTAATAAATCCCACTTGCTCATTATATATTATACATATATATATATATATTATATATATATATATATATAACTGAGTATTTTTGTAACTATGTGACTAAGCAACATTGGTTTGTAATTTTATTGTAATGTCCAGAAAAATATTGTTGTTGTATAATATTAGGAATGGGTATCTTCACTGGGGTTTATAAAATAAATTAGAAAAAGTTTTCTCCTTCTAAACTTTCTTAAAGACTTTTTATAAGATTGATATTAGTTATTCTAAACTTTTGATAGAATTTATCTGTGAAACTATTATGGCCTGGAGTTTTCTTTATAAGAAAGTTTTGAAAACAATTTCAATTAGATATGGGGCTTCAGATTTGGATACCAGGTATATTCATATTTTCAATTTCTTTTTGAATCAGCTTTAATAGAGAAAGACACTGCTAATAAAACCTCAGAAAAAGTAAATTCACAGAAACGTTAAAAATGAATAAAACCATATTCTAGGCAAAGGTTAATAAAATAACTAGTGTAACTATATTTGTACCAGGTAATAAGTTAGAATTAAAACAAATTAATAAAACTGAAAGTTTTAAATTAATTAGAAAATATAAATGTATAATTTTATGAACCTAGTAAGTCATTAAAATTTATAAAGCAAACAAATATTAATAGAACTTGCACAGAGAAACTGGCACATTTATCTTCAGTAGATTTTTGGTACATCTCAGAAGTTGATTATCAATTAAATAAACAAGCAAGTAGAAAGAAGGTGAAGAGCAAACAAGCTTAACCTAATAAACCCACATGGAATTTGTTTCTAAATATATTACAGTAGAAATGAGTTTCATCATATATTCCCCAAAGTCTTGTTCAGATATGCAGATCCTAAATAGTGAAATAAGGTTCTACTGTACCTTCGCCATAATACACAACTTTTCAATAGTCACTGTTTTGTTTTCTCGGAGAAGGCAATGGCACCCCACTCCAGTACTCTTGCCTGGGAAATTCCATGGACGGAGGAGCCTGGTGGGCTGCAGTCCATGGGGTCGCTAAGAGTCGGACACGACTGAGCGACTTCACTTTCACTTTTCACGTTCATGTATTGGAGAAGGAAATGGCAACCCACTCCAGTGTTCTTGCCTGGAGAATCCCAGGGAAGGGGGAGCCTGGTGGGCTGCCGTCTATGGGGTCGCACAGAGTCGGTCACGAATGAAGTGACTTAGCAGCAGCAGCCAGCAGCATTTTGTTTTCTACTTCTTATAAAAACACCATTGTTGAGAACTGTGTGTAAATTTAACAGCATATTTATAAATGGAATATTAATATAGAGAAAGAGTCCTCAGACATTAAATTTTCATATTTCATCTAGATTTTGATGAAGTTGTTATCATCAAAATATATCTTCCTAAAAACTAAATCAAACTCTAATGCAGCTTAACAGCAGCATGTAAAAATGAAACTGAATACAGTATATGTCAGGGCACTAGAGTTATCCAGATTTACTTGAGAAAAAAGCAATTTTTATTCTGTGATGATACTGACTTTGTTTGGAGAGAAAATTTTGAAAACACCATAAGGAAGTACATACTAGCACAAGATAGTGTATTCTTTTTTAAAACAATATGCAAAAATGTTAGATACTGCTTTATACTGATGAAATATCTTGCAATATTATAAATAGAAAATGCTTCCAGCAATGTCCTAAATGATGCACAAGACAGCATATTTATTGGTTGTAAACGTATGTTCATGGTATTAACTTTATGACCTTAATGGAGCAATAATTTAGAGGCTGCTGAAACCTGAAAAATAACTCATGGTTTAAGCCAGATTAAAGCAACAATTGATATTGAGAACTTCTGGCAAATTTCCCAATCCATTACTGTTTGCAGATATTAAATTGTTGTTGCCAATATTTGTTGTAAAGGAGATGCAGAAAAATATACAGCAGTATTAGCTTCATTTTTTGATGTCTGTTCATTGAACAAATGTTTGGAATATGTGATTGATGTTCTTTACTAAGAAAGTACATTAGCTTAGAGCTTGAGATTCAAGTCAGATTTCATTAAACAAAAATCATATTAACAAAGCCCTCACAATTTCCAAACATTACTCATTAACACTAGTTCCCATTCATATAGGTAGTAAAGAATCCGTAGAGTTTATGTATGTGATTTACTGCTTTCCTTACCCATCAGGTTTATTCAAATTTCCAAGCTTTGTAGGGAGAAAATGATTAAACTTTAAAACAAAAAGCTGGCACTGCTTTACACACTGCCTCTACTTTACTTCCTCCAGAGCCTGAAGGATAAAATCTCTTTTCCATTTATTTCTGATTGGGAAAGACTGTGTCACATAACTAGCTCTAATGGGAAGAAAGGTAGGGAAATGTTTCTTTTTTTTTTTTTTTTTTTTAAGCTGTGCACATAGCCATCCCAAACAATTTCTGTCAATAAAAAAAAAAAAAAGAGCAAATGGATATTAATTAGGTACCTAGCAGTGTCTGCCTTAATAATCACTATCTCCTAGGCATATATTTGAAGAAAACCGGAATTCAAAAAGTTATATGCACCTCAGTCTTTACTGTAGCACTGTTTACAACAACCAAGGCATGGGAAGCAAGGTTAATGCCCAACAATGAATGAATGTATATATATGATACATATAAAGAAAGGAACAGTACTCAGCCATAAAAAAAAAGCAATGCCATTTTCAGCAACATGAATGGACCTAGAGATTGTCATGCTGAGTGAAGTCGATCAGAAAGAGAAAGACAAATAACATGATGCTGTTTATATGGTAACAACAGTACAAGAGAACTTATTTACAAAACAGAAGTAGAGTCACAGATCTAGAAAACAGATATGGTTACCAAGGGGAACATAGGGAGGGATGAATTAGGAGATTGGATTGACATAAACACACTACTATATATATATATGATAACTAATAAGAACAGGAATTCTACTCAATACTTTGTAATGATCTGTATGGGAAAAGAATAAAAAAGAGTAGATACCTGTATATGTATAACTGATACACTGATGTACAGTAGAAACTAATACAACATTGTAAATCAACTATACTTCAATAAAAATTTTTATTAAAATCATTATCTAACACTGTTAATGTTTGATTTATTATCTTGATGTTTCATAATAAAAATTCCCCCTAAAACCATATATTCTTCAAAACCTGAAAAAAAATTTTTTTTTGAAAAGCCAAAGAGTTGTCAGCCAGAGGAAGGGAAGAATTTACCTTAAAATTCTCAAGAGCATCAATCCCAGATGACTCCTTCTTTTCACGGATCCAAACAATCGGCAAGAGTAGTTTTATAATTTATATGTACATGACATGTCAATTACTTGAAGAACTCTGGGAAATAGTTTGTGGTTTTCTCTGAATTTTTACAAAAAAAAGAAAACAAAATAGAAACTAGTTTTATTATTAAGCCACTGAAATATAAAATTCAAACTCATAGCTTTACATTAGATCTTGATTCTTTGTTTACTAGCAGGCATTTACTGCTTATACATGACTTTCTGTTTGTTCTGTGGCTTTTAGACATTTCTTTAAAAAAAAAAAGTTATAGCTAATATATTGCATTCTTTGTACTCTTTCCTGATTTCTCCTTTCCTACCTATACATAGACACAAGCACAAATTTGGAACAATTCTAACAGTGAACTGTTGTTATTATTCAATCCCCAGGTTTGAAACAATTTTCACGCTTGTGGAGCATCATGTTATATGTGCATGACTTTTACAAATGTACAAGTTTAAACTCACTCACACAGTCTTCCTTGTCTCTTGGTTCTGTAGTCAGAAGCAATCCTGTTAGACTCGGGTTTGAAAGCATGATGAAACAGGTGTTGCAAGAAATCCATTCTGGAAAGGGTACTTAGCAAGATTCATCTTTCAGTGGCTACAGCAGAAGAGGCTCTAGCAAGAACATCTAATTTTCAGCTCCAGCAAGTCAGAAACTTTTTCCCAGTGGTAAGGGCAGTGTGATTTTCAGAGCACTGCCCTATGTCCTAGTTGGTAATATAAGCTCTAGTGCCAGCAGTCAAGTCTGAGCATTTTGACCTTTCAGATATTTATAAGTTTCCTAATCATCCAGATCACTGTGTTATTTGTTTTTGGTTGTTTTTTTTTAGTGAAACAGGCAAATACAGATCTTATCCCAGGCAAATTGACATGTGGTCACCTTATACAGAAAGCAGTCATAAATAAAGTGAAGTAGAGAAGAAAGATCAAAACAGAGAGATTTTAGAGGGTGGTTATAGTAATGTAATTAAAAATCAGGGGTAGCTTTAAAAATTAAGAAAAATCACCAGTAACTAAGAATAAAAAGAAAGTGATTATTAATATCAATCTTTTCATTGTTAACTCTAGGTTTACAGACTCCCCTCTAGCCTGAAGTTTGAGGAATAAAGTAGAAATTAAACATAAGTTAGGTTAAGAAAAATTTTCTACAAGTAACACTGGTTTTGAGTACAAAGTTAACACCATCTCACACATGCCCTCATTTTCACTAGAGGCTAACCAAGAAAAAATGGATTTCTCTTCTAAATAAACACATGATCTTGGAAAGGAATGATTGTATATGATCCCTTTGAAAAACAAACAAGCAAAATTATTATCCAAAAGTGCCAATGAAATGATGACTACATGCTTTACTGAGGGTGAGATCATAACCAGGACTCAATTTACGTAGCGGCTTTTGTCTGCGTTTTATTTTCCCCCCCAAGAGAACAAGAAGTCTGGTCATTGTTCATCTGGACTGATTTCAATCCATCAGCCAAGATTCAATTTAGTAGGTTGGTCCATCACTAACTAAAATATTAATTCCTTTGAAATATTAAATGACTTGGAACTACAGGCTTCGTGTGTTAGAAGAGGAAGAGCCAAGGGAGCTGAGGAATGAAGTGAAGATAAAAAGCACAAGATAACATCTCTCTAAGGTTTGCCACCTCACCCTCCCCATGTGACTCAAATACTCAAGTGGGGTAAGTAGGGGCCACCATTTCTCACAGCTTTAAAAGATCTGACAAACACTTCTCACTGTCACTCTCCTTTCAAATAATAAATGTTTCACCTATGAACCAGGATGAGTGTTTGGGGAATCAGATGTCCAGGAAAAAAAACATCAATATGACAAAGTGACATTTTCATGAGTGGCCATTTCAGGGTTATTGAACTGAACCCTTCAAATTAAGCATTGCTGTAGGATTTTGATTTTCTTTTCAAGTTCAAATGAGAGTATAGGGGAAAGTAATTCATAAACTAACAAGGGAAATAACAGCTAGGCTGTCAGGAGGAAGAATGGAAGATTGAGCTTACTGAAAACCAATAATAGGCACGTAAAACAGGCATAGATTTGACAATCTCCTAGTAACTTGAGATTGACACTAACCTTTCATAATAGCCAATGTCTTAGATCATTGCCAAAGTTCAAGGTTACTTTCATCTATGCTAAAGCAAGAATGGGATATTCTCATCTATTGATTGTGACAGAGACCTCATTTCTTAAGGGTCCTATGATCAGTGTCTGATCTAGAATTAGATGGCCCCTGAAACACTTGGAACTTCAACTTTGTGCTCTAACAGATGGTGGAATAATTCAATCTAATCCTTGTATAGTACTAGTGGGTTAATTTTATTCATATCTTTTTTCAACCCATGTCCAAGCATAAAATTTGTGAAAGGACATTGCCTTTAACTATGTTCTATTATTTTGTCATAAATTTTCCTTTGTTTGTTACACCTAAGGCATTTTGGTTGCTTCTTGAAATCTCTGCTTCCCGTCACATTTTAGGGCTTCAATGTTTCCATGGCCTAAAATAGTCTTCCCTTTTCTTACCCACCATCACCCAAATATCATGAGCCCCAAATCTCATTTGATTCATGTCAATGTATGGCAAAACCAATACAGTATTGTAAAGTAAAATAAAGTAAAAATAAAAATTTTAAAAATAAAATAAAATAATCAACATTAACATTCTGACATAAAATTACCTAGTCTCATTACAATTTCTAATAACATCCTGCATTTCTCCTCCAAATCACCTGCAATAACTATAGCTAGTAGCAAACATACAGAATATTTTTGTTTAAAGACTGACTTCAGTAACATTTAATATCTCTGAATATAGACAGTTGTTTATCATTATCTTCTGTACCTAAAGTGTACCAGACTTATACTAGGTATGCAACAAAAACTCCTTGAAAGGATAAATGATATAAGAAATGCTTTCTTACAAGGCTAAATAGTTGGTCTTCATTTTGTTGAGGTATACCCCGCTATGTCCACTTTCTGGAAAGTGTTTTTATCATCAACAGATGTTGAATTTTATTAAGAGCTTTTTCTGCATTTACTGAGATGATCATATGGTTTTTATTCTTAACTTGCTAATGTGATGTATCACATTGATTGATTTGCAGATATTTAAAAAACACTTGCATCCCTGGAATAAATTCCACTGATCATAATGGACAATCCCTTGAATGTCTTATTGGAGTTGATTTGCTAGCATCTTACTGATGATTTTTATATCTATGTTTACCATGATATTGGCCTGTAATTTTCTTTTTTGTGATGTATTTGTCTGATTTTTGTATCAAGGTCATGCTAGCTTCATACAATGAGTTCAGAAGTGTTCCTTCCTCTGCAAATTTTTGGAATAGTTGCATAAGGATAGATGTTAACTCTTCACTACATTTTTGGCAAAATTGACTTGTGACACCTCTAGCCCCGGATTTTTGTTTCTTGGGAGTTTTTTAACTATGTATTCAGTTTCAGTACCTGTGATTGGTCTGCTCACTTTTCCTATTTCTTCCTGGTTTAGTCTTGGGAGATTGTACCTTTCTAAGAATTTGTCCATTTTTTCTAGGTTGTCCATTTTATTTACCTCTAGGTGACTATAGTATTCTCTTAGTATCATTTATATATTCTCATATCATTGTGGTTGCAAAAGATGCTTGCTATGATTTCAGTTTTCTTAAATTTACCAAGGCTTAATTTATGACCCAGCATGTGATCTATCCTGGAAAATGTTCCATGTGCGTGTATTTCGCTGATTTGGGATGAAATGCTCTATAAATGTCAATTGAGTTCATCCGGTATTATGTGTCATTTAAGGCTTAGTGATTTTTTGCCTGGATGACCTGCCCATTGATGAAAGTGGGGGGTGTTAAAATCCCCCACAATTATTATGTTACTGTCAAATTCTCCTTTTATGATTGTTAACATTTACCTTTTATATTGAGGTGCCTTTATGTTGGGTTAGTATATATTTACAATTGTTACATCTTTTTTGGGGATTGAACCTTTGATCACTGTGTAGTGTCTTTCTTTGTCTCTTGTGACAGTATTTTATAAGCTGATATAAATATTGCTACCCTGCTTTTGTTTGCATGGGATACCTTTACTCATCTCTCACTTTCAGTCTGTACGTATCTCTAGATCTCCAGTTAGCACAGTCAAGCAACAATGGGAACAATGGGAAAGAAATTAGACCACTTTGCAGTTCAATAAGTAGGTCTGCTAAGTTTCTTGCTATCAAAGATAGCAATAAATGAGAATATTATTAAATAAAACCTTTTATTTGAAGTTGGCCAACAAATTAGTTTCAAACACTAAACTAAGAATAAGGAGACTTGAGTTTTAGCTCTTTTACCCAGGATTTTTATGATTTAGAACTTCTGCTAACCTTAACATTTTCCTCTGATAATTAGAGAAATCCTCAGTTAATACAATCACAGTTAACTCTAGAGGTTAATCACTGTGAAGGTCACTAATGTGAAACATACTACAAATGTGAAGAACTATTATTATGTCTGATTTAATGCTAATAAATATATAATTAGAAGAAAGATATATGTACTTCTGACCTTTGGTAGTTTGATAGGTACAGAGAAACATATATGTCACATGCAGTATATAAATACTATAGATTATAATATAGTAGCAATTTTTATACTTATGCTTCATGTAAACTCATATACTTGTTCACAAACTGCAAAAGAATTAGAATATTAATATCATGTCTGAAAAGAGGCAAGAGCCAGATTTATATCTGTCTCTCTGACAAGTGTTTGTAATAACTAGCAGTATCAATTTTACATATATTTAAAGTTCTAAGCATAATACTATATATGCAAAAATTTTTCAGATATACTGCTTTAATCAAGTCAATTGAGGATAAAGTAAGGTTGTGTTGCCTTTCTTTTCCATGGCAATAGTCTTGATTCCTGTCTCCTGTACAGTCTCACGAACCTCATTCCATAGTTCATCAGGCACTCTATCTGTCAGATCTAGGCCCTTAAATCTATTTCTCACTTCCACTGTATAATCATAAGGGATTTGATTTAGGTCATACCTGAATGGTCTAGCAGTTGTCCCTACTTTCTTCAATTTAGCTCTGAATTTGGCAATAAGGAGTTCATGATTTGAGCCACAGTCAGCTCCTGGTCTTGTTTTTGTTGACTATATAGAGCTTCTCCATCTTTGGCTGCAAAGAATATAATCAATCTGATTTCGGTGTTGACTATTTGGTGATGTCCATGTGTAGAGTCTTATCTTGTGTTGTTGGAAGAGTGTGTTTGCTATGATCAGTGCATTTTCTTGGCAAAACTATTAGCAATATGTGAACCGTGAACTTCCTGATGTTCAAGCTGGTTTTAGAAAAGGCAGAGGAACCAGAGATCAAATTGCCAACATCTGCTGGATCATGGAAAAAGCAACAGACTTCCAGAAAAACATCTATTTCTGCTTTATTGACTATGCCAAAACTTTTGACTGTATGGATCACAATAAACTGTGGAAAATTCTGAAAGAGATGAGAATACCAGACCACCTGAACTGCCTCTTGAGAAATCTGTATGCAGGGCAGGGAGCAACAGTTAGAACTGGACATGGAACAACAGACTGGTTCCAAATAGGAAAAGGAGTACGTGAAGACTGTATATTGTCACCTGCTTATTTAACTTGTATGCAGAGTACATCATGAGAAACTATGGGCTGGAAGAAACACAAGCTGGAATCAAGATTGCCAGGAGAAATATCAATAACCTCAGATATGCAGATGACACCACCCTTATGGCAGAAAGTGAAAAGGAACTAAAAAGCCCTTTGATGAAAGTGAAAGAGGATAGTGAAAAAGTTTGCTTAAAGCTCAACATTCAGAAAACGAAGATCATGGCATCTGGTCCCATCACTTCATGGGAAATAGATGGAGAAACAGTGGAAACAGTGTCAGACTTTATTTTTGGGGGCTCCAAAATCACTGCAGATGGTGACTACAGCCATGAAATTAAAAGACGCTTACTCCTTGGAAGAAGAGTTATGACCAACCTAGATAGCAGATTCAAAATCAGAGACATTATTTTGCCAACTAAGGTCCATCTAGTCAAGGCTATGGTTTTTCCTGTGGTCATGTATGAATGTGAGAGTTGGACTGTGAAGAAGGCTGAGGGCCGTAGAATTGATGCTTTTGAACTGTGGTGTTGGAGAAGGCTCTTGATATTCCCTTGGACTGCCAGGAGATCCAACTCGTCCATTCTGAAGATCAGCCCTGGGATTTCTTTGGAAGGACTGATACTAAAGCTGAAACTCCAGTACTTTGGCCACCTCATGTGAAGAGTTGACTCATTGGAAAAGACTCTGATGCTGGCAAGGATTGGGGGCAGGAAGGGAAGGGGACGACCGAGGATGAGATGGCTGGATGGCATCACTGACTCGATGGATATGAGTTTGGGTGAACTCGGGGAATTGGTGATGGACAGGGAGGCCTGGCATGCTGCATTTCATAGGGTCGAAAAGAGTCGGACACGACTGAGCGACTGAACTGAACTGAATTGAAGGTTGTGTTGACTGAGACAGATATTTCTGTCAAAGGCCTTACTAGTACCTTCTGAAAAATTTTACAGTTTATTATAGCCACAAAAGATGTGTTTGTTTTCAGGTGAAAATATTGCTGGATGAAAAAATAAGCCAATTGCATTTTCTTGGTTCCCTAGCTTTGAAGAAAAAACACTGTGAATATCTTATACAAGGGTAAAGAAAGAAATATATTTTGCTGAGTTAAACAAATAATTCAAAATTAACATAGATTTTATATTATATTTAATATGCCTTACACTGATAATTTTGGGTCTTATTACAGAAATTTAATGAAAATACACAAAATTAGACTGACAAGTTCATATGTGTGAGGCACTTTTTTTATAAACAGAAAATAACATTTATTTCTCTGAATATTTTGTGTGTACTTGATCATTATTCTATTGGAATTATGATGCATTTCTCACTGAATCACAAACACATTTGTGAAAATATTAATTCTTGATATGGTTTATTTGGGTAGCTCTTTTTTCTGACTTTAGTTTTTGCATTTCATTTAATTTATTATGCATGTTAACAAAATATTTTTTAAAAATTTAAGTCAGATTCACTTCTCTTCTTGGGGTTGTTTGTTGTTTTGGATGTTTTCCTTCATTGCTGTTATGTACGGAAAGGACTCTCATATTCCAAGATGACGAGTCATCAGTTTTTAACTTAGAATCTCTATATATGCAAATTTTACATTTAAATGTTAATGCCTTTGGAATTAAATCTACATGTATAAGGACATATAGAAATGACTTGATTTTTTTTTTCAAGTATTTATTGTAATACCTCAAAGAAGGCAATGGCACCCCACTCCAGCACTCTTGCCTGAAAAATCCCATGGATGGAGGAGCCTGGTGGGCCACAGTCCATGGGGTCGCTAAGAGTCGGACACGACTGAGCGACTTCATTTTCACTTTTCATTTTCATGCATTGGAGAAGGAAATGGTAACCCACTCCAGTGTTCTTGCCTGGAGAATCCCAGGGACGGGGGAGCCTCATGGGCTGCCGTCTATGGGGTCACACAGAGTTGGACACGACTGAAGCGACTTAGCAGCAGCATTATAATTCCCAGTATCAATTACTAACTATTCCCTTTTCTCCACTGATTTTTTGAGTACTTTCATTATATAATCAATGAAATATATATATATAAGGCTATGCTTACAAATTTTGTGTTTGTTAGAGGGATTTCATTAGTTCTTATTCTTTAAAGTTATTGTAACTTTCTGAATATATTTTATTATTACTGCTGCTAAGTCGCTTCAGTCGTGTCCGACTCTTTGCGACCCCAAAGACAGCAGCTCACCAGGCTCCCACGTCCCTGGAATTCTCCAGGCAAATACAGTGGAGTGGGTTGCCATTTCCTTCTCCAATGCGTGAAAGTGAAAAGTCAAAGTGAAGTTGCTCAGTCGTGTCCGAATCTTAGCGACCCCATGGACTGCAACCTACCAGCCTCCTCCATCCTTGGGATTTTACAGGCAAGAATACTGGAGTTGGGTGCCAACATGTGTCTAAACTAATTACAGTTCCAGAATAACCTTAATATGACTTAATCAAGTCACCACAAAATCATAAGGGGCCTGGGACTGGAAAATTATTAGATTTATAAATGAATTCAAGAAGATTAGAAATCTTTATAGCAACAATATTTCCATCTAGGAACTTCTAGTTCCTTAATAAGTTTTTAGATACATCTTTGAAAAAATTATTTTTTCTTCTTATAAATCTCATAATATGTATTATTGCTAAATGATTGCATATAATGTTATATTTTAGAGCAGTTGATAATTATATTTTCACTCTATAACTGTTCCTGCAGTTTCTTAGTAAACCTATGAATGTTTATCTATTTGCTTAGTACCTTATCATCCTATTGATATTTATTAAACATTTCTATTTATTCTCCTAGGTTCCTTAAGTAAAGTTAATTTATGTTTCTTTTGATTTTAGTCCCCTACACAACAATTCTAAGATTTCATTAAATTCTTACGTTAAATATTCGTTCTAAAAATTCTTTCACTAACTCTAATACAAGTAAAGTGAGTTATATATTTTTGTTACGTTAGCCAGCAGCTAATATATATCTAACCACAATATCTGTTAGTATAAGCTGATATGTGTCAGTCATCACAGAATTTATATTAAAAGCTACCCGGTAAGCTCTCTAGCAATTACATATCTCTTGAGTTGTTCCAAAATAATGTCTTATTCTCATGGAAGAATTATACTTTTGGGTCTAAATTCTCAAGCCCTAGACACTGGATTTCATTAAACTTCTCTAATCAACAGAATTCAGTAGATAAATTTAGTATGACAGGAATTTGACTCATCAGAACCAGACATAAGAGCAATCTTCCTTAATGCCCTTTTCCAACTTCTATTTCTCATTTTCTACTCTACATGAATATTCTTCCCCATTAATTTCACTGTCCATACATACAGCTTTTAGTTAAATGGCTGTTCTATGTTTGGGTGGGAAATGAATTCACATTCTGGGGTTTTCTCTCTGATCATTGGGTTGTATACTTCTCTGGGATTTGAAAGAGAACTGAAAGATTCTTTTTATTTCTCATATGGATATCTCATATATTTGTGGTTAGACTAGGCTACAACAAATAAATAGAAATAAGCAGATATCTGAAAGAGAATATACCAAAATATTTTTATGCTTTTGAAGTGAAAGCTTCGGAGTTTCAATCTTTTACATGCTTTGAGAAGATAAGATTATGCAGATTAAAAATGCAGTTGAAAGTTACCAATAATAAGCTAAAATTTTCTATTAAAAGAAACAAGTATTTCAGATCTTTAGCTTATTCAGATAACTATAATGTTATTAATATTATATGATCAATAGAATAATGATCCAACTGTGTGTGGGTTAAAACCCATTCTAAAGTATCTAATTCCTACCCAAACAACATTTGGGCAGGGAATTAATTTCTGAAGCACTGGCTATCTACATATTTGGTAGAAACAGTGTCCTAGGTCTATTAAAGATCTATTAAATGATTCACTAAATTATTATCTACTGGCATTATACAAAGTTAATTTTTTATTTAAAAAATACCACATATCTGCTATAGAAGATTTGAACTAGTAATCAATGGAGAAGTGAATGCTGAGGATTCCTTAGCTAACATTAATGGGTCATACCAAATAAAGTCAGATTCACACAAATCAGAAACCTTACTAAAGTAGCATTACTACTAACTTCAAAGATAAAGCAATCAAGGAGTATAAGTAAATTAGAGACAGTGAAAATTTTGTATGACTCTGTCCTTTCTGTAAACACTAGGCATTCACTCCCAGGCTCAGAGTAATATAAGAAATGTCCCATGAAGTTTATGGGATACCTTAAAGAGTAAGGAGAGTTTATTATGAAACATACCCATTTTATACAACCTCTGTTATATGGCTTACATGACATTTTTTGGAAGCCATGTCTCATCAGTTCCTACAATACTTTTGCTTATTGTAAACAACCCTAAAGCAGAAACATCTTGCTAAAAGCATTTCATAGGTAAGTACTAGCCTCCTGGAAAGCACTATTTTTATCTTTTCTAGGAGGTCCACTTACCAAGATGTTTACAAGAAGATTATACCAAGTTACCTGCCTTCTTTCTTTCCCTAGCGGTGATCACAAGCCAACTTTTTAAACTGCTTTTCTTTCAATAAATAACTTTGTTTGTATGTAATAAAATGCCTATTGAAAATCACTATTAGTTTTGACATTGACTTCTGAATTTAAATATTTCAGAAATATCCCCTTAATTCTTTTTGACCTCAGAAAAACTAAATGTCAGAGGTAAGAAGAATTCACAGGAGACTTTTTGTAATATAGGTGTGTGAAGGTTGAAAAAGTCAAAGCATTAGCTGTTCAGTCGTGTCCAACTCTGTGGCCCCATGAACTGTAGTCTGCCAAGCTCCTTTGTCCATGGAATTCACCAGGAAAGCATACTGGAGTGGGTAACTGGCATCACCATAACCCAGGGATTGAACCTGAGTCTCCTGCATTGCAAGCACATTCTTTACTGTCTAGCAGATTCTTTACTGTCTGAGCCATTAGGGAAGCCCATGAAGATTACATACAGCAATCAAATATTTCTAAACTCAGTAATGCCTGTTTATTGGTATGAAATATGATTGGAAACCCTAGATAATAAAATATAAAATTAACTGTAGGCTGCCCATTTATATGGGTAAATTTTTCTGAGTAAAGCAACAAATACATAGGAATCTACATTTCTGAAATTGTTCTTCAAATATGCATAATATTAATGTCTGATTTTTGTGTTATGACTATATGTTCCCAGGATATAGGTTAATAGATATTCAACACATGACTTACCTACCACACAAATTTATTGTGCAGGGTATTCAACACATGACTACCCACCACTACACAAGTTTTTATTATAAAAAACAGAATCTTTAACTAAAGAACACAATCTGTATAGATAAAATAATTACATTTCCAATGGTCCCAAGTTCCAGAGCCCAAACACTACAGATACATGGAATCAAAATTTCCCAGGAAGTTTGCAAACTTTTACTGTTTTTAAGTAATAATATTGCACTCATAAAGAGTCACAGCTCTCGATATATATGACTCAAGTTAATCAAAACAGTTTAACAACTATTCTAAAGTTTTGGCTCTCTTGAGAAAAATGTCATTTATCTGCATTCCCATCCTCAGTTCTCCCCTTTCATCCCACAAAGGCATATAGGTTTACACTCAGTTGTACAATTAAGCTATAATTGAGAAATGTAAGAATTTCTCAATCAACCTGTCATAAGGCATCACTAGTAAATAATTCTACTACAGAAGTTGTATGTTTATCTGACCTGCATTTCTTAAGCAAATATTCTCCAAATTTACAACTGTCAGTCAGTACTCTCCCTGAGCTAACATTTCCTCTTTAGTTTTGAAAGCTATAATTAGCAAGGGTTATCTTGCAAAAAGTGATTTTTTTAAAAATCTGAGTGCTTCAGAAATGTGAACATTTGAAATTGAATTGAGGTGACAATACAGTTTCCTCAATCTTTTCTATTGCTTCTGGTCTCTCTGCCGGGAAGCTCCACATGGCTTTCACTGAATTTAGATATATGATATTCTATCAGATTAAAGGCTAGGCTTTTCTTCTCTATCCAGGAATTTGAAGTCTCACTAGACATAAACTAAAAAAGTTGTGTGTGTGTGTGTGTGTTTTTTTTTTAATGGGAACTGAATTGGAGCTCAAATTCATAAGAAATATGACTAAAACCATGTACAGGAAAGAAAATTATTTATTTCAGAAAGCCATCTTCAAGTAACAGCAGCAAATACATTTTTAAAAAGTGACCAAATAAGTAAGGCAGAGTTAGTGAATCCTTTTTAAGGCAAATGTCACAGTGATTTCTGGGCCACCGATATAAAAAGACTATTGTGAAGAAAGCACAAGACCTATTACAGAGCAGCACATTGTCATTTCTGTGAGGCCAAACAAAGCCCTGAGGAAATTGGTACATCCAGTACATTCCTCTCTGAAATATTAAATTACTTAGTTCTGAAGTGCTATTGTTGAGTTGCAAAGCTATTTCCTAGAAGCATTTCTCAATGTGTCACAGATTGCTTTAAAAAGAAGTTGATGACAACAGAAAAAAAAAAACAAAACACCCACACACACAATAACAATACCAGTGATAGTTTTAACAAATCTAGACTAAGAAATTCAGGGCTGGATGATGAGCAGCTGTCTCACATAAATAAATGGCACTCAGCTACATGTAAGAGCACATATGTGTTTGAGGAAATAAAAGATACTTTCCACCTTCTCTTTGAGTGGTTATAAAAGTGGTAATATCATAGAATGGTTAAAGTGGAATCTCAATTCATACAGACCTGGTGTTGACTCTGAGTCTACCACTGTACAAGCTATTTAAGCCTGATCCAGTTACTTAATCTTGCAAATTCCAGTGGTCTTTTTTATAGATACTTATATAACATAGATATGTATCAAATTCAACAATGTAAAAAAATCCCTAGGAATCCAGAGAATCACTATCAACAATGAAGGTGACTATTGTAACAACATTATTTTTCTTTGTAATATTATTCCTAAATGAATATAAAATGAACAAATATCATGGTTTCAGGCATCCACTGTGAGACTACTAACTATATTGCTGCTAGTTTATTCATTCATTTACTCAAAGAGTATAAACTTGAACATCTTTCATGTGCAGGACATTAATCTAGCTACTTGGAACAGTCAAATAAAATAGACAGAGTTCTCTAGTCTTACAGATTTAGCATTCTAGCAGACAATAGTACATAAATACCACAAATACTATGACATGTTAAAAGGACAAAGATAACATGGAAAAATATAAAGAGATTGGGATAAAGAGAACTAGGAATTGAGAATGGTGTAATTTTAATTACTACTCATTGAGAAGGTGGATTCTGAATAAAGGTTTGGAAGAGGTTTGCGCTACACATCAGGAATAGCTGGTACAAAGACCCTATGACAGCAGAGAGACAAGAGTAACTGGAGCAGAATCAGCAAAGTAGAGAGAAGGATGACATGAAAAGATGCCAAAATCAGCTACTACATTCTCAGGCATGGTAAAGGCTTCGAATTTTCCTTGCAGAAAAATGTAGAACAGTTTTAGGGTTTGTTCAGAGGAGTAATGACTATATTTGTTTGTAAATGATCATTCTAGATGCTTTATTGAAAATAGAGCAAGGGGTCAGAGGGTAGAGAGGCTATTTAGGAGTCTATTCAAGTAATCTATGAGAGGAATGTTGATGACCCCAAGGAGGGTGATAGCAGGAAAGAGAGAGACAGGGTTAGATATAAGATATACTTTGGATGTTGATGCCTGTCAGACAGTATGGAGGTTGTGAGAGAAATAGCAGAATCTACACTGATTCAAAGTTCTTATAATTGAGCAGCTATAAAGAGTTGCCCAAAATTAGATCTGGGATGAATGTATCAAGAGCAGGATAATTTTTGGTTTTCTTTTAGGGTTGTGGTGGGGTGCTCGGGAGTAAAAGTGGAGAAAGAAGTCAATCTGAAAGTGCAGAAATACTGTTTTTGAGAAATTTATCAGATATTCAAGTGAAAATATCAAATATACTGTTGATAAACATGTAATGGGGTTCAAGAGAGAAGCCTGGATTGGATGTATACATATGAGAGTCATCCACATATAATTGGTATTTCAAGAAATGAGGTAGAAAAACTCACCATATGAGTGAGAAGAAAAAAGACCAAGGTCTAAGCCCTGTTACATTATGAGGCAGGAAAGTAACAATCAAAAAATATTTTAAAGAGTGACCATTGAGTTAGTAGAGAAAACAAGAGCATACAATTATGGTAAATGCCCTTAAGAGATACAGATATTGAAAATAGAGAAATAACTACCAGAAACAATAACATAAAGGTCATCAGTGACCTTAAAGGCAGTTTCACCATACTAGATGGTCAACACTGAAATCAGATTGATTATATTCTTTGCAGCCAAAGATGGAGGAGCTCTATACAGTCAGCAAAAACAAGACCAGGAGCTGACTGTGGTTTAGATCAGGAAATTCTTATTGACAAATTCAGACTTAAATTGAAGAAAGTGGGGAAAACCACAAGACCATTCAGGTATGACCTAACTCAAATCCCTTATGACTACACAGTGGAATTGAGAAATAGATTTAAGGGACTAGATCTGATAGACAGAGTGCCTGATGAACTACAGATGGAGGTTTGTGACATTGTACAGGAGATAGGAATCAAGACCATCGCCAGAAAAAGAAATGCAAAAACGCAAAATGGCTGACTGAGGAGGCCTTACAAATAGCTGTGAAAAGAAGAGAAGTGAAAAGCAAAGCAGAAAAGGAAAGATATACCATTTGAATGCAGAGTTCCAAAGAATAGCAAAGAGAGATAAGAAAGCCTTCCTCAGGGATCAGTGCAAAGAAATAGAGGAAAACAATATAATAGAAAAACTAGAGATCTCTTCAAGAAAGTTAGAGATGTCAAGGGAATATTTCATGCAAAGATGGGCTCAATAAAGGAGAGAAATGGTATGGACCTAACAGAAGCAGAAGATGTTAAGAAGAGATGGCAAGAATACACAGAACAACTGTACAAAAAAGATGTTTGTGTGATCACTGATACTATCTAGAGATGTCTGTGAGTGTCTGTCTAGAGCCAGACATGTGAAGTCAAGTGGGCCTTAGGAAGCATCACTACGAACAAAGCTAGTGGAGGTGATGGAATTCCAGTTGAGCTATTTCAAATCCTGAAAGATAATACTGTGAAAGTGCTGCACTCAATATCTCAGTAAATTTGGAAAACTCAGCAGTGGCTACAGGACTGGAAAAGGCCAGTTTTCATTCCAATCCTAAAGAAAGGCAATGCCAAAGAATGCTCAAACTACCACACAATTGCACTCATCTCACACGCTAGTAAAGTAATGCTCAAAATTCTCCAAGTCAGGCTTCAGCAATACATGAACCATGAACTTCCAGATGTTCAAGCTGATTTCAGAAAAGGCAGAAGAACCAGAGATCAAATTGCCAACATCTGCTGGATCATGGAAAAAACAAAAGAGTTCCAGAAAAACATCTATTTCTGGTTTATTGACTATGCCAAAGCCTTTGACTGTGTGGATCACAATCAACTGTGGAAAATTCTTCAAGAGATGGGAATACCAGACCACCTGACCTGCCTCTTGAGAAACCTGCATGCAGGGCAAGAAGCAACAGTTAGAACTGGACATGGAACAACAGACTGTTTCCAAATAGGAAAAGGAGTACGTCAAGGCTGTATATTGTCACCCTGCTTATTTAACTTATATGCAGAGTACATCATAAGAAATGCTGGGCTGGAAGAAGCACAAGCTGGAATCCAGATTGCTGGGAGAAATATCAATAACCTCAGATATGCAGATGACATCACTCTTATGGCAGAAAGTGAGGAGCAACCAAAGAGCCTCTTGCTGAAAGTGAAAGAGGAGAGTGAAAAAGTTGGCTTAAAGCTCAACATTCAGAAAACAAAGATCATGGCATCCGATCCCATCACTTCATGGCAAATAGATGGGGAAAAAGTGGGAACAGTGGCTTACTTTATTTTGGGGGCTCCAAAATCACTGCAGATGGTGATTGTAGCCATGAAATTAAAAGACACTTACTCCTTGGAAGGAAAGTTATGACCAACCTAGACAGCTTATTAAAAAGCAGAGACATTACTTTGCCAACAAATGTCCGTCTAGTCAAGGCTATGGTTTTTCCAGTGGTCATGTATGGATGTGAGGGGTGGACTATAAAGAAAGCTGAGCACAGAAGAACTGATGCTTTTAAACTGTGGTATTGGAGAAGACTTGATTTTCTGTTGGACTGCTAGGAGATCCAACCAGTCCATCCTAAAGATCAGTCCTGGGTGTTCATTGGAAGGACTGATGCTGAAGCTGAAACTCCAATACTTTGGCTACCTGATGCAAAGAGTTGACTCATTTGAAAAGACCCTGATGCTGAGAAAGATTGAGGGCAGGAGGAGAAGGGGACAACAGAGAATGAGATGGTTGGATGGCATCGCCAACTCAATGGACATGGGTTTAGGTGAACTCCAGGAGTTGGTGATGGACAAGGAGGCCTTGCATACTGCGGTTTTGGGGGTCACAAAGAGTCGGACATGACTGAGTAACTGAACTAAACTGAACTGAACATCATTGCAGGAGGGAGAAGACATCTGCCTGAAGTGGGTTTTAGAGAGGATGAGAACAGTGTGTATAAACTCATACATATTTTGAGAGTTCAGTTTTCAAGTTTTGGCATGAAAGGATACTGGGAATTATGAAACAATAAGAACTGGGTTTGGAAGCTGGCCAATGTATAAGAGGATAAGGAGGAATTGCTCAAAGATAAAGAGGCTTCTTTCTTTTGCCTAGATAATATCATGAGTGGATAAGTGGAGAAGTTAGATGAGAAGTGAATCAAAGAACATTGCAGAGTAAAAGAACCATATTGGTTCAGACCCACTGTCCTCCAAGGTAAGTATTCATTCCATTTTCAAAGTAAATCTTACAGACTGATAGAATAAGCAGTAGTGTATGTGGTGGGTGTGATTTGAATTGCATCCTTAAAAAAGTAAAGTTCAAGTACTAAGCCCTCCTGTTGTCTGTGAATGTGAACTTATTTGGAAATAGGTTCACTGCAGATGTAATCAAGTTAACATAAAGTCATATTGGATTAGGGTGACTCTAAATCCAATAACTGGGATCCTTACCAAAAAAATAAAAAGTCATATAAAGATGTTTTAAGTTCAGACAGAGAAGAGAAGGCTATGTGATGACAGTAGAAAATAAAGTTCCACAGTTGCAAGCCAGAGAATGCCAAGGATTGCCAGCAACCATCAGAAGCTAGGACAGGACAAGGAAGTTTGCTCCCTTAGAAAATGGACTTGAGAGTCCCTTGATTTTGGAATTCTGGCTTTCAAACTGAGAGAATAAATTTTTTTTTAAGTTAGTCATTTTGTGGTACATTGTTAAATAGCCCTGGGAATGTTATATGGTGGAATTATTCAAAGAAGGCTCTAATTTTTTTGTTTGTTTTAATAACTTCTGCTTCACAGGATTTCTAATGTTTAATAATCCAGAAGATGTGTTCAATCAATAAGAGGACTGACAGATAATTAGCATTTTCAAATAAATTCAAGATTATTGATTACATTTACCTTAGTAGAGCTGCATTTCAGGTTATTTCTTCTTAGTAGGATCTGATGGAACAAACACCAAAAGGAACCTGAAATGGTAATGAAAACAACTCTGAAGTCACTAAAGATAAATCAGTATAATTCATAATAACCCCGTGCAAGTTCGATGCATGAAGCAGGACACTCAAAGCCAGTGCTCTTGGACAACCCAGAGGGATGGGGCGGGGAGGGATGTGGGAAAGGGTTCAGAATGAGGGGAGGCACATGTGCGCCTGCGGCTGATTCATGTTGATATTTGGCAGGGGCCACCACAGTGTTGTGAAATGATTGTCTTCCAATTAAAATAAATTAATTAATTTAAAAAAAAATTAACTCAGGCTGATCCTTCAACTATTTTAATTGCTCTCTCATAAGTTAGATGTATACTTTGTGCCAGCTCTACTAGGCAATACTAGACCAAAGTGTGCAGTTGGTTGTACCAACTGTGTCCTACTATACTCTCTCCAGTCTCTCAGAGGAGCTAGGGTATAGGGACTGAAATTTACCTCATCCTTCGCTCACCAGTCTATACCCCTAGGTCACTGGGAATTGCTGGGTTTAATCCTGTAGTAATGTGTCATGCCTGCAATTGCTAATACAGAGATAAGAACAAGGTTCTAGAACTCTTCTTAGGAGGTGCCAAGAGAGATAGTCTAGGTTCCCAGAGGAGTTACTCCTTAAATCAAAGCTCAAAACTGAGTAAGAATTAGTCACAGGAAGAAATGGAATAAAAGAAATATCACTTACAGCAAAAATCTTATGCAAAGTCCAAGTAGCCAGAAAGGGTATGCTTGTTCATAAGGCTGAAAAATATTCAGTTTAACAAGACCATAGAGTAAGTAGAGAGGGCAGAGGATAAAACAGGTATAAGCAAAGACCAAATCATGAAAGTTCTTGAATGCATGTTAGAGAAAAAAAATAGATCCAAGCACACAATTACAAGCAATTAATTAATCAGATTAAATACTGGAATGATTACTAATATATACTGGAAAAAATAGGATGGAAGGCAAGGCTGGAATCTATTGAAGTGAATATAAAATCCAGGATTAAATATGAGGCCTGAAGCATGAATTTAGAAGAAAAGAAGTAGATAAATGCAAGAAACAACAATGAGTACATATGACTGATTGCATCTAGAGGCATAAAATAAAGAAATCAAGAAAAACTCTCAGGATTTGGGAAGACAAGATAGAGAAAAAGGGAGGAAAATGAGGTGAAGTATAAGGAGTAGTTAGGTTTGGTTTTGGATGTTGGATTTGATGTCCTTAAGGTGCATTTTTGGTAGAAATATGTAACAATACATTGTAATAATTGTAACTATATTACATTGTACTAATATATAAAAGCTCAAGAGAGAGATTGAGCATGAGAATTTGTGTCATCATCTGCACATACCTTTCAGATGAAGAAAAGCAGTGAGAGAAAAGCTAAGATCCACAGAGAAAATACACAGGAAAATAACAGAATAGGGCTTATAACAGCACCTCCGAGAACAACTAAATTGTATGGCACAGATGGAAAAGACGAGACCGTGAAAGGAGTTTAGGTGTAGGCCAAAAATGTGTGCTGATTTGTGGAAACTCATGGAGTGTTCCAAATAGAATGAGGTCACCAGTTTCAAATATTCAGAGGATTATGGTAGATGAAGACTGAAAATTATGATCTGGCCACAAAGAGAGAACTGTTTAGTGCAATTACTGGTCTAAAAAGTGACTGAATCTCTGAGCTGGTTCACATTCTATTGTTAAAATGTTTTAGTTAAGGACATAAGGTCGCTTATAATATTAGTAAGTACTAATAAGCAATAGTTGATTGATCAATTAATCTGTCATTATCATACCCAATTAGGATTCTGTACACAAAATCTGTACATTAAATATAAATCCAGAAACCCTGTGAACAATTGAAAGGGGCATTTTTACAATGCTGTAAATTGTCTCAATTAATTTTCTATATATAACTGAATACCCACCCTTAGATTATATCCAGGGACCTGATTCTAAATAATTCACATTAATTTATTTAGTAAATATACCAGAAAACTGAGTATGGCTTAGCATTCTGAATAAATAATAATTCTATACCTAGGAGAATTTTTTGGCACCATACAGAGTTGAGATTCATCCTAGAAAAAACTGTTTCCCATGGATGACTGCCCACGGAAAAATCATGAAATGAATGAATGAATATGTTTGTGAATGAAAAAAAGTACATATGTGTAATGGAAAACAGATTGTGCTAGGCTAATGGGATTAACCCAGATTATCCCAAAAGGAAATTTTAGACCATGATTCATGAAGAAACAAACTTTCACAAAACACAGAAAAACTCTAACATGCAGTTATCTTCTATAGGTGGTTTGTTTTATTTGCTCTTCCTCTGCTTTCAGCACCCTTCCTCGCTAACAAATTTTCCCTAACAAATATCTCTTACTGTCATAGTTCTGAAATTTACTCTATAACTGTACCCATGAATCAGTACCATTTTCTTCCATCTCTTACCAGTCCAAGGGAATCTGTCCCTTGTCCTTGTCTAGCAGGCCAGATACTCAGAACTACTTGGAACTATGGGGAAAATACCCCAGCTCCCTTCAGAATATACATGGTTCTTAATAGGTAATTAATAGAACATTTGCAGATGTTTTCAGTTTCCCCTTACACTTTAATCATGGAGATTGATTGTATTGTTAATTTGTGCCAAGCAGAAGTATTTTACTTTTAAAAATACTAATCATAATCGAGTTCTTTATAATTTGATTTCACCACAGTGTTCCATTGATTCAAAACAAGGCTAAAGAGGAAAACAGTTGTCCATCAGCTTTTAAAGAACTATACTTCCAATGTAATCATACTGCTACTCAAGATAATTGTTTGTACTGCTGTAAAAGTTGGCATATACACACACAGACATATGCACACACACACTGTCCTCAAATAAATAAGACACTACAAAATATGAACTCATTGGTGACATAGGTCCTACTTCATTTGAAAAGTAAAAGTCACCATATAGTTATGGGACGCAAATAGAAGATTCAGATTCAGTAAGATATATTCTGCTAATTCCACTAACATACTTTGGTTCAGACATTTAAAGGGAAAAAAAAAACGGTAGGGGGAGATAAGGAAAAATTATCTTTGTCTCTCTCTGTCTCTCTCAATCCATTTTTTTTGGTGACTACTCTATCAAAGGACACAAAAATCCTCAGGGATGATATTCTTCTTTCTTCCTAAATAGCCCTTCACAGTAGTGCTTTATGCTAACTTTTCCAGGGCTTTTAACTTTCAAACATAACATTCTGAAGAGCTACTCTTGACAGCACAGCTACAAAAGTAGTTTTCTACATTTAACAATTCTTTACATAAGTGCATTTTCTTTTTGAGATACCTAGCACAGAATTTAAACACTACATATATATATATATATATATATATATATATATTTTTTTTTTTTTTAATTTCAGTTCAGTCGCTCGGTCATGTCTGATTCTTTGCGACCCCATGAATCTCAGCACATCAGACTTCCCTGTCCATCACCAACTCCTGGAGTTTATTCAAACTCACGTCCGTCGAGTTGGTGATGCCATCCAGCCATCTCACCCTCTGTCATAACCTTCTCCTCCTGCCTCCAATCCCTCCCAGCATCAGAGTCTTTTCCAATGAGTCAGCTTTTCACATTAGGTGGCCAAAGTATTGGAGTTTCTGCTTCAACATCAGTCCTTCCAATGAACACCCAGGACTGATCTCTTTTAGGATGGACTGGTTGGATCTCCCTGCAGTCCAAGGGACTCTCAAGAGTCTTCTCCAACACCACAGTTCAAAAGCATCAATTCTTCAGTGCTCAGCTTTCTTTATAGTCCAACTCTCGCATCCATACATGACCACTGGAAAAACTATAGCCTTGACTAGACAGACCTTTGTTGGCAAAGTAATGTCTCTGCTTTTTAATATGCTGTGTAAGTTGGTCATGACTTTCCTTCCAAGGAGCAAGTGTCTTTTAATTTCATGGTTGCAATCACCATCTTGTGCTATTTATAAATGGTATGTATATATATATATGTACATATAGCATTTAAATTGACTTTGAATCTGAAAATACATATAGCATACGTAGCCTTGAAACAAATATAATTTTAGTATGCTATATTTGAAATTTGACTTCATAACTCCTTTGTGAGCTTTTAAGTTTCCCTATTACTTCTGGTGGGAAATGGCAACCCACTCCATTATTCTTGCCTGGAGAATCACATAGATAGAGGAGCCTGGCAGGCTACAGCCCATGGGGTTGCAAAGAGTCAGACACCACTGAGTGATTAAACACAGCACATGTTATAAGCCAATGGTGTCCTATAGTAATGGTGATCCTAATGTAATGGATTTTTCTACACGTGTAAAATACTTCAATTAAATCTTCAAAAATACTAAGAATTTGAGTAATACCCAAAGTAAGTATTTGGCTTTCCACAGCACTCCAATAAAGGATATTTTAAGCTTTGTAAGTTTTCTAGCCCCTGAATCAAACTAGATAAGTAATAGACTACTCCACCCCTGCCTAAGGTGAGCCCTAACCTCTAGACTGATCAGCAATGCAACAAACTATTTGAAATATTAATTGAACTTAATTCAATCAGAATCTCAGTCCTGTCCAACTCTTTGTGACCCCAAGGATGGTAGCCTACCAGGCTCCTCTGTCCATGAGGATTCTCCAGGCAAGAATACTGAAGTGGGTATCTACATACCCATTCCTTACTCCAGGGATCTTCTTGAATCTTCTTAACCTAGGGATCAAACTCAGGTCTCCTGCATCACAGGCAGATTTATATATATATATATATATAATTTTATCTGAAATGTCCAGGTAATTTTTTAATATTTATAGCAACATCATTCCTCCCAATCTACAAAGACCTAATCTTAGAAAACCTTCAAAGCAAAAAAAAAAAAAAAGAATGCTGTATCTCTTTTGAAGTTTTATCTAATCTTCACTTACTATTTATATATAAAATCATATATTATAAAAATTTTAAATGGTAAAAATAAATAAAACAAACTACTAATCCCTATAACTACTTTAAAAACTTGAAATATTTTTAAGTATATAAATTTTTAAAAAATCAATTAAACATTTAATTGAAGCACTTTAATGAAAAGTCTTAACAGCTGCCCTTTGATCACAGAATCGAATCCAAAGCCAATTAAATGTCAATACAAGGCTCTGTGAAAATTTATTCTTAATAAACTTCTAAATTCCATTCTTCTTCACATTTACCTCTTTGCTCTCATTTGTCTTTGGGCCTTTGCACAGTTTTTCCCCTAAATCTGGAGCACTTTTCCCCCAAAATTTCATATATCACTCTTTACATCTCATTTGAGGCATAACTCCATGAAGCATTCAACCCACAATCCCATTCTATCCCCCGATCTCCACACACATTGACTGTTTTTACTGGAGTCCTCTCAGGTGAAGTCACAGCACATGGGACTTCCTCCATCACAACCCTAATCACATTATACTTTGATTTCCTGTTTGAACTATTATCTTGGAGGGTAGGCACCATGTCTGTTACATTCAACATTTTAATCTCCAGTGCTTAGCCTAGTGATGAGCATATAATAGATACTCAATACTATTACATATAGATTGATGAAGTATTGAAGTTAGTGTAAGAATTTATGAAAATACGCAGCATCAATAATTCTAAAAACACATTTATTTAAATAAGGGTGCTAAAACAAAAAGGCCTTGCTGAAAAGAAAGAAGAACACACAGTTGAAAAATATATTTGTTCTGAAAGTTTGAATTAAGACTATTTTCTCCTGTTTCTGAAAAAATATTACAACAAAATAATTTTTTCCTGAAATGAATTACTTTAAAGGTGCATGAATTGGCCATTCCAAAATTATAACTTTCCCATTTGTTCTGCATTTAATTCCTTTCTATGCAGAGTAATGTGTGTTTTGGTCACTCTGCACATCACTGTTATAACTTATTTTACATTTATAAAATAACCCTTCTATCTTTAACCAAGCTGTTCAAGTCATCAGGTTAAAAAGAAAAAAAAATAAATTTACATTTTTAAAAAGAGGTTCAAGACAGATTTGACCCTTTAGAATGTCATGAGTCCTTTTCCATTTCCCAATACCTTTAAAAATTCTTTTGATTTAAAAACAGATATTTTTCTACCAATTTTACAGTTTTAACAAAAACTCTGTTCTACTTGTTAACATGAGAAGTTTTTCTGAAAATTTTTAAAAAACAGAACTCCATTTAAACACAAGATATATTTCCACTCATAATATTTATTTATATGCCTATGCATTTATTACTTATTATTATAAGATCACATGAAACTTCACAATATAAAGAAAGTAATCATTAATGTAGGGCTTCCCTGGTGATTCAGACAGTAAAGAATCTGCCTGCAATGCAGGAGACTCAGGTTCAATCTCTGAGTCAGGAAGATCTCCTGGAGAAGCAAATAGCTACCCATGTCAATATTCTTGCCTTGATATTTCCATTGACAGAGGAACCTGGAGGGCTACAGTCCATGTGGTGGCAAAGAGTTGAACATAACTGAAAGACTAATGACACTACAATAATAATATTATAATCATTAATGTAAAATTCAGTTATTTATTGCTATGGGTTTTATATGCAAGGCTTATTTTAACCACCACCAGCAATGCATATTATAAGAAATGTAAGTGTGCTTGAAAGTGAATGTCCACTATTTGTGACCCCATGGATTGTAACTCACCAGGCTCTTCTGTCCATGGAACTCCTCAGGCCAGAATACTGGAGTGGGTTGCCATTTCCTTCTCCTGGGGATCTTCCCAACTCAGATATCGAACCTAAGTCTCCCACATTGCAGGCGGATTCTTTACCATCTGAGCTACCAGGGAAGCAAACATGTGCTTACTTAGGGCACCATAAATTCTTGAATAACCTCCTCCCAAAAGAGGATAGGGAAATTATTTCATATGTCATGTTTTTTAAATGGCATATAATTTTACCATAGGGAAAATAAATCTTTGTTGAACTCTCTTCATAAGTCATAATTAATGGTTTAGAAATATTTTCATTTTTGAATTGCATATGAGGAAATTTAATAAACAAGTCAGTGAGCCCTCTAAACTCCTCAATTTGCCCCTATTTCTTACAACAGTCCTGTGAGATAATTAATAGTCTCTAAAGTACTGATAAAGAAATGGAGATGTATACTACCAAAAGCCATTTAAAAATTCAACATAATTCCTATCAAGATTCCAATTGAACTTTTTACAGCAGTAGAAAAAAAATACTCTTAAAGTTTATATGTAACCACAAAAGACCTTGAATTGCCAAAGATACCCTGAGAAAGAAGAACAAAGCAGGAGGCATCATACTTCCTGATTTCATACTGAACTATGAAGCTATGGTCATCAAATGAGGATGGTACATAAAAACAGACAAATACACCAATGGTACAGAATTAACAGCCCAGAAAAAACCCAAACACACACAATCAACTAATATTTGACAAAGTAACCAAGAATACTAAACGGAGAAAAAAAATTAGTCATTTCAATGAATAGTCTGGGATAAGGGGATATTCACATATAAAAGAATGGACTTATATCTTACATCACTCAAAAACTTAACTATAAATAAATGCTTAAATGTAAGACCTCTTAGAAGAAGGAAACCATAAACCTCCTAGAAGAAGACATAGAAATAAAGCTCCTTGAGATAGGTCTTAGTAAGGATCTTTTGTATGTAATGTCTAAAAAACAAGTAACAAAATAAAAAACAAACAAGTGAAAGTACATCAAATAAAAACTTTCTGAACAGCGATAGAAACCAGCAACAAGGAGACAATCTATGGAATATTTAAAAAATTGCAAACCATATGTCTGATAAAGGGTTAAAATTCATAATATATCAATATTCAAAACAACTCAATGTGAAAAAAAAAAAGAAAAAAGCCAAATAACTCAATCTAAAAAATGGGCAAAGGACCTGAATAGACAATAGAAATTTCTCCAGAAAAGATTTATAAAAGGTCAATAAGTCCACGAAAAGATGCTCCTTAGAAAAATGCAAATTAAAATGACAGTATGATATCACCCCATGCCTGTCGGAATGACTGTCATCAAAAAGACAAGAAATAAGAAATAGTGGCATGGATGTAGAGAAAAGGGAACTCTTGTGTACAGTTGATGGGATGGTAAACTGGTATGGCAACTAGGGGAAATAGGAAGGGGTATTCTCGAATAATAAAAACAGAACTATCATATGATCCAGCAATTTTACTACTGGGTATTTATCCAAAGGAAATAAAACGACTAAACTGAAAAAAAAAAATCTATAACCACATCTTCAAAGCATCATTAACTAACAATAGCTAAGAACAGAAACAAGAATCCATTGATGGATGATGAAAAAATCAAGCTGTAGAAAAAAACCAAGGAAATCCAACCATATATGACAACAAGGATAAACCTTGAAGGTATAATACCTATGCTAAGTGAAGTAAGTCAGACAGACTAATGCAGAATCTAACAATAAACCAAAAACAAACACAGAGAGATTAGACTGTATGCTAACTAGAGATTAAGAGTAGAAGTAGGAGAAACTGAAGGAAGGTGGTCAAAGGTACAAACCTCTAGTCATAAAATAAATAAATACTTTGGATTCAATGTAACACATAATACCTATAAATAGAATTTATGTACAACGTATAGGAAAGTCGTTGAGAGTAATTCCTAACACTTCTCATCACAAAGGGAAATACTTTTTCTTTATTCTTTAAAGAATAAACAAATGAAAAAAAAAAAAAGAATAAAGAGATGTCCTCTTTATTTCTTTTTTTTATTATCGGTTAGACTTACCAAGGGAAAATTTCATGAAAAGATGGGGACAATAAAGGCCAGAAATGGTAGGGACTTAACAGAAGAAGATATTAAGAAGAGGTGGCAAGAATACACAGAACTGTACAAAAAAGATCTTCATGACCCAAATAATCAGGATGGTGTGATCACTCACCTAGAGCCAGACATCCTGGCATATGAAGTCAAATGGGACTTAGGAAGCATCACTACGAACAAAACTACTGGAGGTGATGAAATTCTAGTTTAGCTATTTCAAATCCTGAAATATGACACTGTGAAAGAGCTGCACTCAATATGCCAGCAAATTTGAAAAACTCAGCAGTGGCTAAAGGACTGGAAAAGGTCAGTTTGCATTCCAATCCCAAAGAAAGGCAATGCCAAAGAATGCTCAAACTACTGCACAGTTGCACTCATCTCACACTCTAGTAAAGTAATGCTCAAAATTTTCCAAGGCAGGCTTCAGCAATACATGAACCATGAACTTCCAGATGTTCAAGCTGGTTTTCAAAAAGGCAGAGGAACCAGAGATCAAATTGTCACCATCCTCTGGATCATGGAAAAAGCAACAGAGTTCCAGAAAAACATCTATTTCTGCTTTATTGACTATGCCAAAGCCTTTGACTGTGTGGATCACAATCAACTGTGGAAAATTCTTCAAGAGATGGGAATACCAGACCACCTGACCTGCCTCTTGAGAAACCTGTATGCAAGTCAGAAAGCAACAGTTAGGACTGGACATGGAACAACAGACTGGTTCCAATTAGGAAAAAGAGTACGTCAAGGCTGTATATTGCCACCCTGCTTATTTAACTTATATGCAAAGTATATCATGAGAAACGCTGGGCTGGAAGAAGCACAAGCTGGAATCCAGATTGCTG
This sequence comes from Capricornis sumatraensis, assembly GCF_032405125.1. Lineage (NCBI taxonomy): Eukaryota > Metazoa > Chordata > Mammalia > Artiodactyla > Bovidae > Capricornis > Capricornis sumatraensis. The sequence goes on from NC_091075.1 coordinate 52,197,217, forward strand.
GGAGAAATATCAATAACCTCAGATATGCAGATGACACCACCCTTATGGCAGAAAGTGAAGAGGAACTAATAAGGCTCTTGATGAAAGTGAAAGAGGAAAGTGAAAAAGTTGACTTAAAGCTCAACATTCATAAAACTAAAATCATGGCATCCGGTCCCATCACTTCATGGGAAATAGATGGGGAAACATTGGAAACAGTGTCAGACTTTATTTTGGGGGGGCTCCAAAATCACTGCAGATGTTGATTGCAGCCATGAAATTAAAAGACGCTTACTCCTTGGAAGGAAAGTTGTGACCAATCTAGACAGCATATTAAAAAGCAGAGACATTACTTTGCCAACAAAGGTCTGTCTAGTCAAGGCTCTGGTTTTTCCAGTGGTCATGTATGGATGTGAGAGTTGGACTGTGAAGAAAGCTGAGCACTGAAGAATTGGTGCTTTTGAACTGTGGTGTTGGAGAAGACTCTTGAGAGTCCCTTGGACTGCAAGGAGATCCAACCAGTCCATCCTAAAGGAGATCAGTCCTGGGTGTTCATTGGAAGGACTGATGCTAAAGCTGAAACTCCAGTACTCTAGCCACCTCATGTGAAGAGCTGACTCATTTGAAAAGACCCTGATGCTGGGAAAGATTGAAGGCAGGAGGAAAAAGGGACGACAGAGGATGAGATAGTTGGATGGCATCGTCGACTTGATGGACATGGGTTTGGATGAACTCCAGGAGTTGGTGATGGACAGGAAAGCCTGGCATGCTGTGGTGCGTGAGGTCGCAAAGAGTCAGGCACGACTGAGCGACTGAACTGAACTGAACTGATGGCTCAGCAGATAAAGAATCCACCTGCAATGCTAGAAACCCAGGAGACATGGGTTTAATCCCTGGGTTGGGAAGATCCCCTGCAGGAGAAAAATGGCAATCCACTCCAGCATTATCACCTGAAAAGTCCCCACAGAGAGAGGAGCCTAGCACGACTACAGTCCATGGGATCGAAAATAGTGGGACATGACTGAGCAAGTTGAGAATATAGACTTTGAGAGAAAATATACTAAAGTAATATAGAAATTATTTCATAGATAAATTGCTGTATGAATGAGATCACTTTTGGGGTTCAGTTCAGTTCAGTTCAATTGCTCAGTCATGTCCAACTCTTTGCGACCCCATAAATTGCAGCACGCCAGGCCTCTCTATCCATCACCAACTCTAAGTCCACTCAAACTCACGTCCGAGTCAGTGATGCCATCGAGCCATTTCATCCTCTGTCATCCCCTTCTCCTCCTGCCCCTAATCCCTCCCAGCATCAGAGTCTTTTCCAATGAGTCAACTCTTCACATGAGGTGGCCAAAATACTGGAGTTTCAGCTTTAGCATCATTCCTTCCAATGAACACCCAGGACTGATCTCCTTTAGAATGGACTGGTTGGATCTCCTTGCAGTCCAAGGGACTCTCGAGAGTCTTCTCCAACACCACAGTTCAAAGGCATCAATTCTTCGGTGCTCAGCTTTCTTCACAGTCCAACTCTCACATCCATACATGACCACTGGAAAAACCATAGCCTTGACTAGATGGACCTTTGTTGGCAAAGTAATGTCTGTGCTTTTCAATATGCTACCTGGGTTGGTCATAACTTTCCTTCCAAGGAGTAAGCGTCTTTTAATTTCATGGCTGCAGTCACCATCTGCAGTGATTTTGGAGCCCCCCCAAAATAAAGTCTGACACTGTTTCCAATGTTTCCCCATCTATTTCTCATGAAGTGATGGGACCAGATGCCACGATCTTCGTTTTCTGAATGTTGAGCTTTAAACCAACTTTTTCACTTTCCTCTTTCATTTTCATCAAGAGGTTTTTAGTTCCTCTTCACTTTTTGCCATAACGGTGGTGTCATCTGCATATCTGAGCTTATTGATATTTCTCCCGGCAATCTGGATTCCAGTTTTGCTTCTTCTAGCCCAGCATTTCTCATGATGCACACTGCATATAAGTTAAATAAGAGGGTGACAATATACAGCCTTGACGTACTCCTTTTCCTATTTGGAACCAGTCTGTTGTTCCATGTCCAGTTCTAACTATTGCTTTCTGACTTGCATATACTAGTAAAGAGCAAAATAAGTATTTCAGGTGGAGAACAATATGAAAGAATTATTCATGAACAAGTTTTGTTTTGTTTTTAAAATGAGGAAACCAACACCTTGGGTGTAAAAAATGATGCATAAAAAATGTAAATAGTTTAAATATACTCTATTGGACACAAACTAAGCAATTGACCCAAGAGACAACAAAGAATAATTATTTTTCTTAAGCACAAAAATGACCAAAGACAATTTAAGAAAAATAAAATTACTAGTGAATGTATTAGAGAAAGGTATTATTAGATTTAAGGAGATCACTGAAGGGGCTTCCCTAGTAGCTCAGTTGGTAAAGAATCTGCTTGCAATTCAGGAGACCCTGGTTTGATTCCTGGGTCAGGAAGATCTGCTGGAGAAGGGATAGGCTAATCATTCCAGCATTCTTTGGCTTTCCTTGTGGCTAGCTGGTAAAGAATCTACCTGCAATGCAGGAGACCTAGGTTCAATCCTGGATTGGGAAGGTCCCCTGAAGAAGGGAAAAGCTACATACTCTAGTATTCTGGCCTGGATAATTCCACGGACTAAGTTGCAAAGAGTTGGACACGACTGAGCGACTTTGACCAAGCAATACCAAAGTAATATATGTAGGCCAAATCATGTATTTTGTTAGTAGTGCTTCTTAATTAGATCCAAGTTTTCAAGCCTAGTTATCTTAGATTGAAATGGCAGGGAAGATAACCAAAAGACATCTAGTATGTTGTAACAGGAATTCACACAGTTAGTCCTAACTCACCTGGTGCTTATTTATTACCATAGGTTTCTTGGTTCTTCATATTTTCTCCTTCCATCTCTATATCTCTTTTCTTGCCCAAGTTCTCCTATTTTTACACTGAAGGACTGTGTAAAATCTTTCATGATCATTCAAGTCAATGATATTGTGATATTAGTCCTATTCACTGAATATCTACCAATTCAGATTCCTTCCAGGCAAATAGCAGGCATATAAAAGGAACACATATTCACTTTTCCCTGAAGATAGTTATGGCCACATAGTTTGAATTGGACAATAAAATGTGTGTCACAAGAGGGTGGAGTTTTTTAAGAGATAAAATTCAGTGCTGCATAACTTTCACTCTGACATTTTAGATTGGAACTTTCAATAGGCTGTGTCCCTAAAAAGGAGTACAATATATTTAAGAAAATAAATAAATAAATAACCTGACCTGCCTCTTGAGAAATCTGTATGCAGGTCAGGAAGCAACAGTTAGAACTGGACATGGAACAACAGACTGGTTCCAAATTGGGAAAGGAGTACGTCAAGGCTGTATAGTGTCACCCTGCTTATTAAACTTGTATGCAGAGTGCATCATGAGAAACGCTGGGCTGAAAGAAGCACAAGCTGGAATCAAGAGTGCCAGGAGAAATATCAATAACCTCAGATATGCAGATGATATCACTCTTATGGCAGAAAGCAAAGAAGAACTAAAGAGCCTCTTGATGAAAGTGAAAGAGAAGAGTGAAAATGTTGGCTTAAAACTGAACATTCAGAAAACTAAGATCATGGCATCGGGTCCCATCAATTCATGAAAACAGATGGGGAAACAATAAAAACAGTGGCTGACTTTATTTTGGGGGGCTCCAAAATCACTGCAGATGGGGACTGCAGCCATAAAACTAAAAGACGCTTGCTCCTTGGAAGAAAGTTATGACCAACCTAGATAGCATATTAAAAACCAGAGACATTACTTTGCCAACAAAGATCCGTCTAGTCAAAATTATGGCTTTTCCAGTAGTCACGTATGGATGTGAGAGCTGGACTATAAAGAAAGCTGAGCACTGAAGAATTGATGCTTTTGAACTGTGGTGTTGGAGAAGACTCTTGAGAGTCTCTTGAACTGCAGGACAGCCAACCAGTCTATCCTCAAGGAAATCAGTCCTGAATATTCATTGGAAGGACTAATGCTGAAGCTGAAACTCCAATACTTTGGCCACCTGATGCGAAAAACTGACTCATTGGAAAAGACCCTGGTGCTGGGAAAGATTGAAGGCAGGAGGAGAAGGGGATGACAGAGGATGAGATGGTTGGATAGCATCACCGACTCAATGGACATGAGTTTGAGTAAACTCTGGGAGTTGATGATGGACAGGGAGGCCTGGCATGCTGCAGTCCATGGAGTCGCAAAGAGTCGGACACAACTGAGTGACTGAGCTGAACTGAACTGAACTGAATTTTCTAAAAGAGAAAGCCAAAACCTTGGTGAGTTCACTGATGAATTCTACCAAACTCTTAAAGAAGAAATAAAATCAGTGGTGTGTATAAACCCCTCTCCTCCTTCCTCCAGTACAACCACATGGCCATTTGTAATGACTCTCTTATCCCTTGAATTGTGAAAATATACAGCATAGGCCCACACAAATAGTAGATGTTTAACAAACCTTTGTTTGTTTTCTTTTCTTGAGTGGCTAAGATATCCCATCAGCAGTTAAAAAACTGGAACCTGAGCTTGACAGGTGATTGGTATTAAGAATTTCTATTGTGATGTCACAAATATTAGCTCTTATTTCACTATGTGTTGAATTTTCTGGCATTATGTGCTAACCAGAGCCCATAATTACAAACTATTTACCAAATGAATCAATAAAAGTAATTTTCAATATTTCCATTAGGTAAAGGATTGTTTCATTTTGAATCATTACCCTCAGGAACTAAGATAATGCTAGCCATAGGTTTATTTGTATTATTTATTTCAATGATGTCATTCATTTGGTTGAATTCATCAAGCATTTATGTGTTCATAGTATCAAGTGTGGGGAGAGACCACAAAAAGTAAGATATGAAGCAGTTATAGTTTTCCATCCAAGGGGATTAAAAGGTATGACATAGGGTAGAAGAAGGTCATGTTAAAGTGATAATGCTTGGAATTATATGATGAAGTTATTTGGGAAGTGTAGAGAACTGGGAATAGAATTTAACTAATAGGAAATGTTCAGCTTTTTAATAGACATCTTACAGAAATCTCTAAAAAGAATAAAGACTTTACAGTAATCCTAAATACGGAAACTCAATTACAACCCCAAATGTACACGGCATTATCAAGGAAAGAAGAGCACATATATTGTCTCTTTACATAATTCCCATTGCAGGCAAGCTGATCATCTCCATATGCCTGTAATTATCCATAATAATTTCACATTTCATCTGATTAATTCTTCTGCTTCTCTACATACAAACACATAATGATATGGACCTCTCTTTCCTTGCACATTATTCTAATTATTGTTTCATTTTATATCATAATGTAATGAAAATGGAGCATTCAATCAAGGGATTATTGCTCCTACTTTTAAGAGAACATTATTAATTATGTAGTATCAAGACTGCCACTTCAGGGCCATGGAAAAGGTTGCCTAATTACCCAGTGATTTCAGGACAATTTACACTGTCAATCTGAGTAAAAAATAAATAAATAAAATAAGGCTGGGTTTTCTCTCTTCCCTCCCCCTCCCTCGCCCCCCATCTGCTTTTTCCTCTACCTTCCTCATTGATATATTTGGTTTACAGATGCAAATAAATTCATTTGGTAATTCTATAAATTTGTCAGGCCAGGGTTTTATTCTACATTTTAAAAAGTGTTTATTTTACACACTACCCCACCTCACTGTTTCCATAAAAGGTAATCCTATTATCCTATTTACTGGCTGCATTTCTGGAAAGACTAACCTGGAATAATGTTTAATGCTTTAATTTTCCAAAACTCTCCAAACACAATCTGTTACTTAAAATCTTTTATTTCCTAAAGCTAAAGTTAAGGAAATAAAAAAAGTGCATTAATGCATTCTGAAAAACTGATAGGATGTAAAGCATATTGGAAACTTTGCTAATATGGGGCATCAAGGACCAGTTTCAGAGATTAGCACCATGTCTCCAATTCTAATTCCTATAAACTACTGTACAGTAAACAACCAGAGCTAAAATTCCCACACCTATGCAATCACTCTTTATGGAATTAAAACTTTGCTGAAAGCAACTGAGATAACCACTAGGGTAACAAATGTGTAGCTGACTAGAGGATTAAATTTGATGACAATTCAAAAATAACTGACGTCAAACTACATATATTATCATAAAACACAGTACAAGCATTGTGAGTTTCCAGTGTGAGTTTTAGTACTTGAAGGGATTGGTGTGGGATCAGCAAAGGATAGGAAAAGGAGAGTGTATTGTGGTGAAATTTATGAACCAGTTCTCCAGAAAAATGTGAATATACACATACAAATAAAAGCTTTAGTAAACTTTACTTAAAACTTTAGTAAGCTTTAAGCTTTGCTTAAAACCTTTAAGTAAGCTTAGTGTATAACATTTTTCATTTACATGTTACTGTGGAATTAAATACAATGATACAATATTTGCTTTCTAAAAATTATTTACTTTTCCTCTTATCAACTCTGAAACTTGTTTACATTGTTGTTCAGTCACTCAATCACTTCCAACTCTTTGTGACCCCAAGGACACCAGGCTTGTTTAAGTGCAAACAGGATTTTATCTTTCTGAAAGATTTGAAGGGGTTGACATGGAGGCACAGAGCTCTAATTTTCCTCCAGAATACTTGGTTAGTTTACTATCCCAGTATTTTTGGAGTTCATTCTTGCAATTATATTTGTTATAAAACATTTCATTTTCTCTAGTTTTTCAGAGTTTAGAGCTTGGTTTGTTTTTTCATATATAACTTAATACCACTTGCTCTATTATTTTTTTCTTGATAGACTTAACTGTCTTTCATTTTCAAAGAAACAATGATATTTAAAATGTGATTGCTGCTTTTTCAATTCACTAACATTTGTTTTTCTCTTCACTGTGCTCTTTCTTCAGGTTCCTTTGGTTTGTTTTGTTGATCATTTTTCTAACCATTTAAGATAATTTGATAATTTAATTAAAATTTTTTAATTAATATAAATATTTCAGCTATAAAAATATCCCTCTGAAGCCTGTTTTACTCAATTTACACTCAATTTACAAAGTGTTAATTATGACATATCTATTATTATTTACAAAGTATATGCAATTTAGGATTGATTTTTCTTTCTTGCCCCCAAAAATATAATCATTAAGGGCAGTTTGTGTTTTTTAATATTTGTTTTTCTGATATTCTTGTTTCCTAGGTTTCTATTAAAGATTCAGTCATTAACTTTTCTAATCCATTACATGTTGGTCACTCAGTCATGTCCAACTCTTTGCAATCCCATGAACTGTAACACACCAGGCTCCTCTGTTCATAGAATTTTCCAGTTAAGAATACTGGAGTGGATTGCCATTCCCTTCTCCAGAGGATGTTCCCAACCCAGGGATGGAAACTGGGTCTCCTGCATTGCAGGCAGATTCTTTACCATCTTAGCCAACACTGAAGTTTTATAAAGTTCCATTAGCCCTTGAAAAGAATGTTCACTTCTGTTTTCAGGATATGAATTCAATTTATGTGTTTTGGAAATATTCTATTATTTATATGTTTTATAGCCCTTTTGTCTAACTCTGTTTCTGTCTCTATAAAACATTTTCATTATCATAATAAATAATTACCATGTAAATTACCATGAAAATAGAACCTTGTTAAGAATTACACCCTTACCTTATTATGAGAAACAACACTAATGATACTTTCTTTATCTTTCCTTCATATTCATTTTATTTTTCCTTGGTTAGTACTGGACATCCCCATTTCCTTAGTTTACAGTCATATTATTCTGAATATTTTTTTCCTGTGTTCAATCTTAGGGAAATGGTAGAATTTCATATTATCTGACCACTGTGGATTATCATAGAATGTTGTCTCTCTTTCAGTCACCACGCTTTTACCAAGCCAGGCTAAGGTTGTAGATAGGCAGCTCAATTTCCTAGGTGTTTCCCACTGAACATGAATTTAACAGGAATTCTGTCGGGAAAGGCAATCTCGTATATGTAATTTTTGGATTTCTACTTGGCCACAAAAGAATGGGCCTTGGGACAGGAACACTTCTTTCAGTTCAGTACAGTTCAGTCTCTCAGTCATGTCCGACTCTGCGGTCCCATGAATTGCAGCACACCAGGCCTCCCTGGAAAAGCATCAGAGTCTTTTCTAAGGAGTCAACCGTGACTCTGAGTCTTTTCCAATGAGTCAACCATGACTCTGATGCTGGGAGGGATTGGGGGCAGGAGAAGGGGGTGACAGAGGATTAGATGGCTGGATGGCATCACTGACTTGATGGACATGATTTTGAGTAGACTCTGGGAGTTGGTGATGGACAGGGAGGCCTGGTGTCCAGTGATTCATGGGGTCGCAAGAGTCAGACACGACTGGGAGACTTAACTGAGCTGAAAGAAGTGTTCCTGTCCCAAAGCCCATCTTATGTGGCCAAGTAGAAATACCAAGAGATAAAGAGACCTCACAGCATGTGCTAAATTTATCACATTATGTGGGAATAGCTTTCCCAGTTCAGACTCAATGTGTACTTCTTCGTTGTTTAAGTATGTGCCTCATATGGCACCTGCCCAACCCCACTACTATATACATTCAATGCCAGGGGGAGACAGGATCCTTTTGCTGCAGGACAAGAAGGATTCCTGCAAGTTAACTAACTTCCTTGTGTCCACTGCTGGGAGATACCTGCTGGCCATGGTGGACCAATACCCACTAATGAAGCTAATCTTGCTCTGTCTCTTGTCTGTGTGAGTAAATCATTGTTCCTTCCAGTGCTTAACTGCCTTGTATTTTCTCTGACACCTTCAATATCAAATGCAGTGGACAGAAGTGTTTAGACTTCTACTCCCAATAAGCCACAAATGCCACTTGCTTGACAAGTTCATAAACACCCATTATCTTAAAGTGCTGGTTCTGTTGACTTTCTTGTGCACATTCCCTTAACATATACTAGATAAGCTAAAAGTATTCACTGAACAGAACAATATGTAAAGGAACGCATGAGGCAGAGATTAAAAAATGTTCATGATTGAGGTTTTCTGCAAAGGGCAGTATTTATTAATTTTATGCTTGAAGAAAAAATTTTCATTAAAAATTTACTACAATTGAGTTAATAAATGTCATTTTTGAAAGTTATGTGTTTATAATTGCAGTCACTTACTATAATTATGCATCACTTGCTTTGAGAAAGGACAAGCAGTTTTGAACTATGTGGCAAATGATACCTGATATAAGCAATTCAGAACTGAGTAACTCTTTAACAGTCTAAGAGCTATAATAAATACTTCAAGTAATATTTTATCAGTATGGAAATAATTGTCCAATTAGTAGTCCAATTAGCACTACTACAAAATGACAAGGGTTTATAAAAAAGTATGTGCTTCACAATTTGTAGGATAAACTCTGGAGGTTAAAAGAAGGGAAAAGTGATAATATTAATAAAGAACTTCTACTAAATAATCCATTAAAATTGTTTAAGATACACTTTAAAGTCCTAAAATATGTGGCACTATTATTTTGAAATATTGATGAAAATATATAGACTTGATTTTTAATTTAGTTATAAAGATTACCAAAAAATATGTATATAATCTCCTTTCATTACTTTTTCAGAAGCACATACTTTTAAGCCAAAAGTGAGTATATTAGAAAACAGAGGAGCTAGCAATACAAACCTGGAGAAAGACGCTTACTCCTTGGAAGGAAACTTATGACCAACCTAGATAGCATATTCAAAAGCAGAGACATTACTTTGCCAACAAAGGTCTGTCTGGTCAAGGCTATGGTTTTTCCAGTAGTCACGTATGCATGTGAGAGTTGGACTGTGAAGAAAGCTGAGCACTGAAGAATTGATGCTTTTGAACTGTGGTGTTGGAGAAGACTCTTGAGAGTCCCTTGGACTACAAGGAGATCCAACCAGTCCATTCTAAAGGAGATCAATCCTGGGTGTTCTTTGGAAAGAGTGATGCTAAAGCTGAAACTCCAATACTTTGGCCACCTCATGTGAAGAGTTGACTCATTGGAAAAGACTCTGATGCTGGGAGGGATTGGGGGCAGGAGGAGAAGGGGGCAACAGAGGATGAGATGGCTGAATGGCATCGCTGACTCGATGGAAGTGAGTTTGAGTGAATTCCGGGAGTTGGTGATGGACAGGGAGACCTGGCGTGCTGCGATTCTTGGGTCTCAAAGAGTTGGACACGACTGAGCGACTGAACTGAACTGAGCAATACAAATATATGAATTAACAGAATTCCAAGCAAAAAAAAGAAAAAGCATTAACTTTGTAATTAACTCGTTGTGTACTATTTTCCCAGTATTTTTATTTGCCAAAAACAAATACAAAATTAATTGTATAACTTGGTTCCCAAGAAAAAGGAAATTACATACAGCTTTGTAAGGATATGGAGTACTATGTGAATAAAGAAGTTTTTTTTTTTTTTTAATTCACAGATATATGTGTACTATGTGAATAAAGCAGTTCTTTTTTTAATTCACAGATCTATGTGATATACTCTGAAGAATTTTATAATATAATTATCTTAATAAAGTTTTCCTCTACTCCAAGTTTCCAACAGTTACTTATGAATGAGTATTGAATTATATCAAATTATTTCTCTGAATATTTTGAAAGAATTATATCATATTGTTATATTAGTATATTGTACTGCATTGATAGATTTTCAAATAGTAAGCCATCAGCAATTCCTAAAATACTGCTTCCCTGATTCTTGATGTAACAGCCTCTTTAAATCAGTGTTTTATTGGCTGATATTTGATTAGGATTTTTGCTCTTAAGTTTGTTAATGAGACTATATTTTTATTATCATGGACTTGTCAAGTTTTGACATCAAAGCAATGCTGATTTCTTAAAGAGTTGAGAAATATCATACTTTCAAGAATATTTGGCCTTTTAACAATAGCCTCTCTGTTGAGTGACCATGTGTTTGTCCTGGTCTGACCAATTTGTCAAAATTTATAGACATCAATTAATATTTATTAACTGAGTAACTACTTTTACTATCAAAACTTACAGTATAAAAATAAATCATATTACCATCATTCCATATATCCATTTAACCTTTTATGTTTTTTATCTTTCTATTTCTTCAAATCTCAGTCGATATTTTCTTTTGACCCATGTCCCAGTTCACAGACTTTTTCTCTTTACCTGTATGGAAACTGTGGTTTAACTCAATGATTTAGTTCTTAAATTCAGTTACAGTATTTTTCATTACATATTCATTAACAATTTATATTTATTTCTTAAAATATTTTATACTTCTTATCAATCTCAGTAACATTTCTTATTATTTACTCTGAATATCTACATTTCTTGGATTCTCTATAGGTCTCTTCTGTTGTCACATTGCTTTTCAGTGATACTGCCTCCTGAAATTATTTTTAATAATTATTGTTAACTGCACACTAGAAAATGTGCATAAAATATTACAAAGCTAAATTAATATCAACTGATTTCTTTCAGAGAGAACTTATGTCTACCTCTGATAAGTGACTATGCTAGGGAAACCGGCAATCTCAAAACACCTTAATTCCATCAGCCTGAGACAATTTACATCTGAGTCAGTCTCTTTGAAGTCCATCTATTTCTATTTATTCTCACTTAAAAAGGTTTAGTATTTTAGTATTTTTAACCAAAGGCTGTTTACCAAAGCTATCCTCTCCTTGGAAAACTCTCAATACCAAATTTGTATTTCATGAAGATCCTTGAGTTTGCCTAGTTATTTCAGGAAAAAATTGGGGGAGGGGGATGTCTCAAGCTTGAAAATTTAACATGAACCAGTTTAGGAGGAATTTTCTTTTTCTTTCATGAAAAGTCCTAAATTCTCTACAAGACACCTATTTTCATATTCGTATATTTCTACATGTAAAATAGGTTAAAATACAGGTTTGGATATGAAGTGAATATTAATGACATTAGTTTGCACATATCATTTTAAAAGGAAAATTTACCTGTTCTGTATAGTTGACCAAAGGCACTATAATGGTTAACTAGGTCTAGTTGTAGACCTGGAGGTACATTTAGAATTTATTTCTATCATGTCCTTCATAAGACTTCCAGCAACAAAATAACTTTAAGTATGTAATAACTTCTACAAAATAAAAATAAGCACACAAACATAAAAACCCCAAACAAGGACTCTTATTTTTTTTTGGTTTCTTAAAAATAAAAACTCAAGGACAAAAACACTACATTAAGAAGCATAAATATTCAGTGATTTAAGGCTTTTGTAGACTTGATAATTTTAATAATACCAACACAATCTTTTTCATATCATTTACATATTCTGTGTGACCCATAAAAATATTACATATTCTCATATGTTCTATAAGCAACCCTATCAATTTAATTTGAAAGTAGATCTATGTTCAACAATAAGATATTCAGGCATTCCTTGGGTGATATATACACAATAATCACATAAAATGGATTCTGATTTCCCAATACACTGTTGTCAATGTGTAGCTAGGGAAAAGCAAAAACTAGTTGTCAGGTCCAAATGAAGAAGACACCTCAACTCCTGTAGTACATTTCATTATTTACACATTTCACTGGGCAATTGCCATCCTTGACCAACCATGGAAGTTTCTTTCCATCAGAGGAAACTTGACAATTCTGCTGCTGCTGCTGCTGCTAAGTCACTTCAGTTGTGTCTGACTCTGTGCGACCCCATAGATGGCAGCTCACCAGGCTCCTTCATCCCTGGGATTCTCCAGGCAAGAACACTGGAGTGGGTTACCATTTCCTTCTCCAATGCATGAAAGTGAAGTTGCTCAGGCCTGTCCAACTCTTAGCGACCCCATGGACTGCAGCCTACCTGGCTCCTCCATCCATAGGATTTTCCAGGCAAGAGTACTGGAGTGGGGTGCCATTGCCTTCTCCATACAATTCTGCTAATATTGTGGAAAATGTGCTGCTGCTAGCCACTCAGATATCACAAGCAGGAGGAGCTTCAGTGTGACTTCCATGGCTATATATGAATTACTACAAGATTTACTAAAGCCTATATTTTTTGCCATTAATACTATCAAGTTGTAGTGGAGAAAGTCATTATCTTCTACACTATAGCTTAGATCATGGTGTTAATCTTTCAAGCCTAACAAAATAGTACTTTTATAAATCAAGCATAGTCTAGAAATGACATCAACTATTGAATTATAGATGTTCAGTTCAGTTCAGCAGTTGCTCAGTCATGTCCAACTCTTTGTGACCCCATGGACTGGAGCATGCCAGGCTTCCCTGTCCATCACCAACTACTGGAGCAAACTCAAACTTATGTCCATTGAGTTGGTGAGGCCATCCAACCATTTCATCTTCTGCCATCCCCTTCTCCTCCCGCCTTCAATCTTTCCCAGCACCAGGGTCTTTTCCAATGAGTCGGTTTTTCGCATCAGGTAGCCAAAGTATTGGAGTTTCAGCTCCAGCATCAGTCCTTCCAATGAATATTCAGAACTGATTTCCTTTAGGATTGACAGGTTGGATCTCCTTGCAGTCCAAGAGACTCTCAAGAGTCTTCTCCAACACTACAATTCAAAAGCATCAGTTCTTCAGTGTTCAGCTTTCTTTATAACCCAACTGTCACAACCATATATTACTACCGGAAAAACCATAGCTTTGACAAGATGGACCTTTGTTGGTAAAGTAATGTCTCTGCTTTTTAATAAGCTGTTTAGGTTGGTAATAGCTTTCCTTCCAAGGAGCAAGCATCTTTTAATTTCATGGCTGCAGTCCCCATCTGCAGTGATTTTGGAGCCTCCAGAATAAAGTCTCTCACTGTTTCCATTGTTTCACCATCTATTTTCCATGAAGTGATGGGACCAGATGCCATGATCTTAGTTTTCTGAACGTTGAGTTTTAAGCCTACTTTTTCACTAGGATCAGAGAATTAAAGTAAAGAGACCAGGAATATGTTTGCACAGAGAATGGACATATCAGGCATTTAATATAATATTACCTTAATGAATTCTTATAACAACTGTGTAAAGTAGACATAATATCCATTTTATATATGAATATCTTGAGGCTTACAAGAGTTAAATGGCATTACAGAAATTACAGGTAATTACCGGCAAACCCAATATTTTAACTCAGGTTTGAATGACTCAAATCTGTGAAGGTTTCTGTTTCAAAGAGCTCTTTCACTCAATGATCTGTTTCAGCACTGATATAAATAATCCATGTATCACACATTTTCAAATTATTAGCATTCAGTAGAATATGAATATACTGATTACTCCAAATGCATACTGATAATTCAATAGGCAATTTAGGGTTTTAGAGAACCTCAGGTTCATCTTTTTAAACAGAAGTAATTAAGGCTTATACATACATGTAGGACAATTCTGACAAAGCTTTGTAATTGGGCAGATTCTATTTAATAGGATTCTGCCTTACTTAGAAATAAATATCTCTACAACCCTAATTTTGAACATTACAAAAGCTCCATGGTTATTAGTACAAAGCTTTGAGACAGTGACCTGGAGCCCAAACAAGAGATGCAATTAAAACAATACAACTGATTGATCAGAAAGTATTTAAAATTCCCTGTTATTTCCACAAGGCCCAATCACACTGAGAAACCAGTGGATGTGGAAAACTCTCTAGGCTTACAGCCTTGAACATGAGAATTACAGTCACACATGTGGTTATGATTAAAACTCACTACAAATCAACACTGAATCTACACATTTTGTTCAATTTTAATTTAGACTGTTTTTTTCTTAATTTTTATTTTTACTTTATTTTACTTTACAATACTGTATTGGTTTTGCCATACATTGACATGAATCCACCACGGGTGTACATGCGTTCCCAAATATGAACACCCCTCCCACCTCCCTCCCCATAACATCTCTCTGGGTCATCCCCGTGCGCCAGCCCCAAGCAAGCTGTATCCTGCATCGGACATTGACTGGCGATTTGATTCTTACATAATATTGTTAATTTTCCTAGTTCTGTAATAATATTATATTATATATGTGAATGAGAAATAAAGAAAGATTTTTAAGTTATTTTCCTTTAAGTAGCTTGACAAACTTGTAAGTGTTCTT
This sequence comes from Capricornis sumatraensis, assembly GCF_032405125.1. Classification (NCBI taxonomy): domain Eukaryota; kingdom Metazoa; phylum Chordata; class Mammalia; order Artiodactyla; family Bovidae; genus Capricornis; species Capricornis sumatraensis. Next base: position 52,212,296 of record NC_091075.1, read on the forward strand.
TTCAGTTCAGTTGCTCAGTTGTGTCTCACTCTTTGTGACCCCATGAATCACAGCATGCCAGGCCTCCCTGTCCATCACCAACTGCTGGAGTCCACCCAAACTCATGTGCATCAGAGCCAGCGATGCCAGCCAACCATCTCATCCTTTGTCATCCCCTTCTCCTCCTGCCCCCAATCCCTCCCAGCATCAGAGGCTTTTCCAATGAGTCAGCTCTTTGCATGTGCTGGCCAAAGTATTGGAGTTTCAGCCTCAGCATCAGTCTTTCCAATGAATACTCAAACTGGTCTCCCTTAGGATGGACTGTTTGAATCTCCTTGCAGTATAAGGGACACTCGAGAGTCTTCTCCAACACCACAGTTCAAAAGCATCAATTCTTTAGTGTTCAGCTTTCTTCACAGTCCAACTCTCACATCCATATATGACTACTGGAAAAACCATAGCCTTGAGTAGATGGATTTTTGTCCATCTGGGGACTGAAACACAAAAGTAGGAAGTCAAGAAACACCTGGAGTAACAGGCAAATTTGGCCTTGGAGTATGAAGCAGGGCAAAGGCTAATAAATTTTGCCAAGAGAACGCACTAGTCACAGCAAACACCCTCTTCCAACAACACGAGAAGACTCTACACATGGATATCACCAGATAGTCAACAACGAAATCAGATTGATTATATTCTTTGTAGCCTAAGATGGAGAAGCTCTATACAGCCAGCAAAAACAGGACCAGGAGCTGACTATGGATCAGATCATGAACACCTTACTCCCAAATTCAGACTTAAATTGAAGAAAGTAGGGAAAACCACTAGACCATTCAAATATGACATAAATCAAATCCCTTATGATTATACAGTGGAAGTGAGAAATAGATTTAAGGGCCTAGATCTGATAGACAGAATGCCTGATGAACTATGGACAGAGGTTCATGACATTGTACAGGAGACAGGGATCAAAACCATCCCTATAGAAAAGAAATGCAAAAAAAGCAAAATGGCTGTCTGAGGAGGCCTTACAAATAGATGTGAAAAGAAGAGAAGTGAAAAGTAAAGGAGAAAAGGAAAGATACTCCCATTTGAAAGCAGAGTTCCAAAGAATAGCAAGGAGACATAAAAAAGCCTCCCTCAATTATCAATGCAAAGAAACAGAGGAAAACAACAGAATGGGAAAGACTAGAGATCTCCTCAAGAAAATTAGAGATACCAGGGGAACATTTCATGCAAAGATTGGCTCAATAAAGGGCAGAAATGATATGCACCTAACAGAAGCAGAAGATATTAAGAAGAGATGGCAAGAATACAGAGAAGAACTATAGGAAAAAGATCTTCATGACACAGTTAATCACAATGGTGTGATCACTCACCTAGAGTCAGATATCCTGGAATGTGAAGTCAAGTGGGCCTTAGAAAGCATCACTACAAACAAAGCTAGTGGAGGTGATGGAATTACAGTTGAGCTACTTCAAATCCTAAAAGATGATGCTGTGAAAGTGCTGCACTCAATATGCCAGCAAATTTGGAAAACTCAGCAGTGGCCACAGGACTGGAAAAGGTCAGTTTTCATTCCAATTTCAAAGAAAGGCAATGCCAAAGAATGCTCAAACTACAACACAATTGCACTCATCTCACACGCTAGTAAAGTAATGCTCAAAATTCTCCAAGCCAGACTTCATGAATAAGTGAACCATGAACTTCCAGATGTTCAAGCTGGTTTTAGAAAAGACAGAGGAACCAGAGATCAAATTGCCAACATCCACTGGATCATTGAAAAAGCAAGAGAGTTCCAGAAAAACATCAATTTCTGCTTTATTGACTATGCCAAAGCCTTTAACTGTGTGGATCACAATAAACTGTGGAAAATTCTGAAAGAGATGGGAATACCAGACCACCTTACCTGCCTCTTGAGAAACTTACATGCAGGTCAGGAAGCAACAATTAGAACTGGACATGGAACAACAGACTGGTTCCAAATAGGAAAAGGAGTACGTCAAGGCTGTATATTGTCACCCTGCTTATTTAACTTCTATGCAGAGTACATCATGAGAAATGCTGGGCTGGAAGAAGCACAAGCTGGAATCAAGTATGCTGAGAGAAATATCAGTAACCTCAGATATGCAGATGACACCACCCTTATGGCAGAAAGTGAAGAGGAACTAAAAAGCCTCTTGATGAAAGTGAAAGAGGAGAGTGAAAAAGTTGGCTTAAAGCTCAACATTGAGAAAACGAAGATCATGACATCTGGTCCCATCACTTCATGGGAAATAGATGGAGAAACAGTGGAAACAGTGTCAGACTTTATTTTGGGGGACTCCAAAATCACTGCAGATGGTTATTACAACCACGAAATTAAAAGACACTTACTCCTTGGAAGGAAAGCATATTAAAAAGCAGTGGTCTTTTAGTGAGCCTGAAAGGCAGATCCTATATTCTGTTTAAAATAGAGAAATACTAGAGTCTCTATGGATTGACCATGTCTTTGGCCCATTTATATCAGCTTTTGCCTAACTCATATGCTCATTACCTCTATCAATGCTGGCTCTGTCACTGATATAATATTTAAGGGGGAAACTTCCAGCTTTTCTTCTATGGGTATTTGTATCAACTCATTCAATACTAAGAGTTCATTATATAGCATTCTGTGATGTGAGAACTGGAGGAAAATAAAATTAACAATCAGGACAAATTCCAAGTTAAATGACAGAAGAAAATTCACCCTGCCTTTAAAAAATTTAATTAGTCCCATGCCTTATCCCATGTGTTTAGGAGCACACTCATATCCCTTTACCCTAGCACAAGTTTAGTCAGATATGCTTAGGCCACTGAATACGTTTTACAAAGGAAGAAATAGGGAAGGAAGGAAGGAGAGAGGGAGGGAGGGAAAGAGAGAGAGAAAAGGAGGGAGGGAGAGAAAGAAGGAAGGAAAATTTTATTGTAAACATAGTGAGTTCTGTAATAAATCCTCCTATATATGTTCACAGAAATCACTGGGCTATGCAAAAATAAAGCCATAAAAGTCAACCACGGAGCTTACGAGGAAAGTTTGATTATGCCATAGCATTCAAAAACTTTAACAGTGATACATTAAAAAAAAAAGAAAGAAAGAAACCAAATAGCAATGGTGAAAATTTTACATGTTCAGTTCAGTTCAGTTCAGTCACTCAGTCGTGTCCGACTCTTTGCCACCCCATGAATCACATGTTAAATAATTAAGAAGTACGTAAATACCACAATAAAATTGATATGGCATTTTCTTTATTAAGGAAAGTCTGCGTATCATGAATCATGGTGGAAGAAAGGTTATCTGAGATCAGATGGAGTTGTAAAGCAGATGTGGTTAGGTGTGATTCATGGAACACACACTGAGGGCAGAATCTGATAGATCTTCGAGGTGTGTGCATGTATGTGATTTGTATATCCTAACAGGCTCGCTTCATGCAGGGACAGTTTCCTATATCACTTAGTATTTATCAAGGACAAAATTTCCATAAATAAATGTGAAATTAATGTTTCAACTGAATTGTTCCTAATATATCAACCATCATGTTGGAATAAATTTACATTTTCAAAACAAGTGTTAAAGAAGAACTGACTGTATTGAGATTGGTTAACTGACTCATACTCTGATTGGGACTGGGAAATAAAAAAAATAAACATAAATCTGTAGAGAGAACTTTTATACTACCAGCAATTCACATTAAATTCTTCAGTACAGGTGAAGTGACAAGTATGTGTATGTTCATTTTCATCTACACCAAATTGATTGTTACTAATCTAAAGAATTTCAGTCAGAAAGAGCTGTTCAGGAACAACTGGTTTTCATTTGAAGTACTTACATCCTAAACCTATATTTGGAGATGAACAATACCTTTATCACTGAACAAGCTCCCTATAGAAACTTTGTTGATTGATATAATAGGTATTAGAGATAGTGTTCTTTGGTAGAATGTGTGAAATAGCAAGAAATATATAGATACTTCCTTATGTGCATAAAGAAGGTAGAAGAATCAAACATGTTAAGTAGGCTAGACTGCAAGATAGTTTGCTAAGCTTAGTAGTCTGATAGACCCTGTGTCCAGAAATTTATAGGCAGATTTTATCACCTTTCTCATACACAAAATTTAGCTAGAATACTGTTGCATGTGTCTTGATGAGGCTTTAAAGAAATGTCCAAAAGGACTAAAATAGTAGAAACGTAGGGCATCATATAACTGTGTGTTTTCTAGCTATTTGTTTCTTGTATGAGGTAGGATGAATTTGAGACTTCCTTCATCTTTATTTTGTAGTAAGTTTGTTGAAGAACAATCTAAAATTCCCACAATATGTAACTATGGAAGATTAATTGATATCTATCAAAAATCATCCAATAATTACAAATGATCAAACTGACCTGGTTAAGCTTACAGCAATTATCATGATTTACTTGTTTTCTAACTACAGTACTTTTATTCTATATTCATTCACAGACATTTATCAATCTTATTTTTTCATAATTGTTTAATAAATCAGATAATATAAAATTAATTTTTACCATATATTTATCTGATATATATGGATATATAAGTCAATTTTTCTACATATATTTATCTATACACAACCTGTATCTTAATAAACAGAAAATTTTATTCATAAGTGTTTCTGCAATGGCTCATAGCCTTTCTAAACCTTTTTGTAGCCGCAATATAGTTCTATCATTTTAGATATGCTTTGAGAGAGGAATCATTTTCTCCATTTTACACATGAGGAAATCAGGGAAGCATTGGAAGGTCAAAGGTCTTTCTTAATGTAACTTAATTAGCTTAAGGCAGAAGCAGATCTATTCACTGCTCATAGTCTCCTGCCCCATCCACTTAGGGTTCAGCCACAAATAACACTCATGTGTCCCATGCAGTCTAAGAATTTGGGTTCACCCAGTAAATATTTTATTTCTAGATAGTAAGTTAGGGCTTGTGGAGTTTAAATTTTTGTTTTGGTATTATGTTATGATTTTTGTTTGGTGGAGATCATGATCCATTACAACTACTTAAATGACCAATAAGAATTAAGACCTGTCCCCAAATGACCAACTCAGATCTGAAATACAGGCAGATGATCCTATCATATAACCACATGATTTGTTTTCTAAATCCTCTGGGGACTCTCTTAATGGAACCCTTTTCATATTCTTACCACAATCCTTAGTCATTTAGCTGTGCTGTAGTAAAATGGACAACGGAATTTTCAGCCCTGATTGTATCTCTCTTACACAGTCACACATTTATTCCCAGGGAATAATCTACCACCTGGAAGGCTCCAGCTGTTTGTAAAGTGATTTTTCTCACACTGAGTTTTCTGTAAATCCAATACAAATCCCTAAGTTTATGTTAGTGTAAGAATACAAACAACACCTGTAGAACCACATTCCCTTCTTGAAATGTGTAGAAATTAATGTTCTTAGTAAATCCAAAATTATAACTGTCCAGGGCAGGTAAAATATGAGAATGAGTAAAATGATATTTTTACAACAGTGCCTTAAGGCTGAACTGAAGACCGACTTGGGAATAAAGTTCTCACTCATTCATGCACATACACAGTAAATCACCCTAGAAGTAAATTACAGCAAAGTGTTATACAATGGCAAAATTATTGATTTACTTTAGCTTTCATCCTGAGTTAGATGTGGAAGATCAATTGTTAATATTGTCTTGATCATTTCTAACAGTGCCCAGAGGCACATGAGCAATGACATGGTGTATAGACAGAAACATAAATAAAAGAAAACAAATACAGGAAGATGCTTCTCTTCCTAAATTTATTTTTTCTTTGGAATTTATCCTTTGTCCTCATGGAAGTGCTATGTACTTTCATTTGAACAGCGAAGACATTGTGCTAAATGAGAGCTCTCTTTCAAGAAATACTAAGTATTTTAGAACTGCTTTTTAAAAAATACAACACTCTGAAATGTCATTTTCCTACACCATGATTTGAATAAAAACAAGATAGCCTACTAAAAGAGTTTCCCAAATGCTATATATTGAATACAGAAATTAAAATTAACTGTACCCAGAACCACCTCACTAATGCTCCTTTATCTGTTCCTCCCATTTCTTGTAGTTAACTTTGTGAAAACCTTAGTGGGTGTACAATAAAGATTCGTTTATTTTGGTTTTATCCATTTCACTATTTATCAACACATTTTGAATTGCAAACAGACTAGTGTGAGAAAAAAAAGAAAAGTTAGAGATCACAAAACATTTATAAAAAAAGACCCCTGAGAAGATAGGGGGTCTGTTATTCTCTTCTAGAATAGAATATTCTAGAATATTTCATATTCTATTCATGTAGTTGACTTGCCCATTTCCTACTTCGGTATCTTTTAAAAATCAACTGGAGACTTTTTGATGGCTAAACAGACTGGTGTGTGATGGTATCTCATTGTAGTTCTGATTTGCATTTCTCTAATAATGAGCAATGTTGATATCTTTCATGTGTTTGTAAGCCATCTGTATGTCTTCTTTGGAGAAACGTCTGTTTAGTTCTTTTTCCCACTGTTTGATTGGATTGTTTTTCTGGCATTGACTTGTATGAATTGCTTGTATATTTTGAAATTAACACTTTGTCAGTTGTTTCATTTGCTAATATTTTATCCCATTCTGAGGGCTGTCTTCTCACTTTGTTTATAGTTTCCTTTATTTGCAGGGCAGGGATGGAGAAACAGACATAGAGACAGAATTATGGACATGGGGCAGGGGAAGGAGAGTGTGAGATAATATGGAGAGAGTAACATGGAAACTTACATTACCATATGTAAAATAGATAGCCAATAAGAACTTGCTATATGACTCAGAAAACTCAAAAAGGGGCTCCATATCAATCTAGAGGGGTAGGATGGGGGAAAAGATGGGAGGGACGTTCAAGAGGGAGGCAACATAGGTATAAGTACCATCCAAGGAGCAGTGGCTGTGAGGGCACAGGAGGGCTGAGAGGAGCTGCTCCACATTCAAGGTCAGGAGGAGCGGCCATGAGGAGATACCCTTCATCCAAGGTAAGGAGCAGCGGCTGCGCTTTGCTGGAGCAGCCATGAAAGATACCCCACATCCAAGGTAAGAGAAACCAAAATAAGACGTAGGTGTTGCGAGAGGGCATCAGAGGGCAGACACACTGAAACCATAATCACAGAAAACTAGCCAATCTGATCACAGGAACCACAGCCTTGTCAAACTCAATGAAACTAAGCCATGCCATGTGGGGCCACCCAGGACAGGCAGGCCGTAGTGGAGAGGTCTGACAGAATGTGGTCAGCTGGATAAGGGAATGGCAAATCACTTCGGTATTCTTGCCTTGAGAACCCTATGAGCAGCATGAAAAGGCAAAATGATAGGATACTTAAACAGGAACTCCCCGAGTCGGTAGGTGCCCAATATGCTACTGAAGATCAATGGAGAAATAACTCCAGAAAGAATGAAGGGATAAAGGCAAAGCAAAAACAATACATGGTTGTGGGTGTGACTGGTGATAGAAGCAAGGTCCGATGCTGTAAAGAGCAATATTGCATAGGAACCTGGAATGTCAGGTCCATGAATCAAGGCAAATTGGAAGTGGTCAAAAAGGAGATGGCAAGAGTGAACGTCAACATTCTAGGAATCAGCGAACTAAAATGGACTGAAATGGGTGAATTTAACTCAGATGACCAATATATCTACTACTGTGGGCAGGAAGCACTTAGAAGAAATGGAGTAGTCAGCATGGTCAACAAAAGAGTCCAAAATGCAGTACTTGGATGCAATCTCAAAAACGACAGAATGATCTCTGTTCATTTCCAAGGCAAACCATTCAATATCATGGTAATTCAAGTCTATGCCCCAACCAGTAACACTGAAGAAACTGAAGTTGAACGGTTTTATGAAGACCTACAAGATCTTTTAGAAGTAACACCCAAAAAAGATGTCCTTTTCATTATAGGGGACTGGAATGCAAAAGTAGGAACTCAACAAACACCTGGAGTAACAGGCAAACTTGGCCTCAGAATATAGAATGAAGCAGGGCAAAGGCTAATAGTTTTGCCAAAAGAATGCACTGATCACAGCAAACATGCATTTCCAACAACAAAACAGAAGACTCGACACATGGACATCATCAGATGGTCAACATTGAAATCACGTTGATTATATTCTTTGCAGCCAAAGATGGAGAAGCTCTATACAGTCAGCAAAAACAAGACTGGAGCTGACTGTGGATCAGATCATGAACTCCTTATTGACAAATTCAGACTTAAATTGAAGATAGTAGGAAAACCACTGGATCATTAATTCAGTTCAGTTCAGTGGCTCAGTCGTGTCCGACTCTTTGCGACCCCATCAATCGCAGCACGCCAGGCCTCCCTGTCCATTACCAACTCCCAGAGTTCACTCAGACTCACCGCCATCAACTCAGTGAAGCCATCCAGCCATCTTATCTTCTGTCCTCCCTTTATTCTCCTGCCCCCAATCCCTCCCAGCATCAAAGTCTTTTCCAATGAGTCAACCCTTCACATGAGGTGGCCAAAGTACTAGAGTTTCAGCTTTAGCATCATTCCCTCCAAAGAAATCCCAGGGCCGATCTGCTTCAGAATGGACTGGTTGGATCTCTTTGTAGTCCAAGGGACTCTCAATATTCTTCTCCAACACCACAACTCAAAAGCATCAAACTTCGGCGCTCAGCCTTCACAGTCAAACTCTCACATTCATACACGACCACAGGAAAAACCATAGCCTTGACTAGACAGACCATAGTTGGCAAAATAATGTCTCTGCTTTTGAATATGCTATCTAGGTTGGTCATACTTTCCTTTCAAGGAGTAAGCATCTTTTAATTTCATTGCTGCAATCACCATCTGCCATGATTTTAAGCCCAAAACAATAAAGTCTGACACTGTTTCCACTGTTTCCCCATCTATTTCCCATGAAGTGATGGGACCAGATGCCATGATCTTCGTTTTCTGAATGTTGAGCTTTAAGCAAACTTTTTCACTCTCCTCTTTCACTTTCATCAAGAGGCTTTTTAGTTCCTCCTCACTTTCTGCCATAAGGGTGGTATCATCCACATATCTGAGGTTATTGATATTTCTCCCGGCAATCTTGATTCCAACTTGTTTCTTCCAGTCCAGCGTTTCTCATGATGTACTGAAAAGAAAGGAGAAAAGGAAAGATATAAGCATCTGAATGCAGATTTCCAAAGAATAGCAAGAAGAGATAAGAAAGCCTTCTTCAGTGATCAACACAAAGAAATAGAGGAAAACAACAGAATGGGAAAGACTAGAGATCACTTCAAGAAAAGTAGAGATACCAAGGGAATATTTCATGCAACGATGGGTTCGATAAAGGACAGAAATGGTATGGACCAAACAAGCAGAAGATATTAAGAAGAGATGGCAAGAATACATAGAAGAACTGTACAAAAAAATCTTCATGACCCAGATAATCATTATGGTGTCATCACTCATCTAGAGCCAGACATCCTGGAATGTGAGGTCAAGTGGGCCTTAGAAAGCATCACTATGAACAAAGCTAGTGGAGGTGATGGAATTCCAGTAGAGCTATTTCAAATCCTGAAAGATGATGCTTTGAAAGTGCTACACTCTATATGCCAGCAAATTTGTAAAACTCAGCAGTGGCCACAAGACTGGAAAAGGTCAGTTTTCATTCCAATCCCAAAGAAAGGCATTGCCAGAGAATGCTCAAACTACCGCACAATTGCACTCATCTCGCACACTAGTAAAGTAATGCTCAAAATTCTCTAAGCCAGGCTTCAGCAATACGTGAACCGTGAACTTCCAGATGTTCAAGTTGGTTTTAGAAAAGGCAGAGGAACCAGAGATCAAATTGCCAACATCTGCTGGATCATGGAAAAAGCAAGAGAGTTCCAGAAAAACATCAATTTCTGCTTTATTGACTATGCCAAAGCCTTTGACTGTGTGGATCACAATCAACTGTGGTAAATTCTGAAAGAGATGGGAATACCAGACCACCTGACCTGCCTCTTGAGAAACCTGTATACAGGTCAGGAAGCAACAGTTAGAACTGGACATGGAACAACAGACTGGTTTCAAATAGGAAAAGGAGTACGTCAAGGCTGTATATTGTCACCCTGCTTATTTAACTTATATGCAGAGTACCTCATGAAACCATTCAAGTATGACCTAAATCAAATCCTTTATGATTATACAATGAAAGTGAGAAAGAGATTTATGGGACTAGATCTGATAGACAGAGAGGCTGATGAACTGTGGACAGAGGTTCGTGACATTGTACAGGAGATAGGGATCAATACCATCCCCATGGAAAAGAAATGCAAAAATCAAAATGGCTGTCTGTGGAGGCCTTACAAATAGCTGTGAAAGGAAGAGAAGTGAAAAGCAAAGGAGAAAAGGAAAGATATAAGCATCTAAATGCAGATTTCCAAAGAATAGCAAGAGATAAGAAAGCCTTCCTCAGTGATCAATGCAAAGAAATAAAGGAAAACAACAAAATGGGAAAGACTAGAGATCTCCTCAAGAAAATTAGAGATGCCAGGGGAATATTTCATGCAAAGATTGGCTTGATAAAGGACAGAAATGGTAAGGACCTGAGAGAAGAAGAAGATATTAAGAAGAGGTCGCAAGAATACACAGGAGAACTGTACAAAAAACATCTTCATGACCAAGATAATCACGATAGTGTGATTACTCACCTAGAGCCAGACATCCTGGAATGTGAAGTCAAGTGGGCCTTAGAAAGCATCACTACAAACAAAGTTAGTGGAGGTCATGGAATTCCAGTTGAACTATTTCAAATCCTAAAAGATGATGCTGTGAAAGTGCTGCACTCAATATGCCAGCAAATTTGGAAAGCTCAGCAGTGGCCACAGGACTGGAAAAAGTCAGTTTTCATTCCAATCTCAAAGAAAGGCAATGCCAAAGAATGCTCAAACTACCCCACAATTTCACTCATCTCACATGCTAGTAAAGTAATGCTCAAATTTTCCAAGCCAGGCTTCAGCAATATGTGAATCATGAACTTCCAGATGTTCAAGCTGGTTTTAGAAAAGGCAGAGGAACCAGAGATCAAATTGCCAACATCCTCTGGATCACAGGAAAAGCAAGAGAGTTCCAGAAAAACATCTATTTCTGCTTTACTGACTATGCCAAAGCCTTTGACTGTGTGGATCACAATAAACTGTGGAAACTTCTGAAAGAGATGGGAATATAAGACCACCAGACCTGCCTCTTGAGAAACCTACAGGCAGGTCTGAAAGCAACAGTTAGAACTGGACATGGAACAACAGACTGGTTCCAAATAGGAAAAGGAGTACTTCAAGGCTGTATATTGTCACCCTGCTTATTTAACTTCAATGCAGAGTACATCATGAGCAACATTGGGCTGGAAGAAGCACAAGCTGGAATAAAGATTGCCAGGAGAAATATCAGTAACCTCAGATATGCAGATGACACCACCCTTATGGCAGAAAGTGAAGAGGAACTAAAAAGCCTCTTGATGAAAGTGACGGATGAGAGTGAAAAATTTGACTTAAAGTTCACCATTCAGAAAATGAAGATCATGGCATCTGGTCGCATCACTTCATGGCAAATACATGGGGAAACCAGTGGAAACTGTGGCTGACTTTATTTTTGGGGCTCCAAAATTACTGCAGATGGTGATTGCAGCCATGAAATTAAAAGACACTTACTCCTTGGAAGGAAACTTAGGACCAACCTTAAATCTATTTCTCACTTCCACTGTATAATCATAAGGGATTTGATTTAGGTCATACCTGAATGGTCTAGTGGTTTCCCTACTTTCTTCATAGATAGCATATTGAAAAGCAGAGACATTACTTTGCCAATAAAGGTCTATCTAGTCAAGGCTATGGTTTTTCCAGTGGTCATGTATGGATGTGGAAGGTGGACTGTGAAGAAAGCTGAGCACCAAAGAATTGATGCTTTTGAAGTGTGATGTTGGAGAAGACTCTTGAGAGTCCCTTGGACTGCAAGGAGATCCAACCTGTCCATTCTGAAGGAGATCAGTCCTGGGTGTTCATTGGAAGGACTGATGCTGAAGCTGAAACTCCAATACTTTGGCCACCTCATGTGAAGAATTGACACATTGGAAAAGACCCTGATGCTGGGAGGGATTGGGGGCAGGAGGAGAAGGGGAAGACAGAAGATTAGATGACCGGATGGGATCACTGACTCGATGGACATGAGTTTGAGTGAAGTCCAGGAGTCGGTGATGGACAGGGAGGCCTGGCGTGCTGGGATTCATGGGGTCGCAAAGAGTCGGACACGACTGAGCGACTGAACTGAACTGAACTGATAGTTGATTCATGCTGATGTTTGACAAAACAACAAAATTCTGTAAATCAATTATCCTTGAATTAAAAATAAATAAATTAAAAGATTAAAAAATCAACTGTGATCACTCTGCCTACGTCTAAGTGTGGGCTAAAATATGGAAGCTGCATATTTTGCTGAAGGGCAATGCCCACAATAATTAATATATTCATTTATATATTTAAGAGAACATATTTATTGAGCATTTACTATTTATCCATTTTTGCTTTCAGATGCTAGGTCAGCAATGAGTAAAATAGACAAGGCCTCTGCCCTCATGGAAATTATATGCGAGTGGGTATATTAAAATACTGAAACCACATTAGGCTTTTTTAAAAACAAAGGATATACAATCCTAAGGAGTATCTCGTGCTATGAAGATGAAGTGGTGTAAGTGTCAAGGGTTAAGAACTGCTGTTTTACTTAGAGTCTTCAGGAGAGGTCTCTTCTGATGGGATGTTTTAGCAGATAGCTAAATGAAATGATGAAGCAAGTCAAAATGATAGATCCATAAAGAGTTATTTAAAGATCTCTTCATTACTCCAAAAATAACATATGGGAAAGTGGTCTACTATCCAAGAGCTAGCATTTGATTAGCTCACTAGGATTTGTACTATTCTGATGCTGAGAGTGGGTCTTTTTTTTTTTTTTTTTGAACCCAATATATATCATTTTAATAAATTCCTGAAATTAAGTGGAACAATGGGCAGTTCCCACTCTTTATCACTGGAACCAGCTCAATATCTCCCCAAATAATTAAGATACAGACAAATCACACTCATCACAGTCACTTACATCCTTCAGGCACTTGTTAGAAGCTAAATGAATCTACATTAAATGAATCAGAGGTATCTGAAAAGTCACTGGTTTGATACAATCAAGAATATGGATTTTATAAGGTAGCAAGTGGCTTTATACTTATGGAATCTAATTGATTCCATTTATAATGGTAGTAAACCAAACCTCTTCTCAATGAAGGAATACTTCTTTAGCTTAATTGGTAATAAAATGACAACTTCATACATTTAAAGTTTATTAAATTAAATTATTCCTTCTAATGAATATATTCATAACAGAAAAAGAGAACCTTGGAAATGTTCATTGCAACATAAATCTGTTAACCTTTGATGTTTAACATTTTATTCCTTGTTATCTTATTACTAAATGGTTTAAATTTTGAACAACTGTAATCCACAAGCATCTTAATACTATATCAAAATCAGAATGCAAAATTTGTTGTAGCACAATGATTTCCATGGTTACACTGAAATTTGTCATAAACACTGCAAGAAATAACAGTATTAAAAGACAGTTGGACCCAAATGTAAAATTCTTCAGTAATTAGAAATAACAATGAAGAAAACTAAAGGAAACTGTGGAAAAAGCAAAAAGCCTTCTGTAGAAGCAAAACTATCTTTTATAATTTTATTTTGGCTTTATTTTGGTTTAACTACTTTAAAGAAAATAAATTTGTACTGGTTCATTGCATTACAAACCTTAGGCAATGTTTCTTTAATATAGATTATCTTCATTTTAAGAATAGGGAGTCTCAAAAACAGTGAATAAACAGATGACACCAATGGGAGCTGGATAAAACAAGATCACTTGGAAGTAGAATGCTTGTCCACAAAAAATAAGTAAATTATTCTTTAAAGAGATAAGAGAATTGAATAATTCAAAGTTAATTATACTTGGGATTCTACTGCTAAGGAACATTTAATTCTATTCTATGGAATATTTTGATACTTTTATATTTTTCAATTAAATATAAACCTTGATTGGAAAATTCATTATTCCACAAAATATTTGCCTTAAAGTATGTTACCAATTTGCTCTTTCCAATTATTGCTATTGATTTTAAGTTTCAGAGATTTTTCTTGAGTCCAGATATTTCTCAGCCAACATTTTGTCTTTATTTTTTTAGATGACATTTATATGAACCTATTACTATTTATGGCAATAGTTCTGTTGATTACAACTGTTTTGTGGAGGGTGGGGGTAAGACATAACTTTGGGGTATTTTGTAGGTAATGTAATTAGTTTAATAATTTTAGAATGATCCAGTTTTCACCTCTTGTTTATGTTATGACCTTAAGAAAATCAGAAGGTTGCCAATTTTATCTTTACTTCCTAATGGGTATTAGGTAGCCTAGCTTTAAAGCAGAATATGTGACAGAAATGAAATGACTAATGGGATGAAATTGACATTAAAAGAAACATGACACCTAAGAGGCATATTTTACAAATGCAATTTATAACCAATTTCAAAACCACAAAGTATGTTCCTCTCAAATATGTAAGGGATGTACTTGATGTACAACTGTAGATGTCAAAATGACTAAAGATTTTCAAAATTAGCCTGTCATTGTTCTAATCCTCCACATCTTACAACCTTGCTATTCACAGTGTAGTTCAAGAACCAGCAGCAAAGAAAGACACATTACCTGGGAACTGACTCTACTTGAAGAAGCTCAGTTCCCACTCAAGACTTTGATTTGGAATCCACATCCTCACAGATCTCGAGGTGATTTTCCAGTATATTAAATTTTGAAAAGCACTAAACTTTCTTAGAATCTTTATTAGAAATAAGCAACATATATTGCTTACAGAACCTATTCTCATGATCACTTTCTCTATACTAAATGGGTCAAATAACAGAAACCAATGTTCCAAAGTCTATAAGTTGTCTGACTCTCTTAGCTACCAGTACTTTAGGGCACTGAGTTTGCAAAAGTATTTCTGTAACAGTCACTAGGTCTGTTGCCTCTGACAGCATTCTGATGCCTAGGATGATGGCATCAACAGATAGAATTATATGGGTAAGACATCTAGGTATTCTAAAGAGAAAAGAACCTCAAATTTAGTAAATATATTGGATTATTTAAGCTTTTTTAAAGTAACTACGTTAAATATAAACTTTTGCTATAATAAAAGTATAGTTAATACTTACCAATATATTTGCATAATTTTGAAATATTGATAATTATAAATTCATTTAATACTTATGCACAGACAGTTGTAAGCACTTTTACATATATTAGTCAGTTAATTCTTACAGGTATCTGATGATGAAGACATCATAATTGTTTTTTTTTTTATAATACAAGAATGAAAGCTAAGAAAAATTAAGTGGCTTTTCCAAAGTGACACAACTAGAAAGTAATGGACAAAGATTTAAACCAGTAACTTACCTCTAAGTCAGCATAATGTGAAATTTAAAGAATTTTAAAATTTTAGAAAAGTCATGTAACATGAAATTTCAATTTTATCTCATTCTGTAAATTAACTTTTGTGTGAGTTGCTCATTTGTATTGAGGAAGGTTTTAAAGGACAGGAGAAGTCCCTGGTCCAGACATAGAAAAGAAGCTACCAAGATCAACTTGTGTGGAATGACACAGGTAAACTGAAGATAAAAAGCATTAGCTCAGTCACAACTGGATGGAGTTGAGGTCAGAGGGTGGGAGAAGCAAACCTAGGACAAAAGGTGTAGGGTTTGTGAAGTCTTGTGGCTCAAGAGCTCAAGTCATGAATTTCAGACATTTAGTACTTGCTGTTTTCCTTTTTTATAAGCCCCAGAGCTCAGTAGCGACAGTGGCTCCATTGTGGGGGAAGGGGAGGCACCCTGAGATTTAAAGTTAATTAACTTAATCATTCTAAGTATTTTCTTTGGAATAAAAGATATCTGGCTGTTAGTGGTGGCTCAATTCTAGCTCAGTCTTGAAACTAAAGGACAGTTCCAATTTGAAAAGTTCTTAGGTCAAGTCTCAACTTTACAGAATATCACTTTCTATGTAAAATTTTACAAAAATTTATAATTGCTTCCTTCACACTCCAGTTCTCATCCAAGAGCTACTCACTACTAACCAGTGAGTCTAAACATTCCTTCCCTCTTCCTGACCATTTTTTAAGAGGAGTTGATAGCCAGCTTCCAGAATTATTCCATTGCCTAATACTTCACTTTATTAGAAGACATTAAGAATCAAGAAATTAACATTTATTAAATCCTTACTATTAATATATGCTGGACTGGAAGAAACACAAGCTGGAATCAAGATTGCTGGGAGAAATATCAATAACCTCAGATATGCAGATGACACCACCCTTATGGCAGAAAGTGAAGAGGAACTAAAAAGCCTCTTGATGAAAGTGAAAGAGGAGAGTGAAAAAGTTGGCTTAAAGCTCAACATTCAGAAAACGAAGATCACGGCATCCGGTCCCATCACTTCATGGGAAATAGATGGGGAAACAGTGGAAACAGTGTCAGACTTTATTTTGGGGGGGCTCCAAAATCACTGCAGATGGTGATTGTAGCCATGAAATTAAAAGACACTTACTCCTTGGAAGAAAAGTTATGACCAACCTAGATAGTATATTTAAAAGCAGAGACATTGCTTTGCTGACTAAGGTCCGTCTAGTCAAGGCTACAGTTTTTCCAGTAGTCACGTATGGATGTGAAAGTTGGACTGTGAAGAAGGCTGAGCACCGAAGAATTGATGCTTTTGAACTGTGGTGTTGGAGAAGACTCTTGAGAGTCCCTTGGACTACAACGAGATCCAACCAGTCCATTCTGAAGGAGATCAGCCCTGGGATTTCTTTGGAAGGAATGATGCTAAAGCTGAAACTCCAGTACTTTGGCCATCTCATGCGAAGAGCTGACTCATTGGAAACGACTTTGATGCTGGAAGGGATTGGGGGCAGGAGGAGAAGGGGACGACCGAGGATGAGATGGCTGGATGGCATCACTGACTCAATGGACATGAATCTGAGTGAACTCCGGGAGATGGTGATGCACAGGGAGGCCTGGCGTGCTGCGATTCATGGGGTCGCAAAGATTCGGACACAACTGAGCGACTGAATTGCACTGAACTGAATATATGCCCAGTGCCAGATTAAGTCCTTTACATTCATGATTTACAACAATCATAGAACATTATCTCGGTCTTACAGATGGCAAAATCAACTCTTAGAGTAATGTCTTGGTGGTGGTGGTTTAGTTGTTAAGTCAGACTCTTGCAATCCCATGGACTGTAGCCTGCCAGTCTCCTCTGTCCATGGGATTTTCCAGGCAGGAATACTGGAGTGTCTTGCCATTTCCTTCTCCAGGGGATCTTCCCAACAAAGGAATCAAATCTGGGTCTCCTGCTTTGCAGGCGGAAGTAAGGTTAATGTCTTACCTCACTTCAAAGAAGAAAGGAGTAAAATCAAGAAATAAACTGAAGTCTGACTCCAAAGCTCCATACTATGCTACTTCCATACAACCGTATGAAATTCTCTCTTTTTCTGTTGAGGAAGACCCCATCTTATGCCAGTCACTTTCCTTGCCATCAATCCATTAACCACATAACATTATACACTTCAGAATGCTAAATTTTATCCCTCAAACAAACAACTCCACACACGTATCTTCAAGGAATTGCTTTTTATAGTCCCTGAAAATTACAAAATATTTTTGTATTTCCACTTTCAAATAAAGTAGCAGGGAACCAATTTACCCTCCAAGCTGGAACAGCCAAAAGCAGACAAACACAATATATAAAATAATAGTTTTTAAGGCAGTGAACATCAATAATCAAAAGACAATGATCCTGAAAAGATGTAAGATGTGTTAGCTTCCTTTTGTAATAAATTACTGAAAATTTAATGGCTTAAAAGACTTAAAAGGTGTCTTGAAATTCTGGAGGTCAGTTTCACCGAACTGAAGTAAAGGTGCCAGCAGGGCTAATTCTCCCTGGAAGTTCTGAGTGGAGAATCCATTTTCTCACTTTTTTTAGCTTCTAGGTTCCCCTGAGCTCATCTGCCTGTGCCCTCAACTGCACCTTCAAAGTGCAACACTCCCTTCTCTACTTCCAGCATCGCATCACCTCCTCCTCTGGCTCTGAAGGCTCTTTCATTCCTCCTCTAAAGAGCATAGTGATTACATTGGGCCCACCTGGATAGCAGGTCAAGCGCCCCACCACAAGACTAACTTTTAAATTAATTACACCTGCAAAGTTTCTTTTTCTATATAAGGTAACATTCACAAGTTCTGG
This sequence comes from Capricornis sumatraensis, assembly GCF_032405125.1. Lineage (NCBI taxonomy): Eukaryota > Metazoa > Chordata > Mammalia > Artiodactyla > Bovidae > Capricornis > Capricornis sumatraensis. The sequence goes on from NC_091075.1 coordinate 52,230,638, forward strand.
AGGTCAGGAGGTAGACCTGCAGGTCGTGGGGTGGGGGTGGGGGTGGGGGTGGGGGTGGGGGTGGGGGTGGGGAGGTGGCGGGGGGGCGGGGTGGCGGGGTGGCGGGGTGGCGGCGTTGGGGGGGGGGGGGTCCCTTTATTCAGCCTACCACAGGAAACTAATAAGGTAAGCTCTATGATTGTCCAAGGCATTTATTTAAAGTCTAAAAGGAGGAGGAGAAGATGTAAGCTTACAGTCTTCTTGAATTAAAGAATTGAGCTTTGAGTTCATAAAGACCAAGGAGCTAGAATTACAAAACAAACTCAGAAGTCAGGGTTTTATTTTGCTGTGGATTTTGTTTGTTTTTGGGGGGGGAGGGTGAGTTGGAAAGAGATAGACATAGAACTATACTGTCTTCAGACTTATGTGCTAGTTGAGAAGTAGTATATCACTTGACAGTAGGCTATGATAAGTTAAAAATATATACTAGAAATCCTGAAACAATCATTTAAATAAGTACAACAGAGTTATGCTAACATTTGATTTTTTGAAAAAAAAAATAACATTTCCACTAGTATCAAAATACAACAAAATATGTGGCTCTAAAACTGACTAAAGATGTGCAAAACTGATAAAATGAAAATGAGAAAGTGCTGTAGAGATAAAGACTCAAATGAAAGGCGAAATTTAGTTCAGAAGATTTAATATTGTTAAGATATCAATTTTCCCCAATGATCTACAGATCTGATATAATCCAATCAAAACCACCGCTAATATTTTTAATAAAAACTGCCAAACTAATTCTAATATTTACATCAAAATAGAAAGAGCCAAGAATAGCTAAAAGAACTAAGAGAAAAACCTGAAGAACTTTATGTGATTTTAATACTTAATTTAACTACAGTATTTAAGCTGAGGTCTGAGTATTAAGATAGATGAAAAAAAATAACAGAGCTCAAAAATAGATCCATATGTATTTGGACAATTGATTTTTGGCAAAGCTGCAAAAGATAATTTAGTGGAAAACAATATAGTTTTTCTACATAATGGTGCTGGAACAATTTTAAATTGGATATCCACATACAAATCAAATCAAATCAGAGCTTTGATTCATATCTCATACCACATATAGAACTTAACTCACAATGGATCAAATGGATCATAGACCTAAATGTAAAACCTCAAACAACAGAGTTTCTACAAAACATATAAGAAAATCTTTGTGAACTGGAATTAGGCAGAAATGTTTAGATACGATGCATAAAATTATTGAGGACAATAAAAATATTTACCTACTATCTTACAATTCTGTAAACATCAAGAGAAACTTCAAGGCTGGGTCAAAAACCTCAGTACAAGCTGTGAATGCAATTTGTTAGTATTTTCAAAACAAACGGGAAAAGTAGCCTTTTATAAGTAAAACCCCTACAATGTTGTCCAATGTGATTTTATGCCCTTTGACTCAAATCTATACCTCCTATTTACACTGATTGATTTATAGGACTAAACCCAGAGTCGGACATGACTAAAGCAACTTAGCAGCAGCAGCAGATATGAAATAATAGATATGGAATCAAGAATGTTCTGATTGTGTTGTGAATGATAATTTATACACCTTTAAACTAGAAAATTGGACTAACTCTTCAAGGAAATATATGAGTTGTGTAGAATACACACACACAAAAATGATTGAAAGAGAATACATAAGCCTTCAAGTACCTGAGTGTAATTCTCCATAATTCAATTTTCTTACTATGATGAAACAAAAACAAAAACAAAAAAAATCAAATAACAGATAAGGTTCTGCAAAGCTGCAATGGTCTCAATGGATGTGTGAAGTTTGAAAAAAAATCTCTAATCTTTTAATCCACTGAGAATCTGGCTGTTTGTTACTACAGCATAACCTAGCTCATCCTGATTGACGGTGGTGAGGAACAAAGGAAAAGAGACAACCCTGAATGAAGTCTTAGTACAAAGAGGCTAAATGGAGTGGCCAAAAGTGTTCTCTTTGATCTGAGACCTTGTTACAGGAGTCTGTTCATTTTTTGAAAATGTACTGATCTGTATACTTATAATTTAATATATCTATGTACAGATAAATACATACATATATATATATAATCTGCTATTCTAAAAGGTTTTTTGTTTTGTTGTTGTTGTTTAGTGGTAGGTAGAACGGTTTGAATTCATTTATAATTTTGTGGAAGTTGGATAAATTCACTAAAGAAACAGGCCTGATGGGAGTAGAAGGCATTCTACTGTGTGAAAGACAAAACTATATGGAGACAGAACAAATGGACACTGAGAAGCTAGTGAGAATGGGATTATAGCAAATGGTTTTGTTCTAATCAAAATGGAGACTTTTTTGGTGGAAAAGGAGAGGATTTTGTGAATCCTAGAGAGCATGCTGGCAATAGAAGCCATTAAATAAAACACGACAGAGAGGAATGAATGTGTTTTGTTCCAAGATGTTAGACCTTAAGCAGCATTTAGATAGTCCTGAAGCACACAGTGAAGGAAAAGTGAGTCACAGAGTAGATTTCTACAAATAGTGCTCTCTCCTTATTGCAGACAGTTGGGCTATGCACATACATCCAAAACCAGAATCCTGAAGATAGGCATAATCCTGGGCCAGGAAAAGGACCAGGTAGCACAGACTTAAGGTTCACTTTATTTCTTTCACTTTCAAATAATAAACCTAACACCAAGTCTTTACTCTTTAAGTGCAATTTTCTGAATAACCTTAATGATATGTTTTCTAAAGTTTTGTAGATTTTGCTTTTGCCAAAACTTCCATTTCATATAATGAATTAATAATATCTGCTCCTCTTAGTGGATTCTGAATAAAATGTGTAAAGGACCTAAAGTTACCACATTTTTTTAAGTTCAGTAATTTTGAAAATCAAACTCTTGATCATCAAAAACTAACCAAATATAATTGTAGGAGAGTAAGATACACAAGCCTTACAAGTTCATAATTAATCTGCACATTAAAAATTATACCCATAATAATTGATTTTTTAAATTATGAGTTGATCTATATTATTCTGTCCTAGACAAAGTAAAAGGTGGGACTAGTGCCTGCATGGCTTACCAGAATTGGACAATGAAGCCAAATCATAAAATGTCTGAGCAGGCAGAAGCCACCAGAAAATATCAGAGACAAACAATAAGCAGGGCATAGCTCAACAGGTACTGGGCACCAAAAAGAAGAAAAGGAAATACAAATCTTCAGAGACAGAGACTAATAACATGAGACATTATTGGCCTGAAGATAAGAGGAGCAGTGAACAAGAGAGAAGCCAAGTTACACAGAGGAAAGGAACCAGTACAGCACTTGGGAATGACTTAAAATCCAACCACAGATTAGAAATTTGGAATTGTTAAACCATCCTTTACATAAGAAGGGGTGACTCCAGAAACAGGAGGCAACACAGGAAGTCCTACAGATGGAAATCAAGTGATGTCAACTGTTAGAGAAAAACTGCTGTAGCTGAGAATCACAATGGGACTGATAGCTGTTTGATTATTTATGAAATCACTTGTCCTCATCTGAACACATAGGCAATATCAAAATAGAGTTGTTGATCCTTGAAAGACTATAAGACTTGCATTACTTTCTTGTTCTCAGGGCTATTTAAAAGCATTCTGATGGCCTGCAAGGGCAGTGAGCCTCAAACTTTAAAGTGCCTATGAATCACCTGAGAATCTTGGTAAAAGCCAAGTGCTGATTCAGTAGGTTTGGATGTAATCTAAGGTCTCTATTTCTAAGATGCTCCCATAAATTTCCCTTGGTGCTGGTGCTTGACCTACCTTAGAGTAACAAGGTGCTAGAAAACCTTGAGGACTTTACAACAAAACTGAACAAAACAAAGCAAACAAGCCTGAAAATTGAAGCATAGATATGGGGGGGGGGGGGGAGGAAATATCTAACGATAAATGCTTGATTCTTTTTCCTCTGATTTTTCAAGATATTAGCTTTAAGTTGAAATAAGAGGTATCTAACTCAAGACATTTTAACCCTCTCTTGTGGTTGTGCTATTAAGAACTTTGTTAACCAGAGGTATCTCCCAATGAGTCAGCAAAAGGGAATCTGAGGATGTAGTCTAAGAAGCATCTATCTGTTAGACAAGTTAATGAGTACCATGGTTAATGAGTACAGTCTTGGTTTATGCAGTCCTTGCTCCAGTGCTCAATATACCTCCCATCATCAATGTGACTCTGGGAAAACTATTTACTTTCTAAGACTTGTGAACCACATGGACAAAGGCAGATATTTCCTTCAAAACAGATTGTAAATTAGATAATATCAGGTATGTAAAATTGCTACCATAATAAATGACAGCAATTTTGTCTTTCATATCTGCTAGCAATTGCTGAGCTTATCATTATACACAGGAAAGACATGTTTTTACCTTGAAGGAAAGCCACATTTTTGACTAAGGTCTTCAATTTTATGTGAATACTTTCATCCCAAGAAGTCAAATTCTCCATGACTTGAAAAGATAAAATAAAATCAGAAAATTCAGAGTGACCTCCACAACCACACACAATCTATGCAATGCCAAGAAAATCAGAGAGGTTCTTTTCATTCAAGTATTTTGTTTATCTCCACATTGATCAACTACTTATCAAAACAAATTCTGTTTATGCCATCAGATTAAACTCTTAAACATAGTTGTTGTCTTATCAATGTTAAGTAATTAATTATTACATCTATTTCTTGGCACTAGCTGTGATAATGGTGTATATCTTGGGAGAAATGGTGACTCCCGACTCAAAGACTCAAGTTTTGGGAAAAACAGTTGCTTATGGAGATAAATTTGGCGAAGGAAATGGCAGCCCACTACAGTGTTCTTGCCTGGAGAATCCCAGGGACCGGGGAGCCTGGTGGGCTGCAGTATGGGGTCGCAAAGAGTCGGGCATGACTGAAGCGACTTAGCAACAGCAGCAGCTATGATAATGGTATTATATTTAACCCTAAGACTTTCAAGACATTGTGTTTCAGAGTCTCAAAATGTCTGTCATCCTGAGAAAATTCCTTTGGATTTAGTGAATAAATGGATGCAAATATATTTGACCAATAGATTTAATTCCTGTCAAATGTATAAAACTAATATATAATATCTAGCTCAAAACAATGCTAAGTATTCAAAGATATTTCAGAAACATCTAAAAAGATGGATAATAGCTTGTTCATTTCATAATTAGTTCTGAGGCTGCTATGAAAGTCTTTAGTCATTAAATATCTGAGATCTATTTAACATAATTGATATACGTGCATATGTAATACTTCTGATTGTAATCGATTCTATAAATAATGCATGCCACTTACAGCACACATCATTTTGATTTGTTTTCAATATTTATCTTAATATATATGGTTTTTATTTCTGTATCTGATTTCTGAAAGCCATAGATTAAATATTCAAAGAAATTGTTTGCTATTTAAACACTACTTGATTCCTATTTAAATATCAGTCCTCAAAGTATTCAAACTAGAGTTATCATTAATCATCAAAAATACATTAAAACTAACTTTAACTAAGCCTCCTTGTTTTTAACATTATTTCACTCTTAAGAAGCAGATGAATCAATCTTACAAAAATGTAAGCAGTTTGACGGCTCATTCTAAAGGCCCGCACAATGTAGATTCTCCTTTTGCATTTTTATTTTATTTTGGAGTTGTCTTTTGTTTCTGTCTTTCTGTTCATCCAATTTCCTTACCATTAGCTTTAAATCACTCTTACTAGTATGGTTTTGGCAGTGCTTTTTAAATGGACTTGAAAATCCCTCAATAACTAAGGGGCAAAATAAAACATTGACTAGGGACATTTTTAAAGTCAATATCCTTAGAATTAACTGTCTAAAGCTCTTAGATCTATTTCTCTATCTTTTCTTCAACTTATCTAGGATTTTCACAAAAACAACAAGCTGTTCATTAGTAACTCTGAAAATTCTTGCCAAGCTATACTCATTCCCTTTTGTTTCTGTGCTGTGTTTTATAACCCAGAAATTATTAGGAAAGTAATCCAAATTGAATTAGAAATATAATGAACCTAATTATTCATTATTTCACCAAACTGGCTATGCACTCTGCCCTGGCACTTTACTATATAAGATAAACAAGATGTAGTGCCTGTTATCAAAGTGTGCTATGTGGGCTTCCCAGGTGGCCCAATGGTAAAGAATCTGCCAGTCTGTTCAGGAGACCCAAGAGTCTGATCCTTAGGTGGGGAAGATCTTCTGGAGGAGGGTATGGCAACCCGCTCCTGTATTCTTGCCTGGAAAATTCCATGGACAAAGGAGCCTGGCACGCTACAGGCCATGGAGTACCAAAGGATCAGACATGACTGAGTGGCTGAGCAAACACAGTCTCTATTATCAAAGAGCATAACATACACCAGAACCTTCCCAAACTGGTAAGGGTTATGATGGGGTGAAACAGCCCCCATTCAGGGCCTGATAGCTCACAGTGAACGATGTCAGATTTGTGATCTCTGAAGAAGATTTAGCTTCATGATCAGGGACCAGGCTTGATCACTCAGAGCTTTTGTGTGGCAGAAGTTTTATTCCAGTGGAAAAGGACAGAGAAAGCTTCTGACATATGCATCAGAAGAGTGCCCCCCTTGCTAGTCTTCAGTTCAGTTTAGTTCAGTCACTCAGTCGTATCTGACTCTTTGCAACCCCATGAATCACAGCACGCCAGGCCTCTCTGTCCATCACCATCTCCTGGAGTTCACTCAGACACATGTCCATCAAGTCCGTGATGCCATCCAGCCATCTCATCCTGGGTTGTCTCCTTCTCTTCCTGCCCCCAATCTCTCCCAGCATCAGAGTCTTTTCCAATGAGTCAACTCTTCGCATGAGGTGGACAAAGTACTGGAGCTTCAGCTTTAGCATCATTCCTTCCAAAGAAATCCCAGGGCTGATCTCCTTCAGAATGGACTGGTTGGATCTCCTAGTAGTCCAAGAGACCCTCAAGAGTCTTTTCCAGCACCACAGTTCAAACGCATCAATTCTTTGGTGTTCAGCCTTCTTCACAGTCCAACTCTCACATCCATACATGACCACAGGAAAAACCATAGCCTTGACTAGACGGACCTTAGTCGGCAAAGTAATGTCTCTGCTTTTGAATATACTATCTAGGTTGGTCATAACTTTTCTTCCAAGGAGTAAGCGTCTTTTAATTTCATGGCTGCAGTCACCATCTGCAGTGATTTTGGAGCCCAAAAAAATAAAGTCTGACACTGTTTCTACTGTTTCCCCATCTATTTCCCATGGAGTGATGGGACCAGATGCCATGATGTTAGTTTTCTGAATGTTGAGCTTTAAGCCAACTTTTTCACTCTCCTCTTTCACTTTCATCAAGAACTTTTTAGTTCCTCTTCACTTTCTGCCATAAGGGTGGTGTCATCTGCATATCTGAGGTTATTGATATTTCTCCTGGCAATCTTGATTCTAGCTTGTGCTTCTTCCAGTCCAGCATTTCTCATGATGTACTCTGCATATAAGTAAAATAAACAGGGTGACAATATACAGCCTTGACGTACTCCTTTTCCTATTTGAAACCACTCTGTTGTTCCATGTCCAGTTCTAACTGTTGCTTCATGACCTGCATACAGATTTCTCAGGAGGCAGGTCAGGTGGTCTGGTATTCCTATCTTTTTCAGAATTTTCCATAGTTGATTGTGATCCACACAGTCAAAGGCTTTGGCATAGTCAATAAAGCAGAAATAGATGTTTTTCTGGAACTCTCTTGCTTTTTCCATGATCCAGTGGATGTTGGCAATTTGATCTCTGGTTCCTCTGCCTTTTCTAAAACCAGCTTGAATATCAGGGAGTTCTCTCCCACAACATATATCTTAAATTAAAAGATTAGAACTAACAATAGAAAGGTCTTAGCAGACCCACTCCCACAACATAAGTCTTAAGATAACAAGATTAGTCAGAAGGTTCTTGTTAAAGATAAACATGTCCTCAAGCAAAACACATTGTTGTTATATAATCATTAGCACAGAGCTTAAGGAAAAACATACCCTTGAGCAAGATGAGTTGTTGTGTTATGTAATCATTAGCTCTGGGCTTAAAGAAAGTTATTCTTAAAGACATCATAACAACTCAGAGTTCCAGAGATAAAACCTCAAAAAAAAAAAAAAAGAAAAGAGAGAGATAAAACCTCTTATGTGACTATAACAAAGTAATGTAGGAAAAAAAGTTTGTCCCTTTTCTCCAACTTGAGAGCCCTGTTCCTCTTTCTCCTCCTCAAGGGCCTTTGACTCCTTATCAAACTACCTGAGAATTAACTCTCTCAAGTCCAAAGATGGGGTTCCCTTTCTAGTCACTGTGGGTTAAGGAAGTCTCTCTAAACAAAAAGTGATATGCAAAACCAGTCCTAAAAGATGGTTGGAACCAAAGTGGAAGAATTAAAAAAAAAAAAAAAAAGCATTCTAGGCAAAGAGTAACACGGAGGCCAAGGTTCAGAGGTGGAAAAGAACATAGTAGTCTTAGCGAATACTGGGTCATTCTTGGCAGCCAGGTGATCTTTCTTATATTAAGCTGAAGATTTAAGGGTAGGTTTAGAGAGTGAGAATTTCTATAATCTTGGAGAGGTAAGCATTAGGAAATGAAGTGAATGTCTCTCTGCTGCTACTGCTGCTAAGTCACTTCAGTTGTGTCCTACTCTGTGCGACCCCATAGACGGAAGCCCACCAGGCTCCCCCGTCCCTGGGATTCTCCAGGCAAGAACACTGGAGTGGGCTGCCATTTCCCTCTCCGATGCATGAAACTGAAAAGTGAAAGGGAAGTCACTGTCATGTCCAACTCCCAGCGACCCCATGGACTACAGCCTACCAGGCTCCTCCATCCATGGGATTTTCCAGGCAAGAGTACTGGAGTGGGTAGCCATTCCCTTCTCCAGGGGAAGCATTCAGTTCTGTTCAGTACAGTTGCTCAGTCCTGTCCAACTCTTTGCGACCCCATGGACTGCAGCATGCCAGGCCTCCCTGTCCATCATGAACTCCTGGAGTTTACCCAAACTCATGTCCATTGAGTTGGTGTTGCCTTCCAACCATCTCATCCTCTGTCATCCCCTTCTCCTCCTGCCTTCAATCTTTCCCAGCATCAGGGTCTTCTCAAATGAGCTGTTTCCCCATCTATTTACCATGATGTGATGGGACCAGATGTCATGATGTTAATTTTCTGAATGTTGAGCTTTAAGCCAATTTTTTCACTCTCCTCTTTCACTTTCATCAAGAGGCTCTTTAGTTCTTCTTCACTTTCTGCCATAATGGTGGTGTCATCTGCATATCTGAGGTTATTGATATTTCTCCCAGCAATCTTGATTCCAGCTTTTTTCCTTAGGAAGGATCTTATTAAATGAGTTAATGTATATAAAACTCCTAGGATGATAAATCTGATTTAAATAAAATATTTAATAGATGTTGGCTATCATTATGCATAAGATCCCCTGGAAGAGGGCATGGCAACTCACTCCAATATTCCTGTCTAGAGAATCCCCAAGGACAGAGGAGACTGACAGGCTACATTCCATGAGATCACACAGAGTCGGACACAACTGAACAACTAAGCACAGCACACATCACTATGCATAGAAGTACTGCTTTACAAAATTATAATTTTGATCACCTACTGTTATGGGCTAAATGGTTATGTCTTCCACTCCCTAAATTCACATATTGAAATCATAAGCCCTCCACCCCCATGTGATAGTATTAAGAGATAGGGCCTTTGGAAGTATTAAGTCATGAATTGAATTCAGTTCAGTTGCTCAGTCATGTCCAACTCTTTGCGACCCCATGGACTGCAGCATGCCAGGCTTTCCTGTCCATGACCAACTCCCAGAGTTTACTCAAACTCATGTCCATTGAGTAGGTGATGCCATCCAACCATCTCATCTTCTATCGTCCCCTTCTCCCCTCACCTTTAATCTTTCCCAGGATCAGAGTCTTTTCAAATGAGTCAGCTCTTCACATCAGGTAGTCAAATTATTTCAACTTCAGCATCAGTCCTTCAATGAACACTCAGGACTGATCTCCTTTAGGATGGACTGGTTGGATCTCCTTGCAGTCCAAGGGACTCTCAAGAGTCTTCTCCAACACCACAGCTCAAAAGCATCAATTCTTCGACACTCAGTTTTCTTTATAGTCCAACTCTCACATCCATACATCACTACTGGAAAAACCATAGCCTTGACTAGATGGACCTTTTTTGACAAAGTAATGTCTCTGCTTCTTAATATGCTATCTAGGTTGGTCATAACTTTTCTTCCAAGGAGTAATCATCTTTTAATTTCATGGTTGCAGTCACCATCTGGAGTGATTTTGGAGCCCCCCCCCCTCCCAAATAAAGTCTGCCCATCTATTTCCCATGAAGTGAATTAGTGCCCTTATAAAAGAAACCCCAAGAACTCCCTAGCCGCTTCTGCCATGTGAGGACACAAAGTGAAGTTGCCTGTCTATGAACCAGGACGCAGGCCCACACCAGACACTAAATCTGCTGACACCTTCATTTTGGACTTCTCAGCCTGCAGATTTATGAGAAATACCAGCTACCTGGTATGTGGTATTTTGTCATAGCAGCTCAGACATACTAAGACATCTACCTATTAAAAGAAACTGAGTAGAAGGGATGAGATAAATTGGTAACCTACACTTGGAGATATGTTAGTAAAGACAGACATTATGCAATCATTTATCAAAATTAATTTATGGAGATGAATAAATACAAAGTTGGAATGTGGCCTTATTAATTAGGAACAGATGATAATGTGGCCTTTTTGAAGCTAGCTTCCTATTACCTTAGGACCAATTTAGTACAGTTATTGTTGATGAGTTTATTTTCTCTGTGCATTAAAAAAAAAAAAACCACACAACTACTGTTATTTCATGAGTGAAACTGAGTTCAAAAGAGGTGATTTAATTTGATATTGCAACCACCAGGTGTTTAATTCAGTCATACCTCATTATAAAATGTTTCTCCATCATAAGAATCCAGCTTTACTGCAGGTTGAATCATGTTTCCCCATAGGTATTTTTGTTCTGTTGCTTTTTCTCACTGTTGTTATATCAGAAGTAGAAAACATGATGAGGCAAAACTCATTTTTGTTTAAATGTTAATGTGATTTGTTTATCTTCTAAGTATCACTTGTGTGATAGATGGCTGTAGCTCAATATGATACACATGTGCACTTTTCCAGAAATTACATTTTGTCAGAGTATAAAAAGAGACAATATATATATATGGGCCTTTAAAAATAAGTAGGAAATTGAAATCTTCCTTGGTTTGATGGAAAACAAAGCATTCAGATTCTATGAACAAAATCAGAGAGAAAATACCTCTGGCTGGCTAAAATAAATATAAACATCCTTGTCACCTTTCAGAACATATGCTTCCTGTTGAAAGGAAGCATCCCTGAACATTACTAGATAGTAACAATTATTTCTTAAACAAAACTGGGTGTATATGGCCAACTTTATCCAGAAGAAAACATAGAGCTCTTCAGAAAGAAAGTTTGTTCCCCAGAATTACTTTCAGTTCTGTGTATTTATAGTGATAGCTGACTTGATAAACTCTTACTTTTTAGCTTCTTGTTAACAGATTTTTAAGAAACACAATTCATTGAGTAATTACTATATATCATGTATCATGTCAAGTATCAGATGTATGCTTTATAAGGACTTCCTCATAATTCCACCCCTCCTGAGGCAATAATTCCCTAAGTTTTGAGTATCCAGTGCAAGAATGTCTTTACTTTCTACCTACCTTGAGTCCAAAATTATTCCACTGTTGCTATACAGTTAAAATGATGCCAAAGTCATCACAGAATATATAACCCTTAAGCAAGCAGGGAAGTTGAGCGAAGGTATTATTTGTGATAAAAAATAATTAATAACAAAGTGGCTGCTGGGAGTAAGCTGTGCACATGTTTCTTATGAACCTCTTGTGGACCAGGATTTGTAGAAGACCATGAAATAATGCCATGATGTTATATATGCTATGATAATATTTTATAATCTGCAATGTCACTAAAATGGGGCCAGTCTCCTTGTATCACTTGTTAATTTAACTCAGTATTATACCAGCTCATTCAAAGGTCCTAACTTATCCACTTCTAGGTTCTGTGTGTGTGTGTGTATGTGTAATATACATATGGCTCTGTTAGAGCATTTTAAAAGATGGAGAAGTAGGAAAAAAAGAAGCATTTATTAATTCCTAGTATATGTCACCCTGCTTATTTAACTTATATGCAGAGTACATCATGAGAAACGCTGGGCTGGAAGAAGCACAAGCTGGAATCAAGATTGCCAGGAGAAATATCAACAACCTCAAATATGCAGACGACACTACCCTGATGGCAGAAAGTGAAGAGGAACTAAAAAGCCTCTTGATGAAAGTGAAAGAGGAGAGTGAAAAAGTTGGCTTAAAGCTCAACATTCAGAAAATGAAGATCATGACATCTGGTCCCATCACTTCATGGGAAATAGATGGGGAAACAGTGGAAACAGTGTCAGACATTATTTTTTTGGGCTCCAAAATCACTGCAGAAGGTGATTGCAGCCATGAAATTCAAAGACACTTACTCCTTGGAAGGAAAGTTATGACCAACCTAGATAGCATATTAAATAGCAGAGACATTAATTTGCCAACAAAGGTCTGTCTAGTCAAGGCTATGGTTTTTCCTGTGGTTATGTATGGATGTGAAAGTTGGACTGTGAAGAAAGCTGAGCACCGAAGAATTGGTGCTTTTGAACTGTGGTGTTGGAGAAGACTCTTGAGGTTCTCTTGGACTGCAAGGAGATCCAACCAGTCCATTCTGAAGGAGATCAACCCTGGGATTTCTTTGGAAGGAATGATGCTAAAGCTGAAACTCCAGTACTTTGGCCACCTCATGCAAAAAGTTGACTCATTTGGAAAACCCTGATGCTGGGAGGGATTGGGGACAGGAGGAGAAGGGGACGACAGAGGATGAGATGGCTGGATGGCATCACTGACTCGATGGACATGAGTTTGAGTGAACTCCGGGAGCTGGTGATGGATAGAGAGGCCTGAAATGCTGCAATTCATGCGGTCTCAGAGTCAGACACGACTGAGTGACTGAACTGAACTGAGTGTATGTCACAACTTGTACTAGGTTCTTTCACATACAGTATTAATCCTGTTTTACAGTAGAGAAGAAAACATCTTAATAATTTTGCCTCAGGTCCTCCTGTCATATAAGCAGCAGTGATAAGGATTAAGTATTCTAACACTAAATTCAGAATCCTAAATTCACCATGGTCTTGAAGTGTGGTGCCTTTTTATTCATACAACAGAGCAGTGATTTAAAAAAAAACTCTGGAATCTCCAAGTTTTTTATTCAACAAAACATGGATGGGAGGGATGGGAGTTGTCTTTATCTGCCAATAATGGAGTTTTAAGGAGGAACCACCTGTATTAGCTATCTAGTGCTGAAAAAAAAAAATTACAAACTTAAAAGTGATAAACTTTAAAAGTGCCTTGAGCACGTTTATTATGTCACAGTTTCTGTATTCAGGGATCTGCTCATGGCCTAGTTAGATTCTCCTCAAGGTTGCAATCAGTGTGTTGGCAAGGGCTGGGTTTTCATCTGGGTCTCCCCCAAGGAAGGATCTGCTTTCACACTGTAGATGTTGGCAGCTTTTAGTTCCTCAAAGTTGCCAAAATGAGACACCTCAGTTTATTGCTTGCTGCCAGGCTGAAGCTACATTCAGCTTCTTGTCACCCCCACCCCCAATATGGGTGCTCAAGACATGATAATTCACTTCTTTAAAGCTAGTAGAAGAGAGTCCCCTAACAAGACAGATGTTACCATCTTATGTAACGAAATTCAGTGCAGATCATCAGTCATGTATGTCCGATCAGTTTTGTCATAATGGATTGGTTAGGAGCAAATCATAGGTTCTACACACATTTAAGGGGTAGGGATCACAGAAGAATGAACATGGGGAAGTGGGGATCATGGGGCTACCCTAGAGACCATCCACTATACCACCTGTTAATGAGTTTTTAAATTAGTTTAATAATGAGTTATAAATGAGTTTAATACAATTTTCTCATTTATAAAACAGGAATATTAACTGTAATTGTTCCCCAAGCTGTATTAAGTACCACAAATAGAGTGGCTTAAATAATAGAAATTGACTTTTCTCAGTCCTGGAGGCTAAAAGTCCAAGATCAAGGTGAACAGGGCTATTTGTTCTGGGGATGGGGAAGGAGATTCTGCTCCATTAATCTCCCCTAGCGGCAGGTGGGTTGCTGGCATCTTTGGTGTCTTTTGGCTTGTAGAAACATCACCCTAATCACTGCCTTCATATTTACACACCTTCTCCTGGTGTTCCTGTCTGTTCAATTCCACCTTTGCATAAGGACCCTGATTATACTGGGGTTGTTATTGTTGTTCACACTCTAAGTCTGTTTGACTCTTTGTGACCCCATGGACTGCATCATGCCAGGCTCCTCTGTCCTCTTCTATCTCCCGGAATGTGCTGAAATCCATGTCCACTGAGTTGGGGATACCATCCAACCATCTCATCCTCTGTAGCCCCCTTCTCTTTTTGCCCTCAATCTTTCCCAGCATCAGGGTCTTTTCCAATGAGTTGGCTTTTCATATCAAGTGGCCAAAGTACTGGAGCTTCAGCTGCAGCACCAGTCCTTCCAATGAATATTCAGGGTTGATTTCCTTCAGAATTAACTGGTTTGCTGTCCAACGGACTCTCAAGAGTCTTCCCCAGCACCACAATAAAAAAGCATCAGTTCTTCAGGGCTCAGCCTTCTTTATGGACCAACTCTCACATCTATACATGACTACTGGAAAAACCATATCTCTGACTACACGAACCTTTGTTGGCAAAGAGATGTCTCTGTTCTTTTCATGCTATCTAGGTTTGCAATAGCTTTTCTTCCAAGGAGCAAGTGTCTTAATTTCATGGCTGCAATCACCATTTGTAGTGATTTTGGAGCCCAAGAAAATAAAATCTTTCATTGTTTCCACTTTTTCCCCTTCTATTTGTCATGAAGTGATGGAACTGGAGACCATTATCTTAGTTTTTTGAATGTTGAGTTTCAAATCAGCTTTTTCACTCTCCTCTTTCACCCTCATCAAGAGGCTCTTTAGTTCCTCTGCACTGTCTGCATTAGAGTGGTATCATCTGCATATCTGAGGTTGTTGATATTTCTCCCAGGAATCTTGTTTCTAGCTTGTGATTTTTCCAGCCTGGTATTTCCTATGATGTACACTGCATAAAAGTTAAATAAGCAAGGTGAAAATATACAGACTTGTTGTACTCTTTTCCCAATTTTGAACCAGTCAGTTGTTGCATATCTGATTCTAACTTTTGCTCCTTGACTGGCATACAGGTTTCTCAGGAGACAGGTAAGGTGGTCTGGTACTCCCATCTCTTCAGTAATTTTCTACAGTTTGTTGTGATCCACACAGTCAAAGATTTTAGCATAGTTTTCCTGGAATTCCTTTGTTTTCTTCATGATCTAATAATGTTGGCAATTTGACTTCTGATTCCTCTGCCTCTTCAAAACCCAGTTTGTACGTCTGGAAGTTCTAGTTTCACATACTGCTAAAGCCTAAATCACTGGATTAGGACCCACAGTAATATTCTTATTTTAAGTTGATTTCCTAAGTAAATGTGCTATTGTCAAATAAGTCACATTCTGAGGTACTATTATGGGTTAGGACTTAAGCATATGAATTTTGGGGAGACACAATTCACCTAATACTACTGATACCCATCATCAGGCTGGTTTGGAAGATTAGTGATTTATTTTAAGTCTTAGTACATTGTGTTTCACATGATAACTTGTTAGTAAATATGGGGTTATGATTATAATTAATTTGGGATCTCATATTTTAAGACTCATTTTTCAAAGAGATATAAGATATCTTCTAAAGACATCTTATATCACTTCTAATCATGGGCCAAAGATGCTGAGCTGAGAATAAAAGGTAATTATATCCCTCAATAAATTGAAAAAGCTTCCAGTCACCTCCCTACAAGGCTAGCTGAGAAGTGCCCTTCCCAAAAACATATCCTCACCATCCTCTGACCAAGAGAACCCCCACTAGGATCCAGAGGGTAAAAGAGTTTGCCTTTGAAAGAATGCAGTGTTCCTGAATTTTGGAGAAGGTTGTCTTTTTTCCCCAAAGCCAAAAGTATCTATATGAATAAGGAATAAAGATCATTTAATGTCTTAACCTGCTCAAGCTGGCAAAACAAAATTACATAGGTAATTTAGGGTAGCTTAACAGAATTTTGCTGACTGTATAGAGCTTCTCCATCTTTGGCTGCGAAGGATATAATCAACCTGATTTCGGTGTTGAGCATCTGATGATGTCCATGTGTAGGGTTTTCTCCTGTGATGTTGGAAGAGCCGGACATCCTGGAATGTGAAGTCAGGTGGGCCTTAGGAAGCATCACTACGAACAAAGCTAGTGGAGGTGATGGAATTACAGTTGAGCTATTTCAAATCCTGAAAGATGATGCTGTGAAAGTGCTGCACTCAATATGTCAGCAAATTTGGAAAACTCAGCAGTGTCCACAGGACTGGAAAAGGTCAGTTTTCATTCCAATCCCAAAGAAAGGTAATACCAAAGAATGCTTAAACTACTGCATAATTGCACTCATCTCACACACTAGTAAAGTAATGCTCAAAATTCTCCAAGCCAGGCTTCAGCAATACATGAACCATGAACTTCCAGATGTTCAAGCTGGTTTTAGAAAAGGCAGAGGAACCAGAGATCAAATTGCCAACATCTGCTGGATCATGGAAAAAGCAAGAGAGTTCCAGAAAAACATCTATTTCTGCTTTATTGACTATGCCAAAGCCTTTGACTGTGTAGAGTACAATAAACTGTGGAAAATTCTTCAAGAGATGGGAATACCAGAACACCTGACCTGCCTCTTGAGAAACCTGTATACAGGTCAGGAAGCAAGAGTTAGAACTGGACATGGAAAACAGACTGGTTCCAAATAGGAAAAGTTGCCAGGGTCCAGCCCCAGTGGATCCAGGGAAATTCAAAGCGTGGACGGCGTAGATGAGGAAAACTTACTTGTTTACTAATATAAGATTAGATTAGGGACAAATAGTGTAGTATGAAAATTAAGTGGAGAAAGAAGGCTGAATAATTTGGCTTATGGGGAAGACCAATAAAATCTCAGGACAAGAGATTTGCACCATCTACGTTGGGCCACCAGTGCCCACTTGAATATCAAGGGTGCCCCACCTTAGGCTCCCTTTCGCGCGGGTCTTCGAAGCCAGGACAAGTAAGTAGACTTGGTGAGCCACCCCGCTCCAGATGGGAATTCAGCCTGAAATTAGAGTAAAGAGGAGAAGGAAGGAGAGGGAGAAAAAGAGAGAGAGAGACACGGGGGGAGCCAGATTCCCAAGAAACTAGGCCGAGAGACTAGTCCGAGAAACTGGTCCATCCTTTATTGTTCAGAAGGCTTTTTATACTTTTGATAATACATGGAGATCAATGGGTAACACAAAGTTATGCAGCATTAGCAGCCCAGATTCTTATCAAAACCAGGCTTTTCTCTCTGCATATCTAGTTGTATACACAAATCTTAGGTGATTTACATCATCTTCAGGCCAAAAGGGCCAATTAACATTTTACAGTCCTTTTCTGATAAGGTTTGTCAACCAGAAGGCTTATTTGTGTTGATCTTCCCAAAGTCTGGTGCCACTCTCAGAAAAACACTAAATAAAGTTGCATTCTTACATAGCAAAGATACAGCAATTTATAACAAGTAAAAGGAGTACAGTGATTTACAACAAAAGAAAAGTAACTCAAAAGTCTAGCGTTTCTAACATCAAAACTACTATATATTCTTTTCCGTATCCCATTTACATTGATTAACATCCTCCCAGGTGCCTAAAAGATAAAGAATATGGAGGCCTGGCAGCAATCATTGAGTTAACAGTGAAAACCCATCACCAATATGATTTTTAACTCTTTAGAAAAGGCTCTGTATCTATAAGATGCTTTTTTAAGCTTAGTGCCTCTTGCACTTGGGGGGCTGTGAGCAATTCACAAGCTGTAAGAGGTCTGGGGGAACCTGTTAGGCAAGCTAGAGAGCTATCAGAGGGGTTTAACTGAACCATCCCTTTCAAATGCAGAAGACTAAAGTCCTGATTTGACTTTTTCCAGAGAATATTAGAAGAGTGGAAAAACAGGCAGACTCTGGTCTTGGGGCTGGATGCTCAGGAAATTCCAGGGGGAACCCCTGAAGCCTGATGACGTCCTTGCATTTTGTCAGGCTTCCTTCCGCATGACCTTGTCACGGGCAGGATTCCTCACGCTGGCCCCTGGCAAAAAGGAGTATGTCAAGGCTGTATATTGCCACCCTGCTTATTTAACTTATATGCAGAGTACATCATGAGAAATGCTAGGCTGGAGGAAGTACGAGCTGGAATCAAGATTGCCAGGAGAAATATCAATAACCTCAGATATGCAGATGACACCACCCTTATGGCAGAAAGTGAAGAGGAACTAAAAAGCCTCTTGATGACAGTGAAAGAAGAGAATGAAAAACTTGACTTAAAGCTCAACATTCAGAAAATGAAGATCATGGTGTCTGGTCCCATCACTTCATGGGAAATGGATGGGGAAAGAGTGGCTGACTTTATTTTGGGGGGCTCCAAAATCACTGCAGATGGTGATTAGCGCCATGAAATTAAAAGATGCTTACCCCTTAGAAGGAAAGTTATGACCAACCTAGACAGCATATTAAATAGCAGAGACATTATTTTGCAACAAAGGTCCGTCTAGTCAAGGCTATGGTTTTTCCAGTGGTCAGAGTTGGACTATAAAGAAAGCTGAGCACAGAAGAATTGATGCTTTTGAACTGTGGTGTTGGAAAAGACTCTTGAGAATCCCTTGGACTGCAAGGAGATCCAACCCGTCCATCCTAAAAGAGATCAGTCCTGGGTGTTCATTGGAGGGACTGATGTTGGAGCTGAAACTCCAATACTTTGGCCACCTGATGTGAAGGGCTGACTCATTGGAAAAGATCCTGATGCTGGGAAAGATTGAGGGCAGGAGGTGAAGGGGATGACAGAGGATGAGATGGTTGGATGGCATCACCGACACAATGGACATGGGTTTGGGTGGACTCTGGAAGTTGTTGATGGACAGGGAGGCCTGGCATGCTGCGGGTCATGAGGTCGCAGGGAGTCAGACATGACTGAGCAACTGAACTGAACTGAACTAACAGAATTTTACTCTGGGAAGTTTAAATTAATAGAATACAAGTTAAATTATCACTTTAGTTTGTGACTTTAATCCAAAATATTGTTTGCAGTTCTTCAGTTTTAAATGTAAGTTGTTTGAATAAGTGGAATTTATTGTCTCACAGTTCTGGAGGTGAGAAGTCTGAGATCGGGGTGCCATTATGTCTGGGTTCCGGCAAAGGCACTCTTGCTTATTTTTAGAGGACTGCCTTCTCACTGTGTGCTCATGTGGCCTTTCCTGAGTGCCCTCAGTGCCTGCACTGGAGAGAATGAAAGAGCAAGCTCTCTGGTGTCTCTTTTTATGAGGGCATTATTCCCACCATGAGAACTACACCCTCATTACTTCATGTATTTCCCAAAGTCTCCATCTCCAATACTAACACTTTGGAGGCTAGAACTTCAACACATGAATTTTGCAGAGACACAAACATTCAGTTCCTAAGAGTTAGTTTTGCAGAGTGAGAGCCTTCAGTGGACAAGGATTGAATTTCCCCTCATGACTTTGGCCCTTTCTTCTCCTCCTCATCTTCCAGTGCCAGTTGTCCACCATATTAATGAATGATCCTCTTGTGAAAGCATGTCCTAGACAAGTGCCACTGAGGTGTGAGTGAAAGGGACAGGATGGCTCAAGTCTAATCATTTTCTAAGGTGTTCATATCATCTATGGAAGACCCTGGAACTTTTTCTTCAAAGCTTGGTAAAGCAGTAGCATTTGCCATGGGCTCCTTTAGCATTCTGCTGATTGCAATTATCAGTTGACAGGTCAACATCAATCCTACTACTGGGGGAGGAGTGACAGTTTTGAAAATGGTAACTATTAGTCAATCCCTTGAAGTTTCCACCTTTAGCTTTGAAGTTAATCTCCTCAACACCCATGAGGTGAAGAAGGGAGGCAAAATCTTCCCTTGGGAACACTGTACTTCTGCAACAGCTGAGCTTCCTCCCACACAAGCCCCTACCTACATTAACAGAAAAATAATTTAGTAGCATAGCACTTCTCCTGTTTGGTGCCTCTCACCGAGCTTAACAGTGACATGACACCAACAGCTGGTGTTTTATCTGACAATGTGTGGGATACTAAACAGATTTTGTTCCCAGATGTGGGCTTTAGTCATCAAACCATACACTGGGCAATTAACACTACTCTGTAATATGAATTATTGACAAGAATAGAACAATGGCCTTAGCAAGCATCATAACTACCTGGAGGGGCTTTTTATTCTATAGATCTCTGGGTCCTGCTCCCACATTTCTGATTTAGTAAGTTTGAATAGGGCCTGAGAATTTGCCTTTTAAACAGATTCCTAGATAGTGCTGCTGCAGCTGGTCCTGGGACCACTCTTTGAGAACCACCAGCATATTCTAAACCCAGTGCCTCATACATTCTCCCATAAGATGATAAATTTTCCATCATGTTGGTTTATTCATATCCAACAAAATATTAAATCTTCACAAATGTTAAGATTTCAAGTCTATTTTACACTTGATTTTTAATTAATGTTTTACACTTTTTTCTATTCTTCTATGCAGTATTTTTTTAAATACATGTAGATTTATTGACACAGCACTAGATTTAAGTGTAATAAACACAGAGTTCTGGTGTGCATTTCACAATCGTTTGCTGTTACATATACCAATGAAACAAATTGACATCTACTTTTATTTATAAGATTAAAATGCATTTAAATTATGTAAGATAACTTTCCTGTTATTGATACTCAATATTCTGTTTTACTTTTAATCTTACTTTTGTTTTATTGAATTGGGAGCAATTTTTTTTTTTTTCCTTTTAAATACTGCAGGTAAGTCCTAAACTTAGAGGAAAGGCTATCAGAACTTTAGTTACAGCAGTAGGGGCAACAGGGCTCTGTTATCTGGTGTGTTAATTATTTATTCACACCTGGTTTGCCACTGATTAACAAAACCTGTTAAGGCCTTCCCTTGAAGACCTTGCTGTTGACATGTATTTGCAGCTGTTGTTGATTTTTTTCCAAATTAGCACATTATGTGTTTGGAAAACAGACAAAAAACAGCTGCAGTGTCTGAATGCATTTATTATGTACTCTTCTCAAAATGCTATTTAGGTTTACTATTAAATGATGAAGTCAGAGTGAAATGCACAATTAACTCTGCACTTCTAGTACTTATGGGTCTAGCAGAAACAGAATACGAGGGAGTCACATTAAAACTTCAGCCTTCATTTTTGAAATGGATTCTATAAACTTCAGAAGCCAACTACTCAACAATATGCATTAAAAATAAGTGTCACTCTATAGCAGTTTCCCTTTCAGGTCAGCAAAGAGTAAAATAATTTAAAATACAGATGGCTTTAGCTGGACTTAAATGTTCATTAAAATAGCATTACCTTGACTTTCATATTATGCTATGCTGAATGCTTTATTGGTCTTATAGTCTCTCCTAAAGCCGTCTAGTTTCAGGCTGTAGTAATAAGATATAATTTTTAAAGGCTGGGTTAACAGCTGAAAAATATTTTTTATATATAAGATCTTTATTGTTGCTGCAATAAAGCAGCAACAAGCAAGGTATCTTTCTGAAGTAAACTATCTGGCCTTTAGCAGAGTTCAGAAATCATTCCATCTCCAAAGAGGCAAGTACACATAGGCAGAAGACAACTTTCTAAAAGTCAAATGATTATTCTCTTTCATCCCCAGGTATTATGCAGACTCATTCTTCTCACAGGGAAAGTAAACAGGACAAGGAGAAAAGTGAAGGAGTCTTGAGTTAAATTTGATTGAACCCACCTCTGCTCCCTTAACCTATTCTCCAAAATCATGAAAAACTGGTTATTCTTGCTGATCTTTCCTCTATTACAAGTTCCACTTTCCAGTAGAGAAGCTACGGCATGGAGGACAGACGATGTAACAGGTGGGCCTTCTTCCATTATCATTGCAAGCCCTGACAATACCACTTTCTTCCAGTTCCTAATTCCATGAAGATGTACAAAGCTTTTTCAAATTGTAAGACTGAAAATACGCACATTCGTCTTTATCAGAGACAGGTGTTGTCTAATTAGCATCCTCTGTTTACTTCATGGTTCTTGTCACAAATATGCTTACTAGATCAGACATACACATCTGTTCATGTTATTAATTATGCTTAAAAATACAAAATCATTTTAAAGCACCACAATACAGTGAAAGGATATAGCCCTCTGTTCATTCTAACTCCTTAACCTGAGACAAACTTCAAGTGGTTCTGTGCCTACATGATATTTGGTTAACCAAGTTGTTGAATGGAAGCTAAATAATAAACGGATGCTATCTATCTTAAGCAAAAAATAAAAATAAAATAAATGTATTAGTAGCCCACAGAGTTACTAGGAGACCAGAAAACTAGAAAACCAAGAAAAGCAAAGCAGATCTGGAGGACCCAACCGTAGAGAATACATTGCCATATACCATCAGTACAAAGAAATACATCATCTTTGCCCAATTTTCTCCATAAGAAAAATTCTCAGTAGAAACTTTTGATAGACAAAATCATTCAATAGTGCGCATCCAGCCAGTTGGCATGGAAACATATAGGACACTTCTTCTTGCCAAAAAATACACAATTGAGAATTCCCTAAATATTAAGCAGAAGGGTTACATATTTGTAGGGAAAAGAACAAGTACGCTCCCCATTTTCAAAGCTCAGCTTAATCCTCATGAAAAAGATGCTTCAGATTTCTAACATAAATTTTCTTTGAGTGAAATGTCCACTCAGAAAAGGGAAAATAAGAGAAGATGAGTGCTTATATTGAGGGATTCATGCTAGAAATGTACTAATCAAACTTAAACTTGACTGTCTTTGTCCCCCATGTCTTCCACTGGTCAAAATAGATAGCTAGTATTACTTCCACTTCTTGTACATGTCATGACTTTTGTACTTCATAATAGCAGGTAAACAAATCTGACAGCCTTCATCCCCAAGAAAACAATTATTGCTAAGGAATTTGCAGAGTCAGATTCAACTCAGCGGCTAAAAACAACGTTTCCTTTGGATGATTGGTAAGATCTTGCAGGTATATGGGATAAGAGAAAGAGCTAAAAAAAGTTCAGATACTCACATAAAGTGGACTGTGAACTAAAAATTTTAGGAAGTACTAGTCAAAAAGTATGAAGGCTATACCAGTTATTTTTTCTAGTTTTATTGGGATACTGTTGACATATAACATTGTATTAGTTTAAGGTGTACATGATGACTTGATACATGTATATATTGCAAAGTGATTTATCATAATAAGTTTAGTTAATTTCTATCACCTCACATAGTTATTTTCCTCTTGTGAGAGAAATTTTAATATCTATTCTTTTGGCAACTTTCAAATATAGAATACATACTTATAAGTTAAAATCACAATGTTGTACATTACATCCCAAAAACTTATCTTTTACCTGAAAGTTTCACATCCTTTCACCACTATCACTCATTTCCCCCATGTCTACTCCCATCTCTGACAATCACCAACCATTTATCTGTTCTTTGTTCCTATGATTTATTATTGGCGGGAGGGGGGAGGGTTGGGGTGGGGGAGGGGGATGGGGGGCGGGGCGGGTTTCAAACTACAAGTGAAATCACTTGGCTTTCTCTGTGTGACTTATCTCATTTAGCATAATGTCTTCAAGATCCACCCATGTTTCATCAATGGTGGATTTCCTTCTTTATATTGCTGAATAGCATTTCATTAAATATATATATGTATGTGTATATATATATATATATATATGTTATCATTCATTCATGAATGGACACAGCTTGTTTCCATGTCTTGGCTATTGTAAATAATATGGCTATTAACATGAATGTGCAGATATTTCTTCATGATTTCTTTTTTTTAATTTTTTCAAATATATACATGGAAGTTGAATCACTGGATCATATGGCAGTTCTATTTTAAATTTGAGGCTGAGCCTTCATACTGTTTTCCACAGTGGCTGTGCCAACTTACACTTCTACTAACTAAGGATTCACTTTCACCACATTGTCATCAAAAATTGCTATCTCTCATCTTTTTGATGGTGACCATACTAACAAGCATAAGATGATAGCTTATTTTGGTTTGCACTTACTGATGATTAAATAATTAGTGACATTGAGCACTTTATCATGTGCTGATTGGCCATTTGAATGTCTTCTTTGGAAAAAGTTCTATTCAAGTCCTTGATCTATTTTTAATTAAATTATTTGTCTTTGTTCAATTGTTTTGGTATTAAGTTATGAACTCCTTAAATATTGTGGATATTAACCATTATCATGTTTTTGAAATATTTTCCTCCATTCTGCAAGTTACCATTTTGATGAACATTTCTTTTGCTCTGAATAAGCTTTTCAGTTTGATATTGTCTCACTTGCTTGTTTTTGTCTTTGTTGCATGTGCTGTTGGTGTCATATCCAAAAGGACACTGCCAAGACCAATATCCGCATGTTCAAGTTGGATTTAGAAAAGACAGAGGAACCAGAGATCAAATTCCCAACATCTGTTGGGTCATCAAAAAAGCAAGAGAGTTCCAAAAAAACATATATTTTTGCTTTATTGACTATGCCAAAGCCTTTCACCATGTGGATCACAACAAACTGTGGAAGATTCTTCAAGAGATGGGAACACCAGACCACCTTACCTGCCTCCTGAGAAATATGTATGCAGGTAAAGAAGCAACAATTAGAAATGGACATAGAACAACAGACTGGTTCCAAATTGGGAAGGGAGTACATCAAGGCCATGTATTGTCACACTGCTTATTTAACTTTTATGCAGAGTACATCATGTGAACTGCCATGCTGGATGAAGCACAAGCTGGAATCAAGATTGCCAGGAGAAGTATTAATAACCTCAGATATGCAGACGACACCACCCTTATGGTAGAAAGTGAAGAACTAAAGAGCCTCTTGATGAAAGTGAAAGAGGAGAGTGAAAAAGTTGGCTTAAAACTCAACATTCAGAAAACGAAGATCATGGCATCCAGTCCCATCCTTTCATGACAAATAGATGGGGAAACAATGGAAATAGTAACAGGCTTTATTTTGGGGGGCCCCCAAATCACTGCAGATGGTGACTGCAGCCATGAAATTAAAAGTAACTTGCTCCTTGGAAGAAAAGTTATGACCAAGCTAGACAACATATTAAAAAGCAGAGAAATTACTTTGCCAACAAAGGTCTAGTCAAAGCTAGATGGTCTAGTCCATCTAGTCAAAGCTGTGGTTTTTCCAGTAGTCGTGTAAGGATGTGAGAGCTGGACTATAAACAAGGCTCAGCACCAAAGAATTGATGCTTTTGAACTGTGGTGTTGGAGAAGACTCTTGAAAGTCCCTTGGGCTGCATGGAGATCCAGCCAGTCTATCCTAAAGGAAATCAGTTCTGAATATTCATTGGAAAGACTGATGCTGAATCTGAAATTCCAATACTTTGGCCACCTGATGCAAAGAACTGACTTCTTGGAAAACACGCTGATGCTGGGAAAGATTGAAGGCAGGAGGAGAACAGGATAACAGCAGGTGAGATGGTTGGATGGCATCAGTGAATCTATGGAAATGAGTTTGAGTAAGCTCTGGGAGTTGATGATGGACAGGGAAGCCAGGCCTACTACAGTCCTTGGGGTTGCAAAGAGTTGGATATTACTGAGCTACTAAACTGACTGACTGAAGACCAGCGTCAAGAAGACTTCTGTTTCTTCTAGGATTTTTATAGTTTCAGTTCTCACATTTGAGTCTTTAATCCACTTCAAGTTAATTTTTGTGAATCGTGTAAGACAGGTGTCTAGTTTCATTGTTTAATACGTGATATCCAATTTTCTCAGCACTGCTTATTAAAGAGACTCCACTGAGTATTCTTGGCTCCCCCGTCAAACATTAGTTGCAGTATAGGCATGGATTTATTTCTAGGCTTTCAATTCTGTTCTAGATGCTTCTGTGTCTATTTTTATACCAATATCATACTATTTTGATTACCAAGGCTTAGTAAAATAGTTTGAAATAAGGAAGTGTGATGCCTCTATCTTTCCTTTTCTTGCTCAAAATTGTTTGGGCTATTTGGAGAACTTTGTGGCTCCAAAATAATTTAAGATTATATTTTTCATTTCTGCAAAAAATGTCATTGGAATCTTGACAGAGATTACACCAAATCAATAGATGGCTTTGGGTAGTGGGAAATTTTGTCAATATTATTTTTTTCAATTCATGAATATGGGATAGCTTTTCATTTATTTGCATCTTCCACCATTTCACAAATGTCATAATTTTAGTGTACAAATCTTTCACTTCCTTGGATAAATTTCTTTCTAAGTATTTTATTGGTTTTGAGGTTATTGTAAATGAGGTTATTTACTTTTCAGATAACCTATTTTCAGTAAATAGAAACACAACTGATACTTGTTCTTTGATTTTGTACCCTGAAACTTTACTGAATTTGTTGATTAGAGCTAACAGATTTTCAGTGATATTTAGGATTTTCTATGCATAAAACCATGTTATCTTCAAGCAGATACAATTTTCTTTCTTGCTTTCCAAATCAATTGCCTTTTATTTATTTATTTATTTATCTATTTATTTATTTATTTTTCTTGCCTGATTCTAGGCAATTACTTCCAGTAATGTGCTGAATAAGATGGTAGTTCAATCAGCAAAGAATCTGCCTGCAGTGCAGGAGACCCAAGTTCAATCCCTGGGTTGGGAATATCCCCTGGAGAAGAAAATGGCAACCCACTCCAGTATTCTCACCTAGAAAATCCCGTAGACAGAGGAACTTGGTGGGCTATAGTCCATGGAGTCACAAGAGTAGGACATGACTTAGTGACTAAACCATCATAGTAGGCATCCTTGTCTTGTTCCTGATCTTAGAGGAAAAGCTTTCAATCTTTCACCACTGAATATAATATTAGTTGTGTGCTTGTCATAAATGGCCTTCATCATGTTGAGAAATAATCATTCCAAATTCATGTTGTTGAGAGCTTTTGTTATAAATGGATGTTGAAATTTATCAAATACTTATTTTGCATCTATTGAGATGATCACATGATTTTCATCTTTCATTCTATTAATGTGGTGTCTCACATTTATTGAGATGCAGATGGTAAACCATTTTTTT
The DNA here is from genome assembly GCF_032405125.1 of Capricornis sumatraensis. NCBI lineage: Eukaryota > Metazoa > Chordata > Mammalia > Artiodactyla > Bovidae > Capricornis > Capricornis sumatraensis. The sequence goes on from NC_091075.1 coordinate 52,257,984, forward strand.
TCCATCTCAGGGATGAATTTCACTTGATCATGGTATGTGAAGGGCCAAATAAATAAAATTATAAATGCAGGGAGAGACATCACACCTGATACCACAGAAATACAAATGATCTCAAACTACATGAACAACTATATGCCAACATATTGTACAGCCTAGAAAAAAATGGATGCATTTCTATTTATATGCAACCCACCGTGACTGAAAGGGCTTCCCTGATAGCTCAGTTGGTAAAGAATCCTCTTGCAATGCAGGAGACCCCAGTTCAATTCCTTGGTCAGGAAGATCTGCTGGAGAAGTGATAGGCTACCCACTCCAGTATTCTGGCCTGGAGAATTCCATGGACTGTATAGTCAATGGAGTCTCAAAGAGTTGAATACGACTGAGCAACTTTCACTTCACTTAACTACCATGACTGAATCATGAAGAAATAGAAAATTAGAACAGATTAATAATAATATTGACTCAGTAATCAAAGATTTCCCAACATAGAAAAGCATAGGCCAGATGGTTTCACTGAGTTTTACCAAATATTTAAAGAGGAATGAGTGGAAATCCTTATGAAACTCTTCAAAAATATTGATGAGGAAAGGATACTCTCAAACTCATTTTAGGAGGCCAGTAATACCCTCACACCAAGGTCAGATAAGGAAACTACAAGAAAATAAAACTATAAAACTACAGGCCAATATCCATCATGAATATAGGTGCAAAAATTCTTAAGAAAATACTGGTAAAGCAAACTCAACGGCACATTAAGAGGATCACACACCATAAGCAGCTAATTTTTGTTCTGTATACAACTCATGGTTTCTGCATTCTTACCTCTTATAATACAAGATTTGGTTTTTTTGTTTGTTTTTTTCTTGTGACTCATTTCATTATGAGAGACATAAGTTAAAAACACCTTCTCAATATAAGCATATATGACATAATACAATAGATGTTTTTCTTCCAAATGGGGTATAGAATGTTCTAGACTGAGTTCCTTAAAAAAAAAAAAGTGAGCATAAAAGTTAGTGAAACAGGGAAGGATGAGAAGCACTTTACTGGTCTCTTGATAAGCCGTGAAACAATACAATGAGTTCAGCCAAAACAATACAATTCAGCCAAATGGTACATATCCAGGTACCCTAAATGGAGAGGCCATGTCTCAGATGCATAGTCTTTGAGAGAGAGAGAAGAGAGGCTACATTTACCCTGGTGCTTATTTCCATTAATCAAATTACTCCTGACAGTAGACTAATTCCATTGCATTTCTGATTGCTTCTGGCTAAGTGATCTCTCAAAATTTGGCTGCATGTTCCTGCTGATTATGGCATGTCATTCAAGTCTTGGAGGAGGACACAAAACCTCTGTGTGTGGGGCTGTCTATTCTAAGTGGAGGAGCCCCACAGACTAGAGCTGAGCTGCTTGCTCAGCAAGCCAGAGTTTGAAGATGCTTGAGGCAAATGCCATTGGAATCCAAGACAGTGTACAGAATGTACTATAAGATATCTGTAAATTAGGATTACTTGAAATGAAATAAAGCAACACATTTTTTGGTTTCTACATGTATCAGCATCATCTATGGATTTTGGTTAAATCCCACATAACTGAACTAGATGATTCTGACACTCCAGGGAGGGAAAATCCCAATTTTTAAAATACTCAAGGTGGTCTTGAGGTATAATTCGTTATCTCTTAATGTCCTTGTTTGAAGGGAAGATACATAAATTTTATTTTTTAAAGAGAAGAACATCTTCACGTAAGACATCTAATGTCTTTGCAAATATTTATGTGATTTTGTTTAGGTCGTCAAAAAACAGGATAATTCAAATGAAAACTGAAATTAAGTGAGTAGTATATACTCATCTATTTTGTACTCAAAACACACACACAGACATACATAAATCTATACTATGTTAAACATGCACATTTATATAGTTATTTTTCTGAAAGTACTAGAAACATTTTTTAGATCAGAACTATTTTAATTTTAACCTCATCTAGCCACTGAAATTTAATTCAATTAATAAAACCCTCAAATATCTGACAAATTTTCAAGCACATCCATTCTACATAAAAAAAGTATACCTGTGCGTCATATATTTCTCAAGTGTATTGGGAACTGATCTACTATTTTTTTACTGACTCTCAAAACAGAGTGATTATTTGAAGTCTAACCTATTGCTCAACATACCAATCAAAATTAGAACAACTGTTTTATTTTTTTGTTGTTGTTAGTTTCATAGAATGTAAACTGAATACGTTTTCTTTTAAAAAGCAAACTTTCTCTTTTCAAAACAACAAATATGTCACTGAATTTAATTGTACACTGAAGTATATAAATATTATCATTTTTACTTCTTTATTTCAGATCTCAACACTTTTGTGGGAAAAAATACTTTCTGTATAAAAATCATAAATATATCACAGCAAAACAAGAAAAAAGGCATTTTGATTTTTTTAAAGTATGAATGTCAACTCTATATATAGGGAAACTTAATTGGTTCTGAATATTGAGTCAAAGTCTCCAACATTCAGTAGATAATTTAAAATCTATGTTAATTCTTTCATGTAAGATTTATATATATATAAACTATTTTGAAATTTTAAAAATAAAAATTTTAAACATTATACTTCTGATTAATGAAAACAGTTAAGCATTGATCAATAAATAAGCAGCTGTTCTAATGTGTTTAGAAATATACAGGCTCTTTTTTTTTTAGCTCTTTTGCAATTTTAAAAATATTTTTATGGATTTACAGCATTTAATTCAGAATCATGAACCCAGTATCTATATATAAAAAAGCAACTGATGAAAATGATAATGATAATAATGATGATGTGTTCATGACTTTAGTAGCTCTCATGTTCACATTTTTTTAAGAAATTCTTAGTGTATAATATGTTGCTTTTTCTTTTAGTAAGAGCCTTTTGCTATTTCCAAGATCCACATAGGCTATGAATCATTTACATATCCAACTCTGTATTTGTACTCTGGAATTTAGTTTCTAAATCTACACAGGAGAGTTATGCATTATTATCTTCTGATTTTAAAACTTTACCTTTCCATTTTCATTGTGAAATAAGAAGTATTTTACTGTTTTGGATCTACAAATGCATGGGATTCTTGTAAACAACTGTGAATAATTTTTGTACTCTTCATTAGGCGAAAACCAGTTGCTTATTTTTCAAAGAGAAAAACATCACTCTTTACAAATATAAAATACTATCATATAGAATTTAGCAACATTATAATGAGTTTTTTTTTAACTTTGTAAAGTCATAGTAGGAAAATCTCAGTTTCAAAGACAGATGTCAGGAGTATGGACTGCCTCAAACAAATACTGCTTCTGCTGCGTACACATTTTATACACATCTGACATCGAGCAGGTTACCTAGCTATCCTGCATTTCATTTTCTTCATGTATAAAGCAGAGATAATAGGGTTATTTTGAAAACAAAATTAATCAGTATGTGGAAAGCTGTTACAAAACTATCTGGCAAATGTCCAGTGATATGTAACCGTAGGCTTATGTCTTAGTTTATATTACATTTCACTGTCATTTTGTCTGAACATTTCTCACATTGACTCACATGAATATGTGTTAGGAACATATGCCACACCATTAAGTAGCAGAGAAGGAAGAAGAATGTCATACTAAGTATTTTATATTATATATATAATATACACATACACATATATATATATTCCAGTTCTGCCTTTAAAATTTAATAAGACCAAGTTGAACCTGAAAAATTCAACCAATGTACTTATTTTTATTATTTATTTAATGTTATTTATCCACATGTTCTGAAGTTTAGATAAATGAATAAAAAACCATTCTTCTTCAACTGATACATTAATTATATTCATACAATAACGTCATGTACTCAACCAACAGTACTAAACAATGGTTGTGTCAAGCATTGTGTTAGGATCAAGGAGTACATGGAAATTATCTAAAAGATATCTACCCATCTAAATATACATGCAAGGAAACAAATCATAATACAAATTAGGACAGATACTCTCTGTGGACACTAAGTGCTGGGAAGAATGGTTTTGAGTAGGGGATTAGAAAGAAAGCTTCACAGAAGGATATATTAAAGGATACGTAGTAACAGACAAATATCTCATTCCCGATACTCAGTCAACAAAACTGATTTAGCTATTCTTCCAACTATGTCTTAAATTTTTCCTCTCTTAATCTTTTCTATCCCCCCCCAACTCTACCCCACCACTATTTACAAATTCATACTAACATTTAAAGTTAGTTCAAAAATCCTTAGCTGGCCTTTCCAATTTTTGTCCCAACCATGTCCAATTCTAACAGAGTTCCAGAGAAATATCTACTTCTGCTTTATTTACTATGCCAAAGCCTTTGACTGTGTGGATCACAATAAACTGTGGAAAATTCTGAGAGAGATGGTAATACCAGACCACCTGACCTGCCTCTTGAGAAACCTATATGCAGGTCAGGAAGCAACAGTTAGAACTGGACATGGAACAACAGACTGGTTCCAAATAGGAAAAGGAGTACGTCAAGGCTGCATATTGTCACCCTGCTTATTTAACTTATATGTAGAGTACATCATGAGAAATGATGGGCTGGAAGAAGCACAAGCTGTAATCAAGTATGATGGGAGAAAATCAATAACCTCAGATATGCAGATGACACCACCCTTATGGCAGAAAGTGAAGAGGAACTAAAAAGCCTCTGAAAGTGAAAGAGTAAAGTTTAAAAGTTGGCTTAAAGCTCAACATTCAGAAAATGGAAATCATGGCATCTGGTCCCATCACTTCATGGGAAATGGATGGGGAAACAGTGGCTGACTTTATTTTGGGGGGCTCCAAAATCACTGCAGATGGTGATTGCAGCCATGAAATTAAAAGACGTTTACTCCCTTGGAAGGAAAGTTATGACCGACCTAGATAGCATATTCAAAAGCAGAGACATTACTGTGCCAACAAAGGTCCGTCTAATCAAGACTATGCTTTTTCCAGTGGTCATGTATGGATGGGAAAGTTGGACTGTGAAGAAAGCTGAGCACCGAAGAATTGATGCTTTTGAACTGTGCTGCTGGAGAAGACTGTTGAGAGTCCCTTAGACTGCAAGGAGATCCAACCAGTCCATTCTAAAGGAGATCAGTCCTGGATGTTCATTGGAAGGACTGATGCTAAAGCTGAAACTCCAATGCTTTGGCAACCTCATGCAAAGAGTTGACTCATTGCAAAAGACTCTGATTCTGGGAGGGATTGGGGGCAGGAGAAGGGGACAACAGAGGATGAGATGGCTGGATGGCATCACCGACTCTATGGACATGGGTTTGGGTGAACTCCAGGAGTTGATGATGGACAGGGAGGCCTGGCGTGCTGCAATTCATGGGGTCACAAATAGTCGGACATGACTGAGCAACTGAGCTAAACAGTCCATTTATCATCCTATAAACCATAAACATCAATCTAAACTTCAAATGTTACCCATATCACCTCCCTCCTCAAAGCCAAAACCCTTATGTTTAGTAAATCAAATCTCAACTCTTCAGCTTCATTTTTTAAAAAATTAATTACAATCTAATCCTACTTGGCTTTTGAATATATATTGATCCCTTATTGGCCAATGTAGACCCTCCATTAAGGCTGGAATCAAAATTCCTCATGACCATGAAGGCAACTTGTGACAAATCTGGAAGAACCTTCCTACTGTTATTATTCTATGAATAATCTCTTGTACCCTTTCTCGTCTATATGCAGTCACTCAACTGGAAATCCAACTTAAGTGCCAATTTATGCTTAAAACTTCTTAATGACAACTTCCTTCACTTGCTTTCCCTATCTCTAAATATTTTTAAACCAGTGCACAGAATTTAGCATATTTCTATGTGTCTGCTTCCTTGCTGTTTTTTTTTTAATAGGATTCACAATAAACAGATGGTACAAATACAAGACAGTAAATTCTGTTATCCCAGATCTATGAATGCCAAATTGAAATTCAGTCTCCTATCATCTCATGTCAAAGATGCAGCATAAATGAAAAATATATTTTTGTAGTGGTTCTCAAACATGTTGGTCTCAGAACACCTTTGCTTTCTTAATAACTGAAATTGAAAAATATTTGTTCAATTAATTTACCTATTAATAATTCCTATGTTTCAAATTAAAACAGAAATGTATTAAATTTTAAACTTTTTATCTGTTCAGTTCAGTCACACAGTCGTGTCTGACTCTTTGCGACCCAATGATCTGCAGCATGCCAGGCCTACCTGTCAAAAACCAACTCCCAGAGTCCACCCAAACCCATGTCCATTGAGTAGGTGATGCCATCCACCATCTCATCCTCTGTCATCCCCTTTTCCTCCTGCCCTCAATCTTTCCTAGGACCAGGGTCTTTTCAAATGAGTCAGTTCTTCGTATCAGGTGGCCAAAGTATTAGAGTTTCAGCTTCAACATCAGTCCTTCCAATGAACACCCAGGACTGATATCCTTTAGGATGGACTGGTTGGATCTCCTTGAAGTCCAAGGGACTCTTAAGAGTCTTCTCCAACGCCACAGTTCAAAAGCATTAATGCTCCATGCTTAGCTTTCTTTATAGTCCAACTCTCACATCCATACATGACAACTGGAAAAACCATAACCTTGACTAGATGGACCTTTGTTGACAAAGTAATGTTTCTGCTTTTTAATATGCTATCTAGGTTGGTCATAACTTTCCTTCCAAGAAGTAAGGGTCTTTTAATTTCATGGCTACAGTCACCATCTGCAGTGATTTTGGAGCCCAGAAAAATAAAGCCACTGTTTCCCCATCTATTTGCCATGAAGTGATGGGACCGGATACCATGATCTTAGTTTTTGGAATGTTGCCATTTAAAATAGCATATTTTATGTAAAATATATATTCCAAAAAATTAATTTAGTGAGTAAAGTTGCATCCAGTAACATTAAATGTCTTTACTTTCACCTTAGTAGGTTAAAATAGAATTTTCTTATCTGCTTCTAGATTTAATAACTTGAAATATTTTAATAGAAGCATATGAAGGAAATGTGGCTTTGCACACATATGTAGTTGAAAAAGAGGAGTGTTTGAAGGCTTTTCAGATAATTGTGGATCTTACTCTTCAGTATAATACAAAAATATTCAACAAATCACAGTTTCTTAAGAGTTAATTTCAGTAAGGAATCTAAAGTCATACCAATTCACTTTTTATACTTTGTTATTACTAAAACATTTCATCTATCCTGCACTGTAAATAGATATTTTTACTGAGGCATAATTACATAACATCATGCATTGGTTACCTGGAAAACTGGTTTACTGAGTTATTCAGATCTTCAGCTTTTGATATTTTTTTATTCAATATTTTAAAATAACAATTGTTGACATCACAAATCTCATCTGCAAAATCTCTAGGTATAGGGAGTGGTCAAGTTCACTATGGAAGATAGTTATGATTTTCTAAATTATTTGTACTTGAAATCTTAATACAAATCATTGGCCATAAAGTTGTCAATTATTTTCCATGAAGCAACAGACTTTCTTGATTCATTTATTTTAGAAAATGTATGCTAAATACTCAATTTTAAATAAGCATCAGTTCAGTTCAGTCGCTCAGTCGTGTATGACTCTGCAACCCCATGAATCGCAGCACACCAGGCCTCCCTGTCCATCACCATCTCCCAGAGTTCACTCAGACTCACGTCCATCGAGTCCATGATGCCATTCAGCCATATCATTCTCGGTCGTCCCCTTCTCCTCCTGCCCCCAATCCCCCCCAGCATCAGAGTCTTCTCCAATGAGTCAACTCTTCGCATGAGGTGGCCAAAGTACTGGAGTTTCAGCTTTAGCATCATTCCTTCCAAAGAAATCCCAGGGCTGATCTCCTTGCAGTCCAAGGTACTCTCAAGAGTCTTCTCCAACACCACAGTTCAAAAGCATCAATTCTTCGGCGCTCAGCTTTCTTCACAGTCCATCTCTCACATCCATACATGACCACAGGAAAAACCATAGCCTTGACTAGACAGACCTTTGGACCTTAGTCGGCAAAGTAATGTCTCTGCTTTTGAATATACTTTCTAGGTTGGTCATAACTTTTCTTCCAAGGAGTAAGCATCTTTTAATTTCATGGCTGCAGTCACCATCTGCAGTGATTTTGGAGCCCCCAAAAATAAAGTCTGACACTGTTTCCACTGTTTCCCCAACTATTTCCCATGAAGTGATTTTCAGTAATTCATTAAAGTAAAAATGATATTTCTTTAAAAATTGCTAATTCAGCCTGCAACTCTATTCAGCCTGCACAAGTACTTTTCCTGTATGACAATCATCATGCTTTTATGTGTAGTGGAAGTGCATACTTCCCATTGTGTCACATAGAATATTGAAAAGATGTATACTCAAGGATCAAAATTTAATAAAATTGATCATTTTTATACTTCATAAAGGACACTTTTAAGTTAAATTATCCTTTTTTTTTCCCATTCTGGCCAAGTAATATAATGAAAAATAGGATATCTAATAGTAGGTCAGTTTGAAACCACAGTCTTATCCATAACATTGCATCATCAGTGCAAATGTCAACAAGGTTAAAGGGCAATACCATTTCAATATTATTTTGAAAGTAGGTTTGCCCTCACCAATACTCTGAAAGAGATCTTAGGTATTCCTATATATCCATGGATCATACTTTGAGCATCATTGTTTAATTGTGTTAAACTATGAATTTATTAAAAAGCAGAGACATCACTTTGCTAACAAAGGTCCGTCTAGTCAAGGCTATGGGTTTTCCAGTGGTCATATACGGATGTGAGAGATGGACTGTGAAGAAAGCTGAGCGCTGAATTGATGCTTTTGAACTGTGGTGTTGGAGAAGACTCTTGAGAGTCCCTTGGACTGCAAGGAGATCCAACCAGTCCATTCTAAAGGAGATTAGCCCTGGGATTTCTTAGGAAGGAATGATGCTGAAGCTGAAACTCCAGTACTTTGGCCACCTCATGTGAAGAGTTGACTCATTGGAAAAGACTCTGATGCTGGGGGGGATTGGGGACAGGAGGAGAAGGGGACGACCGAGGATGATATGGCTGGATGGCATCACAGATTCAATGGACATGAGTCTGAGTGAACTCCGGGAGATGGTGATGGACAGGGAGGCCTGGCGTGCTGCAATTCATGGGATCGCAAAGAGTCATACACGACTGAGCGACTGAACTGAAATGAACTGAACTGAATTTATGAATTTAGGACTTGCATGCAATTGCAGCATAATCTACATATTTTATCAATATAAATACATAGGAATTTTACAGACAAGAGAAGTAGTTTTAGTTAAAAGGAAGCATTTGCAAAGGGACAGTTCAAGAAATATTTCCACCCAACACTAGAGCACCTAAATAAATAAAACAAATCATTGACAGATATGAAGGGAGAAACAGACAGCAATACAATACTAATAGGAGATTTCAATACCATACTTTCAATAATGTATAGATCATCCAAAAAGAAATTCAGTAGACAAACAGGAAACTTGAACACTGATATAGAACAAGCTAACTTAAAATATATAGAGTGTTCCTCCCAAAGCAGTAGAATACACACTGTTCTCAAGTACACATGGAATATTCTCCAGGGTAGCTCATATGCTAATTTACAAAAATGTCTTAAAAATTAAGAAGATTGAAATCATTCCAAGTATCCTTTCTAACCACATGGATTAAAAGTAAAAATCAGTAATAAAGAAGCATAGGAAACTTCACATATATGTGGAAATTAAATAACACACTTTTGGACAATATTGGGTCAAAAAAATCAAAGGAAAATTAGAAAATATCTTAATGCAAGTAAAAATAAAAATATAACACACCAAAACCTATTAGTACTAAGAGAGAAGTTTATAGCTATCAACATCTATATTTAAAAAGAAGAAATATCAAATATACAAGATAACCTTATAGATCTAATAACTATAAAAAGAGAACAAACTAAGCCCAAATTTAGCAGAAGGAAGGAAATAAGATTAGAGCAGAATTAAGTGAAATTGAGAATAGAAAGACATTTGAAAAAATTGACTATGAGATTTAAAAAACATAAAAAACAAAATAAACTTTAATTAGACTAACCAAGAGAGGGAGAGAGAGAAGACTAAAAAAAAAAAAAAAAAAGTAGAAATGAAAGAAGATATATTACAATGGATGTCACAGAAATTTAAGAGATCATTTAAAAAGTTACAAACAATTATATACCAACAAATTGAACAACCTAAGACATGGATAAATTCCTATAAACATACAGTATGACAAGACTGAATCAAGAAGAAAAAGAAAGCCTGAACAGACCAAAAATAAATAAGGAGATTGAATCAGTGGTTAAAAACTTTGCAATAAAGAAATGTCCAGGACCATGTGACTGATAGGTGAATTCTACCAAATATTTAAAGAAGAATTAATAGCAACTTCTCTTAAACCCTTCAAAAAACTTGAAGAGGGAATACTGCCAAACTGATTACATGAGGCCAACATTACCTGATACAAAACTAGACAAAGACAACCCAGGAAAACTACAGGAAAAGATCCTTGATGAACATGGATGCAAAAATCCTGAACAAAATATTAAACAAAATTCAACACAACGTTAAAAAGATCATATACCATTACCAAATGAGATTTATCCCTAGGATGATAAATTTTTTATCAAAAGCAAAGCAATAAATGTGATAAACCACATTAACAGACTAAAGCATAAAATTTTATGATTGTCTCAGTAGTTGTAGAAAAAATATTTGACAAAGTTTAACACCCTTTCATGATAAAAGTTCTCAACAAAATTAGGCATAGAAGGAATGTACCTTAATATAATAAGGACCATATTTGAAAAGTCCATAACTAACATCATAGTCAATGGTGAAAAACTGAAATTTCTTCCTCTAGGATCATGAAGGAGGCAAAGATACATAGTCTCACCACTTTTGTTCAACATAGTACTTACTGGAATAAATATCCAGATCAATTAGGCAAAAAAAAGAAATAAAATTTGCCATCCAAATTTAAAAGGAAGAACCAAAACTACCTCTACAGAAGACATGACAGAAAACCGTAAAGACCAACACACACATGCACACACAGAGAACCAAAAATAAATTTAGTAAAGTTACAGGATACAAAAATCAACATACAAAAACCTGTTGCATTTTTATACGCCAACAACAAACTATCCAAAGAGGAAATTAAGAAAACAATTCCATTCACAATATAATAAAAATAATAAAATATTTAGGAATAAACTTAACCAAGTAGATAAATGACTTGAAAAACTGAAAATTATAAATCAATTTTGAAAGAATTAAACTCAACACAAATAAGTGAAAATACATGCTGTTCATGGATTGAAGAAATAATATTTTTAAAACATCCCTACAGCTCAAAACCATCAATGGATTTAGTGCAATCCCTATTAAAATCCAAATGGAACTTTTTTACATACATGGTAAACAAAAGATCCTAAATAGGAAAAGCAATTTTGAGTAAGATGAACAAAGCTCAAGTCATCACATTTCCTGATTTCAAACTACATCACAAAGCTATAGTAATCAAACAAGTATGTACTTGCAGAAAAACAGATAAATAAACTGACTGAACAAAATAGAGAACTCAGAAATAAAACAATGCAAGTATGATAAACTAATTTTTGACAAGATTGCCAATAATACATAAAGAAACAGATAGTTTCTTCAATAAATAGTGTGAAAACTGTTATGCCCAGAGTCCAAGTCCCCAAAACTGAGAGAATAAGACGTCCACAGCAATGCAAAAGCATGAAGGGGTTTTATATCTAGCTCAAGCTAGGGCTCCTGCCACATCCAACACAGTGGAATGCAGCAAGGAGCCCCAAGTCCAGATTTACAGCAGTATTTATAGGTTTTAGAACAGAGAGTTGGTAAGGGCTGATTGGCTGCAGGAGTTTCCTAGTATTTACTAATTGGCTAATCTTTATTGGCTGCAGGGGTTTCCTGGTATTTACTAATTGGCTATTGGCTGCAGGGGGATGTCTTTTACGTCCTGATAAACTCAAACCAGGTTATGGGGATTATGCTGATTAGACAAGTCCTGGCATCCGCGGGGATGACCTCACTGGGCAATGACTCAGCTTTTCCCATGAGTCCTACCTTAGTCCCTGAAGCCTATCATGGTGTTTGTTAGGTCCCAACAAAAACTATTTATCCACACTCAAAGGAAACACAAATCAGGGAAATGCAAAGCAAAATCACAGAGATATCACTTATCACCTGTTATAACGGCTATTATCACAAAAACAAAAGATAAGCAATGCAAAGATGTGAAGAACAGAAATACGTGGGAACTCTGCTGCTGCTGCTGCTGCTGCTGCTGCTGCTAAGTCACTTCAGTAGTGTCCGAATCTATGTGACCCCATAGACAGCAGCCCACCAGGCTCCCCCGTCCCTGGGATTCTCCAGGCAAGAACACTGGAGTGCGTTGCCATTTCCTTCTCCAATTCATGAAAGTGAAAAGTGAAAGTGAAGTCACTCAGTCATGTCTGACTCTTAGCAACCCCATGGACTGAAGCCCACCAGGCTCCTCCATCCATGGGATTTTCCAGGCAAGAGTACTGGAGTGGGGTGGGGAACTCTCTGTGGGAATGCAAACTGCTTCAGTTGCTATGGAAAACAGCATGGAGGTCCCTCAAAATATTAAAAAATACAGTTACTATTAAATCCAGCAATCCTCCTCCTCCTGAGAATATATCCAAAAGAAATAAAAACAGAATTTCAAAGAGATATCTGCATTATCTGCATTCCTGTGTTTACTGAAGTACAACCCACAATAGCCAAGATATTGAAAATAACCTAAATGTCCATCAACAGATGAATGGACAAAGATACGTCCACGATACAGATATGATGGGATATTATTCAGCCTTAAAAAAAAAAAAAGAGAAAATCCTCCATTTGTGACAACATAGATGAACCTAAAGGACATTATGCTATGTAAAACAGTCACAGACAAGCATTACCTGCTACCACTTACATGAAGGTTCAAAAATAGTCCAGCTCAAAGAAACATAGAGTAGAATTATGGTTGGCAGGGGCGAGAAGGAAGGAGAAATGGTACAGAAGTTGACTATGCAAGTTGAGTAAAGCCTAGAAATCTACCATACTACATATGCTTATGATTAATAACTTTAAAATTTGATATGAGGATAGACCTTATGTTAAATGTTCCAATAATGAAAATAAGAATACAAGGAGAAAAAGAAGATAAGAGGGCAGGAAGAAACTCTGGAGGTGATGGATATGTTGATGGCATAGATTGTGTGGATGGCATGAAGAATTCACAGTTGTATACATATCTCCAAACTCATCAAACTGTATATATTAAATATGTATACCTTTTTGTGTGATGATCATACACCAATATAATCATTTAAATAAGAGAGGGAGTAAGAGAAGATGATTAGAGTGCCTTCCTCACAAAGATGACATTTAAGCAAAGAATTATGAAAGAGGAAGAAAATGGTCTTATCAATATCTGCAGGTAAAGCATTTCAGAGAGAAGGAATAGCCAGTGCAAAAGTCCTGCACTACAATAACACAAAGCATGTGAGAAAAAGCAAGGAAGCTGATGTGGGTAACAGGACACATGGAGGTGAGAAAATTCTAGGAGATGGAGTCAGAGAAGTAAATACGGTATGCTTCCTGTAGGACATTTTGGATGCCTATGTAAGAACTTTGCCTTTTCCCTGAGTAAAGAGGTTGGGACATTACACAGTTTTGAGAGATGCCTTAAAACAATTACTCTGGTTGACACCAAAGCTCTGTTCATAAGAAGAATAGGGAGAAAGGGATACAGAGTAAGCAACAATTTTTGTCACATCTAGTACTTATTGGGAGCATATTATGGATACCCAGTAAATTCTTATTGAGTGTGTAGTTACCGTCATTTTTCCATGCAAAACTGCTTTTTTTTTTCAATTATAAAGCAATCTCTAATCAAAATGTTCAACTAAATATATGTAAAGTATTATTTTAAAGCTTCTTATAGTATGGCAAAGGTAGGTTAATATTTTTGTACTGAAATTTTAGTGACTTCAAATATGCTTTCAATACTGTTCACTAAATTCCTGAACCCTCTCAAAGTTATTCACAACACATTTATATAAGCTTTATGCAACTAAATAACAATTTGTTTATAATACAAGTTGTGATGGGAGAAGACATGAATATTTTAAAGAGTCATGTTCAAAGACCCATATTTGCTTTTATATGCTATGAACTAAATATAGAAAAATGAACTCATTGCAATGAGAAAATTTTGTGCAACCAAATGCACTTAAAAGAGAGCTTTCTGTTCAGCAACATCTCCCTTGCACATATACGATATGTTATAAATTTTGCATGATTTTGACTTATCCACCTCCATGTTGCTCCAGTGGTGAAAAAAGTTGCAACTATCTTGAAGGAGGAATCTTTGTGAATCAGATTGCATTTCTGCAGACTTGTAAATCCATTCAGTTCTTTCATATCACTTACCATTTGCATTAACACCACCATTCACATAATAATTCACTCATCAATTCCTCTCCTTCATTCACAATTTCCAAGTCTACTGATTCTTTGAAAAATCTAAGTACTTGTCTTTTTTCTCTTTATCTTTGCTATAATTACCACTGTATAGCTGTAAAAGTTACTTTGAATATTTCTCCAGTTGCAATCTATCTCATACACAACTTTTATTCCAGTACCTCTGAATTAGTCAGGGTTCTCCAGAGAAAGAGAATCAATGTAAGATAGAAGAGGAGATTCACTACAGGAGTTGGTTCACACATTAAGACACCAAGAAGTCCCACAAGTTGCTCCAAGTTCTTGCAAGTCTTTGCAAGCTGAAGAAGCAGGAGAGCTGGTAGTGTAATTCAGCATGCGTCTAAAGGACTGAAAATTTTGGCTCTGACAAAATAGGTCTCAGTCCAAATCCAAAAGCCTGATATTCACAGGCATCATGATGGATGCTTCAGCTTAAGCAGAGAGAGTTAATTTGCCTTTCTATTTTTATTTTTATTTATTTTTTGTTCTATGTAAGCTCTCAACAGATTGGATGATGCCCACCCACATTTGTGAGGGTGATCTTTACTTGGTCTACAAAATCAAATGCTAATCTCTTTCAGAGACACCAGTACAGGTCACAGGCACACCCAGAAATAACATCTTTCCAGCTGAGCATCCCTTAACCCAGTCAAGCTTACACATAAAATCGATCATTATAGTCTTAAAGGAGAATCTGGCAGGCCATATAGATACAAGAAGGAAGATCCACTTATGGCTGATGGAACTCTGACTACCTCCCAAAAGGGAGGAGCAGTTAGTGCCATGATAACTTACCTCTCCTAGAGATATCTAAGAGGTTTCACTGATGTGCAAACTGAAAATTTTCCTTTGACTCCTCCAATTATCAATAAAGTTTCCCTCACTATATTATTGTTTATTCTTATTTTATCTGCCAAGTTTTTTATATCCCTGGCCTTTTCTGTCTTGTTTCTCCCTGGCTATTCACCCATACTTAATACTCAACATTTTCTCTTTACCTAGAATTTTTTTGTTTCAACGGCTGTTTGACAAAATGTCTGATAAGACTATCTACGAATAATTCACTTTAGCACTAGTGACTTCTGCTCTCAACATTACCACTTGAATCTGAAACATCTAAATCTATATTACGAAGTCCTGTCTCTTCACAAACTCTCAGGAACATGGTTACTTTATTCCAATTATGAAATAAAACTGTAAAAATCCTTTGATATTGTACAAAAGAGAAAGTTGTAGTTTATGAATATTTTCTATTGACTGTTAAATTGATTCTGTGAAGAAAAACCTGGGTTTTCAAACCAATAACTTACACTAGGATTTTTTCCCATAAATTAATATTTATTATAATTAATATTTATTAAAAACATCATAAGTCAGGCATAGATCTAAAGGCTTTAGATACGTTAATTCAATAAATCATCACAATAACCTTACAAATCAGAGAATATAGCAGTCCCATTTTATAGAACAGACAACTGTTCTAAGCCACATAGTGTATAAAGTCAATGTTGTGACTGACAGCTTAATCCCCAAACCAAGAAAATGATTATAGAAAATGATTCTCAGTCACAGTAATACTTAGAGATGAGTTCACTGACTGATGTAGCCACTTCTCTAAGTAGACATTTATGTTTTTCAGAACTGGAGATACAGCGGTCACAGTATTGACAATACCAACCATAGCCACGAGGACAAGCCCGGCCACCAGCACCACACAATTCCTCACCCACATGTAGTTATCTTTCCTCAATTCAAGAAAGAATAACAGTTTTCCCCTTACAGTGAAAACTATTCTTTCACAGGTTGACTCAAACCCATTTTTTTTTTCTCATTTCATAGATAATCATTTAAAGTTGAATCTGTGAAAACAGGTCTTAGATTTCAAAGTTCTATCCTAGTGAAGACTTAAAGGACATCTAAAGAATCTGGTGAAAAGTCAGGCAGAGAACTGTCAGCAATGTTCCCAGTTGAGTCAAATCCCTCGATTATCTTTTGTAGCAAAAATGAAGGAGGTGATCAGAGAAGATTCAAGTAATAGGATAGTAAAAAAGGACCAGAATAGGCAAGAAGCTTCACCCAGCAGAAGCTATTGATAGCAAATCCCAGTCACTGGGAAGTAAAGTGGCCAGAAGAATTCTATTACTGAAGAGACTTCATAGGGAGTCAGGTCACAGGAAGGGAAAAAAAACAAGAAGGGATTACAGACGCTAGGAGAGATGATCCATGAAGGTTCAGTTCAGTTCAGTCGCTCAGTCATGTCCGACTCTTTGTGACCCCATGAATCGCAGCACGCCAGGCCTTCTTGTCCATCACCAACTCGGAGTTCACTCAAACTCACGTACATCAAGTCAGTGATGCCATCCAGCCATCTCATCCTCTGTCATCCCCTTTTCCTCCTGCACCCAATCCCTCCCAGCAACCAGAGTCTTTTCCGATGAGTCAACTCTTCACATGAGGTGGCCAAAATACTGGAGTTTCAGCTTTAGCATCATTCCTTCCAAAGAAATCCCAGGGCTGATCTCCTTCAGAATGGACTGGTTGGATCTCCTTGCAGTCCAAGGGACTCTCAGGAGTCTTCTCCAATACCATAGTTCAAAAGCATAAATTCTTCAGTGCTTAGCTTTCTTCACAGTCCAACTCTCACATTCATACATGACAACTGGGAAAACCATAGCCTTGACTAGACAGACCTTTGTTGGCAAAGTAATGTCTCTGTTTTTGAATATGCTGTCTAGGTTGCTCATAACTTTTCTTCCAAGGAGTAAGCGTCTTTTAATTTCATGGCTGCAGTCACCATCTGCAGTGATTTTGGAGCCCCAAAAAATAAAGTCTGACAGTGTTTCCACTGTTTCCCCATCTATTTCCCATGAAGTGATGGCACCGGATGCCATGATCTTTGTTTTCTGAATATTGAGCTTTAAGCCAACTTTTTCACTCTCCACTTTCACTTTCATCAAGCGGCTTTTTAATTCCTCTTCACTTTCTGCCATAAGGGTGTGTCATCTGCATATCTGAGGTTATTGTTATTTCTCCCGGCAATCTTGATTTCAGCTTGTGTTTCTTCCAGCCCAGCGTTTCTCATGATGTACTCTGCATATAAGTTAAATAAGCAGGGTGACAATATACAGCCTTGACGTACTCCTTTTCCTATTTGGAACCAGTCTGTTGTTCCATGTCCAGTTCTAACTGTTGTTTCCTGACCTGTATACAGGTTTCTCAAGAGGCGGGTCACGTGGTCTAGTATTCCCATCTCTTTCAGAATTTTCCACAGTTGATTGTGATCCACACAGTCAAAGGCTTTGGCATAGTCAATAAAGCAGAAATAGATATTTTTCTGGAACTCTCTTGCTTTCGATGATCCAGAAGATGTTGGTAATTTTATCTCTGGTTCCTCTGCCTTTTCTAAAACCAGCTTGAACATCTGGAAGTTTGCAGTTCATGTATTGCTGAAGCCTAGCTTGGAGAATATTGAGCACTACTTACTAGCATGTGAGATGACTGCATAAAGGTTACCCATAGCTAATCAACAGAATTACCCCACAGAAAGACATATTATATGGAAAAGGACCCAAATCATCAAGCAATTTGGAGAATGGCACTCAAACTTCAAGCCAGGATACAAAAACATTTACTCAGTTCTCCTTTACGAATCACTAACCAAGGGCAATATAGGTATAGGCCTGGCTATAGCATTAGTATCAAACCCTGGAATAACATTAAAGCATTTATAGGTACTGAGAAACATGAGACAGAGTTGTGAACTGACATCAGTATTCACCTTTCCAAAAGTTCTTAAACACCCCTCTGCATCTTGTTCAAAGAATAGGTGGTGCTCAAGGCAGGAAATCCTTTTGTCCAGACAATCAAGAGAGATTCCCCTGAAGTGAGGGCAGTTAGGCTAGCCACTACACAAGGCTCATTCAGTACAAACTCTCTGAAACTCTGAAACTAAATAGAAATCTGTGTACCCCAAGTATGATTTTTAGAATTTTTGGATCAATTTGAATGTTGGAATATTCTATGTCAACAGGTTATTTTATTCATTCCACTGCTAAAAAGCCCCTCCTCTTTCTCTGATAGGGGCTTCATGTCACTTTTTTCTAAAAATAATTGTTATTATATTTCAAAATAAATGTATTTAAACTACAGCTAATCAGAAAGACAGAAAGGAGTAACTGTCTTGGTACTAAATTTTAAAATTAAATCAGATGACCCAACAATGGAAAATCTTGAACTTGAGATTTAATTGGATGAGAATAAAATGCTATTGCCAGAATACAAAACTACAATTATGTGCTTTAAACAATGACTGAATTGTACTATCCAGGTATTAAGTAGAAATTCTTAATTAAAAGATTCCTATGATATTGCTACAGGCCCTTAAATTTATGAAGTACCTAATAAGTGCAGTTTGAATTTAATGAGACATTGACTATTAAGTCAGTGAGCATTTACTATGTCCCTGGCACTGTAGGGCTTAAATACAGAATTTCATTTAATCCTTATAGCAACCCTATGAAGTAGATACATTTTACAAATGAAAAACAAAACAAACAAGCAAATAAATGATGGTACAGAGAAGTCAAGTAACTTGCCTGATTTCATACAGTTAATAAGTCCAGGCACTACCGGTGTGTTAGCTTTACACACCCTTGCTCTGCCTGTGTCCTCTGATCTATGTGTGCCAGATTAGACTGTAAAATTAGATGCTCATACTGCATAAATAACTGTTAGTAATCTTTGCAAGGCTGAATCAAATGTAAATTAGCTTTGCCATAATGCTGTTATTAATGTTAATTATTATCTTTAAAGCATTTATATATGTGATGTTTTATGTATGTGCGTGTGCTCAGTCATGTCTGACTCTTTGCGACCTCACGAACTGTAGATTACCAGGCTTCTCTAACCATGGAATTTTCCAGCAAGAATACTGCAATGGGTTGCCATTTCCTACTCAAGGGGATCTTCCTGACCCAGGGATCAAACTGCATCTCTTGTGTCTCCTGAACTGCCAGGCAGATTCTTTACCACTGTGCCACTTTGGAAGCTTTACACCTCAGGGTAATGTTGAAGAATGTATTATTTACGCACCTGTTTCAAGAAAACAGACAAACAAAAATGCCCCAGAGACTCAGCCGTTTACTCATTCTGATATTAGGGTTGATCTTGTCTAGTGTTTAATGCTCTTAGCATCCTGGGGTCACAAGTACTAAACTCATCAGAGTTTCTTTTTAACATTTATAGTATGAAATCTCTCACTAGATTTGCATAAGAAACAAAGTGGCAAAAAGAAGAAAATGTTTGGCAAACGCAAATTAAGCAAAAGGATTGGAAAAGGAAAATGAAAATAGGGGCAAGTGAAAGTCGCTCAGTGTGTCCAACTGTTTGAGACCCCATGGACTATACAGTTAAGGAATTCTCCCAGCTAGAATACTAAAGTGGGTAGCCTTTCCCTTCTCCAGAGGATCTTCCCAACCCAGGGTTCAAAGCCAGGTCTCCCACATTGAAGGTAGATTGTTTACCAGCTGAGCCACCAGGGAAGCCCAAGAATACTGGAGTGGGTAGCCAATCCCTTCTCCAGTGGATCTTTCTGAGCCAGGAATCAAACCAGGGTCTCTTGCATTGGAGGCAGATTCTTTACCTGAGCTACCAGGGAAGGCCTAGGGGCAAGTAAGATGATACTAAAAACTGTAGCAATCTTTTTCGTGTCTGGCCAACATATCATAAAACCCTTTAATAATGCATCTTCATTTCCAAGTCACTTCTCTGGGTCTTTCATATACAATTATATAAAAATAAAACTCAATAATTTTGAGGAATTAGGAATGTTGCCAACATTTTACAAATACCTTGCACAAAGAACATTTCTAACAATACTTCCTATACCCTTTAACAAATTTCTCTCCAGACAAATCTTGACCATATTTTTCTAGTTATATTCAGTTACAGCTCAGAGAAATTGGGGTAACTTGAGTGTTGAGTAAAATCCAAAGACTTAAGCAGAGTTCTGGCTAAAAGGGTTGGATAAGGAAATGACAACCCCTCCAGTATTCTTGCCTGAAAACTTCCATGGACAGAGGACCTGCCAGGCTATAGTCCATGGGGTCTCAAAGAGTTGGACACAACTGAGCAACTAAGTATGTACTGCTTGTAAGGGTGGTGGGCAAAAGAGGCAGACATTATTTTTTTCAACTAGATTAGAGTCCTTGAGAAACCGAACAGGCAGTAATATCTTGGTATATAAGGTATACAAGGAGTAGGAAAAACATGCAGGGCAAATCTCATTCCCACTCAAATATGTTTATATTGGGAAGAACTGGTTAAATATAGGAGGATTTGGTTAAATGTGATCATCAAGCTTATCACTGAAAAGAAAAAAAGAAACCCTAAATATTCCAGATACGTATTATCATCATCTGGAGAACTTATTCTCCCTTTTGACAAAACCCCTCAAAACTCCGTGCTTTTCAAACCAACTATTCAGTGGACAAAGTAGTGACAAAGTGAATGGACCAAGACAATCAATCAGATTTGATTCCTTAGGGATTTCTTTATCCACAGTATGAAATGATTTCATGGCAACAAACAGCACTGGATGGGAATTTCCAGTTCTCACCAATCGTGCTGCTGGTGCTTAGTCACCCCAGTCATGTCCGACTCTGTGCATCCCTATGAACTGTAGCCCACCAGGCTCCTCTCTCCATGGAATTCTCCGGGCAAGAGTATCGGAGTGGGTTGCCCTGCCCTCCTCCAGGGGATGGTCCCAACCCAGGGATCAAATCCAGGTCTCCTGCACTGGAAGGTGAGTTCTTTACCACTGATCCACAAAAGAACCACCCCTTACCCCTCCCGCCCTGCCCTGTTTGATACGACAAGCATTTTTGTTTTTGTTGCTCAATTGCTAAATCATGTCCGACTCTTTGTGACCCCATGGACTGCAATACACCAGGTTCTTCTGTCATCCACTGTCTCCTGGAGTTCGCTCAAATTCATATCCACTGAGTCGGTGATGCTATCTAACTATCTCATCCTCTGCCACCCTCATCTCCTTTCGCCTTCAGTCTTTCCCAGCATCAGGGTCTTTTCCATTGAGAAGCTTCTTCCCATCAGGTAGCTAAAGTAATGGAGCTTCAGTTTCAGAACAGTCCTTCCAATGAATATTAGTGTTATAAAGATTAAAAAAAAAAAAACAAAACTGTGATCCAAATGTACTTTGAAAATATATACTTTGGGGAAATTAAAAGTTATTTTATTTATCTTCAGGATGGCCTTAAATTACCTCAAGCCTTTTTGTAGATGCTCAGGTACCTTTATGTCTATATATAAAACATTCTCTTTTTTAAGCTCCCAAAGAAAACAATAAATAACTCTTACTTAAAACAGTGTTTTTCCTTGCAAACTATTCAATCATATTGTTCTTCTTAATGTATGCCTCATCTTCTCCAATTATAAAATAATATAACTTTCATTTTTTTAATGTCAGAAATGTATGTTTAAAAACAAACATAACATTACAAAATAGCAAAAAACATAACATTCCTGATCATCTCTTTTTTCAGCTGCTGCCTAAATAATTGTTAACCTAAATAAATGTCTGAAGCACCTGGAGTTTAGAGCCACCTGCTTACGTGTATTTTACACTGTATATTTAATATGTTTTGTATCATTTTTCAGAAGGATTATAAAGCAGAAAGATTGTTTAATGCTTTTGAAAGTTAGATATTGTAATTATAGTAAAAAGCTGTACAGGGCATTCACATATAACATTTGTACAATCAAGGTCAGGTCTATTTGTTTACCATCCCCCCCCCCAAATAAAGGGCAGATCTATGCATGATTCATTGTGTTGGGCTCTTTAATGCCCAATTCTGATCCCTGCCAAGGTCTGATCGATTGTTCTATTAATACATCCAAGGCAAAAATTGAAGAATAAATCAAGCAATCCAGGATCAACTTAGTCATGCTACAGAGACATGGTCTAAAAGCCAAAAACCAAAATCCTTTGCAAAGCTTGGCTGAATACCTATTGACTGCCTACTAAATCACTGCTGTTTTCATGAATTAGACTGGTTTGGGGGAGGAGAGGGAGGACCAGAAAGGGCAAAGAGTTGATATGTATTAACGGTACCAGATGTATTATTTGTAGGTATTATACCACATATTCCCAGATGGCACTAGAGGTAAAGAACTCGCCTGCCAATGCAGGAGACTTAAGAGATGTAGGTTCAGTCCCTGGGTTGGGAAGATCCCCTGGAGGAGGAAATGACAATCCACTCCAGTATTCTTGCCTGGAAAATTCCATGCACAGAGAAGCCTGGGACTACAGTCCATGGACTTGCAAAGGGTCAGACATGACTGAAGCGACTTAGCATACATACTTCATGTGACCTCTATTTTCTGTTATGAGATGCTTTGCCTTTCAAGCTAAGTTATCATCCTTCCAAAAATGTCCTTTTTTAAAATCAAAGTATATCAGAGAAAGGTGATATGTTAGCAAAAGAATTTGTCAGTGACAAGCAAGCCAGGAAACAGACAAGATGAGCTCTTCTCCTTTGAATAGTGCCTATGCTTATCCTCCACCTCCTCACTCCCATTCATTCCTGAGCCTTCTGGAATTTGGCTTTGGTTCCTACCACTCCAGCAGAGACACTTTTATGATCACGATTAACTTCCTAAATGTCAAATTGAACAAGCGCATTTTATTGCTTACCTTGCTAAAAACTCACAGCCACTTTTAAAGTTGTGAGTCATTTCACTGTTCTTGAAAGCTGCTTTCCTTTTTTCTTTGTCCACACTATCTCTTGATGGGTCTTACGCCTTTCATTTCCTCATTCCTAGATAGCCTCCTCACACTCCATCCATTCCAGGATTTTGTTCTCAGAACTATTCTCTTTCTACTCTCATATGCATGCTCAGGTTTTCAGCATGAAACACAATGTTAATCGTTTCTGAAACTATATCTCCAGCACAAAATTTGTGATGGTTCTAAAAGTCATATATCCAACAGTCTATTAAATTGAGTAATGTTGTCAACCATTAACCATCCTTCTCTCATCCTCAGACCTCACCCATCACCAAGTAAGTTCTACTGGTTTTATTACTTTAAAAAGTGCCCTGCCCTTATCCTCCTTTCTGCCTATTCCCCAGTCTTCTCTTTCCCAATCACAGCCGTCTCTATACTTGATTCTTGCTTCTCTCAAAGGATGACAGAGTCTCCTGATTTGTTTCTAGGTTTGAGCTCTTCAAATTTGTCTTCTTGAAATTTACTGTCTAGAAGAAGAAGCAGACAATAAACACAATAAGTAAATATGCTAAAAAGTGAGGAATAAATAGTATAATAGTAAAGTATACTATATAACAGTATAATAGTAAAAAAAATTCAGGATTGAAAACAAATGGTGGGGTAGAGCATTGCTCACAAAATGCCCCATAGGCTGACTCCTCCCTGCCTCCCTGCCATTTTAACTTCACCTCCCCGCCAGTTTTAAAGTTTTACACCAAACTACCTGCTTTTTTTTCTTCCTAGAATACACTATACTGTTTACTACTGCTATGTCTTTGTTTATGACAGCCTTTCTGCCAGCAATATTCTTTTCCTCATCACTGAAAAATTCATACTCATTTAAGTATTATTGGACATACACTAGGCTGACATGATGTCTGGACTTTCTAGTCCTGTATATCCTGTGTATTCCTAACGATGCAGTTAGGGCTGTAGATTATTTTCAGCTTATTTTTCTGTCTCTCACTAGGAGACAGACAATAAGACAGGGATCATAGCTTGCTCACATTATATTCCCAACACATTCATTGAAATGGGCATTGCTTTATTTGCCCTGTGACTATATTTCTATAATTTCATGATCACCCAACATCCACTTCTTTTCATATAGATGCAACCTTTAGACACACTATTTTTTTTCTCTGTAATTCAGGATACAATGCAGTGCTAAATCACTTCAGTCATGTCTGACTGTGCAACCCTGTGGATTATAAACCGCTGGGCTCCTCTGTTCATAGGATTCTTCAGGCAAGAATACTGGAGTGGGTTGCCATGCCCTCCTCTAGGGGATCCTTCCAGCCCAGGGATCGAACTCACATCTCATGTCTCCTGCATTGGCAAGTGGGTTCTTTACCACTAGTGCTATTTGGGAAACCTATGTAATCCAGGATAGTTGATTTAAAAGATCTTCTGTATCTATGGTTTTCCTTTCTATGTATTGTAGTTAAATATTCTGAGTCCAATCTGTCTAAAGAGTGAAAAATCAGTCTTTAAACCATTTCCAAATTACTGGGTTAGGATGAGATTGGGGGGGAGGTCATACGACTGCAGTCCCTAAATCCAAAAAGTGCAAAAAATATGTGCGATTTTTAATAGAGAGAAACAAACTCTCTGGAAAATGGGGAAGGGGCAGGGGAGAAAAGGTATGGAGAAAAACACATCATATCTTTACTAGTCATAGTCCCTATATTACAAGAAAACTGGACTATAAAAGTGGGTGGCCAAGATCACTGCAATTTGCACTTTTTTGTCCAGATTATTTAAGTGTGTCTTCTCACCACAATTTTAAAGCAGTGTTCTGTTTATATAATCTTTAACTTAGGTTGTCTGATTTATTGCATCTTTTTCCATTTCATATATTTACATATTTATCACCTGTTTAAAAAGTATATATATATATATACATACATACATAATTTTATAAATGCTAAAATATTTTAATATGTATGAATAATATACCTTGAGTTATAACAATAATTTTGATAAAACTAAACTTTTATTTTAAAAAATATTGTAAACTATATATATGCTCCACAAACACAGAGCAAAAACTTCCAGTAAGTTATTTATGTAAATTAACAGAAATTTTAGTTCATTGCTGGTTATGAAAATTAGTAATAGAAAAGAAACAGCCAAAAGGTAAATGTGAACTAATATACAGTATCTCATTAAAAATGCATAATCAAAAACAAGATACTCTCTTTCAAGTTAAAAGTAATTGGACCAATGAATTAGTCTAGGTTTTAATTAAAAATAGAAAATTCAGTATAACTGCTACTTAATTTTATCAGCTAGAAAAATAAAGCAAAATATAAACTGATTTAAAATTTATATTTATTAATGAAGAGATATCTGGAACATTATGTTTGATCTACATTGTGCAAATTAATCACAACTGAGGTATCTAAGAAGATGGATATTTGAAAAGAAATGTACATATCATGTACCATGTAATTTTGCTCACATTAATATTTTCTCGAATATCTGACAAAACAAAGTAAAATGTCTTTTAAAATATTGACTTTTAATAGTCTGCACTACCTTGATAGAGAATATACAATAAGCACAAATTCTAAAATGAACATTAATGCTTCAGTTAAATTCAGTAGCTCTGTTGTGTCTGACTCTTTGTGACCCCATGAATTGCAGCACGCCAGGCCTCCCTGTCCATCACCATCTCCCGGAGTTCACAGGAACCCACTTCCATCGAGTCGGTAATGCAATCCAGCCATCTCATCCTCTGTCGACCCCTTCTCCTTCTGCCCCCAATCCCTCTCAGCATCAGAGTCTTTTCCAATGAGTCAGTTCTTCACATGAGGTGGCCAAAGTACTGGAGCTTCAGCTTTAGCATCATTCCTTCCAAAGAAATCCCAGGGCTGATCTCTTTCAGAATGGACTGGTTGGAACTCCTTGCAGTCCATGGGACTCTCAACAGTCTTCTCCAACACCACAGTTCAAAAGCATCAGTTCTTCGGCACTCAGCTTTCTTTGCAGTCCATCACTCATATCCATACATGACCACTGGAAAAACCAGAGCCTTGACTAGACAAACGTTTGCTGGCAAAGTGATGTCTCTGCTTTTGAATATACTATCTAAGTTGGTCATAACTTCCCTTCCAAGGAGCAAGCGTCTTTTAGTTTCATGGCTGCAATCACCATCTGCAGTGATTTTGGAGCCCCCAAAAATAAAATCTGACACTGTTTCCACTGTTTCCCCATCTATTTCCCATGAAGTGATGGGATCAGATGCCATGAACTTCGTTTTCTGAATGTTGAGCTTTAAGCCAATTTTTTCACTCTCCTCTTTCACTTTCATCAAGAGGCTTTTTATTTCCTCTTCACTTTCTGCCATAGCTTAGCCACAGACTAATGTTTAGCCATGGACTAGTTTAATACATAGTTGAGTCAGTTCAGTCAGTTCAGTTGATCAGTCGTCTCCAACTCTTTGTGACCCCATGAATCACAGCACGCCAGGCCTCCCTGTCCATCACCAACTCCCAAAGTTTACCCAAACCCATGTCCATCGAGTTGGTGATGCAATCCAGCCATCTCAGAAGTCGTCCCCTTCTCCTCCTGCCCCCAATCCCTCCCAGCATCAGAGTCTTTTCCAATGAGTCAACTCTTCGCATGAGGTGGCCAAAGTATTGGAGTTTTAGCTTTAGCATCAGTCCTTCCAATAAACACCCAGGACTGGTCTCCTTTAGGATTGACTCGTTGGATCTTCTTGCAGTCCAAAGGACTCTCAAGAGTCTTCCCCAAGACCATAGTTCAAAAGCATCAACTCTTCAGCACTCAGCTTTCTTCACAGTCCAACTCTCACATCCATACACGACAACTGGAAAAACCATAGCCTTAACTAGATGGAACCTTTGTTGGCAAAGTAATGTCTCTGCTTTTTAACATGCTGCCTAGGTTGGTCATAACTTTCCTTCCAAGGAGCAAGCGTCTTTTAATTTCATGGCTGCAATCACCATCTGCAGTGATTTTGGAGCCCAGAAAAATAAAGTCTGACACTGTTTCCACTGTTTCCACATCTATTTCCCATGAAGTGATGGGGCCAGAGGCCATGATCTTCATTTTCGGAATGTTGATCTTTAAGCCAAATTTTTCACTCTCCTCTTTTACTTTCATCAAGAGGTTTTGAGTTCCTCTTCACTTTCTGCCATAAGGGTGGTGTCATCTGCATATCTGAGGTTATTGATATTTCTCCTGGCAATCTTGATTCCAGCATGTGCTTCCTCCAGCCCAGCCTTTCTAATGATGTATTCTGTATATAAGTTAAATAGGCAGGGTGACAATATACAGCCTTGATGTACTCCTTTTCCTATTTTTAACCAGTCTGTTTTCCATGTCCAGTTCTAACTGTTGCTTCTGACCTACATACAGGTTTCTCAAGAGGCAGGTCAGGTGGTCTGGTATTCCCATCTCTTTCAGAAGTTTCCACAGTTGATTGTGATCCACACAGTCAAAGGCTTTGGCATAGTCAATAAAGCAGAAATAGATGCTTTTCTGAAACTCTCTTGCTTTTTCCATGATCCAGCGGATGTTGGCAATTTGATCTCTGGTTCCTCTGCCTTTTCTAAAACCAGCTTGAACATCTGGAAGTTCACGGTTCACATAAGTGAATAGATATATTCAGATAATCAAATAGCCTTCTATTTTCTAATATTTAATCTCATGTTAGAAAACAAGAATATTTGCTTTTGTAATTTTCTTATTTTCACACTGGCTTCTTGGTATTTTTTCTATCCTTCCATATTTTGAAATTCATCATCACCTTTCCATCCTTAAATCTCTCTTACATTACTCATTACTTTTATAAATGAAATTTGATGCTTCTAGAGTCTACATATTTCTCCTTAGCCAATGCCTGGTTAATATTATTTCCATATGTGACAACCTTCAGTGACTAAGCATTGTCTACCAATGGAATCCCGATCTCCTTAGAATGCTATTTGCGTCATTTATGACTTAGTCTCAAACTGTGGTTCTGCATTCAGCTCTCACTACTATATAACAAAACCCTGCAGTTATTCACATGTAATTGCACAAATGTATGCTTCTTCTTTTAAATTCTGAGTTCAGCCTGTGCTGTTTCTTTACTGAATAAGCATTTAACCTAATCTCTCACTCCCTTTCTGTCAGATCTCCTGATTTAAAATCTTACCCATCCTTTAAGACTTATTTCAAATTTCAGCTGATCCTTGAATCTTTCCCATATCACCTAAGATGTAATTTTTTGTTCAACTCAATTACTATTACAAGGCTGTATGTGAATTATGTTCCTGTGGACATTTGTATTTTAACACACCAAGAAAGTTAGTACAAGGGATACTACAGTAAAGAAGAAAACTGTAATAGAGTAGAGATACTAGACAAGTATACAAATGATTGCAAATCAAAAAAGTGAGGACCTTTTCCTAAGAAAAATACATAAAAATTCTGGGAGGATATTGAAATCTACTATTGAGAAAAATTTCATTTGTGATGACAACCGAGATACATCTTGAACAAAACACAATAATTTTGGAAATCAGAGATAAGGTGCAGAATATTCCCAGTGAAATATGAATCAATGTATGAAGATAAAAATATTCAGAGCATGCTCACGGATAGTGTTACAGGCTAAACTCCTTCCCTTCAAACTTTATGTGTTGAAGACCTAACCTTCAGTATCTCAAAATATAACTATATTTCGATAGGGCCTTTAAAAGAGGTGACTAAATTAAAATGAAGCTGATAGGGTGGTCCTAACTCAATCTGACTGGTGTCTTCACAAGAAGAGGAAGTCTGGACACACAGAGAGACAACAGCGAGGCATGCACATAGAAAAAACGTGACAAAAAGGCACAGCAAGAAGCGGGGTATCTGCAAGCCAGGGAGAGAAACCAACCATGCTGACCATTTGCCTCCCAAACTGTGAAAAAATAAATTTCTGTTGTTTAAGCCACCCAGTACACTTTTACAGCAGCCCTAGCCAACTAATACAGATACCTCATTCAATTATGCAACATAAATATCAAGTAATGGAGATAAAGCTATGTATGTGGGTGTTATGGAGAAGGCAATGGCAACCCACTCCAGTACTCTTGCCTGGAAAATCCCATGGATGGAGGAGCCTGGTAGGCTGCAGTCTGTGGGGTCACTAAGAGTTGGACACAACTGAGCGACTTCACTTTCACTTTTCACTTTCATGCATTGGAGAAGGAAATGGCAACCCACTCCATTGTTCTTGCCTGGAGAATCCCAGGGACGGGGGAGCCTGGTGGGCTACCATCTATGGGATCCCACAGAGTTGGACATGACTGAACCAGACCACCTGACCTGCCTCTTGAGAAATCTGTATGCAGGTCAGGAAGCAACAGTTAGAACTTGACATGGGACAACAGACTGGTTTCAAATAGGAAAAGGAATATGTCAAGGCTGTATATTGTCATCCTGCTTATTTAACTTATTTGACTCATTGGAAAAGATTCTGAGGCTGGGAGGGATTGGGAGCAGGAGGAGAAGGGGATGACAGAGGATGAGATGGCTGGATGGCATCACTGACTCGATGGACGTGAGTTTGAGTGAACTCCGGGAGTTGGTGATGGACAGGGAGGCCTGGCGTGCTGCGATTCATGGGGTCGCAAAGAGTCGGACATAACTGAGAGACTGAACTGAACTGAACTGAACTGAACTGAAGTGACTTTGCAGCAGCAGCAACAGCATGTGGGTGTTAACAATATAATTTAGTTAAGTGAACTGATACATGTAGTACATAAAAAAACACTTAGGACAGTATCTTGACTACTCAACCTACATTCTACTTCAGATGATGTATCTTAACCAATCATGATAATTTGATGCCCCTTGCTTGCCAATGATCAACTCATAGACAGGCTGTCTTAAGTCATTTTTGGCCAAGGAGACATGAGGTCCTAGGGATGCTTTGGGGGACTGTTTTATTACCAATAAGAGAACAAAGGCAGATTCTTCCTTCCTGTCTCTAAGTATTGGACCATAGCCTGAGGATGAAGAGATTCCTGACACAGAAGAGCAAGATGATGGTGATGTCACTGACCTACTGCATCAACCTACTCTGTGTCTGTTCCACCTCTGACTCCCTATTAATTAAGATAGCAAGTTTTTCATTGATTTGTACAAACTTGGTTAAGTATAATGTTCCTTGTAGCTAAAAGCAACTTAAACAAATACTAAGCTGAGTGGAGTAATATGCCCTATATTCAAAGGTTAGTCACTAAAGAACTGTATTTAGTAGTAATATAGATAGTAACTATATAGATAGTAACTATATAGGAACTGTACTTAGAAGTAATATAGATGGGATTAGAGTGAAGAAAGTCATGAAGTGGGAAGACCCAGTTAAGAAGCTATATATCCTAGTGATAAGTTAGAGGTTTAAGCCTAGGAACATGAAAGGCCTCTAGAGAAGGTGGCAGTGGTAGTGGGAAAGGGTAATGGGATTCTATTTCCAGCTTCAATGTCATTCAAATTCAAGTGCTCGTCCTTTCTTTTCTGAATTACTATAGTAGTTCTCACTAACTTGTGTTCCTGTCTTTGAGTTTGCTCCCTTAATCTCATCCTTTTTATCTACTCTTCTAAAATTCATTTACCATATAGCAACTAGGGTTATTTTTATAAAAATATTAATTCCACTCATGTCACTTAAAATCTTTTCATTGTCTTTCCACAACATTTTAAAATAAAACCCAAATTACTTAGCATTCTATACAAGACTTCTCACAATCTGTCCGTGTAGGTCTCATCCTAACACACTGTTATAGTTGAATTTTTCTCTCTCCCCGCAAAATAAAGACATGCCTTATATCCTAAGCCCCAAGGCCTCAGAACATGACCTTATTTGGAAATAGGACTATTGCATGTAAAACCTGCAAGTCTCCTACAGTCTCCTGATCTCTTCCTAATTCTCTGGCAACTCCTTCTCTTTTTTTGTTCCTCTTCTTAAATGTCATAGTATCCCAGTCTTCAGTCCTCGCCATTATTCTCTTATCTGCCTGGATATGCTTGTCCATTGCCAAGGCTTTTTTAAACATGTACTCTGATCTGTGACTCTGAAATGTACACCTATAGTCATCAACAAGCCTCACTAAATTTGTATATCTAACTTTTTACCCAATATCTCCAAATTACCAATAAAGAGAATAACCCTAATACATCCAATGAGGCTCTAGACTCTCTCCCACCCCAACTCATCCCCACAAATAATATTTCCTATCTCAGAAATTGCTACAACTTTTGTGCTAGTTGTTTAGCTATCACCTCTGCTTCTTATCTTTTAATTTACATTTAATTCACTCAATCCTCTCAGGTTTTCTGTCATAATCTATATTAAATTTGATCACCTTTAATCACTTCAAATATGAAACATCAAGAGCTCCTCTGACTTTAGAATAGACTTCCATGCTCTGTAGCCTCCTCAATGCCTGGTTTTCTATCTGGTTTCCTATGGTCTGTTTTCTACAAGTAACAAAGAGTGAGCACTGTTAAATATGAATAATTAACACATTACATATATTAGGCCATTTATTTTCACAATAGTCCCTTATTAAAAAAGGTTGATATTTACTTTTCCATTTCACAGATAAGAAAAACAAGTAACTTGCCCAAGATCATAGCTGATAGTGACAGACTGGAGTTGAAACTGAGGCAGCCTGCTTTCTTAAACTCACACCGTTATACACTCACACCTATGCTTAAAACCATTCAATGGTCTTTCACCATCCATAGTGTTAAAGGAAAACACAAAATAGAGACCAGACTTGAAAATTCCTTGAGAAGACAAAACCAATTAAGCCAGTGAGCAAAACTAAATATCACTCTCTCATGAACCTAAGTGAAACAAGCTATTTCTTAAAAATGCCTCTGATAATCAAAAGAAACTTAAGTCCTCTTCCTAAAAAATTATTTAAAAGATGACCACTTTTAATCAGTCCCTGCCCCCTGGGGGAAACTCCACTATAATAATCAATCATTATAAAGATTAAACAATTTCCTCATTTTCACTCTGTAAGACATCCTATAATATCAGGCTTCTTATGAGCCTTGAATTTAAAAGCTCTCAGTTCATGAACTGCTCTTATATGCATAATAAACTCTTACTAAATACTATTTTACTGATCTGATAGTTTTTATTTTGCTACATCTGATTTTTTGATAATCAAACAAAATGTACACTTCTTTCCATGACTTAGGTCTACATTAGTTTTCATGTGTTTGCCCCTGCCTACATCTCCAAGGCATTATAACC
The DNA here is from genome assembly GCF_032405125.1 of Capricornis sumatraensis. NCBI lineage: Eukaryota > Metazoa > Chordata > Mammalia > Artiodactyla > Bovidae > Capricornis > Capricornis sumatraensis. Next base: position 52,290,605 of record NC_091075.1, read on the forward strand.
ATTTCCCCTCAATCTTTATTGTTTTTCACATACCATCAAGCTGTATCAATCTCGGAGCTTCTGCACCTTGTGACACTGTGGTTTCCTCCTACTCTTCTCCCAGATTTTTGTATGACTCACTCTTTCAATTATTTAAGTATCAACAGTCCCCAGGAAAACCTTCTCTCCTAGGGTTTTCTCTCTCCCCACACTTCACTCTCCATCCCTTTAGATGGCTGCATTACCCTCATCACTGCCTGGAATTATTTAAATATATTTGTTTAGTATTTAACTGCATGATAGTGATGCATTTAGCATAATATTGTTCTCTTTATAATTTTGAGATCTATGTTTTGAAATAACTTTACACATTAAAATATGTTAATATTTACTAATACAATCTTGGAAGAGGTCAGCCTACAAGAAAAAGTGTATTTATCCATGCAAAGTGCCCACACAGTGTCATTCCTATTATAGATATTTGAGAAAGATATACTTAGAAAGTGAACGCATGAACATTTAAAAATACACTTCAAAATATCATTAGCCTAAATAATGATTTTCATTTGGGATAAATGTTCTCTGACAAATTTAAATTACCCACCTATGATTGAAAGCAATAAATGATTTCAGCAAAAATAAGAATTAATATAAACATCCCTAATTCTGTGTCCTTAACTTCTCTTGCCTCCAATTCAAATCCAACCATGGGACTACTAACAAAAGTGCCACTGCACTAGTATATCCATTCTTATTAGTTAGCACCACTTTTAAAAATAAGATAAATGCTTTACTTTAATGTGCTAGTATATCTCTTCAAGAGGTTTGAATTCCTTCATTTCTTAAAATAATAGATGAGAGCACAGTACTTATAAAGACAGAAAGTAACATGCCGAAGTTTGGAATAGCAGCAGGTATGTGAGGCATGCAAAAATAATGAGGCATATATATATCTGCTGATATGGACTTCAACAGCAGGCTGTTCTCCTGGGAAGGTGTTTTTACAGATCCTTCAGTCATTTATGCTACTAGCCTTTGCTTTACCAGGGGGCGTTGTTTTCTTTTTGTTTTCCTTAAGTGGGTCAAGAGCACATAAGTTTGAAGCACAGAAAAAAATATGTTACAGTACTAAATAATAAGGCCTTGATTTAAAAAGTATAGCATTCACAAGGATGTAGTTTAAGACTTTAGTTATTCCCAGTATGACCTCCTGGGCTTACTTGATTCTCAGCAGAAAACCATCTGCATTCTCCACAATGTATGTAAATACTACCAACTGTTATTGGAGAAACACATGTTAAGCACATGATGTGTCAGGTAAGGGAAAAAGAAAAGTGTTTTTCCTCTTAAATTTTAATCTCCATCCCTTCCTCATTTCTTGTTTCTCTGCAGTAGTAAATCTGTGTAGTGTGGTGAGCAAGGTCAACACGTTCGGGCCACTGGAGTCCCATCTAATGCCCCTATGTCCTTATGCTTCCAAAAACTCTCTCAACATCTCTCTCACTCCAGAACAAATTTATTATTTCCTGAACAAATTTATTACCTTCCTCTGTGTGTGCTTACAAAATGGCCATTTCTTAGCATTCCAGGGAGGCTCAGAATGAAAAATAAAATCATCATCCAAGGCTGAGATTTTTATGAGTTGACACATTTGAAGAAATGACAAAAGTAAACATCAGAAAATAGAAGACAAGGCAGAGTGAGAGAAAAAGCAAAACTTGAGTCATGGATTTGTTGACAAACTGATTGATCTTTTTGTCTAGGTATATGGGCCTTGCAATTCCCAAATATTTGGGCTTTAGAATTTCCTTTTTGGAAAAGTTGGTCTTTTCTTCATAGAACTCAAAGGCAAATGAATTGGCAGCTTGGTTATCTGGTTATACGAATGATTGTCCAGAAAATTATCAAATTTAGAAAAATATTTTCATGGAGTAGATTTGGCCCTACTTATATATTTCAATAGTTTTTCTTATTTTTTTAATTCTAGAAAGCTACAATATGCTCCTGTCCTTTCATTAACTGTCTAAAAAGTAAAAGCTACACTTTTTGATGAAATAAATATAAACCTTATATACCAGTTTGTTCACTTTTTTACAGTATTAAACTATAGATTTTCTTTAAAACTAAAAACATTCTTGTCATTCATGCTCAGCAGATGTTGTTAGGTTGGAGAACACAGGTTAAGTGTTTAAAAAATATACTCACTCTATGATAAATGTATTTGTTCATAAATGTCAGCTAGGCTTTTAAGGCTGGAGGAAGCAATGCTTATAAAACTTTAAATTTTTATAAACTTTTAACTTTAAATGTAGTCTGGAGAAATACAAATTAAGGTTGTTTTCTGTAAAAATGTACATTTTTTTTTTTTTCCCTCCCTTAGAGGTATTTCATGGCAAACACGCTGTAAGTAACTCAAGTCATACAACCAGGCTATGTTTTACTACTTAGTTGTGTGACAAGAGACTTTATCAGCCTGAAAAATGTTGACACCTCAAGATTGGTGTTAGAAAAAAACATAATGCCTGATGGTTGGAACTTGGGACTAAAAGCTCGTACTTTTCATTTAATAGAAAATCAGATAACTATATACAAGTAGGAGTAAATGGTGCAGAAAATATCAAATTAAATATGAAAGATGCAGATTGTCAAGCATTAGATTGTATGATTACTCTTGATTTAATGAACCCCAATGTCTGGAGAAAGACCTCTAACTTGTCAGGTTGTTCTCCATAAAATGAACATATTTGCTGTACTACATTGCTCTTTGCAAAGGTTTAATTCTAATATAGCCCAATTTCTACAAGGAAGCTATTGGAAGCAAAATCTACAGACTTATAAAATACTTAGCAGTGGAACATATTAACTGACAACAAGTTGAAGGGCATATGTATTAAATATTTTGAATTCAATTATTTCTTAAGATACTTATGAAGGTATTAAAAGTATTAAATCCTGTGGTTCTCAGACTAATACAGCTGGTTCAGAACCCCATTCATTTACTTCTTTGTTTACTAAATGGCAACCCACTCCAGTACTCTTGCCTGGAAAATCCCACGGACAGAGGAGCCTGGTCCATGGGGTCCTACAGTCCATGGGGTCGCAAAGAGTCAGACACGACTGAGCAACTTCACTTTCACTTTTTACTTTCACTTTTTACTTTCACTTTTCACTTTCACTTTACTAAATAATAATTGAGTGGCTAGCACATGCGAGGCTCTTCTTGGATTTTCAAGGGCATTTGTTTCAATCTCTTATGGAAGGCATTAGAGATGCTAGTAACTCTGGAGGTCAAATGAGCTTCTAAGACAATATTTTAATATCTTATATCTCCAGCAGGAAAGACAAGGACAAATCATAACAGTATCTTATAGCATGAGTTCAAATTCCAACACAGTTACTTAGTGATTGTATGAACTTGGTCATTTGAATATCCTAACAGTTTTTTTCATCTGTGCAATGAAGACTATGATGATACCTTCCCCATCATGTTGTGAAGGTTAAACATATGATAGAGGTAACAAGTTTAGAACAGTGCCAGCTACATAGAAAAATGTCCAATAAACATTGGTTAGTTCTGACAGTATTTGCAGTAGTATTCAAAAGCAACAGCAGTAGAATTTGTACTTAGGCTATTGCATTTTAACATACTCTGTATATAGTTCACAGATATATATTTATTATACATAAATAGCTTATGTGAAAAATATTTTGTGAATTCTTTTAATTACTTCTGTTGGATTATAGCCTCCCAAATAAATTTCTACATACACACACATATGCATATATGTGCATACACATATATGGGCATTCCTGGTAGCTCAGCTGGTAGAGAATCTGCCTGCAATGAAGGAGACCCCAGTGTGAGTCCTGGGTTGGGAAGTTCTTCTGAAGAAGGGATAGGATAGGCTATCAACTCCATTATTCTCGGGCTTCCTTAATGGCTCAGACGATAAAAAAATCTACCTGCAATGTGGGAGACCTGGGTTCGATCCCTGGCTTGGGAAGATTCTCTGGAGGAGGGCATGGCAACCTACTCCAGTATTCTTGCGTGGAGAATCCTCATGGACAGTGGAGTCTGGCACACTGGGCTAAAGTCCATGGGGTTGCAAAGAGTCGGACGTAACTGAGTGACTAAGCGCAGCATATATGTGTGTGTATGCTTTGTGTAATATGTACATGTGCACATATATAGAGGGAGAGGGAGGAGGAGAGAAATTCATAGGAGAGCATCCAATATCTGCCTCATTCTAAAATTTCATTCAAAGAAATGAATTATACTTACATTATCTCACTAATTTTGACTGATGCTGATTAACCTAAATTAGCTAAATCTAAATTATAATACTCCTTTTAAAAATATAACTTTGCTACCTTTATTAAAATTAAAAGCAAGCTACCTATGTATCACTCAGTAATTATAAATTAAATATTAACTATTTTAATGTTTACAAATATTAAATCTTCAGCATAGACACCATTATCAAGCAAGAAACTATTTTTTTATTCACACTATGGGTAGATGAATTCTTATTGTCATCATCATCATTATTAAGGAATGTTCAGCAATTTCCTTTTGTATTAAAGATTCTCTCTAAATAGGGATCCTATCAAAAATAGGGAAATATTAATATTATACAAATCTATAGAAAAATGAAAGACATATATGCAACAGCAAACTAAGTTACAACTTGTAAAATTATTACAGACACCATGGTGATGCAATCTGCATTAATGAGGCTATGACAAGGAGAGTATGATATATTCTGCTTCCCCAAGAAAAACTAAAAAATGCAAATTCTGTCCTGTCAATTTACTTACATATGCAAATTTAGTTAATAACTTCTATTACATTATCATGCAACTCTATTCAAGAGTCACACAAGGAATGTCAGATTTCTTTCCTTATTAAAACAAATAGTTGTTGGCATAAATATATTGCTTTTACTCATTTAATAATATTTAACCACCTTTGACTGTGTGGATCACAATAAACTGTGGAAAATTCTGAAAGAGATGGGAATACCAGACCACCTGACCTGCCTCTTGAGAAATCTGTATGCAGGTCAGGAAACAACAGTTAGAACTGGACATGGAACAAGAGACTGGTTCCAAATAGGAAAAGGAGTACTTCAAGGCTGTATATTGTCACCCTGCTTATTTAACTTATATGCAGAGTACATCATGAGAAACGCTGGGATGGAAGAAGCACAAGCTACAATCAAGATTGCCAGGAGAAATATCAATAACCTCAGATATGCAGATGACACCATCCTTATGGCAGAAAGTGAAGAGGAACTAAAAAGCCTCTTGATGAAAGTGAAAGTGGAGAGTGAAAAAGTTGGCTTAAAGCTCAACATTCAGAAAATGAAAATCATGGCATCTGGTCCCATCACTTCATGGGAAATAGATGGGGAAACAGTGGAAACAGTGGCTGACTTTATTTTGGGGAGCTCCATAATTACTGCAAATGGTGACTGCAGCCATGAAATTAAGACACTTACTCCTTGAAAGGAAGTATTCTTGCCTGGAGAATCCCATGGACAGAGAAGTCCATGGGGTCGCAAAGAGTTGGACACGACTGAGCGACTTCACCTTACCACCTAGATAGCTTATTAAAAAGCAGAGACATTACTTTGCCAACAAAGATTTGTCTAGTCAAGGCTATGGTTTTTCTAGTTGTCATGTATGAATGTGAGAGTTGGACTATGAAGAAAGCTGAGCGCTGAAGAACTGATGCTTTTGAACTGTGGTGTTGGAGAAGACTCTTGAGAGTCCCTTGGACTGCAAGGAGATCCAACCAGTCCATCCTAAAGGATATCAGTCCTGGGTGTTCATTGGAAGGACTGATGCTGAAGCTGAAATTCCAATACTTTGGCCACCTCATGCGAAGAGTTGACTCTTTGGAAAAGACCCTGATGCTGGGAGTGATTGAGGGCAGGAGGAAAAGGAGACAACAGAGGATGAAATGGCTGGATGGCATCACCAACCTGATGGACATGAGTTTGGGTAAACTCCGGGAGTTGGTGATGGACAGGGAGGCTTGGTGTGGTGTGATTCATGGGGTCGCAGAGTCGGACACAACTGGATGACTGAACTGAACTGAACGTATTTAATTCAATTAACGTATAGTGAGCTGTTATATATCCCATCAGCACTTCAGGAAAATAAAGGTAAGTGAAAAGGTCTCATCCTTCCTAAGTTTTGCAAACCAGCAAAAATAATGGCACTGTGATACAAAATGAAACAAGCCAGAAAAACAAATACAACATTGAAATAAAAAGATCCTGAAAATATCGAAATTATATGGTAAACAAAGAGACAAATAACCAATTAAATTCTGAATGAGGGAAAGAGTGAGGGAGATCACATCTGTGTGAGTTATCAAAACAGTTTCCCTCAGCTGAGTAGAAACAGAAAGGGGAGAAAATGCAGAAAAAGACAAAGCACAGGACCTCTGAAATTGATACGGGAAAACCCTCCCTTGCATCTTGTTAGCTTCTGCCAGTTTGCCAGCAATCTTTGGCTTATCTTGGTTTACAATTTCATAATTCTGATCTCTGCCTTTGTCTTCACATGATATTCTCCACTCCTGTGTGTGTGTTTGTATGTCTGCACATGGCTGTCTTCTTATAAGAACATCGATCACATTGGATTAGGGTTCATTCTATTTCAGTATGATCTCATTTTGACCAAGTATTCAATATTTTGTGACAATTCTATTTCCAGATAATGTCCCATTCTGAGGTCCTGGAAATTAGCACTTCAAGATAGCATTCTTAGGGGGGATATAATTAACCCATGACACTTAATATAAAAATTATCTACTCAGGCCAAAGGACATTTAAAGAGAATTATGAAATTCCAATTGTTTGATTGATATATATTGTTTGTGGCATGGTGAATTTGCACAGTACCTTTGGAAAGTAATCAGACAAACTGCATTCAATGTGACTGTAAGATGTTCATATATTTAGACCAAAGAAATAACCCTAAAAATGAAACAAGCATTCTATGCAGAGGCTTAGTGAAACTACAAAAAAATTAAAGTTAAATACATATAGAGAAATTAAATTTTAGTTCATCCAATTCATAAAAAATTTAGAAAACAAGAGATTAGATTTAGAAAAGTTCATTACATGGGAAATATTTCTATCAATTGAAATAGGCTATACACACACACACATACACATGCGTGTGTGTGTATAACCAAAAACAGCTATCTAGGCTCCTCTATCTATGGAATTCTCCAGGCAAGAATACTGGAGTGGGTAGCCATTCTGTTCACAAGGGGATCTTCCCAACCCAAAGATCGAACCCACATTTCTTGCAACTCCAGCATTAGCAGACGGATTCTTTACCTGTGCATCACTTGGGAAGCCCTTCGCTATGTTATCCGTCCCTAAGTTATCACAGTTTAGGAAAACTAGTGTGTATTCCCCAGGTTCATGTGATGACCTTTATGGATTAGCTGTGGCACTGCTTCAAGTTGTTTCAAATCCAGGAAACAGAGAAGCAGCCTCCATCTGGAGCATGCCATTCCCATGTCAGAGAAAGAGAAAACAAACGGAGGAACAACAAAATGCCCTTAAATGTCATTCTTTTTGGAATGACCTGTCACTCCTATTCACTTTTAATTGTCCAAAGCGCATCACTTGGTCAAACCTGATAGCTATGGATTAGGAGTACTCATCTCACAGGAGTGTTAGGAATAATTAGAAGCAATAATACCATCTTATTCGCCTCTCCTCACGTAAAATACACTTACCTCACCCACACAAAAGAGAACAACCTAACCATGCCATCGTATTCAAAGTCCATGATATGGTAGTCTTCAGATCAGGGCCAAGTATGGCTTTTTATTGATCCAAAGATCCAAGAACTGAAACGTCAAGTTATCTGTCCAACAACACACACCACACACCACACACAGTGGTGGAATACAGACTGACCACAAGGAATATTTCCATTGAAACAGAACGAGAATGGAAAACAAACATCATTACTAATATGTAGCTATACTGAAACCTCCCCAGGGAGAAATTGCAAAGGGCCCCCATCCAGAAGGAAGAGAATGTTCCTTAAATTAGGCCCTGTTTCCCTTCCCCTGAAGTAAATCCTAGTCCTTTGTTCTTTTGGTAAGGGTTTCTCCCTCTGGGAGATCTTTCCTTTTCCATTAAGTCTCCTAAATTCTCATCTGAAAAGAATGCTGAAGAGAATATTTTGAGCTCTACACAGCTTACTTATCTTTCTGTCTGTGGAAGGTGGGGGCTCCAAGTATCAGGGAGTCACAGTGTATTTTAAATCTAGACTAATGATTCCTTTGGCAGTACAACTCTTTCAAAAGCGAGTTTGCTTTTCTTCTGTTACCCAAATCATACATTAGTAGCTTACCCAAAGATTATCTTTCATTGAATACTTAATTGCAGATACTGGGAAAGACAAGCCTTTATTCTTTTTTCCTTGAGCAATTTGTCTAACAAGGTTTTCACCAGGCTTCCTTCCCAGGTGGCGGTAGTGGTAAAGAATCCGCCTGCCAATGCAGGAGCCACAGGAGATGGGGGTTCGATCCCTGGGTGCAGAAGATCTCCTGGAGGAGGAAATGGCAATCTACTCCAGTTTGCCTGGAAAGCTTCATGGAGAAAGGAGCCTGGTGGACTATAGCCACAAAGAGTTGGACGTGACGGCACACAGACAAGGTTGCATCAGGCACCACCTTAATCAGTTTGGAGATTTTAACAAAGGGTTTCATGACTGTGATTCTAGTTTAATACTTTCAGAAGAGATTGAGCTTAAATTGGCCTTTGTTTTCAAAGACTACTTTAGTTTTACATTTTTTCTGTTGGAAATGAGAAGTAGTGCCAGTTTCCATACCTGGAGGCTTTGGGAATTTCTGAGCTTTCTATATTCCCATTTATTTTTGCTTACATGGTAGCCAAATATTTTCTAATTTAATGTCTTTCTTGTAGTGTCTGGTCAAAGCAGTCAATACCAACCAAGGCAGACTAGCAATATTCTCCTTCTTATTCATGCCTGTATAGCATTATAATCATTTGTTGAGACTCCAAAAACAGTTCCCTGGGTGCCATCAAAAGGAAAGTTAATGTGAAGGGTTATTGTGCTTGTTTAATCAAAACTCCAATTTTTGGTAATGATTTTTATGTTCACTTTCATTAAGTATGATGCAGTAACAAAAATCCCAATTTTCAGCAATTTCCAAAAACAAATATTTATTTTTCTCTTGTGTTACAAGCGTCTCATGAGTCAGCTATGTTTCTGCTCTCCATTAATTCATAGCAGGGTCTAAGCTGAAGGAGCAGCAGCCCCTATCTGGATCATGCAGATCTCATAGCAGAGAGGAGAGAGCCTACAACAGCTCTCACAGCTTCTGTTTTTTGGGAGAGGCATATATCACTCTGTTCATTTCATTAGCTAGATCAGTCATACAACCCAATGGGGTAACAAAAACCGTCTTCTTAAAGCAGGGAATGTTTGGAAACCATAACGATCTGCCCTAGGGAGAGAGTAATGCAAACATCTGCAGAGAAATTCCAGACATAATGAAAAGCCTGTACCAAAAGTGGAAATATGTTTGGCATGTCCACGAAATTGCATGAGGCCAGGGTGAATGGAGAGAAGCATGCAAGCTGGAAAGTTGTCAAATGCAGAGATGGAGAAGGAACCCAATTTTGTAGGGCTTTGTAGGCTATTGTAATGACTGGATTTTAGAGTAAAGGGAGAATTTTGAGCACAAAGTAATGTGACCTAACTTTTATTTTAAAAGAATCACAGTAGTTGCTGTGACTAGATGAAATAAACAAATGGTGTTAGTAGGGAGATAAGTTCAGATGTTGCTATCAAAATGAGAAAGTGATGCTTTAGACGAGGGTAATAGAGATGGAGGTCCCAAGACATGGTCAGAAGGATATTGGAGATGAGCCACAAGTTGTTTGAGAGGGTTTGATATGGGATGTGAGAGAAACAAAAGTCAAAGTGAGATTTAAGATCTGACTTCTAACTTGCAACTGGAAGTTGACATCAACTGAAATGGGGAAGCTTATGGATATAACAGGCTTAGGGAGAAGATTAGGAGTCCACTTAGTACACAAGTTTGAGATGGCAATTAGATATCCATGTGTAGATGTCCAGTTTGGGAGAAAGAAGGAGGAATTTAAAAAATAATAGTTTGAGTATATAATTTTATTTAAAACCATTAGACTGAATGAAATCACTGAAGGTGTGAGTTTTATTATAAAAAAAGGCAAGGTAACTCCAATTTTAAGAGATCCAGGAGAAATAAATGAAGGAAGCAAGATCTAGTTTACTGGAAGAAAACTCAAAGTGTGGGATATGCTGAAAGCTAAGAAATTGATGTGTTCAAGGAGGCAGATATGATCAAATGGATCAAATGATGCTGCTAGGTTACTTAAAAAGAAACTGAAACTTGCCCACTGGCTTAGCAATGTAGAAGTTATTGTGACCTTGAAAAGAACAGTTATGTGAAGTGATGGGAGCAAAAATCTAAGAGTAATTTTAAGAGTGAACAAAAGACATGAATGGGAACACTGAGTATAGATAATATACCTAGGAGAGAATAGAATGGGCCAGGAATAACTTTCATAGTGGATTTCAACTTCGTATAAAATGGCTTATTCTTGTACAAAAATTGACAGTAACAATATTCTAACATTTGTTAATTTCAAGGAAAATGATACACAAGTGTTTTCCAGCATGCTTTGTACTTTTTATTTAAAAGAGGCAAAAAAAGGTAGAACAAAAATGAGTCCTTTAGAAGAGATCTGAGAAATTCAAACTTTAGGAATTTGACACTTGCTGAGAAAATCACATGAAGAGAGGAAATAGGCTAATTTAGTGAAGAGTAATTTATTACCACTATCTCTTTTATTGTCAAAAAATCTATAGGGGCTAATTATAGTTGTAGTGAAAATTAAACTGCTGGGTTAACTAGAAAGATGGGTTTTGATTTGTAAATGTGAGAGGCAGAAAAAAATCAAGCAAGATGGATGACATGCATATCATTTATAAAGTCTGGGATCAAAGACCTATAGCAAAATAAGTCAAATTATCTGTGAGTGTCAAGGAGATGATATGCAAGATTAGAAACTAGAATCAAACAGAGGAACAGAGTCCAAAGCTGAAGGTAATTCTAGACTATGGGAGAAGGAAAGGGGAATAGCAGGTAGAGAACACCTAGACGTGAATTTGGGTAGATGAACTGTCCTAGACTGCTAAACCGCCCCTGAAGAAGTTAACTCTCCACCCATACTTCATAAAGAAAACCAAACTGCCTCTGGAAAACACTGTGATCCTAAAGTTTTCTCTGAGTTTAGTCAGACTGCTTCTGACCCCTTTCAAATACAGAGATAGAAAAAGAGAGAGAGAGAGAGAAATGTGCAAGGGTGCTCAGTGACTTCAGTTGCATCTGACTCTGCAACCCTGTGGTATGTAGTCTCACCAGACTCCTTGGTCCATGGGATTCTCCAGGCAAGAATACTGGGATGAGTTGCCATGCCCTCCTCCAGGGGATGTTCCCAACTCAGGGATTGAGCCCACCTCTCCTGACTTCCCTGGTGGCTCAGAGGTTAAAGTGTCTGCCTGGAATGCAGGAGACCAGGGTTCGATGCCTGGGTGGGGAAGATCCCCTGGAGAAGGAAATGGCAACCCACTCCAGAGTACTCTTGCCTGGAGAATCCCGTGGAGGGAGGAGCCTGGTAGGAGTCCATGGGGTCACAAAGAGTCTGACACGACTGAGCGACTTCACTTTCACTTTCACTTCTCCTGCACTGCAGGCAGATCCTTTACCCATTGAGCCACCTGGGAAGCCATACATATGTATATATACATGGCATTTATTGGGTATGTATGTATCATACCTGATATACTGTAAATAAATGTGTGTCTGATATATATATAAATATGCTACAGATATGAACTAACAATAAGATCTTTAATGGCAGTTATTTTGTTCTCTTCTATGTATCCATCCCTCAATCTATGCTCAGAAAGTAGAAAGGATACATATACACTATTCAGTGAACATTGATGTTCTTATATTCAATGGATAAACTCTGTAAATAACTTCAGATATATATATGTATATATACACATATATACACATACACACATATATATATGACATGTTAGTGAATTAAATCACATCTAAAGACAAAGAAATTGCTTTTGCAAAGAATATGCTAGATTTCTTTTTAAGAAGAATATATTTATGAAATAAAATTTTATCTATTAAGCTAAATTGTATGTGGACATTATTTAGATTACAGATTTCATTTAGTGTTTCAAAATTCAAATTATTAAATATTTGTCTGAAAAGAAGTAAAAAATATATGAAAAAGTGCCTTTGGGGTTCTCTAAAAGTTAAATGTAATCAGTCAGGAACAGAAAGTAACAAAAATTACCACTGTATTGATAGATACTTTAATCACACAAATAAAACTGCTTAATACAATTGATTTTTCATTCCAATGCATCAGCTTAGAATTAAATCCAGTATATTAAATCAAGAGTTAATTGGAAAATGTTGTTAAAGGTAAATATAACAGATTTTTCTGAGATTGAAGCAATTTTCTTTTAATAAGCCCAGTTATATTGGGGTTTCTTTTAATAAACCCATTAAGTTTGAATAGGTTCCCCTTGAATATTTTGGAGTATTACTATGCAAAGATCAGCCTTTTAAGAGTTTTGAACTGCCACCAAGTATGATCTCATTTTATCTGATATTTCTGAAGAACTCTTAAAAGTAAATAAGATGAGCAAACCTTTAATTTGACATTTCTTGAATTTAAATATTCATAGGTGATTGATATTTAAATATCATCTACTGAAGAGCTCAATTTCAATGAACCAATCAATGTATCAAATTCAGATGTATTACTTTGGGATGATGAGGGAACAGTAAAAGAGAAAACTTTGTTTTTATTAGAAAATGGATTATATGGATATCTCTGTATATGTATATATATCTACGTTCATCTCTGAAACCTGATTTTTAAAGACAAATCATATTTTCTATAACTAAAAATACTATTGTCCTCTGTATTGCAATCTTTGCTATATATTATATTTTATTGCATTTTAATTGAAATATATTTTTCTGTAAAAATTAAGTAGATATTTTAAAAGTGAATATTATAGGAAACAAAAAAATTATTGACCTTGCATATGAACTTTACATAATTTGCCCTTCATGATAATGTATATCTGGAAACTGAGAAGATTGTACATTTGTTTTAAGACAACAAAAATTCAAGTAAGGACAGGAGTTAGGATATAAAATATAACTCAGGAAGTTAGATTTTTATAACCAATGGCAAAATGATCATGTATTCAAGATCCTGTTGAATTTTCAAAATGATGGAGAAACTGTTATGAATATGTCAGAGATCTTTCATAATATTTTGTAGAAATTAAGAAATTTCAATGCCTGCCCTTTAATTAAAAACAAAGTATTTGACACAGTTTTTGTTAAATTAGAGAAAGTATTTCAAATCCAGTGTTTTATTTCAGTTAAGATAGAGAATTTTTAAATCAATAGGGAAAGAATGCACTTTCAAACAGAAAAGATGCCAAGATAACTGGTTTTGAAGAGTAATAGTATCAGTCTTCGTATACAATGTGAAATGGTAAAAAGTAAAATTACTTCATCACTGAAAGAATAGATTTTATATTTGTTTGCTTGGAAGAAAAGGAAAAGTGCACCTAACCATAAACACAAAGAGAGAAGCTATAATGTAAGATGGATTTTAATATCTAGGAAATGTGAAATATTTTAAGTCAATCATTCTCAGAAACAAAGAAAAAAAATCATCATTCCTAAAAAAACCTTTGCACTGGTAGGACAGAGACCTAAAATCATTACTATAAAGTAAACTCTCACAAATCAATAAGAAAAAGCAAATAATGTAAAGAGGGAAATATCCTCACACAAAATATAACACATGAGTTAATTAGTGGTATAAGGGGCTGGGTAGTAGCAGCAGTAGGGAAAACAGATAACCTTCAGTTCAGTTCAGTTCAGTCGCTCAGAAGTGTCCAACTCTTTGAGACCCCATGAATCACAGCATGCCAGGCCTCCCTGTCCATCACCATCTCCCGGAGTTCACTCAGACTCACATCCATCGAGTCAGTGATGCCATCCAGCCATATCATCCTCTGTCGTCCCCTTCTCCTCCTGCCCTCAATCCCTCCCAGCATTACAGTCTTTTCCATTGAGTCAACTCTTCTCATGAGGTGTCCGAAGTACTAGAGCTTCAGCTTTAGCATCATTCCTTCCAAAGAAATCCCAGGGCTGATCTCCTTCAGAATGGACTGGTTGGATCTCCTTGCAGTCCAAGGGACTCTCAAGAGTCTTCTCAAACACCACAGTTCAAAAGCATCAATTCTTCGGCACTCACCCTTCTTCACAGTCCAACTCTCACATCCATACATGACCACAGGAAAAACCATAGCCTTGACTAGATGGACCTTAGTCAGCAAAGTAACGTCTCTGCTTTTGAATATACTATCTAGGTTGGTCATCACTTTTCTTCCAAGGAGTAAGTGTCTTTTAATTTCATGTCTGCAGTCACCATCTGAAGTGATTTTGGAGCCCCAAAAAATAAAGTCTGACACTGTTTCCACTGTTTCCCCATCTATTTCCCATGAAGTGATGGGACCAGATGCCATGATCTTAGTTTTCTGAATGTTGAGCTTTAAGCCAACTTTTTCACTCTCTTCTTTCACTTTCATCAAGAGGCTTTTTAGCTCCTGTTCACTTTCTGCCATAAGGGTGGTGTCATCTGCATATCTGAGGTTATTGATATTTCTCCTGGCAATCTTGATTCCAGCTTGTGCTTCTTCCAGCCCATCATTTCTCATGATGTACTCTGCATATAAGTTAAATAAGCAGGGCGACAATATACAGCCTTGACATACTGCTTTTCCTATTTGGAACCAGTCTCTTGTTCCATGTCCAGTTCTAACTTTTGTTTCCTGACCTGCATACAGATTTCTCAAGAGGCAGGTTAGGTGGTCTGGTATTCCCATCTCTTTCAGAATTTTCCACAGTTTGTTGTGATCCACACAGTCAAAGGCTTTGGCATAGTCAATAAAGTAGAAATAGATGCTTTTCTGGAAGTCTCTTGTTTTTTCCATGATCCAGAGGATGTTGGCAATTTGATCTCTTGTTCCTCTGCCTTTTCTAAAACCAGCTGGAACATCAGGGAGTTCACGGTTCACGTATTGCTGAAGCCTGGCTTGAAGAATTTTGAGCATTACTTTACTAGCATGTGAGATGAGTGCAATTGTGTGGTAGTTTGAGCATTCTTTGGCATTGCCTTTCTTTGGAATTGGAATGAAAACTGACATTTTCCAGTCCTGTGGCCACTGCTGAGTTTTCCAAATTTGTTGGGATATTGAGTGCAGCACTTTCACAGCATCATCTTTCAGGATTTGAAACAGCTCAACTGGAATTCCATCACCTCCACTAGCTTTGTTCATAGTGAAGCTTTCTAAGGCCCACTTGACTTCACATTCCAAGATGTCTGGTTCTAGATTAGAGATCACATCAGCATGACTATCTGGGTCGTGAAGATCTTTTTTGTAGAGTTCTTCTGTGTATTCTTTCCACCTCTTCTTAATATCTTCTGCTTCTGTTAGGTCCATACCATTTCTGTCCTTTATTGAGCCCATCTTTGCATGAAATGTTCCCTTGGTATCTCTAATTTTCTTGAAGTGATCTCTAGTCTTTCCCAATCTGTTGCTTTCCTCTATTTCTTTGCATTGATCACTGAAGAAGGCTTTCTTATCTCTTCTTGCTATTCTTTGGAACTCTGCATTTAGATGCTTATATCTTTCTTTTTCTCCTTTGCTTTTGCCTCTCTTCTTTTCACAGCTATTTGTAAGGCCTCCCCAGACAGCCATTTTGCTTCTTTGCATTTCTTTTCCATGGGGATGGTCTTGATCCCTGTCTCCTGCACAATGTCACAAACCTCATTCCATAGTTCATCAGGCACTCTATCTATCAGATCTAGGCCCTTAAATCTATTTCTCACTTCCACTATATAATCATAAGGGATTTGGTTTAGGTCATACCTGAATGGTCTAGCAGTTTTCCCTACTTTCCTCAGTTTGAGTCTGAATTTGGTAATAAGGAGTTCATGATCTGAGCCACAGTCAGCTCCTGGTCTTGTTTTTGTTGACTGTATAGAGCTTCTCTATCTTTGGCTGCAAAGAATATAATCAATCTGATTTTGGTGTTGACCATCTGGTGATGTCCATGTGTAGAGTCTTCTCTTGTGTTGTTCCAAGAGGGTGTTTGCTATGACCAGTAGTAAATACAGGACCAAAGAAAATCATAATCGGGGGTTTGCCTGACAACTTGTGGCTTAGCGCTGCCCTACCAGAAATGGGTTTTGGTCAAACTCTTTAACATTTCTAATATGCATCAGTTTACCTTGAACAGTTCTGGTATCAAAAGAGGGAAGCTAGGGGAACCCCTGACAGTCCCCCAGGAACAATGATTGAGCAGGTGTAGGTACGTTTGAGCCTGGAGCCTCTGGAGCGGTGGGTAAATCCCTATCGGATCCTGGATCCTTCTAGTTCGGAGATTTCAGAATTTTTTCGACTGATTTCTTTTGCCGGGTTCGGTCCGGAAACCATCCAGAATCGGAGGGGGTCCACGATCTGACCCGATCCAACTGAGAAACCACACTAGATCCACTGTGAAGTCCAGGTGAACAAAATTTTGTTTTAAGCCTGAGTAGGCATCAGAGGAGAAGGCAATGGCACCCTACTCCAGTACTCTTGCCTGGAAAATCCCATAGGCGGAGGAGCCTGGTAGGCTGCAGTCCATGGGGTCGCCAAGAATCAGACACGACTGAGCCACTTCACTTTCACTTTTCACTTTCATGCGTTGGAGAAGGAAATGGTAACCCACTCCAGTGTTCTTGCCTGGAGAATCCCTGGGACGGCGGGACGGCAGAGCCTGGTGGGCTGCCGTCTATGGGGTCACACAGAGTCGGACACGACTGAAGGGACTTAGCAGCAGCAGCAGCAGCAGCAGGCATCAGAAGCCAAACTCTGCACTGAGTAAAGCATGCAAAAACGATGAGTTTATTGCAAAGTTTCTGAGCTGCAAGCCGTCAAATTTATGGCTAGGAAAACAGTGTGTTCTTGGTTGCTCATAGACCCGTGGCTTTTTATTGGGTAACTGAGAAAGTTATCTGCTTTTTTCAGTGGATAGAGCGACTTCACTTTCACTTTTCACTTTCATGCGTTGGAGAAGGAAATGGCAACCCACTCCAGTGTTCTTGCCTGGAGAATCCCAGGGATGGGGGAGCCTGGTGGGCTGCCGTCTATGGGTTCGCACAGGGTCGAACACGACTGAAGTGACATAGCAGCAGCAGCAGCTGCTGCAGTAGCAGCAGGAGGCCTGGTGGTCTTTTTCTCTGTTTTAAGGATAGCTGAGACAAGGTTCAAAGCAGTCCAGAGACGGCTTAAACTGAATTGGCTTTTGGGGATTTGCTGGCGTCCTCTGCTGATTTCTAAGCAGAACTGCAAATTTCTGCAACTTCTGGTAGGTAAAGTTTTATTTTCTTAACTACTCCTGTGTTGGCTACCTCCACTTTGTCCCCAATGTAAGTGACTCCATTTTAGTTTTGGTTCTACAGAGGTTAACCTTAGCAAAGATAAAAGTAAATAACAGTGGCCACAGTATAGAACTTTTAACCTCTGAAATTGTTGGATAGGAAGTTAGGCATGAGCAACTGAAGGGTGGCCTGGTGAAAAAGATATCAGCTTCTCTAAATCCCACCTCAGACACATCCCAGTGCAGCCCAGGAGAGTTCACAGATATACTATTAATACAAAATTAATCACAGAGACTTTTCCACCTCTGGCATGTGCACCCTTGAAACACAGCTGTGTCCTCCAGTGACCTTAGGCAGCCGGGAGGGAGTCCCTTAAGGGTTCATAAACATTCTGTACATATGTACATGCATTTGATTATGTATGAATCAAACAGACTGAATTATCGGAAAGACATGTGCAGTAGAGGCTGTTGTTATGTAACTTGCAACTGGTAATCAAAACTCAGTCCATGCCCACCTAGATGAATATGTAAAAGCCCTGTCTTAAAAACCTCATATCTCATGTTCTGGTGCCAGTGCCTCTCTTGGCTTGGCCCAGCACTCCCTTGAGGTGTTCTTTCTGTTCTTTCTTCAGTAAACTTGTTTTTGCCAGGGGTAAGATCTCAGATTCTTCTTTGTGTCCTTACCAAGAACCAAGCCTCAAGAGGAAGGGTCCTCTGTGGCTCTCCTATCCAGTAACAAGATAAGCTTATCGATTTATGAGATGCCCTAGGGAGAAAGAGGTCTCAGCCAGGCACTCACTCTAGAAAGTAAAAGGAAAATTATTTTTCTTTCTCTGCAATTTCTGGTGGCCAGAATGAGACTCACTGAGACAGCCCACTGACTCTGGAGCCTGCAGATAGCATCCTGTCAAAACTGGCAGAGGTTAAGAATTCTTACCAAAGTTAGTGCTCCCAAATCTCTATCTGTAGTGTCTGATCAAGAGAGAAAGGTAAGATTTCACACTGGCTCTTTCTTTCCAAGTTCAAAATGGCAGGAAGCAAACATGGTTACCAATCCTTCTGTTCCCAGGGATAGCTGTTTATTGCCTTCTTGTTTATCTGACAATTTGGCTTGGCCGTTGGTAGTGTGAAGGGCCCTCAAAACTATGGCTGGACAAAAATGTGGGTTGTCCACCATTTTGCAGGTAGGGGCCTACTGACTGCTATAAGCTTCAGGGGTAGTCTTTTTTTTTTTCTCTCTTGGTTGTCTTTGGGAGTGGCTCTGAATCCTGGGAGAATAATATCTTTTGCACCCTGTTGGGGACTTTTTTTGTGTGCATGGGATTGTTCAGTACTACTAAGAATATTTGTTGTTTGTACTGACTAAAACTTGACAAGGTAATTTCAAAGGATTTTTTTTTTAGTATATCTATGATCAAAAGTTGGCCAAATTGGAAGCTGATACTCAGAACCTAACTCACTCTAATAAGCTTAAGTGAAACTATGCACCCAAAGGGAAAGGAATACATTCTGAAGCCACTGTAGAAGGATTTACTAAAACATTACAAAGACATGCAGCTCTAAATCTAAAACATAGGGATCTTTCGATTTCCATCTTAGTTGAAGATCTCCCTAAAAGAGGACTTTGTATCACAACAAATATCTCCTGTACCTAGATCATCAGCACCTCTGGTATTTTGCTGCTGTTTAGTCGCTAAGTCATGTCTGAGTCTTTATGAACCCATGACTGTAGCCCACCATGCTCCTCTGTCTATGGGATTTCCCAGGCAAGAACACTGGAGTCTGTTGCCATTCCCTTCTAGAGGGGATCTTCTCAACCCCTCTACAGGGGATTCTCAAAGAAGAATCCCCATTTCCTGTATACTGAATGCAATTCTTTACCACTGAGTCACTTGGGAAGCCCTCTGGTATTTAGAAATTCCAAAACTTAACAAATAAGCCATTTGGCTAAAACAGTTTGATGACCCTTCACATATATTTCTTGACATTTAATATCTTGTTTGATTCATTAAAAAAAGTAAAATTGCAATAATGAGGTAATTATATTCAAATTGATATCCTTTTGGACATAATCCTATAACCAGTGTCAGTGAAATGAATGTATAACACCAGGTTTGTAACACATATCAGAATATTAATGATTTAGAAATGAATGCTACAATGGAAACTTTAAGTTAGAAACTTAGTCCAAGATAAAAATAAAATAAAATATACACATAATATCTATATACAAGAGTGGCTACTGGGAATTATATAGGCAAAATTGGAAACAAATTCAATATATAAAAAATGCAACTAATTAAATAAATCTTCACATATTCATGAACCAGAATACTCTGCTAATATTGGAAAGAATGTTTTATAAAAATACTTGATTCAAGGAATGTCATGCTAAGAATGAATGTTTAAACTTAAAAAGTATGCTATAATAGGATTACTATGAGACTATTAAGAAAATGATAAATATGTAAAATATGTCTTATATATGTAAATAGATGTTTATATGTACTCCATGGTGGGAGGGATTTACTAACAAACCCTTCCTGATTATTGTATTATTTTCTGTATCTTTGATCTGATTTAGATAATTTGGGGAGATTACTTGGCTTGGAACATGCTTTTTAAAGTGGGATTTTTCAAACTTGCTTCATTTTTAAAACTCAGGAAAAGCTTTCCTACTTCCTTCTCCATGTCAGCTTAAGTCTCAAACTTTTGTACTCACAGGATAATCAGACCAAGGGCATTAGAACAATTTGAGAGCTTCTCAGAAAACTTAGGTTCCACTCTAGATGAACTGCACTAGGTTCTAAGTTGTAATATGCTCCAGGGATAATTTGTATGCATACTGAAGTTTGAGAAGCTCTTCTCTAAAATATTAAGAGGAAGTGAAAGTACATACTAATCTTATAACAACTTTTCTGTTTTTGCCATTAACAGAATCATTTCAGAAAAAAAAATCAAAGTTTAAAATAAACATGTGGTTGGAGCACTAATTAGTACAATTGTTTGACAATTTGGAAATAATATCAGAAATCTTAGAATGAATATACTTTCAGATCTAATAATATACAAATGGAAATATATCCTAGTGAAAGAATCCAGTGAAATGGTAAAAGCTTTATATACAAAGATGTCCATTGTAGCCTTATCTAAAATAGCAAAAAAATTAGAAACAAACTACTTGTTCAACAATAGAAAAAAAATCTGGTAGTCTACTAGGTAGAGTTTTGTTCAACAACCAAAATTGTGTTTTAAAAAGTTTATATTTTAAATACTTTATCCATTTTAATAATGTTACTCTTAGTTATCTTTTATATCCAATGTCATTGCTTCAATTACTTTATTTTTTAAATATCTCTGATTATTTTTTCCCATTCTTTATTTTCAACAATTCTGTGTCATTTTGTTTTAGATGTGTTTTTTGTAAGCAGTTAAAATTTTACTTACCCAACCTGAACTGGCTTTCAATAGGTAAACTTAACCTATGGTCCTGAAAACATTTTTTAAAAACAAACAAACAAACAAAAAAAAACCTGTTAGCTCTCTGCCCATAGAAAACAGGTTATGAACTTGCCAACACATGGGTCAAAGTTTAACCCTTTCAAATTGAGTAACTCTAGTTAACATTTACACAGAAGTTTCCACATGCTAGACACTATTCTAAAAACCTTACATATAATAATTTAATAATCCCTAGTAAGAACTATTATCCCCATTATACGGATGAGGAAAGTGAGAGACAGAGATTTGTCCAAGTAGTGATAAAACTAAAATTTGATCCCAGGCCATCTGACTCCAGAATCTACAGCCTTGATCACCACAGTATATTTCAACTTATAGATTAAAGAATGAAGCATGCATTTTACCATCTCCCTACTGTCTTGTTTCACATTTTCTTTTACAATTGATTAGTTCTGTATCAAGAAAGTGCAGTGTCACATCAATTATTTGACTTGACAGTGTCAGCTTCCTGAAGATCTGGGAAGCTTATGTTACATATCCTAGATGAGAACTCTTCATCTTCACTTTTGTTGCTTGATACAATTATACCCAAATAAATGGTCTGGCTTTCCTCAAATCAGAGCATTTGGGGGCACTTGTTGTTGTTCAGCCTCTTAGTCATGTCTGACTCTCTGTGACTCCATGGACTGCAGTACACCAGGTTCCTCTGTCCTCCACTATCTTGCAGAATTCACTCCAATTCATGTTCATTGAGTCAGTGATGCTATCTAATCATCTCATCTTCTGCTGCCCCTTCTCCTTTTACCTTCAGTTTTTCTCAGTACCAGGGTTTTTTCTCAATAAATCAGCTTTTCATCAAGTGCCCACTTGAAGGGAATTAATGAAAATATCTTGGTCAAAAGAATTGTAGGAACCTTTTATTAAAGCCACAGTTTCAGCTCTGTTTCAGGGAGTTTGTGCTATAAAATCAGTTGCCAACATAAGCTTATTTATTTTCCTCATTTCCACTGAATCACTGTATTCTTTTTCCTTCTATCATGTATACTATCATGTAAGAATGGAATCGCCAGTCTATGTCTGACGCAGGATACAGCATGCTTGGGGCTGGTGCATGGGGATGACCCACTGAGATGTTATGGGGAGGGAGGTGGGAGGGGGGTTCATGTTTGGGAACACATGTAAGAATTAAAGATTTTAAAATTAAAAAAAAAAAAACTCAAAAAAAAAAGTTCCTTTTTAAAATTATATGTTTAGTTTACCCTTGTGATTTAGAAAAGAAAAGAGTATTTTAAGCAGAAAACATTTGTTTACTTTCAGTAAGTGATACTTTCTAGAATATTGAGAGCAATAAATATTCATGGGATGCACTAAAGCTTAGACAAGGGTTAGAGAAACACTGGGCTTCCCTGGTAGTTCAGCTGGTAAAGAATCTGTCTGCAATGCAGGAGACCCTGGTTCCATTCCTGGGTCAGGAAGATCCCCTGGAGAAGGAATAGACTACCCACTCCAGTAATACATTGGGCTACCCTGGTGGTTCAGATGGTAGAGATCCACCTGCAGTGAGGGAGACCTGGATTGGATTTTTGGGTTGAGAAGATCCCCTGGAGGAGGACATGGCAACCCACTTCAGTATTCTTGCTTGGAGAATTCCCATGGACAGAGGAGCTTGTGGGGCTGTAGTCCATCGGGTCGAAGAATCAGACATGACTGGGCGACTAAGCACGGCACAGTTCTGGATTGCTACTATAACAAACTGCCACAAACTTAGTGGCTTAAAACAACACAAATTTATTATCTCATAGTTGCTTAGTTCAGAAATCCAGTGGATGCAGCTGTACCATCTTCTTCAAGTTTTACAAGACTGATGTCATGACAGGGTTGCATGTCTTTCTGAAGGCTCTAGGGATAAACTCATTTCCACATTTACTCAGATTGTTGTCAGAATTGTTTTATGTAGTTATAAGACTAAGGTTTTTCTTCACCTTCTGACCAGTAATTGTGCTTAGCTTCTGGAGGGTGCCTATGTTCCCTGGTCGTGCCTCTTATCCCTTCCATCTTCAAAGTAATCAAGTAATCAAGAACTGAGTCTTTTTCATGTTTCAGATCTCTCCTCCACTTCCTTTTCTGAAACCTCCACCCCTCTCTTCTGGCCTTCTCTTTAGCTTTTAAGGGCTCAAGTGATTACCTTGGATCCACCTTGATAATTTAGAGTAATCTTCCTATTTTAAGGTTAGTTGATTAGTGACCTTAGTTTAATCTGAAAACTCCCTTCACAGCAGTACCTGGATTAGTGTTTGATTAGCTAACCAGAGAACAGAAAGGGCATATCTTTGATTTCTGTTTACTAGACTTTCTTTTTCATTTTTCTTTACTTTCCCTCTCTGAATTTCCAATTGGGAAATACAGTCTTTTAAAATATTTATTCTGCCTTTGATATTAAGTTAATTTTCCTGGCAAGAGAGTAATGGAAAACTCACTTCATCTCATTTGTGTTGCTTATCTTAATAAGTCCTTTCCCATCAGATCTTTAACTGCATTTTGAAAGCATGCATTTTCATTTCCCATAGGTTTTTAAAATTTGGGGAAATATATTTTTAGTTTTATTCTGCTTACTTGGTCAGATTATTATATTAACTTTCCTTTTAATTGAACACACTGTATAATAACATTTTAAATAGGCAACACTATTTACCCATATTCATACTGCTCTTACATAACCATTTTTGCATATTACTTTGCAATCCTCCATGTTTATATATTACATGACTGCAATCACAAGTATATAATGCTTTCTCTTTTTTCCAGTTTTGAGACTGTAACTATAACTGATTATTTCATTTTTCTGTGAACTTTTCATTGCCTAGGGAAGGTACATGAGAAAATAATATACAACCTTCAAAGTGTAGTTTAAAAAGTTACCGAGACCTGGATCCTGTCAACTTATCCTCCCCAAACATCACTTCTACTCATTTGACCCTCATATATCACATTTCAGCATAATGTAAAATTTGCATCTCTCACCTTTGCCCACATGTCGTCTATCTGACTTCATTTTCTTCTGCTAACTCCTATTTGCCTTTCAAGACTAAACTGACATGTCACCTCCCTTCAGGAGATTGTCCTCATCCAGTTTAAGTGACTCTTTTATGTGTACCCACAAACTTCTTTGCATATTTTTGTCAGAGAATTTTCCATATTCAATTATAATCATTTAATTATTTCTACAGCTCTCACGAGGACTTTAAAATCCTTGTAAGCAAAACCCATGCACTACCAGTCTTTTTACTTGGAATGAGTAAGGTTTGGCTTCAGTCAACAAACACCTCTCAAATATCAGTGGATTAAGTCAGCACAGGTTTTTGTTTTTTTGTTTGTTTTTAATTTTTACAATTGAAATTGTGTTTTAAAATTGTGTTGGTTTCTGCCATACAACACCAACAGGTTTATTTCATCTTCACACCACATATGCTCAATGGAGCAGCTGGAGGCTCTTCTCCATGCACTTTTGACTAACAAGGCAGCCCTCATGTCTAGAATTACCAGCTGCCTAGGCAGAGGAAAAGAGAAAGCATGATGAAGTATATGATGCCTCCTAAAACATCTCCCTAAAATGACATGTTATGTCTGCTCACCTTTTGTTGCCAAAGAAAGCACACGACCATCCCTATCATTGAGAGGAAAGAAGCTGACTCTTGTAAATGCCAGAAGTAGAGAGAGAATATTTGGTGAATAGCACTGCTGCTGCTGCTGCTAAGTTGCTTCAGTCGTGTCCGACTCTGCGACCCCATAGACAGCAGCCCACCAGGCTCCCCCGTCCCTGGGATTCTCCAGGCAAGAGTACTGGAGTGGGGTGCCATTGCCTTCTCTGGTGAATAGCACTAATAGCAGTGAATAGCCACAATCAGTCTCTCTAACTATGTGGACTAGATTCCTAGCACGGTCATAGCAAACTACCACAGATTGAGTGGCTTAAACAGAAATTTATTGTCTTACAACTCTGTAGCCTAAAAGCCCAAAATAAAGGTGTCATTAGGGTTGGTTCCCTTCTGAGAGATATTAGGGGAGAATCTCTTCCAGGTCTCTTTCCCTGACTTGAGGATGATCATCATCTCCCTGTGTCTCTTTACATAGTCTTCTCTTCATATCATATTGGATTATATGCTCTAAGGACACCAGCCATATTGAATTAGGACCTACACTGATTATGAACTTATTTTAACTTGGTTACCTCTGTAATTCTGCAAATACCGTCACATTCTGATGTACTAAAGGGTTAGACTTCAACATATGTATTTAGGAGGGACACAGTTCAATCTGTAACAACATATAACAATATCACTGACATGTGATAATATCTTCATTGCATCAGTGACTAATTCATATCTGTTCTCATGTTCATATAACCTTTATAACTATGATGTTAATGGATATGATTTAATGGACATTTACTTTTCTAGGCAGAGTGAAATAATAGTTATCACTGTTTTCTGTCACAGGAAAACCACAATTAATACTTTCTTCTTAGAGTTTTTTTCCTCCCAGTTGATATTTTGTTAGGATAATGTTCCTACAATGGATTAACTGGTTATACATGGATTTATAAATTCATATTGTAATACACATTCCAAAATACTCACTGGAGAAAAAAAAATTTGCTGATTAAGAATGTCATTGGCAGTAATTAACACGGTAATTGTGGCCAAAATTTTATTGCCATCATTAACTGTAATTCCATATTTACAAAATAATATCTTAAATTTGCTTTTGAATGGATTTTATTACTTACCTAGATAACATTTCCCTATGCATGTGTGTGTGTGTGTGTATATATATATATATACACATATATTCACTCTTCAATTAATTTCTGACTCCACCATACTGTTCTGCTCAATATTTTATGCCCAGTCCCTATTAAGATAGAGAATGTAGGCACTCATACAATGGTTAGGAGAACAGACACATTATGTAGGAATGAATGTTGACTCTACCACTTAATGTCAGTGAAATCTGAGTAGTTTTCTGTGCTTCCTTCCTATGGTTAGTTTCCTCATTTACAGAATAGGAATCATAATATTCCATACCTCATTGGTTTCCTTTAAAGATTAAGTTTGTGCATATCCAATATTTAAAGCAAAGCTTATAAGATAGTAAGCACTCAGTAATGTAGATTTTTATTAAAACTCTTGTCATTCTGTACAATTTAGATATTTGTGGGCTTTTCTATATTTGCATTACATCTTTTCAGAGTCTAAAATTAAATACTTTCCTCTTTCAATTGTTGCTTGCCACTTCTGAGTGCTTTTAAAAATCAAATTTATCATGGTATGGTATGTAGACAAAATACTGCATCAATTTTAATTGTATATTTTGATGGATTTTCAAATTGTATATACCCATGTATTCTCAGTTGCTCAGTGGTGAATGACCCTTAGCAACCCCATGGACTGTTGCCCACCAGGCTCCTCTGTCCATGGGATTTTTCAAGCAAGAATGCTTAAGTGGGTTGCCATTTCCTTTTCTAGGGTAAATTCCTGAACCAGGGATCGAACCCACATCTCCTGTGTCTCCTGCATTGTAGGTAAATTCTTAGCCACTGCAGAAGCCCATATACCCATGTAATCACCATCAAGGTAGAATCAAGATTGCCAGGAGAAATATCAACAATCTCAGATATGCAGTACCACTCCAATAGCAGAGAGTGGAGAGGAACTAAAGAGCCAGTTGATGAGGGTGAAAGAGGAGAGTGAAAAATCTGGCTTAAAACTCAACATTCAAAAACTAAGATCATGACATCTGGTCCCATCTCTCTGTGGCAAATAGATGGAGAGAAAGTGGAAACAGTGACAGATTTTGTTTTCTTGGGCTCCAAAATCACTGCAGATGGTGACTGTAGCCATGAAATTAAAAGATCCTTGGAAAGAAAACTATGGCAAATCTAGACAGCATATCAAAAAGCAGAGATATCACTTTGCCTATAAAGCTCCATATAGTCAAAGCTATGGTTTTTCCAGTAGTCACATACAGAGGTGAAAGTTGGACCATAAAGAAGACTGAGCATGAAAGAATTGATGCTTTTGAACTGTGGTGTTGAAGACTCTTGAGACAGCAAGGAGATCAATCCTGAAGGAAATCAACCCTGAATATTCACTGGAAGGACTAATGCTGAAGCTGTAAATACTTTGGCCACCTGATGCAAAGAGGTGACTCATTGGAAAAGACCCTGATGCCAGGAAAGATTGAAGGCAGGAAGAGAAGGGTGTGACAGGATGAGATGGTTGGATGGCCTCACCGACTCAAAGGACAAGAGTTTGAGCAAACTCCAGGAGATAGGAAAGGACAGGGAAAATTGTCCTGTTGCAGTCAATGGGGTCACAAAGAGCTGGACATGACTTAGCAACTGAATGACAACAACAGCAATCACCATCAATATATTGAAAGAGCCCATTGTTCAGGAATCGTTCTCTTGCGCGCCTTAGCAAACAATCAATAACCCATGCCTGGCCCCAGGCAACAACCAATGTGCTATGTGGCTCCCTTCTTTCTAGAAATCTGCCCTGCAACTTGCAATGGCCTCAGCTTCCCTGTACTTTGATCACCATCTACTCAATTCCCTGAATCCACTAAAGTTTGGGATTCCTCCCCCTCATATTGTATTTGAAAAAGTGCAATTAAGCAGAAATCAGCATATAACAGAACATCTCATTTTTTTCCCTTCTTTCAAGAACAACCCGGAAAATAGCAGTTACATGGATTTCGTCCTATTTCCCTAGTTATGATCAAGAGGTTAAGTCTAATCCTTTAAACCACCATGGCCATTAAGTGGAGGTACATACTACTTATTTTAAAAGAATTTGTATTGTAGTTTATGATGTGCTTACAAAACTAAAATACTGAGGTGCATCCACAAGTACAGGAAAATTCAAGGGCATATCTCTAAACAACCAAACCATGTCACACCTTCATTCTGGAAACAGTTTCCTTAGTAATGTAAAAATACTCATTCCCCATGAAAACTGAATGAATTAAAATATTCTGTTCCCCAGTCATTTCCCTTAATGAACATATTATGTCATCACTGGGTGCAGGGGGAGGGCTTGGACATTTTTTGTAGTACGGGACATTACTCTGGGCTGAGGACCGGGCAGGGCTAGGTGAGGGTAGGGGTGGTGGTGGTGAGGGGGTTGGAGGGGCTTGGCGGGGAGGATAGGTAGGCCAGTGAGGACACACAGGGGAGAATGACTGGGTCAGGGAAGTTGGGGGGCAGTGGTTGAATTCTGGGCTCATGAGAAGCACAAGATGACGGAGTAGAAGGACGTACGCTCCTCTTCTCCTACGAGAACTCCAAAATTGCATCTCAATGCTGAACAGCCATCGACAGGAGATTGTTGGATCTACTTCTGCTTTATTGACTACACCAAAGTCTCTGACTGCAGATCACAACAAACTGTGGACAATTCTTCAAGAGATGGGAATACCAGGCCACCTTACCTGCCACCTGAGAAATCTGTATGCAGGTCAAGAAGCAACAGTTAGAACTGGACATGGAACAACAGACTGGTTCCAAATTGGGAAAGGAGTACGTCAAGGCTGTATATTGGTACCCTGCTCATTTATCTTATATGCAGAGTATATCATGCAAAATCAGTCGGTGATGCCATTTAACCACCTCATCCTCTATCATCCCCTTCCCTTCCTGCCCTCTATCTTTTCCAGCGCCAGCATCTTTTCCAGTGAGTCTGCTCTTCACATCAGGTGGCCAAAGTATTGCAGTTTCAGCTTCAGCATCAGTCCTTCCAGTGAACATTCAATACTGATTTCCTTTAGGATTGACTGGTTTGATCTCCTTGCAGTCCAAGGGACTCTCAAGAGTCTTCTCCAACACCACAGTTCAAAAGCATCAGTTCTTTGATGCTCTGCTTTCTTTATGGTCCAACTCTCACATCCATACATGACTCCTGGAAAAACCATAGCTTTGACTAGACAGACCTTTGTTGGCAAAGAAACCATATCTCACCCAACAATTTGTGATATTTGAATGCAAACACATTCAATTCAATTCCCTCAAAATCTACTCAAAACACGTATATATTTGGTATACACCTTCCTGTGTTTGACTTCCCTGATGGCTCAGACGGTAAAGCATCTGTCTACAATGCAGGAGACCCGGGTTCGATCCCTGGAGAAGGAAATGGAAATCCACTCCAGTACTATTGCCTGGAAAATCCCATGGGCAGAGAAGCCTGGTAGGCTACAGCCCATGGGGTCACAAAGAGTCGGACATGACTGAGTGACTTCACTTCACTTTCCTATGTTTAGCTGTACTGGTAAAGTGAAAGTGAAAGTGAAGTCACTCAGTCGTGTCCAACTCTTTGCGAACCCATGGACTGTAGCCTACCAGGCTTCTCCATCCGTGGGATTCTCCAGGCAAGAATACTGGAGTGGGTCACCATTTCCTTCTCCTTTTCTTCTTTAGTGCATACTGGGAAAAATACACACTAAATACTTCTCAGTAAATTACTGCTACAAGAAAGAGAAGATAGAAAGTAAAAATAGAAATATGCAAATTTACAAAATATATATACAACAGTATACTACTCACATTATTATATAAGCAGAATAAAAATGTTTTGTTTTGATCACAGTTTGGGTAATTGATTAGCAGCAATGATTCAAAAGCAAAAAATGGCTAAAGGGCTGTCTTTTTAAATTGCAGTATTCATTTTGAAATAAAGAGTTTATAAATGCAGTTAATTCTATTCGTATTCCTTTGGTCCTTGAACAAATTTGATGGGCCCAATAACATATTTCCTCTGTTTTAATTAGCACAGTATGTATTTTTGATGTTGCCATTTTTCCTAAAGAATAGCAAATGTTGCATTTTACTCAATACCTTTGATTTTGTGCATTACATGCTAAATGTTTTATTCTTCCTATAACAACTGTTAAGCATGTTGACATCCACAATGTCACAGCATGGCCAGGCATCCCTTAGGATGTCATTACTAAGAAAAACATAATTTTTGTGTTCACACTTTAAAAATAATATATAACTTGTCTTAAATATTAAAATGATGGTGGAAATCTATCTAGGGCTGACATAAAAGTGTCTGTGCCTCTTTAAATCCTATATTCTTTCTTCTCTCTCATTGTTCATTCAAATATACATCTACATGTGCATATGAGTGTCAGTGTGTCTGTGTTTATGTGTTATTATGTGTATATGTGTATGTCGCAAAGACATGCTCTTCTATAATGACTCTAGGTATTCAAGACACCATTCTTACAGATGCACTATTCTGCCAAAGGCATGATGATATTGATGTTTGTTGAAATAAATGAACTGATATACTTATTCAATATATTGGTTTATACTCCTTCACACACACACACAAAAAAAAGCAAAAGAAAACATTCTCTTCCTGTCTATTCCTTTCTGTCTCGCATATTCATTCTCAGACAAACTAGTAAATGTACACATAAAGCTAAACCATTCCATACTATGAAATACTTTTTTATGGTGTCTTCTGAATGATCATTTGTTCCCTTGTCTTTCTGAATAATGGGAGCATTATATGAGCTACATGAAACCCATGCAAAGTAGGTATATTTCAAACCAACTATGGTGACCCCTTTTTTTCAAGTAACATTAGGCGTTGCTGAAAAACACTAGACCAAGTTTTAAGTTCCCTCTTTAAATGAAACACTTCAATAGTCCTTCTAAAACACTATCTGTAAATGTCAGGGTCAGTTGGGTGAAAATATTTACAAATGGCTTTGTTTCATGGGGAAAGGAGTAAGGAGGAGGAAAAGTTAAGACCTTTACCCAAGTTCTCAAAATGCATGCCAAGATCAGGCAGAATCATAACTAAGTGCAAGCTGGCAGTGTGATTCATACATAAAGTCAAAATTAACAAAAAGGGAGGGTTGCATATGAATGGATTTGGGATAGACAATTTGTCGTTAACATGTGATGGTAGATTGTATATTCACACACACGTGCACACACACATACACATATACATCTACATAAACAAACTCAGAATTGTACCCATAGATAGATATGTAGATTGGATTAAGTGTTCAGGGTTCAGGGAAGGCAGTACCCTATTTTAACTTGTTTCCAGTTCCTGTTCCTAAGGCTGGTTGAGATGTAGAAGAAGCCTCACTAAGTGACTAATGGTTCACATACAACTAATAATAATTCATTGAGCATATATATTTGCAAATGCTGTGCTATTTATATATTTTTTCTTTAATCCTTGCAATATTATAGTGAGGGATGTACAACTTTTATCCTGATTGTGCAGATGATGTAACTCAAGTTGGGGAACAAAACATACCTTGCTCAAGGTTTATAGCTACAAAGTCAGAATTTGGACTCAGGCCTCTCTAACTCTAGCCTTTGATGTCTCAACCACTAGACTTCTACTGTCAAATATGGTCCTCAGTAGTTACCTATGGTTATTTAAGTGTAGATTAATTAAAAGTCAGTAAAAATTAAAATTCAGTTCCTCAGCCTCACTAGTTATATTTCAAATGCTCAGTAGCGACATGGATTTAGAGACAACCACATTGGCCAAGACAGATATAGATTTCTGTTACTGCAGAAAGTCCCCTGAGACAGTATTGCAATAGACTGCACTGTTCCATCAGAAATTATTATTCTCTTACCTGATGGAACAGGGCTTATTTCAAAACCAAATAATTACCAGTCTTTTCAAAGAGATCACAGTTCAGGTTGACAAATCCTCTTTCCCTATGCAAGGCTTCTCTGCTTCAGCACTATTGACATTTTGGCTTGAATGTTATGAGGGGGCTGTGTTGTGCATCTTAAGGCATTTAGTAGCCACACTGGTGACCTCTACTCACTGGATGATAACAGCATCCTCTCCCACTTGTGACAGTCAAAAGTAGACTTTGCCAGATGTCCTCTGGGGAACAGAATTACTCCACTTCATGATGCCACTCATAATAATATGTGAGGAAGGAAGCAAGTGCGGTGAAGTCTGAGAAGAAGACCTTTATTTTAAAAAATAACTTTTTATAAAATCTTTGTTCTTCCTGCACCTGTAGCAACAGGTAGCCAGAGCCAGTGAGGCCACTAGAAAGCTTCCTTTCTTGCGAACCTTTGTCTTAATAACATTCAGGGCTCCTCTCCTCTCAGCCAGCCTGGTGGGCTGTTGCTAGAGACGCTGAAGATCTCTGAAGTAATAATACACTGACTAACTAACTTCCGAAAATGAATCAATGAATGAAATAACAAAGAAATATACAAAGAAAAAAAAAAAAAAGAAATATACGACTGTGCCACATGCTGGGACCTGACATTCTATGACGTTTTCACAATGTTACATTCTCATGGCATTAATCTTAGTCTGGTTTTACCCCCAAAGCAGACCTTGAAGCAAGCAGGATTTGGATACAAGTAGTTTATTTGGAAGGTGGTCCTAAGGAAAAACCAAAGATAGAGTGGGTTGGTAAGATAGACAAGGGAACATGAGGAGAAAAGTGTGTAAGTGTGTATTATCAATTCAGTTAGCCCAGTGGGTAACTGGAACTCAATTCCA
Source organism: Capricornis sumatraensis (assembly GCF_032405125.1). Classification (NCBI taxonomy): domain Eukaryota; kingdom Metazoa; phylum Chordata; class Mammalia; order Artiodactyla; family Bovidae; genus Capricornis; species Capricornis sumatraensis. The sequence continues at coordinate 52,323,221 of NC_091075.1, forward strand.
CTGAGGAATTCTGAGACTCAATAAGGATGGTGTGTCTCAGAGTTAACCCCACAACCCACACAACAGACCTAGAATGTTCATAGACCAGCATGAGCCAGTCATGGAACAAAGACTCGTAGGAGGTGGCAGGTGGCTTTTTAATTCCTCATCACTTCTAGCCTGCCCTGGACAAACAGAACAACATTAAGCCAAAGAAAGCTCACTGCCCATTGCGAAGCCCAATGTAACAGCTCTAGGAGATGGGATCAGGACTTAGTCTGGCAGAGCAACCAATAGTAAATACAATGCATAGACACGAATAAGCCTACTTCTAAACCCCTATTTATATATCTACCTTTGTACTTAGGTAATTAACCTAGAAGTTAGTATCTGTGATCATCAAACTATTAATAGATGCAAGTTTTTATTCCAGTGCACTCTCCTTGGTGCCTGGCATATATCAAGTCCTCTCTAAGTCCTCATATATATCCCTCTCTAACTGTGAAGGGAGATATTCTCAAATAGGAAGGAATCAGCACAGATCATTATCTCCTGATCCTTCCACCTCATTCTCCTTCTACTCTGGCCAAGTTAGGTTCCATCTTTATTGTAAATGGCATTTAATTGTCACAATGTCTTGGATGCATTTTCTTGAGGTAGTAATTTTACAGATGAGGAAGTTAAGGCAAAGGACAACTTGTTAGAGATTATACCACTAAAAAAAAGGGAACAAATCTAGGAAATCTGACCCCAGGAACCATGCTTTTAATGATTATGCTGTTTGACATATGATAGAAGAACGGATGGCTACGTACAGGGAATTGTGCTATTTCTATTAAGAAAATGACATTGGGCAAACCTGAAGTACAAAATAACCTTAACAAAAGAGACAACACTGACAGAGAACGTTCATAATCATCCCAGAGAAGAAGGATATGGTTTCTATCTTTGGACAGAGAAACATATAGATGTATAATGGCTCTCAAAATCTGGAAAATAGGCATGATTAAACTTAAGACAGAGGCTTAAAATTAAACAAAATTGCTTCATAAATATTTTAAAGCAAGTGACAAGAGGCAATCTTAAAAGCTTGCCTGAAAAGTCAGGAAGTTCTAGAACCCTCAACGTATGGAGGAAGAAAGTGTCTTGCACTCATAGATTTAAGGTACAGAGATTCAGGATATGAGAGTGGACAGCAGACCATCAGTTGAGAATTAAAGAGCCAGGAAATTAAGGAGACAATAGAGAGCCTAACCAGGAGAAACTATCACATTGGGACTGGAAGAGCTCATCCAAAAGAATAAAGAATTCTAAGATTCAGCCCCATTTTATCCCCAGGGGCTGCTCCTTAATTCCTCCTCTTATGGAAAAGCACAGACTTTTCAACCTGGAGAGCGCAGCAACCCCAGGTTATATATATTTATATGCCTTGTCCTCTGATGTAGAACAGGCATGCATGAAGCTCCAGAAACAGTTCTAGAATCCATGGTTATCCAAAGTATGCATGTAAATTAATGCTTAATAATGGCACTCGACTGAATATTTAAATAAAATTTGAATAATATGTAAATGACTTTCAAAAATATAAACTGTTGGCTAAGAACCAGGAAGATCTTTAAGGATTTCTCAGAACTAATCAATGTGTCCATTTGAGCCACAATATTTTGGCAAAATGTCAAAAACAAAAGTCAAATTATACTTAACTGTCCCCTGCCCCCCCACCCTTGGCCCACAGGTGTCCACTTAACCACCTTTGCTTTTCCCGCTGGCGTATTGCCAGCGTTTTTGATTCTAGTTTTGTGAAACTCAGAGTCTCCGAGTACCTTAAGGACTATCAGATTCTCATAATGAGATTAATTTTAGTTCACTTCAATTTAAAAAGCAAATATATGTCAGACTGTACTTTTAGGAAGAGAAAATGACACCATGAAATTAAAGCTCTTTGCCTCCTGGCAAGCTGACAGATCTGACCTTGAGCAGGAGAAGATCATACTTTCTCTGGGGCATCTTTCCCACCTCATGCTAGACAGGAGTCCACCTCTCAGGTGTCTACTGCTATCTGTTAGCTTGCTCCCACCTGCAATGAAAAGGAACACAAACTGCATGCTAGTTCCTGCCCTAGGAAATTGGTACATCACTGATCTACATAGCAACCCTGCAAGTTAGGTGTTGAACTCCTGCTTTACACATTGGAAAAATCTTTCAGAAAAGTTAACTGTCTGGCTGAAATATCTTGAGTAATAAATGAATTGGCTTGGAATCAAAGATTTCTCTGGCTCCAAATCCCTTCGTACACGCTAATGAGGAGAGAAAAATTCCTTTTTTGTTGTTTTTCTTTTCTCTTTAACCTTTGCCCCAAAATATGTTTAATTATACATTAGAATCCACCTCTAAAGCACTGCAAGTCACTCTAGTCTTTCTGGAAACACCAAACTGAGGCAATGATAAAGTTTTGAAATAAAGATGTCAGGAACAATACAAACTGATTGGGTGGGGGTGGGGTTCCTTTATGGAAACTCCCATAAAGAGACACAGGGCAGATGCAGAACATGGAATTGAATAATCAATAACCTAAAGAGCTATTATCCAAATGGTCTTAATGAAAAATCTCATAATAGAGTAGAAACAGCTTAGTGGAAGAGCTCTAACTAGCAGAGTGAGAGGCAACCAGCTCAGAGAAAGTATCATTAAACAGATTTAAAAGAAAAATCAGGGGAAAGAAAGCAAGCATAACACCAGCTCTCATTTACCGACTCCTTACAATGAACCAAGCTCTATGAACCACATTTCATATTCATCATTTCACATAACTATCAGTGAGTGAGCGAGAGTCGCTCAGTCGTGTCTGACTGTTTGCAACCATAGTCCATGGAATTCTCCAGGCCAGAATACTGGAGTGGGTAGCCTGTCCCTTTTCCAAAAGATCTCCCCAACCCAGGGATGGAATCCAGGTTTCCCACATTGCAGGCAGATTCTTTACCAGTTGAGCCACCAGGGTTATTAAAACACCCAAAGTTCTCCTGATAGAAGTTGAACCTAGATATATCTGATTCCAGGATATTTCATATCTGCTTGATAATTAGAAATGGAAGAATGTCCCCTAAATGAAATCAGATTTATAAGTGATCAGTTCTTTTATGACTGGTAACATCAAGGATTCAGATAACAATTAGTCAGTTCACTCATCCTATGTAATCATGTTCACAATATTGGGGTCTGTATTAAAAATTTTGTGTCATCAAGAAAAGTTTACACTTTGTTTAGCCATCTTCTCTTTGAAAAGCCAGAGGTTCATTTACTGTGTCTGTGAAGGTTTTCCATTTTTATTATTGTTTACTTAATATTGACACTTCTAACAATAATCTTCAGTCTAGAGAATGAATTCAGTATCAACATTTTTAATCTCACCTGTAGAGAATGCCCTTAATTGTGGCTGAGAAACATCACTCACAACCTATCTCCTTACTCTTGGTCCATTTTCTCACATTACAAATCCTCCAAATCTTTCCAAAGTACAAATCAGAAAATTCACATTTCAGCCTCTTCTGCAACTGGATGCACACACATGACCTACATCTGACAGTTAGAAGGACCCATGGTGATGTGGATTTTCAAGTGAACAGTACAAGAAAGGTGCCACACAAGCCCCACAGGCTCCACCTTTCACAAAGGCAGTGCCCCATATGATCAGTACTAAATTGCAGATATATAGCAGCAGTAGCAGCAGACTTTTGCCTAATGAATCCCCCCTCCTCTACTTGTCTTACTTCAACCCCTTTTCCTTCTGTGGTTTGGCATAAGTCATGGAAGAGTAACTTCCTAGCTTGGCTCCAGTCCTCCAGGAAATTCTTACCTGATGATGTCATGCTCAATCACGTCAGTCATGTCCAGCTCTTTGCAACCCCATGGACTGTGGCCCACCAGTCTCCTCTGTCCATGGGATTCTGCAGGAAAGAATACTGGAGTAAGTTAACATTTCCTTCTCCAGGGGATCTTCCCAGTCTAGGGATTGAACCCGCATCTCTTCTGTCTCTTGTATTGCAGGTAGATTCTTTACTGGGGAACCCCTATAACCTGATATGTGCTGTGTGCTTACTGCTGTGTGTTCAGTTGTGTCCAACTCTTTGCAATCCCATGAACTGTAGCCCACCAGGCTCCAGTGTCCATCGAGATTCTCCAGGCAAAAATACTGGAGTGAGTTGCCATGCCCTACTCCAGGGGATCTTCCCAACCCAGGGATTGAACCCAGGTGTCCCTCATGGCAAGCAGATTATTTGCCATCCCAGCCACAGGAAGAAGCTCAAGAATAACTGGAGTGGGTAGCCTATCCCTTCTCCAGGGGAGCTTCCCAACTCCTGAATTGAACCGGGGTCTCCTGCATTGCAGGTGGATTCTTTACCAGCTGAGTTCCCAGGGAAGCCTTTAACCTGATATACATATAAACAAATGCAAATTGTCAGGTCCCATCCCAGACCTACTTAATCAGTAATTCTGTGGTTATTACAAAATTAATAATTATGAAAATAATAATAATAAAAATCAGCCATTCATCTTTAACAAACAACAACAAATATACTTGTGTGCTTGATCTAGCCAGAGTAAAGTCTGTGGTTTACAGAAAACAAAAACAATAACAAAATATCCGGACGACAATCAAAAGCTAACACCTCCTCATAAAAGAGATGCTATAGAACTAGCTTTTGAATCACTGCAGTATTAAAGGGTACAGGTTTAGTGAAAGTATAAAATATCTTCTGGATATATACATATTGAAGGAAAGTTTGATCTCAAGAGCTTAAACTCAGAAAGTTCGAGTTTCAGTGGATTCAAATGATGGTCCTAGTTTGCTTGGTCATATTCCAGTAAGGATCTTACAGACTTGCAACATTAGCAAGCTCATCCCTTCTCTTTCAGTTGTTTCTATATTCATTATAAAAAAGAGATGAGAAGAACATTTAGGTTAGATACAAGTTCTATTTATAGAGAGCTGCTCACTGTTTTCATGTACCAGTAGGTCATTACAACCCCAGGGAGATGATGGCATCCACCTCTTACCTTGATTGATAGGGAGAATTCTACTCTGTATCAAAAAGACCACAGTGCATTGTGCTTAAGAAATGGCTCAGGACCTCTATCAATAATTAATTATGTCCCCTTGAGTATGCTATTACTTAGTCTCTTGCAAGACTTGGTTTCTTTCCTTGTATTTTGGAACTAAAATATCACTTATAAGGATATTTATGAGGAGCAATTCATGTATAAAGTGCCACAAATGCAATAAGCACTTTACAAATGCCAGATATGCTATGAAAAATATAAATACATTTATAGCAACCATTTATCTTCTTAAGCAGTTCTGATCTCACATTTCTTTCAGAACTTCTGGTTTCCATGACCTGCTGCCACAGCATCCGGTCCAGTTCAAGCTAGATACAGTGAAAAGGCAGTCTCTAGCTTAGAATATATCCAGAATATTATGTCTTCAGATGCCTTATTCCCAAGCAGAGGTTGAACTGCTGACTCTGTATAAGAAAGTGTATATTTAGGGGCGAGGATGGAAGGGGTGTTTATGGAGGGAAAAGCAATGGTGATTTTAAAATATTATTCATAAAATTAAAGAAGTCAAAGCACTTAGACCTATTATATGGAATACGCCACATTGGAAATTAATCTTTAATGTGGCAACAAGAGTAAGTATCACAATACACAGCTGTTTGACTCTACACAGCCAGAATTATCTAACTTTTGATATGGTTTCCCTGCATATCACACATTGTTCAGTTGCTCAGTCATGTCCAACTCTTTGTGACGCCATGGACTGCAGCAAGCCAGGCTTCCCTGTCCTTCACTCTCTCCTGGAGTTTGCTCAAACTCAAGTCCATTGAGTCAATGATGCCAATCCAACCATCTTATCCTCTCTCACCCCCTTCTCCTCCTCCCTCAATCTTTTCCAGCATTAGGGACTTTTCCAGTGAGTTGGCTGTTTGCATCACGTGGCCAAAGTGTTGGAGCTTCAGCTTCAGAAGCAATCCTTCCAATGAATATTCAGGGCTGATTTCCTTTAGGATTGACTGGTTTGACTCCATATAGTCTTAAATGTTCTCTAGTGTTTTCTGCCAGTGTATAGACTTCAACATGAAGCCCTGTTGACTCTGCCTTCTTATTCCAGTGCTTGCTTTATACCTTGCTGACTAAAGATATAGAAAAGGGTAGGTCAGCAAATTTACCAAAGGCAGGCCAATGTTCTTCCCTTTACCTGTTTGTAACCTCCCCTATTATTACAGAGGAATTGCACCAAACCTTTCACAGGTTTATGCTGGACTATTCAAATTAGATGGACAATATCTTTTTCTGTCTAACATTCATAGAGAATAAGATGATATGGCTTCTCTTAATAAGATACTATAAATCCCACAGGCAATTTATTAGCAACGCTAATGAACTGAACTAGATGTCTAAAAGTTAGTTTGAATATATCTTAGTATTGGCAAAGTTCATTGTGTATATGTTTGTTACTCTTGTTGCCCACAACTCTAACTTGTGTATAAATCACAATTCTACTTGCTTGTGATTCGTTCTGAAATTTTTCTGGCATCATCACCTACACTAATGAAATAATAATTTGGTTTGGAAAGGTCTTCCAAAGGCTGAATTTAGGACTGAATTTACAATCAACTTTTTTGACCCATGTCATTTTTCTTTGTTATATTTTAGAATGTGAGCTGTCCAATATTATAGTCACATGTAGCTATTTACATTTACATTAATTAAAAATTAAATACCTTAGTTGCACTGGCCACATTCACATGCTCAACAGCTAGTGGTTGACTTAATTGGACAATATACAGAGCATTCCTATCTGCAGAAGAAATCCTGTTTACCACTGTTCTAAAAGAGGTGTTAACAATTATATTAACAATAAAGCAAAATGATGGTAATAAATTAATTAAAAATACTCATTATCTGCTAGGCAGTTAAGAAGAGATTGGGTATTATTATTATTCTTATTTTAGAGTTTGAAGAGGCATGACTGGTGGGATATAATTACAAACAATTTAACTTGTTCCTCCCACTGTCTTTCAAATACACCCCAACGGGACAAATTTTCTTTTGACTCCCTTGTGAAAATTTAGAGAGTGTGAGACTTTTCTTTACTCCAGGAAATTTATTCTATAACCTTTAGTCACAAAACATAGTATCAATTTAATAATTAGAATTTCTGATCCCATGTAATTATTAAAGTTGTGAAGCTGATTTAAAATTGAGGCTTCTCCCCTCCTACAGTCTGGATCCATTGATGGCAGGAAGATGTTATGTGCTAAGGGAGGTTTAGTTGGCTTCTTTCATGTTTTTGTGCCTAGTGTGTGTTTTTTTCCTCCATCAGCTTGAATATAATGGCTGGTTCTAAGATAACATTTCTACTATGGTCTGATTATTCACAGAATGATATTTATTCGTTTCCAAGGCAAACCATTCAATATTACAATAATCCAAGTGTATGCCCAACCACTAATGCTGAAGAAGCTGAAGTTGAATGGTTCTATGAAGACCAAGCTGACATCAAGATTGCCAGGCGAGATATCAATAACCCAGAATTCATATATTGAATCCTAATGTTCAATATGATTACAATAGGAGGCAGAAGCTTTGGAAGGTGATTAGATCATGAAGATGGGGCCCTCATGAATGAGAATTTGTTACTCTTCAGTTGCTCAGCCCTGTCTGACTCTTTGCAACCCCAGGGACTGCAGCACACCAGGCTTCCCTGCCCTTCACCAACTCCCAGAGCTTGAGCAAAGCTCAGCATCTGTCCTTCCAATGAATATTCAGGACTAATTTCCTTTAAGATTGACTGGTTTGATCTCCTTGTTGTCCAAGGTACTCTCAAGTGTCTTCTCCAATACCCCAGTTCAAAAGCATCAGTTCTTTGGTGCTCAGCCTTCTTTATGGTCCAACTCTGACATCTATACATGACTACTGGAAAAACCATAGCTTTGACTAGACAAACCTTTGTTGGCAAAGTAATGTCCCTGCTTTTTAATATGTTCTCTAGGTTTGTCATAGCTTTTCTTCCAAGAATCAGGTGTCTTTTTATTTCATGGCTGCAGTCACCGTCTGCAGTGATTTTGGAGCCAAAGAAAATAAAGTCTCTCACTGTTTCCATTGTTTCTCAGTCTGCTTGCTATGAAGTGATGAGACCGGATGCCATGATGTTAGTTTTTTGAATGTTGAGTTTTAAGACAGCTTTTTCACTCTCTTATTTCACCTTCATCAAGAGGCTCTTTAGTTCCTCTTTGCTTTCTTGCCATAAGGATGGTATCATCTGCATAGCTGAGGTTTTTGATATTTCTCCCGGCAACCTTGATTCCAGCTTGTGCTTCATCCAACTTGGCATTTCACATGATGGGCTCTGCATATAAGTGAAATAAGCAGGGTGACAATATATAGCCTTGACATACTCCTTTCCTAATTTGGAACCAGTCCATTATTTCAAATCCGGTTCTAACTGTTGTTTCTTGATCTGCATAAAGGCTTCTCAGTACTTGAGTGCAATCTCAAAAATGACAGAATGATCTTTTCTTGTTTCCAAGGCAAACCATTCAATATTACAGTAATCCAAGTGTATGCTCCAACCACTAACACCAAAGAAGCTGAAGTTAAATGGTTCTATGAAGACCAAGCTGGAATCAAGATTGCCAAGAGAAATATCAATAACCTCAGACATGCAGATGATACCACCCTTATAGCAGAAAGCGAAGAGGAACTTAAGAGTCTCTGGTTTTGGTATCAATATAGTGCATATAATACCATAGAATGATATTATAAGTATGTCCTCCTCTTCTGCTTTTTTTTGTTTATAAAGGAGTTACATTCAGTTCAGTTCAGTTACTCAGTCATGTCCGACTCTTTGCGACCCCATGAATCGCAGCATGCCAGGCCTCCCTGTCCATCACCATCTCCCGGAGTTCACTCAGAGTCGCGTCCATCTAGTCAGCGATACCATCCAGCCATCTCATCCTCGGTCATCCCCTTCTCCTCCTGCCCCCAATCCCTCCCAGCATCAGAGTCTTTTCCAATGAGCCAACTCTTCTCATGAGGTGGCCAAAGTACTGGAGTTTCAGCTTTAGCATCATTCCTTCCAAAGAAATCCCAGGGTTGATCTCCTTCAGAATGGACTGGTTGGATCTCCTTGCAGTCCAAGGGACTCTCAAGAGTCTTCTCAAACACCACTGTTCAAAAGCATTAATTCTTCGGTGCTCAGCCTTCTTCACAGTCCAACTCTCACATCCATACATGACCACAGGAAAAACCATAGCCTTGACTAGATGGACCTTAGTCGGCAAAGTAATGTCTCTGATTTTGAATATACTATGTACGTTGGTCATAACTTTTCTTCCAAGGAGTAAGCGTCTTTTAATTTCATGGCTGCAATCACCATCTGCAGTGATTTTGGAGCCCCCAAAAATAAAGTCTGACACTGTTTCCACTGTTTCCCCATCTATTTCCCATGACGTGATGGGACCAGATGCTGTGATCTTCGTTTTCTGAATGTTGAGCTTTAAGCCAACTTTTTCGCTCTCCTCTTTCACTTTCATCAAGAGGGTTTTTAGCTCTTCTTCACTTTCTGCCAAAAGGGTCGTCATTAATTGTTCTTTAAATTTTGATAGAGTTTACTAATGAAAATGTTATGTGGGCCTGGATTTTTTGTGGCAAGTTTTTCAAATTATTAATTTAGTCTCCTTGCTTTTTATAAATATATTCACATTTTCTATTTATTCATGAATTGATTTGCATAGTTTATATATGTCTAGGAATTTGTTCATTTCATTCAGGCTATCTCATTTGTTGGCTTACAGATTTTATAATGTTCACTGATGTTGCTCTATGTTCCTGAAAGACTGGCAGTGATGTCCTCTATAACTCCTGATTTTAGTAATTTGAGCCTTTTTTTTTTCTTAGTCTGTGTTATAATTTGTCAATTTTGTTGATCTTTTCAAAGAAATAACTTTTCATTTATTTTCTCTGTTGTTTTTCCATTCTCTATTTTCATTTTCACTTTAGTCTTTATTATTTTCTTACTTCATATTTAAGTTTCTTTTCTTTTTCCAATGCCATATGGTGGAAGCTTAGGTTATAATTTGAGATGCTTTTTTAACATAATACTTATGGGTATAAATTTCTCTCAAGAGCACTGCCTTCATTGCATTTCTTAAATTTCATTAGATTGTGTTTTCATTTATCTCAGAGTACTTTCTGGTTTTTCTGGTGTTTTTTTTTTTTTTTTCCCCTTGGTGTATTGGTCATTTAGAATTGTATAATTTTTACACATTTATAATTTCCCTTTTTTTTCTCTCATTGATTTCTAACATACTTATCTGATTTTATTCCTTTTAAATTTATCTTGGCTGTTTTTTTTTTCTTTCTTTCTTTTTATTATTATTATTTTTTTTTTGGCATAGTGCCTTTGAAAGATAATATTCTGCTGTTTCTAGTGAAGTAGCATTTTGTAGATATTCTATAGATGCCTCTTGGGCCTTCCCTAGTAGCTCAGCTGGTAAAGACTCCGCCTCCACTACAAGAAACCCTGGTTCAATTCCTGGGTCATGAAGATCCCAGGTGAAGGGGTAGGCTACCCACTCCAGTATTCTTGGGCTTCTCTTGTGACTCAGATGGTAAAGAATCTGCCTGCAATACCGGAGACCTGGGTTCAATCCCTGGGTCACTTTGTCCACTTTGTCTGTATAGTAAGTGCTGTCTGTATAATGATGCTTTGCATCACTTCATGCAAACAGATGGGAAAACAATGGAATCAGTGACAGACTTTATTTTGGGGGGCTCCAAAATAACTGCGGATGATGACTTCAGCCATGAAATCAAAAGATGCTTGCTTCTTGGAAGAGAAGCTGTGACAAACCTAGACAGCATATTAAAATACAGAGCCATTACTTGGCTAACAAAGGTCCATCTAGTCAAAGCTATAGTTTTTCCGTAGTCATGTATGGATGTGAAAGTTGGACCATAAAGAAAGCTAAGCGCCAAAGAATTGATGCTTTCAAATTGTGGTGCTGGAGAAGACTCTTGAGAGTCCTTTGGACATCAAGGAGATCAAACCAGTTAGTCCTAAAGGAAATCAACCCTGAATATTCATTGGAAGGACTGGACCTGAAGTCCTTCTGAAGCTGAAGTTCCAATACTTTGACCACCTGATGCAAAGTGCTGACTCATTGGAAAAGACCCTGATGCTGGGAAAGATTGAAAGCAAAAGGAGAAAGGAGGTGGCAAAGACTGAGATGGTTAGATAGTATCATCGACTCCATGGACATGAATCTGATCTAACTCTGGGAGATAGTGAAGGACAGGGGAGCCTGGCATGCTGCTGTCCATGGGGTCAGTAAGAGTCAGACATGACTTAACAACTGAACAATAGCAACAAATATGTGTATGTGTATATGTATATGTATATATATATATATATATATATATACACAAACACAAGTTGTATGTTTGTATGAAATTAAGTAAAATGAAGAAAGCTATATCACCAATGTGTTAGAATCTGTAACCTCAAGGTGACACCTTTCAGAAAGGGAATATCATAATATTTCACTTTGTACATTTGCATTGTTTGACTTGTTGCAATAAGCAAGTATTACATTTCTGATTTTTTAAATCCAGTATGTATTTCAGAGATGTGCAAGAGAAACAGAATATGAGCACAAAAGAAAAGAGAACAGCAAAAGATGATAGAAGTATCCCAAGTAAGTCTGAAATAGAAGTAAAATCAGAACTTTGGGTCCGTGAGGACGCTTGGATGAGGAAAAGGGAACACCTGGCAGTCTCATTTCTCCACTGTGGGAAGATTTCCTGACCATATTGGAAATCTTTCATTTTTACTCTGCTCATACTTGTCAAATAATGCTTCTGCTTTCTGTGGCAAGTGCCATTCTGCATTTTCACTGCCCTTGAAGACAGACACTCGTAGTGTCAGAGACATCAAATTCCAATCAAGCTTCCTTCTGGAAATGAAACATGAGCATTTGGTTTTAAAATCAGTCTGGAGGATTCCATCAGAGTGGACCATCACTGAAGCTAATTTGGTAGCTGGTCATAAAACCCAATCCCCTTAGATAAGTTCATCGCTATACGTAGTATTTAATAATCATGCAATATTCTGTCTTTTTACATAAAAATGGCAGTAGCAGTAAAGGAAAGAAACAAGGGATAGGCTTAGAATGCATTCATTGTCTGTTAAACATCCCTATACCACCCACCAGTTGGCTTATTATTTATGAAAGCAACAGACGCACATAATGTCCACAAGGAGCAAGCTAGAAAATATGCTTTTGCAGATTTGGAGTGTAAACCATACTGTGTAATTATAATGTAAAGATTTAGAACCATCTTTATCTGGAAAGTGAATTTCAATACTATGCACAGCAAAGAAGACTTTTTTTTATTATAAATATAAATGCCATCTTTTACAAATATCAACATAACAGTATTAGTAAATTTGTTAAAGATAATTTTCATTTTCTGCTTTTCCAAGAAAAGTCCCCAGGAGTTTTTCCCTTAATATATATTAAAAAAAAAAAATGTTGTTCTTACAGATTTTAAAATGCACAGATTGATTTGGACTCAAGAGGTCTGATGCAGGCTAGAAGATGCTGAAAAGCAATTCTAGCAAATTCTATTTGTTTATTGTATTACAATTCTCTGTATTTTAATTTACATATTTACTGAAGAGTCGTTATTAAATTTCTTTTTTTCAAATGCTCTAAAAATGAAAGCAACAATGGTAGTGTTTAGCGTTCCTCTAATTTTTTCGTATATGTTTTAGTTTCTGAATGCAGTCATCATTATATATTTAAAGGTCTATCTTGTGTCTGTCTTTTACTCCAAGCACTCCTTGTCTGTCCTTCTCAGAGTATTGGTACTGTGATTAAGGGCCATTTCTGTCCTTGGTGGTATCTCTCAGATGATGCCCAAGAGCAATATTGACTGTTTCCACTCCATTCCTTATTCGAGATAGCATAAATCTGGATGTAATTTCCTCTAAAGATATGCTATTTAATACTTTTGACACTTTTCCAGTTTTACTTAAATATAGTCACAAGTAAACATGTATGTGTGTCTCTAAGTATAACAAATTTAACAAAAGAGCTTTATTGAAATATTGATTTTATATAATTTGATGATGGACTTCCCTAGTGGCTCAGACAGTAAAGTATCTGCCTCCAGTGCAAGAAACCTGGGTTCGACCCCTGGGTCAGGAAGATCCCCTGGAGAAAGGAATGGCAACCCACTCCAGTATTCGTGCCTGAAGAATCCCATGGACAGAGGAGCAGGCTACAGTCCATAGGGTCACAAAGAGTCAGACACGACTGAGAGACTAATACACAACAACAACATAATTAGGCGATAAATTACTTGTAAACTCCCATGGAAGATTTCTAAATTAAGACAGCTAGCAAGTAGTACAATTATATAGAAAAATATGATCTTCTCAAAGAGAAATCAGCACCAATAGAAATATGTCAGAACCTCCCTGGCTTATAACTTCTAGTTCACGATTGATCCTTTGCTTTGCCCCGTTATCCTGTGCATTTATCTTCTGCTGGTGTATGTTGGTGTACATCGCTAATACCTCTAATTCATATTAGTTTCATATTTTCAACTAAACACTTGAATGCTTGCTTAGTTCTCCGTCTTTTGTTATTTGTGATATTGGTTGTGCTGCTTACTTTAATGAAAAGAGCCCTGGTGGCTCAGACGGTAAAGAATACACCTTCAGTGCAGGAGACCCAGGTTCAATCCCTGGGTCAGAAGGATCCCCTGGAGAAGGCAAAGGCAACCCACTCCAGTATTCTTGCCTGGATAATTCCATGGACAGTGGAGCCTGGTGGGCTACAGTCCATTGGGTCTCAAAGAGTCAGATATGACATGGGCGACTAACAAACACCACACACACTTTAGTAAAGGAATGATAATAATAACATGTGTTGGGGACTATCCCTGGGCCAGCACACCTCTAAGCACTACATAGATTTTACATTTTCTTCATTCTATAAGTAGCTTCTACTTTTAATGTTTTAATTTTATAGAAAAGAAATCTGAGTTACATAGAGTTTGTACAGCTTAACCAAAATCACAAAGTTAAGCAGCAGAAGACTTTAACTCCAAAGTGTCAAAGGCTAATCAGTAACTGAGATCTACTATATAGAGTAGATCTACTATATAGAGTTTGAAATGTGGAGAGTTGAAAATCATGCATATTAGATACCTATTTCTGCATAACACGACACCCAAAAACTTAGTGGCCTATATCAACGAAATGTATTATGTCACAGTTTCTCTGAGTCAGGAAATCTGGAGTGGCTCAGTTGGTCCCTCTGAAAATGAAAGTGCTAGTTGCTCAGTCGTGTCTGACTTTTTGTGACCACATGGACTGTAGCCTGCCAGGCTCCTCTCTCCATGGGATTCTCCAGGCAAGATACTGGAATGAGTAGCCATTTCCTTCTCCAGGGGATCTTCTCAACCCAGGGATCGAACCCAGGTCTCCCGCATTGCAGGCAGATACTTTACTATCTGAGCCACCTAGAAAGCCTTAATACCAAATTGTAAATCTAATGATAAAGTTTGGGGAGTTCATGACTGCCAAGCAGATACACAAAACAGCACCACTTCCATCCAAATTGCTCCAGTACAGAGTATAGACAGAGTTGACAAAATAGAACACAATTTCAGGCAGTGTCTCTGTTATTATGTATATTTCCCTTCATATCTTCAAGTGAATCATGAAATATCACGGGATCAGCTGGAGAAACCTAAGAAGTGTATTCAAGTAAAACATGTTTTCATTAGTTCTGCTTCTCTGATTGGAATTTGCTTGATATTATTATCAATTAAAACGTTGCCACTTACATCTGAGAAATCTGATCATTAACTTAGAATCCACATAGCTCCTTTAGCCAGCACATGCTCAGTCCTGTCCAACCCTTCTGAGATGCCATGGATTGTAGCCTGCCAGGCTCCTCTGTCCATCGAATTTTTCAGGCAAGAATACTCAAGTGGGTTGCCATTTCCTACTCCAAGCCAGTCCCTCTGGTTCGGATCTAACACAACAGTGCCATCAAGTTGTCTGCCTGGTCTCAATCGAGAATATGACTGGGGAGAATCCTCTAAGCTCTCTCACATGGTGGTTGGCAGGTCTCAGAAGTTTCAAGCCCATCCAAGTGACTATTGGTGGGCTTAAAGTTCTTGATGAATGTTGGCCAGAGGTAATAGTTCCTGTCCATTTGGGTCTTTCTACAGCATTACTCACAACTAGCAGTAGGTTTCCTCAGAGACAGCAAAGAAGAGAACAAGAGACAGTCCAGGTGTAAGATACAGTCTCTCTTTAACCTAATGTTGAAAATGAAGCTTTCACTTTCACCATAATCTGTTTATTAGGAGTGAGTCACTAGATTCAGCTCACCCAAGAGGAGAAGATTACATAAATACCAAAAAGCAAGGATAATTGGGAGCCATCTTAGATGTAGTCTTCCAATCATGGGACCTCTATTTTGAATCTGGTACAAAACAGTTATGCTTTCAGAAAGTCACAGCCACTAATTTTCTCTTCAAGCTCATGATGTTAATAACCAGTCTGACCAAAGTTGTGGGGCTATTCAAGGAATAAAAGAAAAATTATAGATATGAAAAATTAAGAGCTTGATATAAATACGACTATACTATATTATTTTTCAAAGACAAGGGATTATCACTGTCTCATTTTGATTAGATCATATCTCTTCTCCATTTATTTTCTCATTACACTGCACATCAGTGCTAAATTTCATTTTCTTCTTATATCCACAGATAAGCAAGTAATCAGAAAAAGTTGTGAAATGACCAACAGAAAGCAAACTAATACTTGTGAAGCATGATTCATATGTTAATCTCTGTGCTGGGCACTTAATATGCATGCTGCTACTGCTAAGTCGCTTCAGTCGTGTCCAACTCTGTGCAACCCCATAGACGGCAGCCCACCAGGCTCCCCAGTCCCTGGGATTCTCCAGGCAAGAACACTGGAGTGAGTTCCCATTTCCTTCTCCAATAATATGCATGATCTCATTTAAATCCTCACAATTGCTTTCTTAGGAGGTAGCCCATTTATTCCTTCTGCAGGGTACTGACTCTTGAAGAAATACAGCTAATGATCAGACAGAGTGGCTCTGTTCTTCCTTTCAGTTGTCCTCAAAGGCAAATCCATAATAATATCTTTCATTTTGCCCCTTTCAGAGAGTTTTAGAGATGTAGAAATATCTTTATTGACTTTTTTTTTACTTCCAGGCGATACCACAGCCCCCCAAATTGCACAGACACCCATCTATCATTTTCTTTAAAATCTGCAGAGAAAGAAATCTCCTTGTTTAACATGTCACATCACATTGGTTCAGTGCCTGCAGTACAATGGCTCAGGTTCCCTTATATGTTGCTTCACATATGTGTGTGTGTGTGTGTGTGTGTGTGTGTGTGTGTATCTCCTCAAGTTACATCAGAATTCTTTAAAAATAGAAATAACACATTTTATAAAGCATAAAATAATGACTCTCTCACTCTCAGAAATTTACACATACTTGCACACAACATATGTAATGTGTATACTCATATGCATTCACAAACAAATCAATCATTGGATGATTGGCCTCAGTATAGTCTATTTGAAAACTACATGTATCAGTGAAATCTAACTTTGATTTTGATGTTTCTAAGGTACCCCTTTTTTATAATTGCTTTCAAGGCTACTTTTACACACCACAAAAGACAAAATAAGAAATTCAACTTGCTGTTTGAATAAATATAATATTGTCCAGATCTATCATGTATGTAGTTCACATGCAAAGGCTTTGAATGACCATTTTTAGTAATCAATAGCACATTCGATGGACAAAATGGTCACAAAAATGCCTCAAGTACCCTGAAGAGGAAATCCAAGAATGTTTGGGGTGCTTGTTGTATCTTGGGGTGTAGTCACACAGTTTCTCAATGTGACAGATTTGAAGGTAGTTGCACTCATTAGATGCTAGACTCTGATTTGCTAGCTTTCATAATTTCACATTACATCATAGTTAGTCCTACCCTACAGGACTGTTCTCTACAAGAAATCAAGGCATAAATAGTTTCATACTAAACAAATTAAATGTGTTATTTACGTGTGATTATATTCCATGCTGGTTAAGATAAAATTAGTGAAATTACTTGGATCACACCATATACTTCTGCACTTCCAATACTCCCTTGCTAATGGCTAGGTAAAAGTTAGTAAATAACATTAGTTTAGGTTGAAAGTTTTGCGTGAAACTGACTACTGATGAGCTACTCTGGCATTTTCAAATGGTACATTCCAAAAGGTGCCATAATAATCTGTTAATTCCTAGATAAAAATCATTCCAAAATAAGATATATTTTAAGGCTTCCTTTAAACAATTGCTGAGTTTAGGAGAGCATGAGGCAATGTAATGGAAACAAATTACTGGGTAGATAATTTGAAAACCACAATTCTGGCCTCAGAATTTCATTTAATGCACTGACTACCTTGGTATAGTTGTTTTGCTTTCATATGATTGAGTTTTCCTATTTGAAATTGGGAAACCTAAAATCATAGAATGTAAGTTCTGTAAGTGACTTTAAAGATATCTAATTAAAACCCCACATTTTACAGATTGAGACTATATCCATCAAAATGGGCTATATTTTGCCACTGAAACAAATATTCCCTAAATCTCAGGAACACAAAATAGCAAGAGTTTCTGTCTCACTCTTGCAAAGATTACGCAAGGTTTGAGTGACTATCCTGGGCAACTGTATTAACTAATTTAATAAGGCTACAATTAATCAGGTACTACTAAAATCCCTCACTCCAATAACCAGTTATTAGCTTGAACATTTATTACAGTAGACCTTACCAAGGATGACTAGGGGATGTTTGTATAGTATGCATGTTGGCTAAACACTCCAGGCAGCTTTAATCTTATGCGGGCCGGCACACTAAGCGCAGCTGAGAGCTACCTCACATCTGAGATCAGGGGCAGCAGCCTAGAGTGCCAGGCTGCGACGGCACAGGAATAGCCAAGAGGAGCCACCCCACATCCGAGGCCAGGGGAGGCGCCCGAGGCCAAGGGCGGCAGAAGGAAGGAGCAACCCCACGCCCAAGGCCAGGGCAGCGACTGGGAACAGCAACCCCACGCCCAAGGCTAGGGGCGGTGGCCAGGAGGGGCAACCCCACAGTCCAAGGAGTGGCGGCTGTGCAGGCACAGGAGGGCCTAGAGGAGCCATCCCATGTTGAAGGTAAGGAAGGGTGGCAGGAGAAGCTACCCCTCATCCAAGGTAAGGAGCAGCGGCTGTGTTTGCTGGAGCAGCCATGAAGAGATACCCCACGCCCAAGGTAAGAGAAATTCAAGTAAGATGGTAGGTGTTGCAACAGGGCATCAGAGGGCAGACACACTGAAACCATACTCACAGAAATCTAGTCAATCTCATCACACTAGGACCACAGCCTTGTCTAACTCAATGAAACTAAGCCATGCCCATAGGGCAACCCAAGACGGGTGGGTCATGGTGGAGAGGTCTGACAGATTGTGGTCCACTGGAGAAGGGAATGGCAAACCACTTCAGTATTCTTGCCTTGAAAACGCCATGAACAGTATGAAAAGGCAAAACGATAGGATACTGAAAGAGGTACTCCCCAGGTAGGTACATGCCCAATATGCTACTGGAGGTCAGTGGAGAAATAGCTCCAGAAAGAATGAAGGGTTGGAGCCAAAGCAAAACCAATACCCAGTTGTGGATGTGACTGGTGATAGAAGCAAGGTCCGATGCTGTAAAGAGCAATATTACATAGGAACCTGGAATGTCAGGTCCATGAATCAAGGCAAATTGGAAGTGGTCAAACAGGAGATGGCAAGAGTGAACGTTGACATTCTAGGAATCAGCAAACTAAAATGCACTGGAATGGGTGAATTTAACTCAGATGACCATTATATCTACTACTGCAGGCAAGAATCCCTTAGAAGAAATGGAGTAGCCATCATGGTCAACAGAAGAGTCCAAAATGCAGTACTTGGATGCAATCTCAAAAACGACAGAATGATCTCTGTTCGTTTCCAAGGCAAACCATTCAATATCACAGTAATCCAAGTCTATGCCCCAACCAGTAATGCTGAAGAAGCTGAAGTTGAATGGTTCTATGAAGACCTACCAGACCTTTTAGAACTAACACCCAAAAAAGATGTCCTTTTCATTATAGGGGACTGGAATGCAAAAGTAGGAAGTCAAGAAACACCTGGAGTAACAGGCAAATTTGGCCTTGGAATGTGGCATGAAGCAGGGCAAAGACTAATAGAGTTTTGCCAAGAGAATGCACTGGTCATAGCAAACACCCTCTTCCAACAACACAGGAGAAGACTCTACACATGGACTTCACCAGATGGTCAACACTGAAATCAGATTGATCATATTCTCCGCAGCAAAAGATGGAGAAGCCCTATACTGTCAACAAAAACAAGACCAGGAGCTGACTGTGGCTCAGATCATGAACTCCTTATTGCCAATTCAGACTGAAATTGAAGAAAACAGGGAAAACTGCTAGAACATTCAGGTATGACCTCAATCAAATCCCTTATGATTATACAGTGGAAGTGAGAAATAGATTTAAGGGCCCAGATCTGATAGATAGAGTGCCTGATGAACTATGGAATGAGGATCGTGACATTGTACAGGAGACAGGGATCAAGACCATCCCCATGGAAAAGAAATGCAAAAAGCAAAATGGCTGTCTGGGAGGCTTTACAAGTAGCTCTGAAAAGAAGAGAAGTGAAAAGCAAAGGAGAAAAGGAAAGATATAAACATCTGAATGGAGAGTTCCAAAGAATAGCAAGAAGAGATAAGAAAGCCTTCTTCAGCTATCAATGCAAAGAAATAGAGGAAAACAACAGAATGGGAAAGACTAGAGATCTCTTCAAGAAAATTAGAGATACCAAGGCAACATTTCATGCAAAGATGGGCTCGATAAAGGACAGAAATGGTATGGACCTAACAGAAGCAGAAGATATTAAGAAGAGGTGGCAAGAATACACAGAAGAACTGTACAAAAAAGATCATGACCCGGATAATCACGATGGTGTGATCACTCATCTAGAGCCAGACATCCTGGAATGTGAAGTCAAGTGGGCCTTAGAAAGCATCACTATGAACAAAGCTGGTGAAGGTGATGGAATTCCAGTTGAGCTGTTTTAAATCCTGAAAGATGATGCTGTGAAAGTGTGCACTCAACATTCCAGCAAATTGGAAAACTCAGCAGTGGCCACAGGATTGGAAAAGGTCAGTTTTCATTCCAATCCCAAAGAAAGGCAATGCCAAAGAATGCACAAACTACGGCACAATTGCACTCATCTCACACACTAGTAAAGTAATGTTCAAAATTCTCCAAGCCAGGCTTCAGCAATACGTGTACCATGAACTTCTTCATGTTCAAGCTGGTTTTATAAAAGGCAGAGGAACGAGAGATCAAATTGCCAACATCCGCTGGAACATGGAAAAAGCAAGAGAGTTCCAGAAAAAATATCTATTTCTGCTTTATTGACTATGCCAAAGCTTTTGACTGTGTGGATCACAATCAACTGTGGAAAATTCTGCAAGAGATGGGAATACCAGACCACCTGACCTGCCTCTTGAGAAATCTGTATGCAGGTCAGGAAGCAACAGTTAGAACTGGATATGGGACAACAGACTGGTTCCAAATAGGAAAAGGAGTATGTCAAGGCTGTATATTGTCACCCTGCTTATTTAACTTCTATGCAGGGTACATCATGAGAAACTCTGGACTGGAAGAAACACAAGCTGAAATCAAGATTGCTGGGAGAAATATCAATAACCTAAGATATGCAGATGATTCCACCCTTATGGCAGAAAGTGAAGGGGAACTAAAAAACCTCTTGATGAAAGTAAAAGAGGAGAGTGAAAAAGTTGGCTTAAAGCTCAACATTCAGAAAACGAAGATCATGGCATCTGGTCCCATCACTTCATGGGAAAAAAATGGGGAAACAGTGGAAACACTGTCAGACTTTATTTTTGGGGGCTCCAAAATCATTGCAGATGGTGATTGCAGCCATGAAATTAAGAGACAGTTACTCCTTGGAAGAAAAGTTATGACCAACCTAGATAGCATATTCAAAATCAGAGACATTACTTTGCCGACTAAGGTCCGTCTTGTCAACGCTATGGTTTTTCCAGTGGTCATATATGGATGTGAGAGTTGGACTGTGAAGAAGGCTGAGCGCCGAAGAATTGATGCTTTTGAACTGTGGTGTTGGAGCAGACTCTTGAGAGTCCCTTGGACTGTAAGGAGATCCAACCAGTCCATTCTGAAGGAGATCAACCCTGGGATTTCCTTGGAAGGAATGATGCTAAAGCTGAAACTCCAGTACTTTGGCCACCTCATGCAAAGAGTTGACTCATTGGAGAAGACTCTGATGCTGGGAGGGACTGGGGGCAGGAGGAGAAGGGGACAACAGAGGATGAGATTCCTGGATGGCATCGCTGACTAGATGGACGCGACTCTGAGCGAACTCCGGGTGTTGGTGATGAACAGGGAGGCCTGGCATGCTGCGATTCATGGGGTCGCAAAGAGTCGGACACGACTGCGCGACTGAACTGAACTGAACTGAACTGAACTGAACTGAATTGAATGGCTAATTGTATGTGTCAGTTTAATCAGGCCATACTGTTTCCAGATATTTAGTCAAACCTATTGGTGGGTTCATCAGGATGTTTTTAGTTGAGGTTAACATTTGAATCAATAGACTGAGTGAAGAAGATTGCCCCTCTTAATGTGGGTGGCCCTCATAAAACAAAAAGACTGAGTAACAGGTTCTTCTGTCTTACCACTTGAGTTGGAACATTGATTTTTTTCCCCCAGTCTTTGGACTCAGGCTGGAATGGTTGCTTTTCTTGAGTCCTAAACCTGTCCATCACAGATCTTCAGTCTTTGTGGCTTCCAAAATTACTTGAGGCAGTTCTTTATAATCTTTCCTTCTTCCTCTCTCTTTCATTAATATGTAAGATGTATGTACACATGTATATGCATGTATCCTATATCTCATAGTTTCTGGAGCCTAATGTAATACAGATTTGGGTACCAAGAGTGCTACTAGAAGAACAGAAATTTAAGGGTGAGTTTTATAAATTGCTTCTGAGGTCTCTGGAATTGGCTCTCTAACCTGATTAGATGTAAAGAGAAAGTACTGATAGTCCATGGAGTGATCTGGCTCTAGAGGTTTGCCGAATATTACCACTGGATACTCCTAGTCACCCACAAAGGAGAAGCAAAGATCTTGGTGATTTTCTATTAGATACTTTAACTAAGCTATATTATGAGATTGACTAGTTACTCCTTGTTTTGCTGGAAGTTTTACTTTTGTTTCAGGTTTGAAGGATTTGTTAAGAAAAGAAACCACTCATTACACACAAACAAATAATGTCAATATTTAATAGAGGATTATTTAACTTAATTTCAATATATAATTTTTAAAAGAAAAGAGAAATAGAAACAATAGAGAAGAGTAACAGCACATACATCACCAAATTGGGCTGACCAACACCCAGACTTAAACAGTGTGCTGAAAGTGCCCAGTGACAGCAACCTGGAGTCCCAGTTGGGAAAAGATCCTGGGAAGTGTGTCTGCTCCATGGGTGAGGCTTCAAGTTGCACTTTCAGGGGTTCTTGCTTATAATCCCAGGCCACAGACTGATATCATTATTAGTTTGCATGCAAAAGTGCAGGTCTGATTTTACTTTAACATTATTTATGATTCATAGGATTTCATTAAACCCTAGCCCTGCTGGCCAGGCTTCCAGGGGGTCAAGAATTCAAAGATGCACTCTCCTTCTTATCTGAAGTGCTGCCTGACTAGTTGTGCTTGAGGGTAGGCATGGAATCCAGGCAGTGTCCAGGCAGGTCAGAAGTAAGATCTGAGGCCTGCTCTCCTGCTTCTGAATCCTGAACAAGACTTACTCCATTTTAATTTCCCTAACACTGTTATTTTAGTTGGATAAATTGGGGGAAATAAGGATGAGCTCAAAGATTTCAATTCCCAACTCAAGTATCATATTCATGACCTGAAAGTTTCTATATGTGACCTCAAGCAGATCCTTATCTCCTATAGTTACAGTGCTGAGATCGCTGGAAATTGAACCAAAAAATATCCTGTAGTTTGGTTAAATTACAATTAAAGTTGAATTTCCAGCTTTTCACGGTATCTACTGTTAAAGTAAAGGCATTACTGGGAAGAAATGATATGCTAATGTGACCTGAGCTGCCCATCATGAGCTGAGTCTCATGAAGTTGGATGTGCACAGCAGTACTTCATTATCAAATGGATGTGGTTTATGCATATGATTAAACCCAAGCAGGCCCAGAAGGCACATGTAAGTTACATTAAGAAGTGCTCCAAATGTTCCCGGTCCCCAATCCTCCTACACTGCCTTCTCCATCCATCTGCATCTCTGACCTCATAGGGAGTTTCCTGCAAGCAGTTGACAGAGCAAGAAAACAGTGTTTGATTTACAAATGATTCTGCACAATATGCAGGCACTACCTTACATTCCTCTTATGGTGCATCGCTGAATGTCAATAGTGACAAGAAACCTTACTAGTGATCAGAACTTCAAGCAGTACAGCTGTCATTCACTTGGCATAGAAGGAGAAATTGCCAGAGGCTTAGTTATAATGATTAATGGGCTATGGTCAATCGGTTGGCTGGATGGATACAGACCTGGAAGGAAAATGACTTGAAAATTGGTGATAAGAAAATTTGGGAAAGAGATAGGCCTCTCTGAAAAGACAAAAAAATATGGAATTTTGTGTGTCCTTGTTATTTAGTCACTAAGTCTTGGCTGACACTTTTGCAACCCCATGGACAACAACCCACAGACTCCTCTGTTCATGAGATTTCCCAGGCAACAATACTAGAGTGTATTGCCAGTTCCTTCTCCAGGAGATCTTCCTGACCCTGGGATCAAACCCACATCTCCCACTTTGCAGGTGGATTCTTTACTGATGAGCCATCCAGGAAGCCTGAGTGTCCTGTGTGAATTTTCACCAAAGGGTGACCTCAGCAGAAATAAAATGAAATGAAATGAAATGTTAGTTGCTTAGTCATGTCTGACTCTTTGTGACCCCATGGGCTACAGCATGACAAGCTCCTCTTTATATGGAATTCTCCAGGCAAGACTAGAGTGGGTTGCCATTCCCTTCTCCAGGAGATCTTCCCCATGCAGAGATTGAACCTCGGTCTCCTGCATTGCAGGTAGATTCTTTACCATTTAAGCCACCAGGGAAGCCTGAACTCAACAGAGCCTGAATTCTCAACAGAGGAGAATTTTAATAATCAAGTTGTTAATATTACCCATTCTGTAACGCCAGTTGGTGTATTTCTTCAGTCACTCCTGTTATTGCTCAATGGACTCAAGAACGAAGTGTCTATGGTAAGAAGGATGAAGCTTGTGCATGGGCTCAGCAACGTGGATTTCCACTCACCAGGGCCAGCTTGGCTTTAGTTATGGCTGAATGCCCAATCTTCCATCAGCAAGACCCAACACCATTCCTGAAAGCAATCAACAAGCTACCTGGTGGCAGGTTGATTACATTGGACTACTTCCATCATGAAAGGGACAGTCTCTTGTTCTTGCCTTAATAGATACTTAGTCTGGATGGAGATTTACCTTTCCTGAATGGAGTGCTTCTACCAAAACTCTCATCCATCAATTTACACAATACTTGATCCATCATCATGGCATTCCACTCAACATTGCTTCTGATTGAGGGATTTACTTCATGACAGAAATGTAGCAATGGGTTCGTGCTCACAGAATTCTCTGTTCTTATTGTGTTCCCTTTTGGAAAGGCAGCCTCATGTGTGCAGTCTTTCCATCGCTACTCCGTCATCTGAGAATGGGCCTTGGGCCTAGAACATTTCCTTACCAAGCGATAAAGAGCCCACACAGCCTGTACCAGACTTATCAACTTGTGTGGGAATATTTTTCTCTGTAGATGTTTCTGTCTCAGTAAGAGTAGCTTTGTTCCGCTTGGGCATGTACATCAATGGCCCTCAGGAAAAGCCCCATCTTTTAGTTTTCCAGATTCCATGGAGGAGGGCTCAAAGTCCTTCTAATGTGGCATGAGAGATATGCCCCCAGACAAATGACCCTTCTTCAGCTGCTTGTAGAAGCAGGATGAGGGGATAAGATGGAGTTTGCTAATCATGATGGATGGACCAATGCACACTCCTGAAGCTAATTTTGCTCCATCTCTTCTCTATGTAAGTAAAGCCCCATCCCATCCATGGCTTGATTGTATTTAGTTTACTTTCACAATTTCGATATCAAGATACAGGTATTTGGTCTTCTGCAATGTGATGATCTTTGTTATTCCCCCACATGATTTCAGTCCTCCTTTGGTATTAAGTGTGCAAGATGCTTTGCTTCACCATCCTGAAGCAGCTGACTTGATAAAAGTGTGAAACAGCATTTTGAAGACTCAGTTACAGTGCCAGTTAGGTGGCTGTGTCTTGAAGGGCTGGGGAAAGGTTCACTGGAAGACAGTATTTGCTCTGAATCAATATTCAGCATATGGTGCTGTTTCCATGATAGCCAGAATTCACAGAAATTGAGACATTAGGAATCAAGGAATGAAAATTCAACTGGCACTGCTATTACTCCTAGTGACACAAAAGAACATGTTTGCTTCTTGTTCCCATAACCATTATTCTGCGTTTGTCTATGAGGATGTTTTTGGTTGGGCTTAATATTTTAATCAGTCGACTGAGTAAAACAGATTGGCCTCCTTAATGTGGATGATTTTCATCCAATCAGTTGATGGACTGAATAGAACAAAAAGACTGAGTATGAGGAAACTTCTCCTGACTGCTTGAGCTGGGACATTTTAATTTTTTTTCTCTAGCCTTGGGACTCAGACTGAAACATCAGCTCTTCTTGGGTAGAGTGTGCTAGAATTTTTTAGACTAGAATTTATGCCATGGACTCTCCTGGTTCTCTCTCACACGTATGTGCATGCAAGAGAGAACAGATGTCAGTTATATATATTCTGTTTCTCTGGAGAACCCTAATATAATGTTAAAGAAGAAAAGATGACACAGTGTGTGCTGGCTCCTAAATGCATCCACCAGGAAGACACATATCATTTCTGCTTATATGTCATTGACCAAAGCAATTCCTGTGCTCACCTTGACTTCTAGATTTCTTGACTCCTAGATACTTCTAGGAAGTACAGCCCTTCCTTTTCGTACTGTTCATGGGATTGGATGAGATGGTTGGATGGCATCACTGACTTGATGGACATGAGTTTAAACAAGCTTCAGGAGTTGGTGATGGACAGGGAAGCCTGGCATGCTGCAGTCCATGGGGTCACAAAGAGTCGGACACGACTGAACTGAGAAATTGAACTGAACTGAACTGAACTGAACTGAACTAACAGCCCTTCCTATACTTGGATGTAGTCAGGAATGCACTTTGGTGATTAATGAATAATGATTAGCACAGGAATTCAATCCATTTACGAAGATACTCTTAATTTGTAGTAAAGTTCTTGTCACATTATTTGTCTATACTTTAGGCATGTAATGAAGGTCAAAGCCATACTAGAAGATGGAGAATTAAAGTAAGTTACAAAAAGCAGAAACATACATACAAATTTGAGAGATTTGTGAATATTAATTCATTGGACTATTTATTAAATAATTTAATATATGTGAAGAGCCCAGAATTGCCCCTGGTATACTGTAAGTTCTCAATTAATATTACCAAGCACTCTTATTATTGTCACAAAATGGTGCTCTACTGACAAAGTTAGATTATCAATAACCTTCTTAAAGAGACCCTCTTTTTGCAAATATCAAGATAATGATAATTCCTACCATACTGTGACTTATTGCCCTATAATACTCTTTAGTGGCATGGATCACAAAGGTAACAAAAACATTACAGTGAAGCAGAAATGAAATCATGGGATTTTTTTCCATAAATTTTGATTGTGTGTCATCTCTGGCAATAAAACCCCTTGGACTGAGTATTTCCTTTAAAACATTCTGAATTAAATGAAGGGCCCTTGAAAGCTAGGAACAAATGGCATGCTTGCTTTGATCTGACATAAAGGAGATAGGTACATTTAAATACAGCCCTGTTCTAAGTTTCAGTCCAGGAAACTCTGAGCAAACTGTCAGTTAAAATCACCTACA
Organism: Capricornis sumatraensis; assembly: GCF_032405125.1. Classification (NCBI taxonomy): domain Eukaryota; kingdom Metazoa; phylum Chordata; class Mammalia; order Artiodactyla; family Bovidae; genus Capricornis; species Capricornis sumatraensis. Next base: position 52,350,493 of record NC_091075.1, read on the forward strand.
CTGATGACAGATTTTTACAAGAGAAAAACACATAAGATTAAATAAATGGAGTATACAAACAAGAAAGATGTTTGGAGCCTCTGCTTATGGCCTGCATAAACTAATTAGATCAGCTTTCCATTGTAATGTAAAGTATTATTTATAGTATATCAGAGCAAAGGTTTTCAAATATGAATGAACTAAATTGGGTCCCCCTGCCTTAATCACTTAATAGCTATGATATCTCTTCATAACTTAACCTCCTTAACCTTCTTAAGTTTCAGTGTCCTCATCTTACTATGGATAAAATAATCCCCATAATCTGATAACTTCATAAGGTTATTAGGAAACTTAACTTCCTTAAGTCTCAGTATCCTCTTCTGTGCTACTAGAAAATAATCTCTGTAATGTAATAACTTTATAGGAATATTATATTAAGCAATCATCTTGAGAGATTAAATGATAACCTTATTAAATGTGTTGAGAATGGTGTCTGGCAAACAGATGAACACAGTATGATAACAATTATCATTATTAAATCTAGTACTGACATTCAGCATCTGTTAAATTTGTGAACAGAATACTCATGCTCCAACCATCTACTGCTGGGTAACAAACATCCTGAAACAAAGTGGTTTAAAGTAATAAACTTTTATTAATATCTCACTCAAATTGTGTAGGTCAAGAATGTGTGCCAGGCTCAGGTGGGTGATTCACTGGCTCCATATGGTGTCAACTGTGCTGTCAACCACTCAGTGGTATTCAGTTGTCAGATGAACTGTTCAAAAGGGTCCCAGATGGCTTGACTCTAGTATCTCAAAGGACATGCCTGAAAGTCAGGGCCTGGCTGAGACTGTCACCTACCATGCCTACATGCCATGAGGACTCTCTAGCATGGTAGTCACAGGGTAATGGGACTTCTTAAGTGGCAGTTTACAGTTTCCATGAAAATACTCCAAGGGACAGGAACTGGCATGATGTTACTCCCACTGTGTCCTACTGATAAAATCAGTCATAAAGTTTGTCCACATTCAAGGAGAGGGAACAAAGACTCAACCTCTCAGGAAGAGGAGTGGCCGTCTTTATAAGGTCACTGTAATAACCATCATTACACGGTACACTATGAGTTCCTTTTTGTTGTAATGAAAGCAGCATATCACTATGCATATGGATTATGTAATGTGACATGATGCACTTGACTTAGAGCTTTATGGATATGGAGCTTTACATATGGAGCTTAGCAGCTAATGTTCCATCTGGGCACTTACATATTGCAGTAGCTCCTTTCTCACATGGAATGTGAAACACTATATTTTTTCAGTATCATCACTATACTCATGAAATTGATATTCCAAAAAAGACATCAGAAAGTGTTTTCTGTTAAGGGTCAGAGAGTAAACAGTTTAGGCTTTCCAGGCCATATGCTGTGTCCCTCTTCTTTTTCTTTTGTTTTTAACAACTCTTTAAAAGGTGTAAAAAACAAAACAAAATATCCATGGCACAGAAGGCCATACAAAAACAAGCCAAGGGCCAGACAAGGCTATAGTCTGCTGACCCCTGAACAAATGAAGAGCAATATAAGAATAAATGACTCCAATTCTAAACTATGAAAATGTGTACAAAACAGAAATGAAGATCCTGAAAAATGTAGGATACTCAACCCTAAGTCCTTAGGAGCATTAGGAAAAATAGAGTAAAAAAACTTATATTAAGAATTTAATTTGTTCCAAGCAATATTAAGTTCTGTTATGAAATTATCACATTTAGTACCTACAACAACCTTAAAGGTGTCTTGTTCTACTCATTATATAGATACAATTAAAATATGAGCTATTTAAAGGCAAGTATTAGAATTTACTTATGTTCAAAATCTAACACATAGACTGATATAAAATAGAATTTAAATACATGTTGGATGAATTGAATTAAATGATGAAATATTGGGATTCAGAGTTATTCATCAAAAATCACAGAGGTCCAGAGTTGAGGCCCTGGAATTCAAAAGTGGTTTCTTTATTTTCAATACTTTACCCAACTCTTTCTCACTGTGTTGCCACCTTAACATCTTCTAGCACCAACAATCTGATTTAAATAAAACTTACTATAGCAATATGATTACTGTCCTTAGGAAATTAAGCAGTATTAAGCAGTATTTATCTACAAATTAGGTAATATAAAGTCTTAATATTTGTTTTATTTTTGTAGAATTTAACTTGTGATTTTGGGGAATCTTTGATGTCCGTGGTTTATTTATTTCAACCACTCTCTGTCTATACTCTTAATTATTACAAGCAAAGACAGGACAGAATCAAGTTTTGTAAACTTTACATATTTTGGGTGATCTTCCTTAAGGAAAAGAATATAGAATAAGACACAAAAATAGTTACAAAATAAATGTCTATTTAAAAACCATAAATTATAAGACATTTCACATTTTATAGATCTGACAAATAAAAAATGTATCACAACGTTTCCCCTAAACTCATAACTCATTAATTAATGGGTTGACATATGTCTAAAATACTTCTTTTTTGAAATTTGGTATGACCAAAACTTTTGAAAAAAATGCTATATAGACTCAATTTAAAATTGAGGCATATGGAAGAGCAATTGAAATAGATTTTTAAGTGTTTTTGCACTGTCTTAAACTTAATAGTTGAATAAATACAACATAGTTATTTGTTTCTTTAGGGTATCTATTGCATTGGTGAATATATGGAGTGTCATTTCACGTTCAAGAGCCAGATTTTGTTGCTTGATATGTCAGATATGGTAACTCCAACACACTGGGATGTAAAAGTCACCCAGCTACATACTGACTCTATTTGCAATATTGCTTATACATTTGCACCCTCAAACACAGGGATTCTGAAAATCGTCTGTATTTGTAAAATCTCTGCTTAGAAATTACACACACACACACACTCACTCAAAAGAATAGTGTGTATCTTCTGCCTTACTGAGTAATTCCTACAAGAGAGAATATTTGTTTTAATTAGATGTCAAAGAGAAGCCCATTTTGCATTTGGAATTTTTTACCTAATAATTAGAAGTTTCGGCAGACTTGTTTCTGGCCCCACACACTTAAGCCTTGATTCCACTTCACCACCCATGTATTTCCAGGAACCCACACTAAGGGATATTCTATCACTGTACAGAAGCCATGGCACTGTATCATTGTGCCACCACACAGGGCAAGCTGGCATAATGGATGTCAAATTCTTGGGAGCCATTCTGTGCCATGGTTGTTATTAATAGATATATATTAATAGATATAACTATGAATGAAAAAGACTTAAATCCATACAAACATTCTTAACACACCCAAATTAGATGTATCCTTAACTGGTTAAGTCACTTCAGTCGTGTCTGGCTTTGTGTGACCCCATAGACGGCAGCCCACCAGGCTCCCCTGTCCCTGGGATTCTCCAGGCAAGAAGACTGGAGTGGGTTGCCATTGCCTTCTCCAATGCATGAAAGTGAAAAGTGAAAGTGAAGTCACTCAATCATGTCTGACTGTTCGTGACCCCATGGACTGTAGCCTACCAGGCTCCTCTGTCAATCGGATTTTCCAGCCAAGAGTACAGATTCCCCAAAATGCCTGAGTCTCTCTAATACCATTTAAACAAGAAGTGTGATAGAGAAAATTGAAGAGGAAGGAGCAGTGTTAGTAACCTATTGTGCTAAAAACTCTTTTCTTGCAAATTTCAAAAACATGTGACTACGTAAAGACATTGTTGCACACCACCCCCTCACCCGAAGGTACTGGAAGAGGTTGATGGAAGTGAAAGACCCTGAACACATGAGGTTCATTAGCATCACATTAATTCTGCCCAGGGTAGTAATTCAGAAACAGAGAAAGACAGATGGGGAAGCCTAAAGAGTAACTTTTGACAGTTGAAGGCAATATTGGTTTATCAGTTCAGTTCAGTTCAGTCGCTCAGTCCTGTCTAACTCTTTGAGACCCCATGGACTGCAGCACAACAGTCATGCCTGTCCATCACCAACTCCCAGAATTTACTCAAACTCATGTCCATTGAGTCAGTGATGCCATCCAACCATCTCATCCTCTGTTGACCCCTTCTCCTCCTGCCTTCAATCTTGCCCAGCATTAGGGTCTTTTTAAATGAGTCAGTTCTTTGCATCAGGTGGCCAGAGTATTGGAGTTTCAGCTTTAGCATCAATCCTTCCAATGAATATTAAGAACTGATTTCCTTTAGGATAGACTGATGGGATCTCCTTGCAGTCCAAGGGACTCTCAAGAGTCTTCTCCAACGCCACAGTTCAAAAGCATCAATTCTTCAGTGCTCAACATTCTTCCAACTCTCACATCCATACATAACTAATGGGAAAGCTGTAACTTTGACTAGATGGGCCTTTGTTGGCAAAGTAATATGTCTGCTTTTTGATATTCTTTCTAGATTGGTCATAACTTTTCTTACAAGGAGCAAGCATCTTTTCATTTCATGGCTGAAGTCACCACCTGCAGTGATTTTGGAGCCCCCAAAAATGAAGTCTGTCACTGTTTCCACTGTTTTCCCATCTATTTGCTGTGAAGTGATGGGACCAGATGCCATGATCTTAGTTTTTTGAATGTTGAGTTTTAAGCCAACTTTTTCACTCTCATCTTTCATTTTCATCAAGAGGCCCTTTAGTTCTTCTTTGCTTTCTGCCATAAAGGTGGTGTCATCTGTATATCTGAAGTTACTGATATTTCTCCAGGCAATCTTGATTCTAGCTTGTGCTTCATCCAGTCCAGCATTTCTCATGATATGTTCTGCATATAAATTAAATAAGCAGGGTGACAATACATAGCCTTGATGTACTCCTTTTCCAATTTGGAACCAGTCTGTTGTTCCATGTCCAGCTCTAACTGTTGCTTCTTAACCTGCATAAAGATTTCTCAAGAGGCAGGTCAGGTGGTCTGGTATTCTCATCTCTTTCAAAATTTTCCACAGTTTGTTGTGATTTACACAGTCAAAGCCTTTGGCATAGTCAATAAGCAGAAGTAGATGTTTTTCTGGAACTCTCTTGCTTTTTCAATGATCCAACAGATGTTGGCAATTTGATCTCTGGTTCACTGCCTTTCTAAATCCAACTTGAACATCTGAAAGTTCATGGGTCATGTACTGTTGAAGCATGGCTTGGAGAATTTTGAGCATTACTTTACTAACGTGTGAGATGAGTGCAGTTGTGCAGTAGTTTGAGCACTCTTTGACATTGCCTTTCTTTGAGATTGGAATTAAAACTGACCTTTTCCATTCCTGTGGCCACTGCTGAATTTCCAAATTTGCTGGCATATTGAGTGCAGCACTTTCACAGCATCATCTTTTAGAATTTGAAATAGCTCAACTGGAATTCCATCACCTGCACTAACTTTTTTCATAGTTATTCTTCCTCAGGCCCACTTGACTTCACATTCCAGGATGTCTGGCTCTAGATGAGTGATCACACCATCATGATTATTTGGGTCGTGAAGGTCTTTTTTGTATAGTACTGTGTATTCTTGCCACCTCTTCTTAATATCTTTTGTTTTTGTTAGGTCCATACCATTTCTGTCCTTTATTGTGTTCCCTTTGCATGAAATTTTCCCTTGGTATCTCTAATTTTCTTGAAGAGATATCTAGTCTTTCCCATTCTGTTGTTTTCCTCTATTTCTTTGCATTTATCATGAGGAATGCATTCTTATCTCTCCTTGCTATTCTTTGGAAATCTGCATTCAAATAGGTATATCTTTCCTTTTCTCCTTTGCCTTTTGCCTCTTTTCCTTTCACAGCTATTTGTAAGGCCACCTCAGACAACTCTTTTGCCTTTTTGCATTTGTTTTTCTTGGGGGTGCTCTTGACCCCTGCCTCCTGTAAAATGTCATGAACCTCTGTCCATAGTTCTTCCAGCATTCTTTGTGTATCAGATCTAATCCCTTGAAATTATTTGTCACTTCCACTGTATAATTGTAAGGGATTTGATTTATGTCAAAACTGAATGGTCTAGTGGTTTTCCCTATTTTCTTCAATTTGTCTGAATTTGGCAATAAGGAGTTCATGATCTGAGCCACAGTCAACTCCAGGTCTTGTTTTTGATGACTGTATAGAGCTTCCCCATCTTTTCTGTGAAGAATATAATCAATCTGATTTGGTATTGACCATCTGGTGATGTCCATGTGTGGAGTCTTCTCTTGTGTTTTGGAAGAGGGTGTTTGCTATGACCGGTGCGTTCTCTTGGCAAAACTCTGTTAGCCTTTTCCCTGCTTCATTCTGTACTCCAAGGCCAAATTTGCCTGTTACTCCAGGTATTTCTTGATTTCCTACTTTTGTAGTCCAATCTCCTGTAATGAAAAGGACATCTTTTGGGGGGTATTAGTGCAAAAGGTCTTGCTGGTCTTCACAGAACTGTTCAACTTCAGCTTCTTCAGCATTACTGGTCAGGGCATAGACTTGGATTAGTTTCCTCAGTCAGTGTCTCCCAGTAGGAAGCTTCCACAAGCCTCTTATCCTTCTCCATCAGAGAGCAGACAGACTGAAAACCACAAGCACAGAAAACTAACCAATCTGATCACATAGACCACAGCCTGTCTAACTCAATGAAACTATGAGCCATGCCATGTAGGGCCACCCAAGATGGACAGGTCATGGTGGAGAGTTCTGACAAAACATAGTCCACTGAAGAAGGGAATGGCAAATCACTTCAGTATTCCTGCCTTGAGAACCCCATGACCAGTTTGAAAAGGCAAAAAGATAGGATACTAAAAGATGAACTCTGCAGGTCGGTAGGTCCCCAGTATGCTACTAGAGATCAGCAGAGAAATAACTCCAGAAAGAATGAAGATACTGAGTCAAAGAAAAAATAACACCCAGTTGTGGATGTGACTGCTGATGGAAGTAAAATCTGCTGGTGTAAAGAACAATACTGCATAGGAAACTGGAATATTAAGTCCATCAATCAAGACAAATTTGAAGTGGTCAAACAGGAGATGACAAGAGTGAACATCAATGTTTTAGAATCAGCAAACTAAAATGGACTGGAATGGGTAAATTTAACTCAGATGAGCATTATATCTACTACTATGGGCAAGAATTCCTTAGAAGAAATGGAGAAGCCATCAAAATCGCTGGTTTATAGACCATTGCAAAGCATGATTCTGTAAGGTAAGATAAAACAGAAACTGAGATACTACCTTTGTTTCAGTTATACCTTTTTTTAATTGTATTTTTCTCTCATCCTCTCTCATATGTTTTAATTCTGTTTTATAAGAAAGAAGCAAACCTTCCAATTTGTTAGATGAAAAAGAGAAGCTTTATATCAAATGTCATTGAAAAGACAAGGACAGGTACAATTTCTTTCCTCCAAATAGACAGACATGATCAGAAACACAAAGATGTAGTAAACCTCTCATTGCTGAATTGAGATATATACTGTTGATGATATATACTCTTACTAACCCCAACTGTTAGTTTAATAATTCATCAAAACACTTGATATTTTATTCATAGATTAGCCAAATCAAAAGCTTCTAATTACATCCATATAGTTTTTTTTTTTAATCTAGTCTTTTGGAGACACAATTGAAAATCAGTTACACAATCAATACAAGAATTAAAAAGAATAACCATAAACACAAAAATCGATATTATCTTTCCATCTTATGGTACGTCAACAATACTTTATCATAGTCCTATTTTAAGTGTTAAAATACCACACCAGTCATTAGGAAAAAATAAACTACAGTGAAATGTGTCTGCTAATGTTGAAAACCACCAGGTACAAATTTATATTGCTTTATGTATACAGCAAGTACTTGCCTTGCCATTGGAACTTGTATTTCCACCTGTGACTAAATAGAACAACTGCTGTTTTATAGGGATTATAGTTGAAACCCATATCATCTATTTGGTAGGGCTTTTAACCCAGCTTCACTTCTATAATTCATTTAAAAAAGTGCTGAAACAGCCACTTAGAACATATTACTGCTTTCAAAGTCAATGTAGGTCTGAAATGTATTGACAGTTTCCAGGTATTGGTTCTAAGTCAGGTTAATTATCAGTGTAACTGACAGAGCTGAACAGTGATTTCATTTTAGCCATCCCTGTTCATTTCGGAGGTGAACTTCCACTTCTATTAATGGTTACCCAGACCTAGTCAATGGCATCATCTAGCCACAAGGGGGCTGAGAAGAGTAATCCTATACTAGGTCCAGAAGTTAGCAAGCAAATATTGTATTTGGGGAAAGGTCCCAAGGATTACCATATAAGGATGAGCATATATCACTGAAAAATTCATTGCTAGTAAAGTAGTTAATCAAATTTACTATATTACCCATCCTAGAAACATTCTACATTTTGTATTTTCTAAATTTTAATGAGTTAAATTTGATTGAGTAATGTTTTATAATACCTGGTATTGGTAATTAACATAAGTGATCTAGTTAGCATAGGTCAACATAGGGAATAAAATTTATAAAGCTAATTCATAATTTTCAACCATACTTAGTACAAGCAAGGTCATTTATTTGAGTATTATATTAATACAATCCATTATAATGAGATATTTTTCCCCAAACCCTTAATATATTATCTAGGCTTAGAGGTCATTAGTCACAGTAGCATTTGACATATCTTGCCACAGTAGCAAAGAAATGCCAAATGTCTCAGGAAAGGGCATTGGAATGTTCAATTTTACCATAGATAAAGACAGGGCACAGCCTCAGATGATCAAAAATAACAGGATATACTGTTTTGACCTATCAAGGGTCTTTCTCCCAAAAACTCACCCAGATTTTGCAAAATACTCTTTTCCTCTCAAGCTTAGATATTTGCAAATGTATAAAAATTACCGTAAAGCTGGAAAAAATCCATAATCTTGTAAATAAAAAATGCATTTGTCAGTTACAGTATCTGATTAGATATATTTCACATAAATTTAAAATCTATGTTATATTGAATATATTTTGACATTTAAAACTCTAGAAAAACATTCCCTCAATTTGTCTGTGCTTAAAGTGAAATATTTCTATGAGGTGTCATTTTTAAACAAAAACACTACATTTAAATCAGTAAATCACACAGACTATAAACTAATATTTAAACTCTTAAAATTATTTTCATGAATTTCTTTTTCTCTTGTTTTTGTACTAGACTTACAGAAATGTTTAACAGTTATTCAAATAGGCAGTATGAATCAACTTAGTTTAGTTCTTAGCTTGTGTTCTTCTACTGGTATATTGCATTATATGGCTTTGCATTGCATGATCTCATGATTTACACGGTACAACTTGTTCTATTTCTTGGCTGGAGACCAATTAAATAACCACTGATGCAAGCAGTTATTACCTGCTTAAAAGGAAATCTGTGGTTTCCTTATTTAAACTGCTGAGTTTTAATGTCCATCAAAAAGTCTGTTATTTCAATGAATAATTTAGCCATTTATGTATACTACACATTTTAATACTACAAGCATGAATTTAAGACTGCAAAAGATTCCTGTAGTTTCTCGAAGTCCCAGGAATCATACTTGCTGTAAGTCGAGTTATACTTACTATTAAAATGACAGGTTTAAGGGACAGTCATTTTTGATTATTTAGAGAAAGAAAACTAAAGTATCAAGTTTACCAGAAGTAGTTGGAGAAATGATTGATCGTAAAGACCTCAAAAACGTGTTTACACATACCTAAGTGGATACAGATGACCGAACTTCGAAAAAGATAAAAGGTCAACGGATTTCGAGATGTAGGGATGTCATTTCCTCAGTTTGTCCCTTGGTGGCGTTCTTGAGTCACTTTCTCCCTTCCCGTCAAACTGCTTTATATTTCTTTCCAGAACTGGCTATCATGTTTACTGTATTTAACCTTTTTTCTTGTATTATCGTAAATACAGCGTCTATAATGAATGAAAGCCCCCTAGAGATCATATCTCTGGCACTTACTTCTTTGTGTTCATTCTAACCCATAAACTTTTGTTGTTTTTCCTTTTCCTGTCTTTTCTTAAGGCTTAAACTACATACAACACGGACCCTGAATGCTATTTTTCAGCTCAGTCATTGAATTTTTTTTTTTTTTTTACTGCAAAGCAGTTTTAAGTCAGGAAGGTTAGTCGATAAATTTAAAAAGAAAAACCAAAAACTACCGAGTATTGTAAGATATTGGCATAGAAAAGAAATCGTTGGCCGAGCTTTTATTGTGTCTATTAGAATGGAGTGATATTTCTATAATAAATTTTCCTTTTAAACCTTCGTTTCAAAGGGACATTTCTTTTTATTATCCTTTAAAAAAATTTTTTTTCAACATTCTCTCAGATACTTTGGTTCATACAAGGGATGACGTTGTATCTGATCAAGGCGAGTTTTAGGACACTGATCTCGTTTTCTCTAATTCTGGACGCCAAAGCAACAGCAACGGCAGCGGGCTCTTTAATTTATTGCAGCCGGTTACACTTTCTATTCCATTTCCTTCTGAACCCTTTCCTCTCAGGTTGAGAAGATAAATGCAGCCCCGGGTTTGAAGGGCCGGGCGGGGTTTGTGGGTGGGAGCGAACCCGGATATCATATTCCCTTGGTGAGGTCTCGTACCGCCGGGGATTTAGCCCCCCGGTTGCATTTAATGAAATTGCTGAGCACTTGTGACACTGGCTCTGAGACTGCGGAAATGGGGCGGGGGTGGGGGAATCGGCTTCTCGCCTCCATTCATCCTTCGCGCCGGCTGGAGGCAGGAGTTGGAGTGTCAGTCCCTAGACAGGGGGCGGAAGAGGACGGGAGCTCCGACCGCGGCAAGGGCGCTCGGAAGCCTCTCCTCACCTCGCCCACAACCCTACCCCGCCCATTCCGTTCCTTTTCCCAGGAACCCTACGAACGACCTGGCAAGTCTGCCAACACTCCTGGGCTGCTCTGGCGGAAAGGTCGGAACCGGGGAACGTGGGGGAAGGGAGAAGCCAGAAGGCTTCCAGGCCTCGGCAGTCTGGCCACGCTGTTCTCCATGCCCGGCACGTCGGACCCATTTCCCACGCCGGTTTGGCTGCGCGGCGGAGTTGGTAGGGACGAGAGCGGGGAGGGCGGGCTGGTGACTCGCAATGAGGAAACCACTCCACTGTGAAGGACGCCGCGCCCCCCTCCCCACTCCACCCCACCTCCCGGTCATCTGGAAGAAAATTTCAACGCTCTAGGGAAAAGCCGCCTACTCTTTTCGCCCCCACGCTGGTGTGCGCTTAAAGACGGCGCGTCGGAGCGGTGGGCGCACGGGTTTGTTCAAGTTTACAGTCTGGCGAGGCAAGGAGTGTACAGTGTCTCTGCCTACGCGGCTGCCCGAAGTTTGCAAAATCTTAGGAAAGGCGGCGAGAGGACTGAGTTTACTGCACCATATTGCCGCGTATTGGAATGCGCGGGCTTCCGTCTTGGACCCTGGAAAAAACGGGACTGGGTATCTTAGGGAGGCAGCGTTCTGATAAACCAGAGTTTGCTCAATACAACGGGAATTTGGCTTTATTGACACTTAGCCTGCCGTTTCTGCGCTGCGGCGCTCGCCCCCGCCCCCCGGCTCTAGACTGCGGCGGTGAGCACTGAGTCTGCGCGCCGAGCAGTTCTCGCTGATGCTGCAGATATAGAGCGGAGAGGCTCCGGTGCCTGCAAAGGGGTAGGAGGTGGAGGGACAGGGGGTGAGGAGGCGGGTGGAAAGGCCGGATTCCCGGCCTGGCCTCAGAGGAGGAGCCACTACCCCCAGAGTGCTACTGTTTTAGCAGACTGGAAAATACTCGCCAGCTCCCTGGCACAAACCACCATTGCTCCATCCTCCGCACCTCTACGATCCCCCATAGGGAATGCTTGGAAATCTCTGCCGCCTCTCCCCCCCCATTCCTGCTGGCTGCGCCCGCCTAAATAACCGCGCGCTATGTCTGCTCAAAGACTTTATTGGTGTTTGTCTTCCGCCCCACATAGGTATCGTAAAGGCAGAGTACTCATTCTGGCCGTATTTCTCTTTTCTTCTTTTCGCTTTAAATATTCCTTTAAGTGGAGGACCTTTAATGCCTTTAAATTGAGCAAACCGGCTGAGGACTAACCAAAACCTAGTAGCAGCCCCAATTCTTTTTTTTGAGATGGTTAGAATTTCCTCCAAGTATTTCCTACCCACCTCAACCCCCGCTAATCGTGGCTAGGCCCCCTTGTTTAACTGCCGCTGAAATAAATGAAGAGTAAATGTCTATAGTTCGGAAAACGCGACCAGACTTGAAATCCGATAAGGTGAGCTGCGGTGGCAGTGTCTGAAAAACTGGGGAAGCCTCGCGTGGGGAAACACCATCTACGTTCTAGTGGCACAAAGTCAAAAGGAGGAGAGAAAAGGAGCTAGGGACAGTTTGGTACACAAAGTTGACATTAAAGTTTATTTCCCTTTTATCCAGATAGGTGACGCTACACTTTGCCAGTTACTAAAAGCTGCAGATTTCTGCTCAGAAAATAATATCGAGGCTACCAACATGTGTTTATTCCCCAGGCGCGCACACACGGTCTACCCCGTAAGCAAGCACGGCGACAGGAATGCCAAGCATTTAAACAAAGACAGAGCACCCTCCCCCTCCCCAAACCCCAGCCCTCCTAACTCTGCGTTCCCAAAAAAGGATCGCTCTCCCACTCTCTCAGGAGTTCTCAGTTCTCTCTTAACGACTGCAGCCCATCATGGTTTCTCAGAACACCAGCGTAGCTCCCTGGCCACACGCTGGGTCCCCGAAGCCACAGCTGACCAAGCCTTAACCAAGAAGCTAATTCGCGAACCAGAGACAGTGGGTGGGGGGCAGGGATGAAGAACATACTCTGAGAAGGGAAGGAGAAACGTTTGCTGACACATGTTCTGCTCTCTCACACACGCTCTCGGCATTAGCTAGAACGAGAAGGAAATTTACCAGCCCCAGGGAGGGAAAGCAAGTTCCCCCAGAAGGCAGCGGCTGCACTCGCTGGGGAGGGAGAGGGACAAGCTTTGGCTTAAGGGGGACTTGTTAGGATCGCGCACACTTGGAGTGGCCCCCGGAGCTGAAGCTGGGTTTTCCGGAGTGGGGCGGCTGGCTAGTGCTCCCTCCTGTCTCCCTCCCCCTCGGTCCTCCTCCCTCCTTCTCTGAGAGTGTGTAGTTTCCACGGCTCCACTGCTACCGCCGCCGCAGTAGCGTCAGGGACAAGCTTGAGCCGCAAGCAAGGCAGAGAGCTCCCAGCAGCAACCATCAGTTTGGGCAAACTTGCGGGTTTCCGGCTCGCGGCTAGAGAGCTGGAGCTTCCCACTTGCCATTCAGTGTCTTAGAGCCGTGGCAGCCAAAGGGGCGGCGGGAGCGCTAGCACTAGACTCTCCCAGACACCAGAGGGGACGAGACAACTGCGGAATTCACCCGCCGTGCCAGGGCACTTCCGAGGCAACAACCGACTGGCACTTTTTCTCCCCTTGGCAAACTGTGTGTTGTTTTTTTTTTTTTTTTTTTTTAAGCTTCTTGGCAGCTGTCTCTGACTCCACCTCCCCCCACCCCATGCCTTGTGCTTTTCTTCGGAAATCCGGACAGAATTGGGCATCTTTGTTAATTGCCGTTGGGGGAGCCCGGCTGGGGTCTTTCGCCAGGCCAGCGTCGCCTGCCCACCAAGCCTGGTTTGCTCACCTTTGAACTGCAAAGGGATCAAGTTCAGCTCGAGTTGCCTGCTTTGGGACTGGGAAAAAGGAGAGGGAGTGTGAGGGAGAGAGGAGTGGGAGAAGGGGAAAGGGGAAACGGGAGGAGGGAGGAGAGAGGAGGAGGAGAGAGGGAGGGGAGGGATCGAGAGAGAGAGAGAGCGGGGAGAGAGAGAGGCTGCAATCTCCTCCCTGAATCGCGCACAGCGCTGCAGATCCCAGTGCTCTGACATGCGGGCCGAATGCAGGTGAGGAAAGGCACGGACTCTGCGGCTGCGAACACAAACTTGGGCACCGCGCGGTGCGCACGGCTCAGCCTTCACCCCCACGGGCGAACGGCTGCTGCGGTTTCAGGCGGCGGCTTCGAGACTAATGACCTTGCGCAGAGTTGTTAAGAGAAAAGAGAAACCCGAGCTCTCTGGGTGAGACGGGACCGACACTCAGGGCGTCTCTGAAGATGGCTCGGGCTGCTTTTCCGCGCACGGGGGGAACCCGGACGCCGACCGCTGTGTGACTCGAGTCGTGTCCACTGCACGGTGCCCGAAGCGACCTGCCGGGATTTTTCATTCTCGATCTGTTGACTGGCTCCCCCGCTGCCTAATCGGAGTCGGAGTTGAGACTGGCTTGTTGCTGGCCCTAGCACCTCTTGCAGGAAGCGACTCACGTTTGCCTGGGCAGTCGGAGCAGAAGCTGGGTCTGGAGTGAGTGCCTGGAACGTGAACTGGACTCAACTCGAGTAGCAGCAAAGACGAGCGGGGTTGGCAGGCGGGGGAGGCTGCCGGCTCTCTCCCGGCCGCTTCCCGGCTCCACCGCCCGCCTGCCGGAGCGGTTCCAGCCCCATTCGACTGAGCAGTGACGGGAGCCGGGGTTCCTCTGCCGGTTGCGGGTATGACTCTGGGGGGGCGCCGAGCCCGCGGCGCGCAGTGTCCCGTGAACTGTGAGTACTGCGACTGAACGGCGGCTGGCTAGCGGGCGATTAGCACCCATTGCATAAATTATGAAACAATAACTTTCGGAAGAAGCAAGAGGAGGAAAAAATCAAAAAGAAGGATCTATCGCTGGTCCCCCCTGGCCGACTCTGGACGCTGCTCTTGCCCCCTCCCTACGTTCCCTCTTGCTTCTTCCCTTCCCGGAGAGGGGAGAGGACTGGGAGGAGGGCAGGCCACGGGCCCCAGAGGAGGGGGGCGCCAAGGGGCCGTAATTAGAAGGAGCAGTAGCAGCAGCAGCAGGAGAAGATGCTGAGGATGCGGACCATGGGATGGGCGCGCGCCTGGTGTCTGGGCTGCTGTCTCCTCTTGCCGCTTTCGCTCAGCCTAGCGGCCGCCAAGCAACTCCTCCGGTACCGACTGGCCGAGGAGGGCCCAGCAGACGTCCGCATCGGCAACGTCGCCTCGGACTTGGGCATCGTGACCGGCTCCGGTGAGGTGACTTTCAGCCTCGAGTCGGGCTCAGAGTACCTGAAGATCGACAATCTCACCGGCGAGCTGAGTACGAGCGAGAGGCGCATCGACCGCGAGAAACTGCCCCAGTGTCAGATGATCTTCGACGAGAACGAGTGCTTCTTGGACTTCGAGGTGTCGGTGATCGGGCCCTCGCAGAGCTGGGTGGACCTGTTCGAGGGTCGGGTCATCGTGCTCGACATCAACGACAACACGCCCACCTTCCCGTCACCCGTGCTCACGCTCACGGTGGAGGAGAACCGGCCGGTGGGCACTCTCTACCTGCTGCCCACCGCAACCGACCGCGACTTCGGCCGCAATGGCATTGAGCGCTACGAGCTGCTACAGGAGCCCGGGGGCGGCGGCGGCGGCGGCGAGGGCCGGCGCGCCGGGCCTGCCGACAGCGCCCCCTACCCCGGGGGCGGCGGGAACGGCGGGAGCGGCGGCGGCCCCGGGGGCTCCAAGAGGAGGCTGGACGCGCCAGAAGGCGGCGGCGGGACCAGCCCCGGCGGACGCAGCAGCGTGTTCGAACTGCAGGTGGCCGACACCCCGGATGGCGAAAAGCAGCCGCAACTGATCGTGAAGGGGGCGCTGGACCGCGAACAGCGCGACTCCTACGAGCTGACCCTGAGGGTGCGCGACGGTGGCGATCCGCCTCGCTCCTCTCAGGCCATCCTGCGGGTGCTCATCACCGACGTGAACGACAACAGCCCCCGCTTCGAGAAGAGCGTGTATGAGGCTGACCTGGCCGAGAACAGCGCCCCGGGGACCCCCATCCTTCAGCTGCGTGCCGCCGACCTGGACGTGGGGGTCAACGGGCAGATTGAGTACGTGTTCGGGGCTGCTACCGAGTCCGTGCGGCGGCTGCTGCGCCTAGACGAGACGTCCGGCTGGCTCAGTGTCCTGCACCGTATAGACCGCGAGGAAGTGAACCAGCTGCGCTTCACGGTCATGGCCCGAGATCGCGGGCAGCCTCCCAAGACAGACAAAGCCACGGTGGTCCTTAATATCAAGGACGAGAACGACAATGTGCCGTCCATTGAAATCCGCAAGATCGGGCGTATCCCACTCAAGGATGGGGTGGCCAACGTGGCCGAGGACGTTCTGGTGGACACCCCCATCGCCCTGGTGCAGGTGTCTGACCGAGACCAAGGCGAGAATGGAGTGGTCACCTGCACCGTGGTGGGCGACGTGCCTTTCCAGCTCAAGCCGGCCAGTGACACAGAGGGCGACCAGAACAAGAAAAAGTACTTCCTGCACACCTCGGCCCCTTTGGACTATGAGACCACCAGGGAGTTCAACGTGGTCATAGTAGCGGTGGACTCTGGCAGCCCCAGTCTCTCCAGCAACAACTCCCTGATTGTCAAGGTGGGAGACACCAACGACAACCCGCCTGTCTTTGGCCAGTCAGTGGTGGAGGTGTACTTTCCTGAGAACAACATCCCCGGAGAGAGGGTAGCCACGGTGCTGGCTACAGACGCGGACAGTGGGAAAAACGCTGAAATCGCCTACTCGCTGGACTCTTCCGTGATGGGGATCTTTGCCATCGATCCCGATTCTGGGGACATTCTCGTCAATACTGTGCTGGACCGCGAGCAGACTGACAGGTACGAGTTTAAAGTTAACGCCAGAGACAAAGGCATCCCCGTGCTACAGGGCAGCACCACAGTGATTGTTCAGGTGGCTGACAAGAATGACAATGACCCTAAGTTCATGCAGGACGTCTTTACCTTTTATGTGAAAGAAAATTTACAGCCCAACAGCCCCGTGGGAATGGTCACAGTGATGGATGCTGACAAGGGGCGCAATGCAGAGATGAGCCTATACATAGAGGAGAACAGTAACATTTTTTCCATTGAAAATGACACGGGGACTATTTACTCCACGATGTCTTTTGACAGAGAACATCAGACCACATACACTTTCAGAGTCAAAGCTGTGGATGGGGGAGATCCTCCCAGATCTGCAACAGCCACGGTCTCTCTCTTTGTGATGGATGAGAATGACAATGCTCCCACTGTCACCCTTCCCAGAAATATTTCCTACACTTTACTGCCACCTTCAAGTAACGTCAGGACAGTAGTAGCTACAGTGTTGGCAACAGACAGTGATGATGGCATCAATGCAGACCTTAACTACAGCATTGTGGGAGGGAATCCCTTCAAGTTGTTTGAGATTGATTCCACCAGTGGTGTGGTTTCCTTAGTGGGAAAACTCACCCAAAAGCATTATGGCTTGCACAGGTTGGTGGTGCAAGTGAATGACAGTGGGCAGCCTTCCCAGTCTACCACGACTCTGGTGCATGTGTTTGTCAATGAAAGTGTTTCTAATGCAACTGTGATTGACTCTCAAATAGCCAGAAGCTTGCACACCCCACTCACCCAGGATATAGCTGGTGACCCAAGCTATGAAATTAGCAAACAGAGACTCAGTATTGTCATTGGGGTGGTTGCTGGAATTATGACTGTGATTCTAATCATCTTAATTGTAGTGATGGCAAGATATTGCCGGTCCAAAAATAAAAATGGCTATGAAGCCGGCAAAAAAGATCATGAAGACTTTTTTACACCCCAACAGCATGACAAATCTAAAAAACCTAAAAAGGACAAGAAAAACAAAAAATCTAAGCAGCCACTCTACAGCAGCATTGTCACTGTAGAAGCTTCTAAACCAAATGGACAGAGGTATGATAGTGTCAATGAGAAGCTGTCAGACAGCCCAAGCATGGGCCGATACCGATCAGTTAATGGTGGGCCTGGCAGTCCTGACCTGGCCAGGCATTACAAATCTAGTTCCCCCTTGCCTACTGTCCAGCTTCACCCTCAATCACCAACTGCAGGAAAAAAACACCAGGCCGTACAAGATCTACCACCAGCTAATACGTTTGTGGGAGCAGGAGACAACATTTCAATTGGATCAGATCACTGCTCTGAGTACAGCTGTCAAACCAATAACAAATACAGCAAACAGGTAAGATGCATCCCACATATATTTAAATATCTAAGACAGGGCATCTTCTGCAAAGTCATGTCTTCACTCTTAAAGCTGTTAGTTAAATTTTTAATAGCAGGAAATTAATGTTGGTGTAATTCTTATACCACTTATTTAGTAGAAGACATTTACAAAAGGTACACCACTATAGTTTGCACCTTATACCAGAGTGTACTAAGTTACAGAAGAAAACACTGTAAGTGGTATTTTACGCTTCTCTTAGTGTTTGACAATTCTAATTCATGCTACGTTTTTTGTTTCCAGATAAATATGTGTGAACTGTTTGGATGGCTAGTTTTAACCTAAAATTCTTTTCTTTTGTGCTACTAAGTGGATAATTTTATCCAAAGACAAAATTTCTAAAGTTACTACTGCTGTCTATGCAAATTGGACACTAAATAGTTTTAGCTACATTATATATTATGCAGAATTTTACAGATAAGCAGATGCTGATTCATGCAAATGAAGTACCAAGTCTGAGATATTGAAATGCTGACTGACAAAAATGCTGACTTAAAAATATTTAATGATATGTAAATGCCATAAAAAACTACATTTTAATATTTCAGTATCTATACAATTAGGCTTTTATTAGGATATGCAGTTGGCATTTGTAGTATATGTATTTGGTATGAAAAGTTCATAAGCAAAAGTAAATTGCATGAATCATGTATTATTTAAACCAAGTAACAAAAATGTTCATGTTTGATGTAGTGTGTGTGAGAATATTTTGGTATGCATTGTGATATATTGAGACTATAAAGGTTTTATGGAATATTTGACACAGTTTTTTTCTCAGTGAAGTGTGGAAACTGAAAAAAAAGCAAAGTATATTCTGAGGTGAACTTCAGAAAATATATAATTTATTTTTGAAAGTTTTGTTTTGTGTAATGTGTGTGTGAGTGTATAACTCACAAAGTTTACTTTTCTCACCCATCAACATTTGACACACAACAAATTAAAACTGTTTGGAAACGTCTGTATCTAAAGCTGTAGCAACTCTGCTAATAAAACATTACATATTTCTTACCGCCAGAACATTTCAGGAAACATATTTATGTCTGTCAAGCAATATCCAATAAAGAGTGTTCTATTGAATATGTTTTGCATATAGAATGTGTGATCTTAAAATAATTGAGACAATGTAAAAAGTTTATTTTATAGCCTCACTGAAGATGTTATTGATGGGCTCATTAAAGGTATAGAAAAGAGATAAATATTAATTTCTTATTGTTTTCTATAATTTTAAAAATAAGCATTATAAAGAAATGTTTTTGATGAATTCCTTTATTGTAACTATTTGGATAAGGAGAAATAGACAGTATGCTTTTATATCCAGTTACCAAAGCAATCCAAGAAAACACAGGTCTGAACTACATTGAATTAAATGACTTTAAAAAAGATGTCTTTTCAAGTACGTGAGTCTTATTTCCTATAAACTGAAATATGCCAAGTGGAAAGTATGTTTGTTATCGCTTTACCTAGGCTTAGAGGCAGATTTCTATTTTGTTTTTGGTGCTCTTATCTGTTTTATAAACAAGGAAGATTCCAGTTAAAAGTAACAGCACTTTTATAACATTAGTTATAGAACCCACAAATAGAGATTTGTAGAGATTTCTTTAGAAAATGATAATTTGTTAAGAGAAAGCATGTGAAAAGATCGTTATGCAGAATACGTACTTCACTGTCATCTTAAAAGACCTTTGTATCCTGTGGTTGACTAACATTTGCATTCTAAATTATGTAATCTTAAACTTTTGAGTGGACATATCAAGTGGCAGATTTATAGATATTTTATACAACTATCTCCTATGTTCTGTTCTGTCACTTAAGCTTTATTTGACTCATCAAATAGGGTTAGCTCTATATTCTTGAATATTTAAAACAGCCAATATCAAGAGTGTGGTGGCATCCTGTCTAAAAGGCAAAGTGATATGCTTATAAATAAACTAATGTATGGTGTTAGTCTCTTAACTGAACAAGGAAGTCCATATATAAGAAGAGAAAACCTACAAAGCCGTTCAAATAAGCCATGCAGTTTGCCAAAAATAACTTTGGAAAACGTATATGTTCTTAAGCACTTGAAAGATGTATGAAATTTCAACCACAATAAACAGCTGATCTAAAATGAAATAAAGGCAAATGAAATACATTCCCCTTAATGTAATTAGTGATAGTAATTGATATGCTTCATCTACTCAGTATTGCTGTCAGGAGACAAGGGATCCATTTACAAATTTACATTCTGTTTTGACATCTGGCATAATGAGATCTTTTTCGTTCTCATTTTTGTTTGTGCTGTAGATAGATGATTTTCTATATTTATTTTTAAAAGATATTGCCTTTTTAAACATAACCAAAATGTATTTTCTTTGATTAAACCTGAATTTTTTTAATTCAGAGTTTTCTTATAATTTCTCCCCTTTAATGCTGAATTTATGTAAAGAACATCTTGAGAGTTGACATTTTTAAATTTCATATGGTAAGGATTAATTAAAAATAGATTTTATCTGACATAAAGCCTTTATTAACTTATAATTTTCCTGAATTACCTTATTATAGTTCCTTATTTGTGATACAATGAAAATGATGTCTATTCCAGTGTTTTTATCTTCATGAGAATAAGTGTTGCTCCTAAGTTCTGTTAATGGTTAGGCTATAGTGAGTTAAACAGCTTTGTAGAAATGAAAGTTTGTAAAAAATGCCCCCTCCTCTTTTTTGTTTGTTTTCATGGGTTCTAGAGACAGTCAAATCAATCTTCTATAGTTACTTCTGGACAGAATCTGGGAGATAATGTGTTGCAGAGATACTGGAATTATTTCAGAAATCCGCACATTTGATGACGTAGCCCAGGTTTTCATAATTCAGGCCTTTGCAATTCAAACAAGAGCCCTTGTTCTCAACTAAATAATGTGTCTAATTGAGAAAAATGGGGATCGTTGACAGCATTAAGTATCCACCTTTTCATTTCATTCTTCCTTTACTTGGTAAATCTGGCCTTGGTGGTTGTTAAAGTTTTGTGACCTGGAAGTTCAACTGTGCTTTTGATTTGTAAAATGAAAGCAGAAGCATTCTGTTTTCTATTCATTTTACTATGTGTTAAGTATTTTTCAATTGTCTTAAAAATAATATATTTTCAAAAGATTAATAGACAATATAAAACTATAGTCCCTACTTTGCATATTATTTTCAACTCCTGTAGATCTTATCTTTGCCATGATGTTATTTAGATAATGTACTGGCAAGTAAAAATTTCATTTTATTTAGTAAATGGAAGGTAATGTATTTTATTTTTGGCAAGCAGATAGAGGATACAGCTTGAATAAACATTAACTTAAAACCCTACTTGTAGCTGATCCTGAAATACTCAAGAAAAATTCATATTAACTGCAGTGACAGTTTCCTTTGCCTAAAAGAACTGCTGAATGTCGTCAGAATAATGTTCCCTTTAATTGATCAATTTGTGGTCAATATATCCATGATATACTTTGTAAAGATATGGCAGAAATTATTTTTTAATTACTTAGATTTTGGAAGCAAGAAATGACTTGCCATCATCTATTACAGTTCTAAGCACTAAGAAAACTGAGTATCGATTTATTTGTGAATGTATGTTATACCATATGTATTATAGTGGAAATGCATTTGCATGGTGATGCCAACCACAGCTTTCTGCTTTAACTCCATAAGCATTACTTCTACAATATGGTTCTGCTATCTATGACCAAGGAGACTTTGAAGAGGCAGAATGAATCTGCATATGGTGGGATTTCTGTTACATATGGCCAGAAATCATAGACAAGAGGCTAGTGACTGATGAAAGTTAGACAGTGTCTTTAGTCAGGAGCTATCTACCAAACAGTTCTCGACTTTCTGGATGTCTGTGAATCAAGGAAAGGGTCATTCACTGATTTGATCTGCAATGGATATATAGTTTTTTTGAAGTCCAGGTATGACCGTTTGAACCTTATCTCAAACTTCTCCTAAGTCAATTAATGAATTTGACCGAAGACCACAAAATCAATTTAATAATTGTAAGTAAATCATGCAGCTGGACAACTGTAACAAAAACATTCTTTCTTGTTATCTTTTGAGTAAGTACATATCTCATGTGGAAAAGCATACTCCTGTGATAAATACATATCATAACTCCTCTCTGTCTCTCTCTTGCTCTCTCACACACACCCATACAGACACACACACACGTGTTCATGTAAACTAACTATGGTGCTATTAGGCTCTTATTTACTGTGATATTCATACACTGATATGTAGAAAAGACAAACTTTAAACACAAATAAAACTGACATAAAATATATCATAATAAAATGTTTAATGTCAAAATTTCTAGAGATATCACATTTTACAATTAAAAGATATTAACCAAACCAATCTCCTCACTTTGTAGAAGAAACTGAGGCTTAGTTTGAAAGTTAGTTTGACTGAGATCATAAGATTATCAGGGCTATAATGTGGACAGGAGTACAACACATGGAATGCAGAGTCCAGGGTTCTTTTTTTTAATCATTCTACCAGTAGGAAAAAAAATTAAATTTTTGTAACTTTTTCTGTATGTATTTCAATAGTGACAGAAATCTCCTGAGGTTTTCTTATGTAAATATAACTATATATTTGGCTATCAAAATTGATGTTTTGTAACAGTAGTATATAATTCTGCTTTGGGTTCTAGTTTTTATCTGTAAAATTATTGGGGAAATTGTATTCAAATTTTATAGATTTTTAACAAAAATTCATAGTTTCCCCCCCTTATATAAGATAGCAATTGATGACATTCATTAAAATAACTTAACATGGTTTAGAACATATATTCAGCAAGTTAAGAGGATTTTTCATTTTAGCAAAACAATGACAGTAGACATAAGCTCCTATATAGCATTTAGTATACCTTCAATAAAAGTGTATTTGGAATGGAAATGAATAAAGCTTTCCATACGTTGTTTATGAAAAAAACTTTCTATGCGTTCTAATTGGGATGATCTTTTACTTTTTCCATCAGTAGTGATGATTCCTTTGGCTTCTACACTGTTTTTCATTTTGCCAACTTTGCAGATGCACTTTACTTGAATAGTGTCCTTAACACACAACTGTGGACTATTTTTTTCCTCTAATTTTTTAAAGAAAGTGCCATTTTATTATTTTTCAATTGAATTGCTTCGTTGGTAGGCAGTTTACCTATCTAGCTTTTTCTATTCTAAATTTAACCTATTGGTAAAATACAAATTGGTGAATTTATTAATTTCAAAAGTAAAACCCATACTGTTTTTAAAGCTAAATAAAATGTAACGAAACCATTGCTTTATCATAATCACCAATGCTTTCAGATATTTTAACATTCCTTTTCCTAGAAGAGGATGGTAGTACAGGTTATATATAGAAAATTTAGTATGATAATTGTTTAGAGTTTTATGTTTAAACTGTATATAACCAGATTCTAGGCTATAGCAAAGCTCATCATCCATTTATTTACATTTATGACTCTATAGAGATAGAATCTTTGTGCATATATATATACACACACATATATATGTGTGTGTATATATATATATACACATACATAGAGAGTCAGCTTTGCTTTTCTATCTTATTTATTTTAAAAGCCCTTAGAATCTTTTCTAAAGCAGCGACTCTGTTTCAGAACATTACACAGTGCTTTATTTAGCATTAGTGTTGTGGGAGAAATCGCATTCCAAGAAGAATTGAGCTGAAACCACTAAAACTAATCTTAATTATCACTTCTGGTGAATTAATGTTCTAAAGGCAGATAAAGGGTTATTTTCAGGAATTTAGTGATGTTTGTATTGAACTCTAATGCTGTTTATAAACAACAACTTAAAACTATTACAGCTTCTAACTAGGATTCATCCAAGTTGACTTTTTCCCTCCTGAATGTATTTATTATTTACAAACACATAATTTGCAGATAAAAATTCTCTTCTCCAAAACCTCCACCACAACATTCCAATTTTGGGCATAAGCCATTGGGGAAATTTCTTCATAAGAGGTTTTTTTTTTTTTTTTACCTGCATAAATTTTTATTTTCCTTCTTTCAGATGCGTCTACATCCATACATTACTGTGTTTGGCTGAATTCCACTCAAATATGATGCTCCATTATGCACCATACTCTGATGACCTTGCTACTTCGAAACCTGCTGGAGCCTGCCCTTGGCCGTGGGGTGTCAGCCAATCACTGCTTGTTCCATTTGTTGTGCATTTGATTTTCTTTTCTTTTCTCATTTAAGGAAAAATAGTATTGAAATAAATAAACTTATAAAAGAAACAGTATTAATAAAGAAATGTGCTATTAGTGGGTGTCAGTTACCAGGAACTACATTCTCAGAGAGGTAATTAGCAGAATTTAATAATGAAGTCTTTAAAAAAAAAATGTAAAAATGTATTTCAACAATGATTTTAAGACTCTGGCTTTGTATAAACCAAGGAAAATTAAGTCTATGAAGTCTCTGTCTATAATATATTAAATAATGACTATGAATAAAATCCTAAATTACTCAATAGTTTTAAAGTGTTACATAATCAAAGCCTTTTCCAGACCAGGGAGACAGTTCTGTTAAAGTGAAGGATAGAGTCTCTTGCGCATTCTGTATTTCTAAATGCCACTGTGTGTGTTTGTGTGTCCTCCCACAGGTTACATGCAAAGACTTTGAGCAACATTTATAAAAAGTATTTTCTCTATGACAAATTCGAGAGATTTATTTTGTGCTTACCACAGGCACTGCCAGTGGATTGTTTTTTCCCCTAATCTTGAAATATTGACCAAATTATCTGTAGAATTTTCACGACTTTGTTGTTGTTAAATTTCTTAAGAAAATTTAGAAACTTTGAGTTAGATTCACAGAAGTCACCGTGGTCACATTCAGAAGGAAGATGTAGCTACCTATTTTTTTTAGTTTTCATTTATCAGAAGACTATTCTACTTGATGTCAGGTAACATAAGTTCAAGCAACTTCTGAGAATTCAGCATGTTATATATTTTTGAGAAAGCAAGTAGCTGAATTTTAGTTATACAAATTGTAATTTTCTAAGTAAGTCAAGAATTCTCTGTATGTTTCCTCTAACTCTCTGTATATTTGTGTCTCTGTTTGTTATGTTGTATGTGTTTGTGTGCCTAAAATAAGTGTTCCATATATAAACTTTGATAATTTTGTAATATATTTATCATACCATCTTCCCTATTAAAGTTTTCCCCAAGTTTTGAGTTACTGACCAAGAATTCCAGATTCTTGAGAATTTTTTGGTGAATTATTGTCAATATAAAACCCTTATAAGAAAAAAAATATATATTGGGACAACATAAATATACAGAGTGATAGGAAATGCTCACTAACACTTGTAAATCACTAAAGCTTGTATTTCAAGTTGTTTATTTTATTAGCTGTTTATTTAATTTTGCAAAAAGGACATTTTCAGAAATATCACTGAGACTATAGTGAAATTCTTCAATAAAACCTAATTATCATTAATCTCTCTTTTCGTTTTGAGCACAGGACCAGTCAGTGTAAGAAACTGGTAAAAAACAAAAACTTCTTACCACTTTTGGCTTCTTGGAAATATGTTTTCTCATCCTAAAGTAGTAAACTTCCTTAGACGTATACTTAAACAAAAATCTGTACTGAATCACATCAACTCAAAGACAAGTTACAGACAGAAAAAAAAAAGCAAACAGAAAAAAATGTCCAGAATTTTGGAATAAACTAATGTGTAGCCATATGGAGGGGATGTTTATGAATACCGTCACAAAGAACATTCTAAGGCACAATTTTGCAAACGGGTATATAAATCAGTTTGTGAATTTCTACTACAACCTGAAAGATGCAAAATAAAGCAGAAAAAATTCAAGTAGGCCATTCATACAGTGAGGCTAAATATTTTCTTGTGCAATCCTTATTTCAGTTGTGTTTGTATGCCTCCATTACTCCCTGCTGTTGGTTGCTATGTAAAAAATTTGTCTTATTGTGGAAGTAGCCCAAAAGGAATGAGAACCACCCCTTTAGATTGTTCCAAATGGGGAACAATGGCTATTTACTGTTATGATTAGAAAACATAACAAATCAAAACAAAAAAGTACTAACAATCCCAAGGATTTTAGCGTGCTTAAAAGCTGAATCAGAATAACCAACAGCAGCAAGCTATGAGATGTCTATTATCATCCCTCTGGTGTTCGCTTGTTTGTTTGTTTGTTTTCCCATCTTTGAACATTTTGCCGTTGGTTCCTGTCCCTGCACAAACTTCCCCTCTGCCCTAACTAACCCCCTGCTCCCGAATATTCTCCACCTCAGATCTCTTGACCATTCTCCTTTTCAGTTACTGGAATTTACCTTTTAGGGGGGTGCCTATGGACAAATCGAAATAGACTCAGAGCAATCCACCACCTTATATCTTTTAGCATTTGAACATTTTATTTTAAACAACAATGCAATACTTCATTCTCCATTATAAAAACTGAAGAGGAATATGAGGATGTTAGAGACTGATTTAAGTAAAGTTTATTTACTTTAACACATCCAATATCAGCTGATACTGAGTATGCAAAGAAAAATAAAAGTCTTTGTTTTCATGGAATTGATGTATTATAAAGAAGATCAAAGAGCAGAAAAATGATAGATTGTGTTTGCCTTATGCTTCTAAAGTTTCAAATCATTGAATTCATGTTTGCTCCTCAGAGCAATCTTTGAGGAAAAGCACCATTATTATTCTGAGGTAAGGAAACTGGAGTAACGAACAGCTTTTTCAGGACCCTGATGGAACTAGCAAGAACTTTATCAAGTCTTAGAAGAAATAGCCAGTCAGAATTCAAAAGTACTGAAAGCATTTGGTGGAAGTGGTGAAATCTGTGCTTTTGAATATGGTATATTTTTAGACTTACCTGACTAAACTCTTCCCAAAAGAATTAGAACAAACCCAGTTTTTCAAACTTTTTCTAGTCACAACCTACACTTTATACTATCAGAAAAAGTGTTGTGGGTATAATTTGAAGATCTAATCAATTACCCTATTTTGTAAACAACAGCCCCATGTGAGATTAAAAACAGACAAACTTCAAGAATTAGGTAAGCAACCAAGATTATCATTTATTTTTGAGGGTATCTCTAGAAAAACTACCAATATCCTCCAGAAGTAATTAATTCCACAGTTTGAAATGTCTCTGGGAATAATTTCTATCTGTAATTTTGAAAAACACTTATCTTGATTGTGTATAACTTTTGTAATCCATTTATTTTTATAGAGAATAGGTTGATTTGCTTTATCTTTTATACACTATGCAAGGCTTTGTAATTAAAATGATGGCTAAAACAAAACTCTTTAGTGCAAAAATAATATACTACTACTTAAGGCAAGGGATAGGTGAAGCTCAGAGAGACTGCCCCCAAGTTTGTCTTGTTCATCAAGATATTCCCAGTGCCTGCTAGAGTGTGCAGCATACAGGAGATACCCCTAAATATTTGTGAAACAAACAACGATCAAAGGGCCTGGGCTTTAGTGCTAAGTAGCCTGAAAATCCATCCACATCAGATCACTGAACTGTGGTATGACCTCTTTTATTTCAAACTCTGAGAACATCCTAGTTGTTATTTTCTTTCCCTGCTGGGTGATGTCTCCAGGATAAAGGACTACCTGCCCGGTTGGCTAGAGTCCCTGCCTTCTCTGCAGGATGTGTGTCTCTTATTTCTGTACCAAATGAGCAATTCTCTGATTCCCCCTCCTGGCTTCTTCTTAGTGGTGTTATAAACACCAAACCCTTCAAAAAGATTAAACTAAAGCAAATGTGGGAGGGAGGCACTGGTCACACGGTAGACTTCTGGTATATTTTGAGGGGCTGTGAAGAGGTGTGTGGACATATGGGTTTTCAGGATTTTTTGGGAGATCCTCATCTGTGAGGAAATATGGATACATGCACGCCCATACACATGCATGGGTCTCTGTATTCGTCAATTTATATATCCCTGCAAGTATTCATTCATTGTGCCAACCTATGCTCACTGATAATGCATTATTTTTTTCCATTTTCATTCTGACTCTCCCTGGGGAGCAGTTGTTTTTAAAGAGAGTCTAGTATAACTGTAAAGAGAAACGTTTACTTGATGTACTCAGGAAAGAAGTCTAGGAGAGGGGATATGTCCTTCCTGTGGACTGATGGGCAGTGAAGCTGAGAAATGCCTTACAACTCAAAAGCACTCCTTAGAAGTCCCCTGAGATTCTAAGAAGTGCCTCTTTTAAATTGCAAATAACCTCTGAAGGAGTTGATTCTGTCTTGGCACACCTGGGTGTAAATTGCTCTAAGCAGATAATGAGGTCAGCACCTCCCAAAGATCAATAGTTCTTAAGAAATGGGGATTTTGATGAAGACCCTGAGGAAGGGTGAACAGCCTTCCCTAGTTTAGAAGACTGAGAAATCTTTTAAGGCACCGTGTGTCTTGGACTCCAGCTGGGAGTCAGGAGGTAAGGTAAGATGATAGCAGCAAAGGGTATTCAGTCCTGATAAAAGCGAATATTTGTGTCCTTGATTTTGTGACCAGAGGGATGACACTAGATGTCTAGGCTTTATATGACTGTAAGACTGGTGTTAAAAAGTAGTCAATGTTTACTTTCTCCCATTTCTACTAGTTGTTTTGTTTAGTTTTGGTTTTCAGCCTGCAGTATCAGTGCTCTCTATTTTCATTCATTTTCTACCCTTGTACGTTCGTGAGAAAAAGAGGAACAAAGAAAGAGAAAAGAAGGGGGGAAAATGCAACCACTGCATGGCCATACACTCATCTTCTCCCTATTATTATTAGACTACTGTAATCAAAATACTTGCCATTTTATTGCCGTGTAGCTGTTTCTTATCCTAGTTTAATTAAATTCTCAGAAATTGAGTGCTATTAGGTCTTTTCTGCAGAGAAGGCAATGACACCCCACTCCAGTACTCTTGCCTGGAAAATCCCATGGATGGAGGAGCCGTAGGCTGCAGTCCATGGGATCGCAGAGAGTCAGACATGACTGCGTGACTTCACTTTCACTTTTCACTTTCATGCATTGGAGAAGGAAATGGCAACCCACTCCAGTGTTCTTGCCTGGAGAATCCCAGGAACGGGGGAGCCTGATGGGCTACAGTCCTTGGGGTCACAAGGAGTTGGACACAACTGAGCAACTGACACTTTGACTTTCACTTCAGGTCTTTACTAAGGGCTTCTCAGGTGGCTCGGTGACAGAGAATGAGCCAGCCAAACAGGAGACACAGGTTTGATCCCTCGGGAAGATCCCCTGGAGAAGGAAATGGCAACCCATTCCAGAATTTTGTCTGGAGAATCCCATGGACAGAGGAGGAGTCTGGGGGGCTACAGTCCATGGGGTTACAAAGAGTCAGACAGGACTTAGAAACTGAACAACAGTAACAAAGGTCTTTCCTACAGATATCCCAGAAACCTGAATTTTTAACACTTCCCACTTCTCAATTCTGACTGCAGAGGGTAGGTCAGGCTACAAAAGACTTGAAGTTTAGAGCCCCTGAAATTCCTAACTTCTGCTTACTGGTTTGGTTTTTGACAGCCTCTGACAAAATAGAAAACTGAAACCTGATAAGGTGATAGGAAAATCTGCCTTTTGCCCTGACTGTGTCACTGACTGGCCAGTGTGCCCTTGTATAAATCCTTTCAAGTCCTGAAGCCTCTCAAACTCATCTTCTGTCATTTTACATAATAACCCTTGCTCTGATTATATGACAGGGTTTATGAGGGTTGCATAAACTGTTTGGGACATATAAAACACTACTGTAACTTGAGATAGTATTTCTCCATATCTATGAATTTCTCTAAGCCCTACTTAAAGTGCATTTGCACTTTTGGAATATTTCACTATCTGTAATATTATATGAAAAGTTGTTTGTTTTTTTTTAATTTCAGTTTCTTGGTGCTTTTTGCTTGTTTTGTCATAATCACTTATTTGAAGCCTCTGATGTTCTCTTATCCTGGTTGATTTCTTTGAAGTAATGTTGATCAAGGTGCAACTAGGGTGTGTACCTAGCCATAGACCAGGAGACACTGGGTTTTGTCCAAAGTCATTGCAGGGCCTATGACATCTAAATGGGAAAGGGAAAAGAAATAGTTTATTGCTGCAAAGCAAGTAGTTTAAGAAAGACTCACAATAGCTTGTATCCATTTTGATACTTTTAAAATAAATTTACTACTTCTTAACAGTCCTTTGCTCTTCCATTCTGTACTTCCTGGAAGTTTTTCTTCCATTCCTCATGTCCAGTCTCTCACATTGAATGATCATTTATTGAGCTTTAGTTCTGTGTCAGTCACTCTGCAAAGGTGTCTATACCACATTATAACACTGACTTCTCCTAACAGCTCCAGGAGACAGGTTCCATTATTTGCACCTTGTGACATATGTAACTGGGGAGAAGAAAACAGAACCTCATAGGTCCCATCCTCTCTATATAAAGCAGGTGCATTCAGCTACTTGCAGTCAACTCTCCTCCAAAATAATTCTCTCTCCAAACCTGAGAGTTATCATTAGCACAGTAGTCCTGATAGATTTTACTTTATGTGCGTCTGTATTTTAGGCTTTTGTGTGCATTTTGTTCTAGTCCACGATACCTGCTGTGTATCCACAGCAGTCTTACAAGACAGAGTCTGTGTTAGTCCACAAGGTCTGCCATAACAAAACACCATAGACTATGTGCCTTAAACCACGGTAATTTGTTTTTTCACAGTTCCAGAGGCTAGAAGTCCCAGATCAAGTTGCCAGCAGATTCACAGAAAGAGAGCTCTAGTGTTCCTTTCTCTTCTTCTAAGGAAACCAGTTCTATCAGATTAGGACCTTAACCCTTCTGATATCATTTAACCATAAATTAGCCTCACAAAGATTCTAATTTTGGTCAGGTCTTTAACATGTGAATTTCGGGGGCACACAATTCACTCCAAAACAGAATGTATTCTTAAGGGCCGTGCACTCATCTTGTCCTGCCAGAACACCAGAATGTATTCTTGACTGGAGCAGAACACGTTGGACTGGACCATTGTTTCTTCGTGAGCTCGTCATTCACCACATACAGTCTGTACTTTCACAGTAAAGAAGTTAAAATAACCTTCCATTTAAAAGCTTTACATTTTACAAGAACCTTTTTTTCCTATCAATTTCCGAAAGCAGCCCTATAGATATGTTCTTGGCATTGATGAAAAATTACTATAGCTTTTGTGAAAAGATATGAACGTGTAATGGGTATGCATGTGCATAAAATTTGAAGTTCATTTTTTAGCGCATTATATCTAACTTTTTATGCACATCATTGAATGCTTTTTGCAGTTTTCAGTTTTACAGGGATTTGTGATATTAAATGGGGCTTTCCTGGTGACTCAGATAGTGATATTAAATACCATCTTAGTTATTTTAATTTTGCCAACTGATATAAGTTCATGCAGGTTTAGTAATTATGTAAAATTAATATTTGTATAAAATTGTCCAAAAATTGTTCCACAAATGTAACAGAATTTTTTTAATGATGATGTTATATTTGATAATATTGATGTTATAAATATTACAAATGTAACATAACTTATAATATTTATAAATTCTGTTACATTTAATTCTGTTACATATAAATATTATAAGTATTACAAGCATTTATAAATGTTATAAATTCTGTTACATATAAAATGATGTTATAAATATTACAAATGTAGCAGAATTTTTTAAAATGATGTTATATTTGATAATATTGATGTTATAAATGATAATATTTAGTCCAAAACATCTAGTATATTATTAGCTTTAAAGTTCAAATAAAAAATAATAGGAGTTAAGGGGTGGAGGGGGTCAGTTGAAACAGTAATACTGTAAGCTTAATAATCCTTTACAAGGACAGTCTCAGTGGATTTTCATGCATAGTGGCATAATTGATCTGACAAAGATCCAGTGAGTCTGATTCCCCCTAGCATTTGGAAATTGCCAAACATGTAACCGAGGCTCATCCCACACTCTGAGTGACTCTTCACAAACTATTATTATGTATGCGTGCAACACTGTACATCAATACAAATCCATGGACACATCAAGTTTTTTTTTTTTTTCCCCTCACTTTGCCTTTTCATTTTCTTAATAAAATTAAAAATTCATGTGATAAAATACATAATGAGTAGCCTGGGAACTATATATCCATTGGGCTGTAGGAAATGGTGATATTTTAGGTATAACACAGGATAAACCCATAAACGTCAGAAAAAGAAAGCTCTTTTCTGTCCTTTAGTCAGAATTTCTAGGCAATGGAGCATAACAGCTTAATAGATCTTTCCTAAGAAGTACAAACTTTCTGAGCTAACTTTACATTTGACCCCCAATATTAAAAATAGCAAGTTAAACAGTTGTTTCATTCAGGGAAATGGCAATAAGTGTAGCCTAAATCTGAATTTATTTTAATCATGTCTAAATCTGCTTTTCGTTGAACACGAGGACCAGTTTTATATTCAGAGATGGCATTTCTATAGGGCATTAGGGACAAAAGATGGTAATGCTTATTTTTTCCAAACTAGTGCAAATGCTATTAGGTCAGGAGTATTAAAATTTACTTCATTACAAAGAAGTCTTACTTTTTTTTAAAGTATTTTACCTTTCGTAAGAAACTACTTGTCTATGTATGTATGTATGTATGTGTATGTATGATATGTATATGCATGAATATGTGCATGCTAAGTCACTTCAGTCATGTCCTGCTCTTTGTGACCCCATGGACTGCAGCCTGCCCAGCTTCTCTGTCCATGGGATTCTCCTGGCAAGAATACTGGAGTGGGTTGCCCTGCCCTCCTCCAGGGCATCTTCCCCACCCAGGGATCGAACCTATGTCTCTTATATCTACTTGCATTGTCAGACAGGTTCTTTACCCCTAGTGCCACCTGGGAAACCCATGTATATGCATATATACATATAAATATATTCTATACATAGAAAAGTAATACAGTTAACATTGCAGAGAGAAAATACTTATCTTATGCCAATTAGGTGATTATATGCAGGTACTATTTTAGCCACTGGAGAAACGGCACTAATAAACATAGACAAACATCCCTTCCCCCACGGAGATTCAATTACAGTGGGAAAATAAAAAAAATAATAGCTAAACTTATTCAACATGCTGTGTTCTACACACTGGTCAACATATTTTACATATATTATCTCATTAAATAGGTACAACAGCCCTACAAAGAACACCTGTAATTGTCTTCATTCTGTAGATGAGGAAAGTTATACACAGAGGAAGCTGAGTAACTTGCTCACCATCCCACAATTTGCAAAGCGTCTGAGCTGAGATTCAAGTGCAGGCAGTCTGGCTGTAGAGGCCACACTGTCCACTGCTGTGCATATGCCAAGTACAGGGAACACATCTATTTTATAGCCAGCTAGTTCTGTGAGAATGAAATTGAATCCACCGACTTCTCTTAAAGGCTTCAATAATATTTTAGCCTTCCTATTTCAATATCTTTTACTATGTTCTTGAAATTGGGTCACTCAGTCCAATTTTTTTTCATAGTACTA
The DNA here is from genome assembly GCF_032405125.1 of Capricornis sumatraensis. Lineage (NCBI taxonomy): Eukaryota > Metazoa > Chordata > Mammalia > Artiodactyla > Bovidae > Capricornis > Capricornis sumatraensis. The sequence goes on from NC_091075.1 coordinate 52,384,074, forward strand.
CCTTAAACCTTAAAGTGCAAATCAACAAATGGGAAGATAGATATTAGACTAGTCCATTTCCCACTTTCTCTCTACCCATTCTGTTCTTTGAGGAACACCTCATAAATATATTTTCCCTTTTTTGTTATTTTGCTTTAATGTTCCTCATTTCATTAAATATTCATACATAGTCTGTTCTGTAAGTTATTAATACAGCTAGGAAAAAACAAATTTATTAATTTTTGTAAATTGCCATTTGATTAGGATGGAAATGCCTTTATATGAGAATAAAATTTTATTTAGAAAGAATTAAAAACCTACTTTGTGTTTGTTATTGTTGTTTAGACCCTTAGTCATCTCTGCCTCTTTTTGATCCCCATTGGCTGTAGCCTGCCAGGCTCCTCTGTACATGGGGTTTTTCAGGCAAGAATACTGGAGTGGATTGCCATTTCCTTCTCCAAGGAATCTTCCTGATCCAGGGATGGAACAAGTCTCCTGCTTGGCTGTCAGATTCTTTACCCCTGAGCCATCAGGGGAAGCCTTTTCTTTAAACTAGTGCTGATTATTAAGCATTCGATTAAAATATGACCTATGTCATTTTCAGTTTTTTTCTCTTAAAACATTTTATCAGTCTATTTCCTTATTTAAACTTCGTATATGTTTCTTTATGAGACACATTTTTTCTTTTTTCTTTTAAATTTATTTTTTAATTGAAGAATAATTTCTTTACAAAATTGGAGACATTTTTAATCACCTAAAATTCAGAGGGGTATCATTGAAGCCCATCTGAAATTGCTTCTTTATGACAATAATGATATACTCATTTCTGCTATGACAGTGTCTTCCTAATTGCTTATTCAACAGGTAGATGTCTCAAAATATATTTCTTTGTAATATAACTCTGGATTCAGCTCTATGTCTCTATACACTTGTGATCTGGATTGATCTTAGTATACATTTTATAAGATTTAAAGTTTTTAAGTTTCAGAATTAATGAATCAAATTTTTGAGGCTGTTATTTTCATACTCCATCTAATAATTCGTAGAATTTTGTTTGTTTAACATTAAGTATTACAAGTATTTCTGTCCTTGCTGTTATTTCCTACTAATAAGAAGAAAATATGATTAACTGGTAAAGAACCCAATTAATAATCCCAGCCAGACCTCACATGAATTCTTACAAAGCCCAGCAGATCACTTCTTTACCATGTAGTTAAAAGTTGAACTCCCACTTGGAAACAACTTATTTAAAGCCAAAGAACTCTGGAAATTAATCAGTGTTAGTCATAGGCCTGGGCTTCCCTGGTAGCTCAGCTGGTAAAGAATTCACCTGCAATGCAGAAGACTTTGGTTCAATCCCTGGGTTGTGAAGATTCTCAGGAAGAGGCATGCAACCCACTCCAGTATTCTTGCCTGGAGAATTCCCATGGACAGAGAAGCATGGCAGGACAGAGGAGTCCATGGGGTCAAAAAGATTCAGACACAACTGAGCAACTAAGCATAGCGCAGCGCAGTCATTGGCCTTATAAGTGTGAACATCATACATACATTTTAACATTAGTGTATTGTAAGAGTATAAGCAAAGTAGAGGATGGAACAGTTTGGTTTGAGTTGGAAAGATCATTCAAATTTAGTGTATGAAGATGGATAATTAGTGATGAATCTGTAAACTTCAATGTAGATATTGGTGCACTTTCAGAAAAAGGAAAAGAGAAGAAAAGACAAAGAATGCCATGTGTTCGGCATAACCAAATTGTAAGGACCTGATGAAATCCACAATTCAGTCTGTATTGTATGTAGTTGTCAATCTAGCAAAATGTTTCCTGGATACACCTTGTAGTTTGTGTCTTATATTTTAATCCACTTAGGGAAGGGAATTGTTTTCACTCCCCAGAAATAATAGTATGAATACCTACATTTGACAATAAGAAAGTAATAAAAATGCATGCTTATGTGTTCTTGAGAATTTATCTCTATTATTTTTGAACTTTTTGATTGTTCTTTTGTGAAACAAGAACAATTTTTTTTCAGAGCAGGGCAGAAACTCCTAATGGCAAGTAATTTACAATTGTGTAACTGCTCTGTTTCACCCAAGAAGTGCTTCAGTGAAGAGTTTACTGTACTATATGCTTATGCTTTCAAATATCTATCATATTGTTTACTCATCATTAAATAATGTGAACCTTGAGGGACTTAAAGTGCTTGATATCCCCACTATGTCACATTATGGTTAATGGGATAGCGTATGCCTATTGTGAAGGAAGGACAGACATGGCTTGTGAATATAAAATCAATCCATACACAGTATTTCTGTAATCTTTGTATGTCTGTATACATTTTTCTACATCAGAAATGCTCAGTTCTACATTTCAGGCTACAGAGGTGCCAGGCGAAGAAAATGAGAGTGATTTGCATGAAGCCTAAACAAAGGAAATCCAGCCACGCTTCTAGCCTTTAATTAACTGTGTCATACACTCTTGTGCAACTTATCTCATGTTCAGAGATGACCTGCATGCTGCTCTTTTGATCTCTAGCATCAGTAAGGACTAAAAGAGAACTGCCACTTGAGCTGTGAATTTTGTTTTGATATTTAATAGTATCAGAAAGAAATTATTCATCACAATCTATTTCATATAAAAAGATGTTGAAATGCAGACAGATGCTCACATCTAAAAGCATGATGTGCTTTCCCATATAATATGCCTCTGCATTAGTGAGTACAATCCTTCCTGAGAGGCAGATGCAGCTTTTATAAGGTTTATTTTGGTCTTGATCTCTAAAGTTGAACAGATCATTTGGTTTTTCTTTATCTCATTTTCCCAAGGTATTCAAAACTCCATGGGAAATAAGAAACTGTAAAAATCAAACAGTGAAACATTGGATATTGATGAATGTCATTTCTATGATAGTAAACAAGCTATCTTCAAGGAGGAAGGAAGGAGATTAGGCAAAAATGAAGTAATGATGCCAAAGCTGAAGCTAAATATTTTCCTATAAGAGTCAGTTTTAAAAAATAAAGAATTACTTGTTACCAAAAATAGGTGCTGTCATTTTATTCCTAGCACGCATCTGTGGAGGAGAATTGAAGATGTATTCTTTTGTCACTTGGAGTAAAAACAGAAATGTCTTATTGAAGAAAGGTGCAAAAAAATATGGTTCAGAACCAAAGAGGAAAGTCTCAATTTACAAAAAAAAAAAAAAAACAAAAAGCAGGATTTTGTTCAGAGGTCCCAAATATGTTTGGCTTCTTTCTTTCTTTTTTTTTTTTTTTTATCATTTAAGCTGGTTTCTTGCTAGGCCTTTTTACTGAATAATTGAAAAAGAAGAAAAAAAAAAAAAGATGGGGGAGGAACTTTTCAGCAAAGGCAAAAGATAGTAAAAAATTAAAGAACTAAGGGAATACAGTTAGGAAGTTGTATATTTCTGTACTTTTATGATTACCTACATTCCCCCTCCCCAAACATAAAGTTGAAAACGTCTGAAAAAATTATCAAGCCCCGAGCAAAGTGTTGGAGAATAAAACATAAAATCCTATGCACCTTCTACTTCCCATGTTCATGCTTATTTCTACACTGTCTCTGTCTCTCTCATACACACACACACACACACACACACACACACACACACACACACACACACACGTCCATACTCCCTCAAACTCAAATGACATTAAGTTTTAAGACAGTCATACATTTATCTTTGCAACCCCCCACCCAAACAAATCAGTTTAGGGAGCACTGAAATTTGGGGGCATGCTGGCATTTTTGAAAGCTGCTTTCAGAAATATGATCATTAATCCTCTCAGTAGATTTCAAGTTGTGGAGGAAGATTGCTGGAATAATGGCTTCAGCAAAGTGGACATTCTACATTTGGCAGTCTTCTGCAGGACATCAGACTGTAGGCAATCTGTGTTTCTCAGCCCTACAGCATCCTCTGCAGCAGAGACAGTTTGTGATAGTCTGAGGTGCTGCTCTTTTTCTTCCCCTGTGGCTTTCTGTAAGCTTTTACACTTGCTCTAGCTTCATTTTTCCCACCAAGCAGGCTGAGTTTTCTCACTGTCTCAGAGGAAGTCAGATGTCAGTAGGTACCAAGCAGCCAAGTGATAAGAATATTTTAAACACCAAAAGTTTTTGAAGTTTTCAGGATCCCAGCTGCATTGAGAAAGCTATGAAGGACTATCAAATTTGGGGTTTTCTCTTTTAACAGCAAGTTTCCAATATTACTCGATCACATAACTAAAAAATAGTATAAGAATAAAGGTAGATCTCGGAGTTTGCCTAAGATGTGTCTCCATCAACCTAATTGAGGAGGGATGTTAAGTAAGATTGCCAGAAGTTACCTGTCCAAATGAGCGTTGTTTATTCATCTACCTAACCCCCAATTATTGATGTCTCATGGTAGTAGGCGTATAAAACAGGAGGTTACAGTCTCATGAAAGACAGTCTTGTAAAGATATCATTTTAATATAGTATAGTAATGGCTATCATGGGAGTTATAGGTATTTTGGGAAGGACTTAACTGATTCTTAGGAAGGTTGGACTAGTTAATGACTTCACATAAGTTATAATACGGCTTTAATTTCTTTCTTCTGCATCAATCTTGCATTGTTGTACATAGGCATTAACTGTTCTCATGAGAGCTGGATTGGAAACTCATCCTCCTTTACATTTCAACAGGTGTTTGCTATTTATGCATTTCTAATGGATTTTTCCTTTGTGTTAAAATTAGAACCAGCTCATGAGCAATTCAGTTAGCCTCATCACTTTGTTATTATCTGTCACGTTGACCAAAAGCTAAACTTGCTCACTGTAACTGTTTGGTCTGAATTCTTATATCAAACTACCTTTAAGTGGAAACTATTGCACTCATCGAAGAGACTGAAAAAAAAAAGACACATGCTGAAAAGTGATTTCCAAGAGAGGAGTCCTATATGCTTTTAATCAACATTACTGGAATGTTTACACCCTCTTGAGGCAACTTCTTTGAAAATTAGAACAATTCATCTGAATCATAAATTGTGTTTTTCTAAAAACAGCCGTGTAATCTTGTATCTTCATACCTTGTATATATTTATACCTTGATTATCAAAAGCATTATAGCCTGGGAGATCTTAAGAAAAACCTTAATGATTTTTTTTTCTTAAATTTCTAATTACTTTAGATGCTTTTCATTTCTTCTAGTGTTCTCTTTTTTAGCCGAGCACCTTTCCTGTGTTCTATTAACACTACTACTTGTTATCAACTGGCTTCCAGACAATCCTACTTAAGTGACTGGTTGATGAGAGCTTTCAAAATATCACCTCTCCAAGTTATATTTCTATTCATGGAGGATTTTGGAAGAACAAAAAGCCCTGATGTGAAGCTTTCTAACAAAGGGATTTATATAAGGCATTATCCAGAATACAGAGGAAAACATTTGGAGATAAAACTATCCTGATTGATCTTTCTCCTCTCATACTTGGTCCCTTGATCTCTTAAAGGGGTCACTTCACAATAGATCTTTAGTTTTTTGTCCAGGTGGCAGAAAGGAATAAGATATTCCTTATTTAGTGCCAATGCCACTCAGGGTCTAATTTCTTAGTTATATATATATATATATATATATATATATGTAGTGGTTTTAGTTGCTAAGTCAGGTCCAACTCTTTGTGACTCCATGGCCTGTAGCCCACAAGGCTCCTCTGTCCATTGAATTCTCCAGGCAAGAATACTGGATTGAGTTGCCATTTCCTTCTCCAGAGGATCTTCCTGACCCAGGAATCGAACCCAGGTCTCTTGCATTACAGGCAGTTGATTTACTGACTGAGCAATGAGGGAAGACATATATGTATGTATATATATGTATGTATACATAGGAGACACGGGTTTGATCCCTGGGTACAGAAGATCCCCTGAAGAAGGAAATGGCAACCCATTCCAGTGCTCTTGCCTGGGAAATCTGCTGGACAGAGGAGCCTGGCAGGCTACAGACCAAAAGGTTGCAAAGAATTGAACACGACTTAGCAACTAAGCATATGTATATATATTCAGTCAGTTCAGTTGCTCAGTCGTGTCCAACTCTTTGCAACCCCATGGACTGCAGCACGACAGGCTTCCCAGTCCATCACCAATTCCCGGAGCCTACTCAAATTCATGTCCATTGCATCAATGATGCCATCCAACCATCTCACCCTCTGTCATCCCCTTTTCCTCCCACCTTCAATCTTTCCCAGCATCAGGGTCTTTTCCAGTGAGTCAGTTATTCGCATCAGGAGACCAAAGTATTGGAGTTTCAGCTTCAGCATCAGTCCTGACTGATTTCCTTTAGTATAGACAGGTTGGATCTCCTCGCAGTCCAAGGGACTCTCAAGAGTCTTCTCCAACACCACATTTTAAAAGCATCAATTCTTCAGTGCTCAGCTTTCCTTATAGTCCAACTCTCACATCCAGACATGACTACTGGAAAAACCACAGATTTGACTAGATGGGCGTTTGTTGGCAAAGTAATGTCTCTGCTTTTTGATATGCTATTTAGGTTGGTCATAGCTTTTCTTCCAAGGAACAAGCAACTTTTCATTTCATGGCTGCAGTCACCATCTACAGTGATTTTGGAGCCCCCCAAAATAAAGTCTCTCATTGTTTCCATTGTTTCACCATCTATTTGCCATGAAATGGTGGGACCACATGCCATCTTAGTTTTCTGAATGTTGAGTTTTAAGCCAATGCTTTCACTCTCTTTTTTCACTTTTATTAAGAGGCTGTTTAGTTCTTCACTTTCTGCCACAAGGATGGTGTCATGTGTGTATTTGAGGTTATTGATATTTCTCCTCGCAATCTTGATTCCAGCTTGTGCTTCATCCAGCCCGGCATTTCACATGTTGTGCTCTGCATATAGGTTAAATAAGCAGAGTGACAATATACAGACTTGACATACTCCTTTCCTGATTTGAAACCATACTGTTGTTCCATGTCCAGTTCTAATTGTTGCTTTTTGACCTGCATACAGATTTCTGAGGAGGCAGGTCAGGTGGTTTGGTATTCCCATCTCTTTAAGAATTTTCTACAGTTCATGAACTCCTTATTGCCAAATTCAGACTTAAATTGAAGAAAGTAGGGAAAACCAGTAGTCCATTCAGTTATGACCTAAATCAAATCCCTTACGATTATACAGTGGAAGTGACAAATAGATTCAAGGGACTAGATCTGATAGACAGAGTGCCTGAAGAAATATGGATGGAGGTTTGTGACATTGTACAAGAACATTGGACAGAGGCAGGAATCAAGACCATCTCCAAGAAAAAGAAGTGCAAAAAGGCAAAATGGTTGTCTGAGGAGGGCTTACAAATAGCTGAGAAAAGAAGACAAGTGAAAGGCAAAGGAGAAAAGGAAAAGTATACCTATATGAATGCAGAGTTCCAAAGAATAGCAAGAAGAGATAAGAAAGCCTTCCTCAGTGATCAAGGCAATGAAATAGAGGAAAACAATAGAATGGGAAAGACTAGAGGTCTCTTTAAGAAAGTTAGAGATACCAATGGAACATTTCATATGAAGATGAGCACAATAAAGGACAGAAATGGTATGGACCTGATAGAAACAGAAGATATTAAGAAGAGGTGGCAAGAATACACAGAAAAACTATACAAAAAGATTTTCATGACCCAGATAACCACAATGGTGTGATCACTCACCTAGAACCAGACATACTGGAATGCGAAGTTCAGTGGGCCTTAGGAAGCATCACTACGAGCAAAGCTAGTTCCAAAGATAATGGAATTCTAGATGAGCTATTTCAAATCCTGAAAGATGATGCTGTGAAAGTGCTGCACTCAATATGCCAGCAAATCTGAAAAACTCAGCAGTGGCCACAGGACTGGAAAAGGTCAGTTTTCATTCCAATCCCAAAGAAAGGCAATGCTAAAGAATGTTCAAATTATAGCACAATTGCACTCATCTCACATGCTAGCAAAGTAATGCAGATATAAGATAACATTATATTTTAAATTCTGGGGTAATTTTTTTTAAATTTAAATTTATTTATTTTAATTGGAGGCTGATTACCTTACAGTTTTGTATTGGTTCTGGGGTAAATTTTGGTCTGGAAGTCTCTCATCCCCCAGAGATAACAGAAGCTAATAAGTTGAATTTAGATGATAATATTTTTAAATTAGGAAATCTATTTGTATTATTTTTGAAAAATATTAAAAAGAAGCAGCATGCAGAAAGGTCACATATTTTAAATGCTCTCGTCCAGGCTTATGGTAAAAAAAAAAAAAAAAAAAAAATTGGAAAATGTTACTTTTTGGGAGAACAACTGAATTGATTTTCTGGAAATTAATTGTTCTTGTTGTTCAGTCACTCAGTTGTTTCTGATTCTTTGTGACATCATGGACTGCACCATGCCAGGTATAAGGCCTGCAACATGAAAGGAGAGCAGAGGGCTACATGTTCTGGAATGGGCTTCACTGTGTAATTAGCCTTGGCTGCAATCTTCCCCTTCATATTCTGGCATCTCTGTTTCCTTGTTTTTGTGTTGCCAACTTTTCAAGTCTCCTGAGGCCTTATTTTCAATAACTATTCCTGAAATCCACCCCATTCACTTTCTACAGAATTTGCAGAATCTCTGTGTAATTCTCTCAGGGCAACAGTTTAAGCCTATCCTTAGGTTGGGATATTCTATTGAAAGTATATTTACACTGGTGAATGTTAGTGGTTTGATATGTTAATATCACTAGCACCTGTATGTAGAAATTAGAAATTAACTTAATGCTAAAACATTCCAGCTAGCAATGGTTATTTTAACTATCTAAGTCTGGCTAATATAAGAGAATTTTCTTTATTTTTCCCTCATTCTTTTTTCTTTTCATTTTGTTTTTCAATTTTTTTTTAATTAAGTAGAATCTAGTAAACCATAGATAGATTTTTGTTGCAGTGGGCTTTTGAGCATTTAGTAATAAAGTTTGCTTTTATCACTAGGTCTTTTATATCACTGATATCATGGTGAATTATTTCATGAATCAGAATATAGCAATATAATTAATCATTTGAACAAGATGCATGATGTGTCTTAACACTTTAAGTATTTTTAATGCATTTTTTGAATTATTCTCCATCATGGCAGTTTATATCATGGTTTTTAAAAAGGTGTTGGCTAAAATCATTTGTGTAATGATAAAATGTTTTAATATACTTTATATAGTTAATGCTGAATCATATTTAAGAAAATGGAGACATCTCCTACTATACAACCAGGAGACTTTAATTTATGTCCTATGGGATGTTGGCTAATGCAAATAATCACCATTTTCCAGGTATCTTACAGGCCTTACTTTAGTCTTGAATTAGTTTTCTATTGCCTTTGTAACCAATTATCAATAACATAATAACTTAAACAACAATGATTTATTTCTTATATATCTGATGGTCAGAAGTCAAAACTGGGTCTCCCTAGGCTGTTATCAATGTATTGGCTGCTGTGTGTTTCTTTTTGAAAGATCAAGAGGGAAATCTATTTTCTTGCCTTTTCCGGTTTCTGAAAGCTGCCTGCATCTTTGTCTCTTGACTCTCGGACATCTTCAAAGCCAGCAATGGCTGGTAAAGAGTCTTTTTCAAATATCACCCTGGCTGTCTTCTTTTTCTCTCTTAGTCATTTAAGGACATTGTGGTTACATTAGACCCACTTGGATGATACAGAAAAATATTCTTACTTTATGATCAATTGATTAGAAGCTAATTCCATCTGCATTTTTAATTCCTTGTGCTATGTAGTGTAACATATTCATAAATTCCTGGGATTAGGATGTGGACATCTTGGGGGGGAATCATTCTGTTCACTGTAGGTCTGATAGGCAAACATTCTAAAAACTTGATAAACACAGTTTATAAACCACAAAATATTATTTGGGCAGTCTCCAGTCTGCCTTTTCCCCATGAAATCACCAAATAATTATTTTATTATTATTTCTGTATCTTACTTTTCCCTCAGAAGAATTCTTTTTGTATTTGAAAAAGCTTAAGGATAGAAAAAGCGGCAATGATTTCTTCTTATGTATAAAGCTGTCAAATGTTTTGAGATGTAATATGATTTAGTGATTCACTCTTAACTTTAATAACCATTTCTGACTGCAGCAACTTTCCACACTATTTATTGAACTTACTAATTAAGTACTAATTAAGTAAAATACTATGATTGTTGTTAGATAGGGTCTGACTGACTTGATCAACAAGAGGCAGTAAAGAGGTGAGATTAGCTTTGAAACAGGGTAAATTTGATTTCTCATTGAGTCTTCAATATCCTCATCTGTAATTTGAGAATAACATTGTGTGCCAAGTAGGGGTATTATGAAGGTTAATGGGATAATGGAGCACAGATCCTAGGACATAACAGAAACTCAACAAAGGATAGTGTCTTTACTCTCTAGGACTTGGCCTAACAGTGATGCAACTAGAGGAATAACATGAAATCAGGGCTATCTTGAGGGCAGTGAAAGGTAATTATATCTGGCACTAGACATAATTCTTCTCTTTCTAACTGCTGTGGCTTATGATTTGTTTGATTGCTGAAGCCCATACTATGATTGGACTAGTAGTTATCAGAAGAGGAAAAGTTATGCTTCGGTTTAGAAAAGGCCATTCATTCATAGCTTACTGATATGCATTCAGTTTAGTCTCATATGTATTTCCATTTGGTATGGAACCAAAATAATGTCCCCCTGGGAAAGAAAAAAGAAATGTAGACCCTGGAGAAAAGATGCAGTTTCATCAATTCTCATCAATTAATGTTCCCTGAGTTCCTAGTGGAGACATTACCTGCGGCCTCTTTGATTTCTGAACTTTGCAGGACACATATATGCGGACATCTCTTGGTTCTTTAAAGTCTGATAGCAGTTTGTATCTCTTTGGCTGAATGAGAAAGTTTCAATAGGACTGGGTTTTCTATAAGTGAAGTGGAATGATAGAAGCAGTCCCTATAAATCTGAAATGCATTAAACATCTTTCTTGCTTTAATGTAAAATGATCAAATACATAAGCATGCCTGGAATTACTCTATTTTTCTATTGTAATTCTGGTGGGCATTTTTGTAGAAGGGGTTCAGTATATATTATCTTTGAAGAGGATTTCAGTTCTCAATACAACATACTTGCAACATTTTTCTTCTAAGGGTTAGAAATATATATAATAGATGACTAACTATATCACTCACACTTAATATAACATCCAGAGAATTCCATCATGACTTTTGCATTTCATAGGAAATTCAATGGCCCTGGTGATGAAACTGTAATTTAGGCAAATGATAATGTAAGGAAATCTAGTCAATATATATTTACAGTATGAAATGAAATTATGACTTCGATATAAAAACATTTTGTACCTATTATTACACTCCATAGGATTTTTCCCAGTATATGTTTTTTAGTTACTATGAGTTTCATTTCCTCATCTGTAAATGTAAGTGTTCTAATAATGTCTATTTATAGACATGCAGCTCAAGTGAGATTAAATAGGTGAAAGTAGTCTATAAACTGTAGATTGCTCTAAAAAGATTATTTATATCTACTGGATAGAGGCCAGGAATGTTGCTAAACATCATAAAGAGCACAGGGAAGCTACTCATGACATGGAAATATGATGCTTAAAATGTCAGCAGTGACAAGGAAGAGAGACCCTGCCCACTGAGTCCCACCTCTACGCTGCAGGGGAAAAGGAGAGAGAGAAGTTAGTAGAAAAAGGTAGATATTTAGACAGGGCTGCCCAAAGTGGCCTTGGAGACTAGAAGTCAGGGAATAAATATTCTGACCTTTATCTTCTCTCTCTTTTTAGTCTGAGTCAAGAGTTTCCACTGACAAAATCTGGCTGTAAGCCAGAAAGAAAGGGATTCTGGGCATGCAGTCTATATTGGGGGTTCAATCCCTGGGCTGGGAAGATTCTGTGGAGAAGGGAATGGCAGCCCACTGTAGTATTCTTGCCTGAAAATTCCATGGACAGAGGAGCCTGGAAGACTACAGTCCATGGGGTCACAAAGGGTCTGACACGACTGAGTGACTAACACACAATCTCTACTGGTCAGCATCTTGGGTGTAGAGCCTGGTCATATGGATAAGGAAAATTCAGAAATGCATCTGTAAATTAATTCTTCCCCAGATAATTTGTGTTTGTTCATCATATTAAAACACATTAAAACATTTTCATGTGCTTTGTTCAATGGTATAATGTTGTCTGTTGGTGCTCACTCAGTGATTTAATTTACCAAGTTATTGAAATTATGTTGAGTGCTAGGTACTGATCCAAGTGCAGAAGACACAGAAAATGAACATAAAATGGTGCCCACTCTGGAAGCATCTTTGGATGTAGTAGGAGAGACAGCTATATAAACAAAGTACTAAAGCACTTGGCCTTAGGAAGCATCACTATGAAGAAAGTGGAAGTGATGGAATTCCAGTTGAGCTATTTCAAATCCTTAGAGATGATGCTGTGAACGTGCTGCACTCAATATGCCAGCAAATCTGAAAAACTCAGCGGTGGCCACAGGACTGAAAAAGGTCAGCTTTCATTCCAATTCCAAAGAAAGGCAATGCCAAAGAATGTTCAAACTATGGCACAATTGTAATCAGCTCACATGCTAACAAAGTAATGCTCAAAATTCTCCAGCCCAGGCTTCAAAAGTATATGAACCATGAAATTCCAGATGTTCAAGCTAGATTTAGAGAAGGCAGAGGAACCAGAGATCAAATTGCCAACATCCAGTGGATCATCAAAAAAGGAAAATAATACCAAAAAACATCTACTTCTGCTTTATTGATTACGCCAAAGTCTTTGACTATGTAGATCACAACAAACTGGAAAATTCTTGTAGAGATGGGAATACCAGACCACCTGACCTCCCTCCTCGGAAATCTGTATGCAGGTCAAGAAGTAACAGTTAGAACTGGACATGGAACAACAGACTGGTTCCAAATTGGGAAGAGAGTACATCAAGACTGTATATTATCACCCTGCTTATTTAACTTATATCCAGAGTACATCACACGAAATGCCGGGCTGGATGAAGCACAAGTTGGAATCAAAATTTCCAGGAGAAATATCAATAACCTCAGATATGCAGATGATGCCACACTTATGGCAAAAGCAAAGAAGAACTAAAGAGCCTTTTGATGAAAGTGAAAGAGGAGAATGAAAAAGTTGACTTAAAACTTAACATTCAAAAAACAAAGATCATGATATCTGGTCCCATCACCTTGTGGCAAATAGACGGGTAAACAATGGAAACAGTGACAGAGTTTATTTTGGGGGACTTCTTAATCACTGCAGATGGTGACTGCAGCTATGAAATTAAGACACTTGCTCCTTGGAAAAAAAAAGCCATGCCCAACCTAGGCAGCATATTAAAAAGCAGACACATTTGCCAATATAGGTCCATCTAGTCAAAGCTATGGTCTTTCCAGGAGTCACGTATGGATGTGAGAGTTGGACTATAAAGAAAGCTGAGCACCGAAGAATCGATCTTTTTGAACTGTGGTGTTGGATAAAACTCTTGAGATTCCCTTGACTGCAAGGACATCCAACCAGTCAATCCTAAAGAAAGTCAACTCTGGATATTCATTGGAAAGACTTATGCTGAAGCTGAACCTCCAATACTTTGGCCACCTGATGTAAGAACTGACTCTTTAGAAAAGACCCTGATGCTGGGAAAGATTGAAGGTGGGAGGAGAAGGGGACGACAGAGGATGAGATAGTTGGATGGCATCACCGATGCAATGGACATGAGTTTGAACAAGTGCCAGGAGTTGGTGATGGGCAGGGCAGCCTGGCATGCTGCAGTCCATGGGGTCATGAAGAGTTGGACATGACTGAGCTACTGAACTGAACTGAAAACACTTGGACTGCATATATATGAAGTAGTATGGGAGAGAAAAAAGATACTAACTTTTCCTGGAATGTAGATAGTGACCTTCATAGAACCTTCAAGGTCAAGTAGGTGTTTTCTGGACAGGGAAATAGAAATATTTAGGGAAAGACTTAGACGTGTCCTTTGTCACAGAGTGGAAATGGTGAGTGATAAAATGAGTGGAGTTCCTGTTTCTAAGGATTTTGTGCTCCATACTAAGATATTGGAACTGGAACTACAAAGTAGTTGAGAATCATTAGCTGTATGGCTAATGCTAGTGCAAAGTGACAATTTTTAAAAAATTTCTAACCTCTATACCCTTGTATAGTATGAGCCAATCAGAATTTTGTCTTTAAAATCTTTTAAGATATCTTAAATGTGATGCTGTACCAATTCAATTATTTCTGAGTGAGCTTAATATAGTGAAGATTTTACAGAGGCATTTGGATGTTCAAACGTGATAGTACTTAATAAATGTCCTTTGCTGGGTTATTCTGATTAAAGTGTTAGAGGATCAAAGATCTCAGAAACATTTTGAGAATAGGAGTCCCTCTTCTGCTTCTCAACTAAAAAAAAATGTTTCTTAAATCCTCACATGCACACTACGAAATATTTCTTATATCATTATCTTTTAGAAAGTTGTGAAATAATCATAGTTTGGAAATAGTTTTTTTGAAAGTTTGTCAGCTACATAATTGGAACTCAGGTTTTATATTATGTAAAAGTGAGAGTGTCAGTTGCTCAATTGTGTCCAACTTTCTGTGATCCCGTAGAATGTAGCCTGCGAGGCTCCTCTATCCATGGAATTCTCAGGCAAGAGTACTGAAGTGGGATGCCATTTCCTCCTCCAGAGAGTCTTCCCAACTCAGGGATTGAATCTGGGTCTCCTGCATTGCAGGTGGATTCTTTGCCATCTGAGCCACCAGGGAAGTCAGCCCTTACATTATGTGGATGCACTTAAATTTGATACTCTTTGATACTCTTTAAATGGGGTTGCAAAGACGACTAAGCACAGCAGAGCACAAATATAAATATCTACATTTTTTTCTTAGCCTCTATAAAATTTATTACTCTTTTTGTTCTCACAACACATTTCCAAACCAAGAGAATAATGCCAGGAGTAGGGGGGTATCAGCAGCTACCTGCTGTCTCTTCTCTTTAGTTTTGAATCTGAAGTTTGAAGGAAAATTTCACTATAGTTGAGTAGCCTCAATATTTCACTTAAAAATGAATCTCCAAAGCTATCTTTTGGTCTGAATGTGAGCAATGTAAACAATGCAAATAAATATTAGAAGATGTGGGCTCTTCTTCTGCTGACACTTTTTCAAACCTTCCTAAGTCCTTGTCTTTCAGTGAATCTTGGTGATTACTGGTGGCCACAGAAGTTGGTGATGGAACTTTGACCCAGATTCTTCTACACGCAGTCTCTTGTTTTTCTCTTCCCTTTAGCATTCTTGTTTGGGAGTGAAAATGCCTGAGAATAAATGGGACAAAATTTGTGAATAAGGGTGTTTGACCCCCCACACACTGTTACTAATTAAATAAATGGTAATTCAATTTGCAATGGTGTTGGTAAATGATATGTTACTGTAAACCAGTTAAAAATATTAGGCTTCAAAATGGGAGCTTGGTGTCATGGATTTTGAACTTGGTGTCATGGATTTTGGGAACTTCTGAAAGAAATAAGTGCTTAGATTCCAGGAATCTCTGATGAAATTATATTAATGAAAGCGGAAGAGTTATTAGTGGATTGGTATGGAAGATAAAATACCACAAATGTCAGCATCATGCCTGGGCAACTCTTTAAGTCACTATTAACAATCATGGGCACTATAAAAGACAAGGTCAAAGCTTTTCTCTTAACTTTTTGAACCAAATCTTTTTGTTTCTGGTACATATCTCATTTCCCTTCATGTATCTTTAACTGCAAAGAGAGAGATAACCTTTACAACTCTTTTATTGATAAGAAACAGAATGAAAGTCTCTCAGTTTATATGCAGTTGCTGTAATCTGTGAACAGCATATTTTCTGAGTGGTAACGTTGTTAAGTTAGGATAAATCTTGTAAAAAGTATATTTTCATATAAATTACAAATTTTTCTCAGTTGATGTATGAAGATATAATGTCAACAAACTTGAGACATTTTTGAAGTAGGCCCTAAGCCTTAGGAAGACTACCAAGAACTCACCATGTAAGGTGGCATTCCATGTGCCATGTAATTTTGGATTTTTGGCACAGGGCTCAGACAGTTTGAGCCTCGTTTCCATGGCAAGGACCATTTTTAGGCTCTGTTAGAGAACAGATTGATTCTGTTATCATTCAGCATATATTTATTAAACACTTACATTCTGTTGGGCTCTGTTGTTCTCATGTTGCTTACATTCTCATTTAAAATGAAGATATAAAAATTGTTATATATGTGATGAATTTTTAAAAATTGCATAGTAGCCCCTTCCAAGTGTTCTTCTCAAAGGAGTAGTTACCAATACCTTGTAACTTCGTCGCACACATAAATAAAATAAATAATTATAAATATAATTTAAAATAAGGTTTGAATTATATTTGACTACTAGGAAATTGCAGCCATGCAATTAAAAGATGCTTACTCCTTGGAAGGAAAGTTATGACCAACCTAGATAGCTTATTAAAAAGCAGAGACATTAAAAGGTCCATCTAGTCAAGGCTATGGTTTTTCCTGTGGTCGTGTATGGATGTGAGAGTAGGACTGTGAAGAAAGCTGAGCACCGAAGAATTGATGCTTAACTGTGGTGTTGGAGAAGACTCCTGAGAGTCCCTTGTACTGCAAGGAGATCCAACCAGTCCATTCTAAAGGAAATCAGTCCTGTGGTGTTCTTTGGAGGGAATGATGCTAAAGCTGAAACTCCAGTATTTTGGCCACCTCATGCAAAGAGTTGAATCATTGGAAAGACCCTGAGGCTGGGAGGGATTGGGGGCAGAAGGAGAAGGGGACAACCGGGGATGAGATGGCTAGATGGCATCACTGACTCGATGGACGTGAGTCTGAGTGAACTCCGGGAGTTGGTGATGGACAGGGAGGCCTGGTGTGCTACAATTCATGGGGTCGCAAAGAGTCGGATATGATTGAGCGACTGAACTGAACTAGGAAATTTACTGATAAAATCTTCATTTTATTCAAAGTGTTACTGACAATAGAAACCACTAAACATAATGGCAGAATGTTAAAAGACACTCCTTGGAAGAAAAGCTATGACAAAACTAGACAACGTATTAAAAAGCAGAGACATCACTTTGTGGACAAAGGTCTGTCTAGTCAAACCTATAGTTTTTCCAGTAGTCATGTATACAGATGTGGGAGTTGGACCATAAGAGAAGGCTGAGTGCTGAACTACTGATGCTTTCAAATTGTGGTGCTGGAGAAGACTCTTAGGAGTCTTTTGGATAGCAGTCAATCATAAAGGAAATCAACCCTGAATATTCATTGGAAAGATTGATGCTGAAGCTGAAGCTCCAATACTTTGGCTACCTGATGTGAAGAGGTGACTGATTGAAAAAGACCTTGATGCTGGGAAAGATAGAGGGCAGGAGGAGAAGAGGGTGGAAGAGAATGAGATGATTGGATTGCATCACTGACTCAATGGACATGCATTTGAGCATACTCTAGGAGATAGTGAAGGACAGAGAAGCCTAGCATGACTCAGTTCACGGGGTTGCAAAGAGTCAGGCATGACTTAGCAACTTCTCAACAAAATATATTTGAGTGTGTTTCTGAAGCAGGACCAACCTCTGGGTCAGAAAGATCCCTTGGAAATGACAACCTACTCCTACATTCTTGCCTGGTGAATCCTCATGGACAGTGGAGACATTCATAGTGTCACAAAGAGTCGGACATGACTGAAGCGACTTAGAGTTAGCATGCATGCATGTGCTTCTGAAATACATTTTCATAAGATACACTGAATCTCTATACACCCCCTTGTCAAATTGGGCTTCCCTTGTGGTTCAACTAGTAAAGAATCCACCTACAATGCAGGAGACCTGGATTCGATCCCTGGGTTGGGAAGATCCCCTGGAGAAGGGAAAAGCTATCCATTCCAGTATTCTGGCCTGGAGAATTTCATGGGCTGTATAGTCCATGGGGTGGCAAAGAGTTGGATACAACTGAGCGACTTTCACTCCACTTGTCAAATTGGAGTCAGGTTGGACTGTCAATAATAACTTAAGCCTCCTTTCTCAGTTAGCACCGCCATTGTCTTATCTACCCAGCCATCAAGATATGCTACAAACCCAGAGGGATGGGGTGGGGAGGGAGTTGGGGGGATGGTGGTTGAGGATGTGGGGACACATGTACACCTGTGGTTGATTCATGTCGATGTATGGCAAAAACCACCACGATATTGTAAAGTAATTAACCTCCAATTAAAATAAAGAAATTAATTTAACAACAACAACAAAAAGATATGCTGCAAACACTCTCTAGGTTTTTCTGGAAGGACCGGGCAGTAGTAGAATGGTTTACTCTTAGCCTCTCCCATGACTCATTAGAACATGTCCTGAAATAAGTTCAGTTCCATATCAGGCAAGCAGCAAAGCATTCCCAAGACATTTATCAAGTGAAAAGGAAGGAGGCTGTCATATTCAAGCAGACCTAGTGATATGAGCAAAAATGTATCACTTTATTATTTTTCCTTTCTTCTTTAGAAAACATTATATATTGATTTATTTTAGATTGTTTGGGGTCTGAGGTGTTTCAGGTTTGCAAAGGTTGTGAATTAAAGGTCTTAAATTGTACAGTGTTAATGGGAATGAAATTCACACCCAATGCAGGAGATAGTAGTTGGAAACAATAAATCTTGTCAGGCTCAAGGTACTTTTATTGCTGTACAAAAGTGAAGGTCATAAGATAATACTATTCAAGGAAGTATGTAAGACATTTAAAGAGATTCATCATTTATCATATGACATACAGATACCCTTTTAAAAGATTTCAGTATTTTATCTTCAATTTGATTTGGTATTTAAATATTTTAAGTGAACCCTTGAGAAAACCATATTTTTTTTTTTTTTACATTATCTAATTGCATAGTTTAACAAGTGAATGGGTGGTCAAGACTTCTGATAAGTTTCTATAACTATTTGGTGGTGTTCAGGTGGCTTCAACAATTATGTTTATAAGGAGGCTTACGGACATCCACATTGACAGAGGATCTATTATATAACAGACACTGTGCAAGGTGTGTTTAGGCTGATTAGGTCATTTAATTATTACAGTGCTGAAGGATATTGTTTTTGTGTTGGTTTTCTCGGGTAAAGAAACTGAGGCTCAAGCTTGAACAACTTGCCCAAGATTGTATAGTTAATAAGGGATAGAGCTAGACTGAAACCTGAGGCTCTGTGACTTCATGGATTCAACTTTCTAAGAGGTTGATATAATAACACCAGGCTTGCTTAACATCTCATAATATTTGTGCATTTCTGTAATATTAACTGGGGCAAAAACTCAAATGTGCTTTACCTTAGAAAGTTGTAAAACTTTATTGTTCAAAATTGTATGTGCATCTCTGTTTTCAAATAAATAAACTGCATGTAAAAATTCATTTTCTAAAATTTTAAAGCTACTGCTTTCTTCATCTCTTGGTGGTAGTTGTAAGTGATGCACAGTTCTGGTTCTCGTAATTGTTTATATCTAGAGAAGTTTACATGAAAGAAAGTGAAGTCTCTCAGTCGTATCTGACTCTTTGTGAACCTGTGGATTATAGCTTGCCAGGCTCCTCCATCCATGGGATTTTCCAGGCAAGAATACTGGAGTGGGTTGCCATTTCCTTCTCCTGGGCCCCTTCCCAACCCAGAGATCGAACCTAAGTCTCCCACATTGCAGGCAGGCTCCTTACCGCCTGAGCCACGAGGGAAGTTTACAAACAAGTTCCTTGTTGGGCCCTGAAAACTCTCTCTGCCTCCATATACTTCTTCCTCACTGCTGCTCACAATAAAAAGATAGGCCTCTAGGCCTGAACCCTCAAAATACCTTTGTCCTCCTAAGTTATTTTCTCAGCAAGTGAAGTCTTCAGTAGCTTCGTATAGGATAAAGAAGACTGATGAGCAGAGGAAAAGAGTCTTAGCAAGTGAATTAATTAATCTGTACTTTTTTATTTATTTCCCAAGTATGCTCTGCTCTAGCCACACTAAACTATTTGCTCCTTGCTCTGTGGAACATTTGCTTCATCAGCTCCATGCTTTTTGTCCATTCTTTTTCTTCTGTCTAAAATGTCCTTTGATCCTTCTCCATTACTCAGCAACAGACATATATTCCAAGACTTAGTGTCTTAGCTCAGTGTCACTTCCTATGCAGTGTTTTCCCTAACTCCCAAGTAAATGAGTTATTCTCCTGCTTTTGGTCTTTATTCAACATAGAGTGAATAAAGAACATGCTGTGTTCTAATTAATTTTTCATGTCTATTCCAACAAGATCATGGCATCTGGTCCCATCATTTCATGGCAAATAGATGGGGAAACAGTGGAAACAGTGTCTGACTTTATTTTACTGGGCTCCAAAATCACTGCAGATGGTGATTGCAGCCATGAAATTAAAAGATGCTTACTCCTTGGAAGGAAAGTTATGGAAGGAAAGTTAGACAGCATATTGAAAAGCAGAGACATTACTTTCTCAACAAAAGTCCATCTAGTTAAGGGTATGGTTTTTCCAGTAGTCATGTATGGATGTGAGAGTTGGACTATAAACAAAGCTGAGTGCCAAAGAATTGATGCTTTTGAAGTGTGGTGTTGGAGAAGACTCTTGAGAGTTCCTTGGACTGCAAGGAGATCCAACCAGTCCATCCTAAAGGAGATCAGTCCTGGGTGTTTACTGGAAGGACTGATGTTAAAGCTGAAACTCCAATACTTTGGCCACCTGATGCAAAGAGCTGACTCATTGGAAAAGACCCTGATGCTGGGAAAGATTGAGGGCAGTAGGAGAAGGGGACGACAGAGGATGAGAGAGTTGGATGGCATCACCAACTCAATGAACATGGGTTTAGGTGGACTCCGGGAATTGGTGATGGACAGGGAGGCCTGGCATGCTGTGGTTCATGGGGTCACAAAGAGTCAGACACAACTGAGCGACTGAACTGAACTGAACTGAATTCCAACAACACAAGAGAAGACTCTACACATGGACATCACCATATGGTCAACACTGAAATCAAATCGATTATATTCTTTGCAGCCAAGATGGAGAAGCTGTATACAGTCAGTAAAACCAAAACTGGGAGCTGACTGTGGCTCAGATCATGAACTCCTTATTGCCAAATTCAGACTTGAATTCTAGGGAATTGTAGGAAAAACCACTAGATCATTCAGGTATGACCTAATTCAAATCCCTTATGATTATACAGTGGAAGTGACAAATAGATTCAAGGGATCAGATCTGATAGAGTGCCTGAAGGACTATGGACAGAGGTTCATGACATTGTACAGGAGGCAGGGATCAAGACCATCCCCAAGAAAAAGAAATGCAAAAAAATAAGATGGTTGTCTGAGGAGGCCTTACAAATACCTATGAAAAGAAGAGAAGCAAAAGGCAAAGGAGAAAAGGAAAGGTAAATCCATTTGAATGCAGAGTTCTAAAGAATAGCAAGGAGAGATAAGAAAGCCTTCTTCAGTTATCAATGCAAAGAAATAGAGGAAAACAATAGGATGGGAAAGACTAGAGATCTCTTCAAGAAAATCAGAGATACCAAAGGAAATTTTCATGCAAAGACTAGCACAAGAGAGGACAGAAATTGTATAGACGTAACAGAAGCAGAAGGTATTAAGAAGAGGTGGCAAGAATACACAGAAGAACTCCGACTCTTTGCGACCCCATGGACTGTAGCCTACCAGGTTCCTCCATCCATGGGATTTTCCAGGCAAGTATACTGGAGTGGGTTCCCATTTCTTCTCCAGGAGATCTTCCCAACCCAGGGATTGAACCTGGGTCTCCCACAATATAGGCAAAAGCTTTACCCTCTGAGCCACCAGGGAAGTCCTAGGTCTTTCACTTTCACTTCAATGGAAGGAGAAGATATTAAGAAGAGTGGCAAGAATACACAGAACTATACAAAAAGATCTTCATGACCCAGATAATCACGATGGTGTGATCACTCACCTAGAGCCAGACAGCCTGGAATGTGAAGTCAAGTGGGCCTTAGGAAACACCACTACGAACAAAGCTGCTGGAGGTGATGGAAATCCAGTTGAGCTATTTCAAATCCTGAAAGACGATGCTGTGAAAGTGCTGCTCTCAATATGCCAGCAAATTTGGAAAACTCAGCAGTGGCCACAGGACTGGAAAAGGGTCAGTTTTCATTCCAATCCCAAAGAAAGGCAATGTCAAAGAATGTCAAACTACCACACAATTGCACTCATCTCACACGCTAGCAAAGTAATGCTCAAAATTCTCCAAGTCAGGCTTCAACAGTATGTCAACCATGCACTTCCAGATGTTGAAGCTGTATTTGGAAAAGACAGAGGAACCAGAGGTCAAATTGCCAATATCCGCTGGATTGTCGAAAAAGGAAGAGTTCCAGAAAAACATCTACTCTGCTTTATTGACCATGCCAAAGCTTTTGACTGTGTGGATCACAATAAACTGTGGAAAATTCTTCAAAAGATAGGAATACCAGACCACCTGACCTGCCTCCTGAGAAATCTGTATGCAGGTCAAGAAGCCACAGTTAGAACTTGGCATAGAACAACAGACTGGTTCCAAATAGGAAAAGGAAATATGTCAAGACTGTATATGGTCACTCTGCTTATTTAACTTACATGCAGAGTATATCATGAGAAATGCTGGGCTGGATGAAGTACAAGCTGGAATCAAGATTTCCGGGAGAATTATCTATAACCTCAGATATGCAGATGACAGCACTCTTATGGCAGAAAGTGAAGAGGAACTAAAGAGCCTCTTGATGAAAGTGAAAGAGGAGAGTGAAAAAATTGGCTTAAAATTCAGCATTCAAAAAACTAAGATCATGGCATACAGTCCCATCACTTCATGACAAATAGATGTGGAAACAGTGACAGACTTTATTTTGAGGTGCTCCATAATCACTGCAGAGGGTGACTGCAGCCATGAAATTGAAAGATGCTTGCTCTTTGGAAGAAAAGCTATGACCAACCTAGACAGCACATTAAAAAGCAGAGACATTACATTTCCAACAAAGGCCCATCTCGTCAAAGCTATGGCTTTTCCTGTAGTCATGTATATCTGTGAGAGCTGAACTATAAACAAAGCTGAACGCCGATGAATTGATGCTTTTGAACTATGGTGTTGGAGAAGACTCTTGAGAGTCCCTTGGCCAGCAAGGAGATCCATTTAGTCCATCCTAAAGGAAATCAGTCCTGAGTGTTCACTGGAAGGACTTATGCTGAAGCTGAAACTCCAATATTTTGGCCACCTAATCTGAAGAACTGATTCATTGGAACAGACCGTGATGCTGGGAAAGATTGAAGGCAGTAGGAGAAGGGGACGACAGAGGATGAGATGGTTTTATGGCATCACTGACTCAATGGATATGAGTTTGAGTAAGCTCCAGGATTTGGTGATGGACAGGGAGGCCTGGTATGCTGCAGTCCATGGGGTTGCAAAGTGCTGAACACGACTGTATTCCTGAACTGAAGTGATTCCCACAATGATAGAACTTGCTCAGGAAATAGGATTATATCTGATTAATCACTGAATTCATGGTGTCCTATACATAGTAGACTCTGAATAAAAGCTTAGAGAACAGTTTCAGTGGTCAAATTAATGAATGTAAGCAACCAAATTTTATTTAGTACATATTTAGTATGTTGTATGCCAGGGAGTGCTCCAGGCATTGGGATATGGCAAAGAATAGCATTGAAAAAAATCACTGCTGTCTCTGCTATCATATCTGCTGGAGGGATCAAATGGTAATTAATGATATAAATATGTAAAGTATTATGATTAGATGGTGGCAAGTGCTGCAAAAATTATGCTGAGACAAGAGGTGTCAAGGATGCCATCCTTCTTCTTGGACAGATACAGCAATCACTGTGTTTATTTTCTATCCTGACTCCTTTTTGTTTTTATACTTTTTAATGGTAAAACAGAGGATATTGAGTTTCCTAGAACTGGTTGATCAGCTTTTAGAAATTCTGAAAGTAAAGGTTCTTTGATAGACAAAAGAAACCCTATCAAACAGCCAAGTTGTATAAAAAAAGAAGAAACTCCTATTTTCTAGGAAGAGTGAAAAAATGGAGATTGAATACTAAATTATTGGATGCCACAGGTTTATCTTTATACAAAAATAAAATAAATTGTAGAAATATTTCTTTATCTTAACTATAATTTCATTGAAAGACAAATAAATACATTATAATATATACTGTGTATATTTATATATATGTGGCTTCCCTGGTGGCTCAGACAGTAAAGCATCTACCTGCAATGTGAGAGATGTGGGTTTGATCCCTTGGTTAGGAAGATCCCCTGGAAGAGGTCATGGCAACCCACTCCAGTCTTCCTGCATGGAGAATCCCCATGGACAGAATAGCCTGATAGGCTATAGTCCATGGGGTCGCAAAGAGTCAGACACAACTGAGTGACTAAGCACTTACTATAAATATAAGTAAATAAATATATATATATATATATATAATAGAATCAAAGGCTTTTTCTGCCATATTATGACCTAATTTAATCAAAATATTTTAAAATAAATTAAGAAATAAATGCTACTTTACATCAGAAAATACCATCATTTAATTTTCACACACTAATCTGCATTCTAAGTACAGAGCTATCCTACATATTATTTTTTTTTAGTTAAAAACAAATGTGGCTCAAAAAGCTAGGGTTATATTTCTGTCTCTATTTCTTTTCATTTGATTTCAACACTTCAGCCACCTTCATCCCCAGTAATGAAACTTAGTCCTATCTTTTCATCAGACTCTTCCTTTAAAATATTGGCATTACCTCTGTAGATTGGAAATAGAGTATTCATGGACACATGCATACAATTTTTATTACTGAAAAGAAAAATCAGATTTTAAAGTTTCCAGAAGTATGAGGGTTAAGCTTCAAGTTCCATTTTTTTTTTTTTTCTCAAGGACAGTATTCCCAATGTTTCTGCATGTTTGTAGGTATTCCCTTGCCAAAATTCCTCCCATGATATCTGTTTCCTAACTGTTACTGAAGATATTAAAAGGGAAGAAGAGAGAAATGGGAGAAGAGGGTCTTCTTTTGCTCCAAACACTCCTCAGTGTTGGCTTCCTGCCAGCTCTCCTCCTCCCTCCTTTCTCCTCACAGCCTCCTTGGAGTTATGAGCTTGCTTTTTTCCCCAAATTCTTATTTTCGTGTCCCAATTCTTCTCTCCCTTTCCAGGGCTCTGAGAAGTGTTGGCTACCATTAAGCTATATCACAGAGAATCTGCTGGTTTCTTCTCCTGATCAATGATTGTCTCTTCTTCTTGATGGCTGATAGTTCTGTGATAGTATTTGGCAACTGGACTGAAATGTTCTATTTCTAAAGTGAATTATTATTATTTTTTAGTTATAGGAAAAATAATCATGTATTTTTTTCTGTTTGGATTTTCTTGTTTACATTTTGCTTCTACTTCTGCTGCCTGTTATCACTTCTTTGATAGTTCTGTCACATGACAGAATAAAAATGTTCAAATTGAATAAACCAGAAAACTTTTAGTATAACATTATCAGAAAAAAAATGGGCCACTTTTTCGGGTACAGTTATGCTTGTTATATGATTTTATATTAAACAAGTTTCATGTATTAATTTTTCTCAATGTAAATTCTTTATTCTAAATTTGATTGAATTTATTAAATACTTCACTTTACCATGATATTCCTCAAAGTACAAATGACACTGATGAGCCCTCCTGAAAGTACAAGTGAGAAGCACAACAGTAAGACATCCCTTCGTTTTGACTCTTTCCCCCTCCTTCTGAAGCATCTCAACTGTGTGTCTTAGAGAGAGGTGTCCAAAAATGAATCACAGAAGAGTTCCTCTTCCTCTTCATCCTCTATGTAGTTCTGTCTGCACCCTATATTAAGAAAGACCCACTTGCTTCAACTCCACTTCTATTTCTAAAATCAAGTGTCTGTGAATTCCCCTTAATCCTGAGGTTGATCATTTGGTTGAGTTAGCCTTCCTAAGGGAAACGGTTAGTTACTCAGTCATGTCCGTCTCTTTACAGCCCCACAGCTGTAAAGAGCCCGCCAGGCTCCTCTGTCCTTGGAATTCTCCAGGCCAAGATACTGGAGTGGGTAGTCATTTCTTCTCCAGAGTATCTTCCTGATCCAGGGATCAAACCCGGGTCTCCTGCATTGCAGGCAGATTCTTTAGCATCTGAGTCACCCGGAAAGCCCTCCTAAAGTAACCGCTGGCTTTTTAATTGGCATCTCTTACTTATGTCAAACTATATTCTCACCAGACACTAAGTAACAATAGTCAAATCTTTCAGGACTTTTAGACAGGACAGGATGAGGCTAGATGCTTGGCAGCATCTAGGGAAATGGTTTTAAAATTTTTGCCTACAAAAGTTTCACCAGAGGAGCTTTTAGGAAGTACAGTTATGCTTCTCTTCACCTCAGGCATGGGCAAGATACCTACATTTTTTAAAAGCACCCTGGGTTGTTCTTGTGGAAAATACTCTAGAGCAGCAGTATCTAATAAAATATCAATAGAAGCCATGCATGTAATTCTACATTTTCTAGTAGGCACAATAATACAATAAAAACGAATCCTATAAAATTAATTTTAATGATATACTTTACTTAACTCCCTGTATCAAAAGCATTTTAATTCAATATTTAATCACTGTGTGTGTTCAGTCACATCAGTTGCTCAGTTGTATCCAACTCTTTGAGACTCCATGGACTACAGCCTGTTAGGCTCCTTTTCCCGTGGGATATTCCAGGCAAGAATACTGGAGTGGGTTGCCATTTCCTCCTCTAGGGGATTTAATCAATATACAATTATTAATGAGATATTTGCCATTCCTTTCATAAAAATTGTCTGCAGAATCTGGTGTGTGTTTTACAATGACAGTACATCAACTCATTTTAGATTAACCTCACTGCAAGTACTCAGTAACCATATGAAGCTATTGACTACCATATCGGACAACACAGCTTTAGAGAATTGCTTTCAAATTGATATATAAGCTCTTGATGCTAAGTAAAAACATATTTTCTTGTGTGTTTATCATGTGGTTCACACCAAGCTAAGTTCTTAAAATGCATCATATTAAATCCAAGCAACAATAATAGGAAGCAGGTATGCTATTTTACCTACTTGGTAAGGAAAATACCATACTTATTTCTCAAACAATTAAATGAGACATGGCCTTTTTTCTAGTTTAAAGTCTTACACATGTTGAGTAATTGTGTCATATTAATATATCATAAAATAGAACGCAGAGGTAACATTATATTTATATATCAATCCCTCATGCCACTTCACCTTCCAGAACTGGAAGAAGCATCCTTGGCATGAGATGCTTGGGAGGACTGGACATAAAAACTGTTTATTATAAAAATGCCAAAATATTATGGGTAACTTTTTAAAAACAATTTTATGCTTCCCTTGTGGCTCAGAGGGTAAAGTGTCGGCCTGCAATGCAGGAGACCTGGGTTTGATCCATGGGTCAGGAAGATCCCCTGGAGAAGGAAATGGCAACCCGCTCCAGTACTCTTGCCTGGAAAATCCCATGGAAGGAGAAGCCTGGTAGGCTACCGTCCATAGTGTCGCAAAGAGTTGGACATGAGTGAGCAACTTCACTTTCACTTTCATATTTTCTTAAGATTAGTGTTTTCCTCCTCTGAGGCAATAGGAAACATTATAAACAATAACATAAAAAATGCCATTTACTGATGACTATTAATTATCTTAAATATGAATGAATAAATAAAGAAATGCTGATGCTGAAGCTGAAGCTCCAGTACTTTGGCCACCTGATGCAAAGAGCTGACTCATTGGAAAAAACTCTGATGCGGGGAAAGATTGAGGGCAGGGGGATAAGGGAGCAACAGAGGGTGAAATGGTTAGAAAGCATCACCAGTCAATGGATGTGAGTTTGAATAAACTCCAGCAGATAATGAAGGACACGAAAGCCTGATGTGCTGCTGTCCATGGGATCACAAAGATTTGGACATGATTTAGTGACTGAACAACAAGTAAAGAAATAAAGTGGGCCAATGTATAATAAAACTATAAAAGCTACAGTTTTTCAAGGGTGAGACTCTCACCATATCATTTGTTCAACGAAGGTTATTTGTCAAAAGTTATTTACTCTTCTTTCCCCTGGCTTTCTGAGCACATGCTATGAACTTCTTCATTTATTTTAGTTTTAAGTTGAGTTATTAAAGAAAAAAGCACTCTCTTTGCTTTTAATATTGCTGAATATTTGGAGATCAATTGCAGCTATTAAATTAAAATAGTTTACCCCTCGAGGACTTTCAAAGACCAAGGAAAATATTATATTAAATGGAAAATATTAGTCTTCTATTGTTACTATCTTGGACTAGATTGCATCAGATCTTCACATTAAGGCATGAAGTGCTTTGAAGATGTAAAGCCAGTGGTACTGTGTAGAATGAAGCATAAAATCAAACAAACATGTTATTTATCTTGGTCTTTGTAAGCAGAATCAACTTGTTGGATTTGTTTTTATCTATCAATAGAATGAATCTGCACATAGTCATAATGTTCTCAACTTGATTATTCAATCAAATAAGAAGGGCATAGATAAATGGCAAATAGCAAGTTAAATATGTTATGTTTGGCCTAAAATGGGTATATAATTTTTAAATCTTTATTTTTCTGATCCTAAGGGTAAAGTGATATGTCAATGAGTAAGATTTTTAGAAACATCCTGATATAAAGTTAAATTAGAGTTAAAAGTTTTGTGTAGATGGGTCACCATGGAGATCTCTCATGTGTAGACAATTCAGTATAAGTTATTTGAATATCAATGGCTCTGTTGTTTATGTAAAATTATCTACCCATGTATAAGACAAACATGGACGCTTAGAAACTTCTCTTGATGTAGAGGCTACATTACCAAGTGGGTAAATCACAGTGTTACATCAAGTACAGCTGTTACCTCATGGGTATAGCTGTCTAATCACAAGTAGGAGATATAATCCCAGGGTGCTCTGTTAGCCTGGGATTTCAGGATCAGTTTTGTTTTTGATCCCACTATTTCTCAAATCCCTTTTCATTAATGATGAAATAGGGTCTCAATATCCTCAGCTGCCACTTGGAAAGAAAAAAAGGAAGATTATGCTGCTCACATCCTAGTCATTTGGTATCTAAGTTTCTTTTTTGCTTTACTATAAATACTTACTTGCATTTTGATAAATTTATACATTTTAAGCATAATTCTCAGAATAACCTTTTCTATTTGGAATAAAAATGAAACTTAGAAACAGTGAAAAAGAGCACCAAGTAACTAAAGAAAGATGCTACCAAATGTACTTGGGAAACCTCACATAAGTCACTTCTAAGTCCCTACTCAGAACCTGCTGCTTCTCATTTATCCATGATTGTACCAATGTGCTTATTTGCCACTCCTAGTTTAGTTAAAACAGCTGAATAGAATCTAAATAAAAAATTATTAACACCACATATGTATTCTGATATCAGAGGTATCAAGAAATATTTCTCAAATGTGAGGGAAACATATGTGTCTAAGAGTAAATCTTTTTCTGGATCCATAAAGTTACACATACTTCACTGGCTTCAGGTGACACTACCTTAGGCAACCTGATTAGTATTTATAATGATCTCAGTGTCTTCATGTGTCCTTTGTTTAAGAATTCAGGTCACTATGGAACACATTTTGGAAATTTTTCACCCCAAATGATTGAATGTGTATTTAATGGGTACATTACTATATAGATTTAATTTTCATGAACATAAGTCAACCATCTTTGTATCTAATTTTAAGTAATGACTCAAGAATTTCATATCATAAAGTGTTTATAGTTTATAATTGACCCTAAGATGTTTATCTATGCAACAATGCCCAATCAATTCATAACTGCAGATTTTTTTTATAGACATCAAAGTAAATATTACTGTTAAATTTTTTATATGACATTGAAAGAAATCAAGTGTGCCGATGAAATATGTTAAAATACTGGCCTTAAATTCCACCAAATATTTGTTGTTTTGTGAGATGAAGATTGCAGTCCTAATTCTACTAAAATACACACAATTGACCTGTTTAACTGTTTGGTCTCTTATCTGTATACTTACATACATGATCTGCTTGGGAAATTTCTTTGTAACTAAGAGGCCAGTTAAGGGAAAGGGGAGTAGGTCTGCAGACACTTAGAATGGATTCAGGTACCTGAGTCTAAGTAAGATGGAAAGTTAAGTGACAATTATGTATTCAGGTGTCTCATTTCCTGCACATTGTTCCTGAAAACTACCTGGAATGATAAAGCCATGATATTAGATAGCCAACTTGGAAACCCTCCTACTTTGATATACAAATCCCATTTTGCAATCTTAAATTTAAGAGCAAGAAAGGCCTCTTTTCCATGGTATCTGGTGGCTTTATATCTAATGATCATAACCTTCTAGCCTGGAATAGAGGCTGTAAGTTATCCTCATGGAGATTTTTCTTTATCATTTTTAACACACTAATATTTGTCTATGTTTTTACATTCTGGAATGTATCTTTAGGACTTGGTAACTTTAGGTAATGGAGAAAGCGTTGGCACCCCACTCCAGTACTCTTGCCTGGAAAATCCCATGGATGGAGGAGCCTGGTGGGCTGCAGTCCATGGGGTCGCTAAGAGTTGGACGCAACTGAGTGCCTTCACTTTCACTTTTCACTTTCATGCATTGGAGAAGGAAATGGCAATCCACTCCAGTGTTCTTGCCTGGAGAATCCCAGGGACGGGGGAGCCTGGTGGGCTGCCATCTATGTGGTTGCACAGAGTCGGACACGACTGAAACGACTTAGCACCAGCAGCAGCAGCAGCAACTTTAGGTAACTTTAGAATTTCTTGTCCAAGGTTCTGCTTGTTTCTGATTTTGCACTTTCATGAGCTTCTCTTATACTTCTGATGGAAACATTGGCATGAACAGATGCTCTGTGGACCAAAGGGATAAGGTTTTCTTTATTTTCACTATTGTATTTTCTACACTGTACAAGTTTTTAAATTTTAGGATCTGATTGATAAAACTAGGATGCCAAAAAAGGAACTTAAATATGCATATGTGCACATTTATATATATATATATTTTTTTTTTGGCAAATTCTATTTATTTTTTAAATGCTTTGCTGTTTAAGGAGAATGTGAGGTGTGTAGGTGCCGTAGAATGTGGGAGAGTTTAAAAGTTGGGAGAGTTAAAGAAGGTATCAAAGGATTTGAGTCAATAATGACTTTCAGATATTCACGTTGATTAATTAGTACTTCCTCTCCTACCTGTTGTTAGTGGTTTAGTAGGAGGCAATGCAGCAGTCAAAAGGGTGGGTCAATTATCTAGCCTACATATTTATAATTGGGAGGGAGTTGGGAGGAGCCAAACTCCCTCGAGACCGGAAGGGAACCTAGTGACGCCTGTTTAGAGACACTAGTGGGCTTAGAAAAGACGTCACAGGAAAGAGTGACAGGGGACTCCATACCAGTGGGATCTTTTCCTTTACATGCAGGAAAAAAAAAGAAATGAAACTGAAAAGCCCCTCCTTAATTATTAAATGCTATGTGTATTGTAAGTTTTGCAACAATCAGAAATTTTAGAGAATTTTATATACACTTTTTAAAAGGGCAACTAAAATTGAAATTTTGGTGCTATTTTATTCTTTTGTAATATTTCACTTGCAAAGTGATTTGACCTGACAAGACTTGTGATGTGCTAAGTGATAACATTACGTGATTTGAAATTTAAGTTTTATAATAACTGCTTCATGTGTCAAGGGAAAATATATGTTTTTAAATTTACTTAACTGAGAAATGGCTGTTTTTACAGATAGTATATAATAATTTTATTTGTTGAAATATTTATTATATAAAATCTCAAATGCAGAGGACCAATTATATAAAATAGTAAAACAATGGCTCATTTAGGAAAAAAAAAACCTCTCTTTTGTATTTTATTAATATTTTGTGGTAAAAAATTACCAAAAAATGATTTTCTAGAATATTATATCTGATTCATTTTTATTATATTATTACCATTTTCATTACATTCTCTTCAAATTGCAGTAGTTTGGATCGAACCCAGGTCTCCTGAGTTGCAGGTGGATTTTTTACCAGCTGAGCCACCAGGGAAGCCCAAGAATACTAGAGACAGTAGCCTGTCCCTTCTCCAGCAGATCTTCCCAGCCTAGGAACTGAACTGCATTGCAGGCAGGTTCTTTACCAACTGAGCTGCTAGGGAAGCCAAAACATGCTGCTGCTCCTGCTAAGTCGCGTCAGTCATGTCCGACTCTGTGCGACCCCATAGACGGCAGCCCACCAGGCTCCGCCGTCCCTGGGCTTCTCCAGGTAAGAACACTGAAGTGGAGTGCCATTTCCTTCTCCAATGCATGAAAGAGAACATAATTGGTTGTAAATAACTTAGCCAGTACAAATCCCCACACTATTGGGAATAACATGTGGCTACTGAAATCTTATCAGTATCTCTTTCCTGAGCAGCTAAACTTAGCATGATTTTACATTTAATGATACAATAGGTATGGATTTGTTAAAATGAAAAATAAGACATATTTCCTGAATATGTTGTATTTGTTCACTGTGTTTTCAGGTAAGAATTAGCAGTCTGCAGTCATCCACTTTATAAACTATGATCTAATTGGAACTCAAGAGCTAAATAAGAACATGGATGATTAACCTTTAGTTAGTAGGAACCCCTAGGGAAAATTTCAGTGGGACAGAAAGTGATTACTGATGATTTTTCAAGTGGTAATCTTGCCTCTGAGAAAATACTGAACAGTTAACTTCACAGAACAGGGTAGTATCTGTTGGATATTCCAGACAATTGGAGACCTTTTGCTAGCAGAAGTCTAAGGTACATTTTTAAAAGAGAAAGAGATCACAGTAAGAACTGTGAAAGTTTGTTAGTAAAAAAATCTTGGACTCATGAAAATCTTCCTTTCACTGGAGCTATGAATCTTCAGGGCTTCCTAGGTGGTGCTAATGGTAAGGAATCAACCCACCAATGCACTAGTAACAAGAGACAGTTTAAATCCCTGGGTCAGGAAATCCCCTGGAGTAGGGAATGGGAACTCACTCCAATATTCTTGCCTGGAAAATTCCATGGACAGAGGAGCCTGGCAGGCTATAGTCCATGGGGCTGCAAAGAGTTGGACATAACTGCGCACACACACACACACACACACACACGAATATTTAGTAGCTCAGCTAACAATCAGGAAACCCTTAGTCTCCAAGAGGTACTGAGTAAAAAACGATTTTAGAATTTAATAAAACAGCTGTGTCAAATCTTACTGGTAAGGTAGAATTTGGTATTTATCTTGCAACTTTGAACTGGAACCTTGAGAGAACTAAAGTTCTCAGAAGAAACTTTGCATTGCCCATTAATCCTTATTTCTTATTGCATTGAAATAAACAACAGCAGAAGGGAAAACCCAAGCCCTAGTACACTAAAACCATTAAAGTAGCTGGCAAAATTATAATCTAGGTAACTTACCTTCCATCCTACATTGCTATAATTT
This sequence comes from Capricornis sumatraensis, assembly GCF_032405125.1. Classification (NCBI taxonomy): domain Eukaryota; kingdom Metazoa; phylum Chordata; class Mammalia; order Artiodactyla; family Bovidae; genus Capricornis; species Capricornis sumatraensis. Next base: position 52,417,607 of record NC_091075.1, read on the forward strand.
TATCAGTTGAAAATGATACCCACTTCATTGGAGAAGATTGTTTAACAAGCTTTTAATCATCATAATACCTTAACAATATGCTACTGAGAATAATTTTTTAAAATAGTTTTGGTGCTAATTTTGGATAAAAGATTCTTAGTAGATATAAATATGTGGCTGCCATTGCAATAAATCTAATGGAACTTTTAAAGGTCTAGCAATTTTAACTTATTCAGTCTCTGAATTTATTAATTCCACAGTTGAATATATTTTTACTACACACAGGATATTCTAAGTAGTATGTTTACTTCTTCATCTTTCATTAGCTTAATACTGGAAATCTCAGAACTTTAAAAAATAAATAAATTATGTCATAAAGAGAAAGTCAGGTGAAGAGCTTTAGCTGTGAAACATTTGGTTCCTTTTCAGCTTCCCCAGGAAGCTCCACTTGCAAAAGAGATGTGAACAGGAAGACCTCAGCCTGAATCGAGATTAACTCCCTGCAATTCAGTTATCCTAAAGCAGGAAATTGCACTCGATAAATATCATAATGGAGTGAAAGTTTTAGAGTAGGAAGTTTTCACTCACGTAAGAGAAAAGTTCTTTGTGCAAACGATGTTGCTGTTTATGATGTCAGTAAATTTATTTAACCAGATGCTGATGGGTATATCATACATTTTCCATCTTACTTCTGACTTGATTTCCAATTTCCCTCTTTCCCCTGTGTTTTTAAAATTAACCTAGAAACCTCTCCTAGAAGGACTTGTGTTTAGCAACACAACTACGGGCAAATAGGTGATGATATTTGCCATAAAAACAAATAGAAATAATGCATTATTTTAAAATAAATTTCTTAAATTAAGTTTATTTAAATCAGATTCTTAAATCAGATTTAGGAGATAACGATAGTTTCAGGTAACTCTCCAAAATGTAAATTTTTTACAACAAAATCAATCTAATATTGATTAGCAATGATTTTGTTTCCACTTTCATACATTATTTAAAATAATTGAATCTGGTGAGCAACATGGATCAGGGTCAGATAAATGTTTTCATAGCAGTTATTGGCAGACTTTTCCCTTCTAATGTTTCCCCTGAATAGAAGTATAATTTGCATCTAGTTAAGTATTGATGAGTCCCCTAGTGAGTTTTGATTTTATGTATTTTTTGAGACCCCATTCGCGGAGTTGCAGGCGTGTAGTCAGGACTTTGTGCACACTGCTCCCAGTGCCAAGCCACATCTGCCTAAGGCCCCCGCGGACTTGGCTAAGGCCCAGCCCCCACAGGCCCTGCTGCCAGCTCAGGTGTGGAGATACTGCCGAGCTGTCACTCCGCATGGTTTCCTGCAAGTCAGCTATCTCGTTCCCATCTGTGTTGATATTCTTTCCTGGGTTTTTTTCACTGCTTGCCTGGCATGCATATATTTGTCTGATAAGCCTCAATTTGGCTTTAAGAGTTGCCTTCTCAGGTCGTGGCTCAAAATGAAGTTTTTCCCTGGGTATGTTTTCCCTTTAGTTGCATTTCTTACTGTTACCTAATTCTTAACTTTGAGATGTTTCTGTTTTAAGGTACACTTTGTTAAGCTTATTAGGGTCCTTTTACATGTTGCCCATCCCGTTTTGAATGTCTTAATCCGTGAAGATCTCCCATAGTGTGAGTTTTGTTTGCTTTCGAGTTTAAATAAGAGCAAAATGAGATTATTTAAATATATAATGGCATTTTTTTCCCTCTTCATTTTTATCTTACATAATTCTCTTTAGCCAAGAGGTCGCTTTTCAGCAGGAATTTATTTGGATAGCTTTGATTGTTAGTATTCAGGGCCTCCCTGCAAAGTCAGGGATAGATTGCATAGTGGATATATTTAGTCCATAAAGGGCTTTTCTATATCTAAAGTTTGATTATTTGTGCTTTGCACCATTAATTGGCAATTTCGGCCATACTCTTGATTATGCAGCTAAAATTTACTCTGAAGTGGTCAATCCTGTAGGCTTTGTACTTGCAAAACTCCAGTGAATTTATTGAAGGTGGAGTACTCCTAACGGCTGCTGGTGCAGACTTGGTGGGTATTCTGAGTTGAAAATGGAAGGGCAGATAATTCGAGTGCACCATGCTCTGATTAAAGGGCCATGAACAGCTTCCTCCACTTACAGATTAACATCATTTTATGCTCTGTTTTCAAACAAGGAATATCTGTTCTAAAAGTAGATCCCACAGATAACTGCTAATGCACCAAGTTCCAGTTGCCCTTGCTTGAAATAGCCCATCAGATTTTCTTCCCCTTCAAAAAATAAATCATTATGGCTTTCATGTCTTTTGGCAGATTTCCTTCCTTATGGGACTGTGGTTTGAAATTGGTTTATGACTTCCTGCTTTGTAACAATAAAAAAAAACAGTGTTGACTGTCTTAGCCCTGTTACCCAATGTGTTTGTTATAGAAACTGTTTCAGGTAAAGTAAATGGAAAGAGAAATATGAAACTCAGGTGGGAATAGAGTGCTTAGTTATAGCATATATTCTTCTTTTTTTATAGATTCATTCACCCTATAAGTACTAATTGAGTGTCTATGTCACGCTAACTTCTCTTATAGTGTAGAAGTTATAATTAAAGTTATAAACTGTGCTCCAGATGATTATAAATTAGAAGCCTGTCAAAATTCCTATTTAAAAAAGTAGGAATGAAATGCAGCTTCCTCACTGAAAAACTGGAAAACTGAATGAAAGCTTCATTTAATAATTATCAAAAACTCTCATTGTTAACTGTTGAAATTATACAATGAACAACATTGTAAGGGGGAAATATAAATTGTCTTTAATGTGCCTCTAAAAAATCAGTGTACACTTTAATGTTTATTATTAAAGAAACTATGTATGCTATAAGCTTATAGGCTCACTCTATATCACTATTATTTTTGCCACTGAATCCCACTAGTGAGCAGGTGGCTTAGATCTGAGCTGTGACAATTTAAAGTATCAGCATTCTAAATATGGGTCTTCTCTGTTCTGGAAAGGTATGTCATTAAACTTCTCTCCATTGAAAGCTAAGATTTCACTGACAAAACCAGGTACCTGAATGTCTTAAACAGGACACATTTGATCTATTTATTAGTACCAGATGGAGATATTTTCCTGTATTTCTTATACCTAATCTCTTCTTACTTTGAACAAATTCAAAATGTTGTCCTAACTACGTGGAACTGACCATATTTGAACAGCCCTACATCTGAAAAATGACTATTGTTAAACCAGGATTGTAGTGAAATCCAAGAGTTTTTCTTTATTGTCAACAAAACAAAACAAACTGTACACATAAGCTCTTGCATTCTGGGACTCCATTTAAAAGCATTTAGCAATTTGGTTGTACCCATCTTCAGAAAACCCATTCTAGGGTCTGGATCCCTGATATACTCAGAGGATACCAGCATTCTCTAAATTGTCAGGGAGGGTTTAGAAGTTGTCAGTTCTATTTTCCTGCCACCTAAAATCTGCATTTTCTTATTCTGACTGTTTGCTGTTCACAGGAGAGGGAAGTGGAAAGCTTCTTGTATATATAAATGTGATTTTTCCTTTGACTTTACTTTGCAAGAAGACACCAAATTAAAAATTTCAAAAAAATACTGTATAGCCTTAAGACTTTAACTACTTTCCTATTTTCTTTAATAATTGCAGCTATTAGGAATCATAAATAAATAGAAACTATTTTTTGTTTTGAATTGTATAAAATTTCATTTTATAAAATTCTTCATGAAATTTTATCATAGAATCATAGAGCTAACATTAAATCATAGAAACAGAAGGGGATTATGTGTGACCTTTTCTTATACAGCTTTTATAGATTCAGATTTTCTACAACTAACTTGATAATATGTTTCAATGCTAAAACTAAAACAAATATATTTATTCAGTTAGCACTCTTTGGTTGCTAGGGCTTCCCTGTGGCTCAGACAGTAAAGAGTCTGTCTGCAATGCAGGAGACCTGGGTTCAATCCCTGAGTCTAGATGATCCCCTGGAGAAGGATGGCTACCCACTCCAGTATTTTTGCCTGGAGAATTCCATGGACAGAAGTGCCTGGTGGGCTACAGTCCCCGAACAGGACTGAGCAACTGACACTTTCACTTTCTTTGATTGTCAGTAAAAGAAACCAGCTTAAAATATATCATGCTAAAATAGAAGTATATGGACTCAATCTTCATAAATGTATTCGAAGTTCAGTACCACCAGCATCTGTGCTCATGCTCTCTCTCACCCTCTTCCCCTCTCTTCCTCCCTCCCTCTTTTCTTCCTTCCCTCTCTCCTTTTCTCTCTTTCTCCATCTGTCTTTTCTGTGCATCCACATGTTTCTTCTTACATTGGAGATGATCCTTTTATCTTTTTCTACTCTAGATGATAAACCATGGCTGACAGTCCCATAGTTCTTTAATTTGCATGTTACATGCCCACCTGCCGTAAGACTAGTAACTTTTCTGGGTACAAATTTCAAATGCCTGCTAGAGAAATTCTGGCTGTGCCTAGCTTAAGATCTGACTTTTTCAGTCAGCCATGCCTGAGGGAGAAGGTCATGAGCAAGATATTCTAGAGAAGATATGAGTAGATTATATTAAATAATAACAATGATCATAATAAATAAGCGCTTACTCTATGCCAGAACCTGTGTCTAAGTGTTTCACTTGCGTAATCCCATGAAAATAGTTATTAGTAAAACACTGTGCATTTAAAGTGTCTTTGCATGCATTATATTAATCCTAACAATCACTTCATCAATGAAATGTCGTGATTTCCATTTTATACTAAAACACTTTTGCTAAAACTGAGTTATTATATGACAGAGTCAGAGTTCAACCCCATCTTCTGATTCCTGCTCTAGAGCCTTTTAAACATAAAAGTTGCCTCCTTTTTACAGGGTGTCAGTGATATAAAATTTTGAGAAACATGGCAGTTGATCAGATGGAGTTGCAGACTCATAGGCTGTATTTGGTGTGTAATCATAGGCGCCCTTATAGTCATAGCTTCTTTTTTTTTTTTTTTTTTCTTATCCACCCCCATCTTTTTTTTGGCTAATCCTTCTCTCTGATTTTCCCTTTAGCAAATACATCACTTAAGAATGCATTTAGCTGCAAGTAATAAATTAATCATGGTTAAGTGAAGGGTTTATTTTCCCCTGTAACAAGTTTCAGGAAGCTGTGGGTCAGCAAGTTTTACTGAGGAATCATGGTACGGCTGTTCTCTTGCACCATGATCTCTTAGTTTTTATTTTCCTTTTCATATTCCCAAGTTGATGGCTTGTTTTCCTGGCACTCTGTCCCTGTTTCAAATTAGGAGAAGAAAGACGGACAAAAAGGAAAAGGAACAACTTCCCTTGATTCTATTTCCTTTTTCTCCTAAGAATGAGTCTCTCTCCAAGGACTTCATTCAGTATTTTATTAGCCAACATTTTGTCACATGGCTTCCCCTAGAAGAAAGCTAGATGGGAGTGAATATTTTTCTTTCTAGTTTTGATGGAGAGTGAGCCAAACTACACCCTATGCTTTAAAGGACCAGAAAGCAGTAACTCAGTTCTGGGTGCCACATGCCTGTGAGTCCTCTCATATTGGTCTACTTCACTTGGGCATTTTCAGCATTTTCTTTGAACAACTGAATGACTCCAGTTTCTTTTAACTTTCTTAATAGGATCACTTTCCTGTTTTGCTCTGCCCTGTAGAGTCCCTTTCATTGATTTTTTTTTTTTTTTAATCCATAGCTGTACAAATACCCACGAGTTTACATTCCTACATATTCCCAGGAGGTCACCTGAGAATCACCCTGTTCTCCCTCTGTCCCTCTTTTACAATTTATAGACGAGACTCAGAAGCCTGGGAAGGCAAAGTTGCCTGGCAAGTGAGTGAACCTAAAATGCACTCCATGTCCCTGACTCTCAGGCCTGGTTTTTTCTAAGCATTTCTAAATAATATCTTTGTGTTTTATATGTTCAAATTTAGGAGAAAAATAAAACTGCTGACATATAAAGTGTTAGTTACAGAAAAATGAAAATGATCCTGAAATGACGATATGGCAGTGAACAAGAAAGAGGAGTTTTGCCCTCAGTTAAGTTTATGTATCAGATTATATTTAATATATGCATAGATTTTCATATTCTAATCAAATATTTACTAAGGGTTTACTCTGTGTCTTGGACTGTTCTCAATATGGGGTATACAGTTTATAACAAGAAAAACAAGATTCTTATTCTTACTGAGCCACTGAAGCCAAAAATTACCCTGTTTTCTAGGTAAACTCAGACCCCATCCTTCCCCTCCTGTTCATTAACTAATGCAGTAAAAGAAACACATGCATACACACATACATTTAATTGATAGCATTTCTTAATCTAGGGAATGCAATAAATTCTAAGCTGCTTTTAATGTCTGATACATATCTTTTGGCTCAGTATGCAATTTAGTTGGATTTAAAATGGATCTAAATTTAAGTGAAAATTTATTGGACTGAATTCTAACAACATTGACTCTCTCTACCTTTATTCCTTTGTTTTATTGAATTTAACTTGAATGAAATCTTTTTTATTTGTCTAAGTCTATTTCTGTCTAGTAAGGAAGTTGAAATTGATCATGCCTTGACTTTGTGGGCCATCAGAGAACCATGACATTCCAGGGTATTGATTTTGTGGTGTTAAAGGGTGACAGATCTAGTGTTAAAGTGCCGAGAGAGAATTGGGTTTCAGATTGTACACCATAAGCAGTCCTGGCTTTTGCTGAGGCCTAGCTTTTTAAAGCAATGGAAAGAATTGTAAGTCTTATGTAATTTTTACTACATAAACTTGGAAAGATTAATTAAGCCAGAAGTGTGTGATCATGCATCCAGGAGACAGAGGTCCACGTGTGATAAACATATACTCTGCATATCTATATATAGACAATTAACAGTATTATATATGTGTGAATAGAGGAAGTATACTCTGTGCTAAGAATATTGAGTAATATTCAAGTCAGTATGACTGAATCTTTTCAAAACATGTTTCATCTCACATTTTGGAAGTCCCTTGATAATGAAAGTTTGATTGTCCCTTTTGAGACAATCTACCTGGAAGTCCCTTTTGATAACAAAAGTTTGATTGTTTATCCCACCATTTTTATCATCATTATTTTCCATATTGTTACATTGTGCTTTCACATAGTCAGGTACTAGAGGATGTGAGTTATGATGCGAACAATTCAGAGAGGCCAGAGGTCTAACAAGTATAATGCTTGACAACTTTTTGTTAACTTTTGGGACGTGGAAGGTTGACAAGAACATTATAATAGCTTGATATAGACATAATCTGAGGAAGAGTAACCACGGTCATCTTTCAATGTCCCATTTTCCTCTGTATTTGTTCTTTGTCAGTTTAATGACCTTTTGTGTATGTACTGAAAATAACATTTTGATTATATGATTATTGTGTGGAAAAACTCTACTGAGCTAAGTCCAGGTGTATCTCTAGAAACTAATCAGAAGTGCACCAGATTCACTGACTTTCACTAATCTATTACAGTCATCTCTTAATTTCTTTTCACATTTTCTTCCAAGTTTGCATTCTTGAAGAAGACTTTGACCTGCAAAGAAGAATAGAATGTATTTTATAATGTATGTTTGTTCTGCTTTTTAACAGCATAAGTATTTTGCTTAAGCAGATTTTCTAGAAAGTGACAGCTTTGAAAAATTGGACACAGGAGCTGCTGGAAGCATTTCAGTTCCAGACAATCTAAATAGTGCAGAAGGGGAAAATGAAATATCACTGTGTTTTAAAGATGACAGTTTTGTCAAAGATTCCCTTTCACTCTTTGGCTTAAAACAAATGGAGTAAATCAGGTATATCTGTTCAAAATATGCATGTGCACTCTCTGAGGAAGCACTCCTTCCTAGCAATGTTCCTTCTGAGACAACCAATTAAAGAATTACTTTAAAAACATGTATCACAGGGGAGGGAGATGGGAGGGGGGTTCAGGATGGGGAACACATGTACACCCATGGCGGATTCATGTCAATGTATGGCAAAACCAATACAATATTGTAAAGTAATTAGCCTCCAATTAAAATAAATAAATTTATATTAAAAAAAAAACAAAACATGTACCACAGGGTGGGTAGACTATCATTTTCTTTGCTTCATTCTTTTAGGCACATTTTGAGGTCATGGGATTTCACAAGTATATAGTGTAGCTTTATGAAGAAAGGAAAAAAGAAATCTCCTGGCTTAACACCATCTGAGTATAACATTATGTTCACCTATTGTATGTTCTTCAGAAATGTAATAAAGTAATTATTATTGTGTGTTTGCATGTCTGTGTGTGTGAGAGAGAGAGAGAGAGAAAGAGAAAGAGAGAGAGAGTTTTAATACTTAAAATCATATGCTAAATATTTTCTGGTTCTATTAAAAATGCAATAATACTCTACTTGAAAAAATGTTGTTGAGTATATTTGAAAAGGTATAGCAAATTTGATAAAACCTGCTTCTCAGAACAATTGTATCACTAGCGAGGCAGTAGAGAGTAGTTAGTTAAAAGCAGAGACACAACGATGAGACTTCTTGGGTTTAAAATTCCAACACTGCCATTTTTAGAACTGTGTTTTAAGCAGGTTAATTTCTCTGTTCGAGTCCCTTCTTTGTCAAGTGGGGTTAATAACATTATCTACTTCCTAGGGACTGCATGCGTTAGCCTGAGATCTCATAAACACGCAATAGAGTGTTAGTTATTATTAGAGATTGAGAACACTTATCATATGCAGCCAGGGAGAGAAGCACATTTTAAACAAAAAGTAATTCAGAGGGCAAATTAAAAGCTCAAAATTTTTCAGGAAGTCCATAATATATAGATTATGTTTCTTTAAAGACAATAGTAAATGAATAGTGATCACATTTTTTCTCCTAACAAAAGAAGCACTGCTGATGATCTTTTTTATCTTACACATATTCTTTAACATACTTTAAGAATTATACTATAAGAAAGTCACTGGTAATTTCCATCTTTCAGATTTCATGCAATAGTCAGTTAACCGATTTCATGTTCATAGGTTATTCTGTTTTTTGTTTTGCTGCTGTTAGAGATAGTAGTCTTGTCAATGACTGTATATTTTAACTACAATTTGTTCCCACTCAACTGTGGCAAGAGTGGTTATGTTAGTATTGTTACTTTCTGAAACAACTTTGATTTAATATGTCACATTTGTTAATTCTCTGTTCACTTACATGCTTAAATTGTCTCTTATCAAATATATGCCTTATCTGGATTATAACACCTAAATCTGTCCCATGAAAAAGATTGATTCATTATAGCTTACATAAAAAAATCTTATAATATGATCTATTTATACGTTTTACTTTATTTTAGGGCCTATCAGCTTTTCATATTAATAAGATTGTCATTTTTATGTATGGAAGGATTCTTGGTACAATTTGGCCCTGAGCCATAATATTACCTATCCTCTTAACTCTTTGGAAACATTGACTTATGTTCATTGCATTAGTGTAGGCTTAATTTTATTTCATGTCCAAGATGACAAAGGTTACTTCATTAGGCACCTCATTTAACTTTTCCTCCCTGTAATTTTCTGGTATCTTATACTAAGTATCATTAAAAAAAAAAAAAAAAAAAAAGAATGTTCTGCTCCCATTAAGAAAAAGTGAGACGAGAACAAAGCCAATTATTTGCAGCACATAAAATCCTTATGATAATTTGGTAGACTTTAATTAAACTAATACATCACACTGAACGTATAAGACAAAGGAGCAAAAAAGAAGCAAATAATCTTTTCTATGTTAAAAACACCATATTGCTTTTTTATTAAGTTCCTTAAGACTTGTGACCTATTTTAAAGTGTAAGATTTGCAGTCCTTTTCATACAAAGCATATTAAAAAATTCTATGCAATATTGATTGGACTCATCCCCCCAAAATTTGAAATGAAGCTATAAAGAAGCTTGACTTAAAGTAATTTGTATTAATTTCTTAAGATTTTTTAAATATTTTAAAATAAAAGGAGATTCTGTGACATAGCCCACACAGAAACATTTTTGTTACAAAGAATCTCATTTTCGTATTTATCATATAATTGCCATTGGTTGTTTTTGATGAACCCACTGACAGTATGAGTGCAAAGTCCACTGTAAATTAAAAATAAGTCTATGTAACTTGTATGTCTTCCCTGTATTTCACAACTGAACTGTCCTGAAATTAGAGCTACTTGGTCTTTAAATAATCTCATCTCCCAGTTTTACATTTCTTTGAGATGTAATTCTCATAAATTAAGTGGAAATAAACTACTGATTTGGGAGCAAGAGCATTTAGTTTTAATCCTAAATTTGCAGTGTTACACTAAATGTCTTGTCATCCCCCTGAGACTCAGTGTTATCACTGGTAAAGTGAATAATTTGGTAGAGGATGGTTTCAGGTGAGTTCCTTATCTCTGAAATTGTATTTCTGTATTAGTTGCTGATATAATATCTTTCTATATCCTAAAAGTCATTATATTAATATATTCATGTCAGTCTTTAAATCAGCACCACTTAGTATTTCTGAAAGTATTTGTAAAAAACAGTCCTAGAAATTTCTAATGGTCAGAAAGCATAGAGTTTTTAAAGCTGATCGACCACAAATCACATTAAAAGAGAAGAATGTTCAACTTAGAAAGCTCCGGGAGTTGATGATAGAAAGGAAAGCATGAGTCAGACACAACTGAGTGACTGAACTGAACTGAACTACAAACATACTCATGGTAATAGTTCTTACACTTTTAACATTATCTTTCATGAGCAAGAAACTGGTTGGTTGGATTTTGTAATTTTGTCCTATTGCACATTTACTTTTTCAAGACGGTTAAAACTCATTGGACATTACCTTTACTTCCCTGGTAGTGTATCAGACTCTTAGTAAATTTATCCGTCATCTAGAAACACTTTGGCTGCTTTCTACTCCCCTCTGTGAGTGTTTAAGGATCTCAAAGTAGACTCAATAATTGGGGCACACAATTGTATTTCAGTGGCATTTAAGAACAGCCATGATTGCTATTCATTTCACTTTCTCATTAGCATCTAGTCTGTCTTTCTCCAGTGACTTACTGCTTTGGCACATGAATACTAGCCAGTTCTGCTTTTGTTTCCAAAGCTGGCTAATACCATGATCTGAGGAGGATAATGATGACACTTTAAGTGAACATCATTTTACGTTTTATTCTGAGCTTTTAGAATGGAGATGCATGAATGGTCAACTTTGACCACATGTAATTGGCACTGTAAAGCTGAGGCTCAGTCAGTTCAGTTCAGTTGTTCAGTCGTGTCCGACTATTTGCACCCCATGGCCTACAGCACGCCAGGCCTCCCTGTCCTTCACCAACTCCCAGAGTTTATTCAAACTCATGTTCATTGAGTTGGTGATGCCATCCAACCATTTCATCCTCTGTTCCCCTTTTCCACTAGCCTTCAATCTTTCCCAGCATCAGGGTCTTTTCTAATGAGTCAGTTCTTTGCATCAGGTGGCCAAAGTATTGGAGTTTCAGCTTCAGCATCAGTCCTTCCAATGAATATTCAGGACTGGTTTCCTTCAGGATGGACTGGTTGGATCTCCTTGCAGTCCAAGGGACTCTCAAGAGTCTTCTCCAGTAACACAGTTCAAAAGCATCAATTCTTCAGCTCTCAGCTTTCTTTATAGTCCAAATCTCACATCCATACATGACTACAGGAAAACCAGAGCTTTGACTAGATGGACCTTTGTTGGCAAAGCAGTGTCTCTGCTTTTTAATAAACTGTCTAGATTGGTCATAACTTTTATTCCAAGGAGCAAGCATCTTTTAATTTCATGGATGCAGTCACCATCTGCAGTGACTTTGTAGCCTCAAACAATAAAAGTCTCTCACTGTTCTCATTGTTTACCCTTCTATTTGCCATGAAATGATGGGACTGTATGACATGATCTTAGTTTTCTGAATGTTGAATTATAAGCCAACTTTTTCACTATGCTCTTTGATTTTCATCAAGAGGCTCTTTAGTTCTTCACTTTCTGCCATAAGGGTGGTGTCATCTGCTTATCTGAGGTTATTGATATTTCTCCCAGCAATCTTGATGCTAGCCTGTGCTTCATCCAGCCCAGCATTTCACATGATGTACTCTGCATATAAGTTAAATAAGCAGGGTTGATGTACACAGCCTTGATGTACTCCTTTCCCAATTTGGAAACAGTCTTTTGTTCCATGTCCAGTTCTAACTGTTGCTTTCTGACCTGCATACAGATTTCTCAGGAGGCAGGTCAGGTGGTCTAGTATTCCCATCTCTTGAAGAATTTTCTACAGTTTGTTGTGATCCATACAGTCAAAGGCTTTGGCATAGTCAATAAAGCAGAAGTAGATGTTTTTTTGGAACTCTCTTGCTTCTTCAGTGATCCAATGGATGTTGGCAATTTGATCTCTGGTTCCTCTACCATCTCTAAATATAGCTTGAACATCTGCAAGTTCACAGTTTATGTACTGTTGAAGCCTGACTTGGAGAATTTTGAGCATTACTTGACTAGCATGTATGATGAGTGCAATTGTGTGGTAGTTTGAACATTCTTTGGCATTGCTTTTCTTTGGGATCAGAATGAAAACTGACCTTTTCCAGTCCTGTGGCCACTGCTGAGTTTTCCAAATTTCCTGGCATATTGAGTGCAGCACTTTCACAGCATCATCTCTTAGGATTTGAAATAGCTTAACTGGAATTCCATCACCTCCACTAGCTTTGTTCATAGTGATGCTTTCTAAGGCCCACTTGACTTCACATTCCAGGATGTCTGGCTCTAGGTGAGTGATCACACCATTGTGATTATCTGGGTCGTGAAGATCTTTTTTATATAGTTCTTCCGTGTATTCTTTTTTTTTTTTCAATCATGCAAACGTTTTTATTTTTGTCATTTTTGTTTTCAGTATTACAGAAAATAATACTGCTTCTAATTCTAAAAATATTACTTCTAATAAACATTTTAATGCTATCTCTATTCTTTATCAAATACTGGAAGAGAAATATCCCAAAGGTAGTTACTTTTATTTTTTTTCCTTGATTTTTTTTTTTAATTTAAAAATCTTTAATTCTTACATGCGTTCCCAAACATGAACCCCCCTCCCACCTCCCTCCCCATAACATCTCTCTGGGTCATCCCCATGCACCAGCCCCAAGCATGCTGTATCCTGCGTCAGACATAGACTGGCGATTCGATTCTTACATGATAGTATACATGTTAGAATGCCATTCTCCCAAATCATCCCACCCTCTCCCTCTCCCTCTGAGTCCAAAAGTCTGTTGTACACATCTGTGTCTTTTTTGCTGTCTTGCATACAGGGTCGTCATTGCCATCTTTCTAAATTCCATATATATGTGTTAGTATACTGTATTGGTGTTTTTCTTTCTGGCTTACTTCACTCTGTATAATTGGCTCCAGTTTCATCCATCTCATCAGAACTGATTCAAATGACTTCCGTGTATTCTTGCTACCTCTTCTTAATATCTTCTGCTTTTGTTAGGTCCATAATATTCTGTCCTTTATTTTGCCCATCTCTGCATGAAATGTTCCCTTGGTATCTCTAATTTTCTTAAAGCAATCTCTAGTCTTTCCCATTCTTTTCTTTCCTCTGTTTCTTTGCATTGATCACTGAGGAAGGCTGTCTCATCTCTTCTTACTATTCTTTGGAACTCTGATTCAAATGCGTGTATCTTTCCTTTTCTTTTGCCTTTCTCTTCTCTTCTTTACATAGCTATTTGTAAGGCCTCCTCAGACAACCATTTTGCCTTTTTGCATTTTTTTGGGGGGGGAGAATGATCTTTATCTCTGTCCCTGTACAGTGGCATGAATCTCCATCCATAGTTCTTCAGGCACTCTGTCTATCAGAACTAATCCCTTAAATCTGTTTCTCACTTCCACTCTATAATTGTAAGGGATTTCATTTAGGTCATACCTGAATGGTCTAGTGGTTTTCCCTACTTTCTTCAGTTTAAATCTGAATTTGGCAATAAGGAGCTCATATTCTGAGCCACAGTCAGCTGCCGGTCTTGTTTTTGATGACTGTATAGAGCTTCTCCATCTTTGGCTGCAGAGAATATAATCAATCTGATTTCGGTGTTGACCATCTGGGGATGTCCATGTGTAGAGTCTTCTCTTGTGTTGTTGGAAGAGGATGTTTGCTATGACCAGTGCATTCTCTTGGCAAAACTCTATTAGCCTTTGCCCTGCTTCATTCTGTACTCCAAGGCCAAATTTGCCTGTTACTCCAGGTGTTTCTTGACTTCCTACTTCTGCATTCCAGTCCCCTATAATGAAAAGGACATCTTTTGGGGTATTAGTTCTAGAAGGTCTTGTAAGTCTTCATATAACCATTCAACTTCAGCATTACTGGTCAGGGCATAGACTTGGATTACCTTGGTATTGAATGGTTTGCCTTGGAAACAAACAGAGATCATTCTGTCATTTTTGAGATTGCATCCAAGTACTGCATTTTGGATTCTTTTGTTGACTATGATAGCTACTCCATTTCTTCTAAATAATTCTTACCCTCAGTAGTAGATTTAATGATCATCTGAGTTAAATTCACTCATTTCAGTCTATTTTAATTTGCTGATTTAATTCCACCTAAATGTGGGTGTTCACTCTTGCCATCTTTGACCACTTCCAATTTGCCTTGATTCATAGACCTAACATTCCAGGTTCCTATGCAATATTGCTCTTTATAGCATTAGACTTTACTTCCCTCACCAGTCACATCCACAATTGCATGTTGCTTTTGCTTTGGCCCCATTTCTTCATTCTTTCTGGAGTTATTTCTCCACTGATCTCCAGTAGCATATTGGGCACCTACCAACCAATGGAGTTCATCTTTCAGTGTCCTATCTTTTTGCCTTTTCTTACTGTTCATGGTGTTCTCAAGGCAAGAATACTGAAGTGGTTTGCCATTCCCTTCTTTGGTGGAGCATGGTTTGTCAGTATATTGAAGTTGAGGTTCAGTCTAGTGTTTTTGCTTCCTTGATGCCTAGCAATCTGTTTGAGGGCTTCCCTGATAGCTCAGTTGGTAAAGAATCTGCCTGCAACGCAGGAGACCCTGGTTCAATTCCTGGGTCAGAAAGATCAGCTGGAGAATGGATAGGCTACCCACTCCACTATTCTTTGGCTTCCCTTGTGGCTCAGCTATAAAGAATATGCCCGCAGTGTGGGAGACCTGGGTTTGATCCCTGTGTTGGGAAGATCTCCTTAAGAAGGGAAAGGCTGCCTATTCCAGTATTCTGGCCTGGAGAATCCCATGGGCTGTATAGTCCATGGATTCCCAAAGTGTTGAACAAGGCTGAGCTACTTTCACTTTCAGTCTGTTTGATTGATCCCTGTTCCTCCCTTGTTTAGAAAGAATGTTCCTTTAAAATGGCATTTAGAAGTAAAACAAGAAAAAATAAAATTGTGACTTGAGATGTACACAATTTAACCTTTAGCAATAGGCAGTTCTAGAGCAGAAATCCTCAAATACTTGATTATGTTAGTTTTAACAAGCAGTCGATTTTTGCTCTCTCTGACTTTTGACAGTTACTTTAATTTGTCTGTATTTCTAATTTAGGATATTCAGGACAGCTTTGTTGTCATTGCTTTTAATTATTACATCACATCCTTTTATATGTCGACTTGATCTAAGCAGAGAGAACAGCTTGGGGTGAGGTTGAATGGAATTATAGAAATCTCTGATTTAGGCAGGGAGATCCACTCACTGCCTCCCGACTTCACCACCCATCTTCCTCACAGGTTTCTTCTTGGAATGCAGTTTTCCCTCATTTCCGTAAATGTCAGGCTTATCTGGCTTTTAAGACCCAACTCAGGTTCAGTTAGTCCAGGAGCCCTCTTTCTCCTCCCCTCACCGTAGTCTCTTCTCACTCTTCAGAGCTCTCATAGTTTTACCTCCTGGGTTCTTGTCTTTTCCTCCTCAAGATTAATCACCTGTTTATATGTATATATTTGTACACATAAAAATTTCCTCAGAGGGAAGACTGTGACTTTCGTTTCTTTGTATTTCCTCCCTGCCTCCCACGATGTCTTTCATGTGATTCGACTCTGTAACCTTTGGCATTCTTTCTAACACTGAGATTCCATGATTCTAACAGTCAGCCAGTCAATAAATATTGATTGCTTGGCTATCCAACCCATGGCATTTTTCGTATTCTGTAGTGAGAGCAAATTACCTATGATGTGGAAGTGGTATGATATTATCCAATCCCTTTCCTTCCATGGCCAATTCAGAGGCTGACTCACCATTTCAAAGCCCTCTTTTCCAAAGAATATAAATTAAACAGTACCAATGAATGGCCTTTATGTGTGTGTACTCTTACACAGGTAAATGGTTATAAACATCCCTTTCTTTGATTAGGTGGAATTTGTCTTATTTATTCCTCTTCTTTCTATGTTTTTCTTTTTTGTTGTTAGTTTAGATAACCTTCAGATATGTTGAAGTTGCTTCTTATGTATTCACAAATTTAATTATGATAGAATCCTGAGTCTAATAAATACACAGGCTTCTAGAACTGAGTTTCATAACACACTCATTTATAATAGTATAGAAAGCTTGCATAGTTTTGCTTATTCCTGAAACAGTGGCAAAAATAGACATTTTCAGTTATAACTTAGATGTATATTTTTAAAAGATTCAAAGTCAAATTTAAAAAACAATTATCCAGAAACATAATGCTGAGGAATAACAATCTTTGATTAATAACCAAAGTCTTGGTTTGGGGCCCTGATTCTCCCATTATCTATGTGATTTTTATATAAGAAGATTAAGCTCTCTGATCTTTAATTCCCTCATATGTAAAATGAGCAAACTTATAATTGCTACTTCACAAGGACTTTGTGAGGGAAAGTTAAATAATTAAGTGCAATCTTGTAATAAACATCTATGCAGATGATATAGTAACGAATAATTATAATTTGAGTTTTGGTACCTCATTTATATGTCAAAATGGAGTAAAACACGATCATATCATTCATTCAGAATTATCCTCATAGTCCTCCATTCACCAAATCCCATGTTAACCTTCTGTCTCACTTTCTATTTCAAATGATTTTCCATTATTTTTTTTAAATAATAAACTTTCAGTCTTGATAATGGCTCTCCCTTGACTTAGCTCTGATATTATACATTTGCTGTAAAATATGAAAATCCACCTTGTGTTCCTAGATTGCAGAAACTACCATCAACTGCATTTTCTGGGTCATGAAATAGACTCTACTTTTTATATGATGCCTTTTACTTTCACCTAGATCTTAATATCAGTCAGAGAAAAAAATAATGAATATTCATAGAATCCTTTTACATATTGCCAATTATATGCAAACAGATTCAACAGACACTTGTACTTAATCTACACCAATTACGTAGGTGTGTGACTTAGTTTTGAAGCATGCCTAATAAAAATAAGTACAAAATAGATACAAGCTCCTTTCAAAATATATACATTTCCTTGTTTATGATTGGAATTTTTTCAGAATTATTAAGAGAGTGTTTATTCCTTTGTATGAGTGTTCATTGTATTCCTGTACTTAAATCTGAATCTTATTCCTGTTCTCTGCATAATTCAGCTTTCTTTTCCAAGCACTAGTCAAGGAGAAGGCCAGAGAAATCTGGAAAAGAACAAAGCTTTTATCATTTAACTTTTTATTGATATTTTGAAAATTAATTTATTTTAATTGGAGGATAATTGCTTTACAATTTTGTGATGGTTTTTGATAATTAATTCCAAGCTTATTTCAGTCTCTTTGATTAGGAAATGAAAACTGAGTGAGTTATAGAGATGGCCTGGTAAAACGTGCTCCAGGAATGGCTTGGTTTCATCTTTGTGTGTGTGTGTGTGTGTGTGTGTGTGTGTGTGTGTGTGTGTGTGTGTGTGTGGCTTGTTGCCTGGGTGATAGAAAAAATTGAAGAGAATGGCTGGAAGGGGAAGACAAAAGCTGCATCTATACAACTTCAGCAGAATTGGACCTGACTGAAAGATTGGTTTGGTTTGATTTACTGGAGCCTATCTCCTCAGTGGGCAGTGATCTGAAAATTGCTTCCAGGGCCATTTTAATTAGCTGATTCAAATCAAAACAAACCAATCCTGGTAACATCCATTTCTACCCTGACCCTCATCAATGACTGTTTGCAGAATGGTGATTCCTAAGTAGTTCTCCATGAGCTCAATAAGTGATTTGAGGTAAGCATTTTTGTTTTTAAACGTGAATCTTTAATGGTGAGGAAAGAATCCACTTTCTTGGCTTTAGTGACAGGTGAATATTAGTGCACAGCTGCATTTGTTCAGTGCATCAAAGCTTGAAACCACAAACGTGAAACCTGCCCTTCCATAGTTAATTTATGACATGAGAGAGCTCTTTTCCTCAGTATTTTAATAAGAGGATTTCATTATGTTTCATGGCAATGTGGTAAATGCATTCTGTTTCTTGGGTATGCTTTTAAAAGAATGTCAAGTCTTGAAAATAGAAGATGAAACACTTTGATGCCTCTGATTTCCTCTGTTTTTATTGTTTTACTTATTCACTTATTGAAAACCTTGCAGAACATTTTAAATAGAATATTCCCTTTAAGGAAAGAAAAGAATGACTGTTATATGGAAAAGGTTAAAAAGAGAAAATTAATGAAATTTTAAATGGACAGGCCAAGTTGAAAAAAATAGAAAAAGTGGGTAAAATAAAATGATAATAAAATGAAGAATGTTAATACTCCTCAAGAATGTCTGTTTCATAATCATATGACAAATAATAGAAAGTCAAAAACATGATTTCAAAATATTAAAATTAGACAAAAGTGGTACTGTAATGTGACCAGTATTGTGATTTGTTTAGCTAGCTATTTCCAACAGGTATTCATTCATTAGAGCAGTTTTATTGAGAGACAACCATGTACCAACACTGAGAATAAAGTAGTAAACCATGGAAATGAGGTTTGTTCTTCTAGACTACACTGTAGCCTTGACAGGATAAAACAGTTAAGTGAATAACTTCACAAAGATAATTGTGTATGTATATATGTGTGTGTGTGTGTGTGTGTGTGTGTGTGTGTAGTGCTCCTGCTCAGTCGCTAAGTCGTGTTCGTCTCTTTGTGACCCCATAGACTATAGCCTGCCAGGCTCCTCTGTCCATGGGATTCTCCAGGCAAAGATATGGACTTCCCAGGTTGCTCAGTGGTAAAGAAGCTGCCTGCCAATATAGGAGTCTCAGAGGATGTGGGTTTGATTCCTGGGTCTGGAAGATCCCCAGGAGGAGGAAATGGCAACCCACTCCAGGATTCTTGCCTGAAGAATCCCATGGACAGAGGAGCCTGGTGGGCTACAGTCCATAGGATCGCAAAGAGTCAGACACGACTGAGCAACTTAGCACAAACATGATAGGTAGTACCTAACAGGATGATCTCATGTAGTCTAGTTGTGCATTACGGCTAAATCATTCTCATTGGTTTGGAAATAAAAAACAGTATCTGAAACTTTTAAATATATAGTTTTCATTTTTGTATAAAAAAGTTTTTAAATGACAAGCGTGGTGTATGGTTTGTGTTCTGATTAGATAACCTGTGTTTGTCTTAGGGCTTCCCAGATGGCACTAGTGGTAAAGGAGTCATAAGAGATGCAGGTTCAGTCCCTGGGTGGGGAAGATCCTCTGGAGAAGGAAACAGCAACCCACTCCAGTATTTTTGCCTGGAAAATCCCATGGACAGAGGAGCCTGGTGAGTTACAGTCCATGGGGTTGCAAAGAGTTGCGAAGACTGAAGCGACTTAGCACATGTTCATCTTAAACTTACAATCTAAATCATGAAAACTCACTCAGCATAGATTCCAGGGTAAACTTGTCTTCCGTGTGTTGTTGGCCAGAATATCTTTAATTATGTTAAGTTTTAAAACTTGCTAGAGAAAGAAAATATACACTATTTCTAGAAAAGATAAAATTTAACTTAATAAATTAAGACATTTTAAAGCTGCTTAAATTTATACAGCTAATATGGATAATCTGCAGTCAGAACAATTTTTAAGCATCTTATGCTCTTGAATATAAGCAATTTTTAAATTAGACATTACTTTTTTGTTCCATTTACTTTCAAATGTGAGTTAGTTGGTTATTCAGTGAAAGAGTTCATTTACTTCTTTTCTAACCTTGATCCTCATGTGCTGATGCATTGTGACATTGGAAATTAGGTGCAGTACTAATTTTTTTTTTTTTAATTCTTAAAACATTCTAATTCTTTTGCTAGTGAACTGTAGCATTTTTATTTTATGGAAGTGATTTATTATCCTTTTTGACAGTGTTCAAAGTCATGAAAGCTTTTACTGACATCAATTGCATCATTAAACTGGAAACAATATTCTGTGCATTTTTTGTCAGAGAGCAGAGATCAGACTATTGGTCAGGCTCAAATTCAAAGCAAGAAATATTCAGTACTATTTAAAACTCATATTGGCACCAAAACATTTTAAAGGAGTATTATCATTACTTTCATTTGTAAAAAAAAAAAAATACCTTTTTATGGTCATATTTTTGAAGGGGATAGTTTTAATAATTCATCCTTGACCATAAATCAGTGAACCTTTTGTTGATGATGTGTAAAATGCTCAGATTTCCATGATTACATTTAGAAACTAGAGAGCTACTTTGAAGGGTGTGAACATTCAGATCAAGCTCACCTCGCAGAGAGTTTAGGGACAGTAAATTGTAAAAGAACTGATAACAAATTGCCATTTCATTCTTATTTGTATTTACAACATAAATAAAGCCAACAACACTTCTTTCCCTGACAGCCCCTCTCCTTTAAATACTCAAAGCCTGAAAAACAATAATCCAATGTTTCTTTTACCATGCAAATATCTCTTGTCAAAGACGGAATCCAAGAGATTAGCCAACAGCATTGATGTAGATGCCCTAAGGTTGTTAATTGTAGCTGGAACAGTTATGTCTCTATGAATTCTAAAAGAGGTTATGGCCACTCCAAATACATCTTAAAAAAGGAAAGAATACTATCAGCCAAAATATGCATCCAAGTTTTGGATCTAGGCTAGCAAAACCCTACTCACATCCCTGTAAAGCAGACATATATTTTTGTATTTTTTATAGGTGGATACAGTGCAGACCACGAAACCCCCTGGCCACATTGAGGAATCGTGTAAAATGAAAGTATGTGCTCGTAAGTGAAGTCCATGGAATGTTCCAACTAAAGGTGTTGGATCCTAACAAACCTGGATTAGTCCTGTGTAAAAAGAAATCGATTCCCAAGGGGCAGGACCACTAGCTGAGTAAAATGAAGCTCTGATTTGGAAGAAAACAAAATGGCTTTAAAATAAATTCTCTCGGCAAAAAAGGAATCAAACGATAATTTGCAAATAGCTGGAAAAGAAAATTAAGCTCTCAGTATAGAATAAAAAAGGGATGTGAGAGAGGTTTTACAATCTTATCAATTACAATGGAGACACTGAATCAAATATCATCACATTCAAGAGTATGAAAAGAACAGGAAATCCTTTTCCGTTGGTTTTCACTTGAAAGGACTCAAGAAAAGAGTGGAGAAACATATCCTCTTACTTACTGTTTATAGTTAATAAGATGGAAATTATTATAGATGTGATTTCATTTGCCTTGCTTGAACTAATTGGATGCATTATGTAGAAATCACCTGAGCCTGTGCTAGATTAACAAAGAAAATGGAAACGTATACCTCAGGACTGAATTCTGAGAAAATTAGCTTGTTCCATACTATTTCACAAGGCTAAGAAGAAATACTACTGCTAATCAGGGAAAATGAGAAACTAATGGACACAAGAGAAAATAAAATTTAGGTCAATCTGATACTTGTTGAAATAGAGTTTATTATGGTGTAAAAGCAGAAGATCAGGATATATCTCACAGACATTTGATACAATTTCTGATTGAATTTAGGGTAAACCTTGTTAAGTGTTATAGGAATGTACGGCCATTATTTAATAGGAAACCGGCCTTTTACATTTGTGGTCCTATGTCTTTAGGTATGCAGAGGAGGACTTTTTAGATTTTATTAAAGGTGAATTGCATGTGGGAAGTAACTCTTTGCATTATAGTTACTTACTCAATTGAAGATACTGTATAAAGTCTGATTTGTGTATGGGCGTGAGTGTATATGTATGCATTTGTGTGTGTGCCTGTATGTATCAGTGGGAGAAGGTAAAACTTAAAGATTGACATTTGCACTTTGATTTGTTACCTAGAATGTAAAGAGGTAGAGTAAACCGTCTTAAGCCATTTCCTATATGTCATGATCATATTAAAGATTATTATTCACAAAAGAAGCAGTTCTGAAGATAGAATGACTACTTCAAAAGCTCGCCAATTAAGTATAATATTTAATGCAATTGAGCCATTTAAATTAAGATAGTACTGATGTCTGAAAATAATGAGAGTAGGCTCCTGTGAAATCAGTTTGAAGACAGTTGAAAAGTCCTACTATATTCCTTAAGATTTCTTTATTCAGTGACAGAGAATGTGAATCACGGCTGCTCTTACAGATGAGACTGGGGAAATATTTGTGTTCTAACTTTTAAATATGCCAAGAAATTACATGTGTTTTTTCCCCAATTTTTTTCAATCTGAATTATACAAGTGACCATGCATTAACATAGATAAGATAGTATTTCAAACAGATTGATGTATTTTTTGAGGTCACTATGTGCCATAATAATTTTGAAACTATTGTACTCTGGTATTTCCGTTCATTTCTCTTTATATTACTGATTAACCTTAGAGTTGAATTTTTTACCTCTTTTTTCTATGTGACAATCAACTGAAGCTGGTACCCTATCTATACTATTACAGGGATTTTGGGTTTTATGCTATTATAATAAATTATAAGTCTACAAGCTGTATAATTCTATTGTATTGAATATTTTTCTGTGGCCAAAATAATAAAGAAGTCTACTTTATAAAATGTCTGTATTTTTAATAGTCTCTTAAAACAAAATGAGATGTATATTTATGTTGCTGGTTTTAAACTATATTTTCTGCATCTTTACAATTTGAAAGTGAAGAGCTTAGCCACTTAAGATAAAGAGAAAAGGTTTGACAGAGATATATTTGAGAATGTTTGGAGAATAGCACCCTGAACAGGGTCAGGAGTCTTGATGCCAAATTTTACTCTGGTGCTAAATAGCCAGACTTGAGGAAACGTTTTTTGCAATACCCGGTGCTAAGCTCTCTCACCCATAAAGGATGAGTTTGGACTGAACTATCAATTTTAAAATAATTTGCATTCTTAATTCCTGATAAATTAACTTAATTCTTAGGTTTTAATATCTTAGAAATATTAACACCATGCTATAGAATAGTGATTATATCAATAATCAATAGTGATAATCCTTATTAAGAGAATCACATGCTGTTTTCCACTTAAATTGACCCAAATCTCAACCTATGCCTTAGGAACAAGAAAAACTATGAATTTACAGTTGTTGTTGTTCCAGCCTTAGCTTGGCTTAATAGAGATATGTACTGACATACAAATAATCATGTCTGGAATCAATATCTCCTTCTAAGTTAACTGAACCAAGCGGCACCCAAGTACAAAATCACTCAATTTGTAATAGCGGAAACCTTTTGGTACATCATTGAGTTGAATGCATTCCCTGGCAGAATGTATTAAAGATCTAGAACCAGTTTTTCTTGCTCTTTACTGCTCAAGGATTGATCAACACATATAACTTCAAAAGCATTTTTGAACTTGGATCAGCCTGATTGGTTTCAGAAGAGAAAGAAACACTAGCCCCTGATGTTTATTGCCGTAGGCTCTTTTGACTAATAGTAATTCTCTGCTTAGGAGAAGCAACAGGCAGAGAAGTCTTACAACTGTTCTGATTTCACGACTGTTTATTCACAAAGTGCCTCATACAGAAAAACAGTACTTTTATTTTAGTTTCCTGCTACTACTCCAACTGAGAAAGGTCAGAGAAACAGTGGGAAGCAAAATGAAAGCATAGATATCTTGTGGATTTTTTTTCATTGCAGCACACTGACTTGCAAAATAGTGTCACCTTCAATATCACAGAGATGGCATGGATAATCTTCAAAGATCCTTATGCAGAAATTGGTCACTCTAAATTTTTTTTTTTCCATTTAGGTGAATTTCTGGCCATTTATGGAACTGATATTGATAATAAAATTTAATTTTGTCAATTTAGTCTTTATTTTGCAAGATTAAAAATTTAAATGGGACCTATCAAACCTCTCCCAAGTCCTAGTATCTCTACATAAAACTTCTACACTTGTCCTATGCCTCTATCCATTTGGAAAAAAAAAAGAGAGGAAGGAGAGGAGACTAGACTTGGCTTGAGGGAAATGGCTACACAGAGCAGTATAATTGTGAATGGGAATTCCATTTGAAAAATTATGTCCAGAATCCATCAGATTGAATACACATGGATAAAAAAATATCATTGGGAATGAAAATTTATTTTTAGTTATTGCTATTTTGGGGGGCTACTATTATTCTACTTCTCTGTTTTGGTATATATAGTCAAACAGATTTTCATATTTCTCTGATAATATTTTAAACTTAAGTTCCCAAGACCCTACTCTGTACAGATGATATAGTAATTGCTCTGTTTAATATTTATATCAGCCTCATGAGGTTAGATACTATTATTGCATGAGACCGATTTTACAGATGAGGAAATGAGGAACAGAGAGTTACGGTAAATTTGCTAAGCTACAGAATTAGCAGGAGATAGTGCTGAGCATTGAGCCCTGCCAGTCTGGTTTCAGAGGCCACATTCAATAGGTGGGTCACAGCTTTCATGGCAAACACTATTACAGTTAGGAATTCAAGATAGGTTCTGAAACTATTTGGGGGTGCAGAGATAAATTTTATGGTTCCCTAGATCACACATCTATTAACTGTGTGAGGCAGATTCAGAATGCATGACTTAGATGTGAAAGGTATTCAGATATTCTAGTTCACTGAAATATTGGATAAAGATGAAATCTGTGATGAAAGGTCTGCTCTAAATACTATATGAAGGGAAGAAGAGAAAAGTTTTTCTCTAACTTACTTGTTTTGCATGCTTAAAGTATATTAATATAAACATGTACTATTTGCTGCAACTTCTTTTTAAATAAAGACTTTGCTGCTGGAATATGAGTGGACTGAGGAATATGTCAGCTGCATTCTTTGAATAGGGAGAGCTCCCAGTCTAATGGAAATTCCAGCCGTGCAGGCTGAATGTTACAATGCCATGTGCTAAATGATGGGATATCACAGTGGTTGAGTTCAGGGTCTGGAATCCAGGCTGCCTGAGTTTGAAACATGGTTCATGCACATAACTTGAGTGACTTTTGAACAAATAACATCTCTCTGCCTCCATTGCTTTGTATGTAATATGGAGTTAAAACAGTATCTACTTCATAAATTAGTTGTGATGATTAAATGAGATTCATCCAGGCAAAGTGAGTATGACATAACAAGAACTCAATAAACAATAGTATTATTAATTTTCTTATTGTTTTTATAATTGACATGAATAGAATGAGATGATTATTGGCTGAGATATTCATGGGCCAAAATAAACTCAGTATCACTGGCAAAAGTGAAGTAAAAGGCACCTCACAGAAAAGTGTAATGCCAAGCCCTCACTCTTTTCTGTATGCTGTGGTGTGAAACTCAGAAAAATTGTGCAGGTCCAAGTTCTCCAGGGGAATGCATCAGTTTCTGATCCACTACAGTTCAAATCTGGGAGTTCTGTGAGTTGTAATTTCTTCAGTCATAGACAAGTGAAAGAAACTGTGAAAGCTGAAATCAAGCCTGTGTTATATGATGAAAGTTTCCAAAAGGTTAAGAAACAATTTTTGGAGATCACTTTATCCACAATCATAAGGGAATGCAATTCTCACATTATTAATAGCTTAAAAATTGTGAAACAAAATAGGAAATATATCAGCTTATCATTAAAAACTAAGGGTAATGCTGATTATGACAGCCAATCCATAAACAGGCAGTTGTTATTCTTTGAAAATATTTAATATCTGTTAAATATGATGAGGGCTTTATTTTCAAAGTCCTTCATTAAGCATAAAACAGTGCTGTATTTATTGGCTGATAAGATATGAATGTATGAAATATAAACTAAATACGTGCTGAATTGAATTGGATCATATTTAGTATCGATGAAGTCAGTGGCTTTCATTTTCATTTCAAATATAGTAGGTGGTTAAATAACCATATTGGAGAAAAGAAAACAAATAAGCATTGAAAATGCTCAGTTTGGCCTATTTTAAACTACTTTCTAGATGAAATATATTGAATAATTGTGACTTTGGAAAATGTAGGCCTCAGAAGTGGCTCTGTGTTCTTGTAAACTCATAGAATTGCTAGTGAAAACAAGATAAAGTTATATTTTAAGTTTATATCACAGTTTAGCAACTGAAAAGAAAAAAAGCCAACTACAGATTTTTATTAGACTATACATTGTAATAATTTCTACAGTTTTTTATGAAAAAGCTGGCTACTGTATATTTTTGTGGATGTTAATTCCCCTATAATAACCTATCTTGTGCTGCTTTTTGTGAATTTCTAATGAGGAGCTAAGATTAATGTGATTAAAAATGAATATCTTTCTAGACTCAATCCTTAGATGTTGGAGGGAAAGTGAACATTTCCTGTTTTAAGAGACTGGTGTTCTGAGATCAGGTACAGCTCAACCTTGTTTTTTAATTGCTACTGCCCAGTTGTGTCAGCGAAAATTTGTCTCAGTAGCAACTGAGGGGGACCTAGGTCTCTAATCTTTCTTCTTCTCTCTGTGTCTAGCAGTTAAGAGGTAGGTCAGCAAGGACTTTTTCTCCCCTATGTGTCAGGCTTATGAAAGCAGCAGACATTTGGTATATCCATTTCAGAAAGATCAGAAACTGGCTGCCTCTAGTAGATTTCAAGTGGGTATAGCGTAATCTAACTATTTTGCTGGTTGACTTTTTAAAACCCCTTAATATTTATTAGTTACAAATATGTCATTTATTTGAACCCCGAATTGAAACTTGGTTGATAAAGTCATGTAATCGAAAAAAATGTGTTAAGGAAAATACTAATAATATTGATGAAGCAATTGATTATATGAGCCTTTTTAATAAAAATCCTGTGATAACTTATCAAACAGATGTCTCACTATTTAGATGAAGATGTTTGAGCAAATGTTTTTGAGGATATCTTGTTATTAGTACTGCATTAGAAGAGATTATATTCAAGTGAATACCAAGGATCTGTAAACATCTGTAAACAAAGCATCTTTTCATCTTTCAGTAAACCATTTTTAGTACTGAGAAGAAATGCAGTACATGTCTTACATGGGAGCTCCTCAGCAATCATGTGTTATTGCCATCTGAGATTAACATTTGGATTAAAGAGCATGATTAGATGATTCTAAACTAGTGGTTGCATAAAAGTTGAAACAAAGTAATACAGCAATCTGCTTCATGCAATATATTTCTTATACCAGTTAATTAGCAGATTAATTAGCATGATGTTTCACGTTGTGACCTAAGCCATTGTACTCCCAATGGGTCTAATGGAGTCAAGGAAAAAAAAAAGAAAGAGAGCTTTAGAATTGTTGATGGTTTTATCACATGCATGGGGTCACAAAGAATCGGACACGATTGAGTGACTCACACTTTCACTTTTTTTTTCACTTTTCATATCATATGTTACCAGGATTAAAAATAATTCTTCATTTTAAAAGAAGAGAACATACATATACTTTTTTATCTGAATCTAGAACAGATTTTTAAAGCATTTTTATGGTATGAATCCTTCCACGAATTAAAAGCCTATCAAATAACTGTATGCACAATAGTGTTAAATGAAGTACATTTTAAATTCCAAATGACCACAAGTAAATGCCTAAAGGATACACTTCAGTAAAAGAGAAGTTCTGCTTACGATTTTGAGAGAAAAACATGAAAGATATGTATTAGGGTGATCATAGTTTTGAATGTATAATGTGATTCATAGGATTCTATTAAGGGCCATTGAAATCACTTACAAAGGACTGCATTTTGGAAAGGCACAATGGAACTCTGCCTTTGGACAGCCTGAAGAAAAAAAAATATGCATCTTAGAAATAATTTATAAAGTAAATGACATGAAAGGAGTCTCCCAACCCTCCATCCCTCCCCAGAGAGAATGTATTCAGATCGTGTGTGTTTGTCTTTATTACATGAAATGGAAGTTTCTGCTGAGCCAAAGACAGTCATCTGCCAGCTGATTGGTTCTGCCTTTTTACAACAGTATGAAAAATGGCTATAGTAGTTATGAATATAGAGGTATAAAATATAGAATCCTTCTGGAGGTACTTTTTACACTGCTGACAATTCAGAACTTGCAGAGAAATAAAATATTTTAAGGAACTGACTAATATGCCTAGATTTTGTCAAGCTTTCTTTCCCAGTCACTGAACACTGCTGGCCACCTCCTTGTGGCTGTATCATTAAGCTATCCATTTCCTTTGACTTTGCATACTATAGAAGGTCCAGAGGACTTTTTTTTCACTTTCAAAAATTATTATGTAGCCTCCTTTGGCAGTTAATGTATGGATGCCATTTGGAACATAACTTTTATCATGTTGCTCACAGATACTTTATTGTACACAGAACTGAGTACTTATGAAAATCTAAAGACACTGTTAAGCAAAACATTATAAAGAGAGAAAAACACTTAATTTTTTTTCTCTTTGACTTTTATCTAACACATCAATTCAAATTGCTCCCTTATCATTTAGCATGAATTTTTGGCAAATGGAATAGAAATATATAAAAATTATGAATTTTTAATTGTAGTGCATAATCAATTGGAAGTTTTAGTTTCTAAGTAGGCAGTAGAGGATGAGATGGTTAGATAGCCTCACTTACCCAGTGGACGTGAATCTGAGCAAACTCCAGGAGACAATGAAGGACAGGGAAGCCTAGCATGCTGCAGCCCATGGAGTCACAAAACGTCAGACACGTCTTAGTGACTGAACAAAAACAACAGTTTTCTAAAATAAGGATCAATTTGACCTTGTGGTAAAAAAAAAAAAAAATTGAGTAAACATTGTTGCTAGGATGAACATAAAGATAAGTTATTCTTAAGCTTCTTTCTTTTTAATGGTGTTATTATATCTTTAGATAATCAGAAAGTTGCAATTTAATTTTTAATCCTGGTGGCTCAGAGGTTAAAGCGTCTGCCTCCAATGCGGGAGACCCGAGTTCGATCCCTGGGTTGGGAAGATCCTCTGGAGAAGGAAATGGCAACCCACTCCAGTATTCTTGCCTGGAGAATCCCATGGACTGAGGAGCCTGGTGGGCTGCAGTCCACAGGGTCACAAAGAGTCGGACAAGACTGAGTGACTTTACTTACTTACTTACTTACTTACTTACCTGATAATGATTTGATCTGTGAGTGATCTTTCAGTTTAAATACATTTACTGAACATTTGAATTGTATTTTGTCCTCTCTCAGAGTTCCTGTGAAAATATGACTTAAAAGAATATACAATTCATGAATTAAATATGTAGTGTTTAGAGCATTGATTATGGACCAGTTTTTGAGACTTTGGGCAAGTTATTTAACCTGTCATGTATTTAAATGAAGATATTAGTAGTCTTATGGTAGCATTAGCAAATGCACATGCATTAATATGCTATATAAGTTGTGTGTCATATAATGACTAAGTATAAGTTGATATATGACACTTATGGCCATGCCTGGCATAAAGTGAGAATGTATAAATAACAGCTATTATTAAAGAAAGGCTCAGAAATGTGACACCAGTCATGTAGCCATTCACTAGTTGAGCTAAGATTCCAGAAGCATTCTGAATGCAATTCACAATACTGTCCACCATAACTATATGTGTGTCTGAGTACTCTTAAAAACAAACATTTGTTTTACACCAAAACGCTGGTCATGAGTTAGTTTGAGATTCAAACTTCAGATGTGCCTGACTTTAAACCATGATTTCCTTAAACCTTTACATGAATTTAAACTTGATTTTGGAATTATTTTTTGGTAGACTTCATAAATTTTATAAATAAGCTTGCTGTTCAGTATGTCTCAGAAAGGCATTTGGGAGATTGTTTAGATTATTTCTATGTTTAGCATATAAACATGCTTATAAAACATAGTTATATTTATAAAGGAGATTATAGTAAAACATGATCAATTATTAACACATAGTTTGAACTGTTTCTAGGAATATCTCTTAGCATTTAGAAACTACTGATTAAAACAAACACTGGTGAAATATCTAACAGATTTATTTATTTATTTCAAGTATACTTCAGGAAGGTAATTTGGTGAGCTCATATTCTTACCTCCACTTTCTTTGAATATTTGGGATTATATTAATCAAAATAAAGTGATTAATTATGTTAATCACTGTCATGATTGTGGAGGGCACGTTTTACACTGTGGTATTTTCTTTTTGGCTATTGCTACATCATTTCTGTTGCCATTCAGTTTTGTTTAACTGTGAGGAATGCTTTATTCAGTTTTCTTGAAATAGTTTGCTGTAATTTTTCCAGTTAACTTGTTCTAAAATATATGTTACAGTTAGATCTTTAGATTGATTGCTTTTCACATAGATGTCTCTAGCATCATCCTTCAGTGGTCACCATTACTTTGTGTTTAGGTGAATTAGAAATTGATATGCCCTGATAACTGTTATTGGAAGTTACTTCACTTACTGTGCCATCTAGCAATACAGAATCATAAAAAATATGTGTTAAATAAGAAACGCTCTCTCTGTTTGCTACTGGCAGCTGATCAAGACTGTAAGATAAAATAGATCATGGCTAGGCATGGAAAGCATGCTTGAACTGCTATTAAAGTTGTATACAAAATATGTAAGATGTATTCAGATATTACACTGAAGGCTGAAGTATCCCATACATTGCAAGAACAGAACGACTTGCTCCTCCTTAGGCCATCCTCAGGAACATTTAGTGCCTGCTCATTTCTAATCAATTTCCAGTTTCTTAATTTAGAATCTTATTTCTCTCACTAATCTCCCTCTCACATTTTTACTTTTCATTCTTCTTTTAATGAACTCTATGCTCCAGTTAAGCCTGGTAACTTTTGAGTGACTTTGCCTGCTTCACACTTTCTTACCAATTTACCTTAACCTTTGCTTTCATTTCCTCCAGCAAATCTCTGTCTTCTAATTTTACATGAGTGAATCCTTCCTTCCTTGATTCTTCTTTTGTTAAGCTGTTTCTGATTACCAGGTCGTGAGTGCTAATTTTAAGTCACTTTATCTGCATGATTTTATGTTAGCTGGGGCTTCCTACTTTTAATGATGGAAAAGTTTTTGTGCATGTAGGTGAATATATCTATTACATTTTATTTTATTGTTACATCATAATCTCTTCACAAGAATGGTCCAAGTCTGATACATATTTGCCGTCTCACCTCAGTTGTGAGCAAAGTGCCTTGCTTATAGTAGGTTGAAGTGTGTGTGCTCAGTCATGTCCTACTATTTAAGACCCCATAGACTGTATTTTCAGAGAAGGCAATGGCACCCCACTCTAGTACTCTTGCCTGGAAAATCCCATGGACAGAGGATCCTGGTGGGCTGCAGTCCATGGGGTCACTGAGAGTCAGATATGACTGAGCAACTTCACTTTCACTTTTCACTTTTATGCATTAGAGAAGGAAATGGCAACCCACTCCAGTGTTCTTGCCTGGAGAATCCCAGAGACGGGGGAGTCTGGTGGGCTGCCGTCTATGGTGTCGTACAGAGTTGGACATGACTGAAGCGACTTAGCAGCAGAAGCAGCAGCAGCAGCAGCAGCAGCAGACTGTATTCCTCAGGCTACTCTGTCCATGTAATCCTCCAGCCAAAAATACTGGAGTGGGTTGCCATTTCCCTCTCCAGGGGATTTTCCCAACCCAGGGATCAAACCTCTGTCTTTTATGTCTCCTGAATTGGCAGGCAGATTCTTAACCATTGTGCCACCTGGGAAGCCTGCCTATAGTAGGTTAATAAATTCTAAGTTAGTAAATGCTTATTAAACAGTGATTGAATTCATTTGATGATATAGATGGGAATTTTATGTGATTCTAGGTCATTCATTGAAATGTTTAAGTTGTTCCTCAATAAATATTTATTGCATTTCTACAATAGATTAAGTGCAGAGGATGTCAATTCGTATAAGGAATTAAATCTTGGGTAACAGTTAAGGTAATATGCACCTATTTGGATACATATATATCATAAATCATATAAGCTTTATTAGAGCTTGTGTTCTGTATTACTCAGGATCTACTCTACTCTGCAGAAATCCTATTAAAAAGATAACTATATTAACCAGATGTGATACCTAGATGGTGCCAAAAGTAAAGGGTCTGGGGGAGTACAAGTAGATGCCAAGGCAGAATGGTCTAAAAGGAAACCAGGAAATAGATCAAAATATAAACAGCATTAGAGTTCATGTTAAGGAGATTCAACATGATTCTAAGAGAAATAGGAGTCAGGTGGCAGAGGTCTTTAAGTATAGAGGAGTGGAGGCCTTGATTTCTTAGGGGAACAATTTTCAAAGCTTTACAAAGAAAAGGAAGAAACAAATATCCTGAAAGGGATCTGGATTGTTCTTTAACAGAGATATTTCTCTTAGACTTGGAATGCTGTGCTATTAGTGGTCATACTTTATGTGGAATAAGTAGTAGAGACAGTCACTCTCTTGGTCATTTCTTGGTACCAATACACTGCTCCTCTCTAGAGACTTATTTCCTTAGTAGAGGATTTAGTACAATAACAAAAGAAATGTTTCTAAAATCAATAGACTTGAAACTATTCTTTGAACATGGAGTTCAGTTCAACTTAAAATGTTTATGCGTGGTGCTATAGCAAATCTATATGATGTTTGCATATAGGTAGAAAGCCTCATTTAAATATAAAAATTTTCTTGCTGAAATAATGACTGTCACAAAAGACTTCCCTTGATGTTAAGCTATGATCTCAGGTAAGTCACACCTCAGAGGCTATCTTGAGGCTGAAGGCTGAAGAATTGTCACTCATCAAATCGATGCCATCTCATTTCTACCCCTATCATTGTCTGAGCTCACTGTTCAAGCTATAAGCTGATTAGTATTTCACACTTACCGAAAAGTATTTTATTTTGACCTTGTAGCATATCATTAAAGTATTTTCAGTGATTTTTGGTTACTGTCTGTGTTTCATGGTTTAGAAAAAAAGAATTTGTGCCACAGATAATGTGGATATGATTTTCACAGTCCTAACCCTTTTAAGACTTACTGTTTTCTTTTGGAAAAAAAAAAAAGCAATTCATAGGATTTCATTTGTAGTGAGACCGTTCTGACAGTTCTGTAACAGTGGAATTTTTAAGGATCATCAATATTGAAGGCACAGCCTGCAGTTACTGTTTTTTTTTTTTTCTTTCTTTTTTCATCTTTAATTCCAATTAAAAGATACATATTCTATTAGACTAGATGCCTTCTGCCTGGATGTTTTCTGTGTGATCTTTGACTTGCAACCAAGGAAATTCAGCTTCAGTCTGTTAGAGCTGAAAGGGCCCACAGCATGCCATGGGCTATCCAGTGTTTCAAGAATTTAGAATCCCTGGTTTGTGAATAATGATTAATATGTGTTACTCATATTGTTAAATTTTCCAACAAAGATGGCCTATAAAGTTATTCTGCTTTGCTGATTATTCTTAATATTCCATATGATGCAGATATTGCACATATCCTATATATGCAAAATATTTAATTCATTCTATAGGGAAATAGATGGGGAAACAGTGGAAACAGTGTCAGACTATATTTTTGGGCTCCAATATCACTGCAGATGGTGATTGCAGCCATGAAATTAAAAGACACTTACTCCTTATGACCAACCTAGATAGCGTATTCAAAACCAAAGACATTACTTTGCCAACAAAGGTCCGTCTAGTCAAGGCTATGGTTTTTCCAGTGGTCATGTATGGATGTGAGAGTTGGACTGTGAAGAAAACTGAATGCTTAAGAATTGATGCTTTTGAACTGTGGTGTTGGAGAAGACTCTTCAGAGTCCCTTGGACTGCAAGGAGATCCAACCAGTCCATTCTAAAGATCAGTCCTGGGTGTTCATTGGAAGGACTGATGCTGAAGCTGAAACTCCAGTACTTTGGCCACCTCATGTGAAGAGTTGACTCATTGGAAACGACTGATGCTGGGAGGGATTGGGGGCAGGAGGAGAAGGGGACGACAGAGGATGAGATGGCTGGATGGCATCACAGACTCGATCAACATCAGTTTGAGTGAACATTGGGAATTGGTGATGGACAGGGAGGCCTGGCATGCTGCGATTCATGGGGTTTCAAAGAGTTGGACACTACTGAGCAACTGAACTGAACTGAACTGATAGACAAATATCCACATTCTCAATGGACAATTTTCAAAATGCCTGTTTTATATTTTGGCATGATATTTAGGTACAATCTTGTATAAATCGTATTTTGTATGCTTTTTAATATAATTTTAAATCAAATGATTGTATTGTTTGAAATTTATATTGGGTTTGATAGGTTTCAGAAGCAATACCATCTTGTCTTTAATGTTATTGTTACTCATGAAGTGACAGTTTACCATACATTCTCTAATTGAAAGAATTAAATTTTTACTTTTAAAAGTTACTTAGAAATCAAAATCATCTTACTAATATTATTATAAAAAGATACAATCTCTGATGTATCATATTTTTGGAATATCTTACCATTTCATATAATTTAGAATTTTCCCAATGTGTGATTTGCCAATTCTGAATATAACTTTCCTTGATATTATAAGTAAAGTATATCAGGAATACTAATGTCAGTGTTGAATCATATACTGACTGCTGAAGCATTAACCAATGAAGTAGAAAAGTATAGAAATTCTGAATTATTTTGCATGCACATATTTCAATATATAATAAATACTTTAAATATACATTTTCTCCTCATGTATGTATGTTTCACATATTCATATACATGTCCATATATATTATTAATATACAGCAGCATATATGTATATATATATAAATTTCAGATTGTATATTTTTATACTGACGATCACTAGAGGGAAATAACTACTCAAAAATAATTATTGAATACCTGCTTTATCCCAGAAACTGTGCTTGAGTCTGGGAATATAAATATTGGAAAGATACTATCTGCGCTTTCAAGGAACTCATTACCAAGAGTGTCAGATGTGTTACAAGTTCTATAGGAGATAAAGAGAGAAAGTAAAGACTTTTGGGAATGATACAAACAGCTTTTGCATTGAGCCTTATATTAAATGTACTTACACTAAGGAGGGAAGAAAAAGGCATTTTAACTGGAGAAGAAATCATAAGCAAAATAATGAAATCATCAAAGTTCGTCATTTATTTGATAAAAGGCCCGTCATCCAGTGTGGTTAGAGTAGAGGGAACATGGGAAGAATGACAAGATAGAATTTGAAGAAATCTAGAACTTAAAGTAAAATTATGTGGCGAAAAGCTGGAAAAAAAATGGAAAGCATTCTGTCCATAGACATACTAATAATAACAATATCAAAAGATAATAATAGCAAAAATTGACTTAGTTTTTACCAGGAACTAGACTTTGCAATAAAAATATTATGCAGAAGAGATCACTTAATCCTAATCATAAAATTTATTTTCAAGCAGTAAAAACCAAGTTTGCAATTTAGTATTTTCAACTGAAGATGGCTTTGGGAACCAAGAGGTGGAGATCAGCTTTTGTGGGAGATGAGCATGCTCAGGAAGGAGAAAGGTCCATTCCAGCTCCAGAGGGTAGAAGTCAATTCAGAGGTCAGTAGTGACTGGTAAACTATTCCTTTCAAGTTCACTGTTCAGACTCCAGAGAGGGAATGTTGAAATGTCCTTTTGGGGTTGCTTATCAACTTTCTGACAAGAAGGAAAAAATAACAGTTTTGCCACACTAAATTCAGTGGGTGAAAGTAATTTGCTCAAAGAAACCTGCAGTAGTAATAGTGTAAGTTGCTTCAGCATGTCTGACTCATTGCAACCCTGGTGGACTAAGCCCACCAGGCTCCTCTGTCAGAATTCTCCAGGCAAGAATTTTGGAGTAGGTTGCCATTCCCCTCTCTAGGGGATTTTCTTGGCCCAGGGATAGAACCCAGGTCTCCTGCATTGCAGACAAAATCTTTACCATCTGAACCACCAGGGAAGCCCAAAAGAACCCAGAGTATTCTTAAATTTGACCCATACATCTGCAACTGAAATATGAGGGAACTAAATCCTAGGTAATTTAAATGCCTTTCAAAAATGGGGGGAAACAAAAAAAAAATGGGGGGAAACAGTAAATAAATGAATTTGTATTAAAGCCAAACTCCCAGCATTCAGATCAAGAAAACTGAAGAGCGAGAAAAGCCTCTTTTCTATAGCATTTCTAATATTTTCATCAGCATGATGGCCAAGTAAGATTTCATCAGGTTGTATGGAATCAGTTTTAAGTAAAAAGACCTATTGAAATCAAGGTCCTTTGCCAAGAATTTTTGCAGGGAGGAAGAGAAAACAGTAATTTGATGGCGGAAAAGAGGGAAAAAAAAAAAAAAAACCTTTTTTTTTTTTTTTAACAAAATAGGGAACTTCAGGTAGGTTTGTGGTTTGAAAGAAGCTTAGGGACTGAACAGAAAATAGAAACCCCATTGATGAAACAAGATCTTGGCAGAGTCAACTAGGAATGGAATGAAAAGGTCAGATGAACAAAAGAACAAGGATTCTTCTTCTCAGATGCAAAATAAAGTCCTTATGAGTAAAGATACTGATAAATTTGGAGACACAGAGGAGGGAAGCAGAGGGGAGTCACGCCTGATAGCCTCAGTGTTCTCAGCAGTAGGAGGTGAGATCATGTTTTGGGGTTTAGGTGGGTGGGGGTGGGAGATCGGAGGAGGGTGTGGTGGGAACAGCTGCTGTGTGGAATGGGAAGACCAGCCAAGTAGGAATGAGTAATAGGGCTGCTAAGCAGCTCTGAGAGTTCAGCTGACATCGGAAATCATAAATTTGTAGCAAAGTCAATCAGCGTGGTTATTCAATTTTCTCAGTAACTCTTGGCAGCCCAGGATGAGGAGGAGAGTGAACAGATGGTAGGATTGATTTGGTGGTGGGATTGGCAAGGCAGCTGTGAGAGAAGGTCAAAGAATGGAAGAATCAATTGCACCCATGAAAATGTGTTATCAGGGGGATCAAAATTAAGCAGAGATGACAGTGAAGCCAGGAAGGATTGGAGACTGCTAAAATGTGAAAGACAAAGCAACGGAAAGCATTAGCCTTTCACGCTGAAGAGGAATTTTGTGGGCATGAGTGGGATAGAGGATGAGACAAGAGAATTTCACAATTCTAGATAGTACTAGAGTGCTTTTGTTTAGAAATAATCCATTTTTTGTTTATGGGTGTGGATTGCCAAAGCTGTATGGGAGTGTAGGTCACTGAATATAGGGGCAAAAGAATTTTGAAGCTAAATAGATAAATGAGTCATCCAAACCATCTAGGATAGCAACAAGCAACAGGAGAAAAAAACAAACAAGATAAAACAAGCTAACTGCCAAATCGGTCGAGTGAATTGATGAAGTACTTGTAGATGGTAAGGTTTAGAAAACAGTTTGATTGATTGGGTTTTGTAGACATAGGGCTTATTGAACTAAGATGATAGAACAATGTCTCAGAATTGGGAGGGGAAGTTCAAAAGAATGTCCCTCTTCCTCTTTGCCTTGAAATAGGAAGATGGTTATTGTTTTTTACAGTGTTCTAGCCTGTAGTGAAATCTATGTGACTAAAATTTAAAACTCATTGCAAATAGTTCCCGTCCATACATCCGTGCTCAGACATGTCTGACTCTTTGTGACTCCATGGGCTATAGCCTTCCAGGCTCCTCTGTCCATGAGATTTTCCAGGTAGAATACTGGAATGGGTTGCCATTTCCTCCTCCAGAAGATCTTCCTGACCCTGGGATTAAACCTAAATCTGCTGTATCTCCTGCATTGGCAGGCATTCTTTACCCAGTAAGCCATCAGGGAAGCCCCCAGATCCCATGCATGCTAACTTACTTACTTTGTTTTTAGTCTCAGATATGTTCTAGTGGGTGAATTTCCTTTTCTGTACTAGGTCATGCTAATTTTCATTTAAACTTGTGGTAATATAACCTAATTTAAACACAAAGTTCCTAACTACTAAAAAAGAAGAAAGAGAAAGTTCTGTCTTAGCTACCACCTCCAGTGATAGCACCAAGTTTCTGATCTTTACCAAAATCTGTCAATGTCCACTTGCTTACACCTTAAGCCTTTTTAATCCACTCCCTGATGGCTCAGATGGTAAAGCGTCTGCCTACGATGTAGGAGACCCGGGTTTGATCCCTGGGTTGGGAAGATCCCCTGGAGAAGGAAATGGCAATCCACTATTGCCTGGAAAATCCCATGGATGGAGGAGCCTGGTGGGCTGCAGTCCATGGGGTTGCAAAGAGTCAGACACGACTGAGCGACTTCAGTTCAATTCAATTCATGGGTCTTTTGTCCTTTCCATTCCACTGATATATTTCTATCAAAATCACTAGAATTCCTTTGCTGAATTCAGTGATCAATTCTGTCTCCTGGTCTGAATCTTGGCTGGTTGTTCACTCCCTCTCCCTGGAGCACTTCTGATCACTATATTTACTTGGTTTTCCATCTCCACTAGTCACTACATCTTCTCAGTCACCTATCTTGCTTCTGCTAGATGTCTAAGGCATGTGGTGCACCAGGATTTTGTGTTTATGCATCACCATCCCAGGCTTCTCACCTGGGCTCCATACTCAATACAATGACCCATTCAGCTTTTCCACAGGTAAAGGCAGTATTACGCAGTGGCCATGCAGTAGGTTCTGGTACCAGATTCTCCTTGACTCTATTAGCTGGATGACTAGGGTAAATCTCTCTGTACTTTAGTTTTCTTATTTCTAAAAGGAGGATGATAATAAGAACTCCTGCATGGACTTCTTGAGAAGATTAAGTAAAATATATAAATAAATAAAAATATATAAGTGTTTAGAAGTATACTTGACACAGAATAAGTGCTCAGTAATTGCTCCTTATTAATATGATCACAAACATAACAGAGTAAAAGTAGAACCATTGATGCTTTCCCCTCATATAACTCAGCTTTCCCTCTTTGTAAACCTTGCTCATGTGAGTGAATAATACAGATGTCTACCCACTTTTTTTCAGAGGAAAACCCCTGAGATCACCTTTTACTCTTTTCCTTTATAAGCCACCTTAATCAATCAGCAGTTTCTATTAGCTGTGCATCACAAAGGTATACCAAATCTTACCACTTTTCATCACCTTTTCTTCTAGGTTTTAATCCAAGTCACCAACATCTGCTGTGTCTCTGATTCTCCTGTGCTCCCTACAATATCCATGTAGTGATGTTTCTAAATTACAAGTGCAAACATGTCCTTCCCCTGTTCAAAATCTTCCAGTGTCCTTCTATTACAATGAGAATAATATCCAATCTTCCGAAATGGTCTACAAGCATGACCTGATTGGGTACCAGCTTGCCTCTGGGACCTCAGTTCCCTTCCATCTCAGCATGATTCACTAAACCAAAGCCACTCTGATTCTTTTTTTTCTGTCACTGAAATATGCCAAAAGATTTCCTCCTTCAGAGCCTTTGAACTTGTTATGCTTGCTCTTTGGAACACTCTTTGTCCCCTCCAGTCTTTGTATACATGCCTCCTCTTCATCATTTAAATCCCCCTCCAGATATCAAGTCCCCACAGTGGTTGACTTGACTGTCTTCATCATACTTCTCTGTTTTATAATTTTTTGTAGCACTCATTGGAACTGCAATTTCTGCCCAGATCTTTGTTTGCCCAAATTGATCACACTTAATCTAAAAAAATAAAAGAATCTATCATAGAGCTTTATTTGATTTACTTGATTGTTTACATTTTGATCACCAGAATTATTGTTTTATTTTTTATATGCTTGGTTATTTAAGTAAAGTGATTTTTAGATGGTACACTGGTGTCTGCTGTGTCTTAGGCATTTGGAATGTTGTAACCACTCCAGTGTTCTTGCCTGGAGAATCCCAGGGACAGGAGAGCTGGGTGGGCGGCCGTCTATGGGGTCGCACAGAGTTGGGCATGACTGAAGCGACTTAGCAGCAACAGCAGCAGCAAGCATCTCTAGTTTTTCTCATCACATTTGTAAAAGTTGACATGAATAGAATATTATTTGTTTTGGATCTGGAGTTCTCTTGGAGAGTGACTAGTTTTGGAAAATACGCTATTATCCTTTTGATTTTCATGCAATATATATATATATGGGTTCCCAGGTGGCACTAATGGTAAAAAACCTGCCTGCCTGCCAATGCAGGAGAGTTAAGAGATGAAGGTTCAATCCTTGAGTCAGAAGTTCCCCTGGAGAGCATGGCAACCCACTCGAGTATTTAAGCCTTTGCTTGAAATTTAAATACTTTGCTTGAATCATTAGTTATTTTATGAATAGGGTTAACAGATCAGAGGAGAAGGCAATGGCAACCCACTCCACTACTCTTGCCAGGAAGGTCCCATGGATGGAGGAGCCTGGTAGGCTGCAGTCCACAGGATCGCTAGGAGTCGGACACGACTTCACTTTCACTTTCATTGGAGAAGGAAATGGCAACCCACTCCAGTATTCTTGCCTGAAGAATCCCAGGGATGGGGGAGCCGGGTGGGCTGCCGTCTATGGGGTCGCACAGAGTCGGACACAACTGAAGCGACTTAGCAGCAGCAGCAGCAACAGATCAGAAGTTTCTAACTGGTATATCAGTTGTTCCCCAAAGTGTAAACAATGAAATTCAAACAAAAGCAAGATATTGTCTTCCTTACACATTCCATTTCCTTTTGAGGAAAACAATGCAAAACATGCTTCTTATCATTTCAAAGCAAGAATACATATTTACTTGGGTATCCATGTGTTTTGATTATAAATATCACTTGGGACCAAGACATGACCACAAAGGCATGTTCACGGATTACTGTTTTAAGGTAGATCTGTGAGGATGTCAGACATGCATGAGCTGCAATCATGGGCTTTCCACTACAAAAATAGAACAGATTCTTATTCATCAAACATAATGCTATGTTTTACAGTCCCAACTAACTCTTTATAATCACTTAAGATTTGAATATAAAATTAGGCTTTTTACAAGTAGTTTGAAACCACAAATATTACATTTCTGGATTCTGGTTGCATTTTTAAAGATAGGATAGAGCAAGTGCTCTGAGTTAGTAACTAAATATTATTACATTCCTAGGGCTAACCCAGCACGTATGGTAACAGTCATCATTTATTTATAACAAAGAAAATTTGGTGGTTACTGGCACACTTTGAAAATTCCAAATGATGGATGATGAGAGAGGCTTTCTGATGTTAAATATTTTGTAAATCTCAAAGCAAATGTTTAATTAGAGCATACATTTTTGTAGGCTCTCAAGAAAGAGAAGTTTCAACCCAGGTTCCTTTTTCCTGGGTTGAAAGAGCCAAAGCATGTGCAGCCACAGTGGGTTCTCTGGGGGTGCCTATAGTCACACAGGCGGCTTCTTTTCTTAGCTGGTGTAGGAGAGAGAGGTGGGCATGTAGGCATATCTCTAGTTGGTGTTTGCAGAAGATGAGAGATTCAGACATGTACAAAGACCGTGGGATGATTGGAAGAGATGCCAGGACTGATTAAATGAATAAACATACTGAAAAGGGATTAAATGCCATTACCAATCATTTATATTAGAGAGATAATACAACTGATAAACTTCAAATATCATAGAAAAGCTACTAAAAATTGCATTTCCTATGATAAAATACTTAATAGTCTTTCTTATTGATTGATTAAGATGTTTGAATAATAATAATTGTTCTCTGCTTCTTTATTGGCAAGTAAAGCCAGAAAACTTTTTCAGGGCATCTTGTTGAAAATTCTCTCTCTTTTCTTATTCCCCTTTCAGAATAACTTCAGTGCAATTCCTAAAAGAACACCATTTGGCCAATTTCCATCTGGCATGCTTCCCTTCTTATTTTCACTGAAAAGTGTGGAGTCTAGTTTTTAATGCTATCTCTGAATAAATTCAGCTTTCAACTCAACACCCATCCTCCGTACTTGTTTTTTATATAAGCAGTTACCTCGTTTTGTGGGAAAAATAAATATAACTCTGGGCTCTGACTGGATAGAATCAGATAAAAACAAATCGTACAAATATGGATTCACCAATTTCTAGTAATCTGCTGTAGGATTTAGAGTACAAATGTGTCATGTGAAAAGTTCCTTCTCTGCAGGAGAATTGAGTATTTTACACTCAGATAATTAGGAAATTGTCAAGGCATATGTTGCCTTTTACAAACGATTTTGTATTTATTGTTTTGCAGATGAAATAAAAAAATTATTATGGTGCTGAATTATGAAAAACCTCTCAACTTAGAGGTCTTCATCAATGACTAATTGCTACTATTCATAACCCACTTTAAAAGCAAATAAAGCACCCATCTGGTAATTCTATTAATGGTTTCTATATTAAAACAGCTATTGGTCCTCCAAAATAAAATATGTAATTATCAAATATTCATATTGGTGTCACTATTGAAAAGCTTACAAATGTATCTGGAAAAAATAGAGTTTATCATTCTTTTTCTTGTTTTCTGTTAAGCCTATAACCTCTTAAAAAATCAAATTGGACTAATGATGTAGCAGCATATACTCAACAAAATGGAAAATTAAGTGATTGTCTAAATAAATAGAGGCAAAAAAGAAGCATTCATAATTAATAATTTAGATAGCAGTATCAACTCTCCCTTGCCCCCAACCCTCTATGTTGTCCACTGGAGAATTTATAGGACTTGAGTAACTTGGTCTGTCTGTTCAAAAAGGAGAAAAGGAAACACTGGTC
This sequence comes from Capricornis sumatraensis, assembly GCF_032405125.1. Classification (NCBI taxonomy): domain Eukaryota; kingdom Metazoa; phylum Chordata; class Mammalia; order Artiodactyla; family Bovidae; genus Capricornis; species Capricornis sumatraensis. The sequence goes on from NC_091075.1 coordinate 52,460,523, forward strand.
CTTGTCTTGTTTTGAAAACCTTTGACCTGGAACAAAACTTTGAATGTCTCTGAGACTCCATTTCTGTGGTGGTTAAATGTGAGAAATGTCTCTGATAGGCTTTAGTATTGTTATGGAGAATTAATGAAATAAAGAACGTGCAAATATTTTGTAAAAGTAAGTCCCTGTCAGGCGACAGATAGAGCTATCATCTAAGGTTAGACATCTAAGCTTCTGAAATAGGGCAATCTTTGGTTATCTCTGAGGAAAAATGGTGAATAGAATTGCTCTAACCCTGCTCCATTCTGATCTTCAACCTCTAAGAGTGTCATGAATATTCACTCACCTTGCATCTCTTGCTGAATGGGGGCCCTATACAGACCTACAGGGAGACAACCATTTTCCTGCTTGTTTTCTGCCTTTGATGACCCCAGTGTCCCTCTCTAGTCTGGTTTACATTATGTATATAATGCAGGCTGTGTCCCTGATCCCAATGCTCTAGCACCTTTTCTGATTTTGTGATGCCATCTCACTCCAGTTTGCATTTGTTCATGCCTGAAATGCCAATTCTCTTTTCCTCTGTTTGCTTTTTCCTTGTTCTTCAATGTGTAGCTTAACTCTGTGTGGTATAATCATAGATGGCTTCCCTGGTAGCTCAGCTGGTAAAGAATCCACCTGCAAGGCAGAAGACCCTGATTCAATTCCTGGGTCTGGCAGATCCTCTGGAGACAGGTTAGGGTACCCACTCCAGTATTCTCGGGCTTCCCTGGTGGCTCAGCTGGAAAAGAATCTGCCTGCAAAAATATTTTGTTCTTTATAATTTATGTTTTTAGTTCTCTTTCATGACTTTTGCAGTTTAAAATGCCATTTGAAGATTTCATGAACAAAAACCTGAAGCACTTCCATTGCAAACTGAATCAGGGTCAGTCGCTCTGCTTACCTTTCACTTGCACAAATGTTCACCTCTCCTGATAATTATATGAGTGGATAATATTTATAATGGACTGCTTATCTATCTTACTAGACTGAGATCTTCTGTCAACATATTTATATCTATTATAATGTCTATAATAGGTGTTTATCACATATCAGTTGAATGGATGAACAAATAGTTTATGTATGTAGTTCATTTTAATTTAGTAAATAGATATTGGATGATCTTAAACAGCTAATAATTAGACTTGCAGTTACTATGCTCCAAGTTCTTAGTTTTATTTTGTGCTTTATACCCACTGGAAGTCAGTGTTGAAAGATAAATTTTATTACAATAACAAATAAATCATAATAAGTAAATGTGGTATACTCTTGTAAACTATCATTTTTAAGGTTACTTCTCATTCTTTCATTTCTTTTTTCTACTGTATAAAGTATTTTTATCTTGAGGTCTATGGCTAAACCTTAACAGTCAAAGAGAGGCATTATGCCAATATGAGAACACAGCTCATTACCATTACAAATGATTTCTAGCTATTTGTGTGTTTCAGGTCAGAACTGAGGATCAGACAACTAGATAATTTTCAATGACAATCCAAGCTTCAAACATTCCTCTCATGCGGAAAGTTAGTCCTCTCTATTGGAAAAATATTTTCTCCCAAGTGGCAGTCAGTGGCATCTGATGTGATTTGACAAAGATAAGCACAATTTCACTCAATTCGATATATATTTACTATATACCAAATAATTTATGTGTCTCTGATATATAAAAGTGCATAAGGCTTTGACCCTTTCTTCGAGAAACTCACAATAAGTTTTAGGAAGGTAAAATGTAATCAATAACTGATAAAGAAATGGTGAAATGTTAACTAGCAACATTAAACAAAATTTCTTAGTGGCTGCTCTTTGCCTGGCAGTGCTGGGTGTTAATAAATGCTATGGGAACAAGGTCATGTAGAATCTTTAACTCTAGCATTGGAGAAGGATCCTGGAATAGAACTGACTGTTCATTGGGCATGATAGTTACAATGCTTTGGATCCGCAGTACATTTTAATGTGGGGCCCATGACAATGTTTCAGTTTCCTTTAAAATCAGAAGAAAAACAAGGACCTTTCAGTCAAATAAAATGTTTTAATGTATAATATTACTACATCCATCTTTATACCAACACAGTCATTACATATAATGGGTAAGTTTTTTTTTCATGATGGATGTGTCTGTTAAGGCAGAGGAGACTAGGGTCCATGGAAGGTGTAAGGTGACCCTGACTGAGGGCAGGTGGAAACTAGAAAGCATCAGGAAAAGATTCAGAGCACTGGAAATGGGCTCTGAAATACTGTGCTGTGCTGTGTTCAGTCACGTCTGATTCCCGTATGGACTGTAGCCCGCCAAGCTCCTCTGTCCATGGAATTGTCCCAGAAAGAATACTGGAGTGGGTTGCCATTTTCTCCTCCAGGAAATCTTCCCTACCCAGGGATCAAACTGTGTCTCAGATTCTTTTACAGTTGAGCCACAGGGAAGCCTTTTGTAATACTAGTACCATTTTACTAGGTAGAGAACAAGAAGGCCTTATAGGGAGAAAGGTTAGTCAAAAGCAAGGCCCGGACTTGTAAAAGTATAGGGTGGAATGATTCAGAAGTGCACAAGACGTAGTCTCTAAATTAAAGTTCAGTGAACAGAGACAAATGTATGCAGAGTACAATTCCATAACAGAAAATATATGCCTATTCCAAGATTGAGGAATAAGATACCTGCTTCTAAATCTTTAAAATTCCTAGGAAGTGAAGATTTACAACCAGACAGCTTAAATAAATAAAATTGACTAAATAAGTTTACTATTGTAACATTCTCAATTTTCTGAGATGTGTAATATATTTGGGTGTAGGGTAGGTGGTACTATGGTTTTGAGCCTATCATTAAGCCCTAAGATCTTGACATATCAATGATTATGAATTTGTCACTATTTGTTTTATACTCTCCATGTATATTTTGAAAATATTACTAGTGAGATAACATCTCCAAATTACATTAAAATGGACAGTCATTTACTCCCTCAGAAATTCAATTAGGGTTGAGTACACTCGTCAAATAAGAATCCTTAAGTACATTTTGTACAAATGTTCACTGACAAAGCATTAAACTTTCTTTCTAGGACAAATTCAAAATCCAGATTTGAGAAGTGAGTCATATTATAATCCATATTGATGAATTCTGTTAAACTACTTTTAAAATTTTAGAGGGTAAAGTAAAACTTCATTCTAGTGTAACTATTTCCTTCAATTCACTCTACCTTCAATTTCTTAAAGTATATGTTCTCTCCCTATTTTCTAAACCCTTTTCTCAGTACTATCTTCTTTTCATCCTCCCTCACGTAGTGAAGGGAAAACATTATTTATCTAATTTATTTTGAGAGAATAACATTATGGCTACTTACATTTTTCTTGTTAGTATAATAGCTGTAGTGAAAAGTAGGTGAGCTGATGAATTTAATTTTTCAACTAACTAAACATGCACATATTAAATTCTCTAACTGTCATAAATATAATCAGGCCTTTAATTAGAAAATGAAGGAAACATAATTCGAAGCATTATGAAGATATATTGAGCTTCTGGTGGTTAACACGTTTAGGGAGATGAGGTAACTCAATCAGAATGCCGTACTCCGGCTCTATTCTGAATTGAGCTTTTGCAAAATCTATTATAGTGAGCATACAGGAGAGCCACTGGAAATAAAAGAGTGTGCCTTTTTAAGGTAGGTCATGGCATCATCTTCAAACATAGGGATGCCAGCACCTCCTATAAATAAGTCATTGCACTGTTGGATATCATAATCTATATTGTTCAATATAGAGGAAAACCTGGCCTTTAAAAGACATGTTTGCATTGTTGCCTATATATTTGCATCTCTGAAAATATTAAGGGGGAAGTAGACAAAGGCATTCGTAAAAATTGAACTGTTCACTTTGGAGTGTGATACACTAGATGATTTTTGCAAGGATTCCATCAATGTCTGGATCCCTTCAAATAAATGTCATTTATTCATTCAAGAAACCATTGACCTAGCAAAACATCATGATAATACAGGACTATAGGACTGAATAAGACACAGTCCCTGCATTCAAGTTTATAGTCTAGTGGATGCAACAGAAATATGATGGAAGCACGGTACAGTATTGCTAATACTGTACCCTGAAGTGTAGAGGAAGGGCAGGGAACTCAGCTCAGGGACCTGGGAAGGTGGCGTCATGAAGTAATTCAAAGTGATATACATAGATTTGTCTGTATCTGAAATTATCACAAAATTTTAACCTCTTCTATATATTATTTTTAAATTTTGAATAAACAAATATACTTTTATGTCCCAATTTCATATTACCTGTTTCTACATATTTATATTACATAAAAATAATTTATATATGGATATGAAAATATGTATATTTTAAAAATCCATATATATATATGAAAAAAGTGAATATCATTCTTTGAAGTTTTTTTTATCATGCCTTTCTGAATACTTCTGTAGCAGAGCCAGAATAAAAATTTCATTCATGATATGAAATATCTATTGTTGGTTACCTTACATGTGATTTTCTTTATTTTACTCTTTAGTGAGTTATCTGAACAATGAAATGCTGCCTCAACTCTATTCTATTTATTCTTTCCCTTCTAAACATTATTGTTGTTTATATTTTTCTTCTTGTCCTGGCCTAAAAACATATTTCCTTTAACTACCTAATTTTCTTTTTATCTGAGGAAGCCCCTTTGTATTAGCAATCTCTGTTAACTTCTGTTCACCATTCATTTTACTGCTGCTTAAGAGCTGATTCAAAGACAGATGGAAACAAATCACAGTTTCTTTCCCCTTGTGGAAGATGGCTAAGGGTTGAAATATTGATATATACTTTACATAATTTGTTAAATAAATATATTCTTTAGCTTTGGGAATAAGTTAGTAGCTCTTTACATTTAATTCATAATAAAAGGATGTAAGAGTGGATTAGAGTCCATTTTTCCTATAAATTTTTATTAAAGCAAGTGTTTTAATTAAGAGTCATGAATTGAGCATCTGCTTCTCTATATTTGATGTGATGGGAGTGTAAAAAATGTTATAAGACTCTATTCCTGTGCTGGGTGGGTTTAGAGAGTAAAGGCAGATTAACTGCACAAGCTGTGAGACAGATTAATATGCAAAGTTAAATAGCATTGTATTAATAAAAAAGAAAATAAAACTAAAATGTAAGTTGTATGATGAAGACCATAAATGTATATGTTCATTTTTATTTGTGAGTATGGATTATATATAAGTGTGGGTGCGTGTGTGTGCTCAGTGGCTCAGTTGTCTGATTCTGCAACCCCATGGACTGTAGCCCACTAGACTCCTCCGTCCAGGGGATTCTCCAGGCAAGAGTACTAGAGTGGGTTGCCATTTCCTATTCCAGGGGATCTTCCCCCACCCAGATATTGAACCTGCGTCTCTTATGTCTCCTGCATTGGCAGGTGAATTCTTTACCACTGTGCCACTTCGGAAGCCATGTATATATAAAATATGATTAAAAAATCAGAAGGAAGTATAGCCAATATCTCACTGCAGATAGAACTTTGAGGAAAGGTATTTGAAACAGTGCAAGTGGATTCATTCAATAAATTGTTGTATAGATCTATAAATTATATAGGGATACTTATCTTGTGAGACTCTTGATCAATTATTAATTTAAAATATTTTGTAGATGAATCAGTGATTTTATCATATTAAAATATAATTTTATCTTTCTTTTTGGTATATTAAGAAAAATACATCTAGTTAAATTTGAACAAATTGGCTTTAAATGTATTTTAAAATATATTGCACACATTTAAAGAAATTCAAATGATATCAGGTTTTCTTTGAGTTTTTGTATAAAGCTGCTAGTAGCATATTTTGATTTAAGATGTATTTTCAGTTCTAAAATCCCTGAAGTACTTCTCTCCTACAGTGATTGACTTCGTAGAGAAATGTTTAAAGAGGAATTTAAATTTAAAAGGTGCAATTTGAAACACATTTTCTTGTGTCAAGTTTTGACACTGACCTTTTAAAACATGTAAGCAGGGACTTTCCTCTTTAATTATATTGCTTCTTTTAAATTAAATCTGTATTGTAATTCTTTACAAAATAAGGTAAAATTTTGGAATGAGATTTATTTTACTTCTTCTAGATTTTAGACATTGAAAGTACATTTTTTTTTTTTTTTTTGCCATAGGGATTCAGAATGATTTTTGAAACAGTTTTTTATCTCTTCATTTAAGCATTGAAAGGCAAAACCTGTTTTCCACAAAATGATTGCATATTATACAAAAACATATACTGGCATTTCAAAATAAGTTTTGTTAAGTGGATTTCAATCAAAGTTCCACTGTAAAGAGTTAGTGGAGAAAAATGATACTGATGGGTGGGGCAGTTATCAGGAAGAACTAGGGAAAAGGGACATTTTAGGAATCTTTTTATTAAAGACATTTTGCTTTCATTCAAATAAAGAAGAACATCAGAAGGATTTATCACAAGTTAGCATTGCATTCTATTCCTACATTACTTTGCAGAAATTCAGTGAACAAACCAATAAAACACAGATCAGTCATATCAAGGCAAGTTATTGACAGTACTGACCTTTCTTTGATACTGACCAGTGTTTGATTATTTGTGTTCAATCTCTATTTGGAGGAATTGAGATAAAAGAAAATACTGTCTGGAATTAGACACCTGGATCCAAATTGATGCCTGATATTTATTTGCTATGGACCTGGGATAGGTCATCTAACATCTTGAAGCCTCAGTTTTTTCATCTTTCTCTGTTTTATAGGATGTTTTGAGAGCTCAGTGAAGTATGGTTTCTGAGGCTTTTGCTCATCAGTTCAATTCAGTTCAGTCACTCAGTCATGTCCGACTCTTTGTGACCCCACGGACTGCAGCACGCCAGGCCTCCCTGTCCATCACCAACTCTGAGAGTTTACTCAAACTTCTGTCCATAGAGTCAGTGATGCCATTCAACATGCTCATCCTCTGTCATCCCCTTCTTCTCCCTCCTTCAGTTTTCCCACCATTAGGGTCTTTTCTAGTGAGTCAGTTCTTCGCATCAGGTGACCAAAGTATTGGAGCTTTAACTGCAGCATCAGTCCTTCCAATGAATATTCAGGACTGATTTCTTTTAGGATAGGCTGGTGGGATCTCCTTGCAGTCCAAAGAACTCTTCAAGAATCTTCTCCAACACCACAGTTCAAAGGCATCAATTCTTCGGTACTCAGTTTTCTTCACAGTCCAACTCTCACATCCATACATGACTACTGGAAAAACCATAGCTTTGACAAGATGGACCTTTGTTGGCAAAGTAATGTCTCTGCTTTTTAGCATGCTGTCTAGGGTGATCATAGCTTTTCTTCCAAGGAGCAAGAGTCTTAATTTCATGGCTGCAGTCACCATCTACAGTGATTTTGGAGCCCCCCAAAATAAAGCCTCTCACTGTTTTCATTCTTTCCCCATCTATTTGCCATGAAGTGATTGTAGCAGATGCCATGATCTTAGTTTTCTGAATGTTGAGTTTTAAGACAATTTTTTTCACTCTCTCCATAGTGCTCAAAAATTTTACATTTCTTTTACTTGGTTTCAGTGTATTGGCTTGTTATATTATCTTAATATTTTAAAATTTAGTTTTTAGGCCTAGTTCAATTACTAGTGTGTTGTAACATAAAAGAGGCTGCATTATATATTAAGTATTTGGATTTCAGTTTTTCCTTTTGTTTGCATATATCTGTTCCATAAATTTCATTAAGTAAGTAGGTGTAGAAAAATGTCTGTAGGGATGATATAAAGCAAATGAAATATTAGGGATTTATGTAAATTGTTGAAGAACATGCATTTTTTCATCCTCCTTGGCTTTTCCTGTCTAATATTTATATTCATATCTTAGAAAAATTAACTGGTCAACACTTGCATTTTTTCAGGACATTGTGGACTTTTGTTTAAGGGCTTTTCTTTTATTGTTTTGTTTTGTTTTGCTTTTATACAGGGGCATGCATGCCTCAGCATTGTTTTGTTTAATTTTCTGCTATCTCTTCTGCATGGCAAAGAGTGTCTAAAAGACTCTTAATTAGTCTCTCTGCTTCTAACCCTGGCCCCTGCAGCAGTCTATTTTTAAAACTATAATCAGAGTAATTCTTGTAAAATATAATTCAAATTACTCCTCTGTTCAGAAGCCTCCAGTGGCTTCCCATCTCACAGAAAATTAAAGCCAAAATCTTTAAGACTCTGCATAGTCTGATTTCCTCAGATCTCCAAAGACCTTTCTAACCATAATCCCTTCACTCCAGCCGCACTCATCTCTTCTGTTCAAAGCCAGGTCCACTTCCAGCTCAGAATCTTTAAATCTGCCCTGCCTTCTGGGGCATTTCTTTCAGTCTCCACATGGCTCACATTTTTCCTCCTTCTGGTCATCTTAGCGATGAGAACTTCGTGACCATTCTATTTCAAATAGCATCTTCCTCTTAGATCCCAAACACTCCTCACTTTTTCCCCCTTTGCCTCAATCCCCTTGAGATATGTATGTAAGTATGTATGTATTGTGTAAATGTATGTATATATTCTGTAAATGTATAACATTTACAGATTTATTTGGCTTATTTCTTTTTCACCAATTAGATGTAGTTTCAGTGATTTGGGGAATTTGTGTCTGTATGTTTTTCTACTGCTGCATCCACTATATGTATTAGAGTGCCTAACCAAGAGAAGATATTCATTAATATGCATTGTGTTGAATGGGGAAATAATTGTATTTAATATTTCTGAGTCTTCATATATATACAGTCAGCAAAAACAAAACTGAGAGCTGACTGTGGCACAGACCATGAACTCCTTATTGCCAAATTCACTTAAATTGAAGAAAGTAGGGCAAAACACTAGACCATTCAGGTATGACCTAAATCAAATCCCCTACAATTATACAATGGAAGTGACAAATAGATTCAAAGGATTAGATCTGATAGATAGAGTGCCTGAAGAACTATGAACAGAGATTTGTGACATTGTACAGGAAGCAGAGATCAAGATCATCCCCAAGAAAAAGAAATGCAAAACGGCAAAATGGTTGTGTGAGGAGGCCTTACAAATAGCTATGAAAAGAAGACAAGCAAATGGCAAAGGAGAAAAGGAAAGATATTCCCATTTGAATGCAGAGTTCCAAAGAATATCAAGGAGAGATAAGAAAGCCTTCCTCAGTGATCAATGCAAAGAAATAGAGGAAAACAATAGAATGGGAAAGACAGAGATCTCTTCAAGAAAATTAGAGATTCCAAAGGAACATTTCATGCAAAGATGGGCACAGTAAAGGACAGAAATGGTATGGACCTAACAGAAGCAGAAGATATTAAGAGGAGGTGGCAAGGAATACAGAACTGTACAAAAACAATTTTCAAGACCCAGATAATCACAATGGTGTGATCACTTACCTAGAGCCAGACATCCTAGAATGTGAAGTCAAGTGGGCCTTAGAAAGCATCACTATGAACAAAGCTAGTGGAGGTGATGGAATTCCAGTTGAGCTATTTCAAATCCTAAAAGATGATGCTGTGAAAGTGCTGCACTCAATATGTTAGCAAATTTGGAAAACTCAGCAGTGGCCATAAGACTGGAAAAGATCTGCTTTTATTCAAATCCCAAAGACAGGCAATGACAAAGAATGGTCAAACTACTGTACAATTGCACTCATCTCACACGCTAGCAAAGTAATGCCCCAAATGCTACAAACCAGGCTCCAACAGTATGTGAAGCGTGAACTTCCAAATGTTCAAGCTGGATTTAGAAAAGAGGAACCAGAGATCAAATTGCCAACATCCACTAGATCATCAAAAAAGCAAAAGGGTTCTAGAAAAACATCTACTTCTGCTTTATTGACTATGCCAAAACCTTTGACTGTGTGGATCACAACAAACTGTGGAAAATTCTTCAAGAGATGGGAATACCAGACCACCTGACCTGCCTCTTGGGTAATCTGTATGCAGGTCATGAAGGAACAGTTAGAACTGGACATGGAACAACAGACTGGTTCCAAATAGGGAAAGGAGTATGTCAAGGCTGTATGTTAACACCCTGCCTATTTAACTTATATGCATAGCACATCATGAGAAACACTGGGCTGGATGAAGCACAAGCTGAAATCAAGATTGCCGGGAGAAATATCAATAACCTCAGATATGCAGATGACACTACCCTTATGGCAGAAAGTGAAGAAGAACTAAAGAGCCTCTTGATGAAATTGAAAGAGGAGCGTGAAAAAGTTGGCTTAAACTCAACATTCAGAAAACTAAGATCATGGCATCTGGTCCCATCACTTCATGGCAAATAGTTGGGGAGATAGTGGAAACAGTGACAGACTTTTTTCAGGGGCCTCCAAAATCACTGCAGATGGTGACTGTAGCCATGTAATGAAAAGACATTTGTTTCTTGGAAGAAAAGTTATGACCAACCTTGGCAGCATATTGAAAAGAAGAGATATTACTTTGCCAACAAAGGTCCATCTAGTCAAAGCTGTGGTTTTTCCAGTAGTCATGTATGGATGTGACAGTTGGACTATAAAGAAAGCTGAGCACTGAAGAACTGATGCTTTTGAACTGTGGTGTTGGAGAAGACTCTTGAGATTCCCTTAGACTGCAAAGTGATCCAACCAGTCCATCCTAAGGGAAATCAGTCCTGAGTATTCTTTTGAAGATCTGATCCTGAAGCTGAAACTCTAATACTTTGGTCACCTGATGCAAAGAACTGACTCATTTGAAAAGACCCTAATGTTGGAAAAGATTGAAGACAGGAGAAGAAGGGGATGATAGAGGATGAGATGGCTGGATGGCATCACTGACTCGATGGACATGAATTTGAGCAAGCTCCGGGAGTTGGTGATGGACAGTGAGACCTGGCGTGCTGCAGTCCATTGGGTCGCAAAGAGTCGGACACAACTGAGTGACTGAACTGAACTGAACTGAACTGAACCAAATTTCCATATCTTCACTTTTCATATCAGCTCAAAGGAAGCTTTGGGATCCACAAAGTAAGCCTTTAATTTTTTCCCATAATATGAAACTAGCTGTTGTTAACACTGGAGAAGGCGATGGCACCCACTCCAGTACTCTTGCCTGGAAAATCCCATGGATGGAGCCTGGTAGGCTGCAGTCCACGGGGTCGCGAAGAATCGGACACGACTGAGCGACTTCCCTTTCACTTTTCACTTTCATGCATTGAAGAAGGAAATGGCAACCCACTCCAGTGTTCTTGTCTGGAGAGTCCCAGGGACGGGGGAGCCTGGTAGGCTGCCGTCTATGGGGTCGCACAGAGTCAGACACGACTGACGTGACTTAGCAGCAGTAGCAGTTGTTAACACCTAAATAACAGGTTATTTCTTTTTTGCAATTAAGAGCAGTCCTTTCACTTTGCTTAGAGCCTAAGGATTCTAATCATTGTAATAATTTCCATATGTATGTATATGTAACCAGATAACCATAGTAACTGAGACTTGCTCCACAGAATTGGAAAATCAGGACTTCTTTATTGATAAAGACTTGAGGAAGCATCTTGCTAATGCCCCTGTTTCAGACACACCCACTCTTCTGGGAGAGTTTGAATTAGAATCTTTAACACCAGGTTCCAAGGGCAATTTTCTTCTCAGAATATTCAGCGTAATGATCCTAGGAAACCAACCCTGAAGGAATAACATGCGTAACAAATAATCATGGTAAGACCTGGAAAATAAAGGATTATTTGCAGAAAAGATTTCAAAATAAAGCCCAACATTAAGACTCATAATCTTTTCTCTTTCCCCTATACCTGCAGTTCTAAAACTTAATTTTCTTGATTTCACTGTAATTATTCCTATTTCTAGGAGAAGGAAATGGCATCCCACTCCATTACTCTTGCCTGGAAAATCCCATGGATGGAGGAGCCTGGTAGGCTGCAGTCCATGGGGTCACTAAGAGTCGGACAGGACTGAGCGCCTGCACTTTCACTTTTCAGTTTCATGCATTGGAGAAGGAAATGGCAACACACTCCAGTGTTCTTGCCTGGAGAATCCCAGGGACAGGGGAGCCTGGTGGGCTGCAGTCCATGGGGTCACTAAGAGTCGGACACGACTGAAGCGACTTAGCAGCAGCAGCAGCAGCAGCAGCATATACTCTTGGGATTTGGTAATGTTTGGGTGGATTGTGTGATTAATTAACTGCAAATGGCTGTATGCTTGTACTAGAATTTACCTTGTTAGGGAGAAATTGAATAGATAAAGTAAAAATAGACTCTGTTGCCATTTTGCTAAGGACAAGTTAAATGATTCATCTTCAGATTGTCTCTCCCTGCCATTAATTTGTTGAGGGTGTTATGATAGTTTCTTGAATAATTAAGTTCTAGTTGGTTATGAAATCATTTGTTTGGAACATTTTGCTCTGATAATTTTCAATATGTAGAACTTTTCTCCAGCAAGCTATGATGAATAAATTCCTGCAATCAGACTTGACCAAAGAGCTCATCTATTTTTTGGAAATTAAATTCCCTAGAAAATTATTTTAAAAGTTTCTGGAAGGGGTTGGGGTCGAATATAAGTAGAGAGGTATCTTCTGTCTTGAAGAGAGCCTATTGGTGATAGCTCCTCATAAACAAGTTATGAATAAAGCCTGGATGAAGTCACATAGAGTAAATAGGAAACATGTTCTGTCTTCTAAATGTGCTCCAGAAATGTTAATAGCATCTTTAATTCTCAAAACCAATGATTAGAATGATTAAGAGAGTAAAAGAGTTCCAATACAGATCAAGATTTAACATTTCAGGTAATACCCTTGGACTTTTTTCAGTTAAACGTTTTAGAAAGTTGGATGATAGGAAAATAGTTTTGCTATTTAAAAAAAGTCACAGAATGCAGACGAAGGGAGAAACTAATATGAACACTTTTATAACAGGTCCAAAGTTGCAAAAGAAATAATAAAATAATATTTTTGTTTGTTTGTGAAGATGTCTCTATGTACAAAAAGCCCCAGAGAGTTGTGAGTCCCTAGTTTATCTTTGTTTTCACACCTTTGACACAGGCATTTAAAAAAATGAAAATAGTACTTTTTGCACTCCCTAGGAATATGTAAAAAGTGGCATATTAATCTAAAGGGATAGTATATTTGATCAGTATTTGCCTGTGAAGAACCATATGGGCAGCAATGTGTAAAAGATGATAGATAATATTCAAATGGATTTACAAATATTAATATATTATTCTGATAAGAAACTGAGCATATTATTGTATGGAGTAAAAAAACATACATTAATTAAACACTAGCTGTTTTTTAAGGAATAAGTAAGTTACAGCGAACACACCAAAACATCTTATATAAAAATTACTCTCAGAATATAAAATGCACAGTTCGTCAAGGAGTGAATGGGGTTGAGGGTAGTGACAGATTTTAATATGAATGTACCACATTTCTTAAGCACTTATTATAAGCCAAGCCATTGGTCTAAGGACTTTGAATTACCACAATGACTTTGTGAGATAAGCGCTGTTGTTTAACCCATTTTACAGATGTAGAGGGCTTCCCAGATGGCACTAGTGGTAAGGAACCCTCCTGCCAGTGCAGGAGACATCAGAGATGCCAGTTCGGTCCCTGGACCCGGAAGATCCCTGGAGGAGGGCATGGCAACCCACTCCAGTATTCTTACCTAGAGAATGCCATGAACAGAGGAGCCTGGAGGAATACAGTCCATGGGGTCATGAAGAGTCAGATACACCTCAAGCGTCTCAGCATACACGCATGCACAAATAGAGAAACAGGCTTACAAAGATTAAATGACACACTGTGTGGTCTTGCAGCTAGTAAATGGTAGTGATGGATTCAAAGTTAGGTCAGTCTTTACTACCCTGTCTGCGTCACCTCTTCTTTCCCAAGTACTGGTGCAAAAAATGAGTTCCATCCATTTCTTGCATTTGAGGGCTTCCAGAAGAACTGATATCAAGCAGAGAAAAGAGGTCAGCCCCTTTCAGATATGGAGGAAGAGGGGATGTGTAGTTCCAGTGTTGACTTAAGTATATGTGGTGTGTCTCTAGCTTGGCACCATGTCCAGAAAATAAACATTTTCTGGCTAAACCGGTTCTGGGATAAAACAAGGGACTGTGGCTTTCTCAGGGTCTCAGATGCTGGGCCGAAATCACTCTGTCCACTCAAGTTTTCCCACGACTTAGGCCAACCTGAAATAGACATAAGGGACGTTCCTCTGCTGCAAACACTCTTGTCTTCTTAAACTGAAACAGTGATACCTTTGTTCCTTCCTGGATTTCCTTCATAATCTCCGGTGACAAAAGGCCCGTGTTCACAGAGGCCCAGGATCTCCCTGCACGGATTCTGTCCGTATGTAGGAATTGCCAGTATTTGAAACTTTAATTTAAACCCAGACCCATCCTTCTGCATACAATTGTATTGTGTCTAGGAATATTCAGCTGAAATGGCTTCTGCATACTGATGTAACCAGAATAGAAACAGTGGGAAGGATAAAATGTGTATCCCAGAGGCACTATTCAGAACCTTCTGAGCTGTGTTCCCTGATGCTCAGTTTTTATTAACGGTTAAATTAAGAGGTAGATAAATTGAGTTAAGCCCCATCACAGAGCAGCACAGTAACCTGTGAGAGCAAAGGATCAGTATCTCAGATACTGGGTGATAACACAGATAAAGTTCTTAAAGGACAGGAGGGAAACCCTAACATTCCTTCTATCTCCCAGCCCTGATGAATTAAACTCCTTGGTAGTGAGGTCATGGAAGCACCCCAGCCCACCTCCAACCTAAGCAAATAGTTTCAAAGTGCACCTATTTTTAATTGATTTTTAAGAATCTTCTATTATTTCATTTCATTTTTACTCAAAATAATGAATACACTTGAAGCCATACCCAATGGAGGGCTGGATGCTGTAAATATTTTACAGTGCAGGCCAGTGCAAGCTAGGTTTGGAATGTCACATGCTACATCCAAAAATGTTCTCTCACTGTCGTGTTGCATTAAACAGCCACCACCTAGCCCAGACTAAGAGTGGGCTCTGTAAATGTTTAGGTGTTCTGTTTTCATCTTTTGTTTGTGTTATTTTCCTGGCTGATAAATGGTGCTATAAGCCTTAAATAGCTACTTTGCATTCCTATGGGGATATTGTGTGCATCTTTATGCATCCATTTTGGTTTACTTATATTGTGATTCCACCTCTTTATATTAAAAATTTATATTTTTCTGTTAGATGTTTCAAGTATGTGGCTTTTAAGCATCAGTACTTCTTGTGGTCATTGTACAAGGAATGTCCTTCATTACAGAATGCAACTATGGGGAACGTTGGTGAGCAAAGGACAAGCTGCATCAGGTTTTAGGACCCTGGCATTATTCCTGGTCTAGCTCCCAGTTTTCGAGAGAACCCATTTGACCTTCAATCTTGTGGAGGTAACAAAAGCCTTTAGAAATCATGTAAAGAATTCATCCCCTTTAAAAAGCAACAGAATCCTTTCCATGAGTTATCTTCCCTTCATTTGCAGAGTTTCGCATTTTATATTTGAGTGAGAAGAAAAGAGAACAGTGAGCATTAAATAGCAAAGATAAAAGCCTTAGAGCTTGGATGTAGTAGCAAATGACAATATAAGCATTACTATAGATAAAATGAGCTTTGGGCTGATTTTAATATAGTGATGAGTATGGTTACAGTGTGTGATATTTATCATAAATTAAAACATGGAGATGTCCAAGGCAAGCTTTTTGGCACACTTTTATTTCCTAGATTTGATAACATGGTTCACCTAACTCTCAGCTGAGAAAAATATGGAGGCACGATCGGATATTCTGATTTATCTCTTTGTGTTGTTGCTGCTCTCTTCTTATCCCTTCCACTCCAGTGCTCCTGTCCTTTGGTATATTTCATAGCCTGACATGCAGCTGTAATGGTTCTATTAGCTGGCACAGATGTGCTGAGCTTGCTTTTTGAAGCAAGCATGTCGTCACAGGCACTTTTTTGCAGTTCCTTATTAGTATGTGCCCTTTACTGACTCTGCAGGAGCCATCACCTAGAATTAAACATTTTCTGCTAGACCTGTCCTTACTCTGTGCAGAATGATTATAGTCCGTTATGCCACCTTCTTGCTGACAACCAGATACTGCTGAGATTACAATGAAGTCCCTGCAAATTTAAAATAAGATTCTTCCTGGGTGTATGGGGCTTTGATAACAAGAACCATTTGACAAAATGCCTTCCAGAGAACAGAATGTGATAGAAGCTCCTTGAAATCATATTATGAAAACTCCTGGTTCTTATTAGACTGATAGCATCAGGAGCTAGCATCTTGGTGTTTAGAGTAGTTGAAAATCTACCATCCTTAAATGATCTCAGAATGGGACAGGTTAACTCAGAGCAGGTCTGGGAGTGCTGCCTCTGCAAAATGAAAAACACCCAACCCAAAATGAGAATTTCCAGTTTCTCTAATTTTAGGGTTACAATTTACATCTCACTCTAGAAGTGCATTTTTCTCATTCTGCTCAGCAAAAGCAGTTTCTTTTTATTCTTCAGCAAATGTGAAGTAAGGAACCCAGAATCTCAAAAGAGGCCAGTAAGTCAGGAGGATTTAGAGAACTATCCGTCATAGCAAAGGCAGCACCTCTCCTAATGGCTATCCGTCTGATAGTGTGTAATAAAAACAAGATTTCTCTTTTATTCCTTTTTATACATGCTTCCTCCTCCACCATCTGAGAAATATTTGTCATTTAGCTGTTCTTCATGATAGCTTTAGAAGTTTTCATTATCTTCTCTTTAAGTCATTGCCCATCAGGTATGACACTTATGTACTGTATCCCCATCCTAAAGAGCAGGCAGGATGACACTCCATGCTCTGAAATTTGATTTGGCAAACTTCAGATTTGTGATTGTGGTATTTTTCTGAGAGGACAGTAAAGACAATTTAAAGACATTTTTCCTTAAAAAAATGAATATACTAATACTGAACACCTTCCACATATGGATGGTATACCTTGACTTTGCAATTCAAAGACGAAGCTCCCACAATCTGTCACAGCCAGTTAATAGAGCTATATGCCAGAAATTACTGAAGGACAGAGAAGTGAGATACTGCCTTGCCTTGCATAAAGGGTGTGCTTCAGAGAAGAATAGGTATTTGACCATGACTACGAGTAAAATTGTATTAGGCAGAGAAGGAGGAAACAACACAAGCAGAGTTTAAGAGCATGGAAATGGTTTTGAACTGTGAATATTCTGCTGTGGTTGAGGAAGCAGAAGCACAGGACTGACTATTACTACACAGGGAAAGATAACCAGGATATGACAGGTAGCCAGGAGCTAGCTGAATACCGTGAAAAGGTGTTCCAAATTTATCCTTTAGGAAATAGGAAGTCATCAGTAGTTTATAAAGAGTAATTTTTTGATATTTGTATTGTAGGAAAACAATTCTGGGAGCAGATAGATTGGGAAGACAAGAGTCTGTGGCAGAGTGACTAAAGAAGGGTCTAGGAGACAGATGATTAATAACCGAGCAAATCAAGTGACAGTGGTAGAGGAGGGCCAGGGAGAGGCACACAAGGCGTGTGTAAAGATGAATGGATACAGCTTGCTGAATAGGTGTGGATAGGCTGTGTTCATGAAGACGAGGCATAAAGATTATTTTGTGCTTCCTGTCTTATGCAATGGAGCAGATGGCGATGCCAATAAATGAGGGACCACACAGAACACTAGGTAATGCCATCAGTGTTACTGGTGACACCAAATATTACTTTCACCCTCTACAGCTTCAGCCTTGTTGATCCATGTCTTGGTTTATGGACAAAGTATGTTATGTCAATATTGTTCAATGTCGACCTTGAGAATCTGGTCAGAACAGGAACCAAAAGATTATCACTGATATTATTTTTGGGTGTAAGATAGTATCATTTCTAATTTGCACTTTACAGAATGTGTTTATATAACTAAACTTTCATTTTCTTTTCAGTTGTTAGCTGTCTTTCCTTAGTGTACTGCCTATGAACCTTTAGGATTCCTGAGATAGATCAATGCCACATTAAAATTTAAGGAACTACTTCATGAAAACCACATGCTTCATTTCCTGAGGATTGTTAGTAAGCCAAGGAAAAGAAAACATGTCAGCTCTGTATTGTTATCGGTGCTTCTTGCTTAACTGCTGCTTTGCCATTATAGTGGTCCTTAGTAGCTGCTTCTCTGTAAAGGCACAAGGAATGCATGCGGCCAAGACAAGGAAAGTCTAAACTTCATTAGGGAGTTTTGAGAAAGAGCTGCCGTGGTTTAGGTGTTTAAGCCCTTGGATCATTTTGGATATATCAGAAGATATTAATATGCTTTTGTATGGCTATTTTTCCCTTTTTAAAAATTCTAAAATGGAAGGTCAGACTAGGCCAAGCATTGACTGGCTTTATAGATTAATGTTTAAAAAGATGGAATAGCTGCCAGTACCTTAAAAGAGTTGGGAACATGACTTGGATAGATGTAGAATTTTCTTGCAAATTTGGCTTTTGGTTTGTATCTGGCTAGAAAAGTTTTTTTTTTTTTTTCTTCTTTCCTCTTCTATCATTTCTTCTTTATACCCTCTCTCCCTCCCTTTTCCCTTTCTTCTTTCCTTCTTTTCCTTCAAGTATTAGTGTCTTTCTTATTATTCTTGCCTCAAAGAAGGCTTCTCTCTTAGCTGACCATTCTTTAAAACCTAATGGCAAATCTTAAGCTCTTCTCCATTTGATAACCTCATTAAAGCCAGGGAAGCACTATAATGTATTTCTTTATTTATTTCAAGGACCTGTACTGAGTTTAGAATCATCAATATTCATTGCGGATTTTGTGGAAGGGAAGAGCGACTGAAAGTCAGTGTATTGTGTCTTATTGTGGTTAGGATTCTCTGGGACAAGGATAATATATGTAAATAAAACAAATGCACTGAACATTGAGACAAACTTGGAACAGACCCTTGTAAAAACAAACATATCCTTTTGAAAAACGAATAACAGAAATACAGTTTGTCAATAATTCATCATTAGTGCAACTGAGCCTCTAGGGTATCTGGTATATTAAAAGCCTTTCTGGGGCTTTTTCCCAGCATGTTCTACTTTAGGGAATGTTGACTTATAGTGTCAAAATAAGAAATATGAACCAGGAAGTTTTATTTTTTGGACCTATACCCAGAAAATGATACACCTCACCTAAGATCTGGAAATTTCTGAATCACCAAATGTTGCAGTCCATGATGCTTAGAAGAGGCTGTCATCTGAGAATTCTTAGAGATACTATTATTTGGCTATTGATTATTCTCAGGAAACTTTAATTTTCAACTTAACTTCCCAGTGCTACTCTAGATTTTACTTTTAAGTGCCCCACTTCTGATTGTCAATTTGTATATAAATTATGTAAATACACTTCTACTTCAGGATGAGAAAGATAAAAATGCCAAAGAATATCCATGTATGGAACCCAAATAAAGGCAGGGCTAAACTCCATTTATATGCTTGTTGGTCTTTAATTTTTACCTCACTTCCTGGGAGAAAGTCTGAAAAACAATTTTTACATTCACTATACTGTGCTTACTTTGTGCTCACTATTATTATTATCATTATTTTATGTAATCCCATTTGAAAGCTAAGACAACTGAGGTACATGGAGGTTAACTAACTTTTTCTAGATCTCATAGGTAGTACTACCCACAGTGGTGGAACTGGGGTACAAACCCAAATCTGTAAAGACTAAATTTCTCATTTTTTTCAAGAAGTAAAAAATTATGTATTCAGGACTGTCGGGGCATTTTTTAAAGAATAGTTTTGGGAATGATAAGTTAGAGAAAGAGAGGTCATTGGATGTGTATCTGGGTGTCATCTACTCAGAAATAAAAAATGAAAGGATAATTAAACTGGATGGGTATTTGTGTCCTGAAGCATAAAATATTCAGTGCATATCTGTTAAATTTTTAAAGTTAAAACGTTATCACTTACATTATCCTCACAAGGCCATTAATCTATACAGGCATCCATGCAGCTACGGCACATTTGCTGTGTGCACGTCAGTGCAGAAGTGGCCTGCAAGAGAAGACTGGGAGACAGAATTTAGTGTGTACTTTCAAGAAGCCTGCAGTCTGATGTGTGTAGCTATATAAATTCTGGAAAGTTCTTGGAGGAGTGTTAAGTATCAAGTTGTTGAAGGAACAATCTATGCACATTTTTTGCAAAGTGGCAGAGCCCCATTGTTAAGAATGCAGGCTTTTGGAAAGGTGGGAAGTTTGAAGGAGAATGGCCACATGAACATGGCTGAGTCTCTTGACTGTTCACCTGAAACTGTCACAACGTTGTTAGTCAGCTACACTGCTACTACTACTGCTAAGTCGCTTCAGTCGTGTCCGACTCTGTGCGGCCCCAGAGACGGCAGCCCACCAGGCTCCCCCGTCCCTGGGATTCTCCAGGCAAGAACACTGCAGTGGGTTGCCATTTCCTGCTCCAACACATGAAAGTGAAAAGTGAAAGTGAAGTCGCTCAGTCGTGTCCGACTCCTAGCGACCCCATGGACTGCAGCCCACCAGGCTCCTCCATCCATAGGATTTTCCAGGCAAGAGTACTGGAGTGGGGTGCCATTGCCTTCTCCAGTCAGCCATACCCTAATACAAAATAAAAAATTTTAAAAAAGCATAAATAAATAAATACAAGGGAAAAAAGAATGCAGGCTTTGGTATTAAACTGCTGGTATTTAAAGTCCAGCTGTATCACTTATTAGCTCTTGATCCCTGGGAGCTCCTTAATCAGCCTCTGCTTCTATTGCTTCGTATGTAAAATGAGAATAACAAATGCAACCTATTTCATGGGACTGTTTGGTAAAACACTAATGTAGCACTTTCTGTGTGCTGGGCAGGGACCTAAACATTTTGGAAGTAGTAAATTATTGAATTCTCGGCAGAATTAGGTAGGTACTATTATTGCTGATATTGAGAGAATCCAAAGATTTGGTACATACAAAGTATTTAGAGCAATAACTGGCACATAGTAAATATGTACACAGTAAATGTAGCTTAATAAATAAATATCACCCTGAACAAAGAACCAGGGAAATATACTGGAAGCAGGAAAATATTTGCATAATCTTTAGAGGTAAGAACAAATACATAATACATGCGTGCTGAAGTCACAATCCTAAATTTGGTTGTGGTGATCAATAAAGAGACATCCTCCAGTGGAAAGTGGCAGTATGAACTTCTTAATTTCCATTGTCAACTTATGAGATATGCCCAGTTATTCACATTTTAGTGGCTTAAAAGTAGCACCAATTATTTCATTAAAATTTTTCCCTTTAGTTGAGTAGGCAGTCTGCATAGTGAGAATACATATATTTATCACAGTTTTATTACAGTGATATGATAAAATGTAATGAGAAAATGTGGTTCAAAAATAAACATACCTTTTTTGTTTTGGAATTGCCTCTTGTGAGGAAAAAAAAAACAAAAAACAAAAAAACACAAAGCTGGTGACCACAGTCCAGGGCATGGTTCTCTGGTTACAGTGATTCTCCTTTAAAGCAGTGGTTTGCTTTTATCTTCTCAATAGGCACATTCATTATGGTATGTGTGTAAAACTGTGGCTGTCCAGATGTTTTCTGGGTTGCCATTCTGTGGACTCTGTGAGCAGTGTAACTTTTCCTTGACCGTGAGTTGTTGTTGCTGTTTTTTAACTGTAGATATTACTAATAACATTTAATCAATACATTTCTTACTCATTCATAATAGTTATTTGACTGTTTTATAAGTCCTTCTGATGGTCTCTTAGCCCTTGAGAGCACTTTCTGAATGTTGCTGCTGTGACATGTTTTTCTTTAAGTAAATTAACCTGGACGTGAAGGTAGATGCTTGAGTTTAATCTGGATTCTAGCTCATGTGCAGCTGCCCATGTGTCTGCAGTTTGTTACTTTATCTTTTTGAGCTGGAGTGGTCCATCCAGATGCCATTGTGTTCTGTGTTTGGTCCCAGAGGGGAAGGAGATATTGAGGAACTGATATGGGGGTTTGTGTGTGATAAAACAGAGGGGGGGCGTCTACCCAGGAATCACGTGATAAGCAGGAAGAATGAATGGTTCTAGTTATATTATCCAGCACTTCATTCCACACACATAAATGTTATATATAAATTACATACATACAAATACAGAAAGATAGATAATTGTCCCTTTATTTTTCTAGTTTCCTAACAGTAAAATCCATATGTGTACAATAATAAATTGAGAAAGCAAATGATATGGATTAACAGAGAGGAAGTTGAGGGGCAGTTTTAGAAATTTCCCAAAGTATAATCAAACCTGGAGAGTAAAATCTCTGTTAATGAATCAAATTTTGTGCTTCAGAAGCAAAATGGTTAGTGGATAAGATATCAATATATCAGTATTTAGAAGCAACAGCCTAAGTCCACAGCTACAGTTCTATTTCTTGAAGCAATTGTCAGCAGTAACTAATTGATGTCCATAAAGTACTTCTGCAAATGCCAACTGTTAAAAAATATGCTCAGAACTCTCTTAACAGCAATAAAAGGAAATTCTTCTCCCACCAGGTATCTAGATACAAACCTTATCACATGTTACTGTTTTAAATACATAAGAATTTTGTAATGCAACCTATTCTGGCTTTCAATAAACTGGTCCAATGGGGAGAACCAAATAATTTGCATGGTGCATAATTTTTGGAAATATGGCTACTAAAATGTAGGAAGCTTTATCATCTTATTGCACACAGTTTGCTCTAAAATAGAAGAGGAATGGAAACACAGTGATGATATATTGTCATGTGGATCACTTTATGGCCTGCATTCTTTATAATACAACAGTTGCTCCATTGACACCAAGTTATTTATTGAATAGTAAGGCAAATAGACCAGTAAATCATGGTTTCACTTCTAGCCAATCAGAATCAGCCCTGGTTTTGTGGAGTGCTAATTTTTTAAGCTTAATTATTCTGCTTGCTTTCATTTTTATCTTTATCAGTCTATTTTATAGCAACCTTTTCTTTAATAGACTTTAATCTGGAGACATTTTAAAATGTGCCACATGTTAAATCCAATTCAACTGAGATACTTAAAGGCTTACTATTTAAATTAAATATGAATGCTTTCAAAAATGTATACTTGTTTTGTAATTGCTTAAAACTGTAGTTCCACGTTATGTATGTTAAGATTTGAATCTTGTCAATGTATGCAAGAACCAAAGTTAGGTTAAAAAGAAATGAAAAATAAATTATTCACATCACATACGTCTATACATCTGATAGTGTAATTAGCAATCAAAAGTACTACATATAGTGATGTAATAGAAACATTATAATTTTGTACATCCTGCTGTTGATGGATTTAGGTACCACATTTTGCACATTTTCTATTTCATTATTTTTGACTAAAAAAAGATAAAAATAAAATAGCATGTTTTCTTTATTTTAGGCTAACCTTTCTAAATCATCCTTCACGCTTCTTTTGCTTTCCTTCCGTGTCTGGCCCTCACTTCCCCAGTTTACATAGGACTTGTTTTTCTTCATTTATCTTTACTCTTTCCTGTTCTGTAGTGTTAACACTAATAATAACAATAGAAATCTTGCATCTAAATCTGGGGGATTTTAGAGGTCATTGAGGTTACTTCTCTGCTTTTAGTTAGCTTTCTAGCCATTCCAGAATAAAAGTTATCTGTGCTGTTCTCGGTATCACCATAATAAGTTTCTTGCATTTCTCAAATTACCTTTGACATTATTTTTCTAAAAGGTTTATGTATCCTAACATTGCCAGTTATAGTTAAGATATTACCTCTCCTTTTTTCCCCATAAGGGGTACATATTTTCACTATTTTCTTCTGTGAAGTCGCTCAGTCGTGTTGGAGTCTTTGGTACCCTGTAGACTGTAGCCTGCCAGCCTCCTCTGTCCATGGGATTTTCCAGGCAAGAATACTGAAGTGGGTTGCCATTTCCTTCTCCAGGGGATCTTCTCCACCCAGGGATCAAACCTGGGTCTCCCACATTACAGGCAGACTCCTTACCATCTACCTCAACATATTTCACTTTTTTTTTTTCTCTCTTTACTAACCTGTTCGACTGATCTCTGTTAGTTATATCAGAAGTTTAATCACTTTTAGAAGAGTGAGAGTACTTTATCAACATATTTTTCTGAGAGTGTGTATACTCAGGCATCTCACTATTTAGACATTTCCCACCAGTGGCTTTATGCTAGTGTTTAAACTTTTCTATGTCCTCCTGTGCACTTGAGCTAGCTCTCTCCTGCATTCGTCCTGTTCTTTGTGATGTTTCAGCTTCCTCTCCAACTGACCAGATTGTATCCCTGATAATCTTCATTCATTTATGCCTGGGCAATTAAAAAGACAAAGACAATCATAATTGAATTTTATTCATATGAGATATTTCTGTTGTTTGCTACCGTCTTGAGAACTACTCTAGAAAAGACAAAAAATATGTATTTGATTAACTACAGAACTGGGCTCACACCTTGATACTGGCTTTGAGTAGGAATGGAACAGAAATCTCATTTGTAAGATGAGTACAAGAACTGTGCATAGATTAATACAAGTTTTAACCTGAATGAGGCAACATTTGTAAAGTTCTTGGCTCAATTTGCTAGTACCAATGATGAGATCATGGATATGAGTATGCTAACAGATTAAATAAAAACATTTTTTCTTCTATTATTTAAATATTTGATGAAACTTTTCTTAATTGATTGACTAAACCAGAAACAGAATTAAAAACAAATATAAAAGGAAAAAGGAACCCCTACTCATTTTGCATGCTCTCTCCTCCCCCATCAGCTACTGGTTCCAAACCAAGAAGAGACACATTGGAGGTGAACTTAGCCATAGTTCAGCCAGTTGTGGAAGGCTTGTTTTTCTTCTTAGCTATGGAAACAAAGTTACATCTGTAAAATGGACATGAACGACCTTCTCATAAGGTTATTATTTATGTGGATACAATCATCAATAGAACTTCCTTGTCATGTTCTGCTAGGCAAGGGTTCTTTCTGCTAATAAATTCTGTTCCTAAAATTAAAATTCTTATAGATGGTTCATATTTCAGATGTCTTATAATTTTCATGAATCTATATTTTTAAGTGCATACCCCTTCATTGAGATCTAGCCACATATGAATCTGTCCTTCAGTGATTTGTCATTTTAGTAAACCCCTAAAAGTGGCAATTTAAAATAGCACAGTAACTCACACATGACTAAATGGGATTTGTTAAATTTCTTTTGGAAAAAGTACAGATTTATTCACATCTAGATGTGAACTCCACATCACAAGCTGAAACAGAATGGTGAGCTTTTTCTTGCTGTGAGTGAAAAAAACTGGGGTTTCAGCTAGAAAAGATACAACCTATGATAACGTAAAAATAGATTCTCTGACTCCACTCTTGAAGAATTTTATCTCACCTATCCATCACATACATAGGGATGGTGTCTTTTACACTCTTGAAGAGTTTTTTTAACTATCTTTTTATGTTACTGGATATATTCTGTGAACCCTGAAATTACCTGTTAGTAATTCTTGGTTAGTGTGGTATTACAGTAACTGATAGCAATGAAACCTGTTGCTCTTTCATTGGTCATCGTTTAAACTGGGATTAGAAAGCTCTAAGGATTCATAGTCACCAGCCTGGATTTCTGAATCAGACCTTACTATCCATTTCCAACTAATATCACTAAGTAATATAGTCCTTATCTCATAACATTGTTGCTAGAGTGAATAAAATAGAAGTATAAATTTACCCCAGTGTGTGTGTGTGTTTGTGTGTTTGCACATGTACATGCTTAAAGAATTTTCTCATTCATTAATTTAAATCAAGAAAAATCAAGAAATATTGATGGATCTGCCATATGTCATGCACTGTCATGTCATGGATATGGAGATATGAATAAGGACACAGTCCCTATCCTGCAGGCTGTCCCTGTCTAGTGAATAAGACAGATAAGTATATTAACAATCAGCTAATGTAATCAACACAATAATAGAGGAGTAGATTCAGTGCAATGAAACACTGTGAAGGGTTGAAATTCTCAGTCTAAGTCAAAGAGGGCAGGCTCTTTGCATTTCTACTGAAATATCTTTTTAGCCGAAGGAGGGAGCTCCGTTGTGGAGTGACTTCAAACAAGAATAGCCTGCCTTTGTGAGGGTTATTTACTTGACATTAAGAACAGCAATGTTCAGATGCTCAAAAGTATATCTAGAGTGAATGTGTTTGTATGTGTGTGTGTGTTCACACACACACTGGCACACACAAACACCACACATCAATATATAAATGTTTACTCTCCTATTGCTGCTGCAACAATTACCCAAATTGAGTGTCTTAAATGATCGCAAATTTGTTATCTTACAATTCTGGAGCTCAGAAGTCTGCAGTGAGTTTCAGTGGGCTAAGTCAAGGCACCAACAGGGTTACATAATGTTCTGGTGGCTCTCGGGGAGGATCTGCTTTTGCCTTTCCCAGCAGTAAGAGCCTGGCTAGATTTCTTGGCTCGCAGTGCCATCTTCCATATTCAAAGTCAGCAGTGACCAGTAGAGGAATTTGCAAATGTGATTACATAGACCTACTTGGTTCATCTAGGCTAATCTATCTTATCATCAGCTGATTGACAAACGTAATTCCATCTCCAACCTTAGTGTCACCCCCCACCACTGCCAAGTGACATGACACATTCATGGATTCCAGGGATTAGGATGGGAACATCTTTGAGGGGGGCTTTTGTTTTGGTACCACAGAAGTGTATATTTTTTCCAGTTAAGAATTGGATATTAGAGAAAAAAATGTAAAAAGAAATAAACAATAAACTCAAAGTCTTGTCCCATCTGCACACTGAAGAGAAGACCAGGACTTGAATCTTCTGTTAAAGAACTTTCCTGTTTCATATACTGTTTACCATATTGAGACAAAAACTACAGACGTAAACAAATGGAAAGTACCATATGAATG
Organism: Capricornis sumatraensis; assembly: GCF_032405125.1. Taxonomy (NCBI): domain Eukaryota; kingdom Metazoa; phylum Chordata; class Mammalia; order Artiodactyla; family Bovidae; genus Capricornis; species Capricornis sumatraensis. Next base: position 52,487,434 of record NC_091075.1, read on the forward strand.
CTATCTCTCTCTCTCTCTCTCTTATATAAAGGATAGAACTCACATTTTGCACATTTTCTGTGAAGGGAAGGTAGAAGAATATGATCTCTGTGTAATGAAGAAGAGATGGTGCATTTTGAAGTTGTTGTTTAGTTACGAAGTCAGGTCTGATTCTTTGCAACCCCAAAGACTTCCACCAGGCTTCTCTGTCCATGGAATTCTCCAGGCAAGAATACAGGAGAGGGTTGCCATGACCTTCTCCAGGGGATCTTCCCAACCCAGGGACCAAACTTGTATCTCTTGCAATCTACCCGCATTGCAGGCAGATTCTACCCACTGAGCCACCAGGGAAACCTGCATTTTGGTAATGGAATCCCAAATCCAGGGCAGATGAAAAGAACATTGTTACAAACTTGAGACTTCATTCAAAATTGAGATCTAGACAGCATCTAAAAAAACTGCCATTTTCCTTTATATTTCTTCCACGTTAAGTGAAATTGTAAACTCTATAATAATAATCAGTTCAGTGCAGTCACTCAGTCATGCCCAACTCTTTGTGACCTCACGGACTGCAGCAAGCCAGCCTTCCCTGTCCATCACCAACTCTTGGAGCTTGCTCAAACTCATGTTCATTGAGTCGGTGATGCCATCCAACAATCTCATCCTCTGTTGTCCCCTTCTCCTACCTCCTTCCCAGCATCAGGGTCTTTTCCAGTGAGTCAGTTCTTCACATCAGATGGCCAAAGTATTGGAGTTTCAGCTTCAGTATCACTCCTTTCCAGTGAATACTCAGGGTTGATTTCCTTCAGGATGGACTGGTTGGATCTCCTTGCAGTCCAAGGGACTCTCAAGAGTCTTTTCCAACACCACAGGTCAAAAGCATCAATTCTTCAGTGCTCAGCTTCCTTTATAGTCCAACTCTCACAGGCATTCATGACTACTGGAAAAACCATAGCTTTGATTAGATGGGCTTTTGTTGGCAAAGTAATGTCTCTGCTTTTTAATATGCTGCCTAGGTTGGTCATAGCTTTTCTTTCAAGGAACGAGTATCTTAATTTCATGGCTGCAGTCACCATCTGCAATGATTTTGGAGCCCAAGAAAATAAAGTCTGTCATGGTTTCCATTGTCTCCCTGTCTATTTACCATGAGACGATGGGACTGGATGCCATGATCTTCATTTCTTGAATGTTGTGCTTTAAGCCAGCTGTTTCACTCTCCTCTTTCATTTTCATCAAGAGGCTTTTTATTTCTTCTTTGCTTTCTGCCATAAGGGTGGTGTCATCTGCATATTTGAGGTTATTGATATTTCTCCTGGCAATCTTGATTCCAGCTTGTGCTATAATAATAATAATAATAAACTAACACTATTATTAGTACATGACACCACTTACTATGTGCCAAGCACTCTTCAAATTGCTCTATATAATCATTTATTTATCACCAGGGCTGTCTTCTCGAGCATCAGTCGATCTACTTACACAGCCCCCACTCTAAGAAGCCCCTCCTGCATCCTCACCCCCTCACCTGGTTTAATGCTGTGTGGTCAGTCTCTTGAAGGTTTTGACTATTTTAAAATGAGTGGGGCCTACATTTGGTCGTAGACCCTGTAAACCTGTAGTTGGTTGTGCTCATCACACCAAAGCTATACACTAAATAATATTATTACCAGAATTTTGTAGAAGAGAAACTGAGATAGAGAAGGGTTAACTTGCCAAGATCACCCTGATGGCCTGAAAGAGAGCCAGGACTTGAACCTGAGGGGAATGAACCCTGAGCCGTTCTGCCTCCAACTTCTTGGAAGGCAGAGATAATGTCTTCTTCCCAACTATGCTCCACTCTCTGCTACATGGTTAACTTTGCTAAGTTCTTGGTGAACTAGGTCATATTTGATGGTCTTAGGTATAAATATTCACTTCATTTTTCAACTAAGAGAGATAAAAGTTAAAAAAAAAAAATCTGAATCTTTTCCAAGACATTTGTTCAAACAGACCAAAATCGGTTTTTTTCCCTTCACTAAGTCACATGCCTAAGGATATTCAGTTCAGTTGCTCAGTCGTGTCCAACTCTTCGTGATCCTATGGACTGCAGCACACCAGGCTTTCCTGTCCTTCACTCTCTCCCGGAGTTTGCTCAGATTCATATCCATTGAGTTGGTGATGCTATCATCTCATCCTCTGCTGCCCTCTTCTTTTGCCTTCAGTTCTTCTCAGCATTAGGGTCTTTTCCAGTGGGTCAGTTCTTCACATCAGGTGGCCAAAGTATTGGAGCTTCAGCTTAAGCCTAGGGAGATTACCTTGTTCAAAAGTCCATTATTTAGTATTTATTAGTTAGATTGATATTAGTTATTAGTTAATAACTAGTTAGCAAAATATTCTGGAGAGATCTGATAAAATTACACAAAGCAATCTTATATCTTCATCCTAATTTATTCTTAAAAACGTTAAATTTTAGAAACAATGGTATTATATATTTCCACTGATAAAATTACTCTAAGAAGTATAATTTCATGTAGAATGAAAATAGAAAAGCCATATATAATAATAAACTATTAGGATGGGAAGAGCAGTTGAGAGGGCTTGTTGGTTATTAGGCTTCAAATTAATTTAATATGCATTTTCTTGGGTTTGCTATGTGCTAATGCTAGGCTGTATGAGGGAAATTTTAGTTACAATTATATTAATTAACAATAAAAAGTCATCCTCAGGGAGCCCAGAGTCCCACGGGCTGAGAGATCCAATTATTTGAGAGTCTCATCAGAGAAAACTCTATGGCAAGGACTGGAAATGATGCATAGTAAGACCCTGAGGCCAGCATTTGGACATTTTAATGTTTATTTTACCAACAGATATCATGTGTAACTTTGGGCAGCTCACAGCCTAAATACATTCAGTATCTCCACTTCACCCTCTGAGGATTGGCACTAATATTATCTTTTCTACCTACTTCATAATGTGATGTAAGTACTAAATGGATTCATGAATGTGAATACATCTTTTTTTTTTTAAGGGAGGAGGAGGAGGGAGGTATTAAACTAGGTATCTTTCTTGCACTAAGTAGTTTCAAACAAGACATAGGCCATAAATCACAAAGTATAGAAAAAGAAGTCTTATTTTGTATTAAGTAGAGCTACATTACTTTAATCTCTCTTTTACTACCTTACATTATCCATGTTCAGTTGACTTAGATGGTTATTGGACCAAAACAAAAAGATTGAAGATGTTAGCAGTGCTAATTTACTCTAATCCTTAATTCACAATCCTATATTTATAATTCATATTTGGTTGACTCAGCTAATAGAGAAGCCAAAACATGAAACTAACTTGTTTTATTCATTTAATCATGTTATTGGGCATTTATTATTTACAGGGTATGGCACATAATATAGTGGAGAAGGAAACGGCAACCCACTCCAGCATTCGTGCCTGGAGAATCCCAGAGACAGAGGAGCCTGGTTGGCTGCCGTCTATGGGGTCACACAGAGTCGGACACGACTGAAGCGGCTTAGCAGCAGCAGCGGCAGCACATAATATAGAGATAAAGGAGATAAATAAGATATAATCTGTACTTTCATGGAAAGCATGGTTTACTAGTGATAATAGGGATAAAATGTGTGCATACAGGGACAGATGCACAACTGCTGTGGAATGGCTGTGAAGATTCTCAGAAGGAAATGAGCATATGAAATAGAAAACAATATAACTAACCACCTGGATTTATATGTATATATACTGTGTGTGTGTGTGTGTCAGAAAAAAAAAAAAACAGTGAAAATCAAGCAATGTGGGAGAAGTAGGAAGTGTAGGGGAAGATATTATTATTTGAATACCCCTGTTATTTTATAAGGATGAACCAAAGCTGCCTGGGAGACTGTATGTGTTGGTGAAGTTTTTCATAGCAACTTTTTATTGTGGCTTATGAAAATTTAAATTTCTCTCCTGAAAGGTTTATTGTGAGGAGTAATAGTTTTGCAAACATGATCAGTAGATCGAGGAATAAATTAATATTATGATAAAACCTCTGGCCCGGAGGTTATGATAATGGGGAGGAAAAATGTCTGGCTCTAACTGGTTCAGATCATTTCAAACGATGTTATTACAGTATTTGCAGGTTTCAAACACTAGAGGTAAAATCTCCCTAAGAATACACCCATTTTGTGTGTATAATAATTTCCATTATTGTAACTTTGAATGGTTGTCACATTCACTCACTGCTGAGCTTCACTAAGTGAGGTGAGTGTCATAGAGTTCATGACAGCTGACTCACGTTAAGCCAAACAGGCTAGCTCAGTAGGGCATTCTGGGCCCCTCCTTGAAACACAAATAAAACATTTTACAACAGGAAGCTAGCTTTTGGCTGTCACTATTTTCAAAAATAAAGTAGCAAGTGACAGACACACCAAGTCTAGAGTGGCTTGGAATATAAGAACGACTTTTTCTTTTTTTTTCATGCTAGATCAGCAATTGTATGGTAAGTGGTCTAACAGGAATTTCAGAAACAAACATATCCCAAAGCACTGGATTGAAAGTGAACTCGCTCAGTCCTGTTGGACTCTTTGCGACCCCCTGGACTGCAGCCTACCAGGCTCCTCCGTCCATAGGATTTTCAAGGCAAGAGTACTGGAGTGGGCTGCCATTGCCTTCTCCATCATTACTCCCAGACATAACCAGTTAGATCATATCTTCTTATTTTCAATAAGCAGTCAGCACTTCTCAAGCACTGGATTAGACCTGAGCAAAAATTATTAAGATTACTCAGGGTCAAAGACTTTGTTCCTGCTGGATACCTGCAGTGTGTAGTAATGCCCTTTTAACGTTCTATCAAGGTCCCTGCCTGGGCTGTCTGACTTGACATTGGACACTACTAAGAGGAGACAAGCATGCAGAGAGAGTGATTAATGTAAGCCCTTCTGCAACTAGCCAGAGGCCTAAGGAATTCTTTTCTGCAACATTCCAGAGATAATTGCCCACCATTTTATCTCGGAGAGTGTTAAGTCATTAAAAAAATATGGCATACTGTGACATGCAAGGGGGCGGTGTTACTCAAAGAATGAAATAAACAGCAAAACGGAAAATTGAGGCTAAAAAAGAAAAATGTGAGTGTGCAGAGTCTTTAAGGGAGGGCAGGGTTCATTTTACCAATGTATATCAGTTCTTTACATTGATAAACTCAAGAGGTTTTACACAATTTCTCCTTTACAGTCTGATAAGCTTTATGACTTCCCTGAAAAGGTAGTTTTATAAATTATATCAAATATACTTGCCAACTGAAAACTTACTTTCTCCAGTTTCTATGAATTAATTCCCTATTGTTAATGACTCTATAAATGAAACTAAACAAAGTACATACTTTAAAAATAATTGATTAGAAATACAAATATGTATAACATTATTATGTTTGAATCCATTACTGTCTTATATGAGATCAATTCTGTTCCAATTTGGCATCCACAATCCACAAGAGCGTCTTCGGTTCCAAAATATTTTAGCCAAATATCCTCTTCATCATGCTGGGGCTGGGGGCTGGGGGCTGGGGGAGATAATGGACTTTAGTTGTGTTCAGAATGCTGGTGTGCGCCATATGGCCTATTTTCCATTGGCAAGCTAGTCCTTAAAATCTTCGGGGATTCCACAACATATGCATAAGTATTATAAATTAATGTTCTAATGTGCTTTGAGGCCCTTGCTGAATGAATGACAGGCTGAATAAAAAGAAAAACATATTTTTTGAAAAAAAAAAATAGGTGTGTGGTTCTCCCCAGGCACTGGAATTAGGAGTTTGAAGAGAGGCAAGGATTTGATCCTTCCTTTTCTTGAATTAACTCCTGGAAGATATATGGAAATGAGGCAGTTTTTTTTGATACTTCAGCTTTCAGAAATGGCTGTAATCATTCCAGTCAAACTCCTTACATCATCTTAGCTTATTGCCATTTTTAAAACATATTTTAAAGGTCTCCTTTTCTTTGCAGTTTTAAATAAAAACAGAAAATACATTTAGCCACATGGAAGTGATCAGTCAGCAGGTTCATTTGGAAAAAAGCCCTCATTTAATAAATGAGTCCCTTGCTTTGGTAAAGCAGTGCACAAATTCCCTCTTTTCTCTTTCCCTCCTTCCTGCATTCCTGTCTTCCCACTTTCCTTCCTTTTTTCTTTTAATGAAAATTCAAATTCCTTCTCTCTGTATGCTTCTTGGGACTGTAAAGCACTGTGGACCTTATTTTCTATTGCAGAACAGTGATTTACAGGAAACATAATTCCACCAAGGACCACCAAATAAACAAAGTATGGCACTCAGGATTTTACTCTCAAAGCAGGGACCAAACTTCTTGCAAATCAATTCACCACTCACACTTTCAGAAATCTGATGATAATTTATGGACTGTGGGAAGAGAGCATCACTGCCTTTTCTCTTTCATTCCATTTTTCCACCCTTCCCTTCTTTAGGGTGTTTGTTTTCGATTAATAGATTGATGGCTTCCTTGGTGGTTCAGATGGTAAAGGGTCCGCTTGCAATGCAGAAGACCTGGGTTTGAGCCACATTGATAGCCATAGATTGAATAAAATCAAGTAACAATGGCATTGAATTCACAATAGTATACAACCAGTTAATAACTTTTATGTACATGCTATGTATATGTGTAATAACGACTGTGTATTTATAGTATGGGCTTCCCTGGTAGATCAGTGGTGAAGAACCCACCTGCCATTGCAGGAGATGCAGGTACAATCCCTGGATTAGGAAGATTCCCTGGGGAAGGAAATGGCAACCCACTCCAGTATTCTTGCCTAGGAAATTCAATGGACAGAAGAGACTGGCAGGTTATAGTCTATGAGGTTGCAAAAGAGTCAGACACAACTCAGTAACTGAACAACACCACCAAAATTATATAGTATTAAAATTGTTATATATATAATATGACAAATTAATTACTAAATATTTTAATTTTAATTATCATTGTTCACTAGCAGAGATCAGGTCATGTAAAGGAAAGAAAAGGGAAATTTTGGTCAAGTTCAAGTCCTCTCACTTCTTGGCCCTCATTTCTTCTTCTGTAAAATGAAATTAACTATTCATAGTTTATATGGCTATTGTATATATTAAAAGCGACAAAATATGCTATGTACCTAAAATAGTGTTTAGCACATGTACTTGCTTAATAAACAGCAGGTAATATATTATTTCATATGCAAGTTGAGTAATAATTTCTAGTCTCCTTGGACCATCCTTGGTGGGTGAAGAGGCAGGCAGAGTAATTTTTATTTTCTGCCATAGAAACTACAATAAAGGAAATGTAACACTTACTCAAGGTTACCCAATAAGTCACTCTCTGTCATTAGGACTTAAGGGTTTTCAGCTTTGCTGTCTGATTTCAGTCCATTAGGCCACAAAGTCATCAAAACAAACCAGAAAAGAGCACCATCAAAAAGCAAAAGTAATAAAATCAAAGGATCCTGGAGGAGTATTGTACTAAAAGCCATCTGCTATCTAAGTCCACATTCTCAACCCTCTTGAAATGTTATTTGTAAAGCTTTAAAAGGCTTGACTGGAAACCTTCATGTCTTTTTAAAGATACAGTATATCTATTGCTGACTCATGCATGCTGAATTGAGTTGTAATATAGATTTTTGAATATACATCAGAGAAATGCCAATACTTTTTACATTGCCAAAGCCCTTAGGCTTTGCTGTTGAGAAAGATTTGTGATTAGCTAAGCAAATGATTCTTGCTATAGCAGTAATGGTGAGATGTATTTATGTGTGTGTGTGTGTGTGTGTGTGTGTATTTGTGTATATAAATGTGTTTGTAGAATGGAGATAGTTGCAACATTTAAATGATAAATACTAGTGTGCATGAGCTTCCCAGGTGGCTCAGTGGGTAAGGAATCCACCTGCAATGTAGGAGACATGGGTTCAATCCCTGTGTCAGGAATCACATGGACAGAGGAAACTGGTGGGCTATAGTCCATACAGTCACAAAGAGTTGGACACGACTGAAGTGACTGAGCATGCACAATGCACTGTATGCATATTTTTTTTAGTTCTTTTTTTAATATCCAATATTCTCACCAGCCTACTAGAATTTCTGTGCCATAATCAGGTGAAAAAAAAAAAAAAAAGATCCATAACTGCTGTCTTAGTGTTTCCACTTGACTTTGGTACCTTGTCTCCCTGCCTTGCTCTGTCAAATGCCCTTATTCTTCCCACCCCTTTTTTCATTTGGGTTTGGCAGGCACACTTTCTCTCAGTGCCAGTGTGGTAACCTTAAACTTGCTTACTTAAGTGGCTGATCTCTTATCTTCCTTTATGTGGTTTGTGGGATTTTTTCTGACTCTTTGGCTCATTACTTCCTTCTACCACCTTGTAGATTTGTCTGTCTCATTGTACTTCTGTTATTGTGTTATCTTTTACAAAGAAAACAGTGAATATTTAAAACTTAAAGCCTTTTTAATGCCAGTTATGAAGGCAAATATTTTTATGTGAACAATAATGAGGAGGAAAAATGGATTTCTCCAAGCTTTACAAAGCCTCAACAAGGCAGAGAGCAAATTCTCAAATTATAGGATTTTACTTGTCCTATTTCTAAGGAGTGGAGCAAAAATTTTTTTTGCAGATATTTTAAGAGATGGCAAAACAGGGAATCAAACCAAAGTCATCACAAAAGGCTCCCAGTGTAGACCCAGCCATCTGCATATAGTTCACAGAACTCTTCTGTTTATTTATGAGTCGTGGAATGTGTAAAGCCAACTTCTAGCTGTAAAAGGACATACAGTTGCTCTCATATAATTTCTTTGGGCCTTTTTTTCTGCAAAATCAAGAGTTTGCTTTCTCATATACAGAGAAACACTGCCATGCATAAGGATCCAGTTTTTGGAAATTCAAATTCCTTTGCTAAAGCATTTAAAATGACAGCTAAAAAGTGCATTTAAAACATAAGGGTATAGTATTTAAATAAATGCAACTGATCTTGATAAGTTCTGTACCTGTCAAGAATACTTTAGAATACCTCTAATATACTCCAAAAAGGATAAAATTAAATTGGAGACAGAAACATTAATTTTATGGATAAAATTTGGTTCTTTTTAAGACAATAATCTTCGATTGATAGGCACAAATGACAATGAAAGAAGTTATATATTTTACCTTAAGACTTCACAGCTTTCTTCATAGCAAGATTTTTTTCCAGAAGCTTATGTATGGAAAAATTATTTCTCAGATTTCATCATGATATAATGAGTTCAGAGAACTAAATTGTTTATACATGAAAAAATTAAATGTCTCTGCCATTCTTGTTCTGCAGCTCTGGGCTCTATCTTCCTAGTTAAAAAGAACATTATGTTTTGCAGGCCAGCAACTTTCTTGATATGATGTTTTAGTTTAATCTATCCAAAACATTACCCTCCAGCCATTCTAAGAAAGTTACTTTTCTGACATGATGTGATTTTATGATCTTATTGAAACATTTTCAGCCTTAAGCATTAAACACAAATAAATGGAAATGGGTGAGAGCTTGAGTGTTTGACCTCTAAATGTGTGTTTAGAGTTACCTCCTGAATAGGTGAAAATGTAAAATGTTACATATACCCAGAAATATAACAATAAAAACAAATTCCACACTAGGCCAGGTCAGAATTATCTAACTTTGACTTGTCTTTGTCTCTCTATAATTTTCAGTGGATCTTGCCTAACATCTGGGGATAAATAGAGCACATACAAAGGAGATGTTGCTACCCACACAAAAGGATGCAACAAGTGTAAAATTCTCTAGTTTTCTATTGCTAGACAGAAAATCTTCCTATCTTTACATTTAAGACCTTAGGGGAGGTGTCAGCAAGTAAACGTCTTTTTTTTTTTTTTAAAGTAAGTATGAAAGCCTGACAGCGGAATTTCATAAGCTTGGTGGGAAAAAGACAAAGGCCATTGGTCATATGAATTGGAGTGAGGATGAGAGGAGAGTTTGATGTGAAAAATAAACTTGACAACAATAAAAACTGAGGTTTTTTTTTTTTTTTCTGCTTTTGCAATAATCTCAGCTATTTAAAATAGGTTAGGAGGAGATATAGACCCATTGAAAATAATTCTTGTATCAATTGTAATTTTGTATGCAGGCGGATTCTTTACCAACTGAGGCACAAGGGAGCCCAAACCCACCATCCATTATGAGAGGACTAGAGACTTTCAATAAACTAGACATAATTCTTGAAATTGAGGATGTAGCAATTATTTTCAAAGACTGTCAGGTTTTCTGATTTGTATCTTTACTTTTTTCATCCTTGGTTCTGTTAGACATGAGGCAAACAAACAAAGGAAAACCTACTCAAGCTAATTTTAACACATAATCTAAAGAGCCTTGCTTCTGCAGCCCCTTAGATTTTCTTCTTTAGAGATTTGTGGTTTATTTGGGCTGAGATTGCAATTTACCTTTTCATCAAGATTAGAATAGCCTCTTATCAGCACAAGAATCTATTTAAATAAATTTACCACTGCACTTTCTCTTAGTGGAAAAAAAAAAAAAAAACTTCTCTGTGCATAAGTATTTAAAATTCTTTAAAAACCTCAGGCAGAAATTCACAGAGATAATTTTCTTGCAGGTGTCTGTTATAAAAGAAATCATAGTGTCCAGAAGCAAATAAATAACCTTGACAACCAAATTCTATTTTCCACTAAAATATGGTTCTCTTGTCTTCAATGTCCAGGAAGTTTCTCAGCTGGAAAGTTGGGAAAATCAGTTTATTTCCATATGTGGCTCATTTTGAGTCTACATTGTGGATGGTTCCCAAGCACTCGAGTTTATAGGTAGGATGTGAGCATGTTTATTCACTCTTACTAAATAAACACTCACCTTATCATTGCTAAATTGTTGCTATTGGACTAAATAAAAATATGCTCAGCAATTTAATTTTTTCATATATACTTAGCTATAAATATCAGAATAATAAGCTTTGCAAATAGTTACATTCCAATCAATCTATGAACTCTTTAGGTTCAAATATGTAAGTGTGAACTTTTATTGCCTCTTTTCTATATCGTACTTGGCCTTTCCTAATATTTTTAGAGCCTTTCATAGTTGTTCTAAGGTAGATGTTGAATTAAAGTATTTGGAAAGAAAATCAAGTATTCACAGAAATCATATAATCTATAATATGTGTGTAAATATTATTTCAAAAAGAATTTGAGCACATGTCAATTTACATATTAACAAAATAAGCAAACTAGTTCTGGGATGGTGGTGGGGAATATTGAAAAAAAGTTCAAATTAATGTATCTAATGACTAAGATATAGTCATTCAAATTGTGTTGCATATAATTAAAGTCAGATGGGACTAGTCAAGGCATCCTTTTTCTACACTTTAAGGGGAATTGAGGGGAAAAACAGTAGATATCCTAGAGTACATCTTAGGATATGTAATATTCATGCCATACCCTCAACCATCTTTTCACCTACCATGGGCCTCAGCACAACTAATCTTCAGGGGAGTTTTGCAGATAGTCATTACTTTATCAGTGAAGTCCTTCTAAAGAGCTTAAATACTTAAGTAATTTCCCTTGGAGCAGTAATAGTAAATTATGTGGTGCTCTAATTGTGCTATTAGTTTATCTAAGCTAAAATGCAATCTACTTAATTTGAGGGTTTTATTACACATTGGTCTCAAAAGGTGAAACACATTAAAAGCATATTGGTTCTTTTAACAGGAGGTTAAGCCTTTTCAGATGGATGGAAATATTGTGTCTTACATTTACTTTGAATGTTAGTGTAAGATGTTTATTTTGATGCAGAAATGTAACTTCAAAAATTTGTAGGATACTTGTTTAATGTTTATCAATTTGTTGTCATTTGTGGAGTTGAAGTTACAGTTCTTTCAGTAAACCCTATTCTAGTCTCACAATGCGTTGAATCAATATACAGATTCATTATGAAACTATACCACTTACTTTGTGATGTGTTTAAAAGTTAAAAACACAGGAAATAATTACAAATAGGTAGAGCAGAGAGGATTTTTAGTGCAATGAAACTGAGTCTTTGTGATATTTTAATGATGAATATGCTATTATAAATTTGTCCAAACCCATGGAATATATAACATCAAGAGTAAACACTAAGGTAACCTATTGATTCTAGGTAATAATGATGTGTTAATGTTTGGTCATTGATTGTAACAAAAGTACCACTCTGGTGGGGATGTTGATAGTGGGGGATGTTGATAGTGGAGGAGGTGTGTGTGAGTGTGCGCACACATGCGTGTATGCACAACGCCTGTGTTTGTGTGTAGGACTCGAGGTACATAGAAAATCTCTGTAATTTATGTTGTTTTTTTTTTTTCAATTTTTCTGTTCAGTGAACCCAATGCCACTCTAAAAATCTGTTTTTTAAAGGGAAAAACCAGTTCTGCATAAAGTTAAAGTGGACTGGGATAATTGACCATCTATTCTTATTTGAATACCATAAAATGGGCAATTGACTCCATGCTATAAAAAGTGCTTTAGAAATGCTGTATTTTTTAAAATGAATTTTCATCTTAGAATTATCTTTAATTAGCAGGTATAACATTTATCAACACACTAAATTTTGACTTAAATAGTGATAGCTACATG